>NC_140592.1:1078481343-1080881343 GCF_964204655.1 Triturus cristatus | reverse complement strand
AAGCCTTCCATTTCTGGAATTGTGCTGCGCACCATGGATGATGTGACCATCCACAAAAAAACAAGTCACCATTGGGTAGGCCAGTTCCATAAAAAAACAAAGTGAATCTAACCAACTGCCAACCATAAATGTCAGTCTCCTACAAAATTGAATCAGCACACAAGTCATGCCACATCAAAGTGTCTTGACAGTCACCTGAAGCCCTAGGGTATGGGTCACTTATTTGCCAGCCTGTGTAACCTACCTATGTGCCTCCTGCTGCACCAGACCCATGGATAAAACCACCACCACCCCACCCCCTGTTCACTAATTCTCCTCAGCCACCACTGGCCGCATGGATGCCCACTTTAGGTTCCCCATGATGCACCCTCCTTCGACTTCTCACCTTGAGCAGGCCCAGAGGGTCGGTGCAGCAGATCACACTGCAGTAGGCTATACCCCCAAAGTGCCAGCAGATGAGAAACTCAGCATTCCGGCTTAGTGAAAGTAGTCAGCGTGTGAGCCTGGTGGCAAGGACAGAGACTCATACCTGACACAGTCCTAAAACTGCGAGGAAAATTCTGAGAAGACCAGGGTCAGCTGGATTGTATTGAATGGATAGTGGCGCTCATGGCCCACATGTCTCCGTTGTGTTGGTGCAATTCCATTTGATGTAATTTTCATATTTACATTGTTTATAGCTGACTCCAAAGCGGCTCTGACGACTGATAGAAGTACTCATTCACATTCTGTTAGGTGAATCACAGAAGAGGGAGATTTCCTACCAATGACATGGAGCTGCAGGGAGATTCAAAACATTTTAGGGCTCTATACACGACACACTGGGAGGTGCGCAGAGTGGCCTGTTTGAATTAACTCTTTGAATGGCACTGTTGAAGATTTTAGAACATGAAGGTTTTACAAACATGGAAAAGATGGTACTACATTGGGCCTCATGGGGGGGGCGACACCAGTAAACTCTGCTAAGCGGGAGGCAGAGTTTTTTCTGGACTAGGAAAAACTTCACAAGCTCTGCCAGTGGAGAGGATATCACCGCCCACGTCTAGCTTCTTTAAAGGGATAGAGGAGAAAAGTATCATATCTACTAAGGTATGGCACGATCCTGCTGTAATGCAAAAACAACTGTTGGTGGACAGAATGCAGAACAATGTCATACATTCACCCGAGTACAGAGATCTGGGCCTAAATCCATTGTTTTTTTGCTCACCATGCCATTCCAGTTTGAACCCAGCCATATGCAAATCAGTCTTGACCCTGTGCCTCATGGGAACAGTCCATCCTTAACTGCCAAGCCAGGTCCTCCCTGGACTGGAAACAAGCATCCTAGGACCGGTTTTGGGGTTTCACCCCTCTTCAGCCAGGATAGCTTGATTCTAGTGGCATGGAGAGCAAGGGACCCACGTCTAGGCATTCCTGTCCCACTCGGGGTGACAAATGCAAAAACAACAGTTGATGGACAGAATACAGAACAATGTCATACATTCACCCCAGTATAGAGATCTGGGCCTGAATGCATAGTTTTTTTGCTCACCAATCAATCAATCAATCACCATGCCACCTTAGTTCAGATCAGACCCAGCTATATGCAAATCAGTCTTGACCCTGTGCCTCATGGGAACAGTCCATCCTGAACTGCCAAGCCAGGTCCTCCCTGGACTGGAAACAAGCATCCTGGGACCGGTTTTGGGGTTTCACCCCTCTTCAGCCAGGATAGCTTGATTCCAGTGACATGGAGAGCAAGGGACCCACGTCTGGGCATTCTCTTCCCACTCGGGGTGACAAATGCAAAAACAACAGTTGATGGACAGAATACAGAACAATGTCATACATTCACCCCAGTACAGAGATCTGGGCCTGAATCTATAGTTTTTTGCTCACCATGCCATTCCAGTTTGAACCCAGCCATCTTGAACTCAGTCTGGACCCTGTGTCTCATGGGAACTATCCTGCTATAACCCTAGTGCTGGCTCACAATTCGGATGCCTAGCACCATGCACACACCTCTGTACAGTAGTGAAAACCCATCTGCATCATGTTTACATACATAGAGGGGGCTTAAATTAATTTGAATTGTGGGCTGTAAGAAAGAGGACTATTAGTTGGAGTGGATGATAGTTTATCACAAGTTATAATGGCACTGTCCTTTTTAGGTTCAGTAAATATTTCAGTAAATTAAATCTGAGATCAACCCCTGGTAGCTATGGCACAAAGCAGACAAGCTTAAAGTGTATAAAGCATTAAAAATATCAAAATAGTTAAAACGTTCATAACACAAAAAAATGTAAGCCCCAAACAAATATAAAACTCACTCCAATTTATAGAAGTAGCGAATATTTGAATGAACAATATGACACCAAAATGACAAAAATCTAAAAATGGAACAGGAGATATTGCATGGGAATCAGTATATATAGCACCATAAAGTGCAAAGCCCCAATTGCGGGCAAATGGCCATGCTAGACCAGGACAAGGCTGGCTGCAATGGATAAATGCTCAGATACCGAGAAGAAGTTCATCCCCGTCAGAAGTGTACTTTCTGACTTAGTCTCTGAAATTGAAGCTAAAAATCCTCAGTGAGGCAAAGCAGCAAGCTGTGGCAAAGATAGACTCCATGAGGACGGATAGCTATTGGACAAAGATCAGGTGAAGCAGTTGAATTTTGTTAGGAACACTCCGAGCAGGAGCATTTCAAAATAAATTCCTGAGTATGGTTTCTCGCTGCCTGGATTCTTTTTATGCCTTCAGGCAGAAAGGATTTCTACTTTTGGATTTAGGGCCTGATTTAGAGTTTGGCTGATGTGTTATTCTGTCATAAAATTGACAGATATTCCATCTGCCATGTTTCAAGTCTCATAGGATATAATGGAATTGTGAGTTGGTGGACAGGGCATCTGTCATCTTTGTTATAGAGTAACTCCATTAGCAAAAGTCTAAATCAGATTCCCAGTCACTTTTTGGAAACTCAGATTCCTCCATCTGTTCAAGGTTGCAAAGTGCAGCCAAAGAAGGCTCCATGAGGTGGGATACCTCCTCCGGTGATGTGTACAGACCTCAGCTAGGCCCGCAAGTACAAAGGGTTCGCACTTCTGTGTACGAAATACTAGAAGGAAGTTGGCACGGAAACTGCAAATACAAATACAAAGTTTATTAACCTTCAAAGGTGGTCCTACAACCTACGCAGCACTCTACAGTATTGCACAGAGTAGCACAAAGAACTTGTGCACATGGTCCCCTTTTATACATAATAGAGGGGCTCATAAGTAGGCGGATACAACACGAAGCAAGATTTGTGACCTTATATGGACATGTTCAGTGCATGATCAATATGTGGGCGGAGTTAACAGTTACTTGAAACCCGTAAAAACATATTCGAGCAAGGCCTAATTAGTGGCAGATGTGATCAGTTCTGGACATGCGCCAAACACACAAAGGGGTTATTTATGGACTGTTGCTAGGCAGATCTCAGGAGTGACTGGCGAAGAGGTAGGACTCTTCTCGTGCGAAGCACATGGTTTCATGGCCATACAAGATGGCGGACAGCTAAACATGATGGAGTCTAAACATTGGTCAATATAAAACAGAAAACATAACTTCAGACATGAAGAGCACATGTCTTCAGTGAATGCTTAATCATATCGCTGTTTCATTTACAACAGACGACCCTTTCAGCATTTGCTGAAGACATTCGGCTTGCTAGGATAATCAAGATAATCATCATTTATATCGATTCTCATCATCTCAGTTATTTCTTTGTTTATACTCTTTTGATAGGTGGCATTGGCAACAGCTTTCTTATTGGGGATACAGAATGAAACACATAGAGTACATATCATAGGACCGCATTGAATACACATACATGTGAACAATATTGCTACAATAATGCATAGACCAGTAAGAACTTTCCATCCCCATGTAATAATTAAGGTCCAAAACCATCCAGAAAAGGTTCAAGTGCCGTTTTCTGTATGAATGTCAGCAGCAATTTTATGCAATTTATTAATAGCTTGATAAACTGATGGTGTGTGATCAGGGATGAACACACAACAACTACTTCCTATAATTCTACATGCTCCACCTCTATCTGCTAACATAACATCTAATACCAAACGATTCTGTAATGCAACAATTCTGGTGATCTGTAATTCTTCCGTAATGTTCCCAAGAGCAGCAGCAGTTTGATTCGTTACAGCCTCAACAACCCTAGTTAATCGTCGAACCTTTCTACTATTCAGGGCAGCTCCAACAATGGAAAACAGTCCTAAATTAAAATCAATATACTGTTGCAAACTGGTATCCGTCTGGTCAACGTCATCAACAGATAGAGTGCGTTTATACCTATTTACAGTCACATTGTTTAATAACTTCAAGTCTTTGTGATAAGACGCAGGTGCTAAGAATACAGGGGGTAATAAAAAGGCCACATAGCATACCCCGGACCATCCGGCAGGCAAACGATAGTAACCTTTATTGCCGTACACAAAATAAGTATTGTGGGAGGCCAGAAAGGTACTGTTATTTAATCCGTCTATATTTAGCACAACAATGCAGTCACTAACACCAACAGGAATATAACCAACACTTTGGATACACAAGTCTGCTTGGGCTTGTGCCACTGAAATTACAAATTTCTCATTTCCATTAGTGTCTCTAGTGTTCGTGAAGATGTAGGGAATTGATTTATTGTCTGGTCGGTATTCTTCCCATTCCCATATTGTTCCATTGGCTTGTGGATAGCCTTCTTTATCTTGATGACACTCTTTGTTAAGTCTGAAGAGTAATCGTCCCACTGTAGGTTTTCGTGTGGCAAAAAGCAAAGTATAACATGCCCTACAAGAGCCATTATACGAGAAGGGGAGAGGTATAAATGGTGTTCCCCTTTTCTTCTGATGAGCTGGCATCATGCCACATATCCAACAGTTTGTAGCATTTGTAGCAACATGAGTATGATGCAGCATCTGGATAAAAGTATTATTCAGATAAGACTGGCGATGCTTCAATTCCTGGTATGGAAGGGTGTAGAAATAGTGCTCCTCAGGCACTGGAGTAGACACAACCAGCAACTCACGAGCAGGGATTACGTCCTCAACAAACCATGTGGTTGCAGCAGCAATTGCTATAGCAACAACGAAACCTATCGCACAGAAAATTGTCTTCTTCTCCATTTTCGAACAAATATCAATATCTTCCTGAAACTAGAAAGGTTGTCAGAACTCTTCCCCCTAGGCAGCGGTTGATTTCTTCACCATCGGGCCAAGACGGGTGTCGCTACACTAATGCAGGGCTGATCCCCCCCCCTTGCCTCGTTGGCTCTCCGTTTCACTAACCCAGGGGCTGCTCTGACAGCGTATTTTGATACTCAGAAATTCACTTCCTCGGTCTGAGATGATATCTTCTTACTCATGGGGTCGCTTGGTCCGGGAAGAGCTCCTCAGTGTCACCCGGGTCCACGGCATGGCCTTCCTTCGCAGTCAGGATTTCTCGATGGTCGGTCAATACAGCAGGCTCCACCAATCCGGGTGGTACTCTACGACAATGTACAGAGTGGATCCAATTTCTGCGGTTGGAGACCCGGACAGCCGTTCTCCTTGCAAGCAAGACCTGCTCAGGACCGCACCACCTCGGCTCTAGGCTGTTCGTCCTTTCAAATGACTTCACCAGCACGAAATCTCCGGGCCGGAGATCATCACCTTCACCTGTGGACCGGTCAGGGAGCGCTTCTCGGACCTGTTGATGAATAGAAACCAACTTATCGGTTAACTGTGCCAAATAATCACTCATCATTACACAAGGTACATCATACACTGACTTTGGTTTCGGTGGGCCCCAAATGTTCATCGGACGTCCAAACACGATCTCATATGGCGTGAGACCGGTTCGAGAATGCGGTACTGATCTGATTGACAATAATGCCAGAGGTAAAGCATCCGGCCAAGTCAGGGAAGTAGAAGCTTGTATCTTTGCTATCTTAAGCTTCAGAGTGCCGTTATACTTATCAACCAATCCCGCAGACTGAGGGTGAAACACTGCGTGGAATTTTTGTGTAATTCCCAATCCTTTCAGGACATACTTGATAACGTCCGCTATAAAGTGAGGTCCGTTATCGCTCCACAACAATCGACAAACACCATGTCGAGGGAAGAACTCCTTCAGTAACACCTTGGCTGTAGTAATTGCAGTATTATCTTTCGTAGGGTAAGCCTCAATCCATTTGCTGAAGGCACAAACCACTACTAGAACATACTTCAGATTATTGCAGCGTTCAAGCTGAATATAATCCATTTGCAAAACTTCAAATGGTGCAGTGGGTGTGGCAAATCCTCCTGCTGGAGTTCGTGTCCCTTTTCCTGGATTGTACTTCAGGCAAATCATACAAGTCTGCACCACTCTCTTTGCCGTGCTAGCAATCTCTGGATGCTCCCAAACTTGGGTGAGCAATTTTACAATTGCGGAAGCTCCAACATGTGCTAGCTCATGTGCCACCTGAACCATAGGTTGTACAAAAGCTATGGGTAACTTCCATTTATCCATCTGCTTATTTCTCCAACAAACTTCATCGTCCAATTCTCCGTCAGTAGACCATTGCTCCTGTTCTTTGTTGGAAGCTGTCCTCTGTATCTCTAACACTTCTCTCCTAGCATCGTGCCATCTTTCTGCCTGTGACTTCACAACATACATTGCAGTGGAGTCAGGCTGCATCGCAGTATCTCGTGCTACTCGATCCGCCAGAGCATTCCCTTCCCCCACTCTATCTATCACCTTCTTATGTGCACTGCATTTAACTATGGCAATCTTCTTTGGATATGTTAATGCAGTCAAGAGGTTATGGACTAACTCTCCATGCATTATCTGTGCTCCATGTGACGTTAGAAACTCTCTCTCCTTCCAGAGCAACCCAAAGTCATGCGCTACCCCGAAGACATTTACACACAATCCTGCACTAAGCTCACATGCTCGTGTTAAAGCTATCAGTTCCGCTGCTTGAGCTGATTTCTGCGGTATGCGTGCTGTCTCCACTATTGTTTGTAGTGTGGTGATTGCATATGCTGCTGAAGTCGTACCATCTGGTAGCTTCAGGCACGACCCATCTACCCACAATTCTCCATCTACATCTGTAAACGGTGTATCCTGGAGATCAATACGACCCTTTGTCTGTTCCTCAGTTACAAAAATGCAATCATGTGTTTCCTGTGCCTCAGACTGAGTCTCCGGAAACGGCAATAATGTGGCCGGATTTAGTGTTGCGCATCTCTTCAATGTGATATGAGGAGCCAACAACGTTAGTTCATATCCTGTTAGACGAGCACTAGTTAAGTGCTGCGTCTTTGTCTGATTCAGCAGAGCATCAACAGCATGGGGGACCAGCACCAATAGCTTATGAGATAACACAATTCCTTCACTTTGGCGTATTGACACAGCTGTCGCCGCAACCGAGCGAAAACACCCAGGCAGTGCTCGGGCGACAGGATCAAGTACTGCCGAGAAATATGCACAAGGGCGCTGCTTGTCGCCGTGCATCTGCACTAAAACTGATAACGCACATCCATCTCTTTCATGTACATACAATGTAAAGGGCTTCGTATAATCAGGGGTGCCTAACACTGGTGCTGAACAAAGGTATTGTCGTAATTGTTGAAAAGCATTTCCACACTCGTCTGACCAGGGAAGGGGAATTGGGGTATCTTTCGTCAAAAGTGCCAACAGCGGTTTAACTATGTGTGAAAAACCCAGTATCCATTGCCTACAAAAAGAAGTGAGTCCCAAAAATGCACGCACGTCCTTCTGTGTGGAAGGTACTGGCGTGTCCAAAATTGCTTGAACGCGATCTAATGTGAGTGCACGCCCCTCCTTAGATAAAAGGTGACCTAGGTAGGTTACCTTTGGTCTACAGAATTGTAATTTTTTCTTCGATACTTTGTGATTGTGCAATGCCAAAAAGGAAAGCAAAGATAACGTGCACTTCTCACATTGCTCAGGAGTATCGGCCGCCAACAAGATGTCATCGACATATTGTATGAGGGCCACCCCTTCAGGTAAAACAAAGGAATCCAACTGATGTTTCAATGCTTAACTGTAAATGCTAGGACTTTCTGTGTAGCCTTGAGGAACTCTACAAAATCGATATGAACGGTTATTCAAAGTGAAGCCGAAAAGGTATCGACTATCAGGATGAATAGGAATCGAAAAGAAAGCATTTTTCAAATCGATAACAGAGAATGTGGTGGCCGTTGGCGGGACCATAGTAAGCAATGTCGTAATGTCAGAAACCACTGGTTATTGGGGTATCACTATCTTATTCACCTCCCTCAAATCAATAATGAAACGATAAATCCGAGTATCAGTAGCTTTTTTCAAAATCGGAAGGATAGGACTATTGCATACATTATAGGAAACCTCCTCCACTACCCCCGCCTTAATGAGATCCTGCACTATCTGTGTGAGTGCCTCCTCCCCCTCCTGCGAAATACGATATTGGGGTAGGCGTGGTAACACAGCTCCCTCCTTTACCCTAATGTGTACCGGGGGAATAACCATCTGTCCCACATCAGTATCCGAGGTGGCCCACAGAGTGCGGGGTAAAGAAGCCAATACGGTATCCTCTGCAACCACACACATCCTTTCAGCCCTTGAATAATTATCGTTTAGGATCACACGCACTCCTTCAGGGGAGCAACGGATTGTGGCTCGAAAATGTTTGAGCATATCCAAGCTCAGAATGTTATCAGGTGTGTTCGGGGAGAGCAAAAACGGACAGGATGCAGAAAACTCATTAACATAAAATGCAAGGGGTTGTGATAATGGGCTAAGTGAAGGTGTGCCATCGAACCCTATCGATGTAACCGTTAAGCCAGACAGGGGAGCCCTCGGAACCAATTGTTTGGACAAAGCGCTACGAGTAGCTCCTGTATCAACCAGAAACCGATCAGTAGAACCCATCACACGTGCTGTAACATAAGGACCCCTCTGATCTACTGGCCCTTCAACTGATTCCTCCCCCCATCCTACGCGATCCTATGCATGTTGGGAATCATGATACCCAGGGCGTTCACGGTCAGATATTTGATACTGGTTTTGTCGGTCAAACACATTCGGCCCATCACGTGGCCGCATATTAGAATCAGAACGAGCACGGTCAGTTAGATGTCCTCTAGGGCCCGAAAGACCTCCTCTACCTCTCATCGGCCCCTGCCCCCGCCCCTGGCGCTGTGCATATAATACCGGGCAATCCCTGACCCAATGACCCAACTGTTTGCAATACGCACATTGATCCTTAGTTACATCTGGGCGACCAAAAGGGGGACCATACAATCCTCTTCCACCTCTCTCAGCACCCTGGCGAGGCGGACCATACACTTGCGCTAACATCACCTTTGTTTTTAAATATTTCGACTTCTTCTCTTCGGTACCCTTCGCTTCTTGTTCCTGACGCTCGTAATACTGAGCCATCGTCAGGATGGATGCCGGAGACGATGTTGTCCAAGAGCTTTCACTCGCTTTTAATCGAGTTGCTACTCCTGGTAATAAATTCGACACATATTTATCAACAAAAAGATGTCGACCCGTATCATCCGTAAGTGACTGACCGCTAAAATCATGAAATGTTTCCTCAAACCGCGTAAAGAAATCAGAAATGGATTCATCAGCCTTCTGTTTACATGAGACTAGTATATTCCAATCAATCTTCTAAGGGGGATAATCGTTTTCAACTTAGTCAAAATAGCAGCTGGGAGATCTAAAATAAGCTGAGGCGGCTTTTGCACGGGTTTTCGTTCTCTATCCTCATCTTCTATGTCAGACCATTTCGCCTTAAAAGCAGTCAGATCATCTACTTTCCGTACAGATCTCCACATATCCGGTGGTAAAATAAGCCCAAAGAACAAATCTATGTCTGCTAAGGTCATAGTGCAAGAATTTAAAGCCCCCTCAACTTCCTCATAAAAGGCGGCAGGATTCTTTTGGGGATCAGGTAATGCTTTCTTCAATGCCATAACATCAGCCCTATGCCAAGGGATATAAACCCAATTGTACACAAAATATCCTCTAGCATCAGGGGAAGACATATCCGAACTAGTACCTGCCCCTTTGGGAGGAACGTAGAGAGGCGCTGCCTCTCGCATCGGCTTAGCATGAACTAATTCAATCTTATCTGAATGAAGGATAGACGACTGCTTTCCGCCTGCATTTGGATTTGATTGCTCCTCCCTCTCTTTCTTTTGGCGCGCTTTCTCCTTGAGTTCAAACGTCGCGTCCCGTAGCGCAAACAGCCGTTGAACCGCATCGGGTACCTTAGAGGGAGAAAGGACACCGTTACGCAATGCTTTAGAATCCAATACTATATCATCAGGCTCAAAAACATCGGAGTATTTCCAAAAAGCAGTAACCACTTCATCAGAAAAAGTTTCAGCAAAGTACAACTTTTCCCTATCCTGCCATCCTTCCAAAGATGGCAATAATTCAGCAAGAGATAGTTTATCTTTAAGCGCACGAAAAGAAACTTTCCGAAGCTCACCCATGCGATCAATTAATAACATGGACCGCGTGTCTACCTTCTCCTTGAACAATCCAGGATCCTTGACTCCCGGGGCGGACGGGCCAACATAAGGCGGCGGAGAACGATCTAATAGAGAAAAATCATCTTCAAGATTAGTAAGGACAGGATAAAGAGGCTGCCGAACAGCATATTGACCCAATATTTGCAACCTATGCTCTTTCTCCTGTTTCTCTGCCAGTTCTTTTTCCTCACGCTGTCTCGCTTCCCGTGCTATCACATGATCCTTTTTCCGTCGTTCTTTGTCACTCAGCGCTTTTTCACGTTTCTCGCGCTCACGTACTTCTTTCACCCACAATCATATACATTCAAACATGTCTTGTCTCGCACGCCGCTTACATATACACTGCTCCACATACTCAATCTTACGCATATCAAACGATCCATACAAAGGCCATCGCAACTCAGGATCCTTTTTGGTATATTTCCTCCACAATGTGCTGTACATTATAGGGGAAAGACCATATTTCACGTACATGTCCCTATTAGGAGTCCCCTCTGGGGGGGCTGGTTCAGATTCCTCAAGACTTAACCGGCTTCCAAAACAGCAGCACCACTTACGGAGTGCACTCAAAGCAGGCATGTTCAAGAATAGTGCAAAATATGCAATATTATCAAAAAAATGGCACTTAAACGTTGCGCCGTTCAAATTCAAACGCCCCCGGAGAAATATCTCCACATTACCTGCCTATATGTGTTGCAACGCATATATTTTCACATTACTTATCTCAAAACATGACCGGTCATCACAAATCAAATCAAATAGCCTGGTCAACTCAGGCTTCAAAAGCTCGCAGCAAGTACCGTACAACGGTTCTTACCAATCAAGAGCGCCCAGATTCCAACTGCCAAGTTCCAAATTCGCCCAGATGGCCATTGCACGGCAGAACCGACAGAAGGGGTCTCAGTCGAGGACCGGCGCCACCCAGATGGTCAGCTCGGAAGGGAAGGAAGAAAGCCTCGGGATGCCAGGACTAAAAACGCCGCTGGCAGTGATCACATCCCCGGCAAGGTTCCACTCCTTCGTCACGACCAATCCTTCCAGTATCCGAGTCGCCGATGAGCCCCACGTGACGGGCGCCAATTGATGTGTACAGGCCTCAGCTAGGCCCGCAAGTACAAAGGGTTCGCCCTTCTGTGTACGAAATACTAGAAGGAAGTTGGCACGGAAACTGCAAATACAAATACAAAGTTTATTAACCTTCAAAGGTGGTCCTACAACCTACGCAACCCTCTACAGTATTGCACAGAGTAGCACAAAGAACTTGTGTACATGGTCCCCTTTTATACACAATAGAGGGGCTCATAAGTAGGCGGATACAACACAAAGCAAGATTTGTGTCCTTATATGGACATGTTCAGTGCATGATCAACATGTGGGCGGAGTTAACAGTTACTTGAAACCCGTAAAAACATATTCGAGCAAGGCCTAATTAGTGGCAGATGTGATCAGTTCTGGACATGCGCCAAACACACAAAGGGGTTATTTATGGACTGTTGCTAGGCAGATCTCAGGAGTGACTGGCGAAAAGGTAGGACTCTTCTCGTGCGAAGCACATGGTTTCATCGCCATACAAGATGGCGGACAGCTAAACATGATGGAGTCTAAACATTGGTCAATATAAAACAGAAAACATAACTTCAGACATGAAGAGCACATGTCTTCAGTGAATGCTTAATCATATCGCTGTTTCATTTACAACATCGGGATGTCCCTCTGTGGTAGAGCACCTTTGTCGCATTGACCTGGAATATTGTTCTTGGTCGTCTGTTGGTTATCCAGGAAAATATACTTCAAAAAGTTTCAAATTACCAACTTTTAGATTTTAGGCAGGTGTAGTACACTCCTGTGCTTATGTAAGGGCCCCAGGACATTATGGGCCAAGACCCCCTTCAGTAGGAGCCACCAGCAGGGCCCAGGGCAGGTCCAGTTGAAACTGGTGTCTGCTAGGCTCTTCAGGAAAGTAAAGTTCTTGCTGTGATTGTGTCCCTGTAACTTAACAGGAGGTCAGCCATCTGACCCATGGAGTCCACTTGTCACTACTGGGAACTAGCGAGAGCAGGTCCAGTCTTTGTTGGTCCCCTCAAAGGTCACAATAGCAGATGCAGTCCTTTTTCTGTCTTCCACAGTTCCGGAGGTATTCTGAAGAGGGTACTAGCTATGCAAATGTTATGCCCAGTGCCAGCCTGTGGGTGGGGGAATCATCTGCCACTCCCTAAACAATAGCGTAAAAGTTCCCAGGTGTGACCCTAGTCACTTTTGCAGCACTTCCTGTTTATTTTACTGTAAACTATGCCACAGTGCTCCTCTCTATATTAATCTAACATTAAAAAAAACCTTTCTTTCAAAATGCAGAGATGTCTGTGCCCACCCTGAGGAGTGGCTATGATAATGGGCAAAACCTCTCTTGTGATCACTCAAAGTACGTTCTCTCCCATCCCCTCTCCCACTGGGTTTAGTGCTTGGCTGTCTAGCAGGACAATGGAAACGGCAGGCCCAGGTTTGACAGGGTAGTCATTGTCTGAGGTTTATTAAGTTCCTGGGCACAGCCCAGATGGCCATCGGGTTAGGGAGAAAATACCCTCCTCACACCCAAGGGCTTTGTCCACTGTCTGGAAGCAATACTCACTTCACTTCACTCACCACAGGGGAGCCATAAAACATGAGCTGACACTTAATACAGGCAGAAAGGCACATTTGGATCAGACAGCGAAATAAAAACTTTTCGAAAAGTATAATCTTCAAAGTGGTAATCTAAAATCTGACTTGAAAATTCAGTTGGATATTAAATTACCATGAAAATGAGTACTTGAATAATTTTCCTAGCTATTACCAAAGTGGTGATCAGCATTATAAGTTGTTATAACATAACCCAATGCTTTCCAGTGTAAGAGCCAGTGTTATCACAGTGAAAACTTTGGAGATATTTCATTGCCTGTAAAACATAGGTACTCATGCCCTACTTTTGAAATACTATTCAGTCTGCCATATTGGCATGTAAATCTACTTTAGGGGTGACTTTAAAGCATTAACAAAGGAAGGTTTATGCCTGGCAAACGTTTGATTTTACCAAGCTGAATTAGCAGTTTTAAATCTGCATTCCCAGGCTGCAGGGGCAGGCCTGGAGGCATGCTTTACAGGGTCACCTAAGTAGTGGCACATTGTTTGCTGCAGTCCACTAGTGACATCTAACTTGCAGGCCCTGGGTACACTTTGTACCATATGCTACGGACTTATAGATATGTTAAATATGCCAGTTAAGAGGGGTCAGAGCACATATATTGGGGCCTGGTTAGCAGTGCCATAGTGCTCAGAGTTAAAATAAACACAGCAGTCCAGAAAAAGTGAATGTGACCAAACCACAAAATATATTTTTGGACCTGGGCCATACATGCTCTGTTTGCTAATTCTTATATGTACAGTGCTGGGTGACCATAGCACCATCCCACAATGGGATGTTGATGTGTAATAACTATGTTTAATGATTATAGGAAAGATCAAATTAACAATGCAGCAAGTACATCATTAATTTACACCTCTCACATTTACCAAGATATCACATCAGCTATCAGCTCAGGTTTATAATATCTTGAAATCAGCCAGCCTCATTATTTTCATTAATACATTTCCCAAGATTCTCCATTCCCAGTAAACGAAATTGCGTATTCACATATATCAAACATATTTGCTCATTTATCTTTAAGGTAATTATAATCTACAATATTAAGATGATGTGGAGTGTAAACTCTGCTTACCAGCAAATCATGAATGAACATCGTATTTTAAAGAATACATGGAGCACAGAAGCATATATGTTGTGCAGATTAAATGGATAATGGTATACACCACATACATCTCAACTCCACTCATATAATATGCAGTATTAATTCAAGACTCTGAAAAACACAAAGGGTGAGGGAAAGTGCTATACAAAGTGCTAAATAGTGAAATAAAAAAATGAAACTCCAGATGTAATTGGTAGCATATTTTACAAAGGCTATGGAAATAATGTTCGCAAAGTCTGTTCATCAAAATGGAACCCTGTTTGAACTTTAAGGAAGGTGAATCACCTTTACCACACATGACTACATAGTTTTTACATTTACAGACCATCAACCCTATTTAAATTGCACACTTACAATGCTGTACCTTACCAAGCAAGTATGTATTTTTAATGAGATTTACACACACACACATATATATATAAATATATATATATATACCTCACCTACTGGCGATTGGCAGTAGGTTACTATATTTAGGACCTAAGTCCCGTTGACAAAGCATTTTTTGATTTGCTAATCTTCACAGAAGTTTCTCAAAAACATTGGCCTGCTTTTGTAACGTTCTGCATGGCAAGATTCGGGGTGAGCCAGTTTATAGCAGAGGAGAAGTACCTTGGGGTAGCACATCCCCTCTCTCAGGCCTTTATTGGCCCCGAGGACCAGTCCGGCTTAAAAAATTGGGAGGGGGTTATGCGGCCACACTCCCTGGCTGGATAAGGCCCCAGTGACCACCACCTTCCCGACTTTTGCCCTAAGGTAACTATTACTCGGGTCTTCCCTAGGCACTGCTAATTACCCCATAGACTACATCACTCATGACATCATCTATATCATAGCAAAACCAAAGGAAATGATGGACGGAGTGTTGAACATTGCAAGCACTCACCCCCAGTCAACTGATCTGGGTTTTAATCCATCACCGTTCTTTAGCCCACTCTGCCACCCCAGTTCAGACATGGCCATATGCAAATCAGTCTGACCCAGTGCCTCATGGGAACAGTCCAGCCCGAACTGCCAAGCCATGTCTTCCCTGGACCGGAAACAAGCTTCCTAGGACTGGTTTCTGGCATTTCAGCCGTCTTCAGCCAGGCTTGCTTGAATTCAGTGGCAAAGTGAGCAAGGGACTCACGTCTGAGCACACCCTGCCAACTTATGGCGAACAAAGCAAAACCAAAGGAAATGATGGACGGAGTGTTGAACATTGCAAGCACTCACCCCAGTCAACTGATCTGGGTTTAATCCATCACCATTCTTTAGCCCACTCTGCCACCCCAGTTCAGACATGGCCATATGCAAATCAGTCTGACCCAGTGCCTCATGGGAACAGTCCAGCCCGAAATGCCAAGCCATGTCTTCCCTGGACCGGAAACAAGCTTCCTAGGACTGGTTTCTGGCATTTCAGCCGTCTTCAGCCAGGCTTGCTTGAATCCAGTGGCAAAGTGAGCAAGGGACTCACGTCTGAGCATACCCTGCCAACTTATGGCGAACAAAGCAAAACCAAAGGAAATGATGGACGGAGTGTTGAACATTGCAAGCACTCACCCCCAGTCAACTGATCTGGGTTTAATCCATCACCGTTCTTCAGCCCACTCTGCCACCCCAGTTCAGACATGGCCATATGCAAATCAGTCTGACCCAGTCCTTAATGGGAACAGTCCAGCCCGAACTGCCAAGCCATGTCTTCCCTGGACCGGAAACAAGCTTCCTAGGACCGGTTTCTGGCATTTCAGCCGTCTTCAGCCAGGCTTGCTTGAATCCAGTGGCAAAGTGAGCAAGGGACTCACGTCTGAGCATACCCTGCCAACTTATGGCGAACAAAGCAAAACCAAAGGAAATGATGGATGATGGAAATTGGTTTAAATCCATTCAGCTATTTTCAAGATATTGAAGGAAATCCAAATTTGTCTACCTAGGGTTGCAACAAGTTCATGACTACTTTACGATGAATCATGAATGTGCTCAGTAACAGGAATGTCATGATTGGCTGGCCACAACCTGAGCAGAACATTGTGGCTGCTATTTTAAATAATAGGACATGGTCCCCGGGGCTGAAAATGAAGAACAAAAGTGGTATAAGGGGTCAGGGTAGAGGTACCCTGCCCCCATGGCTGGAAGGTATGGGTGTTTATGTGATACCTTATGCATTCAAAACATTGAAAAACTGTTCCTTTTCCTTGTGTGATATCTGAGAATGGCTCTCGATGCGCAGCTCAGCACCCATGTAACGTTGTGATGAATTTGTGAATATGGCCGAAAAACAATATATATATATCACACTCACTCAGAGACACAGTCATGCACTCATTTATATATCTAAACAGAGACTCATGCATCCATTCACAGGCCCAGTCAGACACTCATGTACCCACTCACAGATCTGCCCAGACACTCTCACACCCACTCACAGACCCATTCTGACACTCATGTAACCATAGGCCCAATCAGACACTCACAAACCTACTCACAGACCCACTCAAACACTCACACACCCACTCACAGACCCACTCAGACACTCTCACACTCACTCAGACACTCATGCACCCACTCACAAACCCACTCAGAGATGCATGCATCCACTCACAGACCCAGATACTCATGCACCTACTCACAAACCCACTCAGAGACTCACAAACATACTCACTGACCTATTCAGACACTTATGTACCTACATACAGACCCACTTAGAGACTTACACAGTCACTCACAGGCCCACTCAGATATTCATCTACCTACACAGAGACCCACTCAGACATTTACGCACCCACCCGCAGAACCATCCAGACACTGACACACCCAATCACAAACCAACTCAGAAACTCATGCACCCACTCACAAACTCAGTCTGAGACTCACACACCCACTCACAGACCCACTCAGACACTCATGCACTAGCTCACAGACCTACTGTGAAACGTATGCACACACTCATAGATTTATTCAGAGACTAACATATCCACTAACAGATCCATGCACCCACTCACAAGCTACTCACAGACTCATGCACCCACCCACAAACCCAGTCAGAGACTCACACACCCACTCAGACACTCATACACCCACTCACAAACCTGCTGTGAGACTTATGAGCATACTCATACATTTTCTCAGAAACTCACATCCCCACTCCCAGACCCACTCAAACACTCACACACCCACTTAGAGACTCATGCAACCACTCGCAGGCTCAATGGAAGACTCACAGATCCACTCACATACCCAACCACAGTCTAAAGCACCCACTCACGGACCCACACAGACATGCCCATTGATTGATCCACTCAGAGACTTACACACCCACTCCCAGACCCATTCAGAGACTCATGCATCCACTCACATACCCACGCAGAGACTCATGCACCCACTAACGGAACCACACAGACACTTACATATCCACTGACTGATCCACTTAGAGAGTCATGCGCCCACTCATAGCCCCACTCAGATATTCACCCACCCAATAACAGATCCATTCAGACACTCAGGTTCCCACTCACAGACCCACTCAGAGACTCATGCACCCTGTTTCCATTCTCTGTGAAGTGCGCTCCATCAGTTCTTTATATACCCTTCATGTTAAGGTGCAAGTTGTTGTTGCAGATAAAGCCAGCGTTTTGGTCTCTGAGGAAGGCAGGAACAGATGTATTCTCATATCTCCTGGCTTTGTCTATTTGTGTACAGAACTCATTTGACAAATTACATTTCTGCCTTTGGCATACTTTTGAGAATACCAAGGCAGTCTGAGGGAAAGTACCATTAGTAAATGCCAATGACCCGCAACAAGCCAAGCCTGTGCCTGTTTACCTGAGGAGAGGGCCAGGAAGCTATGCCTGTATTTCTTCCGCACCACTGGGGGCTCAGTGTCCCGTGAGCTGCCGGTCTCTCTACGTGCACAAAAGTGCTACTTAGTCCTGTGGTCCATGTAACTGCCAACGACCCGCAACAAGCCAAGCCTGTACCTGCATACCTTAGGAGAAGACCAGCGAGCCTTGCCTGGATTTCTTCCACACAGCTGGGGACTTGGTGTCCTGTGAGCCTCCTGTCTCTATACCCACAAAGCACTACGGAAGCCCAGGCAAATCCCAGGCCAAGGGTGGGTCCGTCCACACCCATCGAAAACTGGAAGATGCTGGGCTGGGCCCCCTCTAACATCCTAATAAGATCTTAAAGATTTAAAGGATGGATAAGGAGAAGACGATCCACGCATCACCTGAGGTGGTAACCTTAGCTTCCCTTGACTCTTTCTTGCTAAACCGCACTGAAAGGAGAATCTCGATGGGCCCTATGGAGGGTGAGAGGGGGGTATTACCACCTGTAAGTCCAAAGGAACATAATGTGACTGAAGTAACCCCTAGCACAACTTCTACTGTTTCTCTATCCGTCATGGCTGTACCCCATACTCAGTCCTCTACCTCCATAACGACTACCATTCCAACAGAAATAGCATGTAAAAGGAAAAGAGGTATTAATAAATCCTCCACCGTTAATAACACCAAAAGACCCAGAAAGTCGAAAATATCTGCTCTAACCTCAGACACTCAAGCCCGGGCCAATACTAATCCGCCAGTGCTAATAAACTGGGACCAATTGTATGACAAAATCTTTATTAACACCGATTTTTCATCGCCTTAAGGCAATCGAAAATGTCATTAAGGAGCTGGTAGCTAAAAGCCCATCCCCCTTTCGATAGAACAGTCTGAGGCCCCCACCTTCCCAGACGGAATTGAAAACTTGAACATACCTTCATCAGATATGACTATCCCCAGCACAGATTTTGAACCCCAGAGTGAATCCCCTCCAGTGGGACAAGGAACTCTAACTGCAACTACATCATACCCCCAGCCAGCGAGTACACGTATGCACCCAATTACAATCACTAGTTCCCTTGCTGACCCAGAGGGAGACGTAGCGCGTTAGAATGCCCTATGGAATTTAAGGCACTCGGGTGCTTCACCAAGTTCAGATGGCTATCTCGTCTAGGAGCTGAAAGAGCGTGCTGGATTGTGATCGGCCTTCCGCCAGGTGCCTGTCCCTACGTGTTAATCCTGGCTAACATCCCTGAACTACAAAACACCCAAAGAGAAACCCCAGAGCAACTAATTTGAAAGCACGTCACTGGATCACAAAACATACGGATGACTGAATTGGGAGAGAAATTAATATTCTTATGGCGAGAAGGGTGGCCTGGGTGGGAAACACCCAAAAAACAATTAGGGGGTCTGTGTTGTTTTAACTTTCAAACTACGCTCTATGGTCTGCAATCTACTTAATTCATTGCCTAAGGCCCCCACACCAGCATCACAGATATTCGTCTTTTTTTTATAAATCAACATCTGAGACCAAGGGGATGAGGCTTCTGTTACTGCTGCTCATCCATTGAATATTCAAACAAGTGCAACATTGGGAGTTATCTCCATACTAACCAGTAATCAATGCTTTGTGTTGACAGATTTGGAAACATGTGACCTAGAAGCCTGTGACTGACATAGAACATGGTAGGCAACTTCTGCTACAGTAACTGGAAGTGTGATTGAGCGTAGGGGGTCTTTAACTTAACGTTTGGGGAGTAATGACTGGATTTCACTCATTACATGGAGCATTAAAGGTCTTGGTAATAAACTGACAGACCAGGAATGGATCAAATATATTACTTTCTTTGATCTCATTTTCCTTTAGGAAACTTGGGAAACAGGACCCATCTACTTAATTGGTTACCGCTCCTTTTACACCCTGGCAATTACAACAAACTCGGGCCGAGCAAGGGGTGGTATCCTGGCACTTATAAAAAATACTTTAAGAAGTATTATCTTCCCACAACGATTCTCCATATTATAACATATTGGATTTTGAAGGCCCAGGTGGTAGTACTGTACTTGCCATAAATTAAAATAATAATAATTTTTGGCGGGAGATGTATACGATTGTGGATGTACTGGAAAGAAAACTGAATAATTTACAAGAATGTCCCTAGTGTTTTATGGGTGTGTGATTTTAATGTGCACAGTTGCTATATACAACAAATATGACATGTGGTTTAGTGGACGAGAACGGAGCCAGTACTTCTCATTTTTTACACAATTGCTATGGTGACACCCTTAATAGATACATCACCACTAGGGACCTAGAGATCATAAATCCTTTTTCTGATAGTACAGGTCAGCTTAAAAAAAAATTTGGCTTCACCACCAATGCTTCTACCATTGATTTTTTAATAGAGTCAGCATCTTTAAAAGGTACATTTCAAGATATCAAAACAACATTTTGGGTGTTTAGTGACCATGCCAACATATGTCAATGGTTCTGGGAAGGGATTACTCCCAAACAGTCTATACAAGTAACCCCCACTAAACCGTTATACCCACTATAAAGTTAACGCGCTGATCATCTCTTGAGTTTTGTTAATAAGCAAAATCTTGAAATATTTTCACTGATGTTCTATGATATGTTTTTACCTTCTTTTTATTCTAGTCCTATTATAGCTCCTTTAACTGCATCAATTGTTGATTTTCGCTCGCTCCCTTTTTGTAAATTTTCCTTGATGCACATTGCACAACTTGGTTCTTTCTATTTGTATGATGTTTTACTCAGAGCGCTCTATGGCACCACTGATACACCCTACCCTTTGTGAATGTCTTACCTTCTTTATGTTCTGTATAATTGCTGACTACAACGCTGTACAGTGCTCTAATACCCCTTTCGGTCTTGTTTGCGCCCTATAAAACTTTCAAAATAAAATTTTAAAAAAATACCAAGGACAAATGGGATAATTTTGAAGTGGGTGAAAATTAATCAAGAAGAGTTGATCCCCAAGGTTGTAGGAATCAGGCCAAGTGAAATTATGGCCTGCTTTAATATACATAGTGAACCTATACGAGTAGTAGCAGTTATTGAGATGATACTGGAAGAGGTTAGAAATAATCTAAAAAAAACTGGCACACTGTCAAATAAAAAAACACAGGGTTGGTTTTATCAACACTGCACAAAATTGTTAGCAATTCTGCATCAAGCGAAGGACCCATCTTAATACCTATTTAAAAAAAAAATAACAATAAATCTAATCCTAAGAAATATAGGCCTATTTCGCTTTTGGACAGACTGCAAAACTCATGGTGAGAGTATTACTAAATAAATTGGAGGAATGGGCAACTGTAAACAAGGTTCTGATTCTGTCTCAATATGGCATCAGGAAGGGCAAAGGTACTCAGGAGCAATGCTTAAACCTGAGCCTGCTTGTAGCAAAATACACCCAAGCAAAACAAGGTAATCTCTACCTGGCTTTCAGGGACCTATCTGCAGCCTTTGATAGCGTTACCCATTTTCATCTATGGAGGTTCGTGGGGGAGATGGGCGTCGATGAGGTCATCATCTCCTTCATTAGTCAGCTATATTCGAGGGCTGCAGCTTGTGTCCAATATTGAAGGCAGGGAGAGTGTACAAGCTGGTTTCCAATTACCAGGGGGGGTATGTCAGGGGTGTGTCCTTGCCCCTTTCCTGTTTTCTTTGTATGCAGATGGAGTTGAGGCTCCTCTTTTGGCCTCGACCTTGGATGTTACCTCCATGAATAAAGTCTGCATTCCAATACTTCTTTACACTGATGATGTGGTTTTAATTGCATGAACAGGGATTGCACTACAGAAGCTGATAGAAGCATATATTCTTTTCATTGAAAAACTGGACCTTAAAACTAACAAGGCTAAGTATTTTATTCTAGTGACAGGGCCCGAACCTTTCATATTGCGGGCCCAAAAATTGTACAGACAGATATGTTCTCCTATCTAGGGGCGACATTTGATAGCATGGCCACATGGTCCCCAATGGTGAATAAAAGAGGACTGATGCTTGAAAAAAAGTAACAATGCTATACTTTCTTTTATAAAAAAATTAGGATAGAAACAGATTGCTATTGTAAAAAAAGTATACCAGGCAAAATCGTCTTCGGTAGACTCCTATGGAGCTGGAGTATTGGATATAATAACTCAGGGGCCTTACAAACTACAAAAAATGCCTTCCGGAAAAAATGGTGAGTCTCCCCCATAGCTGTTCAAATTTCAACCGCCATCTTGAACTGGATGTCCCCTACATATCTGATCAGATAGGAATGGCGCCAGTTCTCTTGTGTCACTATATATGGCGAGGGGAACGTGTCAACATGACAAAGCAGTTGATTCTTGATTGCCTTACATTAGAACATGGACGGAGGATTCCTTGGATCATGTATATAAAAAAGATTTTATTTGCTCTGGTATTGGAAACTTTATATGAAACACCAAATAATTGCTTAATTATTTTGAAAAAACAATAAAAACTAATTTCCTATCTCTTAAGGGCAATAATAGGCTCAAAATTAATAGAAGCAAATATACAGTCTAAGCTTATCTTGATGGCCCACAGCTTACATTGGGACAACCAACTTATTTTCCGATGGTGAAAAATCCACGTCGCAGATTCATTTTAACACGGATTCAATTTAATCTTATCCCCTGTATGCTGGGCCATCCAACAAATACATTTTTCTCCCCAAGCCTTACCTTGCTGCCCTTGTGACGGCGCCTGTACATTCTTCTTTTGCAAATTTTATACTGATCACTGAAAATTCTTTTTACTCCCAATTATGCTAAAGTATAAATATAAACAATGCTGCCCGTGCCTGTTTTTCCTAAGAATGTTGTCTGATCACTTGCTCTGTTACTGTGTGGCCTTGCCTTTATGCCTTTCTCTAAAGACCAGGAAAATGTAAGCTTGATCGAAATGAATTATTATGATTGTTTCATCTATCTGTTCTTTTGTTTTTATCATCTATCTGTTCTTAATGTATATTTTAAAAGCTAGGAACTTGCACACTTCTCTAGAATGAATGACTTTAATGTATTTGTTTCTCTTTTAAGGGTGATCTTATTCTCTTAAAAGCTGTTCTTATTGTTTTAATACTGTGTAACTGGGTATTCAATTTTGTTTTTGGAACTTTTATGATTGGTATTTAAACTGATCGAATAAAGTTGATGATGATGACCAATTACATTTCTGCCTTTGGCATACTTTTGAGAATACCGACGCAGTCTGAGGGAAAAGTACCATTAGTTGAGCAAAAGTATCCTTCATTAGGATTTCCAGTCCTACCCCACTAAATGTGCCTAGGTCACTGCCACCACCATGCACATTCATGAGATCAGCGTGTTCTGTAATTCACAATGCTTTTACCAAAGGTAGCAATTGATACCACTATAACCCTCTCTGGCCGATCCAAGTAAGGTCCACATTAGGAAAACCCAAGTTCCTGTCAACACCACTCGTTTTAGCACACTCTAGCACAAAACACAAAGCTGTGACCCACAATCCACCATTTTGAATGCAAGGAGGAGTAGCACACAGGAGAAGATTGGAGCAGAATGAGACAGTTTTCAAAATGAAAGGCAGTTAAAACGGCGCACATGACCGGTTTTGACAAAATTTGATTAGATGGTATAAATATGAAGGTAGTTAAAACTAGGCAGTGATACATTAATTAGGTTTCACTGAGTTGAATGTGTGCTTACAGGCCAATATGCCAGTTTTATCCATAATGCATCTCACATACCCATTAACAAAAACATAGAACACTCACACTCCCAAGTCAGACAGCGACAGATGTACTTATACATTCACTCATACACCTACACATCAGTTATGTATGCAGCAGAGACAGTCAGCTGCACACACAGTTACATACCCCTATCCTCACTTACACAGACAGTAAGCAATTCACATAGCCACTTACATGCAGATTTAGAGACCCATAGAGTTACTAAAAAAGCTAATTACATACTGGCATACTTAATTGAACTTCTGGTGGCACACACATATAGGGACTGATACACTCACTCAGATATGTATCCAAGTACTGTAACTTAAAACCACATTTAAGCGCAAAACACCCTGCCCCATAGCCTATCTACAGCCTACAATACAGATGAGTTACATATAGTTACTGCCACATGCATAAGTGCCAAAATGGCATGTCACTGAATATCTACATGACACTATCTCTCTCTCACAGGATAGGGGAGTAACAATGCTTTTCTACATATGTATATAACCTCTATTATGGGTGAAGCACTATATATTGAACTATGCTTTGGGGTCTCAAAGTACACACATGACGGAGTATACCTCAAAAGGGCATGTCTTACTATCTAAGCACATACAAGCCTGCCCTATGAATTACCAACATCCCACCTGAAGAGTGTATAGCACATAGCTGCCATTTTTCACAGGTTTGTGTGTGATGTACTGCTCCAGTCCAGGATTTCTCCTTTGAATTTGGAGACTTGTAGTCTTCTTTTATAATGGAATAAATAAGATTACAAGTCCCACAATTCAATGCAAAATCTTGGGCTGGAATAGCACATCATGTACAGAACTGTGTAACTTTGCATGGATGCTAGAACATAGTTAAATAGTAGATTAAAGATTAGCAACCCCTTTTTTATGCTGACTAGACTATCAAGTAAAGCAACACATGTACAGTCTATAGTACCAGGTCAACATATTGTTAAGTGACATGGCACACATCTACTCACACCCTCAGATACACAGCCACATACTCACACCCCCAAAAAGAGAGTTACTCATTTTATTAATAATTAAATAAAATGTTCAGGCAGCCACTAAACTGATCCCCTCATACTGTTGGGCGTACTACTGCAGACCCTGTATGTGCATTTTTACTGCCAGCTTTATTGTTTTACTGAGCTACATGCACACTTGAAG
The DNA here is from genome assembly GCF_964204655.1 of Triturus cristatus. Classification (NCBI taxonomy): domain Eukaryota; kingdom Metazoa; phylum Chordata; class Amphibia; order Caudata; family Salamandridae; genus Triturus; species Triturus cristatus. Next base: position 1,080,856,268 of record NC_140592.1, on the reverse strand, counting down.
ACCCCTACCCTGAGTCTCTCACCCAGACTGCAACTCACACATCTATTTATCAGAGCATAGAAACACTCACACACCCAGTCAGACAGCGACAGAAGCACTTATACATTCACTCACACACTCACTCAGCAGTTGTATTTCCAGCAGTATCAGAGGCAGATGCACACACAGTTACATACCTGTGCACTCACTAAAATAGCCAGTAAGCAATTCATAGAGCCACTTAAATTCATTTTTAGATATCAATAGAGTTTAAAAAAGAGAAAGTGATGTGCTGGCATACTTATTTCAACATCTAGTGGCACACCCATCGAGAGACTGATACACTCTTTCAGATATATAGTCAAGGAGTGAGAGGCCTAGACACCGATCCAGACAAGTAGTCCTTCAAACATGACCTGGGCCTTGTACTGCAGAGCCTATGTGTGCAGTTCTGTGGCAATGTTGACTGGGCATTTAAAGCGACTTTGTCAAGCCTTAAACTTTCCTTTTGCTACATATAATTCATCCTTAAGGTAGGTTGTGGGTAGGTTCTAGGGTAGGTTGCTATAAGCTAAGATATGTAATTCACAGTTTCAGTGAGTCACATACACACTTACAGACCCATATGCCAAGCTAAAAAATCCAGTGTCTCACCCATACTGAAACTCACATACATATTTAGAAAAGACAGATGCACTTACATATCCAGTCAATTCCAATACAGCACTTATCCATCCAGTAGTGAGAGAACCAGTTACACACACAGTAAACCCCCCAAAATGGAGTAATATAGCTACTGAGTAAACCATACAGGCAGTTATATGCAGATACAGAGTCCCACAGAAATACTAAGACAACTTGTCATCTAGCAACATAGGTGCATATTAGCAAGGGCTGGCGATATAATTATCGCCGCTTTAGCGTCCGTTTTTGGGTGAAAAGAGGCGATAATGATATCGCAATATCATCAATGACACGCTAGCGCGTGTTTCCTTGATATAGAGCCCGTTTTTTCACAGCCTCGCCTCACATCGCTAATGAGATGCAAAGAAGGCGTGGCTGTGAAAACAACACCTGTTAATATTGTGAAGGCAGCTTCGCGATATTAACAAGGAGGTGCAGCGATAAAAAAAATCGCGCTACCTCAGCCTTAACTTAGGAATTTAACGTCTGTTAAATTCCTGACTAAGGCATACTTTTAATGGGAGATGGATTATGCTGATAGGACCACAGGGTCGTATCAGCAATGTTATCGCTGTTATCAAAGGAACATCGCTGGAAAACCAGCGATGTTCCATTGAAAATACCACTATCGCTGACATATTATCGCCATAGCGCTATGCGTTGTAAATATTGCGTTATCATGGCGATAATATTAAGCGATAATATTTCTATCGCTAATTACGGCCAGGGATAATTATCGCTGGCCGTTGATAATATGCCCCCTAGTCATTTAAACATTGAGTGATACACCCGGAGAAGGACTGATATATTTATTTTGATTTGTACTGAAGTACTGATAGTGCTGTTCACCCATGTAGACAACTAGTTCTTTAAATAATCTGTGGGGTGCTACTGCATAATTTGTGTGTGCAAATTTACTTCCAGGCCAAGTAAGCATTTGAAATGCCTTTCTAAGCCATAAACTCTGTTTTATTTACATATTAGTCACCACTAAGGAAGGCCATAGGTAGAAATACACTTGTGCATACACTGACACACTCAGATACAATCTAATGTATATAGTAGCACACACTGATGCATACACCAGCATAAACTAATATATAAAGTAAGACGTGCAAGAAGAGACTTATGCATACACTGACACGCCCAGGTATACACTGATGCATACATTGAGACACATACGGACACACCTATGCATACATTAACACACTCAGATACAGACTTAAGCATAGACTTTTACATCCTGGCACAAAAGTCTGCATACACAAACACACCTAGGTACACTCTGATGCATATAGTGACACAATCACATGTCCATTTATGCATACACTGAGACACCCAGGCACACACTAATGTAGATACTAACACTTATACATACACTGAGAGACTCACTTACACAGTACTCCATACAGTATCACACCCAGACAATCATGTATGCATAAAATGAGACTCTCTAATACACAGTGACACATATTCTCAGACACCGAGGATTACAGTGATGCATACGGTAGTATACCCATGTACACACTGATGGATATGCTAACACTGGCAGAGACATACAGATGTAAACATGAAAAAAACAAAAAATAGAGTGGTTATACTCTTGTAATATTAATGTTTCAATTGTCAGTTAAATGCTTTCAAAAATGTAATTTAATAGCATGTAAAGAACGAATAAATGTTCTCATTTGTTTTTTCTCCTTGCAGACATTTACTTCTACTTAAAATAAAATAATTGCAATGCTATCAAAAACTAAAAGAAAAAAAGAAACAGAGGATAGGATCTATCTCCTTACAAACAAGAAACACAAAGAGAAAAGAGCTGCTGGAAAGAAACAAAACAATTTCTTAAAATAGTATGTGGAAAACTGCAAAGGGAGCAAAAGCAAGTTAATAAAAAGCGAAGTTTCAAATCATCTAAGAAAGATCAAAATGTGAGTAACATTAAGAGTAAGAAATAGTATAAGAAAGAAGATAGTTTAACAAGAAGATAGAGGAAATTTAAAGAAATTAGAGTCAGAATGTGTTGTAGTAGGGAAATTCAGAATCTCGTACAAGCTATGAAGCAGTATAAAAGGAGAAGAGAAGCAGTGAAACAAATGAAACGTGTTGAAGCTGTAGTTGATAAGGTATTTGCCCTGAGGAGGAAGCTAAATATTTGGATTCTGATCAGAATGAGAACACTGGATAAAATAGTGTTGTCAATGAGGAAAATAAGCCAAAAGAAAGGACTTGTGAATAGAAGTAACTTTTCCAAAAGTTTTAGTGATGAATGGAAGCATACTTCAAGTACTGAGCCTTTCTTTAATGAAGAAAGCTGATTCCAAGAGAACCCATTTGTGCATGCATTTGAAGCAACTGGACAATGTTATGAAATGAAGTGTGCTACTCACATTGCAAAGGAGATGGTACCTAGGCATGTTGAAGAAGTGATAGCTGAAGAGGTACAACGAAGGTGTAGAGACCATTGTAGCAGTATTTAGCAGAAATCAATTGAGGTATTGAAAGCTTTTTTTCGTATATTTTCCTCCAAAAGTCAAAAATTGAAAACTTGGATTTTGTGAAGATTAGATCCAGACAAAGTATGTGAGCATACACATTTACAGGGACTATTCATTAGCATGGGAAAGAGGATAGGATCACACTGCTGACACGCTCAAGTGGCTCAAGCAAGCCTTTTAAATTAGTATAAGGGGATAGGAGCACACTGCTGACATGTCTCAGCATCATAACCTCTTTGCATCTTGGACGATATGGTACGATGTTTTGCGCTCAGTGCAAAGTTTGAAATATTAGATAGCTAATGCCATATTTTTTATAGCGTATCTCCAGACACGTGTTTCTGGATTCCTCCATCATCAGTAGAGAAAATGTTAGTAGGTTGCTGGACATGCTGCCACTCAATTTTCTCAGGCACAATTCCACTTCAGGCACACAGATGCTCCCAAGCTAGTCTAGCATTGCTATTTTGGATATCAAAGAAACAGTGCCGAAACACCTTTCAGCACTTTAGAATGTTAGCTGTTTACCAGTCTAAAATATGAAATTTAGTTGGGAGACTTTGCTATGTCAACAAACCTGCCCTATGTTGAGGAGAAATTAATGGAACTTATTTGAATGGTACAGTAGCAGAGGTAGAAAAGGTTTGTGAAGATGTTCAGTTTTGTTTCTTTGGTACTGAAGAGGAGTGTAGAGAAAAAGAGGAGGTAGGTAATATGTGCAGGTGCAGAGGAACAGGACACAGGTAATAGTGTTGATTAAGCCTGGGTGTAGCTCGTGTAGCCACTCTACGTGGAACTCAGGAGTTAATTTTACCACCCGTTTGCGTGACATTTCCACCATACTGCCACGCAGATTGTGTGTTCTGGGGTAAATATCATGCAAACTGCACCATGTGGTAAAGCATGGGCGCAGCCATCTTGTTTCTTTCTCTGTTATGGTGCTAGGGCCTTCTTTTGGAATCCTTTCTAATCCTTCCAATCCTTGTTTCCCAAAACTTATTTTCTGATCTGATCTCCCCTCCAACCTGGCAGCAGGCCTGGGTCTGGGGCCAGGCTCTGGTAGCACCAGCAGCGCTGGGGGGGGGGGGGGGTTGGGTGAGCGTGCGCCAGGCAGTGTATCGCTGCTCTGGGTTGAGAATGATTGCGAATGAGATTGGAACTTGGAAGCAGCAATCATTTATTGCAATTTATTAGTAATTCCAAAGTCTTTGGAATAGGCTGGCTAGGTATGTTTAGAACAGCCCTCCATACTACTCTACTATTCTGCGATCTGATTTAGGAAAGTACAATGTTACTGCAATTGACGTTTCCTGTCAAAAAATCTTTTGGGAGAGATTGTTTATTTACCACCAATCCTTTTTTGTCTCTATAGTTATGTCTTACATCAGCATCCAGGGGCAAGTGGTCGTCCTAGGGGGATGCGGGAGCTGGAGGTGCATCCCAGGGTGAAAAACACTCCTGGGCCGATGGCTCTGCTGGCCTCAGTAAATCCTCCTGTTTTTAATATTAATATATATATTTCCCTAACTTTAACCACTCCTTATTTTGAACTATTTATTTCTATCCATTTCCTAATTTAATTATTTCCCCAAACTCTCTTCAATCTATCTGTTTCTAAATTCTTGCTGTCCCTGCATTATCCTATGTACTAAGTCATTTTATCTTTCTAGCATCTGTAATTTACCTTAAACTGTCTCTTATGTACTAGTCTGTCTGTAGCTTCCTTTCTTCTGATTTTTCAGTCAGATTTCCCTCTCCCCTGATATATTTTGTGGACTGCCTAGTGGTGGTACTGTGAGACGCAGAGAACCCATTGGTCATGGTCTCTTACTACTACTAGTACTAGTACTATTACTCCGCTGTGCAGATTGCATGCCCAAATAGGGTATTGTACGCATGTTTGTTGTGAAGAAAAGGCTTTCTTTTACTTTTCTCATGCTCAATCAGTAAAACAAGAGAATAGAGAGTGGCCATGGTCATGTTGGATACCACAAAGTTGTGTCTTCTTCTTATCTAGGGCTAGTATTATTAGCAGCAGTTGATGAACTGATTACCGTGCACCATGACTGGAAGGAAGTATGAGAAGTAGGACGGCCCCATTGCATTTGCCAACCAAGAAAACCTTATGTCCGCTCAGTTGGCCACTCAGGTTGTCTTCTTGAGAGGCTTTTCAAAAATTGCCACCACCAAAATGCCCAACTGAATATTTTTGATAGAACATAATGTCTATATCTGAATTGTAGTGATGTGTGTGCTGTATGATTTTTCAATTTTGCTACAAAATGAAATTAATAGGGGGAGGCCCACATGGCATCTAAAAATCTGTAATTTTTTTTCTAGCCACACTTACCACCAGTGCTGGGGCCAGCGGGGATGGTGGTGCCATCCAAGAAGCTGATGCAGCAGCTGCAGGGGGTGAGCCAGCGGAAGTGGCAGGCGGTAGTAAGTCATATTGCTTGCTTATTGACAATTTATATATTTGCTGCAAGGGTGTACACTGTACTGTTGAGACTTGTGAACAGTTGAAGACCCCCCTCTTTACTTAGCAGTTAGAGATTCAAACTGGCGACCCTTCTCTGACAACTAAACTATGCCCCACAACCCATGATAAAAACAAGGGGCTATTGCGCAAGTGGTCTACCGTTGACCACGATTCCGTCCTACAACAGATCATGACCACCAACATGAATCCAGTTTTAGATTGTCTGGAAGACAGTGTAAATCCACCATCTATGTTAACAGCCTTTGTTGCAATAACTGAGACCATTAATGCAGCTCTAGCTAGTGACTATAGAATAAGACCCGGAAGCAAAGCACGTGGTTTAACAGTGATTGATCACAGTCCCACAGTAGACTTGTTAAGGCATTAAGAAAAAAAAAACGGGATAATCTGGTGGTAAAACAATTTCGATTTGAATCTAAACAGGCATCAGGGAGACTTAAATTACACATAAGAAAAGAAGTTTGGGAAAACTGCATGTAACTTATCAAAGTAAAGATCCCAGGGTCTTTTGGAAAACCGTTAACTTGGACTTTTTCAAGGGTTCAAATAGTAGTAGTATTGATGTCACAATCATGCCTGAAGTGTGGGTGGAATATTTTTCCTGTTTATATAGCACCAATGGCGAGCAGTATACTAATTTAAATTATGGGTTATCAGAACTGGCTCAGCCAATGCTTAATGAAGTCAAAATGGCTTTAAACCAGACAGTGAAGAATAATGTCCCTGGCCCTGACAGCATACCAGCAGATTTGATTTTAGCTAACCCTGCTTTATGGCTCCCTCTGTTGACTAACATTTTAAGCTGCATAGCAACCCAGGGCCCTTCTGAATCATGAGATCCGTGGTAAAAGTCCGCATTTTTAAGAAAGGGCACAGGTCTGACCCAAAATGCTATCGGCCCATTTCATTAATTGATTGCACTTACAAATTGATGGGCAGGGTTATATTAGAGTGGTTGAAAGCCTGGGTAACCGAGAGCGGGAAATTTTCAGACATACAATATGGTTTTAGGAGGGGACTAGATCCATCAAACAATGTCTTAATCTGCACCTGGTCATAAGCAAGTACAGAATAGCTAAGCCCAGATTCCTTTATCTTGGGTCTATCGTCTCGCGTACAAAGGACTACGCCAGGCGCCAAAACAGGTCGACAGTCAGGGCATCAGTCCGTCGCAGCCGTCAGGAGGCGGGAATCTTCGCGGGAAAAGTCTTCGGACCACTTATTTCGACAACTGGATCGATGAAGCGGGGTGCACCTTCCCTCGGAGATTTCACACGAAGTTCCTCACGATCGTTGGGCTTTGGACCGGTACCGCTGATGTCGCCCCACGTTGGGCGCCAACTGAAGGACTGGGCTTTTCTAAGGCCCAGCGGTGCCAGGGGACAACACCTGAAACCTTCGTGGGTTACCTGTTCCGGCGTACAAAACACAGAGACACGGGACACTTCCTGCGGCGTCAAAGACCAGCGTTTATTTACTTCAGGGATACAGAGATCGCAAGAAGTACACAACGTGTAGGTTCTGAGAGACTGCTTCAAATTGCGAAAGTGGATCGCTCCTTTTATACACATTTTGGTCATTGCACAACACGACGAACAAAAGGTTACAACTCAGTTCCCACAGTAAACTTCAAAAGGGTCGCATTCATGTTTCAGAAGCCCGGAACATAATTACAGCAACATTGCCGGTTCCCAACTGTAAAAGCACGTCCTCCCCACATTAAGCACATTCCATTCTGACTGTAAACGAATTAGGAGAAGGGACAAAACAGATGTAAAGGAAAAACAAGGATGCACAACAGATTGGAAAAGAGTGTAGAGAGTAATAACGGAAACTTGATTGCAGGATCAAAAGACCCCGTGCCTAATGCATGTATGACTGAAACAATAGACAGGCTCGGCAAGATGAGCCTTGAGCGGGGCCATCTGCCTTTGCTGTGTCATTTCCCTCATCATAAAAGACACCCTCAAAGAAGCACGTGTCTTTCGTGAAAGCTTATGAATCCCAGGGTCACAGAGCGGACAAGGTCCGTTCGCTGGCTACTTGAGGGCAAGAAACAAAATGGATGCCACATCTAAAATGGAACCCGAGGGTTCGGATGGACATACCTAAGAATGAGACGATCCATACATGGTAGCGTAGCGAAAACGCGTACACCCACTAAACTCGTCATTTGCGGTTCGTAGATACCAAACTCGTCCATATTCGAACACACCCAAAAAGTGTCGTTCCGATTCACACGGAACCTCACAGGCATCACTAACACTTTAAGCATAACTTACAGATAAACAATCACCCAGTCTCAATATGCCTGCCACCACATGAATCATCTCTTCTCAACACACATGATGATGACACATCACAAAAAGTTCAGATAACAACAAACACCAATCACTCAGCGTGCAATTCATGCCAGCATTTACCTGTTCTTCCGGGGTGCTCACCATGATCGCAGTGGCGTAACGAAACTTGAGGGGGCCCCCCTGCAAACCACATGGAGGGGGCCCCCGGCGGACATGGAGATCAGTGAGTGCATTGTGATTACTGTGAGTGCAGGGTGAGCATGAAAGGGAAGGGCGAGAATTAGGACAAGACAGAAAATTCACATTACAAATGAATACATACTTTATTTATGATCCTATTAAGTGTCAAGTCGAGGTCTTTCCAGGCTCTTTAAACAACAAATTGCTGGCATTTTTCTTTTCCCAACCTTACTATACATTCCTTTTCATGAAATGCATTCTCACACTACAGCAGTAAATGTAAATTTCAAATGTAAAGAATAGGCAGAATGGGGGCCCAGGAGGTACTGGAACCAGAAAAAAACTAAGCCTCAGTAACCAGTTTACAAAGGTATGTACATATGCAAATGGTCTCTGGCCTCAAGGCAGTTGCCTTCAACCCCCTTGTTGCTGGGCCTGGAAGCTCAGGTCACCACCATCTACCGCACGCAACATTTAATTTATGAGGCAGGACTGTCATGAAGCAACTCACTGGTGCAACCAACACCGGCAAGAGTGAAGTGCTGCTTGTGTGCGCTACTGCGCTGATGGGGGCCCTGGACGTTGGAACACGGGGGCTGCTGCGGGCACAGCTGCCAAGGTTTGATTGCTATGTGTGACATTTTCATAATTTCAGTGTAATTATGAGTGACATTTCAACGACTATGAGTGTACTACTCAGACTCGAACGTACCTCAACCTATTCTCCTTTGAGCTCATTTGTAGATCCCATCGCCAAATTCCCGGTGGATAAGCCCTTCTTTAATATTTGTACCAGTAGTCAATATGATCCAGTGTCATTAACTGTCTTGTGTTGCTGACTTAACCAAAACAGCTACAGTATATTGTGAAGGACATGAACATGAAAACTGCCTTCCAAACACACACACATTGTCTCCAGTATCATCTTTTTAAGAGAGAGATAGCCAAATTCAGTGCTATTAAAAAATATATATATTTTACAGACTTGGACCCATTTGGGGCATCTTTTATGGGCTTCCATCATTCTAAAATGTGTAGCCTCTTCTCAGAGCCTGAGATTGCTGCACCCATGCTCAGGGAAGCATGAAGTTACTAGGTCTAGTCTTGCTTTGGCTTAAAGGTATTATTGGCTTGAGGCTCATTACAGTACTGATGTTACTTGAGCATTGGCTCAGGGTGGGATCAACTTATTCCATCTGGTTTATGGCTCAGTGGAGTTACTGTGCTTGCACGTGTGATAGGAGTATTTAAGCTATAGTAACATTGATTGCGAACTCTAAATACGGTCTTTCCTTTTCAGTCCGACAATATTCAGTCTGAGTTTATTCATCTTGAGTTGCTCACTTCAGTAAGGAAGAAATGAGTCACGGCACAAATTATTCAAACTAAAGTTTTATTAGGGCGAGGGGGCTGTATAACTGAAACATGTAATTGAAATGAATAAAAGAAAGGCCTACATCAGTGTAACTTAGCCTGAGGAAGTCCTATCTAGACCAGTCTTACTACTGTTTTACTGCATGATTAAAGAGCGGAGTCTCTCTTAGCCACAGCAGACTATATTGATACAACCATCTGTTAAATATAAGTGTACCTGGGGCCCACCATAAAAAGCTAATCCTGACCCCAGTATCTGTGGCCTCATTAGGAAACAGTGACTAAACTTTACACACACATTCTTAAAAGCTCTAAGCGTGTAATCACCAGTGTACAGACCAATAGGGCAGAGTTCCTCCTGGGAATCACCATATGGCTGGTGCCAAGAGTCTCTTGACCCCTATCTCTGCACCAATTTAGGGTGGTAGTGCTTTTTGTTATATGGCTGGATTGGCTCACAGTTGCACATATCTTCACCGACAGCACAGCCTACTATCTGGATCATCTCTAGGGACTGGAATCAGGCTGTTACCCAAGAAATTGTTGTTCATTGTATGTGCGTCAGAAGAATGAGCGAATGTGCAGACATGCCAGGAGTGTAACCCTTTCCCCAGCCAGTGAGACAGAGCCCTTCACCTCTAGCGCGGCATAGCCCATAAAAACCAAACCAGGATGCAATATTTCTGTTACAGGACGTGTTGTTGAATCCGGGATATAATGTGCTACACCCTGTAATGTAGATTTTTCATTTTCATAGAACTACAGAGACTTCACCTCCTACGGCTCAGTTACGACCAGTATACAAGGTCTTTCACCTGAGGCTCGTTTACCGTAAGGAAACAGAGCCTTGCACCATGACGGTATGGATTCCTTGGGGGAACATCCTTTACATCTTTTCATCTATGATCTTCGCAGTTGTGACTGAATTAGATCAAGGATACAGGCCTTTCATGCCTTGGTCTGGTTTATCGCTAGCGATAAAGAGTCGCTGACGTCCATGGGTAGTTCATAGGATTAAGAACTGTTCATTACTAAAGCAAAAAACAGTGGGGATTAAGACCCATTTGCTTCCGTTACTGAATCATCATAGCGTTGGGTTATCCAGGGGATACAGTAACTTTCACGTCTAGTAGTGGTCGAACACAGGGATGCAGTACCTTTCACCTACGGCACACGCAATGAATTAAATCATTCTCTAAGCTCTTTCAACATGGTGGATTACTATTGCCAAACTCTGTGATTAATACTTTTATTGGCATCAGAATATAGGTGACTGAGCAGAATCACCGGGATTCCCATTTTTTATTTGAAGGTTCTACACGGTCAGTAAATGTATTAGCCCGCATAACCAACCATTTTATCAGCCGAAAATGCAGATACTTTTACCTCCAAGGATGGTTATCTCATGAATCCACACAAGCATATTGGTAGCCCTCATGACAGAATAATTAGAGCGATTTATATATTTCTAAAGTGCACTATTACCCAGTAATAGTGTGTCCTGGTGATGAGGCTGCCCTTGTGTGTCACCACCAACTCCGAAAATAGTGGAGAATATTAACTTTTCATCCTCTTAATGGAGTCATGTGGCAATATGGAGCCATTGGATGAATAAACAATCTTTGAAATTACAACGAAATTCACATGAATACAGGAGCTTTTACTTATAAGGCTAACTTATCATACGGATAGCTTGTAAATCACCTCCAAGGGTGGGCTAATAGTGAGGGAGAACCCTTAACTAGTAGTGCTGGTTTACTACCTAGTTGTGATGACTTTCAAATGTAGAGCTAGATTAGTAGAGGTGTTCATTCATTCATGACCTTTTATCACTAGGTCTCAATTGTCTCTAGGATGAATAGCCTTTCACTTCTAGGTAGAGATGCATTAAAGCCACTTCTATTCAGTCCTAAGCTATGGCGGAGACACCAGGCCTTTCACTGCAAGAGTGGAGCGGCGGGTCCTCTCCTAGGAGCATTAAAGGTTCACACACAAGTCATGACCTACTGTGTGAGTCAGTCAGTGAATGTCTTTACAATCACCGCGGGGGCGGGCTGACCGGGCCCGGTTCGTTGCCCACCATTCCAGTCCTGGCCTGCAGCAATATATCACTCCCTCTGCAATTCCGATTCGCAGCGGTGGGGGTACAGTTTTTGAGAGCGAGGATGGTGGTTATGGCTTGCACGTGGCTGCAATAAATCAAACATTTTAAACATGATGATTGTCACGGCGACTATCACCTGTCATGATTACATTTTTGATTTATTGCAGCCACGCGACGGTGCACCAACCACAACCACCATCCACCGCACTATGTGATGAATTTAGGAAGGGTGGGGTTAGGTAAAAGCAGGAGAATGTACCCCAGGATGCTGAGCAATGAAGGCTGCGTAGTACATCTGTACAAGATGTGATGAGATGACTCAGTGCACAAACGCCAGTACTTATCTTCCTGAGCTGTGTTGAGGAAGGGCACCATTGCAGTCCATTATGAACACTGTGCGCTGTAAACCTGTACCCGGTAGCAGTCATTTCTCCCCTCAAAAGCTTAGGTGAAGGTACACACTCTTGGGCCCTAAAGTGGGTAATACTGACAGCCAGTCGCCGACAGTTGTAAAGCTGCAGCGCGAATGCACATTTTGCAGTGTAACAACAAAATGTGTGATTATGTGTTTAAAATACGGACATAAATACTTAATACTCGTGCACCGGCAACTGTGTTTAGAATGCCGAAAAATGTCAACAAAACCCTACCCACTTTCTGGTGGTTCTGAAATCAGCACATGTAGTTACGACAGGCAAAGCTCCCGGAGTAGGCAAGACAGTTATGTGCCTGTAAGGATGAGAAAGGCTCTTTCTATATAAGGTTACATAACGCATGCATGCGGGCAGATGAAACATTTAAGAGAGCTTACTGCAACTCACGCTAAAATCTCACTCAATATGTAATCTCATGTTTTTATAATTAATGATGTCAGTTACCACACTGACTGACTTTGCTCTCTCATTCACAAACTGAAACTGGCTGGCAATCCTCGTCTCTGTCTCCACTGCGCAGCGCTTGGCAGAACCAGGCCCGGGGACTGTTACTCCAAAATTGCGGCCCAGCCGGTGGCCGCCCGCCCCATGATGCATGCACGCGCGCACACTGGCTGCAATAAGTCAAACATTTGAATCATTATGATTGTCACAGTGACAATCATCATGATTAAAAATTTTGATTTACTGCAGCTGGCCACGACCTACGACGGCGCAAGCTGCAGCAACCTCACTCCGTTCTCACAAACTGGAGAGTATCTTCACGGTCTCCAGACTCCGTCCAGTGCGCAGAACCGGGCCGGGCCTATGTTACTTTTTGCTTTTATTCCCGGCCCGGCCGACCCCATTCCATTCCTGGAACAGACAGACTCACCTGCCGCGGCAGAAGAGAAGACAGGGCAAGGCTAGCCACCGGCTCGAAATAATTAAATTATGTCCGGAAGACGCACCGCATGGTACCTCTCAGTCGTCTCTGGCCTCTGGGATGCCTCCTCGGCTCAGCAGTCGTGCGCACTTTCAATTGCGCGAGCTGCAATGCGCATGACAATTGGTCATTAGCCCCACCCTAAGGGTGAAGAGTATGACGCGGTGGCGGGGACATCCGCGCGCTGCGCACCATTACCATTTTTACCTTCTAATTTATGAAGTAGTCTAGAGCGAGAGTAAGTTACGTAACCTCACCTACCTATTAATTACCTATCCCATTCCCAGACGGTCACAGATGTCTGAGTAGTGCTTACTGGCTCCACGCTGAGGGGGCCCCTGGAGCGTGGGGGCCCCCCGCAGCGCGGGGGCTGCGGGGCCTGTGTTACGCCCCTGCATGATCGATTCTTGGTGGTACATTGTAGAATGCAGATCCATCTATTCACAAAGCAGAGAATTGCCAGTGTAAATCAAATTATAATGTCACATGTGGGGCAGTCCCTCTTGGGTACGACAGGATATGTAGTCACAGCCCAGGGTTGAAGGCAGGCACACATTTGATTGTATTCTTCGTCCAATACCTGGTTTGAGGGTAATGGGTTTAGGGGTGAGTCAGGACTTCTTCACTGCATACAGGTTCAACTCCAATCCTGCACTAAAATGTGGCTAAGAGTAAGATGGTGGGGATGAATTAGTCAACCAGACAAAACAAATAATAAAGTGAATAATGTTCTCTAGCTATATCTTTTTTGGGGCGTCAAAGAAAGAAAGCAGATCATCGATAGACTACAGACTGAGAGAGAAAGCTTTATTGTTGTTACTGGCCCAGGCCCAGTTGTCAGGGAAGTAGAGCTCACCCTCAAACTCTAATGTTTCACCCAGAAGTAGGTCATCTAACACACTTCTTCCGTGTCCTGAGTATCCCTCATATTCCTCCTGTGGTACTTCAGGTATGGTGTAATCTGGAGGTATAAAGTGCATTTTGATCATAGTTTATTTCACCACATTTTGTGGCAAGACACTAGTCCTTCTCACTGTGACAACGGCACCACCAGCACTGAAAACACACTCAGACAAGACACTGGCTACTGGCCAAGCCAGAGATTATTTTTTGGGCTGTTGAGCACTGAACATTGACATCTTTTCCCATGCCAATATACCAATGGGTTTCGATCAAGGTAGACCTCTGTTGCATCATTCAGATAGGCCTGGACCATTTGCTCAATGTTCATTGCTGGTGCTCCACTTTGCTCGAACTCTTTTGCCTCCACCTCTCCACTGGACTTAGGCCCTGCCAGTAGCAACCATTCAGTTGCAGACTTTGGGGCTGATGCTCCTGGTCTTGTTGTTGATGGTGCTCTTATCATTGGTTTCGGCTGCTGTGAGCCAACAGCACTGCCCTAAGGCTCTAAACTTGAAGGCTGCCATGCAGGACTTGTGCACTGGAGTAGTGGGCCTCTAATTCCTTGCAATTCTTTTTCTAATACACTGCCTTGCTCAGCTAGCCATGTTTTGTATTTTATCATATCCGTCTGAAAAAAGAATGAAAATGGACAGTTTGTACTGTGGATCAAGAATTGTGACACAGATGTAGTGTTTGGAGAACACAATGTCTCTTTGCACCCTTGTATTAGCAAACACGTGGAGGATTAAGCTCTCCACCAAGTCTTATACATCTTTTTTCCTCTGTACCTGTGTGCATTGCAGTCACCTCCTTTAGCTGCTTCTGTAGCATGTGCAACAATGGGATAGCTTGACCATGGTACTGTCCTCTTTGCTGACTTCCCAAGTGAACACACCAAAAGGAAGCAGCATCTTGGTCAGGAATTTGATAGGCCACATTGGCCCATCTCAATGATCATGCCTTTCATAGTTGCATTCCCTCTTTGCATGACATATTCATTGATAGGTCTGAACTGCTAAAACAGTGTTCCACATGTTGGCACCTCCTGTTTGAGTACTTTAACTGGCATTTGATGATCATGCTGAATGACCATCAGCTGATTCTGGGCTTTAAATGAATTGCTAAAATGAGTTTAACTTCCTCTGCAGGTGGACAGTAAGTTGCTTACTTGGTCTTCTTTTCTGAGAAATTCTTGTTCAATGATATTGATGCAGGGTGCCAAACACAGGACCCTGAAATAACCACAATCAGCCATGGCCTTAACTATATTACTACAATTGTCCATGGCAACAAATCCAATCTCAAGCCCCCTTGGTCCCAACTATTCAAAAGCCTTGTTGTTAAAGTCAATATTTGCAGCTGTATGGGATTTCTCCATGGTGAACATCGCTACTGTTGCCTGCGTCCATGCAGCATTAAAAATCTCAACTTTGTCTACAGCTGCAGATATTTCTTCTCTTGCCCCTATAAAAAGATATCCAGTGCTTGGCAACTGGTCCACATGTCTGTTGTCAGGTGGAAACTGTGAACAGCACTCTGCTGCAAAGCTAGCCCAAGCAATTCTAGCACATCGTGATGTAGTGCTGGAACAGCAACTCTGGCAAAATAGAACTGACTGGGAGGCTTCCATTTCGGGCAGATGGCTGCCACAAATTTAAGAAAACTCACTCCTTCCACATAAGAAAAAGAGAGGAGGTCTAACATTTATGCCAGCTTCACGTTGTACAAACATGCCGTTGGGTGGTTGCATTCATACTGCCCCTCTGGCCTAAACATGGCAGAAATAGTAGCCTGAATGTTTTTCTTTCCTGATGCCACTGATTCAGGTGACTTCTTGAGAGCAAGCAGTGGAAGGCTCAATGTGCTTTTCAGTGAGGCAGTCACTGTTCTGAGTTGCCTTGGTGTCTTGACCTGAGTCTTGTGCCATTGCGATGTTGCTGATGTGGGCGATACTACTGCACTGCTTTGCGTAATGAAGATGCCTTCCTCTTCTTTACCTTCCACTATGATGAGATCGGATTCAGATTCCCTGCTTAATGTAAATGTATGCGTCTTGTAAAGCGCACTGCTGCCCTGAGGCGTCCTGGCGCTGTAGACCGCTGGGGAACCCGTCCTTGCTATCCCTGTGAGATGGACCCTCCTGGGTATCTCCAAGGTGAAACCAGGCATCCCCAGCGAATGTGGGGGGCCGTTGTGGAGATGAGGCAAGCTAATGCCCAGAGTTGCCGAGTGGGATCCCTGGTTAGAGTAGGCACTGAGGCGAGAATTATCGAGTCCGCTGGCCCTGGTCCACGACCCTGCCGCGTCGGGAATTGAACCCTGGTCCCGGGCCGTCCTCTGCTTCCGGGTCTGCTGCCTCTAACCAGTGAGCCACACCACTCTGCTTAGCTGGCTTTCACACCTTCACCAACAACACGTGCAGTTTTTTGGCCGCTAATGTGCGCCTCCCAAAGGATCATATGGTGCTTTCACAAATGGGTTGTTTGGCCCCCGGTACCAAAGTTTGTACCAAGCTTACCTCTATTAAGCCTTGCTCCACAAAGGAAGCATATGGTAATGTTCACCTCCTTCTGTCCAAAAAGAAGTCCCAAACTGGAAAGCTCAACTTTCTGATGCTGGTGCCACTGCCAATGTCGGATGAACTGGTGGTAGGTGGGCGTTTTGACGTTTGACTCTCTGCATTATCTACTTCTTCTGTCGTGATTGTGGATGTAGGACGCTGCCGGGAATTTGCAAATATGGCATCTGGTGGTGGTTGGATCTGTGGTGCCCCTGCCACATCACCCCCGGGAAGTGGGGATGGGTTAACATCGATCTTCACTGGGGCTGGGCTGACAACCATGACTGGCTTGTCGTCATCCTCCTCTTCTACATCTGCATCCATAACTCTAAGGCTTTGTGGAACCTTCCTTTTCTCTAGACTCATCTAAGTCATCTTGTGGCGTGTCTCACTCTCAGACTGAGGAAGGATCCAAGTGGTGTCTAGATCATCAGAAGGGGGGCTTAAAGAAGAAGATGATGCAACTCAAGCCCTCCATTTTCTAGCTGCAGATCTGGAAGACAATTGATCTTCTGGAGCAGATTGCTCTACTTCTTCAGCATGAAGCTCCATCTCTTGAACTGCTCCTACTTTGGGAGGAACTAGTATTGGTGGTTGTGACTGTTGTTCTTGTTTTTGTCCACTTCTCTGAGATTCCTGTAATGTTTGGGTACTACTTTGAGATAGAGATAAGTCAATTTCAACATCACTGCTTGTTGGCGGTGCCATGATTAGACTGGCTGCCTCTGTGACAGACATGGGCTTGGGCCTAGATTGGGGTGGGTCCATTAATTTGGGGGTGCTGCTCCCAGCTTGCTCCCCAGTGACCGATGCAGCAGGCACAGTTTTTTGTTTTCCCAAAAACTTCTGGGGTGACATACCAGTGGTGGTTGTAAGCTCCTTATTCTCACTGGCCACTTTCTTGGTAGCAGTTTTAGCACCTCTCTTTGGGGCCATCTTGCAGCTTTCAGTTACCAGTGGCACTTAGCTTCACTAGTGGAAGAGATGTCTGTGATATGTGGGTCACTCACGTATAAGGCCGTTGACAGGCCTTCTTTCCCGCATTACTGTGGGTGATGTTGTCTATTCTTGTCTTGTGCACCTAAAAGAAAAAAGAACAAGTAGGACATCAGCAAAATGTGGCATTGAGGCTGTTGAATTAGTAGTACAAACAAACACAATATCAGTTAGTGTGGTCACTGGTTACTCCCTACTATAAATATTTGGCAATACAGTGTATATCGATTCATAAAACAGAAAACCAAACAAGCATACACTTTCATGGTGACTGACTGTACCCTCAAGAAGGATCAGAGAGAGCAAAAACAACAACAGCGTACAGATAAAACTGTTTACTTTATGTGCATCACCCAACATCACTCACTTGTGATGTGGCATTCAGGGAGGTGCAGCTGACAAATGACAATGGAAGGAATAATCCCTAGACAATGAATGCTGTTGTGTACCTATAGCAGACATGGGGTTGGTTGATGCCAGATCAGCAGTCACACAATTTACATCAGAGTGTTTTAAAACCAAGAACTGCTTCCCTAATTTCATCTTTCCAGCGAATACATCAGAAAATACAAAGCCCAACCTTTCAGCCAATACTAACTGCAATACAAGCCAAGTTCATTTCAACTCTTTGCTATGGCACTGAAGCTTTTCCGTTCAAATTCGGGCCTTTTCTCAATTCAGCACAAAATAAGGTGTTTAGACTTTTATTTTAGCTTTCCCAGAGTGCATCTCCCTCTCATATTTTATTAGAATGAGGGCTAATAAATCAAGAAATAGCACAAACAGTTGCACCGATCAAATACATGTCATTAGTAAGATCTTCTGATAAAAAAACATTGTGAGCTCTGCTATGGAATGAAATTCAAAATAACATGCATCAAAATTCGAACAACTGGGCCCGAGCTCTTAACATAGCATTAACAATGTCGAATGCTAAAGAGCTATGGGACATCACACTTACGCACTACTCTTTAAAAAAAGTAATTAATATGCAAACGAGGAGGCTGTCATGGTTCAAAGATAAAGAAGAGTTCCGAGAAATGAGGAAAGCCTGAATAACGATTGACACTTACATGGAGCCACATTCCCAGAAATATCTTACAACACTACCTAGATCATTTTACAAAAACAAGCTACTGCAGCTATGCTTCGGTTTATGCCAAACACTAGAATATACCCCCAAATGGCAACCACAACCTTTTAACATAAAGTGCCTATTACATGAAGAAAGCTTGACTCACATTTTATCAATTTGCCTGATCTTATTGACAGAAACAACAATTTTACTGCAAAGATTATTTAACAGGTATGGCATTAGATCATGTCAGCACGCTTTGCTACTCTGTATGAAAGGGGGGTCTCTACAAATAATTGCTGCTTTTATACAATGTTATCTTAAAGCAGATCCGCTACTGACTGCAAAAGGTCTGTTGAATGCAATATAAAGATGGCTTCATAGCGATTTTATCCAAACAGAGTACAACAACTGATTCACAATACATAAGTACATCTTTTAATGTTTTATCTGTTTAATATATTATGTTTTTTATTAACTGAAATAAAATGACCTTTGTTGCCAGATGTAGTGGAAAATAAAGAAAAACAATTATATGAAAATTTAAAAAATTTGAAAAACATTAAAACAATAATTTAGCAATTAAAAAAAGTGGAAAAATTAAAATAAACAAATGTACATATAAGTGAAGTTATCCTCAAGGATATAACAATAATTTATTAAACTGCTATTTCATTGCTCAACCATCCATTCAGCCTATGGCAAAGGGACGAATTTGGTTGGATGAACAAAATGGCTGCCACATTGTCATCCACAACAACACTGAGCAGGAATTCATTCATTGGGAACAAAGGGACAATATGCAGGCCTATATGGAGAAGTGTGGCTCAATGGTTAGAGCGGCAGACCCTGATGCAGAGTTCTGGCCCGGGACCAGATTTAAATCCCCCGCCTCGGCTGGTCTTGGATTCAATTTCCTCGGACCTGATAATTCTCGCCTTGGTGCCTATTCTAATCATGGGTCCCACGCTGCAACACTGGGCAATAGCTTGCTTAATCTCCAGAACGGCCCCCAGCAGCGCTGGGATGCCTGGCTTCACCATGGGGGTGCCCAGGAGTGGACATTTCACAGGGAAAGGCCAGGAAGGGTTCCACAGCGGTATGAGTAAAAGCGCCAGGATACCCCCGTTGGGGGTGGCAGTGCACTATACAAGTACATACACATTTACATTTACATAGTGAAAGCCCACTGGTTGCCTAGCCTACACCAAAAATGGCCAGGCACTGACCACATGATCACAACAAGAGACCACATGCAGGACTATGGGGAAAGCACACTGGCTGGCTAGTGGTTAACACAAAATGGCTGTCAGCCACATGGTCACAACAACAACAAGCAAGTAGGTATGGCCACAGCAATGAAGAAATGCAGGTCTATGGCAAAAGCACACTGGCTGAAAAAAAAAAACAATGGTCACCAGTCACATGGTCACAGACTCACAACAAGAAGCAGGAGGCCTTGAAAACAAGGAACACATTCAGGCTTATTGCAAAAGCACACTGGCTGGATACACAAAACGGCTGCCAGCCACATGGTCACAGACTCACAACAGGAAGCAGGAGGCCTAGAAAACAAAGAGCGCATGCAGGCCTATGGCAAAAGCACACTGGCTGCCTACACAAAATGGCTGCAAACCACATGGTCACAACAACAACCAGCAAGAAGACATGGCCACAACAAAGAAGACATGCATGCCTATGCCAAAAGCACACTGGCTGGACCCAAAAAATGGCTGCCACCCACATGGTCACAACAAGAAGCAGGAGGCCTAGAACAAAGAACGCATGCAGGCCTATTGCAATAGCACACTGGCTGCCTACATGAAATGGCTGCCAGCGATATCGTGACAACAAGAAGCAGTAGGCCTAATGCATGCAGGCCTATGGCAAATGCAAACTGGCTGCTGACACAAAATTGCTGCCAGCCGCATGGTCACAACAAGAATCTGGAGGCCTAGAACAAAGTACGCATGCAGGGCTATGTCAAAAGCACACTGGGTGCTTATACAAAATGGCTGCCAGCCACATGGTCACTCACAAATCACAACAAGAGGCAGGAGGCCTGTAAAACAAAGAGCACATGCAGCCCTAGGGACAGTCCACTGGCTATACAAAATGGCCCCTGGCCAGTGGCCACATGGCATCTGGAACAAAGGCAAACGGTGGCCTATGGCAAACACACATAAACACTGGCCAGACAAGGAGGAATGGTAAAACAGAGAACACAGCATTAATTCAGCAATGCCAAAAACAAAAATGAACAGGGCTAAAATAAATGGGTCAACGGCAGACCTCCCTACCGCACCACACATATAGTTCAAACAGTAAAACATGGTGCACTTCTCTTCTAGTCCCAGCCGTTATGTGGTATTACTGCAAAGCAGAAGAAATGTTGACAAGCACTAAGGTGGAACTTGCACCCACAGAGGCACAACGGCATACAAGCATGAGGTATATCTGTTTTGCATTTATTTAGGCATTCATATAACATTAGGTTCTTACCAAATATTTATTTTAAAAAGAACTGCAGTAGCAATGATTCATGCTTGGAAACATAGTTGGCTATGATTTGTTTTGTTGCAGATGAAAGACATCATAGTTTGAAACCTGTTGTTTAAATATCTGCAAACATTAGCGGTATCCAAGGGAAAAAGTTCTCCAGCTGTCTTCACTTTGAAGACCTTAATGTTTGTGTTTGCTTATCTCAAAATTTCAAGCAGGTCATCCCAACACAACTGAGCGTCAGATGAGCAGGATGGAGCGCCACCCAGAACCATGTGGCCGACATTCCATTGCTCACCTTCACCTAACAGGTAGGTAGCCATTTTCACAGGGAGGGGTGTTTGGGGGTGTGAAGACTGCACTACTACTACCACCAGGCCCCCTTGTCTCAAAGCTGAGCAGGATGGTACACTCCCCCAACCAGAACCATGTGGCAGCCATTTCATTGTTGTCATCAAACTTACAGGTAGGTAGCCATCTTAACAGGGAGGGGTGTTTGCTCACATCACACTTACAGGTAGGTAGCCATCTTAACAGGAAAGGATGTTTGTGGTGAGGAATCCTGCACTACAACTCCCACCAAGCCCCCTTGTCCCACAGCTGAGCAAGATGGAGCACTCCAACACACACCCAGAAAGATGTCAGAAATTCACCAGAAATGTGCCACAGAAGGTATGTAGACAGTGCATGCACCCTGCCATTTTACTCAAAAAGCAAGGAGTCATTTGACCACACCAGCCCTCATATCCCACCAAACTTGGCATCGATCCAATTGCCACTTCCAGGGTGCAGACAGATAAGCATACGTAACTGTCAAAGAAACCAAAGTGTGACTCATCAAATCACATGTTTAAGAAATTCAGGGTACAATCATGCACAGCACGGAATTTTATCTGTACGTTCCATGGGACAGAGCGTCAAGGCCCATATAAAAACAAAACAAGCATGGTCAGTAGTAAAAAGAAAGCAAAGCACATGATACGACAAAGGTATGCCTGAGATTCCAATGGCTAGTTCATGTTCAGATGTAATGTCTTATATGCAGAGTAAACAACAAAGATGGTTCACATAAAGTTGTAGTGTTGCTAGTCGTTAGATGATGATACGGCCTTGTAATCACACAATCTGTGCGTGGAAGATGTTGTCTATTGATTTGCCACACCATGGACAAGTAATGTATGTACCTCCACATCATGTCATGATGCTCAGTACCATGCAGCCATACAAAGTGATCTCAATGTAAACTGTGTGGTGTATAACATGTAACATCCAAACATCTAACACCAAGCTTGTGGGATGCACTTCAATGACAATTTCCTCTCTGTTCCACAGGTGACCAAGAACTGACAGCTGCAGATGACAACATCAACCTGTAGAGCCAGTCTCCCCCCTCAGACCATGGACTCTCTGATGCAGACTCCCTAGATTCCTTGGATGTGGAGCCAGAACCTGGCCCATCAGACCTACCAGGGTGCACAAGGTCCCAGGCCCCCACTGTCCCCACCACCACCACCTCAGCAACAACAACTGCATCGACCCCTGCTGTAATGACCTGTGCGGCCTCCACCACCACCAGTGCTGCCTGCAACACAGTCCCTGGCTCAGAGGATACCCACACCACCCCACAATCTGAGGAGAGCAGGGAGAATATGCGGGTGCGTAGAGTGGTGATGTCATGGGTCTGGGACAGCAGGGCAGGTGGAAGGGCAACTGGGTGCCAAAACCAACCGGACACTGGGACCGAAGCCCTGGCCAACATCGCCAGAGTCCTTGGGGCATTTTAACAAGCCCAGAGACACACGGGCCAGGCACTAGAAGAATCACGTGAGCTCTGCCTACTACTGAGGTTCATAGACAGACATATGGACCGAATCGTGGAACTCGGGCCAGCTTGTGGGTGCCCTGAGAGACAGGGCTGTGGCCCCAACAACAGCTCAACCTAACTTCAGTGGCCCACTGGATGACAGTCCCTCCACCTCCCCTGTGGCCACAGAGAGGGGTGAGTCCTCAGACACCGCTGAGCCCGCAGGAGAGCCCCCCCCTTGCCAAACACTCAAGGGGCCGTCCAAGAAAAACCAAGGGAGGAACACATGGCAAAGCACCAACCAAACACCAGTCAAGGAGCTAGCCATGATGGCACCCCTCTTCACCTTGCCATTGACTTTGTTGACTGTCCTTATCCACACTGCGACGTAGTTGGTTGGCGTTTGTTGGACTGTGTCACCACATCAATATGGTGACTACTCTATTGCCTCATCTACCATCAAGGACAACTCATTGATTCCCTTTTCACCTTTTTGCTAACATTCACTTCCCTGTCACATATACCCATTGTAAATAAACACTCCTTTTGTGTCAGCTCCATGTTTATCACAGGATGTACAATGTTGACTCAGATTACAATGTACCAGGAGTACTGATTGTTTGGAGGCATTGAGAGCCTGAAGGGACCTAGGAGAACACAAGAGAACAATATTCACCTGTCAGGTGATGGCATCACAGCCATTACCGAACACTTGTCATCAAGGTACTCAAATCTGCACACATTACAATAGGCAACAGTACCAACATAGACATCCTGTAGCTGTGCATAACTACCCTGTTCCAGAAACATTAGCAGCCAGCACAGAGCCAACAACTGTCAGCAGTCACAAAGCTCCCCTAGGCTTTTTCACCAACAACAAAATCAGGAGACAATGGCACCATTGTACAGTGTCACTCAACTTCAAGGGAAGTAACAGTTGATGAGCTGTTGACTCAGGTTGACACCTTCCTCCTCTCCACTAGCCTTGTCACTGGACATGTGGGGGTTTGCAGGTGGGGGCCTCAACTGCTCATCATCGTCCAGGAGCAGGGGGATCTCTTTGCGCAAGGCCAGGTTGTGGAGCATGCAGCATGCAACTACGATCTGACACACCTTTTGGTACATCAGTACACCTACGGTCTTGCCCAGGCAGTGAAACCGTGACTTAAGTAGACCAAAGGTACGCTCCACCACACAACGTGTCCTCCCATTGGGATCATTGTAGCGGACTTCACCCGGGGTCTGGGGATTCCTCAGTGGGCTCAGCAACCAAGGCTGTTTGGGATATGCAGAGTCACCTAGGTGTGAGACACACAGAACAAACTTGTAACAGAACTGTGGCAGAGGACAGCATGTCACATGTATAACACCGTCATTGTCTCTGCGTACTCACCCACAATCCACGCACACTCTGGATGCAGATTTGCCATCAGCTGTGGTACGATGCTGTTATGCAGGATGTATGAGTCATGGGCTGATCCTGGAAATTTGGCACAGACATGTGAGATTATCATATCTGCCTGACATGCCACTTGCACATTGATGGAATGGAAATGCTTCCTATTCCTGTAGATGTGCTCACATGCCTGTGGTGGAACCAGGCCAACATGTGTGCAGTCAATGGCACCAACAACATTAGGGATGTGGGCAAGGTCATAAAAATCACCCTTCACAGACGCCAATCATGCCTCCTGGGGAAATGGATGCATCTGTCTTCGTAGGTCATCATAGAGGACAGGACATCACGTAGCACCATGCTGAACATTGATTGTAACATCCCACCTGCGCTGGACACCGTGTACTGGAATAACCTAGCAGCAAAAAAATGCAGGGCCCCCATCACTTTACACGTTGGTGCCAAAGCAGTTGAATAGGTTCTGCAGGGCCTCAGATGGGGCTCCAACAGAGCACATAGGTCTTTAAGGGTATGTCGATCTAGACAGAATTTTTGTATGATGTCCTCATCCTCAATGTCTGCCAGCACTGTGAATAGACTATGCACATTTGGTCGCCTCCTTGGTACGGTTACCCATTTTGTAACGGTTTTTACACCCCAGTCTCCTATCCAACCCTTCCATCCATGGAGGGACAGGGTTTGAGTTATGGGGATGATCAAGCAGCAGAAATTCTCCGGACCCCGTCTATTCTGGGCCTCGACCAAGAATTGGCCACTGGCAGCCAATCAGCTGAATGGCAATCACTCTCGGATCTAAAAAGAGAATGGGTACGCATTACACTACATGGTGCCCTTATGACGGAGTACTTCAGGGCCAATATCTCTCCTAATGGCCTTGTAGTGAAGAATTTTCCCAGAATCTTCTGGGAAGATGGGCAATTTAAAGTCGAATGGTCTCAGATATCGTGGAAGTGTACCAGGGACCTACTCATTCTGATAGTGAACACTGCGAAGAGATTGGCAGATGAGTTACTTATACGTATTCAGACGATGGAAAGTAATCTCAAACAAAACAACCCTGGCTCCCAGTATAAATCGAAACTAACTGAGATCAACAATGAGATAGCCGAACATAGAGAATACTTAATGAAACAGAAAGTAACAAAGCTCCAAAAAGACATCAAACGCTTTGATAAGGAAAAAGTCTACCCTTACCTAAAAGCAGATTATGTCCCACCCAATACCAACTACTCATCAGACATTGATTCTGACTCCTCAAGGAGAGGATCTTCCACCAACAGTGACTCTAGCACTGAGAATATGAGACCTAATCAGGCTAGAGGGAAGAAAGGTAGACGTGGATACAATTACTTTCCACCCACACCTTATCAGGGACCAGCCTTCTGGCAATACCCTATGTACACACAAGGCCCCCCTCAATTTGGCCCTCAAGGTTTACCACAATTTGCACCTCAGGGCATGATCCAGCCCACACCTTTTTTAGGCAGAGGTTGGGGCAGAGGGCGAGGGCGAAGAAGAGGGGCCCCACAAGAGAAAAGAGTACAATGGGAAGAACCCCCACAACGGGGAGTGGAAACCAGGAGTCACACCAGGAAACAAACTTAGTTGTCAATTTGTCCTCCAGACAATTGACAGCCACAGAGGACAGAGTCCTACAGAAAGGACTGGGATTTGTCCCTACCCCCAGGGTAGACCCTTTCAACCAAACTTGCGAATTACATCAATTCTTCCGCAAGATCAGGTTGAAATTTTTCTTTGAGGGCAAAGATTATATATCGGACAATGATTCAGGTTTACGTAACCATTCCACCTTTACTCCCCACTCAGGGATGATACCAAATGAAGTACTCACTTATGAGCAGGCAGTACTTAAGGATATTAAAACCATTCCTACACACAAGCAATTCAATAACCTCAGCAGAACAGAGAGGCTTGCTATCACAACGTTGGCGGACGACCCGTCTATTACCATCAAACAGGCCGACAAAGGTGGGGCCACTGTTATAATGGCAACCACTGATTATGACAACGAGTGTTTGCGTCAATTGGGTAATAGGAAGTACTATACACCAATTCCGAACAACCCCACTCAACGTCTAAAAACTACAATTACTGGTTTGGTCGACTCCGCAGAGAGCAACGGTTGGTTAAGTGAGAAGGAGGCTTCCTTCTTAATCCAAAAAGAACCAAGGACCCCCTATTTCTATGTTCTACCAAAGATTCATAAGGGGGTCACACCAGTACCTGGACGCCCCATAGTATCGGGCATTAACTCAATTCTAGAACCCTTGTCGCAATTTTGCGATCATTTCCTGCAACCTTTAGTGAAACGCACGCCCTCTTACATACAGGACACGACGGATGTTCTACGCCTACTGGACCAAACAGAGGATACCCACAACGTCAACTTCCTCATCACTCTAGACGTGGAAGCCCTATATACTAACATTCCACAAAGGGCAACTCTCGAAGTGATTGAGGAAGTACTTGGAGGTGAACCTTGGGAATCGCCCACCCCAGTGTCCTTCATCATTGAATGTGCCACCTTAGCCCTGACAGAAAACTTCTTCGAGTTTAAAGGCCAATTATATCACCAAACTCAAGGTACTTCCATGGGAAGTACCTTTGCTCCGAGTCTAGCCTGTTTGTACATGGCCTGGTTTGAGGGGTTACATATCTTCTGTGATACGAATCCATACCGCCAAAACATTCTACTATGGAGACGATTCATAGATGATATTTTGATTTTTTGGTCAGGAGATTCTGGGAGCTACGAAACATTTTATACATGGCTCAATCAGTTGAATCCCCACCTTAAATTCACCATCACAGCGTCCCCCTCGGAGATCGCTTTCCTTGACTTAACCATTATGTTGACCGAGGGCATTCTTTCCACGACTCTTTACAAGAAGAGTACTGATCGCAATAGCCTGCTGCACTTTACCAGTCACCACCCGAGAGCTCTCAAGGAGAATTTGCCCTTCGGGCAGTTTCTTAGATTGAGACGAAACTGTAGCACCATTGATACTTTCAAAAGTGAAGCAGAAATCCTTTCCCATAAATTGAGAGAAAGACAATACCCGCTACAAAGTATCACCAAATCCAAAAAACGGGCACGTAATAACAACAGAGAAGCCCTTTTGGAACCCAGAGAGAACACCACTGCTGTTTCTGATATCCTTACCTGTGTCACAACCTTCACACCCAACACCAACCGAGTAGTTAAGGTTCTAAAGAAACACTGGAACATTCTCAATACTGGGAAAATGAACCTTGAACCACCTAGATTTGCATACAGACGCACCAAAAATATCAAAGATTTGGTAATACAAACCAGACCCAGACCCAAAATCAAAGCCACTCAGAACACACTCTGGCAACTGCCTGCAGTTAAAGGACATTTCCCGTGTGGTATGTGTACTGCCTGTACATTCACGTCTGTACATAAAATCGTCACCCTTAATACTACTTTTACTTGGGAATTGAGGTCGCATACCAACTGCAACACCAGTAATTGCATTTATCTCCTTACATGTCCCTGCAATTTGTACTACATAGGGATGACGACTAGACCAATAAAATTGCGAATCTCTGAACATCGCAGCAATTTTCGGTGCAAAAAACAGAACACAAAGATCAGTGCCCATTTTCTAGAGAAACAACATTCCCCAGACTCTGTTAAATGGCTGATTCTAGAAACCAACCCCCAATTGTCACAACACAGTCTCTTTAAGAAGGAACAGAGATGGATACACCGTCTGTCTTCGAATGTTATTGGGCTTAATGATGATATCCCCTGGGGAGCCCTTAAGCTCTAACGTGGTATACTCTTGGCAACTAGTTCACTCTTCTGCCTTGATCTTCACTTAGGCTTAAGACCTAAAACAATTGCTGTAATGAATACGCCTTTTAGTGCATGCCAAGGTTCACATTATCAACCACAACCCGTTATTACATACTACTGAGGTTGTCTGTGCATCCTACCTCCTCTCTGCGCTCATTTGACACTATGCAGATAACATTATCGACATCTCGCTTCCCAAACCAAGATGGCCGACAATGTTGTCCTTCTTTCCTTCATGGAAAGGATTTTACACACATCCACTGTTTTTTGGGATCCAAACACTGATTAAAATGCGCATCAATATTTTATTGAGACATAATCCCAGCTGAAGAAAAATAAACCCCGCGCTACTCGAACGAGTTTTAGTTCCGATCATGTGACCTTGTCACGTGATATGACCGGATGCATTTAAGCTTCACCCAGCGTCCTGGTCGCCACCTCCCAGACTCGGTGGCTCGGGTAGGTCCAGAGACTGAGCGTGAGCGGGGCAGATGTAAGTATTAATATACGGAGTCCGTGCCTTCATATTTTCCGGACGGTTAAATACCTTAGCTTCTCCCCGAGCGCTTGTAACACTCTTCTAACAGCAGCGCGAGCTATCGGCTCTCCCGCTGAAACCCGGGTGGATGCATCGGGTGAAATAGCGATGCTCTGAACAATTCCCCATCGTTATATGCAATTGTACAATTACTGGGTCCTTAAGTAAGGAACTCGTGGTATATGATTGGGCCCCCACTGACATATATTAAACCCCTGCTGCATGAGTAGACAGCCCACAATCACATGTAATTTCAACCCACATCCCTTGGGAGTATAGCCTGTCCGTGGGGTCATCCAGTCAGCAAATGCCTAGAGCTTGACAGTGCCATATGTCCCCAAATGTATAAATTGTGATTTTTTACATTGTTTAAACTCGCTATCACCTTGTAGTTCAGACCTACTTTTAGAGGTCCTTCGCCGCACGCTGAGTCCACCGAGCCCTGTTGTGGTCTACAGTCCTACTGAATAGGGTGAGTTTACTGATGTTTTCTGCCGCCTTGATTGTTTTTTAATGTCCCACATAGGTGTTTAGCCACTATAGTTCACCTTGTTGGTACACCACTTTTTAGGAGCAGTTGTTGACGCTCAAGCACCAGCAGTCACCACTGTTGCATTTTAACTACGTTGGAGATGAATCACCTTGCAAGCCTTTTTTGATTTATATTTCCTGATACTTGTGGCTATATGTCTCAACAATGATCTATTTAATGTATCGTTTTTTCTACAGGTAGCACCAGACCTTTACAGGTATTTTAGAAACAAGTTTTTTGTTCACATGACTCACTGTGACTAGGAGACCATTATATTATAGATAGTCCCCTCTTACTATTGTAGATAGGTCCTGACGAATCGCGAGCGCACGTGCTCATTGCGAGAAACATGTTGACCACCAATCCCATGCACTACAACTAGAGACATTACACTCTACTTAGTGCTACATACACCTTTTTAATCAGGGAAGGAGACCTTTAGAATAAATTGATTTTCCACACTGGTACTTTCGACCCTGTTTTAACTCACTTTTTGTATCTACAATAACCAGGCCCACACACCCGCACTTCACCTGACGGCTGTTGGATTAAAAGAACTCCGATAAAGTGCCCCTTTTTAGGGAGCCCGTTAGGCATTGCACCGCCGGCCCGACGAGGAGCAGCCCAGATGATGAAGCATGACACCTGAAAGGGTGTGTGAGGGCATTAAAATCCAACGAAAGGATTACCCACTTTACACATAGTGTACATGTAGTCCTCTTAGGCTCAATCACCGATTCACCTCCACCCCTCTTCTCTCTCTGAGGAACTACTGGTAGTCTTCTTTCTAAGAGATGAAAGGGGACACATGTCAATTCAATCCCCCTATGAGATGTGTCCAACATCTTACATTTTGACTGACACAGCGTCAACAATGACTGGCATCAAACTTCAGCTTACTGCGCAACTTACATGTAGGGACATCTTGATCTCAACTAGTCGTATACTTGTCCAGTATTCACACAGTGAGTACCCCCAAAACAGATTCAGACTACGTGAATGCCAAAAGGTACATTTCAACATCTTGTGTCACCAGCCCTGAAAGCAATTGACACAGCACATGTGTGAGGCAGCAACACTGCTAGCTTCTACGTAGCTGCTGTACCTGCCACATCTTCTTGCGTAAGTTGGACAGGGCACACATTAACAACACAATGAGCACAGTGTGTGCATAACAATCTAGTATATTACACAGTGAAATTGGCACAACATGTAGACATACCTTCATTACTGTGTGTTGCTTAACCATCTCACACATTGAAATGTGTACATATTTGAGAGTCCATCACACCACAGATCTGTGTACATGCACAACAATATCATAAGTGACATGTGAGGGAGTACATGCCAATGCATGTAATCCAGTGCACTGACATGGCATGTGTAGTCATCAGTGGGCTAAATGTTACACTAGTATTGGTTTGCACTATCTGGTGGCATGATTCATATGTCTACTATACAATGTTGAGAACTGGCCATTGCCACTGCCAAATCATGATGTGTCCATAGGTGCCATAAGCGTATATCGCCACCGCAATCATGGCCATAGGCACCAATGTCAAGCGGCCAAATCGCGGTAGCGACCACCTGGCCCCTGCGGCGTGTCACTGCCAATGCCCATGCCCTTGCAGCCAATGGGAACCAAAATCGCGGTAGACAAATTTAATTTTTAAAATCGCAGTAGGCGTGCTCCGCTACCACGGGGCCGGTCATTGGATGCAATTGTAAGATGCACGATCGCGGTAGTGACCGCCTGGCCCCTGCTCTGCTACCGCGGGACGGTCATTGGTCAAATTTGAAAAACGCTAACCTGGAACACCAATTTCAGCAGCTTAGTACCACTGAAACTACCCCAGGGGCTATAAATGTGTGGGAGAGAACCACACATTCCCACTGCTTCCAGACACTGCTGACTGACACTCCACCACCAACTGCTGCTGTTCCTGGCTCAGGGACCCAAGGATGGCGAGGACTGAGAAAATCAGTGCCCGTCCCTTCACCACAGAGGAGCTGGAGGTCCTGGTCGCCGAGGTGCTCACACAGTATGGGGGGCTATATGGTGCTTCTGATGTCATGGTAAGTGTTTCAGAGTGAAAGTAGGGGAGTGCAGGGAGTGCACACATGACGTTGATCTGCTGCAGTATGTGCCTGAGAGTGTGGGTTTGAGTGATACACTGCCTAGAATGCTGACTTCAAGGAAATGGGGTTTCTAACCTAATTTACACATTTCATGGGCTGCATATCAGGATGGGAGGGACATGCAGTGTTTTTTCCAGCCATACAGTGCCACTGCAAGTTTGGAAAGTGGGAGTCTGGACAGAAATTGCCTTTGCTAATGGATGTTTGAGTCCATGAGGTTTCCACAAGCTCATTTGTGACATTACAAAAACATTTCGTCCAGAGGGTACTGATGGAAGTGGGTTTGGCTTTATATTGCCACCATGGATATGTAAGCATTATGCACAAGAGTGAAATGCCTGAGGGTGACACTCTTGGTGGTAATTCACCTATGACACAGCAGATTGTTGTGCTTCTGAATCATCCCCCTTCCATTCACTTCATTATGTGTACTGACTTGCATGTGTAGGCACTGTTTGCCCTCTCATATTGTACATGCATGTGACAGTTTTGATGGCCCACGTTAGCCCGCAGTGTGAGTCCCCCTGGCCTGCACAGTTACTGCCCAATTAGACAGTGTTGGACCTGGCCCTTTTGGCAGGTTCACCCCTAAACTTTTTGCATTCATCCTGGCCTTTTTCCCTATGTAGTGTTAGTAGTTTTAGGCCTCTAGGCACTTTAGCACTGTGTCCCAGTATAAAGTGGGTGCGCTCTGTGTTGCATTTAGTGAGACTGGCCTGCCCTCCCATAGGAATGCATGGGGGTAGGGGTGGGCGGAATTTGCGTAATCGCGTTACGCAAATCTCCGCGAAACGGTAAAAAATCTCCGCGAACACGCAGAAATTCCGCGAACACGCGGAATTGCTTGTTCGCGATGCTTTTTTCCTGTTCACAATCGCTGTTTGCGTGCTCGGGGAGAAATATCTCGCGAACACGCATTTTAAGAACGCGAACAAGCAAAAATTTCGCGAAGTCGCGGAAAGCTGAATTTTGGGCAATTTCGCGTTCTCCGCAGAACGCGAAATTACCCAAATTCCGCAAATTCCGCGAACGGAGCGGAATTTACCGCCCAGGCCTACATGGGGGATATGTGTGTCCATGGTAATTCCTGATGTGAGTGGAGTGCAGGGTCAAATTTAGTATGTGTGAACTCGTGAGAATAAATGTTGCGCAATGGTGTGTGCAAATGTATGGTGACTAGTGGAGAAGTGTCACTTCTAGAAGTTGGCCTTGCTGTGTATTGTGTGTCTACCTGCCTGATGTGGAGTGCATGTCTGGCTTGGGATTGACAGTAGCTGAGAGGGCTGGGGAATTCCAAGAGCCAGGGTGAGTCTGCCCGGTGGTGAATGGAGAGATCTGCATGTAGATGGGAGGGAGGAGTTGCACCTGGGACCTGAATGGGGCTGGGCCTTCCCTTCACAATACTGGCTCCACCTCCTGTGGTGCGTCTGATGTCCCTGGCCTGTAATGTGAATAGGGAGAGGGGCTGTTCTCTCCTTGCCCTACAGTTGTGACAAACAAAATGTTGTATAAATATAGGGGCTGTGACCCCATGAAAGTTGTTCAGTGTGCTGTACTTGGAGTGCTGGTCCTGCCGGGCGTTCTGCTGCTGGGGCCCAGGGGGGGCTTGCCTCCCTGGGCCCTGCATTGCCATTAACTCTCTACAGGAACTTTCTGCTGTTCTTTTTACTCCAGGACCTGAAGAACTTTTGTGCTGCTTCTAGCGCCTCGAAGAGCGCTTTATTTGGAGGAGGAGCGCTTATGTGGTCCCCTGGCAGTGTGGGGCTGCGCCTTCGAGGGGAATCCCAACATAGGAAGTCCCCCGCCATTCTGATTTCATAGAGGGAGCCTACCCCTCATTGCCGCTTTTGTTATTTACTGGTGAGTGGGAGCCCACCCCGCATTATGCTGCTTTCGTGGGTGCCCACCCCGCTCTATGTTTATTCTGACTGCGTGTGCCCACCCCGCACTTTACTGATGAAAATCACAGCCATCGCCCGGGAAGAAAACTGAAGCCGCTGGCCGAAGCAGCGTGACCCGGAAGCCAGGTGAACTGTCTGACTCCGGGCGGAGCCACGGGCGGAAGCAGAAGGAGGTGCGAGGAGGAAGCATCAACCTGCCCAGCAGGGATCCCGGATGCCGGTGGGAGCCCTGCATAATGCCAAGAGAAGTCCCGGGTCCCAGGAGGGGGCCCGGGTGAAGCAAGGTGTGCAGTTGGAGCACGCGGGGGCTCCTGTTAGCTGAAGGAGCTCCCGCAGGCAGCAGCAAAGAGGAGACGGGAGAAATGGTGCCGGTCCCGCAGGTTGCTGCATCCGCCGAGGAGACCAGCGAGTCCCCAGAGCACCCGGGAGCATCAAGAGAGAGCCAGTGAGTTAAGACGGCTGGAGAGGAGGAGAGGCCCAGAGTCAGAGCAGCCCCGTCTAGCAGCAGGCCGCTCCAACATTGGCCATATTGGTTCAGGAGTCCGTGCCCCCTTTCAAAGTTCTGACCATTTCCCTGAGCAGGCCCACCATCGCAGGCTGCTCCAGGAGGCGACCATGTTTTGTTTTTGAGCGCCACTGCGCTCCAACCCATGGGGCATTCGTATTGTTTAAGGGCCCAGAGGGGCCTGTGCTTCCCCGCTTTGAGATGATTTCAGCTGCCCAGCTTGCAGAGGGCAGCTGCACCGATGGGGTAATTTTATTAAAAGAGCCCCAGTGGGGGTCCCCAGGCACAGTGGTGCCAGTTCTTCATTTGCTTCACAGCGGCACCGCAGTTGTGGGCCGCTGCAACAAAGGGACACCTAATTGTTTACGGGGCCAGAGGGGCCCTTGTCCTTTCCCCAGTGCTTGGGGACATGCTTCTTTCCAGAGCCAGATGGCTCCAACGTTGGGCACAGTGATTTCAAGGGCCAGTGTAAGCCCATGCAGCATTTTGACTTTTACAGCTGCCCAGCAAGTAGTGGGCAGCTGCATCGTTTAGGTCTTTATTTTAGGGGACATGTCTTGGACTCAGGAGTGAGACGTACTCCTTCGCCCCCATCTTTTCCTGCACAGCTGCGTAGCACTTAGTGCCAGCTGCAACGTTTAGGTTTGCGCAATGGCTCACCTGGACTTCCGCTGCATAGGCAGCGCGCCCTGACTGTTGGGACACAGGGCATTTGAGCCCCTGTTTGAGATGGCCGGTTGGCCAGGGGGGCTGTTGAGATTGTAGGGCGCCAGGCCCTAATGTGAGTGTGGTACTAGAAAATGTTATTAATTTAGTATGATTTTAGCACCCTGTGTTATGCCTCTAAATGTGTTTTATGATTATGAGGTTGGTTCGCATATTATGGTTTATGCTAGTGAGAGTTATTCCCTAATGTAGTTATACTTAGGAGGTTAGGGTCCAATGCGTTTAGACTGGTGAGATGATTGCCTCATGTGTTTATGATGGTGAGGTTGGCGCAGAAGGTAATTTGCCCCTGGTGTGATGCTGTGCATAAAGTAGTTTATGTTACAGGCCGATGCTAAGTACAGTGATTACCAGTAGTCACTAGTGGTGTTCTATGTTTATGATAAATTCTACATTTACTAAGTTCCCTTTGTGATGGTACTGACAGTGGCCCAGTGGGCCCTGTCAGGTGTAAATAATCCCTTGTAAATATGACCTAGTGCCAGGTGGCACCCTGTATAATTTGTGCTTACTATTCTAATGTGTTATGATAATACAAAGGCTATTTTTATATATAACCTTGTGTGGAGTTTCTTTTGTGGTGGGCCTGGGATGTTGTTGCTGTGTGCGTGCGCAAATGCTTTACACATTGCCTCCGGGATAGGCCTGACTGCTCGTGCCAAGCTACCAAGGGGGTGAGCAGGGGTTATCTTTGGCGTGTAACTTCCTTGCCCTGACTAGAGTGGTGGTTTCTTCCTTGTTTTGGCGCAGGCCTTAGCCAGCCAGAAATCCCATTTCTAACAGACAGGTACCCATCACTGGACAGAGTGAGTCATATGGGTTATCTGCTACCCTATTCATCAATGAGGTATCTTAGGCATGTGGATTGTTCAAAACAGACCTTGTGAGAAGGGTGTTAGATCGTAAAATCATGTCGCTAAATGTGACCACCATGACACAGTGAGCTATTCACAGGGCAAGGACATTGAGGGGTGTGCAGTGTTGGACACAGTAAGTCTGCCCCGACACATCATTTACAATGTAATGTATGTCTTGCTCCCTCACAAACTACATTGCAGATGTGGGCCTTCTTCACATTTCTTTCTGTGCTGGCATTCTGCGTGTGTATGAGATGGCCAGGTACTGTGTCCATCCTCATACCTGCATGCATTTAGATATGATTGTCTCATGCTAATGTACTACGTATCATGCTGTATTGTCTCTGCTAAACATATCTGAATAGCTGTGCATGCTCCTGTACTGAGACACAGTGGCACATAACCCAGTGTCACTGAAATTTCCTCCTTTTGTCTCCCACGCCTGCAGCTCAAAGTCCACCAGCTTCAGGCCGTATGGAGGCCATTGCACGCAAGGTGCGGACTCTGGGTGTCTCCAACCGACGGTACATACACTGTCACAAGAGGTGGGATGACATCTGCCAGCTGAGCAAAAACATGGCAGAGTATGACGCTGGGGCTGCTCCCTCGGACTGGCAGGTTGGTGTGCAGGAGCATGGCACCACTAATGGCCCACATCTTGGCAGTCACACAGCCAGAGCTGGATGGACGTTTGAGGGCCCATTAGCAGCACGTTGTGGGTGAGTATTCTGGGAAGGGTGACTTTGGGTGTGAGTGACTGCATGTATTCCAAACTTGAGCCAGTGCGGAGCTCTGTGATGTTTCTAGTGTGATGCAATGGCTTGCAAGTGGCCTCTGTGTTGGGTGCAGCTACATGCACTTTCTCATGTCTTTAATGTAATAGCCCTTGACATTGCATGCAGAGTTGTGGCCTTATGGCATCGGCTGCATTAGGGGAGTCATGGACATAACCTGGCAGTGAACGGCAGTGTGCCTCATCTTAGTGTGCTTTTGTCGATGTGTGCAATGCCTGACCTTGAAAATGTGAGAACTACACATCTGACACCAATGTGCAACTGTAGTTGTGCTTCCAAGCACAACATGGAGGCTAGCAGGAGCTTATGGCCATTGCAAAGGGACATTTGGGAGTCTGTATCTGTGTTATCCCCTTATGGTGATTCCATATGTGACTGTGACAACATGTTGAGATGTACATCTTTTTCACCTACAGGGACCTTGGAATGCTCACAGGGATCTGTATGTCAGGTTACACGGAGGCACGGGCAAGCAATTTGGCTGTGTGGACATCACATGGGTCATTAGTCCCAAATGTGCATGTTATCGTGCATGTTTCCATGCATGTTTTGAGTTTTCAATTTAAGTTGCACATGCAGACTGCACAGAGTGGTGTGCAACATGGGGGTATCACCATCTTGTTTTGTGCTCTGCTTGCATATGATGATTGTGTGTATGGCACTAAACTGAACCTACGTCTCTGTCTCTTGCAGCATCTACCAAGGGCCCAGAAGGACAGGGGATGGACAACAGTGGTGAGGCATCTTGAACAACTGCTACACATGACCTCACTGACACTGATGTGACCAGAACCTCGGAGGGGGACAGGAGTGCCCTTGAGGAATCACGCCCAGAAACACCAACCTCAACGTCATCTGACGCCAACTGTGACTCCTCTATGTTGGCAGGCACAGGGAGTGGGAACTCTGCCTCCTCTTCCACCACACATCGTCCTATGCCCACCCTCCCAGCTACTTCCACTAGTGCTACACGTGCACCCAACAGTAAGAAGGGAAGAGTGTCCTTCCCCCCCAGGCACCTCTGCCCCTGTCTCCCCTACTGCCCTCAGTGTTGAGGCAGTGGACATTTTGCACCAGCTGTGTGTGGGTCAGTAAACTCTCCTTAATGCTTTCCAAGACCATGAAAAGAAGTTTGCACAGGTAGTTGCCTTCATGAAGGGCATTCATTCTGACGTGGGTGGGCTACACAGAACTGTCCAGTCTTTGTCCTCAACAGTGACGGGAGCCTTTCAGCTGTCACAGGTTTAGAGTCCAGCTCCAGTCCCTTCGGACACCCCCCGGCCAGTGGCTATATCTGACGAGAGTGACCACACCCCACAGCCCACAGGCTCCAGGCACACCACACGCAGCACACAACAGCAGCACCCCAAGTGGGCCAGAGTACATACACCATCCTCAAAACAAAAAAAAGTCACACAGGAGTGCAAAGGCAAAAACCATTCAGGTGACACTCAGGGGCATCAGGCCAAGAAGCAGGCCTCACGCTCACATGCCTCAAAATCAGCCCCATCCAAGGACACTCCTGTCCCAAAAGTGGCTCCCAAAGACAGGCACACAGTTGCCGTGCCTGCTGTGAAGCTGGTTCCTGCTAAGAGAATGCAGAAAAAGCACTCTAAGGCAGATTCACTCAACCTCAACTCCCACCCACTCCCCTGTGAAGCTGGGACAGGAGGGGGTTCACCTGGTCAACAGGGGATGGAGGGGAAAAGGCAAGGCCAAGCCAAGCATATTGCCAGATCCAGCAGATCCCCAGAAGGAGGGCCACCACCTGCACCTGATGCACCTTTGGTGGAGAGTGTGCCTGGTGTGCCCGCCCCACTTCCCACTCCTCTCAAGACAAATATTCCCTATCAAATCCCCAAGAAATGGAAAGGCAGACCTCCACATTCCCCCTCACACACTGTGTCTCAGGACAGCATGTGTCCGCCTCCACATGCCACCACACCACCCAGTCCAAGCAGCCCACCGGCTCCCAAAATTTGTAATTTGGATACCCATTCCCTGTGCGGGTTCTAATGAACATATGTACCTCCTTTGCACTATGGACTGGCCACTGGCCTGGTTGTTTGTAATTTGGATGCCCATTCCCTGTGCATGTTAAAATGCACGCATGTACCTCCTTTGAACTATGGACTGGCCACTGGCCTTGCTCTTGCCTATCTTGGTGATATGTAATAAAGACAGTTAGTCCTGTTGTCTGCTTTGTCAGTGTCCTTGCTAAATACAAAGTTTTATGTATGGGTATGGTTTCATGTGACACATGATCTGTATGCCACTTTAACATTTCCAATTGCTTCTTTAACTTTTCAGGGTTTGCCAGTGGTGAGAGGCACTTTAGTTCTTCTTCATTCTGAGACGTGGGGGGTGCAATGATGGGTGTTTGTGATTATCTACTATTATCATACTCATCATATGGTAATGTTTGCTAAATTGTACACATGTCATGTAATGATGGAATATCAGAACAGAGGTAAGTTCTATCCACAAGATAACTTGTGGGGTGGCCAGGGTCCATCATATCTGTGTGATCTTTCTTGATATGTGAACAGCAGGGTTGATGTATGGTCATCTTGTGATGGCCTGCCTTCCTAGTCACATGGGTACATTTGAATGTGTGCACTTGTGTGGTCATGAAGTGTGAAGGGGGTGACTTTGTCTGTAATGTTGATGTGTGTGTGTGCCCCTGCAATGCCAACTGCACACATGTATGGCCCAGAAGCTGAGTGCCTGTTTGTTTGAATTGTCAGCCATGTGCTTCAGATTGGGTGCACATGTAGGAGTTGTAGGTTGTACACTGTGCAGTCTGTTGGTGTGTCCTTGCACTCCTGGGGGAAACCTACTTTTTGTTGCTGCCAGTCGTGAGTATGCAGAGTGTGTGACTGCCAAGTCTGTGTAGTGTTTTGTTGATCAGCCATGTGTCTTGTTACAGTTTGTGCTCACTGTGCAGACCTGCTCATCCATACTGACATTATTTGTGAGTTTTCTCATGCATTGCTACCACTTGACCCATTTTTGGCTCCATTATGGTATGTGGGATGTGGAGTCATACCATCCCCTTTCTGTGCTTCTGATGCCTACCCATTGTGAGTGACTCCTCTACGTGTTTGTGTACAGCACACTTCTGACCTGTACACTACTGAGCCTCCCCACCACTTCATTTGTTACACTATGCTTTGTGGTGCTGATCTGTGTACAGGACCAATGTGCCACTCAGGACAATTTCCCAATTAGTTATGTGTGATTTGCTTGTACTGGTTTGCAGTCATGGTTGTTCATGTGCAGTGCAAATGTTTGTGCTGCACAGTCCTCTGGTGTTGTTGTTTGCACCTGTGTGTCCCTGAGTTGTGCATCTGTGGGTGTTGGGTAAGCTGTATGTGTGTGTGTGTTTGGTACTGCTACTCTTCCTGAGTGTGGTGTTGTCTGTGTGCTGTGTTGATTTGTGTTGTGGGAGAGTATGTTGTGGCACTGAGATGTGTGTGCTACTGATTTGGTTGGTGTGCACACCCTGCTTGTTGTGCATGCAGTGCTGTCAGTGTATGTTGCCTTGTACTTGCCTGGTGTGTTTTCCCCTGATGTCCAGCTGAGTTTGCTATGTGATGGATTGGCATGTGCTTCTGTTGTGTTTTTAATGTGGATGTATGCAGTGTTTGGCTTGTGTTGGCTTTTTCTGCTGACATATGCACTGTGTGTGTGATGTTCTATTTGCATGACATTGTGTGTGAGTAGTGTGTGCATTGTGATACATTCTGATGTGTGTTGCAAGTGTAGTGTGTATTACTTGTGTGTCTGTCACATGCAGCAAGGTGTATTCTTGTTACTGGGCTCGTTTTGAGTGAAGAATAGTGCTATGTCCTCCTATATTTGACCTGTCACTTGTCTGCATTGTGCATGTGCATGACTGTGGTACACTATTATACCATGTTGACTTGATGGGTGGGGTGGTGTGTCTGTCTGTGTTAGCTTATTGTCCCATTGATCCCAGTTTGTGTTCATGATTGTTTTGAGATTATGCAGTTTTTGTTTGTGTTGGGGTATGGTGTCTGTGCATTGGTCCTGAGTGGCAATGTTGTGTACTCCTGTTCTGTCCGGGGTCCCATTGCTTTTCCAATGTTTGGGTGGCCATATGTGGGCTTGTTGGACTTCTGTGTATGTTGTTTGTGAGGTTTCTGGTTGGCGATTGTTTTTGTGTCAGCATTGCTTCAGGCATCCCTGAGTGTGTGTGTGTGATGTGTGTGGATGCACCCCAGGGAGTGTGATTGGTTCTCAGTGAACTCACAGGACATCATTTGCACCATTCTGTGTGTTTAACACTGGTGTTGAGTGCTGCAGGTGTGAGGTGGGTAGAGGAGGGGTATGTGTGAAGGTCCAACTTTGGTTTGACAGTCAGGAAGTGTGACAATGAGCCATGTGTGTTGTGCTGATGACATACACATGTCAAGTAAGTTGACACAGATGTGTGGCTGATCACTGACTTCAGACACTTCCTGTTATTCCTGTACCTATGCATGGCTTGCCTTGATGTCTCCCTGAGTTGTTGCCTGGAGGTCACTTTGGTTTAATTTCACTCACTGTGCCACCCATATCTGATTTGATGGCCTAAGGGTGGTGTGATATGTTCCTTCTCTTGCATGTGATGTACACATGTTTTGTGGCTTGCTCCATGGCTTTCCAGCACTGTCCACTTCACTTTGGCTAGCCCATTTATTGTCCTCCATTGCTGCTGTCATCTGGTATGTGTATGTGGCTGTGTGTCAGTTTGGGGTGTGTCTGAGTGATTTGACAGGCAGTGTGGACAGTTCAGTGATGTTCCTATGCAGTGTGAGTCTTCATTTTGTGATTAGACTCAGTTTGCTTGACATAAGTGGAAGGTAGGTGTGAGGAGGGGGGATGCCCTGCCCCTGAGCTTCTGTGCAGGGTGTTCCTCTTTACCCCCACCTTCTAAGACAGGCTCCCTTGTTGTTTGGTGTGTGAGGTGCAGGGTCTGGCTACACCTGGAAGATAAATTGTGCAGGGGGGCACAGGAGGAGCACACAGCATGTCCCCAAATGGGTGCGGGGAGCATAGTGTGTGAAGGGTGGAGGTGGGGTTCTGTGAATCTTTTTGGATACCCCATGCCTGGCCCCAGCACTGCCTACTACATTGTGTTCAGGTTTTTCCACATCCGCAATGCTGCAGTGACGTGACCAGGACATTGCAGTGATTTCACGGTTGATGGGTGACCTGGATGCGGAGGGGTGATTTTCTTAGAGGTAGGACATGTGTTCCTGTCCCCACCAGAGTGTCTGATGTGGACAGGAACCGTATGTCAGCACAGGAGTTGTGTGTTGTGGTTGTGTGCGCAGTTGTGTATTTGCGTACCTGCGGCATTGTCCGCGACGGTGCATTACTTGCTGGAAGTGGAGGAGGTACAGCACCGGAAAGGCTTGTGGAGCTGGATCCATTGCAGTCAGGACCGGGTGGAGGGGACTTGGAGTCTGGTTTTACTCACTGTGCCACCCATGTCTGATTTGATGGCCTAAGGGTGGTGTGATATGTTCCTTCTCTTGCATGTGATGTACACATGTTTTGTGGCTTGCTCCATGGCTTTCCAGCACTGTCCACTTCACTTTTGGCAAGCCCATTTATTGTCCTCCATTGCTGCTGTCATCTGGTATGTGTATGTGGCTGTGTGTCAGTTTGGGGTGTGTCTGAGTGATTTGACAGGCAGTGTGGACGGTTCAGTGGATGTTCATATGCAGTGTATGTCAGCACAGGAGTTGTGTGTTGTGGTTGTGTGCGGAGTTGTGTATTTGCGTGCCTGCGGCATTGTCCGCGACGGTGCATTACTTGCTGGAAGGCGGAGGAGGTACAGCACCGGAAAGGCTTGTGGAGCTGGATCCATTGCAGTCAGGACCGGGTGGAGGGGACTGGGAGTCTGGTTTTGCACTCCGCTGTCATGCTTCCGCCGTCTCTGGATGGGTGGTTTCTCCGCTGCGGTGTGATGGGTTGTTTGGGGCATCCTGATTTGTACGGTGGACAGGACGTAATTCCGTACGGCGGTGGGTCTCTATAGGCTCCTACCGCTGCGGTGGCGGGCGCATATTTATGGCAGTTCATGTCGCACTGCGGCAGACGGGAAATGGGCTGCTTGCCTATTGTAATATGGCGGCCGTGAAGACCGCTGCTGGAGTGCGGAAACAGACAATTTCTGCCACTGCCAGCACCGCGGTTGGGCCTCCACCCACCACCCTAATGAGCCCCTTACTCTCCAAAAAGTAGGCCTGGGTGGAGTTTGCAGAGTTGCACTATGCCGAACTCCACAAAGTGCCCCAAAAGCTCTGGCAGTCTAGGAAGAGTTCCATGAGTGGTCAGAGCTGTGTGGCGTGCTGACTTGCGTGATGTATTACATTTTCGTCAACGTAACGTGCATTCTGGCAAGGGAAATCGCTTGTGAACAGTAGCACATGGTTTGCATGAGCATGGCCATCATGTTTTTGCAATTTTTATGGTACTGGGATGGCTTTTTCAATAAGTCTTTAATCTCTTTAATCCTCCTCCTATCTAACTTATCTACCCCTCATTTTAATTTATGATATTAGTGCGTGTCTTTGTGTTTGTGTACTTTATGTTTTCTGTAATTCTTGGGTTTTTTGTGACTTTCATTTCCTCATTTTTTCCCTTCCTTGCTTTTGCGGTTTCTATCTTTTCCCACACCCAGTATCATGGCAGAGCAGGGGAGAAGCAACGCAAGGCCCCCTGAACCACCCGCAGACCCAGCCACCTACCTTGCTGTTGGCAGCGCTGTGAAGGGGTGCAGCCCTGCTCCATTGTTACAGAGGTGGAGGTGGCTGCACTCGTTTTGAATGTGCAGCGCCACCTCCCCATCATCCTGGTAGCAGGCAGCAGACCTGGCAGTGGGCACAGCCTCTAGGAGCATCAGCAAAACTGGGAGAGGGTGCGCCGGGGTATGCCCCACAGCTCTGGGGTCCGACCCACCCAACAACAGCTGACGCACCTGTGGGTCTGCATCCTGGAGATGGAACAGGACCTGCTCAGCCCACTGGGCATTAAAATTGCAGGGCTTGGGAAGTAATAATTATTTATTTGTTGTGTATCATGCTAAGATTTGTTTTCCAAATAGGATAGCTCAAACTCAGATGTAAGTTGAATTTATGATACAAGTATTATGTGATCATCGTCTAGCCAGGTGCTCGATGCTACCTAATCCTACTCATTGGCACTCGCTTGGACTGATTATTTAAGAAGTAATGCACTAAGATAATGGTAGTTAGGAGCATTAGTGAGTTAGCTTTCTATCACTTCTCTGTGCCTTTCTTTTTTGCAGTACAGTCCCAAGCAATCAGTGATGTGTAGTATGCATGCATTGAAAAAAATGCAGACTGAGTTGGCCCATCAAAGGGGTTGAGAGATTGAGAATGAGATGAGAAGCAATGATCATTCATTGTAATTTATTAGTAGTTCCAAAATTCAGTTTAGGAAATTTGGAATAGGGTTAGGTTTAGGAAATTTGGAATAGGCCTTCTATACTAGTACTATAGACGATCTGATTAAGAAGAGTCCAGTGCTACTGCGTTTTGCCTTTCCCTGTCAAAAGTTTTTGGGGGAGATTATTAACTGTACCACTAATCTTTTTTTTAATCTTATTTTATGTATTTTTTACTTCAGTATTCAGGGGCAAGAAGAGAGGTGGACCTGGAACCATAGAGGCTCGCGAGGGAAGCCTCTATGGTTTCAGGCCTGCCCTCCTGTTAATACTGCAATTATTTCCCTAGCTTTTACCACTCCCACATTGCTAATTTCTTTTTTTTTTAACTATTCCTGTCTCCAAAATGTTTACCAACTACTCTTTGTTTACGAAATTCTTCTTATCCCTGTATTATCCGATTTAATTACTTTTTATATGTCAAGTTTCTATACTTGAATTAACACTGTCTGTACTAGTCTGTTTTTAGCTTTCTTATGCTTTTTCAGTAAGCTTTCCCGTTCCCCTTGTATTGGTACTGTAAGACCCAGAGAACACATTATGCGTCAGGTACTCTACTGTGAAGACTACATGCCCAAGTAAGGTATTCTATGCATGTTTGTTGAGAAGGTTTTCTTTTTCTTGTTCATGCTCAAACAGTAAAAAAAGAGAGTGGCCATGTTATGGTAGACCCCACAATGTTGTGTATGTATTATTATCATAGTTTATCAGCAGTTGATGACAGT
This sequence comes from Triturus cristatus, assembly GCF_964204655.1. NCBI lineage: Eukaryota > Metazoa > Chordata > Amphibia > Caudata > Salamandridae > Triturus > Triturus cristatus. The sequence continues at coordinate 1,080,811,980 of NC_140592.1, read as the reverse complement.
GTATCATGGCTTTAAGTATGAGGACAGCCCGGTTGCATTTCTCAACCAAAACCATATGTCCTTCATTGACTAATTATTTCACCACTTCATTGTGCTTCAATGAGTAAGATTCATCATAGCCCTGTCCCTCTGTTACAAAAAGGTTTTAGTTGACTTGACTATCTGGCTTTTCAAACATTGCCAATCAACAAAATGCCAAACATGATATTTTGACAGGCGATACTGTAACCAAACTGTAGTGATATATTGTGGTTGCATTTTTCTAAACAAATAAATAAATAGTGGGAGTGTATGTGGCACCTAAAATGTGTAATGTTTTTTCTCGCTGCACAGAGCACCAGCTTCAGAGCCATCAGCAAGAGCGCCAGCTGGGCGGACGGAGCAGTGGCATTGGAATGGGAGGGGGCCCCGGTGGTGGCAAGGTTGGGTGGTTTGAAGTCACATTACTTGTTTATTGACAATTAGTAATATACTCAATCAATGGTGTTGACTTTGAATTTAATATGAGTGAAAGGATGCGCTGGTGAAAGGATGCATATAGGCGGGTGATAGGATGCATGGATGAGTGAAGGATGGATGAAAATGTTTGGATTCAAGGATGCCTGCCTAGGTGGTTGAAAGGAATGCTCGACGCAGGATGGGTAAATGGGTGAAAAGATGTGTGGGTGGGTTTAATAGATGTTGGTGAAAGGTTTGTTGAGAGTCATGTTTGGATGGATGGATATATATGGATGGATTGTTTTCAATGGTGAAAGAATGGAAGAGATAATTTAAAGCTTAAATGATGTGTATCAAAGCCAAGGGTGAAGAATACTAGTATAAGGAAATGATAAATGAGTAATTGCTAGATGAAGAAACAAGGGAGCTCTTCTGGATAGGTGTGTGCTCACCTACTTCACTTGCTTTGATTGGTTTTTATCAAAGCTTTGAATCAAAGGGTTAGGGTAGTATTTCTGTCTACTCCATTGACTTACACTATTTTGTAAGCAAGGCAGATATTATATATCTCCCGTATCTTCAGTTCATCACCTCCCTCCATGCCCAGGGCATTTTGCCAGTGCTTCCCATAATGATCTAACTGCTGCATGGTTCAATTCAGCACTGCAGTGCTGGCTTTTGCAATGTGTGTCTGCTTCAGTCAATGTGACATTTACAAAGTTTTCAGTGCATGGCAATGCAAAAACAAGGTGTGTTTCCTTTTCCTTTTAGTGCCCAATCAGTGACTCCCTAGTACTTCTCTCCTTTGTTCTTTCCTAAGTTCTGTCCCAGCCTTCCCAAAAATTCTAAAAATCCATTCTTTGCATGTGCCACATTTTTTTGGTCAGGTGATATATTTCATCATGGCTTCCATAACGGATTTATGTCTGTTCAAATGTTTTCCTTTCATAATTTGTCAACCACAGTGACTCACTAGTCAAAGCTTAGGCACAAGAAGATGATCAGTGACACTCCACTTATCTGTAGTGTGGTACTGAAAATTCTGGATCCATGTTATAAACATCGTCGTATCATGACGATTTTGGTATCAGCAGACCGAGAATGATTAGAATACTATGCACAAGTATTTTCATCATATTCGGGTGACGAAATCACCCTGAAATCAGAGTTTCCGTCCTGAACCCTCGGGTTCCATTTGAACGGCAGCCATTTTGTGATTGCCCTCACATAGGCCAATGACTAAGGCCAAAAACGAGTCTGAAGGATACGTACACCTTTGCTGACTCCTCTGTGACCTGGGCAAGCTGACTCCGTTGCCTGAAGCCAAACCTGTTTGGCCAGTTCCTTTCCCAGTGGCCGAATGAGATTAGTATCAAGGCACAACATATCATAAAACCTTTCATCACACACAAACCATGCCTAATCTTACACACACCTGTCCCTGTTTCTTTCTTTATGACTTGCTTTACGAGGAGGAGGTGCCCATTTTTATTGGGGGTCCGTCGATATCTGATGAAAGTACCGAGCCTTGCCGGGTAATTGATTGAGGACTGGACAAACTGAAATATGGGCTTGTCATCATGACTTTGCTTTTTCTTTGTAGTGAAAATATGTGAATGGTCAACTGTAAAATAAGGAATGTTTTGCCTAAAGCATAATATTTTGTATAAAAAGAGAAGGCTGGCTTGGTAAGGTTGAGCAGTCTCCTGAGAATATACACCGTGTTGTACTTCTAGGATACCTGTTACTGGTTGCAGCCAATAAATACGATCTTTGACTTCACCAAGAAGACTCTGTGTTTCTGTAGTCTGAAACAGGAAAGGACTCGAAGTCTTCCCTGGCACCGCTGGGTTCTGAAAAACCCAGTACTTCAGTTGGCGCCCAATGTGGGGCGATTTCAGCGGTACCGGTCCAAGCCAGAGGTTCGTGAGGAGCTTCGTGTGAAAATTCTGGAGGAAGGCTGCCACTTCATCGACCCCTGTATGTCGACGTGGTCCGAAAGTCTTTGCTGCGAGGTTCCCCGCTTCCCGACGGCTACGAAGGACTGCTGCCCTGACTATCGCCCTGTTTTGGACCCTTGATGATTGGTAGAGCGAAACGATAGACGAGTCTTCTGGTGACGTCATCGATACCTCAGTTAAGTATAAGTGGAGCGTCTCCCAGTCCTTAGTTTGGTTCTTAGTTTGGTATCCCCTTGGGATCTTTGATTTGGAACTTGCAAGTACCAAAGCCGAGGGACTCGTGTATTCACAAGACTATCGTATTCGATAATCTTTTGAAGTTTGAAGCTAGACTAGAGAGCGAAGATGCCTGGTCTTAGCAGACTTGGAAATTTGTTTTGTCTTGGTTGTAATAGGGATTCCCGATTGGAGGACTCGTGTCCGGTTCCTCCGATTGGAACTCCAACCTATGAACTATATGTGAAACATGGCATAGGCCCCCTCACATATAATGAAGTATGGATCCGATACACCAGGAAAGATGGTGTTTTAAAATGGCCCCAATATGGTAGTTTTGACACAAAGATTCTGGATAACCTGGAGGTTAAACTTTTTAAGAAGAAAGCCCGGCCGGCGATGTTTGACTCTTTCCGCCTATGATGTAAGGAAGCCAAACAGAAGGAAATTAAATTAGCAAAGAGAAATAAGAGAGAAAAGGGTATCTCGATAATGCAAGCTGCTATGCAGTTTAAAGATAATGAAGAAGAACAGATGAGTGAGCAGTTGCACAGGCAACGTAAAATGGTGATCGATAAATGTTATCCAGTTTTTCCGCTTCTTCAGCAAGATGCAGCAAAAGAACTTGAGAAAGATCCTTTAATGTCACACTTGTTGGGTTCGCCACCCCCTTATGCGCAGAGTGCTACAGCACCTCCGCAACCTTTAGTTGTGCAACCTCCAGTTATTGTGCCTGAGGTCCTTCCACAGCCGCCAGCTCCTCTTCAGTTGGCTCCTACTCCTATGGCGCAGCCCCCTCAAGGGCCGCCGACTTTGCTACCTGCTCCATCTGTACTTCCTACAACTTTGTCTACTACATCGACTGCCTCTTCTGGTGTTCTTCCTGATACTGCCTCTGCGTCTGCGTCTGCGTCTGCCTTGCCTCCCTCTGTTTTTCCTCCTGTTCTTTCGTCAACTTCTCCTTCTGTCCGACAGAGAATGACTGATACTGTTGCTAGCCTTATATTTCCTCTCTTTGGGTCATTTGGTGTGACCCCTGATTCGGAGCGTAAGCAGTCGCGTAGTCAAGTGCCTAATTCTCTCGAGAGAGAAATGTTTGACTGTATGGCGCGTAAATGGGTTACTTACCCTTTTAGATATGTTGTGGAGTCTGTTATGGATGTCTTCCGTCAATGGGAAGCACCGAAACAAAGATACGTTTTTGAGAAAATGTGTGCTTTCCTTTGTGAGGAATTGGAGGATAATGATTTGGAAACAAATCCACCTGATTTGTGCCGTGTACGGTTTGAGTTTGCAAAGGGCACGATTGTGGGTTCCGATGTTGAGAAAGCAGTTGCAACGTTGTTGTCCTTTAGGAATAAGGATCCTTCTCAGTCACTGTTTGAACATGACTCCTCTGTTAAAAAAATAGTGTGACAGTACCCAATGAGAGAAGTCCCTCCGGTATGGAAGGACGCCGTTGCGGCTGATGTCGCTAATCAAATTGATGCTGTTCCAGCTCATTTTCAGCGTGTTTGGGAACATGTTCCTTGGAAGCGAGCTGAAGTTTTAGCCCTTAAGCAGACTTTGCCTAACCCCCGTAAAAACCCTGCAGGGTATTATAAGGAATTATCACAGACTGCAGACTCATGCATTATGAATTTAGCCGACATAGACATGTTATTTGGGAATGTTGTTCCAGAGCCTTTGTGGTGATTGATTCGCCATACAGATCATGCGCAAGAGTTAGGTGACTCATGGGCTAATATTAGTGCTGCAAATGATAGACAAGTTGGTGGTGCCAAGCCTGAGCCTTTGGTAGCAGAACTTCCTGCTAGGATCATTACTTACATGAAGACTTTAATGCCTGCGATGCGTGTGAATTGGGATAAAGTGTCTGCGTGTAAGCAGAAGAAAGATGAAACAGTGTCTGATTTCTTCACTAGGTTTGAGGAAACGTTTATCGACCACAGTGGTCAAGATATGAGTACAGAAGGTGGTCAACGGTTGTTCGTTGACAAGTTTGTGCACAATTTGCTTCCCAAGCTGTGTAAGAAATTGAAAGATTCAGAGAGTTCTTGGGCCGTTTCCTCTTCAGCACAAATATTGGCTACTGCACAGTACTACGAAAATAGGGATAAAGATGAGAAGGATAGAGCAGACAAGAAAACTAAAGAATTAAAGACGAAGGTTCTTTTACAACAGGCGTAGCCGCCACGTGGTGGTTTCAGTAACTATCAGCAACCTCAACAGTTTCAGAGAAACTCGCAAAGGTTCGAGTTTTCTCAACCACGTGTTCCTGTAGGTCCCAATTAATGTTCATATTGTAAAGAAGAGGGTCATTTCAAGTATAGTTGTCCTATTTTGTTACAGCGTACGAATGGTGCTTCTGGCACAAGAGGTCGAGGTGTTCAACAAGCTCCTAGAGGTAGAGGACGTGGAAGTTTTCCCCAGAATGCGCGTTCCTTTCCATCTCAGAGTTCAATGAATAGTTTTGACCAGCAAAATAACGCGTCTGGTAGGACGGCTCAGTACTATGCTGACGACTACTATGCAGAAGATGAGAATATGGAAGGTAATGATTGCTAGGACAGCCATAGACAAAGAGAGGGAGTTGTTTCAGTTCCAGTTGATCAGAGTGGACCTTATGTTGAGGTGATTACATCAGGTGTGTCAGAGCCTTTTCTGTTGGATACTGGTGCTACAAAGAGTTCTATTATGCACTCAAAACTCCCTGGCGCACCTTTGTCTGGCGAGATGAATGTTTCAGTAGGTTTTTCTGGCGCCCCGGTTTGGAACCCGATTTCTAGTCCTATGTCCCTTTCTGTTGGACATTGTGAATTGGAAGCACCCCTTATTCTGACGACAGGCTGTGGTGAAAACTTGTTAGGATCGGATTTGTTGAAAAGATTGTATGCAACATTATATTGTTCTCCTTCGGGAGTACAACTTACACTGGGTAGGAAAGTGATCTCTCCAATGTATTTGTCGAAGGATAAGCTTCCGACCGAATTGTCGTTTCTTCCTGATATTCTTTGGGCTGCTGGTCCTAATGATGTGGGTCTTTTGGAAATACCGCCATATGTTGTGACATTGAAAGCCAATGTTATATTGCCACGCATTCCCCAATACAAGATCTCTAGTGAAGGTGAAAAGGCGTTGCTAGCGATCATTTATGATTTGATTGAAAAAGATGTAATTGAAGAGACAAGAGGCAACGTTTGTAATAGTCCTGTTCTGCCTGTTTTGAAACGTACTGACCCCTCTCAGCCACCTGTTTACAGGTTCGTGATTGATCTTAGAGAGGTCAATAAAATAGTTGTGCCACAGTTTCCAGTTGTTCCTGATATCACTGCCCTATTGACTATGATTCCAGCTTCCGCCACCTGGTTCTCGGTGATTGACTTGAAGAATGCTTTCTTCAGCATCTCGATTGCCGAGGAGAGCAGGGATATTTTTGGCTTCAGTTTAGGAGGCCGAAGCTTCCGCTTCAAACGCGCTCCTCAAGGTTATTGTGAAAGTCAATCAATATATAGTCAGGCTTTAAAAACACAGCTTGATGCAATTGTTTTACCTGATGGCGCTACCCTTATTCAGTACGTCGATGATTTGCTAATCGCTGCAGATACTGAGGAGATTTGTAAAGAAGCCACCTTGTCGTTGTTGCGTCATTTGTCTGATTTACATCACAAAGTGTCTCTTTCAAAACTGCAATATTGTCGATAAGAAGTGACCTACTTAGGTCATCTCTTATCGAAGGAGGGAAGGAAACTGACCCCAGAAAGAATTCAGGCAATTGCAAAATTGAGTGTGCCAAGGACACAGAGAGAAGTACGTGCTTTCTTGGGCATTACATCATACTGCAGACAATGGATACCAAATTTTTCTTTGCTGGCCAAACCTTTGGTAGCATTGACCTGTCAAGATACACCGAATCCCGTTCCGTGGTCTGAAGATTGTCAGAAAAGTTTTTCCGAATTGCGTAATGCATTGTGTTCGGCTCCTGTGTTGAGTACCCCCGACTACAGTAAGCCCTTTACACTGTATGTCCATGAGAAAGAAGGTTGTGCATTGTCAGTGCTGACACAGTCTTTTGGAGACAAGCAGCGTCCATGCGCGTATTTTTCGTCGACTTTGGATCCGGTAGCTAAAGCATTGCCGAGTTGCTTGAGAGCCACAGCGGCAGCAGCTGTTTCTATTCGACAGTCTGCTGGGTTAGTGATGAATAATATGTTGATTGTGATGGTTCCACATGCAGTGGACACGTTGTTAAACAGGACCAAGACACAGCACTTAACTAGTGCTCGATTGTCAGGTTACGAGTTGACACTGTTAGCGAGTCATGTGCACATAAAGAGGTGCAATACGTTGAATCCAGCCACGTTATAGCCGATTTCAGTAGAGGCAGATGATGTTGAACAGCATGATTGTTTTCTCAGGACAGAAGAAGAAACGAAAGGGAGAGTAGATCTTAAAGATACTCCTCTTGTAAAGTGTGATGGTACCTTATGGGTGGATGGTTCATGCTTCAAGCTTCCGAATGGTGATACGACTGCAGCATATGCTGTCACGAATTTGCATACGATTGTTGAAGCTGCACGTATACCACATAATTCAGCTCAAGCAGCAGAGTTGATTGCACTTAGGAGAGCGTGTGTGTTATTGAAAGGAATGATAGTGACCATATATACCGACAGTCAGTATGCTTTTGGTGTGGCTCATAGTTTTGGACGATTGTGGAAAGAACGTGGGTTCCTGATTTCGCATGGAGCTAAGATTCAGCATGGTCAGTTGGTGAATGAGCTTCTTGAGTCACTGACCTTGCCGTTACAAGTTGCGATTGTGAAATGCAGCGCACACAAGAAGGTTACTGATGATGTTGGTCGTGGCAATGCATTTGCTGACGAAATCGCAACAGAAACAGCAAAAGATGTGATGAATCAAATGTATGTTGCAGGCCCTGCAAGATGGGTTGGTGACGTTGGAATGTGTGAAGATACAATAGAGAGTGTGAAGTCTCTTCAAGCTGAAGCTTCAGAGAAATAGTTGAGTGTGTGGAGAGAAAGTACGGGTAAATTGGATGAAAATGGTTGTTGGGTTGACTTGTCAGAACATCAGCGATGGTTGTTACCCGATGCGTATGTGCTTGCAGTGGTGACAATGGCTCATGGAATGGCCCATATCAGTGTGAAAGGGATTTGTAAGTTGTTGGCTCTAGTATGGCAAAATGCTGGAATCCCTAAATGTGCAGAGAATGTGGTCTAGAATTGCATGGTGTGTCTGAAATACAATCCTGGTAGGGGAACCCCAACTCCAGCTGGTCATTTTGCGCCTCCAACGTATCCGTTCGAGGTTTTGCAGCTAGATTTCATCCACATGGAAAGGTGCAACAATTTGAAATACATACTTGTTGTTGTTTGTGCCTTTTCAAGATGGGTAGAAGCATATCCCTTAAAAGACAACACTGCCTTATCCACAGCTAAAGCCCTTGCCAAAGAATTCTTCCCTAGGTTTGGAATGCCGAGAATGGTCTGGAGTGATAATGGGAGTGAATTTGTGGGTCGAGTGATGAAAAAAGTATGTGAGGGGCTAGGTATCCAGCAAAAATTCCACGCTGCAAATCACCCCCAATCAGCTCGACTAGTAGAGTGCTATAATGGCACGCTAAAACTGAAATTGGCAAAGATACAAGCGAGCTCTGGTCTTAAATGGCCTGACGCTCTGCCTTTAGCACTCCTATCAACAAGAATGACTGTGCATTCGCGAGTGGGACTTAGTCCCTATGAAATTGTGTTCGGCCGCCCGGCCAACATATGGGGAGTACCAAGGCCGACAAAATTCAGTGAGATCGAACACCCTGTACTGCTTGATTATTTGTATGAATTGACGGCTAAATTGCGTGTTTTACACCAACAGGTTCACGATACTCTGCCTCAGGTCTCTGAAGCTCCAGGACATCTTATCGATCCTGGATCATGGGTGCTGGTCAAGAACTTCCAGCGGACAAAGAATGACCAGCCCCGTTGGACCGGCCCCTACCTCGTCCTTCTCTCAACAAGATCAGCTGTTCGAGTGGAAGGGAAAAAGAACTGGATCCACGGCGTACACTGCAAGAGGGTCCCTTTGCCTCTACCGTATGACCGGTGGGTCCAGGAGGGGATCGCTGACTCTGAGACTGAGACTGTGCCTCGTTTTCTGCCTTTTAGCATGCACGTGTAAAAGGAACAATTTTTGAACGAGAAAGTGACAATATTTTGCAAGAAGCTGTGCCACCGTCAATTCGATTGAACACTACAGAGCCTGAACTCTTGTTCCAGAACCAGACAGTACCTGGAAAAAGCCGTTATAATTTGAGGCCGAGAACTATGGACAAATAAAAAAAATTATTTTTCTTTGCTATTTTTGAAAGTGCAGCTCTCTCATCTGAGAAACTTTCTTATTTTTGTTTTTCGAACCGCCATCCGGGTTCAGCTGTAGGGTCGTGGTTGCCCAAGTCTTTGGAGTGCAGCTGAAGACGTTAGGTCGACAGTTCTGGTCGGTCTACGGGAGTTGACCTGGACTGACAGAAGCATTCCTTAGCATAGAACACCCTACCACCGCGAGCAGCAATTAGAGAGGATGGAGTTTTTCGAGAATGAGAGACCTGACAAACAGATGGACTTTAAAGCCAGAATCTGTATAATGATGACAAAGAAACGATTTTTGATATTATGTATTTTCATGTTGCTTAGTGTAATGACGTTTTTAATAGGGTATGTTTTTTTCTCTTTTCAAGTGACATTTGCACCCACTACACAGCCCATACCTCCTTCTACTGTTTCCTCGCATTCTTTTCACCCTCTGCCTGAACACGAGTCCGCTAGAAGATTAGAATTTGTCAATAATTCATTCGTTCAGCTTCTACACCAACACCAATTAGTAGTGAACACAAATAACTGTTGGGTGTGTGGTCTTATGCCTCATACTACTGATAAAGGTATCCCTTATCTGGTCCTGCCTTTCAGCCATAATGGTTCTGTGTGGGCATATAGAACGATGTTCATATACGCTCATGAAGCCAACCCCCTACGTTCTGTGAAAGATAATCCTAAGAATAGTGCTCTAGTTAAGGGTATAGTAGATATGATTAGGGAAGATATTTCCTATGAGACTATCCCGAGAGATGAGACACTAGCATATATTGGATGGAACATAACAGGATATGGAGTTACTCTGAGTGAGAACCAGCGAGCAAAGAGATCCTCCCCGATTTGGATTGTACCCCATCAGGGTCACCTATGTCTGCAAGGTAGTGGCAAGAATCCCAGAGCTCAGTTAGGGAAAAGTATCTGCACTGAAACATATGTTTTTGCGTCTCTGACTTCCCCTTCGTTCCTAGCAGCTAAGGGTACCTATTTCATCTGCCATAATAGAGCCTATACATGGTTGCCCCCTGACTTCTCGGGCACATGTTTTGTTTCGTTCCTGTTGCCTCCCACCTACATGGCCGCGGCAGATTACCATAAGACAAGGATAGTTACAGGTGTCATCAGTAAAGAAGACACTACAGGACCAGAATTTGGAGATTTCGTAAAGGGTTTTCTGCCGTTTTGGGGGCCCATGGTTAACAGCAGGAACATAAGGCAATTGACAAGGGTGGTTGAATCCACGGTAGTTGAAACCGCCGGTGCCCTTAGTAATTTGACTGCTGAGCTCCAGTCGAATCGCCTTATGACTCTTCAGAACAGGGTCGCATTAGACGTCATACTTGCAGACCGAGGTGGGGTATGTAAAGTGATCCAATCAAGTTGCTGTGTTTTCATTCCAGATAACGCTCCGACAGTTTACCTGGCCATTTCCAAACTGCATAAGATCTCCAAATCTATTCACGTGGATAAAGGAGATTGGTCATTGATGGAGTGGTTCTGGGAACTGATATCCGCCTGGGGATGGAAGATTCTGATAGTCATTGGGATGATCTTAGCCATTCTTTTCCTGTCCTGTCTGTGTGTACAGTGTGCTTCTGCAATATGTGGCCTCTGTGCTACATCGTGTGTAAGGAAACCTGTATCAAAAGACGAGCTAAGTAATAGGATGATGCTACAGCAACATCTCAACGACTTTATGAATATAGACCTGGACTCAGATTAGCGTGAGTATAGGTTATTGCCTATGTAAGGGCAAAAGGAGGGTCTGTGGTACTGAAAATTCTGGATCCGTGTTATAAACATCGTCGTATCATGACGATTTTGGTATCAGCAGACCGAGAATGTTTAGAATACTATGCACAATATTTTCGTCATATTCGGGTGACGAAATCACCCTGAAATCAGAGTTTCCGTCCTGAACCCTCGGGTTCCATTTGAACGGCAGCCATTTTGTGATTGCCCTCACATAGGCCAATGACTAAGGCCAAGAACGAGTCTGAAGGATACGTACACCTTTGCTGACTCCTCTGTGACCTGGGCAAGCTGACTCCGTTGCCTGAAGCCAAACCTGTTCGGGCAGTTCCTTTCCCAGTGGCCGAATGAGATTAGTATCAAGGCACAACATATCATAAAACCTTTCATCACACACAAACCATGCCTAATCTTACACACACCTGTCCCTGTTTCTTTCTTTATGACTTGCTTTACGAGGAGGAGGTGCCCGTTTTTATTGGGGGTCCGTCGATATCTGATGAAAGTACCGAGCCTTGCCGGGTAATTGATTGAGGGCTGGACAAACTGAAATATGGGCTTGTCATCATGACTTTGCTTTTTCTTTGTAGTGAATATATGTGAATGGTCAACTGTAAAATAAGGAATGTTTTGCCTAAAGCATAATATTTTGTATAAAAAGAGAAGGCTGGCTTGGTAAGGTTGAGCAGTCTCCTAAGAATATACACTGTGTTGTACTTCTAGGATACCTGTTACTGGTTGCAGCCAATAAATACGATCTTTGACTTCACCAAGAAGACTCTGTGTTTCTGTAGTCTGAAACAGGAAAGGACTCGAAGTCTTAGGGTGTGTTCCCTGGCACCGCTGGGTTCTGAAAAACCCAGTACTTCAGTAGTAAACCCAGTGCTTAATTTATAAAATAATAAGTGCCAGGGCCCTCACGAGGAGGCCACTGTGGCTTGCACCACCCATCACCTCTGCTATTGCTGCAAAAACAACTAATGACCATCTCTCTCACCTGCAAGTGTGACATTTCATATTATTCCAGGTCCCAAAGCTAAAAGAATGGCTGGAGAGACAGGCATGCGTAATTTGTGATGTATATTTTCTTCACAAACAACCGTTGTTCTGCTCATCTCTAAATTACATGAGCAGCGCCACAGTGTGGCAGACTGTCACGATTGCGGTGTTGACAATTACCGTAAAAAATAATTATGTGTCGGTGCCAAGCACTGGAAACCATTGGCTCAAATTAAGCAATGAGTCTACTTAAACAGCCATATCCCTCTAACTCACCCTGAAGAAGAGTAAGCTAAGTTTCCTTTCCTCACTGCCAAGCAATGGTATTTCTTGTAAACAATAATTGTGGATGGAGGGTGAGGCCAGGGAGTAAATTGAGATTAAGTAAGTGCCTTGACTTTTGTGGATGGAATAGTCTGTGATGAATGTGCCAAATACAATATATATCCTGTTCCTTAATCAATTCCGTGCACTGCAGTGCAACGCTTTTCCCAACATCTAGTTACGGCAGACAGGATGTACACATGATTTCTTATGTGACATGTATCATTCCTTATTTTTCATCTGCCTTGTAGTCAAGGTAAAATCGGAAAGCGTTTTGGCGGAAGAGCAGGACCATTGGAATAAGTTAATTGTCTATTACAGCTTCCCTAGCTGCAGTCAGCAGGGAGTAGCAAAGTACGACTAACAAGTACAGCAAAGGCACCATCTATCATGCCTCCATTATTATAGAACCACAAGAGAGAGAGTGCTTGTACTCCATAGCACATAATGCCTTACTCATTAATAAGAGGTAGTGCCTGTTTAGTTCTTAATAGGAAATCCTTCAAAAGAAAAAAAAATAACAGTTGTTTTTAAACTGCTGTACTGTTTATTCCACCTTAATTCCTTTCATACAGTTAGTGGATTTGCCATTTGCCTTTAGTTTTATGTGAAGCATGTGTGGGTAATGGCTGTGACTCTATTCACATCAAATTGAATGGCCCTAGGGGGCCCAGAAATGTTCTGCTACTGTGCCACTACATAATTTTATACAAGGGTTTTGCACAGAGCATTGTTTATAATTTGTCTTTTATCTTTCATGCTATAGCTAATCCTGCTGGTCACCCATCTCTGCAGGATACACTAGCTAGGCTGCAGTAGCAAAAGCTGAAGGCCGTAGGGGCATAGTACCTGCAAATGGTGGTCCAGGAGGAAAAGAAGAAGGAGGTGTAGCTTCCAAGGGCCACAGCCACCCATCACCCCCTCCAGCCTCTAAGCTCTAACACAGGTGCTGCAGTCTGCTGGCAGCCAGCCGCTGTTGCTCCACTGCCGCCCCTCCCTTAAGACCTGTCTCTATGGGATCTGTTCGGTACTATCCCATTCGAATGTTGGTACATTTTTAGACACCATTGGTTAAGCCATGTGGCCCAATCTGTGACAATAGTGGTACTCTAGGAGGCCAGTTTGGACCCAACCTCCCTAGCCTCAGTGGATACCCTCTCGGGTCCATAAGCAGAGCTCCCCTTGAGACGGGTGCCATCTGGATGTTCTCGACTAATGCGCACCCCCTAGTGCACACTTTTTCAGCTTTTGTTAGAACAGATTGTTGGTGCCTCTCTAGGCCTGCTCCTACTTCTCCCTGTCCTTCTACTGTCTCTTCAGGAAATAGTGTAGTATGTGGGCCTGTATCTTCCTGCCAAGATTTGGTGTCTAGCCCTACTACACTATCTAATCCAATCTGGATCTCAGTGGGTAGTCCCTTCTAGAAGAATGCAACCTGGAGACCTGTGTCAGTCTAGGGCTATCCTGTCTCTTGTCCCCATTGTTCTCTCATTCTATCTAGAAATTCAGTCACAGTCTCCCCAGGCTTCATGCTCTCTGCCATCAGTCTTTCTACATCTACGCGATAAGGGAATATCTGGAATGGCCATGTCCTCGGGTTCAAAGGATACCTCCTCTGGCCAAGGACGATCATATTGGTGGCCCTTCCTTTTGGCCCAGCAGGCCAGTAAGTGACAAGAAAGGCGCATGAAGGCCTTGTCCTCATCTCCAGATACTATCTCTCTAGGGGTTGGTGTGCCTGAACACCTTTTTCGGGGGAGCGACAGACGTCCTCATTGTCAATCTCCTTGTGCATGTGAAAAGGTGCCATGCTGCTCTTTCTGTGTCTCAATTGTGTCTCTGTCAGGCTTTCCCTGCTACTTATTTCCTCTCCTATGCCAATGACCAGGTGATGTGTGCAACTCAGTTAGAGGCCTTCCTTCTGACTTATCCCTGGGCTCATCTCTATGTGGGACCCAAGGCCTAATTCCTGTTCCATCCAGGGGAAGGGGAGTTGTTTCCCCATTGCTGGACTTCCCAAGTGAGAGCTCTCTCTCTCTCTTATCCTCAACTCTTGCCTTTCCCCAAGCTTGCACCTGGGTTGCCTCCTTCTCTCCCTGCTACATGCTGTTCTTCTAGGCAATGTCTTGGCCTAAACCTCACTCCCTGATGCTCCCTTTGTGCCATAGGCCTGCTCGGGTGGAGTGTAGCCTCCAGCTGCCCATTCAGAGTCATACTTTGCAGGACTGGTGCTCCTTTCTTATCCTCCATTGGTGGAATCACCTACCAGGAGGGCCACAAACCTTCCTCTGACCTTATGGCGCTTGGTGGGATGTTCAGTAGTATGTGCAATCTTCCAACCCTGTGGGTGGCTTGCTGCCACAGGGGAGGTCCAGTTGTCTCCTCAGCCAGAGTGGCAGTGACTGGGATGGATGGCATCAGCAGGAGGACATCGCTTCCTGTGTACGGTGGGAGAGGTGCAGATGCCTTACTTACAGCCTCGGGGATTGTCTTGTAGGTAGGGTCATCTTGAAGATGGCCCACAGTTCTAGTAGGGCATCCCGCTTAGACTTCTTAGGTCATGTATACCTGGTCTGTATGTGAGTCTTTGTATGTTCTATGGTGCTGGTGTCAAACGTCCCTCCTCAAGCAAGGGATATATATGGGCTTTGGTATGGATGTGCCACTTGCAACAGTGTTTCTCTAGTTTCCTTGCCTGGGTGGGGAACTTTTGCTTGCATGTGACTTAGTGAAGTCTCCATAACGGATTAGGGAACATTGTTTAAGGATTTTGCAAATTTGGATTGTCTTGAGATACTTTAAATTATTACAATTTCTACTCTAATTTTAGGGAAGAGTGCACACAGGGTGCTACAGAAAACAATCTACTGGCTATGAGCTCTAAAAAGTTGCTGCATCAGAAAAAGGACATTTGACACTAAGCAAAAGAGAAATGCAATGAAATAGTCACAACCTGTAACAGAATACAATTGTTAGCTCAGAGCAGTGTGATTTGGTTTGTAGCAGTAAACTAGCAAATGTTAAATTCTGATTTGGAAAAAATTGTAGTTATTTCATAAAGCATAGTTTTGCTAACATGACATTACATTTAAACATGCAGCATCTTGCAAAATATTATTGCACCGCAACATCAATAAAGGCATAAAATGGAAAATTCTATAATAGACTATGAAAGAAAAAGGTTGACAGAAAAAATGCATACTTTATCCAAAAACCTTTATCCCCTCCCGAGCTAACACCTACAGCGTGAGTAGAGGGGATGCTCCCCATAATATGCAGAGCTAAGGGAGCCTGATAGTCTGTTATTATCTGGTCAGCAGACAAAGATAGCAGTACTTTGTGCGGAAAAAGGAATAACCAGACATCTATTTGCCCTCTGTTACCAGACACTACTTACTCCTTATTTCACCAAAGTCTGACTTTCTCTAACATTCCAAATTGCAGCCTTTGTCACACCCAGGGGTAGGCCGTATTGACTGCCTGACACCCAGTGGTCCAAGTGTAAAAATCCAACTTTTCACTTCCTTTACATACTCCCAAAGTTAAGAAACCCTCTCTAAGAAAACAAATTTAAGTAAAAAATAAGATCGAGGTGGCGACCCTATATAAGGCACCATGGATTGGGTTGTACTATTGTGTCACAAACAGTTCAAGCTAAAAAGTAACTGTATATAACACACCAAGGGTCAGGGGTGTACTGTTGAGTCAAGCCCAACTGTTAAAGCTAAAAAGACTACAGCTATCTTCACCTTTCTTTGGCATGTTGGCTCGGGCAAAAGATTATCTACGCGCTTGTCCTAGTTTGCCATACGTCTCATGCTAGGACTAAGGATCAGATGTAGTCTCTAACCCTTGTGAAGGCGGCCTTCAGACGGACCTCCACCCTGTGGATTCAGCAGAACTTTTAATCGATTATGGCATTTGCTCAATGATTTTGTTTGCGCGAAGAATCCGTTCAGGCAGGGGTCATTGTCCTTCGGCAAAAGTTGGGCTCGATAAGCCAATCTCTCCTGGCTGGCTCACCAAAATGTTGCTCGGATATGGATTTACCTTATAGAAATGAAAAGACAAGAGGCATTTGGCAAAACAGGAACAAGTTGGTTTACTTTACTGCAGCAGCCAGGAGAGTCTCAACAGAATATGTGTGAGGAGAGTCTCTTGGTGTATACATTTTTGGCTGACATTATATACATCTAGTGTGGAACAACAAAGTAGTTTCTGCAATCCAGAAAAGCATCTCAGTCATAAATTAACACGTTTGGGCATCTGATAAGGACACTGATGGCTCTCAACCTCAGGGAGAGCTAGTGTGGTTTGCATGTTGTGTCCTTATTGGCTGAGTGTTCCTATCTGCATGTGGTATCTAGCTTTGTGGTTTCTATGGGGAATATGAGCCTTTGGCCAAACATGTTCCATTGGGGCTAATTTCCTTGAAACTATTTGTGGTGCAACTATCTATCTGTGGGATCGAGAAGGGTTTTCCCTGGGTGTGAAAAAGCCTTTGGGCTAAGTGAGACCCCATCTATGACCTGTCATTCGATAGGCGTGGGTGTAGGTCACCGGACCTGCTTGACCACGTGTCTCTGAATTGGGGGAAGGTCACCTTGGATGAATTCGACAGCAATGATATGAGTTCTTTGGAATTCCTGAAAATAATATGGCAGCCACTGAAATCGTTTCTATCGACATTCACAACATTGTGCTTACAGTTGTCATAGCATACATTGGCATAGTCTTTACTGATATTTACACAGTTATGCTTGCCTAGGTCATAGCGTACATGTCATTAGTGCATGGATTATGGTATGCATTGACATCGTCACTGCTGGTATCAACACTGTTGTGCAGGCACAGAATATGGCATACATTGACACTGCATTTATGGTTATTGACATTGTCATGCAGGCACAAGTTGTGGCATACATTGAAATTGAATTTATAAGTATTGTTGTTGTCGAGCCTGCACATATCATGGTATTCAAATACATCATGTTCACCCATTCCAACAGTTTTTTCAGCATCATCCAGAGCAGGTGAAGGACCAAGAAGGTGGGGGTGCAGCTGGCCAAAGGCTCTCAACGGGTGAGACCACGGACACCAAGAGACACAGTGCCATGGAGGTTAAGGTGACTGGCATGGAGGCCACCAGTCTGAGCTCTTCCGAGGCCTCACCAAGCAACCAATCCCTAGTAGTGTCAGACCCCACAGCTTCAGTTACACCTGCATCCTTGTCTACCACCAAAATATCCCTCTCCATTATTCCCTCTTACTCACCCCCAGTTGGTTAACCCTGCCCTAATAAAGTCTATTGACCTCCTCCGCAGCATCACTGTAGGCCAGACTTCACTCCTGAATGCTTTTCGGTGCTTGACTGTCATAAGCAACTAATGCTACCTTACCTGGAACTTATTCATAGTGGTATGTCTAGGCAACATAGGTATTTTCAAGGTCTGGCCTCCTCACTGACTACAACATTCCAACCTTTCCAACTTTGTACCCCATCTCCTGCTACTTCCCCATCCCAATTCCCTATTCCCTATACTCAGCCCTTTCTAAAGCACCCACTCCAACACACACAAGCATCACACACACAAACATAAACACAGAGACAGCAACAAGCACAGGGCCACACCCAAACTTACAGACACCACACCTACCACCACATGCACCACCACCAGCACACCAACAGACACTGCTCCCACTACCACACACATATGCACCACCCACCAACCAGCAGCACAGACACTGCACCCACACCAAACATGCACCAGCACACCCACAGACACTGCACCCATCACCACACACATGTTTACCACCCCCACTGCCAGCACACCCACAGACACTGCATCCACCACCACACCCACATGCACCATCACACCCACATGAACCACAACCACACCCAGCACATCCACAGCATACCCATCCACACACATATACACTGTAGAAAGCACACCCACAAAACACTAGCTCCCACACTCAAACAATAGAAACCTAAGAAGCAACACCCCATTTGTACATGACATACACCAGAGTCACAGGCACCTGCACCCTCAACCGACACATGAATTACAGCCACTGCCACTCCCTCTACCTTCCAAACTTAAGTCTGTGCCGAACATCCTACCCATTTTCCCCATCAGATTTTGTTGTTTGCCAATGCCTTAACCCCTTCAAGAGCCCAAACCACCCCTCTCAAATGCAAAGCTACCCTTTCCACACACCAACCCACACCTTCATAACATAGCATGTGAATTTGTAAAGCTCACGTTCACACAGAAGGGCATCTTGCTGCTGAATAACAGATGTGTGTTATTACCCAACTCAATGGTACTCATTTCATTGACTTTTGAAGGATGTAAGACTGTATGGACCTGGTGGGATTTGAACCTGTGACCATGAGGTCAAACAAAGGCCCCTAAAGTGGACGCATTAGCCTACTAAGCCGCGAGACCCAGCTCCACATCCCAAGCCACCCCTCCCAAAACAGAAACCACCCCTACTGTAACCGAAAGTACCCCTCCCAACCACAAACCCCCATCCCAAACCCAAAAATCCCTCCCAATTAAGATCTTTGGGGTGTCTGCTCTGCCCACTAGATGCCCCTTCCTGAGGAGTTTCCCTTTAGCAGTGAATAAGGTGGCAAGCTTTGTGCTACTGCACAACTGTGTACATAAAGGTGCCGGTTCTGATTCTGTAAAACCCAGGTACGAACCGTCGGACGGAGCGTTTTCTCCGTCCGACTCATACCCGGGAAAAACACCTTACAAACCCGCAAGTACGATTCGTACAGAAACACCATTTCCGTACGAATCATAAAAAACACCGACCGGCTAAAAGATAACCACAAATCGGATCCGGGACACCGCGTACGCGACATTCGCACGGAGTCAGGCAGCGTTTTACGGATCAGCAAGTACGATTCGTACCCACAGCACTTCGCACGGCAACATTTTTAAGGGACCCAAAAAGTGCCTGAAATGCTAAGTACGCCGCGATGCACAACGAAAAGGTGGCCTGGTATGCACCGTACCCCACTCCCTACACGTCCGCACCGTACCCACAGCCCCCCCATTTACGCACCGTACCCCCAGCCCCCCACAGGTACGGAGCGTACCCCCACCCCGAAGGTACGGAGCGTACCCCCACCTCGTAGGTACGGAGCGTACCCCCACCCCCGTAGGTACGGAGCGTGCCCCAACCCCGTAGGTACGGAGCGTACCCCCACCCTGTAGGTACGGAGCATACCCCCACCCCGTAGGTACGGAGTGTACCCCCACCCCCGTAGGTACGGAGCGGACCCCCACTCCCGTAGGTACGGTGCGGACCCCAGCGCTACGCACTGGGGGTCCGCACCGTACCTACGGGGGTGGGGGTCCGCACCGTACCTACGGGGGTGGGGGTACGCTCCATACCTATGGGGGTGGGGTGGGGGTACGGCGCGTACATGGGGGGGTGGGCTGGGGGTGTGTTTGGTGCGTATGCGGGCACATGTTTGGACGTCTCCATGGTTGCCATGGGAGTTCGCTCCGTACGGTGTTTTTTCCATACGATTGTGCATTCGGACAGACGGGACGGATCGTACTTGCGCGCTCGGACTTCAGTTTACCGATTCGTACGTAAAACTGTCCGGGGACGTGTCGGACACTTTTTCCGACCCGAGGACGTGTCGGGGAATTTTCCCAATGCGATTCGTATGGATTTTTTAACATACGAATCGTACTTGCCAGTTTGTACGGGACTTGTACGATTCGTACGTAAAAAAATCCGGATACGATTCGTACGGGGAATATTTTTAACAGATCGGAATCGGCACGAAAATGTTATGGACTGCTATTTAGCTTCTGAAGTATGTTGAGAGACGTATCTCATTGATCGGAATAAATCCTTAATTTTGATTTCACCAAGTTAGTCCTGGCATTCATTTTACTTTGAAATTGTTTTATACATAGTAGTGTTTCTGACTAAAATGCGAAGTACTTATTTTTCTTTACCACAACAGCATTCATCATAGTGATGGCCACTTACACCAACTAATTCATGTTTAATATTTTTGGAGATTTGTTACCACAGGTGTGCTTGTTTCACCTTGACTACTGGTCAGTACGATCTGCACCATATAAAATATTGTGACTGTTGAAATTTGATACAGTACAGGACTTGCACTAGACAAGAGGGAATGTTACCTGGAATTATATGCTGAATACTTCAAAATACATTGATTTTACTGATAATTTATAAGGTAGAGGTTACATCTTGTTAAAACCATTTCTACATCATGTTACATTGCACTTATCCCAATGATATGTTTTGCATATGTTTTACTGTGACAATCTTCAAAATGTATTTGAACACACCTGTATGCTGACTTTTTGACTTTTGATTTGATATACTTTTTTGTGCAAGTGTCCATTTTATGAAGGCCTTTTGCACCAATTTTTTCCATACACATTGCACATTGGTATGCTATTGGTGTAAGGAAGATTAAAAAGTCCACAAAGATCTAAATCAGGCCCTTAATCTCTAAAATGGAAGTCAGAATCTTTTAGCAGGGCAAGGCAATATGCTGTGTGCAGCAAAGTCGGTTATGGTTAGAATCTTTTAATAGACTGGTTTATATATGTACGGGTCATATCAAAGCCTGGAGCACTGTATGGGTAGAATTTGAAATTGTTGGGTGCAAACATGGCTTTGTAACAGTGGAGTTTGGCCCGGTGCCTTTGCTGAAGGTCATGTGGTTCTGGTGTTCCAGACCTGTTCAAATAAACCTATAAAAAGACTTTTGTGGATCGTTTGTTGTCTAGCTGCAAAATTGAACATTTGGCAATGAGTGTGTCTGGACATATGTTGGGACCACCATTAGAAAATCTGACTTCACATGGAGTTGAAGCGTGGGAGTTTACATGTTGCAGAAAATTATCATTTGGTTCCTGCTGAGTGCTATGAATTTCTAGGACAGCTGATGAAGTGAATTGTTCCGCCACAGTTTCAACAAGGTACTGACATGTCATTTGGTGGATATTAACATGTTGTTCATGCATGAGGAAAACGTGCTGGAAAGGCTCTACAATGACACTCCTTTTCCTGGTGGGGATACCAGAGACGACATCATCGTAAATGCCTGTCAAGTCCTGTCATTGTTGTACAAATTGTCTTTTGCCGTATCATCTTTAACTGCTCAGTATAACTAATATTGTGTAATTATGTAAATTTCCTTACAGAGATCAATACTGTTTGAATTCTCTCAAACACTGACTTTTTCTCACGATCCCTGTGATGCACTAGGTGACCTTTTACTTCCAATTTTAGTGTGTTGCAAGCTGACGTCATACGCACACCAGTGACATTTTGAATTGGGATCTTTCAACATGTATTTATTTTCTTTTGAGGGATTCATGTTTGATAATTGGAGCAATGAGAGTACACATATCAGAACACAATATATAGATCCTCACTCTATGAACTGGTGAGGTTCTCAATCATGTGCTAAGGCGCTATAGCCGGGTTTGACTATTATTGTTTTTTTCTTTTTATAATTCCTGTTGCATAACAAGAGTTTGTATCTTGCAAAATTACCACTATTATTAGTCCAACTGCTTTCTGGGATCATGTCGGCCAATAATATGTCCCAGCCCCCAATATGTTTATCAGATTACTATTTAGTTGGTATACTATAGGGTTAGAACGATTCTCAGTGACTAGGAAACAGGCTGTTTTGCTGCACACTCTTCACTTGGAAGGAAGGAAGAAATACAAAAGCCTGGAAGAATTGCCTCTAGGTCCTGCGGACGGATGGGGAGAATAGAGTTCAGCTAGAGAGGTCTATGATGATGTTGGAAAAATACTTTGGCTCCAGGATAAACACAGTTCTTGAATGACACAAGTTTTTCTCAAGATTTCAGGGTAAAAGGGAGCAAGTTGGAAACTATACAGCATTTTTAAGGACACTTTCCCGTGCATGTGAATTTGGAGAATTAACAGATTCTCGGATTTGAGACCAATTCGTGAGGTGCACTAATGACAGCAGAGTAGAAGAGAAACTGTTAGCCAAGGATCCGGATCGCATGGAAGCAACAGCAATTGCAGAGGCTATGGAGAATGCTTTCATTTGTGTGTGGAACATTTAAGTTTGCTTGATGTGAATAATGATGTGTAATTGAGGAGTGGTGATTCAACTACAAAGAATCACAAAACTGGTATTAAAAACCCTAAATGAACCTAAATGGAAAACACTAGAAATGCTTCAGGTGTGGTAGCACTGCTCATATTTCTAACAGTCTGCATTGTTATTCTAGAAATAAATTACACCGGAAGTGTGGGAAAGTCAGACAGTGTGCAAGAGTATGTAACAGTGGAAAGATGAGTGCAATTGAGGACACACCAGAGGTCAAAAACAAAGTGGGCTTAACTGTGGCAGACAGTGGTGTGGTTGATGGTGGGTGTTTGAAAATACCAGAGGATGTGGTGGCCATTGGGGTTCAAATGTTGAGAATTTTAATGGATTCAGATTTGCCTTATACAATGGTGGGTGACCAACATTGGAGTAAACATTTTGTGGACAAGAATATTAAACTCTTCTCATCTAAAAATAACCCTGTTGGCTAAGGTGGAGCCAAGATTGACGTGTTGGGTTAAACTGTGATGAAAATTCAATTCCTTGAGATAGAAACAGCTGGCAGAGTGTATGTGGCTATGAATGGAGAAAATGTACTGGGCTGGTGGCATTAAGGGAATATGGATATTATTCTCAGACCTAGTATCCCAGAACCAATTCTGTTGGTGACTGACAATGGAGATGATTATGATGTTGTGAGTTTCCCAAGGCGTTTGCTGATAAATTGGTTGGTTACATGGATTTGAACACCCAATTGTTTTGACAAAGAATGCTGTGCCACGTGTCTACAAAGTCTGAATTTATTGATGGAACCTTTCAAAGTGGAACTTGAAAGGCTCTTGAAGTTGGGTATTATCGAGGAGATTGAGTCCTTGAAATGGCTTGCCCCAGTGGTTCTTGCTTCCAAAGTTTGTAGGAAGGGTGATCGGTTGTGTGTAGATTTCAGGAGATTTAATAAGCACATTTCAGTGCACCGCCATCCCCTTCCCAATATTTCAGAGACATTGGCAGTTCTTAACCCCTTGAGTGCCCATGACGAGATGGTCTCGTCATGGGCCGCGGTTGGGCTGTGCCCATGACGAGACTATCGCGTCATGAACCCCGCCCGCTAATTCAACGCCCGGCACAGGGCGGGGAAAGGGCGGGGCACACAAGGGGTTAAGGGGGCTAAGATGTTTAGTACCATTCATTTAGTCTTGGCGTACCACCAGATCTCATCACATGCATAATCTAGGCATCTTATGTCATTTGTAAAAGGATACCTTTTGGGTTAGCATCTCTGGATACCTGCATTCAGCAGATGATGAAGAGGATTTGGAAGGGATTCCACAAGTACAAATTTTCCAAGATAACATTTTGGTGTATGGGAAGGACAAGTCAGATCATGATGAAGTATTGAGGCAAGTGTTGGGGATGTTGCAACCCTCTGCTCTGACTTTGACAAAAAATAAGTGCAGGTTTGCAGTTATGACTGTCACATATCTAGGGCCCACAACTTCTGGAGAAAGAATTATCCCTAAATTGGATCTGTCCAAAAGTATGACTGGAGCGCTCATTGCCAAAAACAAGGATCAAGTGAGATTGTTTCTTGGATTGGCAGAATTTTGTTCAAATTTTATACCAAACTTTACAAGTGTGGTTGAACCACTGAGGAGTTTGCTCAAGAGAGGTGCAGTGTTTTTGTTGTCTGAAGAGTGTGAGGTGGCTTTCCAGTCAGTCAAGTTGTCTTTCCAGAAATTGCCTACATTGGGGCATTTTGATGCGTGTAAGAAGATGATATTGACTGATGCAAGTCTTAATGCTCATGGGGCTGTTCTGTCGCAAGTGGTTGAGGGAAAGAACAGGAAAGTGACTTTTGTCTCCCGCTATTTGAAGGGTGCTTAGGAGTGCTAGTAGGTTATAGAGTGTGAAGCTTTGGTGGTTGCATGGAATATACAACATTTTAGATTTTATGCATGGGTATGCCTTTCAAAGTGAGGTTTCATCATCATCCATTGATACAAATCTTCACCTATAGAACACATGGTAATCTGACACCAAGAATCAGCAGATGGATGGAGGGTTTGATGGAGTATAATTTTCAAGTAGAATATTTACCGGGTGAGCAATATGTAGCAGCAGATTGCTTGTCAAGGTTTAAAATTAAAGGTTGTGGGGAGACTATGGTACCGGTCTGGTTGGGGTGATGCTATGAAGGTGTCATGGGTTAAGGAAAAAGTGATAATGGAACTGCAGTGGGAAATACCAGGAAAGAAAGATGATGTATTTAATATCTTGCCTGACTATATTGTGAAGAGATGGCCAAATCTGAGGTTTACCTCGAGCCAAGTGAAAGAGTTTTAGAATGTGAGAGAAGAGTTGAGTTTTATTGATGATGATCTGAGATGCGCGTCTGGTGCCAAGTTGATGAAAGAATTATACATTTTGGACTCAAGGGTCGTCTAGGAAAAAGTTTATGAACTCTTGAATATGTGAGTTATATTGGTAGCCGAACCTTGATCAGAAGTTAAATTAGTTGTGAAAGATTGCTCATTATGTACCAGAAATGACAAGAATAAATTGATCTAAACTGCAACACTTTGTACAATAGAGATTCCAACAGTCCCTTGGAAGAAACTAGGGTTGAACATCATTAGTCCTTTCTTGTTGTCATCTAGAGAATGTTATGTTTAACTATTTGACAACACAACTAAATGGATAGTAACAATTTTATGAGTGTGGTGAACACTGCTGCAGTCATAAATTTTCTCAGGAATGAGTCTGCAAGTGAAGGTATCCCTGGAGTGGTCATTACAGACAATGGTATGCAGTTCACCTCTTGTGAGATTAGGGAATTCTTGAGTAATCTGGCCACATTTTGTGCTCAGAGGGCAGTGGACACGGGTACCCTTTTGAAGGAAGTCTTAAGGGAGAAGTGGTGGGTGAAGACCACTTCCCCCAATCCTATCAATTTAAAGTCACCTTTCCAAATATTGAAGGGTAGGGTTCCATGTTCAGAACTCAACCTGGAATTGTCGGGACTGCAAAGATTAAAGGGACCTAGGGAAGGGAGGTAGAAGGAGACTAGTGTAGAAGCCATGAGAGAGTTACCAGGGCAAGTACAAAGCTAGGTATGACAGAAGGAATTGTGTTAAGGGGGTTGAGTGAAAAGTGGGTGGCATGGTTTTGATGAGTTTTTTTAAGAAAGGCACGTCTACATTTTTTAAGCCTTTCAATTTAAAGGAAGTGATAATTCTATAAAATCTTTCCAATGCACTACCCTATTTCTCACCATATACCTCTCTCTATATATCCTCTACCTCCACTCTCTCACTCATCCCAAACCCCATTCTACTACTATGATCCCCAAAATAACCCTTCCTAGACTCTTCCCTCCTCTCCCCCACCTTGCATCATCTCATACCTCTTTTACTATTCAGATCTCGCAAACAAGGCTTTTTAAACTCATCACTCTGACTCTTCCCCCCTCCACCCCACCTTAACTCATCCCAAAACTCCTCCTACTGCTATGAGCTCCAAAAACAAAACAAAATAAAAGAAATCCTTTTTAGACCCTTCCCTCTTCTATCCCCCCACTAGCCTTTTCAATCGAAATAACAGACTAACATGTCCATCACTCAAATTAATTTCATTTTTCTCTTTACTAATTCCCCACTAATCCTGTTTGGGTTCCATAGTAGAGTGTTTTCCACCAAAAACCACTTCAACATCTCATCAGCAAGTGCTATATAAATGACAACCCTTCCTTCTTCTATCCCTCAACTATTCTTTTCAATCCAAATCACAGACTAACATGTCCACCACTAAAATGAATTTCATATTTCCCTATACTAATTCACCACTAATCATTTCTGGGTTCCGGAGTAGCGTGCAAATCGCCGAGAAAGCACTTTTTAGGGGTAGTAAGTGGTATATAAATACAACTACAATTACAATTACTCTAGATGAAAGCAGTTCATAAAATACAAATTTATTTTTAGTTCAACAAAGAGAAATGTTTAACAAGATGCTTTCTATGTTTAAAAAGATCATGAGCACAAATATAATATTAATGCAGCCATATTTACCCTCCTTCATGTATTTTAAAAGTTGCAGTGCAATAAATAAGATTTAGCCTTCAAACTACTGTCCAAGACAAAGTTAATTACTCTGCTGGAAAGCAGAGAGATCAAAGCCTTACCTAGACAAAACACACATTTGGTGTGGATTAAGTCTCTAATTGGCAGAGGAAAAGAGTGGGAAGGAATCTGCAAAGGCTGTTTAGCTGTCACCTTATGGTCATGCCTGGGCATCTATTTCTCACAGGGATAAGGAAGCCAAGTAGACTTCTAAAACAATCACATTAGGGGCTCCCTCTTGAAATTTCGGGTAGAAGGAATTAGCTAGCAGTGGAAGTTATGGATGAGGAGAAACCCAGGAGAGAGCTTGATTCTGCAATCTTTAAACCATTCATCCTGTTTTTCGAGTGGGTTATCTGTTCGCAGAAAGTGCCTGTTAGCTTGGAGGGGGGATTAGGAATCCTGAATTGAAATGGAACACAAGCAATTGAAGAGCAATTTTGCCCTGACTGTGGCTCTTTAGTTGGGTGTAGCTTGATTCCAGTAGTACAGCGAGCACTGCACAAACATCTGGGCATATTCTTGCCAGTGAGGGACTAGTCTGTCAGTTTGGCTTGACTGTTCTTATTGGAGCAGGGTCAAGAATGATTTGCATATGGCTGGGTCCAAAATGGGGTGACATGATGGGCAAAAGAATGATCGCTTGGAATGCTACCCAAGCGATTACTAGGCCTGGGCAAAAATTTCGTTCCGTTCGCGGAAATTGCGATAATTTGACATTTTTGCGTTCCGCGGAGAGCGCGAAAATGTCAAAAATTCCGGTTTCCGCAGCTTGGCGATAATTTGTTTCTTGCTCGCGCTGTAAAATGATACATTCTCGCGCGCGCGCGATCGCCTTACCTGAATCCCTGCGTTCGCCGACAAGTTTTCTTGATCCGGTCGCGTTCTCCATGAGATGTTGTATTGTTTTTAGCCATTTGCGCTGTCTCGCGACAGTTCGCGCCCGCAGTGACGTCATGCGTCGCGCGATCACGTCTTTCTTCTCGCGATCATGCACCGCGAGAACAACTCAAAACAAGATGGCCGCGCCCGCAAGCAGCCACATGGGTAAGTTGGCGACCCGCAACCATGCAGAAAATCGCGCGAACATGCCGGAAAAAAACTTCCGCATCTTCGCGATATTTCTGCTTGTTTGCGATAATTTTAAACATTCTCGCGATAATTTGCGAAGGTTAATTCCGCAAATTCCGCCCACCCCTAGCGATTACCAGTGGACTTATTGTAAGCAATCCTTTCATCACCTTTTGTGTATTTGATGTAATGCCTTAAGTGGCAAAAGTATATCCAGATGTGGGTCCCATGCTCAAGGTGCCACTGGAACCAAGCTACACTCATCCGACAAACCCCAATCAGGGAGAAACAAGTCTTGATTTGCTTGTATTTCAGTTCAGGAAGGACTTGCTCATGCAGTTAGGGTTAGACTGTTCCTATTGGAGCAGGGTCAAGACTGATTTGCATATGACTGCGTTCAAACTGAGGTTAAACGGTGGGCTAAAGAACAATGGGTTGGAGTGCCACATTGAGGGATTGCCAGTGGTTAAGCTGATAATAACCATTCCTCCCATCAGATTTTGAGTCCAGTGCTTAAACAGGACAGGTGACTGCCAGTTTAGAGTGCGCATTAGGAGTGCCCCAGGTCACCAGAGCCAAAAGTCTCCAGTTGTTGCAATTGGGGAACAAAGCACCATGTCTGCCCTGTAACTTGAATTTATCGCAACTTGATTCCCATAATGTACTTATGAAAAGTTTTCAAATTGTTTTTAAATTCTCAAAATTGTGTTGCTTGTCAGCACTGCGTCATTTTCAGGAAGCCTATTAAGTTGGTGAGAGGCTGTTAACCATAGCTCTAGACACGTTTATTTGTTTATTTGCTATGAGGAAAACACAGTTTGTTTCAATTTCCCATTACTATGCTCACAAATTATCACCTCTATGCTAACTTAAAACCTTTGCTTATCAAAGCACAATTGTGTGAGAGGTTAGTTTTTGCTTAAAGCATAAATGTGCCATATGTATCAAGCCTTTTTCCCAATTGCAAATGGACAGATCCGTTTGCGAATGGGAAAATGCCTTTTGGGATGTATCATCCCAAAATGCCATAGCAAAATAGAGAATCGCAAAATATGCGATTCTCTATTTTGCGAATGTAATGAAATTAAGGAATTGAAAATTGCGATTCTTTAAATGCAATTCTGGAAGCACCAGAAATTTGCTATTTGGCCTTATGGATTTGCAAATTACCACCAACTTTAAGTTGGTGGTAATTTGCGATTTTCTTTAAAAAAGCACTTTTTAGATTTTTTAAAAGTGCCATATGTCGCACATACATGCCATTTGGGCATGTATGTGCGCAAAATGTGCACACATGCATATTTCAGGGGTGCAACAGGGTGTCCTTTTGGCACCCTTGCACCCTTTAAATTGCATTCTCAATTTGCGATTCTCTAATTGGTAATCACAAATCGATAATGTCTTCTCATTCATTCCTATGGGCCTCCTAGCCCATAGGAATGAATGGGAAGGTATTCCTTATTTGCGATTCACAAATAAGGAACATGTAGGATTCGCAAAATGTTTAGCAAATCCTACATACATTGCATTTTGCGATTCTCTAATAGCGATTCGCTAAAAATCGCAATTTGAGAATCTCAAAACTCTTTTTTGATACATATGGCCCTTAGATTCTAAATCTAGGATAGATTCAATCCAACATCCTCTAGTAAGGGTTTGGCATGATTTGCTTGCTTGCAATTGACTATCTCAGTTCTTAATTGGTTCACTTCACCTGTAAATATTTTCTAATAAATATACTACGTATAGAAATGAATGACTGTTGCATTTTAGGAACCACATTACTGGAACTGACTTACAATGCGATGAATACAGTGATTGTTAGAAATGGGGTTACTGGTTGACTTCCGAGTGCACCCTGGTCTAGCAGCAACCACAATCCTAGTCAGGGTAAGGCACAAGCAAACCCCAAATTAACCCGTGCTCACCCCCTAATAGCTTAGCAGTCACAGAGTAGTCAGGCTTAACTTAGAGGCAACATGTAAAGTATATGTGCAACACTTTAAACAGCAAAACAGTGAAAACATCACACAAAAATCCCACACCAAGTTATTAAAATACAGCTTAATTTAATCGATAAAGCTTAACCAAAACACCAACAATCCAATCAGTAGAATTGGAGATAATGAATTTGAAGGTTTTTAGAGAAAATAGCACCAAAAGCCAGAAAGTGCCAACTGTGGATATCTGTTTGTGTTGGAACGGGACAAAGTCACAAGTTTAGACCGAATGTGATGGAGCGCGGGCTGGCTACATGGACCCTGTCAGGGCTGCTGAACAGAGTACCTTATCTCCTAGTTTGCAGAGCATTGCAGGGGGCAATATTGAAGATGCATCATCCAGCCGAAGCGAGGCGTTGGTTCCTAGATGCAGTGAGGCTGAGATGCAAGGGCTTGCCTCGTTGTCAAGGATCCTGTTGACATGGCTTGTAATGTGAAGTGTTGCATTGAGTATGCGGCAGGCAGTCGGGGTGATGCGTCAGTTCTGCACAGCTGCAAGGCTGCGAGCAGAGTCTGTCATTGTTGTCGAGACTGCACTAAGGGTGTGTTACAAACTGGCAGTTCCAAAGGCAATACGGGCTGCGGCAGTGATGCAAGTCTTTGTGAGGGTCCAAAAACACGCAGCAGCAGAGATATGTTGGTTACACTGGTACCACAGAGACTGGCAAATCACCTTAAGCTCACTTCCAAGGGACTAGGACTGGAGCGACACCACTCAGCAAGGTAGACTCACAGATGGCAGAGTCCAGGTGCAGATGCAATGTTGGTGGCAGCATGTTATGGCCCTGAAACTTCGCATCAGGAGCCCAGCCAACCAGCCCTTGGAGTCACTCTGGTTCTGGGTTCAAAAGATACAGTTTGCAAGGCCAGTCTTTCTCACCCAGGCACGAGTGCAGCTAGTAAACACAGTAGGAAAGCAGTTCCTTCAGAGCAGCAGTCCAGCAGAGTGGCAGTCCTTGAAGCAGCACAGCAGTCCTTTTCCTGGCAGAGTTTCCACAGGTCCAGAAGTGTACCGAAATGGTGGTATCGGAGATCCTTCTTTTATTCACAGTTGTGCCTTTGAAATAGGGAGAAGCTTCTCGAGGCATGCCTCTGAAGTGCACAGATGCCCTGCCCTCCCTTCCCTGGCTCCAGACTATCTACAGGGGGTATACAGCGCTTTGTGTGCAGTCATGATTCAGCCTATTCAGGTGTAAGTGAGGCTGTGCCCATCCCTGTATTTTCAGGCAACTGGAAGGAGTCTTGGTTGTGATCTGCCTGATGAATATTTATTAGGCAAGTCAATCTGTGCTCTCCCCCCTTCGGATTGTGTTTTTTTACAAAGCAACTTATTAGTTCATAGGATAGATTATATAATAACATAGTGATCAAAAAATGTCAGTGCACAAATTGTGACTGCTTTTTGCGACCACAGTTTTAGTACATATGGATTATAATCCCATAGTGGATGATTGTTCTTGTAGATTAAAGTAACAATGGTCCAGTGTACACGGCGCTATCTCCCTGTCCTTTGTGTGCACAGCACCACAATGTCTCACTTAGCAGCTCCACATATGGATAAAAACTGTGACCACTACTTCATCCTAAAAAGGGTGGTGTGACCCCCACTATGGCCCAATGGCCCTGTGTGTTTATAGGCTGCTGGGTCAGGGGGTTTCCACCAGTGAAGCCTGCTGAGTCTCCCCTGGCAGAAAAGTAGCTGTTCCCTCTGAAAGGGATGGTGGGACCACTGTTTGGTCTGTGCATGTGCACAGGTCTGGAGGAATCTCAGGGTATTACCATGTCAAGCTGCATGCATGTGAAGTTTTGGCCAGGAGATTTTCTGATGTTCTAGTGCACGGTTACTCATAGTACGGCCCGTGGGCCGCTAGCGGCCCGCAAGCCTTCCTTGGCAGGCCGCGGACCTTGCAGACATCCTACCTGTGTTTAAAAAAAAATATCAAATAGTGTTAGCAAACACTGCTGGGTGCAGCAGCCCGGACACTGAGACTCTGCTCTGTGGGGGCCGGGGGATTCCAGTGATTGTCAAAGTGGAGATGCAGAGCCCTAAGAGGTGAAATACAGCAAAGCTTTATTAACATGTAAATGGTCTTTTACAGACCTGTGAAGTACTCGGGTGCGGCTGTTTGTGCGCGCTGGGAAGCTGTCTCAGTGCGGCTGTGTGTGCGCGCTGGGAAGCTATCTCAGCCCGGGCTGAGGGCTGACACACACACGGGGTGAGATGACAGAGAGTGATGGAAGGATGGAGAGGGAGACAGAGGGAGAAGGAGACAGAGGGTGACAGAGAGAGGGAGACAGAGGCGCAGTCTGGGGGAGACAGAGGGAGGGAGACAGAGGGAGAGGGAGGGAGGGAGGCAGAGGGAGGGAGAGGAAGGGAGACAGAGAGAGACAGAGAGAGGGAGGTAGAGAAGGAGGCAGAGAGGGAGAGAGACAGAGGTAGAGGGAGGAAGAGAGACAGAGAGAGGGAGGCAGCGAGGGAGGCAGAGAGGGAGACAGAGAGGGAGACAGAGGGAGGGAGACAGAGGGAGGGAGACAGAGGGAGGGAGAGAGACAGGGAGAGATAGAGGGAGGGAGACAGAGAGGGAGACGGAGGGAGGGAGACAGGGAGGGAGACAGAGGGAGGGAGACTGAGGGAGAGAGACAGTGGGAGAGAGACAGAGGGAGGGAGCGAGACAGGGCTAGATAGAGAGAGGGAGACAGAGAGGGAGATGGAGGGAGGGAGACAGAGGGAGGGAGACAAAGGGAGACGGAGGGAGGGAGGGGGAGGGGGAGGGAGGGAGATGGAGGTAGGGAGACGGAGGGAGACAGAGGGAGGGTGGGAGACGGAGGGAGGGAGACGGAGGGAAACAGAGGGAGGGAGGGAGATGGAGGGAAAGAGACAGAGGGAGAAGGAGGGAGACAGGGAGGGAGACTGGGAGGGAGATGGAGGTAGACAGGGAGGGAGACGGAGGGTGACAGAGGGAGGGACGTAGACATAGGAAGGGAGAGGGAGACAGCGGGAGGGAGACAGAGGGAGAGAGACAAAGGGAGAGAGACAGAGGGAGAGAGACAGAGGGAGGGAGAGAGACGGGGAGAGAGACAGGGAGAGACAGAGGAAGGGAGACAGAGGGAGGGAGACAGAGCGAGGGAGATGGATGGAGGGAGGGAGAGGGAGGGAAGGAGATGGAGGGAGGGAGACGGAGGGAGGGAGATGGAGGGAGACAGGGAGGGAGGGAGATTGAGGGAGACAGGAAGGGAGGGAGACGGAGGGGGACGGAGGGAGATGGAGGGAGAGGGAGACAGAGGGAGAGAGACAGAGGGAGAGGGAGGGAGACAGGGAGGGAGACAGGGAGGGAGACAGAGGGAAAGAGACAGAGGGAGAGAGACAGAGGGAGAGGGAATGAGACATAGGGAGAGGGAGGGAGACAGAAGGAGAGAGACAGAGGGAGAGGGAGGGAGACAGAGGGAGGGAGAGAGACAGGGAGGGAGACAGACAAGGAGGGAGACGGAGGGAAACGGAGACAGTGAGGGAGATGGAGACAGGGAGGGAGACAGAGACAAGGAGGGAGATAGAGACAGGGAGGGAGACGGAGACAGGGAGGGAGACGGAGACAGGGAGGGAGGGAGAGTCAGAGAGATGGAGGGAGAGGGAGGGAGAGAGAGGGAGATGGAGGGAGAGAGACAGAGGGAGAGGGACGGAGACGGAGGGAGGGAGACGGAGGGAGTGAGATGGAGGGAGACAGAGGGAGGGAGACAGAGGGAGGGAGATAGAGGGAGGGAGGGAGACAGAGGGAGGGAGACAGAGAGGGAGACAGAGAGGGAGACAGAGAGGGAGGAGGGCAACAGAGGGAGGGTGACAGAGGGAGGGCAACAGAGGAGAAGACAGAGGGGGAGACAGAGAGGGAGACAGAGAGGGAGACAGAGGGAGGAGGGCGACAGAGGGAGGAGAGAGACAGAGGGTGGAGGGAGGCAGAGGGAGGAGGGCGACAGAGGGAGGAGGGCGACGGAGGGAGGGCGACAGAGGGAGAGAGAAAGGGGGAGAGAGATAGGGAGAGAGAGACAGGGAGAGAGAGACAGGGAGAGAGAGACAGGGGGAGAGGGGGAGGGAGAGGGAGGGCGGAGAGGGAGAGGGAGGGGGGATAGAGGGAGGGAGAAGGGGCGGGAGAGAGGGAAAGAGAGAGATGTGTGTATGATGGGTCTGGTGGCTCAGTGGACGAAGGCGTCTGCTGCAGGGACCTGTGTTCAACCTCATGGTCACAATTTTCTTTTGCTTTAGCCCCGCCCCCTCTGACCCCGCCCCCACCGGTGCGGCCCTCTGCCACACACAAACCACACTGTAAAGTTGGCCCCCGAGAGAAAGTTTGTGAGTACCCATGTTCTAGTGCATACATGAGTGACCATGCACATCATGCAGTTCTGCAAGGCTTCAAATGCACCCAGGGCGATGGGAGGAATGCTTGTAATACATCTAACCACTTGCAATTTCTCAGGATAGCATTTCAATCTATTGTTCTTTTGTCCAAAATACCACCTCAGTTTGGACACAGTCATCTGCAAATCAGTCTTGATTGGCAGGTCGGCTTGGACTGTTTCCCTTTGGATCAGGGTCAAGACTGATTTGCAAATGGCTAGGAGGCATTTCGGTCAAACACATTATGAGTTGGAAAGCTTCACCGAACGACTGCTAGTTATTAAACTTTTTGCAAGCATTCCTCCAATCACCTTTGTGTGTTCGGAGTTCTGCAGGGCTGTCGGCCACCAACTAAACATCCCTCAGCCAAAGCCATATCAAGAGCGAATGCAAGAGGAGGGAAGATGCCAGCAGAGAAAAGACCTGGCATGAGCTGCTTCACGTTCACGAAGAATATCTTGTATTTACAGCCTATGGATCATGTGTCAGTGACGCACTCAAATTAAGGCACATTGAACAGAATCAACATGCATGTTCAGTATCATACACAAATAATGTTTAGAAATATTATTTAACCATATCCTGTTGTTTTCCTGTTACTGCAGCGCCATTGACTGGTATCGTAGGGGAAAAACATGTTCTGTTAGGTGAACTAATTAAAACTTATTTAGCTCAAAATTATGTCTTCCTAAGATGTATGCTTCATTACCGGTTTTCCCGTTAATTTACTCAACTGAAAATCAACATTTTTGAAGGTTCCCGGTCAGCTTAACAGACACCTAATCCTTTTAACACTGTTGCATTGTGCTTTCAATGCGATTTTCTCAATTAATTTTCAATTGTACAGTTTGCAGAGAAAAGAAAAAAACTGTTGGATGAGAAAATCTATCAGCCTGCAGCTTTCTTTCAATGATGATTACTGCTCCTTGAGCAAATTGTTCATCCAAGTGCTTCAGAAGTACACTCAGTTAATGTACTTTTTTCCATTTTCAATTCTAAATATAGCACTGCATATGGAACTATAAAATGAAGCATTTTTACTTCCTAATACATTAAATTTGCCTAGTACATTGAGTATAATTAGGATACATCACGACAATGCCAGCCCTTTCTTCTGTGAGATTTAAAATACATGAACCGATGCCATCCTTAAACAATAAATATTTTTTACAAACATATTAACACATCAGTGTAAAGTTAAGCCACATATTCGAGTACCCCGTTTTTTCACCATTTGCAAATACTGTGCGCCTTCCACCTAATAAATGTGAGGTGGCTTCATGGGCCTTGAGGAAAGTTATCCCTTGTGAGGCCATGTTAATAGAGATGTTCCAAGAGCAGGCACACATTATCAAATAATAACAATGTAAACGATTTAACGAGATGGGAAATAAAACTGGGTTAGTTTCATAACCTTTTGTGACAGCAAGCTCTCTAATACAGATATAAAACGTTGAATGTCACATTGAATATTGTTATTAAACAACAAACACACAGGGCTTATTACAAGTTCGGCGTTAATCTATGGTGGCTATCGGACATGGCCACACTGCGGGTGTAGTACAACTGCGGCGGTTGGTCCGCCACGAGACTGCCGGCACTGCCGGGATCAACGAACCCACTGGGCTGGCGGTCTTCCACCAGCAGGAATATGCTGGCGGTGCCTCAGCGAGCACCACCGAGTATATTCAGAGTTGCCATTTCACCACCCTTTCAGGGCTGTGAACACACCATGAAAAGGGTGGCATAGTGGCAGCAAAGGGGGCCCACTGCCAGATTTGGACCTGGGGTGCATGCGGGGAGCACACATGTAGTGACCCTCTGTATTTGCACCCCCATTTGAAGCATGAGGTGGCATGTTTGCCACACTATGCAGGAAAGTGCAGTTGGTGCTCTGGCATCGGCAGTCTGCATGTGAGGGACTTCTATGAGTCTCACAGACCACTGCTGCAGGACCACCCGCCAGACCAGGATTTGATTCCTAATCTGGCTGCGGTTACACCATTGGCTTTGGTGGTCCTGTAGGACTGTCAAAGACATAATAAGGCCCATAGTCCTAATAACATTTCTTAAACACCCTCAGAACATTCTAGCCTATCACACTTTTCCATAAGACTAGTGTAAGAATATAACAAGCATTGGCATATCCAATAGGTCTCGCCTTTGGGACCTTATAAGTGTTTAGCCATGCAACAGTTGCATAACTAAATACTTATAAGGTCCCAAAAGCGAGACCTATTGGCCATGCATAGTGGCCGTGCGGCCGCAAAAGTGAAAGTAATCGCGGTAAAGCGCCTGCGCACGTGCACTGTAGCTCTAGGCTGGCCTGGTAGCACTTTTTGGAGCCCTCTCAATAAGTCTCGCCAGACCAGCGCATGCGCTGGGTCAGGCGAGACCTAAAAAGGAATGGTATAGGCGAGGGAAGGAAACAAAAGATCGGATGTCAGCTGTTGCTGAGCCTTCACACTGCCCAAAAATATTTACATAGAGGGCTAAAAAATGTTCAGTAAAAGCAGTGGCATAGCAAGCGGGTGTCGGGGGGCAGGGGCTTGGTCCGCCGCGGGCAGCATGAGTTTTGGGTAGGGCAGCAAATGCAGGAAACGATCACCAGCAAACCCCCACCCTTACAGCCGCCATGAGGCGGCAAAGGCTGGGACCACCACGGGCAGCATAAGGCCTAGCTACTCCACTGGGTAAAAGTAAACTTTTTGTAACTTGTCTCGAGCAGCAAGACAATCCACTTAGAAAGTGTGTTAACATGTTATATAGTATGTTGTGAACACAGTGGTCCCTCACAGGGATGATGCACGAAGGAATGAATATAGAAATACAATTAGATCTATATTAAGCTGTCCAGCCGGACAGGAGTCTCTTTGAAAGCAACAACATTTAAGAACAAACAATAAAGTGGGAATTAAGTCTCGTGTCAAGCAAGAGACAAAACGAAAGACTCAGGCAGAACTTGGTGCTTACATTTTCAAAAATTCGAAAAGCACAATTGAACGGGGACACCATTATACATTGAAATAGTAATCATAGTCGTGTTTAGGGTGTCGGAGAGTCAACGACGTTTCGATCCAGACATAAATAGAGGATCATCATCAGGATATTAGGTTACATGCCTGAGGAATTGCCAACTGCACGGGTAGATTGCCTGACATGGCGTGTTGAAAAGATGTGTCCAATTGAGCTGGAGCAATCCTATACTATCAAGAGGTATGAAGGATGGAGGATCCACGATGAAGACTATTAGTTTGCGGTGGACGAAGTTTACACAGATGCGTGGGCCAATAATGAGGCTGATCCAAGTGACAGCGGATCCTCGAGTGCCAGTTCCAAACACGTCACCATCGAGCAGCAAACATAGAGGTACGGATTTGTATCACTCACACCCTGCAAGATCTTACGCCCAAAGGCACGAGTGACTGGAATCACTCATTGCTCGCGAATCCACTATCGCTTGGATCCAGCTTCATTATGGATGTTTGAGTGGATAGATGATGGATGGATGGATGAGTGGGTAAATGATGGATGGATGCATGAGTGGGTGGATGCATGGCAGAGTGGATGGTGGATGGATGGCAGAGTGGATAGATGGATGGATGATGGATGGCAGTGTGTATTGGTTGATGGATGAATAGCCGTGGAAAAATGGATGGCCGTGTGGATGGATGGTAGAGTTGATTAATGGTAGAGTGGAAGGGTGGATGGCATTGTAGATGGATAGGTGGATAGATGGATTGCAGACTGTAGGATGGATGGATGGCAGAGTGTCTACATGGACAGATTGCAGAGTGGATGGATGGATAGCAGAATGGATGAATTGATGGCAGAAAGGATGGATGGCAGAGTGGATGGATGGCAATTTGGGGGGATGGATGAATGGATGGAATGGGGAAAGATGAGTAATGGATGAGAGAATGAATGGATGACAGAATTTAGAGGTGAAATAGTGGATATCAGTAGGTGGATGGAATGGTGAAAGAATAAATGTATAGTTGCATGGATGTAAGAGACAAGGAAGCTGTCCCAGGGAGGGTTTAGTTCAAAGTGGGGGCTAGTTAGATTTTCTGGAAAACAGCCAAAACGAAAATGTCTAGGTAGATCTTATCTTGTTTTGGCTTTCTCCAGACCACACTGCACAACAATTTTCAGCATGGTACTGATTCCTGACATGAAAATCTACTTTTAAAATTTGATAAATACTGTACAGCCATAAAATAGGAAGCATTTCGAAGTTCTGATATTGACGCCTTAACACGATCAACCACTTAATACATTTTTTTAAAACATTTCAATGGTAGTAATGTAATTAATTTAAAGAAAACTGCAAGAGGTTTTCCAAATAAAGAGAAAACAGGCCGGTTTTACGCCTCATCCCTGTTATCTCACGGTGGCGGTGGCTGAGTTGCGGGTACTACACACAGCCCTGATTACAGTACATAGGGCTTTAGTGCAGTACGTGTCACGCAACGTGCAGGTGGGGGCACCTGCTGTTGCGGGACAACCAACTGACCACCACGCGGTGGTTTTTAGTCCTGTTATGGTTAATTCAGTGGTCGGCAAGCGCCCCCAAAATAAGGATGAATTTCCTTATTGGCTTGCTGAGACGTTTGACCAACTGGAGGCGGTTTTTCCGCATACCACTCCTGTGGAGAAACACAGGATACTCACCATTACTTTGCCTAAAGACCTGGTCCCGGATATGACCGATTGTGACAACTGGGGTAAGGTCTTTGCCGCGACCTATTCGAAGTGCTATGGCACTCCGTCTATGTCCGTGCTACCATCCGTCATCAAAAAGGTTCAAGAGAATCATGGTGCGGAGGCTGCTATTGAATTGGGAATGAGGCTTGTAGACAGCTTTGATGTGGTATGCTCCATGGTAATGGGCAACCTCAAAGGAGATGCCATGCAGTTCCAAGTTGCAAATATGATGGACCACGTGGATGACGCCGACAAGCCCAAGGAGTTCGCTAAAATAATTGCGAAGGCATACAGGACCGTGGGTCGTAGTGCCTTAGGTGTAAAACCGACTGTGATCATTCCTGATATAGTACAGCAAACTAAGGTGAGCTCGTCTACAAAAGACGAACGCCCCAATTTTCCTAAACAAAGTTGGAGAGCTAAGAAATATGGGAAGCAGCAACAGAAACAGGGGTCACGTCCTGCCTCACCCGTACAGTCGTCTACTTAACGCACATATGATCTGCGCGATCGATCTCGTATTAAGTCACCTGATAGATTTCAGGTTTCTGAACAACGCTCTCCTCATTCTTTGCAGGAAACATCGGCTTCACAATCCGGTGGCGGAGACCATGGGAAAGGAAGGGGTGCCCAAGGTCATGAGCAACCCCGCCAGTCTGACGGCAAAGGCAAGCAGGACGAGTCTGCACGTCAACGACCCCCGTTTCAGAAGAAGAAAGTTGCTGCACTGACAGCGAGGTATGCCTCAGATGGTACGGACGCAGCTTCAGAACCTGACATGGGCACTAACACTGCTCGACAGCGCGGCGGAAATTACAGTAGTGTGACGAGCACTGCGTCCATATCTGGTGGCGACAGCAACTGATACATTCGTGAATATTGAAACTGCTGATGCTCGAGTGTCTCCCCCTGATAGACTGCATAATATAGTCCTTCTAATTGAAGGTGACATACAACGTACAATTCGAGGTTCTTTTTGGGATAATCTGACCACTTCCTACGATATTCTGTTGGCGGAGGCAGATTGGCCCCCGGCTTTCGTTTTAGATGCTCCTAGAGGGGAGGAGGTAATCCTCCCGTCCTTTGTGCACACAGTGCCGAAGGTCCAAGCTAAAAAGTACGCCGAGGAATGGGCTCAGGTACATGCACCTGCGTTATATCGAAATCAGGTTGGCTGGGATAAATTGTCTCCCAGCCATGAGATTCCGTTGTGAACTACGCCCCAACCACAACCCCAATACCCCATGCGTTGTGAAGCTAGACCTCACGTCGCGTCAATCCTTGAACAATTGGAATATCAAGGAGTAAACAACATCATGGCGTCCCAATGCATTTCGGTATCAAAACCTTCGTCAGGGGAATGCTGAAAAGATATATGTATATATATATATATAATTCATATATATAATTCATTTCTAAAGTGCAAACAAATATAATATGATAAGCATCTGATGCATTAAACATATAACACTGTTTAAGCCTTAACATCCAGTACTGTTTACCAGCCAATTACATATTTACAAATAGAACAAAAACCAATTGGTAATCAGGAAAAATATATGTGAACAAAACGTTTGAAGACAGAGCACTTGAAAACATACAAAAAACGTTCACATTTATGTCAAATGAGCTCCGTGTGATGAGCATGGAAAAAAGTTTTTTGTGAAGATCACACCTGTAGGGCCACCGAAACCGCGTGAACGCAGCAATGTGAAAAGCCAGAAAGAAAGAAAAGCGTCTACCTAATTTCCACTAATCCCCAATACACCAATATATGTGGTATCCTTAATCTAATATCTAATTTAATGGCGTATATCACCATCGCAGTGTTACAATCAGATGAGTGTTTTAGCTTGATCAATTTGCCCGTGTGAGGGTGTGTGAATGTATCACCGACCATCACATTGCCACAGTGTCCGCAATTGTAACACTTTCTCATGCCTAATCTAGTGGATTTATAAGATTCTTGCATCTTTTTGCCTAGAATTTCCTTAATGTTTTTGGATCTGGAAAATGCGAAAATGGGTGTTGCACAAAAAACTTCTTTAAGAAATCCACTAGATTAGGCATGAGAAAGTGTTACAATTGCGGACACTGTGGCAATGTGATGGTCGGTGATACATTCTTTTAGCTGAGATAACCTTTGGCAACATATGCACCACGTACTCATTGCTGCCATTATTATTCACACAGACGCCTTCGATATACCTTCTCCATAAACTTCCGGGTGAACAATGCACTTCATGTGCACGCGTTTGACCAACAACGGCTAAGTAAGTGGGAATCCATGACATTCTCGATGTTGAACACTGAGAATCTTTCAGGCCTTGGATGCCAGATACATTTAGGTAACACTTTTGTTTGTTCTTCTTCATTCCATCCAGTATCGTCATTTGGCAACAAGCCATCCTAGTTTGGCACTTTCAAGTGTTCAGAGACTTTCGGAGGTGAGCCCTCCCATCATATTAGATTAAGGATACCACATATATTGGTGTATTGGGGATTAGTGGAAAATAGGTAGACGCTTTTCTTTCTTTCTGGCTTTTCACATTGCTGCGTTCACGCGGTTTCGGTGACCCTACAGGTGTGATCTTGACAAAAAACTTTTTTTCATGCTCATCATACGGAGCTCATTTGACATAAATGTGAACATTTTTTGTATGTTTTCAAGTGCTCTGTCTTCAAACGTTTTGTTCACATTTATTTTTCCTGATTACCAATTGGTTTTTGTTCTATATGTAAATATGTAATTGGCTGGTATACAGTACTGGATGTTAAGGCTTAAACAGTGTTAAATGTTTAATGCATCAGATGCTTATCATATTATATTTGTTTGCACTTTAGAAAGGAATTATATATATGAATTATATATATATATATATACATATATCTTTTCAGCATTCCCCTGACGAAGGTTTTGATACCGAAATGCATTGGGACGCCATGATGTTGTTGTGAAAGCATTTGTTCATTTGAATCATTTGGAATAAGAAAATAAAGAAGACTCCTGACTTTTGTTTCATATACACTTGTGAAGTTTTGTTTGAAGAGCATTGACATTCGTCATGTAATACGAACTGACCTCTGATGTTGCAATCTTTTTGATTCCTATTTTGGACTACAACGTCGAATTTGTTTTTCATTAGACACTGTTATTGATGGTTTTGATCACATTATTATGTGAAGGTCATTGTATTAGTTTTCTGATGTACTGACTACTTTTTAAAACCTAGCTACATTGAAATTAGCACCTTATAGGGCTGGTGAATAGTGCGCCTTTTTTTTCAAAAATCTGTTTGAAAATTCTAAATTTATATATTTTTTAGCCTGTTCGGGGGTTGATCAGTTCACACAAAGGCAGCACCCTTTATAATTGGAAGATTCATAGTTACACTCTTCTTTTTAAAATAACTCACTTTTTGGATACAGCTTGGAGTGCAGGTTGTCCCCCCCATTCTTGTTATTTACAATGGTTTTTACAGCCATAACCTGTCCTCTCTTAGTAGTGAGTGGACGGCTTTAACCTCGGGTGGCAAACAAAAACAATTCAAAAGGAGTGAAAAAAAAACATGTAAAGGACAAAAAAACATCATTGAAGGATGTAGGACGAAATGAAAGTCAATCCATCAATGTATAAGCACAATAAGTTGCAACAGCTTCCAAGAGGAATTCATTGGAACGTTCCGCAAAATTATCTGCCGTCCAGTTCAGCACGGGGAAGGAACATACATGCTCCTTAACCACCGGAGTCTCCAGCACCAGTTGAGGACAACTGGCGTGCTCTTCAAGATAACTTCTCGCTAAGAAGTCAATCACTGCCGTTCCGATGTCCCAATTCCCAAGGACTCCATGTGCTGCTCCACATGCCATAGTCCCGACGCCAGAACAGTCCAACTCATGAGCCACTAAGGGGCTCATCAGCCGATCATAATCCGGGGCAGGAGACACCGAGTTCGACAGGCACAAATCCAGAGCCCATTGGAACGGACAATCTAGGCA
Source organism: Triturus cristatus (assembly GCF_964204655.1). Taxonomy (NCBI): domain Eukaryota; kingdom Metazoa; phylum Chordata; class Amphibia; order Caudata; family Salamandridae; genus Triturus; species Triturus cristatus. The sequence continues at coordinate 1,080,769,508 of NC_140592.1, read as the reverse complement.
ATGAAAGACGGGCTGCACACAAGTAAAGTAAGGAAACCGGAATGACAATCCATAGGCTATGCTTAGAGTTGCCAGTGGTAAAGTGCCATAGGATTCAAGCATCCGGTTACGAAGATGGAGCAGCCGGGACATGCTGTCGTGCGACGCAAGTTGTGCATCCATAGCGCAGTGCGCAGATCAACAAAAGTATTCCAGCTATGAGGGCGAGAAGTAAAGGGAGACCTCCGAAGACGCTGGAAAAAATAGAATGAAAAAATGCCGGGATCACACGAAAAATAGTTTGAAAGGAGGTCACGAGGCCGGAGCCCACAATTTTAAAAAAATGAGCCAGGCCACTTGTTGACGAGGCATTAAAGATAGTCTGAATCAGGGTCCCAAAATGAAGTGGGAGATCAGTATTCAAAAGTGCTTGCACCTCAGTGCGGGTGTTTGCTACGTGAAGGACAAATGTTTCCCGGGATGAAGTCAACGCGACTTCTTTTTGAGACAATAGAGCCCTTATTCTGCTCATCTTATTGAACTCTGCTTTCAAGGTTGGAATGGAAGGCCAGATGGATACATCCAGCCGCCCATGCGGGGGTGGGAAAAGGACCTTATTACAGAAAACTACTCTCTGTGATACAGTCACTATGTAGGGAATTCCCACTAACATCCCACAGCAAGCTTCATTATTCAAAAGCAAATAACTACCGTTAGCAAGCAGTGTAAAAGACGGTGTTATAACTGGCACAGGGATCCCTTTCATGACGCAAGCTAAATTCGGAGCGTGCACATTACATGCACCATGCACTTGAATGTGCCTACACACTACAGAGTGATCCGGAGTGGAAGTGCACTCTTCACCTTTTAAGTAAACCTCTTTTCCGTCCCTCACGCAATTGTACGTGAATGGGAGTGACCAAACTTTGTGCAGGAAGGCAGTACCAAGTTGTTGATATCTGCCAAGGGCATAATGTTTCATGCACAAACTGAACTTAAACAGGGGGAACGGTAACGTGATCAACCCATGTATAAGCCACACAGCGGAATTCAATTCAGCAACTGAGAAAGGCAAAGGTTCTAATTTCTCAATGTGCAGTAATGAGTATGTAGCATCTTTCATGGACATGAACTGGTGTTTTGCAGTTAAATTAAAAGGAAGGAACAAAGATGAAGTGTTCATGTAATCCCAAGGGACCTTCCCTGCCTTTAACATTTGCAACGTCCATGCAAACTGCATGATAGAACGCAATTGATTTTGACCATGATACAATACAGACAAATCATCCTGCACAATGTCTACCACAGATAATACAATATTTTCTAAGTTATAAATTCTGGAAGACAGGGTGTTAATGCTATTATCTATTACAGCCAATACCTTTTCCATATTGGCTTGATCAATAGCACGTAATCTGGATGCAGCCTCCATTTGTGATAACTTCCAAACTTCGTTGTAAACAGCATACACCCATCTTTTGGATCTGCCAACTGCAGGACCCTTAACAAAATCATTCAAATCTATTTTGTCATTTAATCGTGCTAAATGAAGTTTAACAGACGCTAAAGTGGAATGTTGCATCCAAGATTGGCATAACTTCCCTACTGAGTAGGTAGTCACAGTGTGAGAAGTTTCAAAACGGGGGTCTACACGAACTTGTGTATACCCCTGTGCTAAATCCAGAAACCGATGTTGACAGGAATCCGAACTCGTCTGCGACACCAACCACCCTTCTGAATTCAATTCAGAAATATTGAAGGATGTGTTGGAAACATATGTCTGCAACGTAGCAAGGGACAGATCCGTATGATTACCCCAATTAGGATAAGCACCCAGACCCGGAATGGAGGGAAAATTTAATTTTTTAGAAGTAGCCAATCCAAAACAGGTGGTCTGAAAAATGGAGGAATTTAAAAATAACATGTGATTCGGGATAAGACAGGCACGATGCAAAGCTTCTGTTCCCTGTACCTGCCACGGTTTAGAACCCCAAACCAATTTAAGATCGATAGTAGCTTTCCACAGATCATAGCCTCCAATTGTCAACTCATCCATAAAGGACTTGGAATACAACAATTTGGTGTGTGTCAGTCTAACTTTAGAAGCAGACTCAGGTGCAACCTTAAAATAAAAGGAGGCTGGATTTGACACACTAAAATCAGAAAAATAGGTGAATTTGTTCACTAACGTGGCAGAGCTGCCCATTTTAGGGGCGTGACAGTGTTCTCATTGTGAAAATGCATGCCATAATGTTGATAGCAAAATTGCTCATCATAGTTAGCAGTATATAAATACAAATCCTCAGCATCAAACGCAGCATAATATTTCAAATCAGAAAACAGTGCTTCTATGGCTTGAACATCCCAATCATCCGAGTGGATATTCTGCTTAACGACATCACCCATAGAAACACGAAAGACATTTGGTACATTAATTACTTCCGTGGGACCATGAATTTGAAATTTCACAGCATCCCAAGCGATCCCATCACGTACAGGCCAGGCAGTAATGTTCACAAAAGTCTGGTCCCTTTTCATAATATGTGATGAGGAGTGGGAGGCCAAAGTTCCATCAATCAGTCGAATTGTAGATCTTTCTTTGAGGTAGTGTCCATTGATAAGTCTAAAAAACACTACCACAAAGCAAATGGACATAAACAAAAAAATACATATGAGCACCAGCCAAATGTAAGTCCAAGGGGGAATTAAAAAGTGCCTTCTGAACCAGGCCACAAAAATGGAAACTTTGGACGGGGCAATGGAAGTCATTGAATTAGGTCAAAAGAGTCTTGTGAGTGGGCAACTGTGGTGGATTGTGAAACAGGCAATGTAACATCCGCAGGATAAGCATACTCAACATCTTCAGGAAGACCACCAGGTGTCGGTGGCAATAAGGGAGCAGTAACTGTATGCATCTCGACGGCAACATCAGGCACGGTGTTAGAAGCTCGGGCCACAACAGAATTTCTCAGCATCGAAGGGCAAGAAACTGCCGGAGTCATACTAAGAAGAATCGGCCACTCGCTGTAGCTTGACATTGTCAATAGAGATGTACCTGTTATCCTTGCGACCAGGAAGTGGAGGTAAAATGACTGTTCGTGTACCCTGTACTCCAAGCACTGGAACTGGTGCACAATAAGAGGGGCCGAACTCCTTCTTGTTCTCCACCTTCTCACGGAGCAGATCACTAACTCGACGTAGCCAGCCGACTACCGGAACCTGAAGCGCAGCACCAGACGAGGAGGGTACGTGGTCCTTCGCTAGAGTGTCTCTGGCTTCTTGAAGATTCTGCAATACAGCAGAGTGATCATCTACGTCAAAGGGGGCGGTTGACGCCGCTATGTCTGGACCATCAAGGTCCGGGACAAACATTTGTATGCCAAAGAGCATCATTTGTATGCCAAAGAGCATCATGCATGGGGTCCGCCCACCCAGAGACCTTCTAGGGAGATTATTAAGTGCACGTTGTACGTCATATAAGTGGGCTAGCCAGTTCCGGCCAGTACCCAAAACCCTGGCTGTCAAATATTGCTTTAAGTCACGGTTCATTCGCTCCACTACACTATTACCCTCAGGTCTGTATGGAGACGAAAATTTGACTTGGACCCCCAAATTTCTCATGGCTTCTTTGTACGCCTTAGAGGCGAACGCAGGGCCCTGATCAGAATGAAAGGTACCACATGCAAAACTTCCAACAAAGACATGCAAATCCTTTATGACAGTACGGGAATCAGCACTCCTTTGTGGCCACACCCACAGAAAACATGTGCACGAATGTACTGCAACCAAGATGTATTTGTACGCAGTATCAGAGGTAAATGGACCTCAATGATCTAAATAAATACAGTTTGTGGTGGGCGCGCCGCAGTTGAAGGTTTAATCTGCTGGCAAATGTCACAATTAAGAACATAAGCTCAGGCTTGTTTATACAAACCGCACCACCAGTAACGGTGTTGTAGCAGAGATACAGTAGCTGCAACTCCGGCATGTGTGGACGCCATGCCCTCGTGAGCCGCTAATATCAAAGATGGTCTGCAGTCCGCGTTAGGAATCAATCTGTTACCAACGTCATTAATCCTCACTAATTACGTTATCAGGACTTAAGCGATAATGGTAACGAGAAGGGAAACCTCTTGGAAATTTCGTTCCCTGCTCTGTAGCAGCAATAGCTGCCAAGATGTCATCATCGATCTTACTTTTGGATTTTGTAACTGCTGCCACTGCTGTTTTTGCTGCCTCGTCAGCCAGGCTGTTGCCGACAGCATGGACACCAACTCGTTGGTGACCAAGAGTGTGAATAACATTCACGAGAGGCAGACGTTCTTTAAGATCTGCCACTCGAACCCAAAGCATTTGATGCTTAATTGTGCTACCTTTAGAATCATGGTAGTCATTCTGAGAGCAAAAATGTAGATTGTCGTTCTAAGATTGAACACAATAAAATGAGTCACTCACTATAAGGGTAGTGACTCTGGGATCAGCAAACTCTAGTGCTAGCACCAGAGCACGAAGCTCCGCCAACTGCGCGGTACAATCACCCAATGACTGCGTATGCACGACATCGGACTGGAATTCACCATTTACGAAAGTACCGACCACAATTGCGCAATCCGCTGAATAGGCGTGCTTAGATCCAGTTGCCGGTTGCGCAGAACCGTCAGTGTAAATGACACAATGGTAATCCTCGAGCGGGCGCAAGGACAGAGGAGCCGGATGAACGAATTCATACTGCAAAAACTCCTGAGTTTGAAGTGCCGCGTCAAAGATATATGTGACGTCAGGCGATGTCAAGGAAGTGGCCCATTGTATCCACCTTGGATGCAAAGCCTTAGAATTTGGTACACTTGCTTTTGTCACCACCTAAAGGACAGGATATGGTGTTAAAACCAACATGCTTTTACCTTGCGATAGCGCTCGTTCTTTCAGAATCGCCATTTGCACTGCCGTCAGAACTTTCTCGACAGCGGAAAATCGCAGTTCAGCCGGAGTGTACAAGTGAGATTTGTAGGCAATGGGAACGGTGTCGCCCTCATTGAACGTTAAGTATGTGAAACCAACTGCGCCTGGCACTATTCTTATGACCAGGTTAGTGTGGTTATCACCCGTCTGTAAGTATTTTGAAGCAAGAAGATCAGCTTGCAATGACTGCAATATAGCTGAATGCTCTGGCAGCCAACAAGATTTGGAAAAAGTAGGTTGTACCAAGGCATAAGACTTGATACGCTGGGCATAATCCGGAATGTAAGTTCGACCAAAATTCAGGAAGCCCAACAGTGATTGTAATTTCTTCAGTGTCGTGGGAGCACGTAGGCACGTAGGCATGCGCATCTCTCTAGGAAGTGCGGAGCCAGTCCTCGACCTTCATTGTTGAGTTCGTACCCCAAGAACAACACTGTGTATTGTGAGACTTTGCAAAGTTGAATTTGTAACCGAAGTCTGCAAACAAAACAATAATTCGATCAACGCGACGGAGATGCGGTTCCAACTCGTCATCTGTGAGATAAATATCATCCACATACGAGGATCAGGGTCTATGCCCTCTAACAGAGAGACCACGCGAGCGGCGAAGACACCAGGGCTGTTCTTATAGCCCATCGGTAATCTTAATTTCTTCTTTTTTTTTTTCTTCAAACTTTTTCACTTACCTTATATGGACTTATAGTTCATCCCCTTGGTTCCGTTCTATCAAACTTGATCTCTGCATTCTTACAAGTGCGCCCCTACTGGTTAGCGGTCCGATCAAGGGGGGGTGTAGTGAAGATCGTTATCTATATATGTACAATGCTAAGTTAGCACAACCGCGTTAGATGTTAGAAAGCCATCTTGCCGCCTTTGCTGCTTTTGCACACGACACTGTAGTCACATGTTATTAAACTGAGAAATGCTTGCTCGACTTTGCTTCACATGAGAACTGTCTGTTGTTCACATCCCAAACAGTGAGCAGCAACCTTGGTCTGTACATAGTGTAAAGAAACAGTCTGGGTCACTAGACGGTGCATGTTGTTGGGTTCAGGTTGATCGGCCCACTATTTAGCCATAACACGCACACAGCTGCAAATACCTGAAAGTCGGGTGCTTTTAATATTGCAGTGTTACATGTTTTTCATTACATTCAGAAGAAGAGCTTTCCCAGGAGCAGAGCCTAGCTGATCCTGTGATGTGATCTCACTGAGCTGATCTTTACGGTATGGGGTTCCCCATTCAAGCCTAGAGACCTTTTACTAGTCTAATAATAATAATATGAGTTTGCTAGCGAAAGGAAGGTAGCTTAGATCCACTGTCATTTTAGTATGATTACTCCTTTCATTTTCTATGGTATTGTAACTATGCTGATGTTTTTGATTTTAATCGTTTGTCTGCTTATGTTAGCCAAAATACTACATCTTAGGACACGAGGTTTATAAAATAAACTCTTTAAACTTTATCGTGTCTCTGTTTTTAATCTGTTGTGGACTGATATGAGAATAATTACGAACAGGTATTTCTGATTCCCACCATTCCTGAGAATACCTTAAGTCGCTTGTTCTGGGTTGTCTATACATTGGGACCGCCGAGATAAACCTCGGATAACGAATGGGACACTGATGCTGGTCGGATAAGGAGTTCTGGGTTCTGAGGTGAGTTTTTGGTACACCACAATTCACTGAGGTCCTGGTTTCCTGCGCATAGTTCTGTGCATAAGCAGAATCCCTGCAACACTACAAATGTTGAGACGAATGGATACATGAGGGGTTAATGAAAGTATATAAAGCTACTCATCTAAAAGACCCTACAGCAGCAAGTGATGAAGGACAAAGGCTTCCACCCTCCCCACCATATGCAATTTATTCAGTATAAGCATAATGCTTCTAATCTCTGTGAAAATCACAATATGGCCAAGAAGCTTCTAGAATTTTCTCTGACAAAGTGCCTCTTTGTACAGTCATTCGAATTTTTGGAATTATGCTGCTTAGTTGTGAATTCTGCACACTGGGTCACTGCTGTCCAATCCCCATTGTATGTGCCAAGACCTCTAAGACAAGGTAACACTGGCTGAGTCCTGATTTACTTATTTAACTTTCCCAGTAAGAAAATAGTATATGGTGCAAGAATTACACTAATGCCATCCTCTAGGCTATCAAAGGAAACATGACTTCAGTCCTATATGTGTACCCTGAATCCTGCAAATTTTGCACCTGCAGGCTAATCAGTCAAAATAACCCCTTTTGACAGGAAAGAACCCTACTCTTACATATTAAAAATGTCCCCGCTAAAAAGGCCTTGTAGCCAACACGGTAGAGTGCCTAGCATATTCAAGCATGTAATGTTGGTAAGTGATGCTGTCTGGGCAGACAGTTCCATATGGTAAAGTATAAGAAAAATAAAAAAAGCTTATAAAACTTAAACTAACTAAAGTTAGAAAAAATATTTACATTTTTAATAGTGCAAAATGTTTTTACATATGTATTCTAAATGAATATAAAATGAACCAATAAAGATACCTCAATATTAACTCAATTTTAATTTAAGTCTTTAATTCATTTAAATATGTTAAAATAAAATTAAAGTTTAAATTACAAAAATAAATTCCCACAATAAGTGATGTTGCAGTGATTCTGCACATATACAGAACTATGCGCAGGAAACCAGGACCTCTGTAGATAGTGGAGTACCAACCTACCACCTCAGTACCCAAAATCCCCAAAACCGACTAGCAATACTGTTTTATTCATTCTCTGAATAACAGCGAAGCTACCAATGATTAGACAACCCAGAACACGACACTCCTGACTCTCTCAGGAATCGCGGGAGCAAGACAACTCTTTCGCTCCCTCACTCATACTTGTCGACAACAAGAGTAATCAGACTCACAGTATAGTTTAAAATGTTTATTTTAACTAACGCGCTCTATGGTACAGTACACGTGCCATTACCGGCAGCAAAATGCATAAACACAATATAGTTAGCATTGTCACAATTCCATAGAATACAAACGGGGATATCATTTTTTAAAGACAGTGGAAAAGGGCTACCGTGCCTAGCCACCCTCCCCGTAATTAGACGTAGTTTATTATAAAAAAAGAAGACCTCTGGGCTTTGTCAGTAGACCCCATACCTCAAGGCCTAAATGAAAGGTTTACATCTCATGACAAGCACAGCTCTCCAAGTGGGTGAACAACATGCTTAGCTTGCAATATTAAAGCTTTCGATTTTCAGTAGTGCAGCTGTGTGTCATGTTATGTCTAGGTGTGAGGGACTGACCAGAACAGAATTACAAAGGGCATTGTTTAAAGACCTTGTACATTGCGTGCAGACTAAACCTCAGAGCACAGCAGAGAACACGAAAAGCAGTCAGTTCTCATGTAAAAAGAGCACAAATAAAGTCCTGCAAAATAAATGCATGTAGTATTGTGCGCAAAAGCAGCCTAATGGCAGCAAAGCTCATGCTAACTTAGCACTGTTGACAATCAGCCCAACATCCATACTACACCCTCCTCCTGGTAAGTCCATAGTACATAGGCATGGGATGAAAACAGAGCTCAGAAGTGCGAGCAGAGTTCAAAAAAGTGACTTCATTCCTAAAAATTAAAAAAGGCGATAATAAAGGGAAAAACCTATTTAGGGAGAAAAAAAAACAGAAATACATCTGCAATGCCAGAAGCTGCGAGATGCCTCTGATGCATGATCGGGGTGAATCCATCAGAGTGTATGAGCAAAGGAATGTAACACCCTCCAAAAGGACGTCACTGTCAATGGTAGAAAAAAGGGATGCCATCCAATTCAGCAAGCTGAATGAACAAGCGTGCTCCTCACAGTCGGGTGCCTCCATGTGCATCGTTGGATAGCTTGTGTGATATTCGATGTAACTTTGAAGTAGAGTGTAGATGGCATCTTTCATGGACATAAACTGCTGGTTGTCGAATAAATTGAATGGCAAAAACAAAGCAGACACATTTAAATAATCCCATGGTACCTTACCCATTTTCAGAGTTTGCAATGTCCATGCGAATTGCATCACAGAACGCAATTCATTTTGACCATGAAATAACAAAACCCTCAATCACGTAAAGCAGTACGTGGGCGGTATATCTTGGTTCTCCGCCTTTAAATACGTGATAGCATCATCATTGGGTTTATTCCATGCATCCTCCAACCTGGAGGGAACCACTGAATCTTCCAGTAGTGATCAGGGAAAAAATGATAAAATAAAAAAGTGAGAATTGCTCAAGTGAAGTGGTTGGTTATGATAAAAAATTCCTCACGCTACCTATAAAAATGCTTTTATTCTAATAGGTGCTGGGGAAAAGTTAAAAACATCAAGTTGCAAACTGGACGTATTATGGATCCTCTGCGATGTTAAACGTAGTGGTCGGTAGACATGTTTCAGCTCTTAGAGTGCCCGGAAAGGGGTCGGGGAGCTTTCTTCAGGACCTTGAGTGAATAAAGTGAATTGGGATATTTTCCAATATCATGTGGAAGTTCCAATATCAATTCAGAGGGACTTCGTCAGGGGTAGTACCTGGGGTGTTCCAAAATACGGACTCCGTACATTGATGCAGGCAGCGATATTACGCGATTGTCAGCTACGACTTGTGCTGGAAACCAGAGTCAGTACAAGTCGTAGCTGACAATCACGTACTATCGCTGCCTGCATCAATGTACGGAGTCCGTATTTTGGAACACCCCAGGTACTACCCCTGACGAATTCTCGCCACAGTGGGCGTGGCCTACCAGGCATTCTGGATCTCGTAGTTTGTAAGAATTGCTACAGTGATCGTGTCTCGATGTTTGTATGTAACAGTTAGTCAAATTTCCAAAGTTGGTTGGTTGTAAAGTCCCGCTTGGCAAGGCTTCCTTTTCCCACCTCAGGTACGGACTACCTCCCATTCAGTTGCTGACTTCGATTCATGTCTCCATGGGACCACTGATATGTGGCGGGGCATCTTCAGCGGCTGGGCTCGCCGCTATATATCCATACGAAAAGGTTGCCCCCAAATGAAGAGCCTCACAGGTAGATTACTTTGCCATTAATTTACTTGAGGTTGCATGCCTGTCAAACCGGGAACCGGACAGCCATTCAGTAATGCCAGACGCGTTTCGGAATAATTTCCTTTTTCGATGGCGATAAAAATCAAAATGAGACTGTTCTTTTTCCACCTTTGTAATCAATTCTCGCCACAGTGGGCGTGGCCTACCAGGCATTCTGGATCTCGTAGTTTGTAAGTATTGCTACAGTGAGCATGTCTCGTTGTTTGCATGTAACAGTTAGTCAAATTACCAACGTTGGTTGGTTGTAAAGTCCCGCTTGGCAAGGCTGCCTTTTCCCACCTCAGGTACGGACTACCTCCCATTCAGTTGGTGACTTCGATTCATGTCTCCATGGGACCACTGATATGTGATGGGGCATCTTCAGCGGCTGGGCTCGCCGCTATATATCCATACAAAAAGGTTGCCTGCAAATGAAGAGCCTCACAGGTAGATTACTTTGCCATTAATTTACTTGAGGTTGCATGCCTGTCAAACCGGGAACCGGACAGCCATTCAGTAACGCCAGACGCGTTTCGGAATAATTTCCTTCTTCGATGGCGATAAAAATCAAAATGAGACTGTTCTTTTTCCACCTTTGTACTCAATTCTCGCCACAGTGGGCGTAGCCTACCAGGCCTTCTGGATCTCGTGGTTTGTAAGTATTGCTACAGTGAGCGTGTCTCGTTGTTTGCATGTAACAGTTAGTCAAATTACCAAAGTTGGTTGGTTGTAAAGTCCCTCTTGGCAAGGCTACCTTTTCTCACCTCAGGTACGGACTACCTCCCATTCAGTTGGTGACTTCGATTCATGTCTCCATGGGACCGCTGATATGTGGCGGGGCATCTTCAGCGGCTGGGCTCGCCGCTATATATCCATACGAAAAGGTTGCCCCCAAATGAAGAGCCTCACAGGTAGATTACTTTGCCATTAATTTACTTGAGGTTGCATGCCTGTCAAACCGGGACCCGGACAGCCATTTAGTAACGCCAGACACGTTTCGGAATAATTTCCTTTTTCGATGGCGATAAAAATCAAAATGAGACTGTTCTTTTTCCACCTTTGTACTCAATTTTCGCCACAGTGGGCGTGGCCTACCAGGCATTCTGGATCTCGTAGTTTGTAAGTATTGCTACAGTGAGCGTGTCTCGTTGTTTGCATGTAACAGTTAGTCAAATTACCAAAGTTGGTTGGTTGTAAAGTCCCGCTTGGCAAGGCTGCCTTTTCCCACCTCAGGCACGGACTACCTCTCATTCAGTTGCTGACTTCTATTCATGTCTCCATGGGACCACTGATATGTGGCGGGGCATCTTCAGCGGCTGGGCTCGCTGCTATATATCCATACGAAAAGGTTGTCCCCCAAATGAAGAGCTTTACAGGTAGATTACTTTGCCATTAATTTACTTGAGGTTGCATGCCTGTCAAACCGGGACCCGGACAGCCATTTAGTAACGCCAGACACGTTTCGGAATAATTTCCTTTTTCGATGGCGATAAAAATCAAAATGAGACTGTTCTTTTTCCACCTTTGTACTCAATTTTCGCCACAGTGGGCGTGGCCTACCAGGCATTCTGGATCTCGTAGTTTGTAAGTATTGCTACAGTGAGCGTGTCTCGTTGTTTGCATGTAACAGTTAGTCAAATTACCAAAGTTGGTTGGTTGTAAAGTCCCGCTTGGCAAGGCTGCCTTTTCCCACCTCAGGCACGGACTACCTCTCATTCAGTTGCTGACTTCTATTCATGTCTCCATGGGACCACTGATATGTGGCGGGGCATCTTCAGCGGCTGGGCTCGCTGCTATATATCCATACGAAAAGGTTGTCCCCCAAATGAAGAGCTTTACAGGTAGATTACTTTGCCATTAATTTACTTGAGGTTGCATGCCTGTCAAACTGGGAACCGGACAGCCATTCAGTAACGCCAGACGCGTTTCGGAATAATTTCCTTTTTCGATGGCGATAAAAATCAAAATGAGACTGTTCTTTTTCCACCTTTCTACTCAATTCTCGCCACAGTGGGCGTGGCCTACCAGGCATTCTAGATCTCGTAGTTTGTAAGTATTGCTACAGTGAGCGTGTCTCGTTGTTTGCATGTAACAGTTAGTCAAATTACCAAAGTTGGTTGGTTGTAAAGTCCCGCTTGGCAAGGCTGCCTTTTCTCACCTCAGGTACAGACTACCTCCTATTCAGTTGGTGACTTCGATTCATGTCTCCATAGGACCGCTGATATGTGGCGGGGCATCTTCAGCGGCTGGGCTCGCCGCTATATATCCATACGAAAAGGTTGCCCCCAAATGAAGAGCCTCACAGGTAGATTACTTTGCCATTAATTTACTTGAGGTTGCATGCCTGTCAAACCGGGACCCGGACAGCCATTTAGTAACGCCAGACGCGTTTCGGAATAATTTCCTTCTTCGATGGCGATAAAAATCAAAATGAGACTGTTCTTTTTCCACCTTTGTACTCAATTTTTGCCACAGTGGGCGTGGCCTACCAGGCATTCTGGATCTCGTAGTTTGTAAGTATTGCTACAGTGAGCGTGTCTCGTTGTTTGCATGTAACAGTTAGTCAAATTACCAAAGTTGGTTGGTTGTAAAGTCCCGCTTGGCAAGGCTGCCTTTTCCCACCTCAGGCACGGACTACCTCCCATTCAGTTGCTGACTTCGATTCATGTCTCCATGGGACCACTGATATGTGGCGGGGCATCTTCAGCGGCTGGGCTCGCTGCTATATATCCATACGAAAAGGTTGTCCCCCAAATGAAGAGCCTCACAGGTAGATTACTTTGCCATTAATTTACTTGAGGTTGCATGCCTGTCAAACTGGGAACCGGACAGCCATTCAGTAATGCCAGACGCGTTTCGGAATAATTTCCTTTTTCGATGGCGATAAAAATCAAAATGAGACTGTTCTTTTTCCACCTTTGTACTCAATTCTCGCCACAGTGGGCGTGGCCTACCAGGCATTCTAGATCTCGTAGTTTGTAAGTATTGCTACAGTGAGCGTATCTAGTTGTTTGCATGTAACAGTTAGTCAAATTACCAAAGTTGGTTGGCTGTAAAGTCCCGCTTGGCAAGGCTGCCTTTTCTCACCTCAGGTACAGACTACCTCCCATTCAGTTGGTGACTTCGATTCATGTCTCCATGGGACCGCTGATATTTGGCGGGGTATCTTCAGCGGCTGGGCTCGCCGCTATATATCCATACGAAAAGGTTGCCCACAAATGAAGAGCCTCACAGGTAGATTACTATGCCATTAATTTACTTGAGGTTGCATGCCTGTCAAACCAGGAACCGGACAGCCATTCAGTAACGCCAGACGCGTTTCGGAATAAGGATGAATTTCCTTATTGGCTTGCTGAGACGTTTGACCAACTGGAGGCGGTTTTTCCACATACCACTCCTGTGGAGAAACACAGGATACTCACCATTACTTTGCCTAAAGACCTGGTCCCGGATATGACCGATTGTGACAACTGGGGTAAGGTCTTTACCGCGACCTATTCGAAGTGCTATGGCACTCCGTCTATGTCCGTGCTACCATCCGTCATCAAAAAGGTTCAAGAGAATCATGGTGCGGAGGCTGCTATTGAATTGGGAATGAGGCTTGTAGACAGCTTTGATGTGGTATGCTCCATGGTAATGGGCAACCTCAAAGGAGATGCCATGCAGTTCCAAGTTTCAAATATGATGGACCACGTGGATGACGCCGACAAGCCCAAGGAGTTCGCTAAAATAATTGCGAAGGCATACAGGACCGTGGGTCGTAGTGCCTTAGGTGTAAAACCGACTGTGATCATTCCTGATATAGTACAGCAAACTAAGGTGAGCTCGTCTACAAAAGACGAACGCCCCAATTTTCCTAAACAAAGTTGGAGAGCTAAGAAATATGGGAAGCAGCAACAGAAACAGGGGTCACGTCCTGCCTCACCCGTACAGTCGTCTACTGAACGCACATATGATCTGCGCGATCGATCTCGTATTAAGTCACCTGATAGATTTCAGGTTTCTGAACAACGCTCTCCTCATTCTTCGCAGGAAACATCGGCTTCACAATCCGGTGGCGGAGACCATGGGAAAGGAAGGGGTGCCCAAGGTCATGAGCAACCCCGCCAGTCTGACGGCAAAGGCAAGCAGGACGAGTCTGCACGTCAACGACCCCCGTTTCAGAAGAAGAAAGTTGCTGCACTGACAGCGAGGTATGCCTCAGATGGAACGGACGCAGCTTCAGAACCTGACATGGGCACTAACACTGCTCGACAGCGCGGCGGAAATTACAGTAGTGCGACGAGCACTGCGTCCATATCTGGTGGCGACAGCAACTGATACATTCGTGAATATTGAAACTGCTGATGCTCGAGTGTCTCCCCCTGATAGACTGCATAATATAGTCCTTCTAATTGAAGGTGACATACAACGTACAATTCGAGATTCTTTTTGGGATAATCTGACCACTTCCTACGATATTCTGTTGGCGGAGGCAGATTGGCCCCCGGCTTTCGTTTTAGATGCTCCTAGAGGGAAGGAGGTAATCCTCCCGTCCTTTGTGCACACAGTGCCGAAGGTCCAAGCTAAAAAGTACGCCGAGGAATGGGCTCAGGTACATGCACCTGCGTTATATCGAAATCAGGTTGGCTGGGATAAATTGTCTCCCAGCCATGAGATTCCGTTGTGAACTACGCCCCAACCACAACCCCAATACCCCATGCGTTGTGAAGCTAGACCTCACGTCGCGTCAATCCTTGAACAATTGGAATATCAAGGAGTAAACAACATCATGGCGTCCCAATGCATTTCGGTATCAAAACCTTCGTCAGGGGAATGCTGAAAAGATATATGTATATATATATATATAATTCATATATATAATTCATTTCTAAAGTGCAAACAAATATAATATGATAAGCATCTGATGCATTAAACATATAACACTGTTTAAACCTTAACATCCAGTACTGTTTACCAGCCAATTACATATTTACAAATAGAACAAAAACCAATTGGTAATCAGGAAAAATATATGTGAACAAAACGTTTGAAGACAGAGCACTTGAAAACATACAAAAAACGTTCACATTTATGTCAAATGAGCTCCGTGTGATAAGCATGGAAAAAAGTTTTTTGTGAAGATCACACCTGTAGGGCCACCGAAACCGCGTGAACGCAGCAATGTGAAAAGCCAGAAAGAAAGAAAAGCGTCTACCTAATTTCCACTAATCCCCAATACACCAATATATGTGGTATCCTTAATCTAATATCTAATTTAATGGCGTATATCACCATCGCAGTGTTACAATCAGATGAGTGTTTTAGCTTGATCAATTTGCCCATGTGAGGGTGTGTGAATGTATCACCGACCATCACATTGCCACAGTGTCCGCAATTGTAACACTTTCTCATGCCTAATCTAGTGGATTTATAAGATTCTTGCATCTTTTTGCCTAGAATTTCCTTAATGTTTTTGGATCTGGAAAATGCGAAAATGGGTGTTGCACAAAAAACTTCTTTAAGAAATCCACTAGATTAGGCATGAGAAAGTGTTACAATTGCGGACACTGTGGCAATGTGATGGTCGGTGATACATTCTTTTAGCTGAGATAACCTTTGGCAACATATGCACCACGTACTCATTGCTGCCATTATTATTCACACAGACGCCTTCGATATACCTTCTCCATAAACTTCCGGGTGAACAATGCACTTCATGTGCACGCGTTTGACCAACAACGGCTAAGTAAGTGGGAATCCATGACATTCTCGATGTTGAACACTGAGAATCTTTCAGGCCTTGGATGCCAGATACATTTAGGTAACACTTTTGTTTGTTCTTCTTCATTCCATCCAGTATCGTCATTTGGCAACAAGCCATCCTAGTTTGGCACTTTCAAGTGTTCAGAGACTTTCGGAGGTGAGCCCTCCCATCATATTAGATTAAGGATACCACATATATTGGTGTATTGGGGATTAGTGGAAATTAGGTAGACGCTTTTCTTTCTTTCTGGCTTTTCACATTGCTGCGTTCACGCGGTTTCGGTGACCCTACAGGTGTGATCTTGACAAAAAACTTTTTTTCATGCTCATCACACGGAGCTCATTTGACATAAATGTGAACATTTTTTGTATGTTTTCAAGTGCTCTGTCTTCAAACGTTTTGTTCACATTTATTTTTCCTGATTACCAATTGGTTTTTGTTCTATATGTAAATATGTAATTGGCTGGTATACAGTACTGGATGTTAAGGCTTAAACAGTGTTAAATGTTTAATGCATCAGATGCTTATCATATTATATTTGTTTGCACTTTAGAAAGGAATTATATATATGAATTATATATATATATATATATACATATATCTTTTCAGCATTCCCCTGACGAAGGTTTTGATACCGAAATGCATTGGGACGCCATGATGTTGTTGTGAAAGCATTTGTTCATTTGAATCATTTGGAATAAGAAAATAAAGAAGACTCCTGACTTTTGTTTCATATACACTTGTGAAGTTTTGTTTGAAGAGCATTGACATTCGTCATGTAATACGAACTGACCTCTGATGTTGCAATCTTTTTGATTCCTATTTTGGACTACAACGTCAAATTTGTTTTTCTTTAGACACTGTTATTGATGGTTTTGATCACATTATTATATGAAGGTCATTGTATTAGTTTTCTGATGTACTGACTACTTTTTAAAACCTAGCTACATTGAAATTAGCACCTTATAGGGCTGGTGAATAGTGCGCCTTTTTTTTTCAAAAATCTGTTTGAAAATTCTAAATTTATATATTTTTTAGCCTGTTCGGGGGTTGATCAGTTCACACAAAGGCAGCACCCTTTATAATTGGAAGATTCATAGTTACACTCTTCTTTTTAAAATAACTCACTTTTTGGATACAGCTTGGAGTGCAGGTTGTCCCCCCAATTCTTGTTATTTACAATGGTTTTTACAGCCATAACCTGTCCTCTCTTAGTAGTGAGTGGACGGCTTTAACCTCGGGTGGCAAACAAAAACAATTCAAAAGGAGTGAAAAAAAACATGTAAAGGACAAAAAAACATCATTGAAGGATGTAGGATGAAATGAAAGTCAATCCATCAATGTATAAGCACAATAAGTTGCAACAGCTTCCAAGAGGAATTCATTGGAACGTTCCGCAAAATTATCTGCCATCCAGTTCAGCACGGGGAAGGAACATACATGCTCCTCAACCACCGGAGCCTCCAGCACCAGTTGAGGACAACTGGCGTGCTCTTCAAGATAACTTCTCGCTAAGAAGTCAATCACTGCCGTTCCGATGTCCCAATTCCCAAGGACTCCATGTGCTGCTCCACATGCCATAGTCCCGACGCCAGAACAGTCCAACTCATGAGCCACTAAGGGGCTCATCAGCCGATCATAATCCGGGGCAGGAGACACCGAGTTCGACAGGCACAAATCCAGAGCCCATTGGAACGGACAATCTAGGCAATGAAAGACGGGCTGCACACAAGTAAAGTAAGGAAACCGGAATAACAATCCATAGGCTATGCTTAGAGTTGCCAGTGGTAAAGTGCCATAGGATTCAAGCATCCGGTTACGAAGATGGAGCAGCCGGGACATGCTGTCGTGCGACGCAAGTTGTGCATCCATAGCGCAGTGCGCAGATCAACAAAAGTATTCCAGCTATGAGGGCGAGAAGTAAAGGGAGACCTCCGAAGACGCTGGAAAAAATAGAATGAAAAAATGCCGGGATCACACGAAAAATAGTTTGAAAGGAGGTCACGAGGCCGGAGCCCACAATTTTAAAAAAATGAGCCAGGCCACTTGTTGACGAGGCATTAAAGATAGTCTGAATCAGGGTCCCAAAATGAAGTGGGAGATCAGTATTCAAAAGTGCTTGCACCTCAGTGCGGGTGTTTGCTACGTGAAGGACAAATGTTTCCCGGGATGAAGTCAACGCGACTTCTTTTTGAGACAATAGAGCCCTTATTCTGCTCATCTTATTGAACTCTGCTTTCAAGGTTGGAATGGAAGGCCAGATGGATACATCCAGCCGCCCATGCGGGGGTGGGAAAAGGACCTTATTACAGAAAACCACTCTCTGTGATACAGTCACTATGTAGGGAATTCCCACTAACATCCCACAGCAAGCTTCATTATTCAAAAGCAAATAACTACTGTTAGCAAGCAGTGTAAAAGACGGTGTTATAACTGGCACAGGGATCCCTTTCAGGACGCAAGCTAAATTCGGAGCGTGCACATTACATGCACCATGCACTTGAATGTGCCTACACACTACAGAGTGATCCGGAGTGGAAGTGCACTCTTCACCTTTTAAGTAAACCTCTTTTCCGTCCCTCACGCAATTGTACGTGAATGGGAGTGACCAAACTTCGTGCAGGAAGGCAGTACCAAGTTGTTGATATCTGCCAAGGGCATAATGTTTCATGCACAAACTGAACTTAAACAGGGGGAACGGTAACGTGATCAACCCATGTATAAGCCACACAGCGGAATTCAATTCAGCAACTGAGAAAGGCAAAGGTTCTAATTTCTCAATGTGCAGTAATGAGTATGTAGCATCTTTCATGGACATGAACTGGTGTTTTGCAGTTAAATTAAAAGGAAGGAACAAAGATGAAGTGTTCATGTAATCCCAAGGGACCTTCCCTGCCTTTAACATTTGCAACGTCCATGCAAACTGCATGATAGAACGCAATTGATTTTGACCATGATACAATACAGACAAATCATCCTGCACAATGTCTACCACAGATAATACAATATTTTCTAAGTTATAAATTCTGGAAGACAGGGTGTTAATGCTATTATCTATTACAGCCAATACCTTTTCCATATTGGCTTGATCAATAGCACGTAATCTGGATGCAGCCTCAATTTGTGATAACTTCCAAACTTCGTTGTAAACAGCATACACCCATCTTTTGGATCTGCCAACTGCAGGACCCTTAACAAAATCATTCAAATCTATTTTGTCATTTAATCGTGCTAAATGAAGTTTAACAGACGCTAAAGTGGAATGTTGCAGCCAAGATTGGCATAACTTCCCTACTGAGTAGGTAGTCACAGTGTGAGAAGTTTCAAAACGGGGGTCTACACGAACTTGTGTATACCCCTGCGCTAAATCCAGAAACCGATGTTGACAGGAATCAGAACTCGTCTGCGACACCAACCACCCTTCTGAATTCAATTCAGAAATATTGAAGGATGTGTTGGAAACATATGTCTGCAACGTAGCAAGGGACAGATCCGTATGATTACCCCAATTAGGATAAGCACCCAGACCCGGAATGGAGGGAAAATTTAATTTTTTAGAAGTAGCCAATCCAAAACAGGTGGTCTAAAAAATGGAGGAATTTAAAAATAACATGTGATTCGGGATAAGACAGGCACGATGCAAAGCTTCTGTTCCCTGTACCTGCCACGGTTTAGAACCCCAAACCAATTTAAGATCGATAGTAGCTTTCCACAGATCATATCCTCCAATTGTCAACTCATCCATAAAGGACTTGGAATACAACAATTTGGTGTGTGTCAGTCTAACTTTAGAAGCAGACTCAGGTGCAACCTTAAAATAAAAGGAGGCCGGATTTGACACACTAAAATCAGAAAAATAGGTGAATTTGTTCACTAACGTGGCAGAGCTGCCCATTTTAGGGGCGTGACAGTGTTCTCATTGTGAAAATGCATGCCATAATGTTGATAGCAAAATTGCTCATCATAGTTAGCAGTATATAAATACAAATCCTCAGCATCAAACGCAGCATAATATTTCAAATCAGAAAACAGTGCTTCTATGGCTTGAACATCCCAATCATCCGAGTGGATATTCTGCTTAACGACATCACCCATAGAAACACGAAAGACATTTGGTACATTAATTACTTCCGTGGGACCATGAATTTGAAATTTCACAGCATCCCAAGCGATCCCATCACGTACAGGCCAGGCAGTAATGTTCACAAAAGTCTGGTCCCTTTTCATAATATGTGATGAGGAGTGGGAGGCCAAAGTTCCATCAATCAGTCGAATTGTAGATCTTTCTTTGAGGTAGTGTCCATTGATAAGTCTAAAAAACACTACCACAAAGCAAATGGACATAAACAAAAAAATACATATGAGCACCAGCCAAATGTAAGTCCAAGGGGGAATTAAAAAGTGCCTTCTGAACCAGGCCACAAAAATGGAAACTTTGGACGGGGCAATGGAAGTCATTGAATTAGAGTCAAAAGAGTCTTGTGAGTGGGCAACTGTGGTGGATTGTGAAACAGGCAATGTAACATCCGCAGGATAAGCATACTCAACATCTTCAGGAAGACCACCAGGTGTCGGTGGCAATAAGGGAGCAGTAACTGTATGCATCTCGACGGCAACATCAGGCACGGTGTTAGAAGCTCGGGCCACAACAGAATTTCTCAGCATCGAAGGGCAAGAAACTGCCGGAGTCATACTAAGAAGAATCGGCCACTCGCTGTAGCTTGACATTGTCATTAGAGATGTACCTGTTATCCTTGCGACCAGGAAGTGGAGGTAAAATAACTGTTCGTGTACCCTGTACTCCAAGCACTGGAACTGGTGCACAATAAGAGGGGCCGAACTCCTTCTTGTTCTCCACCTTCTCACGGAGCAGATCACTAACTCGACGTAGCCAGCCGACTACCGGAACCTGAAGCGCAGCACCAGACGAGGAGGGTACGTGGTCCTTTGCTAGAGTGTCTCTGGCTTCTTGAAGATTCTGCAATACAGCAGAGTGATCATCTACGTCAAAGGGGGCGGTTGACGCCGCTATGTCTGGACCATCAAGGTCCGGGACAAACATTTGTATGCCAAAGAGCATCATTTGTATGCCAAAGAGCATCATGCATGGGGTCCGCCCACCCAGAGACCTTCTAGGGAGATTATTAAGTGCACGTTGTACGTCATATAAGTGGGCTAGCCAGTTCCGGCCAGTACCCAAAACCCTGGCTGTCAAATATTGCTTTAAGTCACGGTTCATTCGCTCCACTACACTATTACCCTCAGGTCTGTATGGAGACGAAAATTTGACTTGGACCCCCAAATTTCTCATGGCTTCTTTGTACGCCTTAGAGGCGAACGCAGGGCCCTGATCAGAATGAAAGGTACCACATGCAAAACTTCCAACAAAGACATGCAAATCCTTTATGACAGTACGGGAATCAGCACTCCTTTGTGGCCACACCCACAGAAAACATGTGCACGAATGTACTGCAACCAAGATGTATTTGTACGCAGTATCAGAGGTAAATGGACCTCAATGATCTAAATAAATACAGTTTGTGGTGGGCGCGCCGCAGTTGAAGGTTTAATCTGCTGGCAAATGTCACAATTAAGAACATAAGCTCAGGCTTTTTTATACAAACCGCACCACCAGTAACGGTGTTGTAGCAGAGATACAGTAGCTGCAACTCCGGCATGTGTGGACGCCATGCCCTCGTGAGCCGCTAATATCAAAGATGGTCTGCAGTCCGCGTTAGGAATCAATCTGTCACCAACGTCATTAATCCTCACTAATTACGTTATCAGGACTTAAGCGATAATGGTAACGAGAAGGGAAACCTCTTGGAAATTTCGTTCCCTGCTCTGTAGCAGCAATAGCTGCCAAGATGTCATCATCGATCTTACTTTTGGATTTTGTAACTGCTGCCACTGCTGTTTTTGCTGCCTCGTCAGCCAGGCTGTTGCCGACAGCATGGACACCAACTCGTTGGTGACCAAGAGTGTGAATAACATTCACGAGAGGCAGACGTTCTTTAAGATCTGCCACTCGAACCCAAAGCATTTGATGCTTAATTGTGCTACCTTTAGAATCATGGTAGTCATTCTGAGAGCAAAAATGTAGATTGTCGTTCTAAGATTGAACACAATAAAATGAGTCACTCACTATAAGGGTAGTGACTCTGGGATCAGCAAACTCTAGTGCTAGCACCAGAGCACGAAGCTCCGCCAACTGCGCGGTACAATCACCCAATGACTGCGTATGCACGACATCGGACTGGAATTCACCATTTACGAAAGTACCGACCACAATTGCGCAATCCGCTGAATAGGCGTGCTTAGATCCAGTTGCCGGTTGCGCAGAACCGTCAGTGTAAATGACACAATGGTAATCCTCGAGCGGGCGCAAGGACAGAGGAGCCGGATGAACGAATTCATACTGCAAAAACTCCTGAGTTTGAAGTGCCGCGTCAAAGATATATGTGACGTCAGGCGATGTCAAGGAAGTGGCCCATTGTATCCACCTTGGATGCAAAGCCTTAGAATTTGGTACACTTGCTTTTGTCACCACCTAAAGGACAGGATATGGTGTTAACACCAACATGCGTTTACCTTGCGATAGCGCTCGTTCTTTCAGAATCGCCATCTGCACTGCCGTCAGAACTTTCTCGACAGCGGAAAATCGCAGTTCAGCCGGAGTGTACAAGTGAGATTTGTAGGCAATGGGGACGGTGTCGCCCTCATTGAACGTTAAGTATGTGAAACCAACTGCGCCTGGCACTATTCTTATGACCAGGTTAGTGTGGTTATCACCCGTCTGTAAGTATTTTGAAGCAAGAAGATCAGCTTGCAATGACTGCAATATAGCTGAATGCTCTGGCAGCCAACAAGATTTGGAAAAAGTAGGTTGTACCAAGGCATAAGACTTGATACGCTGGGCATAATCCAGAATGTAAGTTCGACCAAAATTCAGGAAGCCCAACAGTGATTGTAATTTCTTCAGTGTCGTGGGAGCACGTAGGCACGTAGGCATGCGCATCTCTCTAGGAAGTGCGGATCCAGTCCTCGACCTTCATTGTTGAGTTCGTACCCCAAGAACAACACTGTGTATTGTGAGACTTTGCAAAGTTGAATTTGTAACCGAAGTCTGCAAACAAAACAATAATTCGATCAACGCGACGGAGATGCGGTTCCAACTCGTCATCTGTGAGATAAATACCATCCACATACGAGGATCAGGGTCTATGCCCTCTAACAGAGAGACCACGCGAGCGGCGAAGACACCAGGGCTGTTCTTATAGCCCATCGGTAATCTTAATTTCTTCTTTTTTTTTTTCTTCAAACTTTTTCACTTACCTTATATGGACTTATAGTTCATCCCCTTGGTTCCGTTCTATCAAACTTGATCTCTGCATTCTTACAAGTGCGCCCCTACTGGTTAGCGGTCCGATCAAGGGGGGGTGTAGTGAAGATCGTTATCTATATATGTACAATGCTAAGTTAGCACAACCGCGTTAGATGTTAGAAAGCCATCTTGCCGCCTTTGCTGCTTTTGCACACGACACTGTAGTCACATGTTATTAAACTGAGAAATGCTTGCTCGACTTTGCTTCACATGAGAACTGTCTGTTGTTCACATCCCAAACAGTGAGCAGCAACCTTGGTCTGTACATAGTGTAAAGAAACAGTCTGGGTCACTAGACGGTGCATGTTGTTGGGTTCAGGTTGATCGGCCCACTATTTAGCCATAACACGCACACAGCTGCAAATACCTGAAAGTCGGGTGCTTTTAATATTGCAGTGTTACATGTTTTTCATTACATTCGGAAGAAGAGCTTTCCCAGGAGCAGAGCCTAGCTGATCCTGTGATGTGATCTCACTGAGCTGATCTTTACGGTATGGGGTTCCCCATTCAAGCCTAGAGACCTTTTACTAGTCTAATAATAATAATATGAGTTTGCTAGCGAAAGGAAGGTAGCTTAGATCCACTGTCATTTTAGTATGATTACTCCTTTCATTTTCTATGGTATTGTAACTATGCTGATGTTTTTGATTTTAATCGTTTGTCTGCTTATGTTAGCCAAAATACTGCATCTTAGGACACGAGGTTTATAAAATAAACTCTTTAAACTTTATCGTGTCTCTGTTTTTAATCTGTTGTGGACTGATATGAGAATAATTACGAACAGGTATTTCTGATTCCCACCATTCCTGAGAATACCCTAAGTCGCTTGTTCTGGGTTGTCTATACATTGGGACCGCCGAGATAAACCTCGGATAACGAATGGGACACTGATGCTGGTCGGATAAGGAGTTCTGGGTTCTGAGGTGAGTTTTTGGTACACCACAATTCACTGAGGTCCTGGTTTCCTGCGCATAGTTCTGTGCATAAGCAGAATCCCTGCAACACTACAAATGTTGAGACGAATGGATACATGAGGGGTTAATGAAAGTATATAAAGCTACTCATCTAAAAGACCCTACAGCAGCAAGTGATGAAGGACAAAGGCTTCCACCCTCCCCACCATATGCAATTTATTCAGTATAAGCATAATGCTTCTAATCTCTGTGAAAATCACAATATGGCCAAGAAGCTTCTAGAACTTTCTCTGACAAAGTGCCTCTTTGTACAGTCATTCGAATTTTTGGAATTATGCTGCTTAGTTGTGAATTCTGCACACTGGGTCACTGCTGTCCAATCCCCATTGTATGTGCCAAGACCTCTAAGACAAGGTAACACTGGCTGAGTCCTGATTTACTTATTTAACTTTCCCAGTAAGAAAATAGTATATGGTGCAAGACTTACACTAATGCCATCCTCTAGGCTATCAAAGGAAACATGACTTCAGTCCTATATGTGTACCCTGAATCCTGCAAATTTTGCACCTGCAGGCTAATCAGTCAAAATAACCCCTTTTGACAGGAAAGAACCCTACTCTTACATATTAAAAATGTCCCCGCTAAAAAGGCCTTGTAGCCAACACGGTAGAGTGCCTAGCATATTCAAGCATTTAATGTTGGTAAGTGATGCTGTCTGGGCAGACAGTTCCATATGGTAAAGTATAAGAAAAATAAAAAAAAGCTTATAAAACTTAAACTAACTAAAGTTAGAAAAAATATTTAAATTTTTAATAGTGCAAAATGTTTTTACATATGTATTCTAAATGAATATAAAATGAACCAATAAAGATACCTCAATATTAACTCAATTTTAATTTAAGTCTTTAATTCATTTAAATATGTTAAAATAAAATTAAAGTTTAAATTACAAAAATAAATTCCCACAATAAGTGATGTTGCAGTGATTCTGCACATATACAGAACTATGCGCAGGAAACCAGGACCTCTGTAGATAGTGGAGTACCAACCTACCACCTCAGTACCCAAAATCCCCAAAACCGACTAGCAATACTGTTTTATTCATTCTCTGAATAACAGCGAAGCTACCAATGATTAGACAACCCAGAACACGACACTCCTGACTCTCTCAGGAATCGCGGGAGCAAGACAACTCTTTCGCTCCCTCACTCATACTTGTCGACAACAAGAGTAATCAGACTCACAGTATAGTTTAAAATGTTTATTTTAACTAACGCGCTCTATGGTACAGTACACGTGCCATTACCGGCAGCAAAATGCATAAACACAATATAGTTAGCATTGTCACAATTCCATAGAATACAAACGGGGATATCATTTTTTAAAGACAGTGGAAAAGGGCTACCGTGCCTAGCAACCCTCCCGTTATTAGACGTAGTTTATTATAAAAAAAGAAGACCTCTGGGCTTTGTCAGTAGACCCCATACCTCAAGGCCTAAATGAAAGGTTTACATCTCAGGACAAGCACAGCTCTCCAAGTGGGTGAACAACATGCTTAGCTTGCAATATTAAAGCATTCGATTTTCAGTAGTGCAGCTGTGTGTCATGTTATGTCTAGGTGTGAGGGACTGACCAGAACAGAATTACAAAGGGCATTGTTTAAAGACCTTGTACATTGCGTGCAGACTAAACCTCAGAGCACAGCAGAGAACACGAAAAGCAGTCAGTTCTCATGTAAAAAGAGCACAAATAAAGTCCTGCAAAATAAATGCATGTAGTATTGTGCGCAAAAGCAGCCTAATGGCAGCAAAGCTCATGCTAACTTAGCACTGTTGACAATCAGCCCAACATCCATACTACACCCTCCTCCTGGTAAGTCCATAGTACATAGGCATGGGATGAAAACAGAGCTCAGAAGTGCGAGCAGAGTTCAAAAAAGTGACTTCATTCCTAAAAATTAAAAAAGGCGATAATAAAGGGAAAAACCTATTTAGGGAGAAAAAAAAACAGAAATACATCTGCAATGCCAGAAGCTGTGAGATGCCTCTGATGCATGATCGGGGTGAATCCATCAGAGTGTATGAGCAAAGGAATGTAACACCCTCCAAAAGGACGTCACTGTCAATGGTAGAAAAAAGGGATGCCATCCAATTCAGCAAGCTGAATGAACAAGCGTGCTCCTCACAGTCGGGTGCCTCCATGAGCATCGTTGGATAGCTTGTGTGATATTCGATGTAACTTTGAAGTAGAGTGTAGATGGCATCTTTCATGGACATAAACTGCTGGTTGTCGATTAAATTGAATGGCAAAAACAAAGCAGACACATTTAAATAATCCCATGGTACCTTACCCATTTTCAGAGTTTGCAATGTCCATGCGAATTGCATCACAGAACGCAATTCATTTTGACCATGAAATAACAAAACCCTCAATCACGTAAAGCAGTACGTGGGCGGTATATCTTGGTTCTCCGCCTTTAAATACGTGATAGCATCATCATTGGGTTTATTCCATGCATCCTCCAACCTGGAGGGAACCACTGAATCTTCCAGTAGTGATCAGGGAAAAAATGATAAAATAAAAAAGTGAGAAGTGCTCAAGTGAAGTGGTTGGTTATGATAAAAAATTCCTCACGCTACCTATAAAAATGCTTTTATTCTAATAGGTGCTGGGGAAAAGTTAAAAACATCAAGTTGCAAACTGGACGTATTATGGATCCTCTGCGATGTTAAACGTAGTGGTCGGTAGACATGTTTCAGCTCTTAGAGTGCCCGGAAAGGGGTCGGGGAGCTTTCTTCAGGACCTTGAGTGAATAAAGTGAATTGGGATATTTTCCAATATCATGTGGAAGTTCCAATATCAATTCAGAGGGACTTCGTCAGGGGTAGTACCTGGGGTGTTCCAAAATACGGACTCCGTACATTGATGCAGGCAGCGATATTACGCGATTGTCAGCTACGACTTGTGCTGGAAACCAGAGTCAGTACAGGTCGTAGCTGACAATCACGTACTATCGCTGCCTGCATCAATGTACGGAGTCCGTATTTTGGAACACCCCAGGTACTACCCCTGACGAAGTCCCTCTGAATTGATATTGGAACTTCCACATGATATTGGAAAATATCCCAATTCACTTTATTCACTCAAGGTCCTGAAGAAAGCTCCCCGACCCCTTTCCGGGCACTCTAAGAGCTGAAACATGTCGACCGACCACTACGTTTAACATCGCAGAGGATCCATAATACGTCCAGTCTGCAACTTGATGTTTTTAACTTTTCCCCAGCACCTATTAGAATAAAAGCATTTTTATAGGTAGCGTGAGGAATTTTTTATCATAACCAACCACTTCACTTGAGCACTTCTCACTTTTTTATTTTATCATTTTTTCCCAGATCACTACTGGAAGATTCAGTGGTTCCCTCCAGGTTGGAGGATACATGGAATAATCCCAATGATGATGCTATCACGTATTTAAAGGCGGAGAACCAAGATATACCGCCCACGTACTGCTTTACGTGATTGAGGGTTTTTTACCTATATCGGAAACAGCCACCTGAACCCTGGTGCCAGCAACAAGTGATCCATTCCCCTTTGATTATAAATGACTAGCTGGAAGCCGTTTGGATCACAGCCTCTTCTTTTTCCCTACTTTTCATTGAATCATGAAATAACAAAGACACATCTTCTTGTACAATATCAATAACAGAAGAAACAATATTATCCAATGTGTAACTGTGGACAACAGGGTGTTAATACTATTGTCAACAACAGTAAGAACCTTCTCTAAGTTCACTTGGTCAATATCCCGCTGTCGGGACGCTGCTTCGATCCGTGAAATTTTCCATATTTCATTGTAAGCTGCGTAAATGAATCTCTTTGTTCTAGGAACCCTGGGTCCCATGACGAAGTCGGCCAAATTGATGCTACTGGATAACAACGATGAATGGCTGTCCGGTTCCCGGTTTGACAGGCATGCAACCTCAAGTAAATTAATGGCAAAGTAATCTACCTGTGAGGCTCTTCATTTGGGGGCAACCTTTTCGTATGGATATATGGCGGCGAGCCCAGCAGCTGAAGATGGCCCGCCACATATCAGCGGTCCCATGGAGACATGAATCGAAGTCACCAACTGAATGGGAGGTAGTCCGCACCTGAGGTGGGAAAAGGCAGTCTTGCCAAGCGGGACTTTACAACCAACCAACTTTGGTAATTTGACTAACTGTTACATGCAAACAACGAGACACGCTCACTGAAGCAATACTTACAAACTACGAGATCCAGAATGCCTGGTAGGCCACGCCCACTGTGGCGAGAATTGAGTACAAAGGTGGAAAAAGAATAGTCTCATTTTGATTTTTATCGCCATCGAAGAAGGAAATTATTCCGAAACGCGTCTGGCGTTACTGAATGGCTGTCCGGTTCCTGGTTTGACAGGCATGCAACCTCAAGTAAATTAATGGCATAGTAATCTACCTGTGAGGCTCTTCATTTGGGGGCAACCTTTTCGTATGGATATATAGCGGCGAGCCCAGCCGCTGAAGATACCCCGCCACATATCAGCGATCCCATGGAGACATGAATCGAAGTCACCAACTGAATGGGAGGTAGTCTGTACCTGAGGTGAGAAAAGGCAGCCTTGCCAAGCGGGACTTTACAGCCAACCAACTTTGGTAATTTGACTAACTGTTACATGCAAACAACTAGACACGCTCACTGTAGCAATACTTACAAACTACGAGATCTAGAATGCCTGGTAGGCCACGCCACTGTGGCGAGAATTGAGTACAAAGGTGGAAAAAGAACAGTCTCATTTTGATTTTTATCGCCATCGAAAAAGGAAATTATTCCGAAACGCGTCTGGCATTACTGAATGGCTGTCCGGTTCCCAGTTTGACAGGCATGCAACCTCAAGTAAATTAATGGCAAAGTAATCTACCTGTGAGGCTCTTCATTTGGGTGACAACCTTTTCGTATGGATATATAGCAGCGAGCCCAGCCGCTGAAGATGCCCCGCCACATATCAGTGGTCCCATGGAGACATGAATCGAAGTCAGCAACTGAATGGGAGGTAGTCCGTGCCTGAGGTGGGAAAAGGCAGCCTTGCCAAGCGGGACTTTACAACCAACCAACTTTGGTAATTTGACTAACTGTTACATGCAAACAACGAGACACGCTCACTGTAGCAATACTTACAAACTACGAGATCCAGAATGCCTGGTAGGCCACGCCCACTGTGGCAAAAATTGAGTACAAAGGTGGAAAAAGAACAGTCTCATTTTGATTTTTATCGCCATCGAAGAAGGAAATTATTCCGAAACGCGTCTGGCGTTACTAAATGGCTGTCCGGGTCCCGGTTTGACAGGCATGCAACCTCAAGTAAATTAATGGCAAAGTAATCTACCTGTGAGGCTCTTCATTTGGGGGCAACCTTTTCGTATGGATATATAGCGGCGAGCCCAGCCGCTGAAGATGCCCCGCCACATATCAGCGGTCCCATGGAGACATGAATCGAAGTCACCAACTGAATAGGAGGTAGTCTGTACCTGAGGTGAGAAAAGGCAGCCTTGCCAAGCGGGACTTTACAACCAACCAACTTTGGTTATTTGGCTAACTGTTACATGCAAACAACGAGACACGCTCACTGTAGCAATACTTACAAACTACGAGATCTAGAATGCCTGGTAGGCCACGCCCACTGTGGCGAGAATTGAGTACAAAGGTGGAAAAAGAACAGTCTCATTTTGAATTTTATCGCCATCGAAAAAGGAAATTATTCCGAAACGCGTCTGGCGTTACTGAATGGCTGTCCGGTTCCCAGTTTGACAGGCATGCAACCTCAAGTAAATTAATGGCAAAGTAATCTACCTGTGAGGCTCTTCATTTGGGGGACAACCTTTTCGTATTGATATATAGCAGCGAGCCCAGCCGCTAAAGATGCCCCGCCACATATCAGTGGTCCCATGGAGACATGAATCGAAGTCAGCAACTGAATGGGAGGTAGTCCGTGCCTGAGGTGGGAAAAGGCAGCCTTGCCAAGCGGGACTTTACAACCAACCAACTTTGGTAATTTGACTAACTGTTACATGCAAACAACGAGACACGCTCACTGTAGCAATACTTACAAACTACGAGATCCAGAATGCCTGGTAGGCCACGCCCACTGTGGCGAAAATTGAGTACAAAGGTGGAAAAAGAACAGTCTCATTTTGATTTTTATCGCCATCGAAAAAGGAAATTATTCCGAAACGTGTCTGGCGTTACTAAATGGCTGTCCGGGTCCCGGTTTGACAGGCATGCAACCTCAAGTAAATTAATGGCAAAGTAATCTACCTGTGAGGCTCTTCATTTGGGGGACAACCTTTTCGTATGGATATATAGCGGCGAGCCCAGCCGCTGAAGATGCCCCATCACATATCAGTGGTCCCATGGAGACATGAATCGAAGTCACCAACTGAATGGGAGGTAGTCCATACCTGAGGTGGGAAAAGGCAGCCTTGCCAAGCGGGACTTTACAACCAACCAACTTTGGTAATTTGACTAACTGTTACATGCAAACAACGAGACATGCTCACTGTAGCAATACTTACAAACTACGAGATCCAGAATGCCTGGTAGGCCACGCCCACTGTGGCGAGAATTGATTACAAAGGTGGAAAAAGAACAGTCTCATTTTGATTTTTATCGCCATCGAAAAAGGAAATTATTCCGAAACGCGTCTGGCATTACTGAATGGCTGTCCGGTTCCCGGTTTGACAGGCATGCAACCTCAAGTAAATTAATGGCAAAGTAATCAACCTGTGAGGCTCTTCATTTGGGGGCAACCTTTTCGTATCGATATATAGCGGCGAGCCCAGCCGCTGAAGATGCCCCGCCACATATCAGTGGTCCCATGGAGACATGAATCGAAGTCAGCAACTGAATGGGAGGTAGTCCGTACCTGAGGTGGGAAAAGGAAGCCTTGCCAAGCGGGACTTTACAACCAACCAACTTTGGAAATTTGACTAACTGTTACATACAAACATCGAGACACGATCACTGTAGCAATTCTTACAAACTACGAGATCCAGAATGCCTGGTAGGCCACGCCCACTGTGGCGAGAATTGAGTACAAAGGTGGAAAAAGAACAGTAATCTACCTGTGAGGCTCTTCATTTGGGGGCAACCTTTTCGTATGGATATATATATATGTATATCTATATTGTGTGTACTCCGCAAACTGGAAACCTCCTTTTCTAAACATACGGACACGGACCCAGTTCAGTGCTGAAAGTGTTTTAATCAACCGTCGCCATTACTCATTTCGGCTCCGTGGAGCCTTGATCAGATGACATGGTTGCTCAAGTTAGTGCAATATTTAAAGTGAAAAGCACATACATTTGGGATATCACATGGTCATAAATATAGATAACAGACTCACTTTGTTTGTGTTTTAAATAGTATATACATGCTGTTTTTATACTTCAAATTGTGCAAACCATTTAAATAGATTTAAAAACTGAAGTAAACGTACTTTTTATGTCTAAAGACATGCTAAAAACTGGATAGTAAATTAATACCAGGTTAAATCCTAATTCCAGTATATTGCCCCTCGTAGGCGAGGACTTTGGTTCTTAACCCTTTTTTATCATTTTGTTTC
Source organism: Triturus cristatus (assembly GCF_964204655.1). NCBI lineage: Eukaryota > Metazoa > Chordata > Amphibia > Caudata > Salamandridae > Triturus > Triturus cristatus. Next base: position 1,080,737,841 of record NC_140592.1, on the reverse strand, counting down.
CCCTGGAGGTGCCGTCTGGCCACAAGTAAAGGTGTGACTCTGCTACGGGGCTGTAACTGCTGTTGGGACTGCGAGGACCAGTGTGCTTTGCCTGATCATTGCTCGACGCACCTGGGTCCTCTTCCCGGCTCCACCCTCCTCGCCTTCATTACGCCTCGGGGCCCCCGCTTCGCGGGAGCCGCTCGTAGGCGAGGACTTTGGTTCTTAACCCTTTTTAATCATTTTGTTTCCCCTGGAGGTGCCGTCTGGCCACAAGTGAAGGTGTGACTCTGCTACGGGGCTGTAACTGCTGTTGGGACTGCGAGGACCAGTGTGCTTTGCCGGATCATTGCTCGACGCACCTGGGTCCTCTTCCCGGCTCCACCCTCCTCGCCTTCATTACGCCTTGTGGCCCCCGCTTCGCGGGAGCCGCTCGTAGGCGAGGACTTTGGTTCTTAACCCTTTTTAATCATTTTTTTCTCCTGGAGCTGCCGTCTGGCCACAAGTGAAGGTGTGACTCTGCTACGGAGCTGTAACTGCTGTTGGGACTGCGAGGACCAGTGTGCTTTGCCGGATCATTGCTCGACGCACCTGGGTCCTCTTTCCGGCTCCACCCCCCTTATTCACCTACTTAAGGCAAGTCCAGTTCCGCGTAGCGGGACGCGTGCGGGGCGCAGCCCGGGGCGAAGCCCGGGCCAAGGGCGGGCCCGTTTGAGCCCGTTCGAGACTGTTTGAGGCTGGGCTGGGCATTCCATCTGACCACCCCCCCTCGAGGTAAACACATCATGGCTACCGGGTCTATGAGGCTGGCTCCCAAGGGGTGCAATATCGTGGGGACCTTGGACAATTTCATTACCAGTGCAAGCAACGTTCTCGCTTACGAGATTGCTGCAACTGAACGCAGGCTATCCATGGGCCCCCCATCAGGAAAACGCTGTTCACTGGGAGGCATTATGCTAGCACCCTCCCCTCATAACTCCTTGATCCAGCACCCAGACGTCCCACCGGACGAGCATTTGACAATAGAGTTAGTTCCTTCTGCTGGCCTCATCCCACCCAATCCCTCGGTTATTATGTCTATAGAGCCTAATCCATCATCCTCCGAGTCCCTTCCATCAGTTCCCATTTTTAATTGCGCCACAACAAGGTCCATGTCGGACCGTAGTGTAAGAAGTAAGTGCTCCGGGGCGAAGTTACCAGCTACAAAGGGGAAGAAACGTGAAAGGGCCCCTATGAGATGTCCTTCCAAGAAAAAACAAAAAAACACGTTACACACAAATACTGATTCTAACATCTCTACCAAGGAAATTGATTCACCTAGAGGCCCTATCCGGGCCCCCGAGGTCCCCCCTACCCCTATATTCATAGGTGAGGAGGATACACGGGGCCTAATTAATGATGCTTTCTGGGAAAAAATGGCATCCATAATTGCTGGGAGCTTGTCCCCCCTTTCCAACCGTTTATCTCTACTAGAAGACAAAATAGCAATGATAGCCAACACCATCAATTCTAACCCGGTGGTAATCACCCATCCACCCCAAAAGGCACCCTGTCGACAACCCGCCCCCCTATCTACCAATAGACCAAGTGAGTCGGGTGTCGATCATTCCTTCCCCTGTAACTCACCCCCAATTGAAAGGGATATACCAACCAACAATGATGGTAGGACTGCCTTTCCTATCTTCCCACAACAGGTCCAAGTCTTAGGTGACACCGGCCGTTTGGCTCGCCCTCCACAGCAACCCATACCCTCACCATTGCCGGTAAAAACACTCCCCCAAGTTCTAGGAATCCTCAAATAATTGATGTGCCCCCAGACTGCAGTCCATATGTTGTGGTCCTAACAGGCGTTCCTGAACTTCCCCCCGATAGAGCCGAACCTTACCTGTCTTTGAAGAATAAGGTAATTCATTGGCTGAATGAAAACAGACCCCTTCCACCTAAACTAAATGGGGAGATTTTTATGGTGCGTAGAGTCTCATGGGTTGGACGGGGTGCGAAATCTATAAGGGGAGATTGTATTGTTGTAAATTTTAGGGACAAAATGGTGGTTAAACATGTGGGGGAGAGGGGAGGTCTAGAATGGCTGATGGAATCCAAACTTCCTTCCTATCACACTTCTATCCTCTGGGAGCATTTAATCACAGGATGGGCTCAGTGAAATCTTACGGGGCAACAGGTGGCTCAGGTCTAGGTCACAATGGAATACCAGAGGCAGATTCTTATGATCCACGCTTTAACATACCATGTTATAACAGGTTTAGCCTGCTGGACTGCGTTGATTGACTGTTGCCGGCTTCTGACACTGGGCCCAGTGACTCAACGCAGGTGGAGATGTACGCCCGGGTGAGTTGGCATGCTTCTCCCCATCCTCAGGCTAGCATGGGATTCGACTGTGGGACATCCCGGAAGGATGGGAATGCCGCGAGATTAGAGGAGGGAGCTAGTTGTCTCCCTGTACTGACCCTGATCCCTGACTCGGCTGTAACCAGTATAAAAGGGATATTCCAGCAATCAAGGGCGAAGTCAGCGGAGATACCCAACCCAAAGTTAACTGAGACCCACTCCGATACCTTTCCCAGTAACTTGCCGCTCCCCGGCCTTCCCACAAATCTGAGGCTAATTGATAACATCAGGGGAAACTTTAGTACCCCACCTGGAAATAATTCTACCCCCCAACATCTAGACTCTGTTACATACTCCACTAACTATGTAGAGGGGTTAAAAATCTTATCATGGAACGTGGCGGGATTACCCTCCCTGTTAGATTCTGCCGATTGGGGGGAATTTATTGATGAACACGACCTCTGCCTTTTCCAGGAAACATGGGCATCGAAGCCCTATCACCGCCTAGGGTATGCCACCTACTGGAAACCGGCAGTGAGGGCTAAAAGGGGGAGGCCATCAGGAGGGCTGACCATCTGCGTGCGAACACACTTGGGATGCGCCATCAGGAAAGTTATCGCTGATTCACTCGATATCATGTGCCTAGCTATGACTTTCCGGGACAACCACGAGCTGAGCCTGATTAATATCTATTCCCGCCCAGTGAATTACGGCCAAGTGTCTTGCACTCTTACCAGCCTAGAGAAATTCTTGAGCTCATCTATTAACCCAGATCATTGCATAATTGGCGGCGACTTTAACTGCCATTATGAACCCTTGAATGGGTTGACCAGCTCAGTATCACAGGAAGAGGACCAAGCGTGGGCAATTCCCTTATGTAACACCTATACTACGAGGGCTTGGACACCTTTGGTCCTCCAACTTACCTCGATAACTCTTACCTTTTCTCTAAGGGCCTGTAATGGAAGGTTTCCGGCAGATAACCCTGGTAATTTTACTTTTGAAAGGAATGGACAAGCCACCATTATTGACTACATAATGCTTAGTATGGGACTATGGGCCAGGATTCTGGACTTTCAAGTAAAGCAACGATGTGAAAGTGACCATAACCCCATCGTTGTAAGTATGGAGGTCTTCAGTAACAGCCCTCATCCCGGCAACAATTCGATCCCCCAAAAGGCCCTGGTCACAACCTGTGGCGCTCGAAGAGTCAGATGGGAAAAGATCGCCCAATCCCAAAGGGAGCTTTGTCTCATGTATAGTGAGATCTGTCCCCTTTTGGAGAAACTTCTGGGCGAAGCTGCCATGGGAGAGGATCCCCCAGACCAGAACCTGATAGGACTAACCCACATAGAACTTTGTGGCATCCTAGAGACCCACTTCCATCGGGAAACTAGGAGAAAATCGGCTCCCGCGAGGGGGAAAAATACTTGGTATAATACGCCCTGCAGGGAAGCAAAGCAAGTGCTTTTAACAACTCTTAAAAAGGGTAATAAGCTACTAATCAAGGAAGCAAGGGCATTCCATAAGAAAGTCACTGAAGAAGCAAAAAAAGAATGGGAACTAAATAGATGGGAGGAGATTTCCTCAGCACTGAAGAACAGGGACTCGAGGTCATTTTGGAACTTGGTGAAAACCGGGTCATCAACCTAATATTGGGGAAGAAGCCTGGCGTCGGTATTTTGAAGATCTCTACGCCTCCAAGACAATAGAAGTAGATTATTCTCCTCCCCTGCCCAATGCAACTACACTACAAAATCTGGGGGTGGCCCATAAGTGCACGCTTGCTGAAGTTAAACTGGCTCTTAGCAAAGTCCTCCCAAATAAAGCTCCAGGCTTAGACAGGATCCCAGGTGACCTATATAGGAGCGAGCCGGACATCTGGGTTCCTTACCTATATGGTCTCTTTAACGCAATATTGGCTGGAATGCCGTTACCACCGACATGGGCTGGTGCCGAGATCATACCAATCCATAAAAAGGGTTCCCCCCTTTATCCGGCAAACTATAGGCCGATTAGTTTAATTGACGTGGCTCAGAAGATCTTTGCGCGTATTCTACTAGGGAGACTCCAAGCATGGATGGATGACTTCAATATTTTAACATCTCTGCAGGCGGGCTTCAGAGCCAAAATATCAACAATGGACCAACTGTTTAGATTACAGATGATCCACTGGAAATCCATTATTTTAGAAGGAAGCAGTCTTTATCTCACGTTTGTAGATCTGAAGTCTGCCTTCGATATGGTGGATCGCCGTCAGCTGTGGGAGCTGTTAAAAGAGATGGGTGTGCCCCCCTATCTATGCGATCTATTAGAGCGTCTACACAAAGACACCTTTGCCAGAGTCAGGCTCGGCCTAAATGGAGAACTTACGTCTCCATTCCGTGTAGAGAAGGGAGTGAGGCAGGGTTGCGTATTAGCGCCAACCCTCTTTTCTCTTTTTTTAAATGGGTTGGTCGAGGACCTTCTGGCCCTAAGAGATATCGACGCACCCAGGTTGGCGGGCAGGAAAATACCTGCATTAATGTTTGCAGACGACACCCTGCTTCTGTCCAGGACCCCCATGGGAATCGAAAGAATCCTGGATGGATTTGCCTTATTCTCCAGGAAAAGGAACCTGGTCATAAATGTGAGCAAGACCAAATACGTGGTTCTCCATGCGGATACTATAAACCGCCCCACGCCAAAACTGGACGGTCTGCATTTAGAACGGGTGAACATATTTGACTACTTGGGCTTAACACTCAACAACAAAATGAATTGGGGCCCCCAGATTTCAAAAGTAAATTTAAAATTCGCCCAGATAACTGGGGGAATCATAAAGATGCACAAAAATAGCCCACTAAAGTTAATTAGCCCATTAGTGGAGATATACAAGGTCCAGGCGAGGGGGGTGGTGGCTTACGGTGCTGAACTATGGGGCCACAACACAGTCCCGATTTTAACCAAGTCGGAAAACCACTTTACTAGACAATTACTGGCACTACCCATGAGCACCCCTATGCAGCCACTCAGGATGGATCTGGGCATACAACCAATTGCGGACCTGGTTGCATCACGTCCGGTCATGTACTGGCGACGACTATGGAGTACTCCCGAACTTGCTAGTTTTCGGGAGGAATTGAAATCTATCCTGTTGATCCCAAAGGCTGGCGCTATTCCATGGCTAGCCTTTGTAAAAAAATCCCTGAGGGCAATAGGGAGAGAAGATCTTTGGCTCACACCAGAGGAGTCATGCCCTACCCTTTCAAAAAAGTCTCTGGCCAAAACCCTGGAGGAATTTATTCTGATGCAGGTCCTACGGTCCACGAATAGTACCAACCTGACCTCGGCATTTCTCGAGGTGAAAAATGGTTATAGTTTTGAGCCCGCATTGGATTTGATTCACCCGGGAATCGCTAAGAAACTATTCATGCAATTTAGGCATGGATCTCTCCCTCTTTTTTCAAGAACAAACAAGTGGGTTGGAGCTAGCAGACACTCCTGTCCTGGGTGCGGTGTAGAAGAAGAGTCAGAGGTCCATGTCATTTTTTTTTGTACAGCCTACTCTACCCCCCGTCGAAAATGGATCATCCAGATCGCTAAAAACACGGGGGCCAGGAATTATAGAGATCTGTTTAGGCTGTTGAAGTATGACCCATCCCCCTTATTCGTTACCGTGATAGCCAAATTCTTATTTTCAATGTGGTTAATGAGAAGACGACTACTATCGCGCTAAGGTATATCTTGTGTTATTCCTCTCAAATACAGTGTTTTTTCTTTTTGCTGCCCTGCCCAACGTGTTTGCTTATATGTCCTCGTATCTACATTTTTATTGTTGCACCATTTTATTATATCTACTGTTCTGTAATATTGTGATTTATGAACTTTTATGGCTTATAGCCGAAATAAAGTTTTTTTGACTTGACTATATTGCCCTTGTTCTAATTCAACCGCCTCATATATCCCAAAATGTGTTGTACAATTATCTAAAAAAGGGCCTACGTCTAAAGTGCAATGTGCTGTAAACAAAGTAATAATTCAATTTAATACTGTTTTTATATTTTCAACTACCGACATGTTCCTTAGTTATTTTCCTTTCTCATATATTCTTATGCTGAGGGATTTGGGTTTGGATGTATATACAGATGTTAAAATCATGTACGAGCAAAATGGCTTTTGGATATACCTATGTTTTGGTTATGTAACCAAAGATTGACTATTTATCATACAGCCTAGTCATTTATCCTTGTCTCTTCAACCTGCATGTGACTATATCAACATCTGACAAGCAGCCTATATATATATACATCGAAATATAAATATATAAATAGATTTATAAATAAATATATAAATAAATAAATATATAAATAGAGATTATTTCCAATAAATATAAGTAAAATACTCTCCTTTGGTATAGTCCTAAATATCAATATTATTATAAGCTCAATCTTGTGCTCAGATAGTCATTCCTCATGGGTTTACAACCAATAATCTCTGTTTATATTGTATAACAGTGATATTTCACAAATCCTAACTTAAGCACGTATGCAGATCCTCTGTTGCGTTCAGCCCCAATGGCACTTTAGAGTCTAGCTATAAAATGTATCTTGTTTCGAGCTTCCTCAGTTTTGTGACTCTATCACCCCCCGTCTACTGGGAGGCATTGCGTCTATTACATAATACTTGAGGTCTGTGTTTTTCGAATTGTGCTTTTCTTTAAAGTGGCGCGCCACAGGGTAGGAATTGTCTTGATTTGTTATGGCGCACAAATGCTGAAGGATACGCTTATGTACCTGCAAGACAGTGCTGCCTATGTACTGCAAGCCACATGGGCATGGCAATACATATACAGCATATTCTGTCTTGCATGTTAAGAGTTTGTCGATTTTGAACTCTCTATCACTGAACGGAGTACTATAGGTGTTTTTATTTGTGCCATGTGTGCATGCCTTGCACGTTTTGCATCTGAAGAAATCTTTTCTCATCTGTAACCAACTGCCACTCACAATCACCTCTGGGCTTGTCCTGACTATCTTATCTTTTGTAGAGGGCGCTCGACTATAGGTAATCGAGACTCTTTGCGGAAGCAGGGATCCAATTATTGGGTCACAGAGTACCATGGCCCAATTCTTCTGTATGATTCTCTGTATCTCTCTAAGTTGATTACTGTACTTCATAATCATACTAAACGTTTTAATTTCTTGTTATTTAGTGTCACCCTACTTTGCTCAATAGATCTCATTACAGCTCCCTCAATCGTTTTTTCTTGGTACCCTCTCTCTAGGAATCTGGATTTGCTTTTACTTTGAGCTTTCAATAGCTCACTATTGTTACTGCAAAATCGCCGCAATCGCAACATCTCTCCATACGGTATGCTGTTTATAAGATGTTTGGGATGCATACTACTCGCATGGAGAGTTGAATTGCCAGCTGTTTTTTTCCTAAAGAGCCTAGTCTCGATCGTATGATTTTCAATATATACTTGGGTAACTAGGAATTCAATAGAACTGGAGCTAATAGTAGCCATAAACTTGAGATTGATGTCATTAATGTTGAGCTACTGAACAAACTCACTAGCTTCACATTCTGTTCCCTGCCATACAACAAATAGATCATCATTATAACGTCGCCACATTTTCACATTTTTCATCATGTAGTGTTTGTGCTCGCCCATGAGAGCCAGCTCTTCCCATCTGCCCATATGTAGACAGGCATAACTGGGCGAGAAGCTAACTCCCATGGCAAAGCCTCTGGTTTGCTGAAATAATTGGCTATTGAACATAAAAATATTGTTATATAGTCAGAACTTAATCATATTAATAAGCATGTTACTGTGGTGTTTGAATTGCTCGGGCCTACATGATAGATAATGTCTGATTACCTTAATTCCGTCTGTATGCTCAATACTCGTATATAGCGATGTTACATCCACTGCAATTAATAAGTAGTCATCATGCCATTCAAATTCAGAAATTTGCCTCAAAAAGTCACTTGTGTCACGCACATAACTTGATATTTTCTTGACATAGTTAAGGAGGAAATAGTCGATGTATCTGGTGGTATGCTCCAACAATCCATCCCTGGCAGAAATGATTGGTCTGCCAGGGGGATTGTCCCGATCTTTATGGATTTTTGGAAGTATAGCGAAGGAGTATTTGGGTGTTCTTTTTTCAGATATTTATATTCATCTCCAGTGATCAGATTTTCCTGTCTCCATGTGGATAACATTCCATAATATTCTTTGTATGACGCATTCAAATTGGCCTGGCTACTCCGATTATAACAAAGCGTCTCCTTGAGCTGGCTATATTCTTCCTTATCGTATAACTTTTGCGGCCAGAGCACAATGTTGCCACCTTTGTCACTGCTGCAAACTACAATTTCATTGTTCTCTTTCAACTTTTTTATCAAGTTCCTATATTGCTAATCTTTATTCTTCAGATTGGGTTGTTTTATCGCCACAATTTTATTGAGTTTTTTAATCTGTGCTGTTGTCGATTCATGAAAAAAATCAATAGAGTCTCTAATCATAATAGGATTGAATGTAGATTTTGGTCTGAAAGGGTTTGATATAGTGTCCCTTATGTTTTCATGACTCGCTGAGACTAATCTATTCTCCATAGCAGTGGCACTCACATTTTCATTCCATAATTCTTCCATGGTTTCGAGAAGTATTTGGTCAGTTTGCGATGTTGCTATTGTATTGGACATCTCGTCAACAGTTTGGTCTCTATGAGTTCCCTTTTACTCTTGATTTGTATTCATTTGAATATTGTATTTCTTTAACTTCAAAATTCGGACCCCTTTATAGATGTCTAATCTTGTCGTCTCATAGTCAAAATTTACTCTCGGAGCGTATGATAGCCCCATACTTAACATGTTGATTTCTTGAGTTGTCAGTGTCACATTTGTCAAGTTGATAATCGTGTTGTTGGGTGTTTCAGTCTGACTTGTTTGCGTTACCAATTTTTCCTGCCACCTCTTTTATAGGGTCTCCGAGCACCTCTTGTTTGCCCGGCGTCTTTGCCGGTGCTTGTAGTTGGCATGTCTCCTGTGTTGTTCCTTTGCTGTGGCCTCGGACATAAGGTTTGTGTTCTTTCTTGGCAGATAAAATGTAATTCTTCCCCCGGTGAGGGTTTAGAAGTTTGACTTACTTCACTAACTTTCCGCATTTCAGACTCAGCTTCACTTTCTCCCGAACTTGCATCTGATTGTGATGTATCTATTTGACTTTTCTGACAAATGACATCTGAGGCTTGCATGAAATCTGGCTTTATTTGTTTGCGTCACCACTCCCATTGGGCGTGTCTTTAGCGCAGGTTCTCCTAATGTCTCCTGGGATATGAAGTCCCTGATGCAAGCATAGTTATCTTCACTGTTAGTCAGTTCAAATGTTCATTCGTGATTTGAGCAGATATTTATTACCTATAGTAGGTTGTGAAGTATTCGGGCAGGCTAATTTGCAAGCATAGCGCTGTGCCGGTAATTCTGAAAGTTCAGGATTACAGCCTCAACTCGCTGGCGTTTGCACTTCTCATCCAGCTAGTGATGGTGCAGTTCCCCACGACCAGGCTGCCGTGTACCAAGATTAACCAACAAATTACCCTGAAGCATTTGAGAGCGCACACGACAGCGCTCTAACCATCCGGCTTTCACTTGCTGCCTGTCTTTCTGCTTCACTTGTCTTTGATGTGCCAACGCGTTTCAAGGTATCACCACCTCTTCCTCGGGGCTGCAAACAAATGACTTCTGAGGCTTGCATGAAATCTGGCTTTATTTGTTTGCGTCATCGCTCCCATTGGGCATGTCTTTAGCGCAGGTTCTCTTAAATTAATGTCTCCTGGGATATGAAGTCCCTGATGCAATCGTAGTTATATTCACTGTTAGTCAGTTCAAATGTTCATTCGTAATTTGAACAGATATTTATTACCTATAGTAGGTTGTGAAGTATTCGGGCAGGCTAATTTGCATGCAGAGCGCTGTGCCGGTAATTCTGAAAGTTCATGATTACAGCCTCAACTCGCTGGCGTTTGCACTTCTCATCCAGCTAGTGATGGTGCAGCTCCCCACGACCAGGCTGCCATGTACCAAGATTAACCAACAAATTGCCCTGACAAATTGCTCACACTGGGAACTATATATCCCACAATGCACTTATATGACATTGCACTGAGCACAGCTGAAACAAAGCTAAAATAGAAATAAAAGATGCTGGAAATCATGTCTGTGTGAGCTTGTGATGCCGTTTCTTCAGCAGCCCAAGAAGAAGAGGCGTGTAGCCTCGAAACGCGTCAGCGAAATGATTAATGGCTGGAGTGTGAGACAAGCTGCATAATCAGGCCGGAGGGCACAAGTGATGTCGAGTGCACCCTTCAAAATGCTGTTGGGCACCGTGTTGAGAATCTGTTTTCAGGGCAGTCCTGTCCTGGGAGGGGCACCAGCTCTATCCTACTGGAGAGGCTGTCGGGCAAAACCTTTCGGATCCTGTGCAGCACATCACTTCAAATGCAAATTAAGCTTGCCTTTCGTGCTCTACATCCTACCAATGACAAATGAAAGCTTTTTAATTAAGAATGCGCATTACTTCTACTTAAGGTTTTATTTTTGCTCACACTATGAACTATATATCCCACAATGCACTGATATGACATTGCACTGAGCACAGCTGAAACGAAGCTAAAATAGAAATAAAAGATGCCGGAAATCATGTCTGTGTGAGCTTGTGATGCCGTTTTTTCAGCAGCCCGAGAAGAAGAGGCGTGTAGCCTCGAAACGCATCGGCGAAATGATTAATGGCTGGAGTGCGAGACAAGCTGCATAATCAGGCCGGAGGTCGCATGTGATGTCGTGTGCACCCTTCAAAATGCTGTTGGGCACCGTGTTGAGAAGAATATATATATATATATATATATTTCCACACACTCTCCTGTGCGTATGCCGCTGCCTGCTTCTCGAGGGTCGCGTCGCCTCTTTGGACCTCACAGGAGTAGGTCCCATAACTTTACAACAATAATCCTTTTCCCAAAAAGGATGATGACAACTTGTGTAGCTGGCTCAAAATTATTCTTTATTCTGGCCTTTTCGAACGAGTTTCAGCTGACTTGCAGCCTTGCTCATATATATATATATAATTTACCAATTAATAAACAAATGGAAAAAATGACAATTTTAAAATTAAAATTAATCATAAGTTATACTTAAATATATGATAATAGGTTATTAAACTCCTATTGTATTGTTCAACCATCCATGCACTCTATGCTAAAGGGCCACACAGGCTGGATGAACAAAATGGCTGCCACATTGTCATCAACAACACTGTACAGGAAGGCAGTGGGAAATCTCACTAGCTACCGACACAAAATGCCAACCAACCACATGGTCACAAGAGAACACATGCAGACCTATGGGGAAAGCACACTGGCTGGCTAGTGGTGCCACAAAATGGCCACCAGTCACATGGTCCCACCAACAAGAGGAAGAAGGGCGAGGCCTGGAAAGCAAAGAACACATGCAGGCCCATGGATACTGAGTGTATAAAAAAGTGTCCCATGCCACATGGCATGTGGAACAAAGGCAAATGGTGGACTTTGGCAAATACACACACTGGACAGACAAAGGAGGCATGGTAAAACAGAGAAAACAGAATTAATTCAGCAATGTGTACTTCAAAGGAACTGCCTGTAGAAGCTTCTCCCCACTTCAAAGGCACAACGGCCTGTAAAAGAAGGACCTCAGGCACCAGCTCTTCAGTAAACTACATGACCCATCAATACTCTGTTAGGAAGAAGGACTGCATTGCTGCTCCAAGGTCTGCCACTCTGCTGGACTGCTGCTCTTAAAGGAGCTGCTGCCCTGCTATGCTGGCCCATTTGCTGCTGCCCTCTTGCCTGGAAAGGAAGAACTGGACCTGCAGCCCATCTTGAACCAAGGACCCCATAATGAGTCAAAGGGCTTGTATGCTGGCCTACTGATCCGAGCCTCAGGGTCATAAAATGCTCAGTGTGTTCCTGACCCACAAGTAGTGCCGCTTATGTTCTGGACATTTGGTGTGGCAAACAAATTCTTGAAATCAATCTTTTGGGCTCTTCATGACTGAGAATAGGCCGTTTGCCCCCAAACTGCAAAGTTTTCTCCAGATATCAGCACAAGCCCCCGCCAGCCCGTATCCTTGCACACTAGCTACCTCAGCCCACAGAGGACTGCCACCATGAAGTTCCAGCCTGCATGTCCGTGATGCCCAACCTGCTCTTAATACCATGCCGTCTACCACCTGTGTCTTACTGCTTGTTCCTGGAAACCCTCTCTAATGTGAAAGGGACTCTTGGTACAAAACTTGAGAAGGTAAAACTTCAGCTGGACTGATCTGGCTCTCTATCTGACCTGCTCTCCATTTATCGTGGTGGGCCTGAACTTTTGACTGTGACTCTGTCCAGCACGACCAGATGCTTTTCAGGCACTATATAGTAGTTTATTCTTTCACATTCATAACTCCGGTTTTACTGATAGGATTGCTGTTTTTTTAGTCTTGTTTTATTTATTCAATTTATTTCTATTTTTCTAACATTGTGTGGGATAAGTTTTTATGTGGGGTTTTCACAGTTTTTTTGTTTGAAGTATTGCACAAATACTTTACACATTGCCACAAAGTTAAGAATATGCCAAACTACCAAGGGTTGAGCGCAGGTTAATTTTGGGTTCTCTTGTGCCTTTCCCTGACTAGGGTTGTGGTTGCTGCTTTGCCAAGGTTCACGCCCCAGTAAACCAGTAACCCAATTTTTTACACAGTATATAAACAAAATAAGAGTATATTCACAAGCAATATCAGTACAACTTGTAGGCTAAAATGTCTCCAAAGATTAAGTCGTAATATTATGAGATGCAGAATAGTAACAGCCACAACAATGATATAACTGATTGTTGCAAATAGGTGTGATATAAAGAAATGTCTTTTCTCTCTTCTAAACACAACTACAAATCGTCTAATCAGGATTTCTAATTAGAGAGCATAGAAAGTGTCAGCCTCTCATAGACACCTGTAGAAGACTTGGAAGACTTGTTTAGCATAAGGCTTCACACTTGAGGAAAATCCAGCAAAGAGGACTGTCCCTTCTCCAAGCCCAGATAGAATCTGCCTAACTAACTATGGCAGCAACAATTAAAAGAATGGATGCTTCAAACAAAACCTTATATCTTCTTAAACCCCCAGGAACCAACCAAATTGCTAACTGAGAGGAGCACACCCTCCTTTATGTTTTTTATCTTATTGAAACTGGTACTGCAGAGCTCAGCCTTGAGTGTTCAACCATCCTGGTATGCAAGAAACCAAAGGCCTGCTTTGACCATTATTTCTCCCAGTTCATTGCCAGGTTCCTCCCTGCAGACCTCACTATTGACAGTCTAATACAAGCAAGAATCCTTTCTCTAGCTAATGAGAAGCATTAAGAACATCTGAAAAAGAAAAAATAACATACAGCCAAGACTGGGCCCAATTCAATTGAGGCCTGAAGTCAAACTAAATTAACTCCGTCATCAACATAATGTTTGCTTACATGACTATGCATACACATGTATATAATTTAGTGGAGGGTGGTGAACTTCATTCTGCCATCAGAGTTCACAGTATTTTGCCCGCTCCGTGCTCTGCATGCAGCGCAGAGTTCCAAAAAACTCAGCGGAGCGCAGTTGCTCCTTTCAAGTGGCTCACCAACTTAATGTTAGCGAGTGCGGAAAATCATACGCTAGACAACCTCCTGGTGAGATTTCTGAATGCGAGTGCTCATGGCACGTCGCTACCGCTCGCATTGTGAAACCTGCTGCTCAAGTTGAGTAAGCTGTCACTCAAGTAGAACATCTACTTGATCAGCAGAAAGAGACAGCTCCCTCTTGTGCCGTATGTAGTGAAGTTTGTGCAGATTTCACAGCACAGGAGATACCCCCTCTATATAAATCACCATGAGCAGTGTGCCTTACTGCACTCCGCTGCTTCCAGAACTCCGCGGAGAGCAGCTGATTTTTTTTGGGCACTTCACAAAGTTACGCTTAGCAGAACTCCGCAAACTCCACCCAGGCCTTATATATTTGAGAATAAATGTGAAACATGAATACAAATAAAATAGGCTTATGTTGCTCACTTAAATATTTATACACTTATGTGTTAATCCCTAGTCTCTACCATGATTATATTCCATTAATAGATCTAAATGCATCACACACGGAAAAGAAATCAAGTCACACAATGAATATAATGTTGTATATGTATATATAATTGCATAATTGTGATGTATAAAGGGAGGAGCCTAAATGATGCTTTTCCTATCCCCACTCTGATGGCTATGATAGCAGTAAACCATGATACCAGCTCAAAAATGTGATGTTTTCAACATTTTACTGTTAGGTTTGGGGGTCTCTAGTTGGCAGAGGTAGGTACCTTTGACCAAAAAGGGACCCTTGTGTCTAGTCAAGGTAAGGAGGTACACTCCTAAAATAACCCATGCTTACCCCCTTGGTAGCTTGGCATGAGCAGACAGGCTTATCTCAGAGGCAGTGTGTAAAGCATTTCGGAACACATACAGTAACCCAGTGACAACACTAGAGATGGACACGAGACAAGTTGTAGTATTAAAATAAGTATTCTTTATATGGACTTATCACAAGACCACAAGCGACAATAATCGTTAATACTGTAGCTTCGTTCTCTTTAGATGTTAAAATGCAACACTTTGAATTCAATGTACCTTAGGATGCATAGCGCTATACACTGAAAATGTTGCAGGGAAGGTGATGAGTCGGTTCCTTACACGCAAGAACGGTGATGCATTGGGTCCCTACTGGTGTGTAGGGGATGCGTCGGTTCTTCTCAGCGAGGGGAGGTGATGCATCGGTTTCTTACTACGCTTCTATGGCAATGCGGCTCGCAATGCTGTGATGCGATGAAGATCCGGTACAATGCGACAAAGATGGCGTCTTCTTCTTGATGCGACACGATGCGTGCACGCCCGACGGCCGTGCGGTGACTCAACGATTCTTCTGAGCCGTGACAGGCCCTGCGACACGCTTCCCGGTGATGCAACGTCGATCCTCTTCTCTGGCGATGCGAGGCGCTTCGGCAATGATGCGACAACTGCAGCGGCATCACGCTTTCCCAGCGATGCGAGGACAGCAGCTGCGGCTGCGACACGCGTCTCCGTTGATGCAGCGGCATCTGGTGCAATGTCGATCCTCTTCTCCAGCGATGGGAGGTGCTTTCGCGTTGTGAAGTGACAGCGGCAGTTTGGCAACACGCTTCTTTGTGCGTCGCGCTTCCAGCTCCTTGCGACACGTAGTCCCTCAGAAAACCCCGCACAGCAGCAGGCACTTCCAAAAGAATCTTGGGGAGCTGGTGTTGAACTCTGTTGTCTCTGAGACTTCAGCAGGAGGCAAGCTCTTTATCAATCCCTTGGAGATCCTTCACAAGTTGATGAAAGTGCACACAAAGTTCCTCTCTCCTCTCTTTGGCAGTCAGGCAACCACTTGAGGCCAATCCCTCAAGCTTAGCGGAAGTCTCTCCTTAGTCTCTCTGGTTCCTCTCCTCAGCAAAGGTTACTTCTTGTTTCCCAAAAGTGATCTAAAGTTCTGGGTCGCCCTTTTTATACACAGTTTCTCTTTTTTCTCTGAAGGCAGAGATGTCTTTGCCTAGTCCAAACCAGTTCTGGTCAGTCCTGGAGCACTTTGTTGACCTGACTCCTTCTTTCCTTTTACAGTGCAGGCCAGGGACATTAGACGCACCACAGGAGGTGGAGCCAGCATTGTGGAGGAAAGGCAAAGCCCTATTCAGGTCCCAGGTGCAACTCCTCTCACCCATCTACATGTAGATCTCTCTATTCAGCCCTGTGCTGACTCACCCTGTCTCCTGGAATCCCCCTGCCCCTGTCACTCAAACTCCAGACAAGGAAGGCACAACCTAGCAGGGGCAGGCTTGGATGGTTAGACAACATAATACCTACTTTCTAAAAGTGGTATTTTCAAACACAGAATGTTAAAACCTACCTAGTTCCCTGAGTCAGTTAGCATTATAAGATGTAATAATCAAACTACCCGTTCTGGCCTATGGGGAAAAGTTAGCCTTGCAATAGTGAAAAACGAAAATGGCTGTCATTCAATATTAGGACATGTCACACACACCAGGGCAGGCCCTACCTTATACTTATAATGCACCCTGCCCTTGGGCCTACCATAGGGGTGATTAATATGCAGAAAAAGGAAGGTTTAGGGACTGACAATTGAGTGCACTTGTCCAGTCAACATGGCAGTACCAGACTGCACACAGGCTCTACAAAGGCAGACCTGAGGCACACTTTTACATGCTGCTTCTGTGGGTGGCACAACCAGTGCTGCAAGCCCACCAGCAGCATTTGATTTACAAGCCCTGGGCACTCATGGTGCACTGTACTAGGCTCTGACCAGTAAATAAAATAATCCAATCATGGAGTCACTAATCCATACATTAATTTACCATAGGGAGCACTTGCACTGTGGCACTGGACAGCAGTGGCACAGTGCCCAAAGCATCTATAACCAGCAAAAACACATGAGGCAACAGCAAAAAATGGAAGGGAGACCAACGCCAAGGTGCTAGGTCTAACATTTACGTTTTTTGTTTTCCAGATGTTTCACTTCGTAGAACCCTTACTGACTCCCCTCCAGCTTTATATCCTTTTTCTTTCTCTTTACTTCTCTTCCATGCTGCTCTTCCCTTTTCACTTTCATACACTTGTACCCCTTAAAAATGACAAAAAAACACAAATTGCACACATAACAATGAGTATATGGGCTTCAAAATGGAGTCTATGATTCCTCTCAAAAAACTTCGGGGCAGATTTACAAGACCCTTGCAACACTTTTGCGCTGGTGTTGCATCACTTTTGAAACGGCGGCGTAAAAAATGTGGCAAATTTACATCGTGAAGCATCGTGACGCATCTAGGAAAATGCGTCACATTGTAAAGCCCTACGTGACATTATAACTGCGTCAGGTATAATGTATGCACGGTAGGCGTTCCCATGCAGTAAAGCCTTGTAAAAGTGACGCAGTGAAATCTACAAGATTTCACTGCGTGACTTTTAGGACGCCACTGCGTCAAAACCTTACACCTGTTTGAAGGAGGTGTAAGGAGTAATGCAGTGTATTGGGAATAAGCCTCTACATGCATTGCTGGAGTTGTGCTATGCTTGTAGGAGAGTAGGATCTGCTTCACATGTATACCCCCACTTTTTGCCTGTGTTTCACTGTTTTTCGACTTTAGTCTGGCTGGGACCCTGCTATTCAGGACCCCAGCCTAGCTGCTTCCTCTCTAAATTGATTGCATGTACTTTAGGTACACCACAGATTGGATCCTGAGGTACCCTTGTGAGTCCCTAGTAGATGTTACACTATGTACCCAGGGCATAAGTACCCCAGAGGCCTACCAGGGGCTGAAGCATGTATTATGTCACCCCTGGAAAGCCACCCAAAATGACACCACAGGTCTGCTACTGCAACCTGGGTAAGGTGGTGCATGAACCCCTTACTGTGATATGGGTTACCTATATCACTATATATATATATATATATATACACATATAAACCTATAAGTCACTCCTATGGCAGGCCTTATCAATCCTGAAGGCAGACTGCTTGGTTCTTATGTGAGAGGATGCCCCTGCATGCACAGAGCCCCTCTGCAGCGTTCAGAGACCCTTCTCTGATGCTGTTTGTAATGCTGCCTGACCATATACTCTTAAGTGCATTATAATAACCTTGCGGTAAATGCCGGGGGTAGAATTCCTCCCTTCTAGAGGGAGAGACGTGACAGTACTGGGTTACCCGGTGGAAACTTAACAGAGCTCTGGCATCACAAAATGGATGCTGCAGCCACAGACCCGGGTCTGGCCTCCTGCAGCTGACCGAAACTCCGGCAGGGGAGGCCTGGACAATAGGTTTCCTGTCACAGGGAGGTGTAACCACCTCCCAGACAGGCTTATGTGTATTGGGGCTGGGTGGGAGCAGGGGATTCCAGTCCCCTGCTCTGGCGTGAAACTGGACAAAGGAATTGTGTGTAGCCACCCCTCTTTCCAAACCCTCCCATAGGTGGGTCCCCAGAGCTAGTCCAACCCCTTCCTTAGGTATAAGTAAGGAACCTCTGTAACCAGAACTTTAGATATCCCTGGATGAAACTCTGAAGCTGAATCCTGGAACTTTGACGCTCCACTCAAGACTAGAGGACTGAAGAAATCTCCCTTGGGGTCAAGGAGTGACTCCCCTGCTTGGCAGGCACCAACAAAGCAATTTGACGGTCTGCATTTCCAAAGCTCCTGCCGGACTCCGAAGTATTGGAAGCCCAGGAAAAGGATTTCCAGACATCTCACAGGACAACGTGAGTCCCCAGCAAATCTGAGACCCAGAGCCCTTGTGAGTAGTGTGGAACCAGAACTCCTGATCACCGTGCATTTCTGCAAGTGCATTGACTTCTCGACATCTCTTGAAGTTGTGCTTGGGCTAACTTGTAGCCCCCACCTCGAGTACTGAATCCACTGAAGATTGTCAGCCTGTTCCTGTACCGAGTGGCCCGTGGGCCGCCATTTTGTGTTTCGTCTTGAGGTCCTGTCGCAATCCCTGGTCAGTTGATGGGTGGGTCCCTGAGGGGGTACCTTTGTATTTCCTTGGGCTTCCCTGGTTGCTCCAGATGTGCCCTGACTCCCAACCAAGTGGTGAGTCCCACAGACCTTGCTGGTCTGCACCGAAGCATCTTTCTTGTTTCTGCATGAGTTGCTGTTGCCAAGGCTTATTGTGTCCAATCTGGGCACCGATGCTGCAGCACTCGACATCCTTTGTAGGACAGTTCAAATCCAGCTCCTGGTCATCCTCGACACCTCCTGGTCCTCGTGACTGAAGAGTCAAGCTTCACCTTCTTCACCTGAAATCACCCATTATCGGTGGGCACCTGCCTATCGCCTTCCTGGTCACTGGCTAGGGACCCAGACTCTGTCCCCTCTGCTTTCAGAATCTTCTCATCTTAGATCCAGGCTTGGATCTCTTCGGACACTTTGCATCTTCACGGCAGCTGCACTTCTTCGCCAGCTCCCATTGAAATCGACGACGCGACCTGACACCAAAAGACACCTATGCACCCGGCTTCCCGGGTGAGGTAACACAAGTACTCCGGTGCTCCCGTGGCTGCTAGCCCTAGAACTTCCTAAGTCCAAAAGGGTTTAGTCCTGACTCAATTCTAAGTGTCCCTAATCTTTAAAAATCTAACCGCGACTTTCCCCATAGAAGCTAACAGGAGCTTGCGGCTGTGTTCACACACTGCACACGGCCCCCGTGGGTCCCCTGTGTCACTACCTTGGGTAGTTCCTTGGGGTCCCATTGATTCTACAGACTCTAGGCCTTGTGTCTAGTTAAGTCGTGGTTCTTATACAACTATTTTAGTATATGGTTTGGCTCGCCCCTAAGGCCTGAAGTGTATTTGTGCTATTTTACTGTGATTATTGAAGTGTAACTTATGTGTTTTGACCTCTAGTCTCATAAAGAGACTAGGAGGGTGTGTTTAGGAATAAATACATATATTTTATATATATACCTGGTATGTATATCTTTCATTTAGGAACTCAAGAGATTATAGACTGGTAAAAGAAGCTGCTTTACATTCCTTCAAGACTTAGCCTGAAGGCTACTCTCCATAGCTACCACTAGGATAACTTTCAATAAAGGTTGTCTTTAACCATAACCAATAAGCGGTTGTTTGGACTGGTACAGGGTGCGCACTATTACTAGTAGACAGCATATACCAGGCCAACTTCTCACATTGGTGTGCAGCGTGTGGGATTCCAGCTTGCTATTGGTTTACCAGATAATCTCAATTGACTAACTGAAAACCACTAAAGGTACCCTAGGTACATAAAATACAAGGTTTAGAATAACAGTAAGTTCTACTGAACATAGAGTTGTGTGTTAAGGGCTTAGCATACCCTTTCTACAACTCAAGAGAGTTTAGTAGGCCACACTAGAGTAGGTAGTGCAATACACCACACCACACTAGTAATGTCTTCAAGGCCAGGAACCAGTAGGTCCCTGCCAGAAGCCAATGGGCTTCTATATTCCCAGTATGATAACCTCCCATTCATGGAATTGAGAGCACTATGTACAACTAGGAAACTGAAGACAGGCAAAAGTCCAACCACCCAGCATCTCATAGAAGTACTCATGCTGGATGACCTTAGCAGATCTTTAGGATCCGAAGGGCTAGGCAGAGTGGGTGGGACAGCACCTGAGGAAAGGTCTAGGGGTGTAACTCCCCATGACCTGACCTCTGAGGCTGGCCAGGCAGATGACAATGATCTGGACCTGGAAAATCCAATTCCCCAAGAGAGTGATGGAGAGGACCACAATGGACTCCATCCTGGGAGAGTTGGTGGTGGGCCTAGAAGGTCAAGATCTCCCTCAGTGAGTCAAACCATTCTCACTCATCTATAGGGGCCTCAATCTCCTCTCATAGGAGGGAAACCCCTTAGGAGAGAAGGGATAGACTGCTCAAGTATGAGGAAGCTCAGCTTGAAATCAGAAGAAAGCAGGTAGCCCAATATAAGGAGGCCCTAGAGATTTACAGAGCTAGAAAAAAGATGGGACTAGAGTCCCATGGTGGCAGCAACATCCCTAGAGATAGGGAGAGGTCTCACGACCATAGAAACCTGAATAAGATTGTCGCTCCCTACCAGATTGGGGATGACATCCACAAATGGATAACTGTACTGGAAAGGGCCTATATAGTACCAAGGGTCCCCCAGGAGCAGTGGGCAGCAATCTTATGGCTCTCCTTGGCAGACAAAGGTAGAGATAAGCTCCTCACTGTTAGAGAAGAGGAGTCAGATGATTACAACAGTCTGAAGAGTGCCTTAATTGATAGGTTCGGCCTAACCACTCAGCAATAAAGGTTAAAGTTCAGGGATACCCAAAAGGCACAGAATAAGACTGGGTAGACTTTGTAGATTGTGCTACTAAGGCTCTGGAAGGTTGGTTACTTGGCGGCAAAGTGCATGATTCTAAAGGATTGTACAATTTAATTATGAGAGAGCAGATCCTTAATAATTGTCAGAATCAGATGTTGCACCAGTACCTGGTAGACACGGATCTGATCTCTCCCCAAGAATTTGGAAAGAAGGCAGACAAGTGGGTCAGAACCAGGGTGAGGCAGAAGGTACAGAACCAAGGTGGTGAACCCAACAAGCAAGATCCTAAAAACTCTGACAAGGGTGGGGAGAAGGGTAAAGACCAGAAGTCTTCACAAGGCCCCCCAAACTCTTCTTCAGGTGGGGATTCACAGTCTAACAATGAAAAAGGCCAAAAGAAACCATGGTGCAAAATCTGTAAGCAAAAAGCTCACTGGAACAGTGACTGCACCAAGTCCAAAGAATCTACTCCAGCCACCATTGCCCCTAAGGCAACTGTTCCCCCTAGTACAGCTAGAATTGGTGGTGGTAATGTCCAGAATAAGGGAATGGTGGGGTTGAACCTGGGTTCTGAGATGGGCTCTGGCCTAGTCAGATTTCCAACTCAGGCTGTTCTATTCCGTGATGGAGGC
Organism: Triturus cristatus; assembly: GCF_964204655.1. NCBI lineage: Eukaryota > Metazoa > Chordata > Amphibia > Caudata > Salamandridae > Triturus > Triturus cristatus. The sequence goes on along the minus strand of NC_140592.1, from coordinate 1,080,715,937 downwards.
ATGGATATGTCCTACTTTGTGAGTTCCAGTAATCCTGTCAAATACAGACAACAGCCTTTAATAAATGGAATAGAGTCTCTGGAATTCAGGGACACAGGAGCAAGTGTCACAATGGTGACAAATGTTCTTGTGGATCCTGGGCAGATTATACTTGGTGAAATGTACCAAGTGACCAATGCTAGTAATGTCGGAACAGACCATTCTCTGGCAGTTTTTATCTTCTCCTGGGGAGGGGTAACTGGCCTTAAGAAGGCTGTGGTAAGTGCAGACCTACCAGTACAGTGCTTGCTTGGCAATGATCGAGAAACTTCAGCATGGGCTAAAGTGGAGCTCAGGACACATGCAGAAATGTTAGGGATCCCTGCTCATGTCTTTGCTGTGACTAGGTCACAGGCCAAAATGTCTACCACTGGACAGGCCCTGGATTCTGGAATAATGGACCAGGTGCCTCCCAAGAGGAGGAGCAGTAGGGTTAAGGCAGTGCCCCCCGACTCACAATGCAGATCAGTTTCTTCAGGCAGATGATCTTGAGCCTGAAGAAGGAACTGTCCCAGAGGAGCTTGAACCTGACCAGGTTGAGATCTTGGGGAGAGGGGTCCCTTACAGGTCTGATCTGAGCTAGGAGCAGAAAACCTGCCCCTCTCTTGAACCATTCAGAAAGCAAGCTGCTGATGAAGCTGCTGGGAATGCTAGTGGCACCCATAAGATTTATTGGGATGATGGACTCCTTTACCCAGAGAGCAGAGACCCCAAGCCTGGTGCATCCAGGAGGTTGGTTATACCTCTGAAGTTTAGGGGCTTCCTATTGACACTAGCTCATCATATTACCCAGGCAGGACACCTGGGCCAGAACAAGACTTGGAACTGAATTGTCCTTTACTTTCACTGACCCCACATGTCTGAAGACACTAAGGAGTTTTGTCGCTCCTGTGTGACCTACCTACCTAGGACTCCCCACAGGGTACTTCATGTCAACAGACTAAAACCATATGTTGACAGGGCAGACATGGGCTTGCTCATGGCTACTGACGAAGGACAGGAGGAATAAAGTGACCCACTCCCTCACCTACTTTCTGAGAACCCTGATGATGGCTCAGTTGATGGTGTAGCCTTGGCAGGCAGCCTCACTGACGAGCAGCAAACTGACTGCAGAAAACCTCTCAGTCAGAACAGACATATGTTTTCTCTGACTCCAAGTCAGACCACCTGGTGCACTCATGAAGTGGACATTGGGGACAGTCTGCCTTTGAAGAATAAGATCTATAGGCAACCTGACCATGTGAGGGACTGTTTAAGAACAGAAGCCCAAAAGATGTTGGATTTGGGAGTTATTGAACCCTCAGATGGCCCTTGGGCTAGTCCAGCAGTCCTGGTACCTAAATCTCACACCAAAGATGGCAAGAGAGAGATGAGGTTGTGTGTGGATTACAGGGGTCTCAATGCAGTCACAAGGACTGATGCCAATCTCATCCCCAGGGCAGATGAGCTAATAGATACTTTGGCCTCAGCCAAGTTTCTAAGCACAATTGACCTGACAGTTGGCTACTGGCAGATCAGACTAGCTGATGATGCAGAGCCAAAAACAGCATTTTCTACCCCTAGTGGGCACAATCAATTTGTGGTAATGCCCTTTGGTTTGAAGAATGCACCTGCCACTTTCCAAAGGTTGGTGAATCAAGTGCTTACAGGCCTGGAACACTATAGTGCAGCATATCTAGATGACATTGCTGTCTTTAGCTCCACCTGGGAGATCACCTGGTCCACCTAAGGAATGTTTTGGAGGCCCTGCAAAAAGCAGGCCTAACTACCAAGGCTACTAAGTGCCTGATAGGGCAGAGTCAGGTTGTATACCTGGGCCACCTTGTAGGTGGAGGCCAGGTTCACCCATTGCAGAGCAAAATCCAGACCATAATGGACTGGGTTGCTCCCACTACCCAGACTCAGGTGAGAGCCGTCTTAGGCCTGACTGGGTAATATAGAAGATTTGTCAAGGGGTATGGATCAATAGTGACACCCCTGAATGACTTAACCTCTAAGAAAATGCCCAAAAAGGTTCCGTGGACAGTTAGCTGTCAAAAGGCATTTGATGACCTGAAGCAGGCCATGTGCACTGCTCCCATTCTGCAAAGTCCTGACTACTCCATAAAGTTCATTGTCCAAACAGATGCATCTGAGTTGGGGGTAGGGGCTTTACTGTCACAGTTGAATGATGAAGGTCAGGATCAACCAGTAGCTTTCATAAGCAGAAGGTTGACCCCCAGAGAGAAACGTTGGTCAGCCATTGAGAGGGACGCCTTTGCTGTGGTTTGGGCTAGGAAGAAGTTGAGGCCATACTTGTTTGGTACTCACTTCAGACAGACCATAAGCCCCTCTTATGGCTAAAACAGATAAAGGGTGAAAATCCCAATTGCTCAGTTGGTTCATTTTTCCCTACAGGGGATGGACTATACAGTGGAACATAGACCTGGGAGTAACAATGCCAATGCAGATAGACTCTCCAGATATTTCCACTTAGAACATGAAGACTCAACTGGTCAAGGTTAGTTTAATGTCCCTGCGTTGGGGGGGTGGGGGGTTGTGTAGGAGAGTAGGATCTGTTTCACATGTATACCCCCACTTTTTGCTGGTGTTTCACTGTTTTTCGACTTTAGTCTGGCTGGGACCCTGCTATTCAGGGCCCCAGCCTAGCTGCTTCTTTTCTAAATTGATTGCATGTACTTTAGGTACACCACAGACTAGATCCTGAGGTACCCTTGTGAGTCCCTAGTAGATGGTACACTATGTACCCAGGGCAGAGGTACCCCAGAGGCCTACCAGGGGCCGAAGCATGTATTATGCCACCCCTGGAATGTCACCCAAAATGACACCACAGGTCTGCTACTGCAGCCTGGGTAAGGTGGTGCATGCACCCCTTACTGTGATATAGGTTACCTATATAACTATATATATATATACACATATAAACCTATTAGTCACTCCTATGGCAGGCCTTATCAATCCTGAAGCCAGAGTGCTTGGTTCTTCTGTGAGAGGGTGCCTGTAGGAGAGTAGGATCTGCACTTATGTTGCCCCCACTTCTTTTCTGATGTATACACTGGTTTCTGGCTATAGTCTGACCGGGTCCCTGCTAATCAGGGCCCCAGTCTCTCTGATCTCTCTAAACAATTTGGTGTGCATATTAGATGCACTAGTGATTGGATACTGTGGTACCTTATGAGCCCCTAGTTTATGGTACCCTAGGTACCTAGGGCATAGGCACTTCACAGGCCTACCAGGGGCTGCAACATGTATTATGCCACCCCTGGGAAGCATTCTCAATCTGACACCGCAGGCCTGCTACTGCAGCCTGTGTGAGGTAGTGTTAGCACTCCTCACTGAGGTATAGGTTCCTATATCTCACCATACACACACATATAAACCTATCAGCCACCCCTATGGCAGGCCCTAACAATCCTGAGGGCAGGGTGCTTGGTTTACAATGTGAGGGGGTGCCTCTGCCTGAGAAGGGCCCCTCTGCAGCTACCAGAGTCTATTCCCTATGGCTGTTTGTGGATGCGGTTAAACCATATACTCTTAAGTGCACTAAAATGCTAACTTTGGAATGACTGCATCAAAACGTGTCGTATTTAGTGTCAAACAACTTGGAATCATACCCCCACATCAGACCATGATGTGGGAGCATGATCCCACCCTTCTAGAGGGGACGACATGTAAAACAACAGAAATCCTATAGAGCCCTGGCAACACAAAATGGATGCCACCAGCACAGACACTGGGCTGCCCTCCTGCTGCTGACTGAAACTCGCAGTGGAGGAAGCCCACCAAAAGGCATCCTGTCACAAGGAGGTGTCACCACCTTCCAGACAGGATTTAGTGTATTGGGGCTGGGTGAGTGCTTTGAAGTCATGCACTGGGGGAGCAGTAGGCTCCTCTGTGCATATGCCAGCTCAAACCGGTTCAGGGGCTACCTGTCCCTGCTCTGGTGCGAAACTGGACAAAGGGAAGTGGGTGTAACCACCCCCTCCCCTGAACCTCCTAGAGGAGTGGTCATAGAGCTAGTCCCTCCCCTATCTTCACTATAAGATAGCAAACTTTGCCATTGCAAATCAGATAACCCTGGACGACGCTCTACAAAGAAGAATCCTGTCCTTTCGACGTTCCACTACCTTTGGAAGACAGAAGAATCTCCCTTGGAGTCAAGGAGTGACTCCCCTTCTTGGCAGGCACCAAAAACCTTAATCAATTGTTGCAAACTTTCCTGCTCCCGCCGGAGTTCGAAGTCCCTGCTGCCCCAGAAGTACATTTTCTGACTTCTCAACAGCCATTGTGAGTCCCCAGCAAAGCTGTGGCAAGTGGACCCCACGACTGACGAGGAACAGCAATACCCGGCGACGGTGCACTATTGTCGAGTGCAAACTCTTCACAATGTCCTATGGATTTGTGCTTTGGACCACTTGTGGCTCAAGCCTCCAGCAGGGTTTGCAGTGAAAATCAGAGGCCTAACCCATCCCGAGTGACTGTGGGCTCCTGTGAAGCATTTCCTGAAGAGGCGCCTTCGCGATCCCTTGCCCATTGGCTTGTGGGTCCCCTGAAGACTTTCCTATCAACTAAAGGGGCTCCCGTGATTGTTCCAGGCCTGCCCTCACTCACACTTGCTGGGTGAGTCCCTCAGACCCTGCTGGTCTGCACCATCGACTTTTTTCAGTCTACACAAGACTTGCAGTTGCCAAGGCTTGTTGGCCCCAATCCGGTTGCTGGCACCACCATCAGCCGCAGACTTTGTGGGACACTCCGAATCCAGCTGCTGGTCATCGTTGAACTCTCCTGGACCTCGTGAGCAAAGAGTCAAAACATCATCGATTACCTGAAATCACCCGACATCCGTGGTCATCCATCTTCTTGGCCACCGGTCACTGGCAAGTGACTTTGAACACTGTCCCCTCAATTTTCAGGCCGCCTCCATCTTGAATCCACCCTTGGATTCCACTGGACACTTCTTCAGTCGACGCAAGCAGCAAGTCTTCTTTGGTCTCCATAGAAAACAGCGGCGTGACCCGACACCAAAAGACACCTATGCACCCGGCTTCCCTGGGTGAGGTAACTCGTGCACTCCGGTGCCCTAGTGTGTGTTGGCCCTCGAAGGACTTACCTTGTAAGTGGCTTGCTTGTAGACTTCCTCGAAGTACCCTAAAACTTTAAAAATCAAACCGCGACTTGCACCATTATAATCAATAGGGAACCCGCGGCTGTGTTCACACACTGCACGCTTCTCCCGTGGGCCTGTTACTTACATGCTAACACTTCAGTAGTGAAGCCCCAGCGATTCCCCAGGCCCTAGGCCTTGCCATTTTGCAAGTCGACATTGTTATACCATTTTTGTAGTATATGGTCTGGTACGCCCCTAGGGCTCCAGCCATATTTGTGCTTAATTTATTGTGAAACGTTGACATTTGAATGTGTATCTGGCTTCTAATCTCATAAAGAGATTAGTAGAGTGTGTCTAGTAATAAATACATATATATTTGATATATATACCTGTGTGGTGTCCTTTCATTTGGTAATTCAAGAGATTATAAGGTAAAACAAGCTGCTTTACATTCCTCTGAGACTTAGCCTGAAGGCTGCTCTCCACAGCTACCACTAGGGTAGCTTTCTTTAAAAGGTTGTCTTAAACCTATCTACCATAAGAGTCGAATTGGACTATTGCAAGGTGGCCACTATAACTAGTGACCAGGATATGCCAGGTCAACTTCTCACAGTGCCCCTGCATGAGCAGAACCCCTCTGCAGAGTTTGGAGACCCTTCTCTGATGCTGCTTGTAATGCCGCCTGACCATATACTCTTAAGTGCATTATAACCTTGCGGTAAATGCTAACTTTGTGATGGCTGCACAGAAACATGTTGTGCATGGTGTCAAACACTTTGGAATCCTACCCCCCGCCAGTTCTGGCAGCGGGGGTAGAATTCCACCCTTCTAGAGGGAGAGACATGACAGTACTGGATTACCCGGTAGAAACTTAACAGAGCCCTGGCATCACAAAATGGATGCTGCAGCCACAGACACGGGTCTGGCCTCCTGCTTCTGATCGAAACTTCGGCAGGGGAGGCCTGGACAATAGGTTTCCTGTCACAGAAGGGTGTAACTACCTCCCAGACAGGCTTATGTGTATTGGAGCTGGGTGGGAATACTCTCTGAGTGCTTTGAAGTCCTGCACTGGGGGCATATTTGGTGTCCCTGTGCATAGTCCAGCTCAAACCGGTCCAGGAGCTTCCAGCCCCTGCTCTGGCGCAAAACTGGACAAAGGAAATGGGTGTAGCCACCCCTTTTTCCAAACCCTCCCAGAGGTAGGTCCCCAGAGCTAGTCCAACCCCTTCCTTAGGTATAAGTAAGGAACCTCTGTAACCAGAACTTTAGATATCCCGGGACAAAACTCTGAAGCTGAATCCTGGAACTTCAACGCTCTACTCAAAACTAGAGGACTGAAGAAATTTCCTTTGGGGTTAAGGAGTGACTCCCCTGCTTGGCAGGCACCAACAAAGCAATTTTCCAGTCTGCATTTCCAAAGCTCCCACCAGACTCTGAAGTATTTGCAGCCCAGGAAGAGGATTTCCAGATATCTCACAGGCCGACCCGAGTCCCCAGCAAAGCTGAGACCTGCAGCCCTTGTGAGTAGCGTGGAACTGGAACTCCTGGTCACCGTGCATTTCTGCAAGTGCATTGACTTCTCAACGTCTCTTGAAGTCGTGCTTGGGCTAACTTATAGCCTCCACCTCGAGCACTGAAGATTGTCAGCAGGGTCATTCCGAGTGACCCGTGGGCCACCATTTTGTGTTTCGTCTTAAGGTCCCTTTGCGATCCCTGGTCCGTTGACTGGTGGGTCCCTGAGGGGATAACTTTGTATTTCCTTGGGCTTCCCTAGTTGATCCAGACGTGCCCTGACTCCCAACCAAGTGGTGAGTCCCACAGACCTTGCTGGTCTGCACCGAAGCATCTTTCACGTTTCTGTGTGGGTTGCTGTTGCCAAGGTTTGTTTTGTCCAATCCGGGCACCAACACTGCAGCACTCGACATCCTTTGTGGGACAGCTCGAATCCAGCTCCTGGTTGTCCTCGACGCCTCCAGGTCCTCGTGGCTGAAGAGTCAAGCTTCACCTTCTTCACCTGAAATCACCCAACATCGGTGGGCATCTGCCTATCGCCTTCCTGGTCACTGGCTAGTGACCCAGACTCTGTCCCCTCTGCTTTCAGGTTCTTCTCATCTTTGATCCAGGCTTGGATCTCTTCGGACACTCCGCATCTTCACGGCATCAGCATTTCTTCGCCAGCTCCCATGGAAATCGACGACGCGACCCAACACCAAAAGACACCTATGCCCCCGGCTTCCCTGGGTGAGGTAACAGGAGTACTCCAGTGCTCCCGTGGGTGCTAGCCCTCGAACTTCCTAAGTCCAAAAGGGTTTGGTCCTGACTCAATTCTAAGTGTCCCTTCTCTTTAAAAATCTAACCGCGACTTTCCCCATAGAAGCTAACGGGAGCACGCAGCTGTGTTCACACACTGCATACGGCCCCTGTGGGTCCCCTGTGTCACTACCTTGGGTGGTTCCTTGGGGCTCCAGCAATTCTACAGGCTCTAGGCCTTGTGTCTGGTTAAGTCGTGGTTCTTATACCACTATTTTAGTATATGGTTTGGCTCGCCCCTAGGCCTTGACGTGTATTTGTGCTATTTTACTGTGATTATTGAAGTGTAACTTATGTGTTTTGACCTCTAGTCTCATTAAGAGACTAGGAGGGTATGTTTAGGAATAAATACATATATTTTGTATATATACCTGCTGTGGATATCTTTCATTTAGGAACTCAAGAGATTATAGACTGGTAAAATAAGATGCTTTACATTCCTTCAAGACTTAGCCTGAAGGCTGCTCTCCATAGCTACCACTATTATAGCTTTCAATAAAGGTTGTCTTTAACCTATAGCCAATAAGGGGTTGTCTGGACTTGTACAGGGCACCCACTATAACTAGCGGACAGCATATACCAGGCCAACTTCTCACAGTGCTTGCGACACGACTCCAGCAATGCGTGACTTTTTTGCCAACAGATGTGTCAGAATTTCTGACGCATCCGTCAATCTTTGCGTCATAGTGCACCAAATTGTAAATACGGCTCGTCTATGGTGGCGTAAGTGCTGTTCACGCAGGCACAGGGAAACTGACGTATCTATACAGATGCGTCAGTTTGTTGTAAATCCACCCCATCATTGTTGTATACCATTCAAAATCACAAATAGATATCAATGACTTGATGGTCAGTGCAGACTAGAGAGGCATGCAACATAAGATGAATTCTGATATGCCTAATTAACCTTGATTAGTAATTCTAACCCCAACCAGGGAACAGATCCAGCACCCAGCTTAATCGTCCCCATTTTCGTGTGTAGCAGTATAAGTGAGTGCATGAGGGCAGGAGGAATGTTCCAGCTCCCAGGGTTCCACCATAGTTTCCCTCGATCCACATGGCTGAAAGCTGACCTGCAATTCATGAAACATAAATGCAAGTATTGATAAGGCCATTATATTGGTTAGAGAAGCCCGTCTGATTTAATAGGATTATGGCATTCTCAATGGCCCATGTTGTTTGCTCTTCGAGAAGTGTACCTGCAAAGTAGACAGTATTTACAAATGGCAGTGGTGGTTTAGTTGGTAGCATATCTATTCTCTTTGTGCATTAAATATGAATATAGAAGTATTGGTGCCCCTCCAGATTGGAATAACTGCACCCCACTACCTAAGGAGCCAAACCACCGGAGCCCAATTGGACCCAGTGAAGACGTGGAAGCAAAAATATAAACCTCAGCAGTCTTATTCTGTTTTCTATTAATTCATAAAGTTCTTTAGAAAAATTACTCCAAATACCAGCAGGACATCAATATAATTCTTGCTGAATCCATTTAATATAAATATATAACAAAATCTGAAGTTACAAAGTTAAAAAGCAGTAGCAACATAATCAGGATTAAACAGCTTGATGTAACAATCCATACGTTGAACTGGCAGCCGACACGTGTTTCGTTTCTTTAAACTTTTTCAAGGCTTTGATCAGTATTTGCATAGGCAACCAAATGAATTTGTATAGAAGTTGTCCAAGTCTTGTAGAAAAAAATCGTCTGTCCCTAGGTAAGTTATAGTACTCTGTTGTAACAATCGACTGCGTCTTGTATTAGTCATATAGGAACATTGGTTGTTTTCTAGTTTTGGTAGTCACATAATCTTGGGCTATGATACGCCCCTGTTTGTATTGAAGAATCCCTCATATGGCATCATCAATGTATGTAACAAGACAATAGTGATCTGCACTCAGTTTATAGACTCTGAGGCCTTTTGTTTGTGTTTGGTAATGGACCTGACTGGTGACTACCTGCTGGTAAAAATGTTGCCCAAGTTTCCTCTGGCAGATGGGATCTAATTCCCTCCTGAACATGGTGCAGCAACTTTTTCGTTGTTCCCCAAAAGCTTGCACTACCATTGCTTCTTACTACACAAAGTAATTTGGACCATAGTCAATCATCCTGCTGCCTTTTTATGGCGCATCGACATTTTTTAAGTGAGGTTTCATGATATATGAGCATTGATTGCAAGTGGTGGAGGGCTCTTTATGCCTAATCATGACCTTTTTTAGCATCCTTAGTTGTTTAATTTGGGGATGAACCCATATTAAAGGGTACTTCATGTTTGATTCCCTGCTCTTGCTGGATAAAGGAATTTCTCAAAGAGCCATTCAGTGAAAAATTCCTAGATAGTAAGGGCATTGTTGGAGATTGCTAGGCATTGTTGTAACAGCACCGTTGCCGATTCAGACAGGCTGTTTATGGTCAATAGAGGGTATTTAATCCTTTTTTCAATGTTAAGTACCGATCCAGGTGCCTCCTTTGTTCGATTAAATTCTGAAGTGGCTTCTTAGAAAGTCCCCTCTTGAGGTAGACAGTCGTTGTCCCATTTTTCACCAGCATGTAACTTTAGATTAAAATATGGAACGCCCCTGAGGCTGGTTTTTCAGCAGCATCCTAGGGGATTGCCTTAAACTAAACAACAGCAGTTTCATCCTATGGTTGTCGTACATCAAGAACACCTTAAGTGACCTGGATTTAAGAGCACTTTTAAATTCCCCAGAAAGTATTGGGCACACACTAAAGTCTTGGTAAACCAGAAATTTCTCTTGCACAGAGAGGAGGCCACAATAAAGAGATGGTTAGACATGGCTTGAGTCCTCAACTATATATCAATCTCTACCATCTCTGGAATGGAGCCTTACGTAACAGGGGTTGCAAACTCGGGGGCTTATTTACCTGCTGCCCCATATTTACAAGCGTGGCATGGCTTTTCGTGTCCTTGTAAATATGGCCCCTTTCCATTGAACACTTTGCGTGAAAGAGGCTTGACACGGGTATTGCTGTGGATGTTCCCACTTAGCACCCATGTATTCTGCCACATTTCCAGATTTACGAGAATTTGTAAACCTGGAACTGCGTCAGAATGCTGCACCACCCCAGGGGAGGCGTAGCGAGGTCCAACAAGGAGAAATATTTAAATTCTTTCTTGATATTTCCTCTTGCAGCACACATCGAACGATGAAATCCCCTCTTGTGATTATTTATGTGCAGGAAGGTGTTCCTTCCTGCACATAAAAAGTCATTGAAAAAAAAGATGTTTTTCAACTTATATGTGTGCTGCATTAGGCAACTCTCTGCAAATGCAAAGGATGAGCTTGCGCTTGTCATAGACATGTATATTGCCGGGCCGCCCTTTGGATGGCCATATTTTGCTCCTTTTCGGGTGGGCACAGAATAGTTTGTAAACTTCTATGGGGCAGATTTATGAGCCCCTTGCGCCACTTTTGCGTCACTTTCCCCATGTTAAAAGTGACGCAAAAGTGGCGCAAGGGGCTCATAAATCTGCCCCTATATGTGGAGTGGATCTTCAAACCATGTCTCCTGTAGGAGAATGATGTCAAACGTTTGCAAGTATGCTCCAAATTCTGGGTCAGATGTTTTACTTGCTAGACTAATAATGTTCAGAAAAACACAATTGCAGAAATTCAGGGGTCTCCTAGCTGTTTGCAATGTTTTCTAAATCCATTCAATGATTCTGCTCTGCACAATTTATTGTTCAGAAGAGCCATCTCCAGTCTTCTTCTGGTGACTGAGATGTGTACCTATATGTTCCTGAATGATTTCTGGGTGAGGTTTTTGTTGGCAGGGAATTTCCAAGAGCACCCTTGAGGACTGAAAATGTGGACACCATCACTGGGTAGGTCTAAGGCTATCGAAGGAAGGGGTATGCTGGTTTGTGGTGGGGCCTCAACCTTATTCCCCACTTCTTAAAGGTAAACCTCTCATTTAATATTTTCCAAGCTGTGTCTGCAGACCTCCAGGTGGTCCTAGTTGTTTTGTTTCTGAGGGTATTCCTTGTAGAGTAAATTCAACTGCAACTAGATCTTTTGACATCAGAGTTTGTAGGTTGGGGATCAGAGCTAATAGCCATAAGATTCTGCCCTTGTTTAAGATCTTAGGATTCCCTCAGATTAGTATTCAGGAGAGAACAGTACAATGTTTGTGTCAGGAAGCTTATTAGACATTCCAAATAGGTCACGTTGGGCTGGTCTGGACTCTTGTGCACATAGGAGAAGTGTACCTGACAAATTGTGCCAGCTAGTCCTCGAAATGGGGAGCTCTGGAATTGGTGCCTTGAGTTGGGAAGCAGCCATCTGGATTAGCACCTGATCTGTGTTGGCCCTTCATGTTTCATATTTTCCCTCATAATAGCGTGCTTGAGGATCGTTGGTTGCGAGGTTAGCCCTTGACATTTTATCCTGGGTGTCACCTGACTGTTATGCGTCTACATTTGTCAATGAGCTGGTCTTGCCCTTTGAGCTCAAGGATGCCCCACTTGGGCCCATAATGTTTCTAACACCTATTTCCTCTGTTTTACAATGTCTTTGATTTCTGAAAGCATTGCACTTTCCTGCATTTGGGACTGCTGTCCTCAGTTACCTTTGCAGGTATCTTACCCCCTACTGGTATGATGTGTGAAAGGATTATATTTCCAAATCCAACGTGTGGATCCTGGAAACTGTATTGAAGATGGGAATTTCTGCAAGCTGTTTGCTCATATGATATTTTTTGCTTCAAACTTTCCTTCTTTGCTTTGATCTGATGCCCTGGAACCTAAGAACAGTTTGGCAAGTTGGGTTTGGTTAAAACCAAAGGGTCCTTGTGCTTGAGAAAAAAATCTAAGCCCTTGGGGAGTTTGAACAATAACCATAGTTGTGTCACTAATGTCTCAATCCGGAACGCTCTCACTGGGAGGACTATGTGTATTGATGTGTGAAAGGCCATGAGATTTCAAGTTAGAAAGTCGCTAATTGGGATCACAATGTTGTGACTGTATTCCTAGTGAAGGCTTGGTGGTAGGCTTTAGATCCATAAATAAGTTGCTAAACATAACAGAGAGGCAGGATAGTTTGTCCAGAACCAGAGCACAAGTAGAGCTTGAGAAGCAATTGTGAATCAAACTGGGTTTGCTTAATGAGCTTATTGAGATCATCCAGTTTTTCATCAATGGAAGTGACAAAAACCTCAAGTGTAGTGAACAATGATATCTGTATGGCCATTTTGCTGGACTGGTAGGCCCTCCACTGATAACTGCATGGTTTTAGTAGGGATGACTAAACATTGTCCATCTATGCTACCCTTCTCTCCCTGGTTTGATTTGGTGCATTGAGTGCTGCTTGTGAGGGAAATTCCCTGGGCATACAAGCTACCATCTCCTCCCATTCTTGAGTGGTGAGGAAGGAGATGTCATTGGATACACCCTGAGTAGCCTCCAAGACTTGCTGGCCTAGGGATTCTTGCCTGTCGCCGGCCTCTGGGAGGTGCAAAGAAACAAAGTACGGAGAGGCAACCCAAAAAGAAAGATTAATGATCTACAATTGTGATTCCACAGAATGAGATCAGGAGTCTTCGGTATCTCTGTTGCTTCTTTTTATTTTCAAATTATTAAGGTAAAAAACCAACTCATGCACTCAACAAGTTTCACCCTAAATAGGGCTTCATCAGGGTTGCAAAGATTGACATAAAAACATCTTACAATAAGACAAAATGCAGACAACACACAGTCTCAGACATAGAAACTTTACACAAATGATGTATTCCAGAACTGTTATACTGTGTTTATACATATTGCTAAAATCTTTTCCAAAACATTGCTTTCATTGCTATTAGCTTGCAATTTATTCTGAGAGTTAATTTGATTTTGTTTCGTGTATCATCATACTGAAACGAGAAAAAACTGTGAAAACCCCTGAAAAAAGCGTGTAAAGCGATAAGCAAAAAAGAATAGAGTTCATACCAAAGGACCTTCAGACAGATCAATAGAGAGAGAGAAGAAAATAACAAGATGAGTAAGGAAAAAGGGGAAAGAATAAGAACAAACGTTTTTGCCACCCAAAAGGTGAGAAACAAAAAGCCAACTCTTGAAATCATTGTCAATCCCAATAACACCAACACTATCGTGCCAAACGAAAAAAAGAAAGATTTTCAATTTTACAAAATGGAAAGGGAGATCAACTGGCTATCCAAGTCTAAAGAATCTGACACACAGAGTCTGGGTAGTTCAGCCAGCCTCTTAAGCAGCTCCAATGCTTCTTCCACTGAAGAAATAGCTATAGCTTCCAGCAATGGGATAAAGCCCAATGCTAATCCTGCATCCTCCTCTTTTTTAGAGGATGTGTTAAGATATCAAATTGGAAGCAAACAGAAAAAAGCCAAGTGGGAAGACAAGAAGGGGAGGCTGGCAAAAGAACCGAAAGAGATTCACGAGTTCTTACCAGAAATCAGAGAAAGAAATTGAACAACTAACTGTAAGAGATCATTGTGGACCCAATGACAGCATTTCTGAATGTAACAATCTTGTGGTTAATTTATCCAATCGACCCTTTAAATGATGTTGAATTGTATGTATTGAGTAACGGGTTGAGCTTCTGTGCAACAAACAATGGTGTCTTTTCTGAATTACATGCAGATTTGTTTAAATTTACACACAGGGCTAACTTGAAATGCCACTTCCATCTTAATCAAAGTTATCAAACTTCATCTTTAGTTGTTCCCACTTCCTCTTCAGATGTGTCAATTTAACATCTAATAAACATGTGTCTGTTCTACTTGCTTTAGATGAGGAAACAGAGATGTCATAGGAACATTTAGCTCAGGAATTGGGTATTTGCCAGGGTTACACTCTTGACAGTGGCTTACACATTCAAAGTAAATTTACACCTCAAGGTCTTCATCTAAATTGCATTGATGTCTTTTCTTAAATGGTGACTGATGACCTTTACAAAATAGAGGACAAACTCACAGGGAAGGGTAATCCTTATACTTTGGAGAATCTCACTACAACCGAGCGAAGGGCTCTGGCTGATCTAAAAAATTACACCTCTCTTGTCATCCGTGAGGGTGACAAGGGAGGTAACGTTGTGACCATGAACCGGATAGACTATTAACAAGAGGCAAACAGACAGTTGAGCGATCAGAATTGCTACAAAAAATTGGGCTCAAATCCATACTCTGGGGCAATAGTTGTAATCAATGTGCTCATTGGAAGGAAATAGGACTTTTGTCTGAATTGGAATATCAATTTCTGAAGGTCACCCATCCTAGATTTCCGTGTCTATACCTTTTACCCAAAATACATAAGTTGGCCAAATGTCCACCTTGCCGTCCAATTATCTTGGGTAATGGGTCTTTGACAGAGCATTTGTCCGAATCTGCGGACCCTTTACTCAAAACTCTTGTGGTCAATCTTCTGTCCTATATTCAGGACACAAAGGACATATTAAACAAGTTTGAGGATGTACAGTGGGACGATTCAATGTGGTTAGTCACCATGGACGTAGAGTCTCTACACTTGTATTAAAAAAGAATAGGGCCTCATTGCAATCGACCACTTTCTGTCAACTAGAAATGCTAGTCTCTTGGAGCACAATTTGATGTTCTTAGAAATGATTGACATAATCCTGAGTAATAGCTTCTTCTTGTTTAACTTGGACTGGTACCGCCAATAACAGGGTACGGCTATGGGATCAAAATTCACGCCATCTTATGAGAATTAATTCATGGGATAGTTTGAAAAAACCCAAGCCTAGTCCCTGAGAGCAGGAGAGTGGATGAAAGATGTGTATTTCTGGGGACGTTATATAGGTGATATGATCTTGATCTGGACAGGCACTGAAACTAGCTTGCAGCAATGTTTTTGCTATCACAATGACAACACATTTAATGTTTGTCTTACTATGAAAATGTCCAAAACCAAGATACAATTCTTGGACTTGGACCTGCACATTGAGGATCATGAACTTCACAGTACCATTTTTAGAAAGAAAACTGCTGTCAACAGTATCTTACATTTTGACAGCGCCGATCCAATGAGCACAAAACATTCTATTCCTTTTGGTGAACTAATAAGGGTCTGCAGAAACTGTAGCGATGATTCACAGTTTGAAGAACAAGATAGATGCTCTATACAATGTTTGCAGGGAAGATGCTATAGAAAACTGGATCTCAATCGGGCTCTCAGACGAGTCTGGTGCACCACCCGTGTAGAAACACTCAAGAATAAACCCAAAAAGAGCTCCATGAAACGCCTATCATTCATCACAACGTATTCCAAGCTAAATCAAGATCTGTTCAAAATATTACACAAACATTGGAAAATTCTACAGGGTGCTCCAGGAGTAGGTCTCCTTTTGAGTAAAAATCCCTCTATCACATATAAAAGATCCAAAACGCTGCGAGAAGTATTATGTACAAGCTATACAGTAGTACGCTCACAGAATGTTGGAACATGGTTGAGACGCCCTATAGGCTTTTTCATATGCGGAGAATGTAATATCTGTCATTTGGGCATGAATAAGACCGTTAGCTTTTCTTACAACAACAAAAGCATATATCATGTCAAGCACTTTTTAAACTGCCTATCTACGTATGTAGTATATGTGATTAAATGTGTATGTTCCAAGCTCTATGTGGGCAGCAGGGTCAGACAGTTACAAGTACGCACATAAGAACATAGACATGCTTGCCTAAACAATGACCATTCGAATGCACTAAGTTCACATCTGTGTGATGCAAGTGTTTCCCGTTCCAACTTTTGGTTTCACGCAACAGACTGTGTCCTTCTAGATGGGAGAGGTGGGAACAGGGAGTTGCGTTTGAGACAAATTGAGGCACATTGGATTTTCAAACTGAAAGCAGTAACTTTGGGGTTAAATTCTGACAATGAGATGCATTACTTGTTGTAATTATTGTTCATTTCAACCAGCACACTGTGCGTCAGACTGCTAGGGGTAAACATAAATTAAATAAAACAATTGGTTCTGTCGGGGTAACGGTCATGATCACATTTTAAACTTACTAATGGATCCTGGAACATATGTGCTAAAATACTAAGGACAAGCTGACATTTTTCTCCCCTCTCCTGAACGCACGTTTATTTATTTATCTTGTATATATTGCACAGTCAATGTCACCAATCACCACATGTCACTTTCTCACCACAGTCAGTTATTCCCTATTGCAATTGAATTTGTAAATTGCGACAGCCACGAATATTTGATATCTATTTCTGAGTATATTATTGAATACTACTTTTGGTGTGTGTTATGCATTTTTTCCTTGTTTCCCAAATCATTGGTATGCTGTTGCTTTTATCTTATTCTAAGTAATTGAACTATACCCAGACAGAACCAATTAATTTAATACATTTACCCAGGTTCTGAGGGACATAGGGTCGCCCCATTATTTTTTTCAAAGGGTAAACATAAAGGCACCAGTCAGTCTGTGTCAGATCAGGTTTCCATAACTAAAACATTCTCCTGTCCTGATTACAATTTTTGTTTTTTTGTCCTCATTTATGCGATCTTCATGGTTATGGCGAGCAAGGTCACCTTGTGTTAAGTGGAGTGGGAGCCGCCCTTGAATAAGGAGGTAAGACCATGTCTTAAGAACCTACAAATTCTTTAAGTTTACCATCACGGAGCTACCATGATGATTCCCTTAAATTTGTTGGATCGCGTTTGTTGGAATCATTGGCCATCTCTTCCTACCCTGCCACATAGTTCTTGTCCCAAAGTTCCCAATACTTCGTACGTTTGCTTTCCCCTCTGGATTTATCCAGTTTTCTGAACTTGTCAACTGAACAAAGCCAGTCTGCCACCTTAGGAGGAGATGGAAGAATCCAATGTATACACACCTCACGTCTGGCTAATAGAACTAAAGTAAATAATAAGTGTTTCTGGTTTTTACCTAAAACAATAATAGTACAAATAAGATTGTATTGAATTTGCAGCATTTTACAAATATATACAATTAAATAGACCACATTGGATCCAGCGAATAATTTAATATCGTTCTTTATTATTTATTTTCGAAATCTTCTCTTTTTTTAGAAAGTACCACAGCCAACGTGTTTCGTTCTCGAAGGAGAACTTCTTCAGGGCGTTTGTAGTTTCCACGGAATGTTGGGTGTGATATTTGAGACAATACAATCCTGGTCCAATATAATCTAATCGTCCAGTGCTTCCAAATCAACTTGTAGGTTGAAAAATGCTGTTGTCATTCAAAGAACAGTATTAATATCCTCTAAAGTGAAGTGATATGATAGTCACTGTAAGTTATCTGATTCATATCTACATCCGGAACATCTCGCACAGTGCCTATAGATAGGGCATTGTTGTTCCTCTCAATCTCCCGGCATGATAGAGCCCGCTCGTATTTCAAACACTTAATAGGTTCATTAGTATCCAAAATGCCAAAATAAGGGTAAAAGTGTTTACCTTAATAATAGTATTTAGAGCTTTATCAATGATCTTACCAATTTCATTCCAATAAGTATTAAGATGAGCACATATGTGGAACATGTGAACGTCGTTTGCCTTTATCTCACCTCGTTTTGGCCACTTTTTCGTTACCTGGTTATTCATTTTAGACAATTTTTCAGGGGTCCAGTAGGACCTGTGTAAAGTAAAAAGATGATTTTTCCTAAGGGGTGCAGAAACTATAATATACCATAAAAAAGTGCAGGATACTTGCCAAAGTTGTTGCAAGTCTTGAGACGGAAAGATGTTCTTCCAGATATCGCCTAGTGTGGTAAATTCAACCTCGTCCCTCTGGGTCAGGTAGTAGTACCATTTAGAAATTTCTTTTCAGACTGGGTCTTTCTGTATTTCTTCCTCCAGTTTCTCAATGTGTTCAGAATTTATATCTTGGGCTTTATACAAGCTAGTCAATCGATAGTATTTGAACCTTGAAATTTCTGCGTTGGTTCTTTCCGATAGTAAGTCCCAGCTCTTTAAATTGCCAAGCTTTAACAGTTCTCCCCATTTCGCTATTCTTGCTTTTTTTAAAGGACCTGCTATGGAGTCTTTGAGGCATTCCGGTGTTCCCGGTGAATTCCATATTGGTGCTAGCGGACTGTAGTACGGAAACTTCCATACTCTTCTTATCTCGCACCATAGTTTGTACACTGAACCCAGTACTTTTAATTTAATTTTTTTAAGTACTTCCCAATTACAATTTTGATGAAAAGTGATTGTTGGACTTTTTCACTTGTGAGGTTTTCCACATATGCGAAAGATTTATGAATTTTAATGAGAGTAAGGCCCTGTCTTTTTGAATTTATTTGCAAGTATATAATGGTGTCAGTGATTTATCTGTCTGTTCTAAAAGAATGTTGTTTAATTAGAGGAGGCAGCTTTAGCACCTTTTTAAAATGGAATATTCTGTAACATTTGAACATTGGATGATATTATTCTATGCAGTTCTTGAACGATTCGTTGTTTAAACAATTAATCATGTACAATATATATGTAATGTAATGTTGAAAAAATGTATTGAAAGTCTGTTTGGATCTACTCTAGCTATCTCTATCAATGTTTGATATGAAGTTTGTGTGTATTAATAGATACATGGTAATGGTACTTTCTCCATCCACGTTCTATGATACAGATCTGTCACAGTTGTTTCACTTACTGAACGTTGGGAGCAGAAGGGTTCTCCTTTTGTTTTCTTTTTCTTTCCTGTTGTTTCTCTATTTTTACGTGTTTTTGTGTTTTCCTACGCGCAGCATGGCAAGTGTACTCTGTCACTTCCAATTGGAATCGTTTTGTAAATAACGAGTCACATCACAAAAAGTTGAGACTGGCGTCTGCCAAGGCAATATAGGAGTTTTTCACTGTTGTTAGGTTTCCTTGGCTAATGCGGTGTCCTAACGACACAACACTTCCCGTTCTTTAACCCCTTTGCTGCGGCGGGAATTCCGCCGCAGCGCTGGGGGGTGCGGGGGGGCAGCGCGGTGGCGCTGTGCTCATGACGGAGCCACTCCGTCATGAGCCACGGTTGAGCTGTGCTCATGACGGAGCGGTTCCGTCATGACTCCGCCCAGTTGCGTTGTCCCCCCGCACAGGCGGGGAAACAGCGCCCCGTGGGCGGAGCGGCCGCCAACGGTCGTGGCATGACGGAACCACTCCGTCATGAGCACACGGCAACCGTGGCTCATGACGGAGCGGTTCCGTCATGAGCGGGGAAGGGGTTAAAGTTCACCACAATAATGGGCAGTCTGGTTGGTGGCTTCTATTGATACGCCCGTGTGCTGATGATGGTTTAACTGTGGCTTTTCTCTATCAAGGTGCATTTCTGGGCTTGATATAGGATATGTAAATGGGTAATTTTTGCTGCCGACAAATTCAGTGCGAGCGGTAATAATAAGTCAAAATAATCGGGACATCATGGTATTTACCATTATAAATAGCGCAATACGTTATGCTTGACTATTAGGTTCATGCTCGACAACACAGGTAGCAAGGGAATTTTTCTTTACAATTTGATGTATAAACCAACTTCGGGAGATGTGGATATGTTTGTCCTTTGTCTCATTAACAGTGTGAATCAAAAAAGTTACTTTTGATTGTAATTGACTCGGTGAATATCATAGGCACGCCCCTTAGTCTCTGACGTGGACAAGGGAGGCAGTGTTTGCTTCGCTTGCAGATATTCTTCCGCTTTCGTCACGCTGTGACGTGGAGTATAAAGATTGGCTTAAAGGAATTTTCGAACGGGAGTGTGGGCGGCATAAAGCGTTAGTAGTCGGACTGCGAACACCCCAGTCGGCATCTTTTTGAACTATGTGAGCTTACGTTTGGCAAACACGGGTAAAGCTGTATGCTCTTTCATCCTTTGTGTATTTGCCAAAACCGCATTACTAAAGTTTGTTGGGAATTAGTCGTACAGACAATTTGAGGGGAATGTGACTTAATGCTTTCACGTAATGTTTATACAGCGTTGCTCTTTGACATGCCATGTTTCTGCCAGTTGATCTAATGAACCTTTGGTTGGTGTTCCACTCACCTAATGGGATGAAAAATAATGCCGGAAGCTGTAACACGAGAACTGTTGAGGGCTTATGTTTTTGAGTCCATTATGAAGCATGACGGAGGCTGGACGTACGGGCAAGCATAGCTTTGAGATGTTAATTAAAAAATCACACTGGACTGATTGGCTCCATAGTCTCAATGTTATTGTTTATATAATGTGTGACTCCAATTCAAGGCCATTGGTATGGGACCCTTACAGATAAAATGCAAGCGAACACTGCGTTTAGAGACGATCGGGCAACCTTACCCTATTGTCATACCGCTTGACAGCTTGACCAATGGGCATTATTTTCGGCCTAGATGGATTTGAACAAAGGACAGTTTACCCACTTGTGGACAATTTAAAAAATGTTGGCATGACAGAGGGTATCGCTCTGCGAACGCTGGTTAGTAACAACGTGAAATTGTTTACAAATTTTGTGTGACTGACATCTGTGCGTACTTGTGCTTGTTTTGTAATTTAACAAGGGTACCCCTAAATTAGATTTCCTATCCTAGGGTTTTAAAGCAAAAATTTTTTGAACAAAACTATATAGGAATACCAAGCCCTTGTGAAACTTAAAAATAACACAGATATCACCATCAAAAGTTGCGACAAGGGTGGAGGTATAGTGTTAATGGATACAGACCAATATGTCACTAACATGACTATGATGTTGTCTGACAAAAACTACTACACTCCCATAAGTGTCGATCCGACCAAAAGAGTATCCAAACTAATAAGAGACCTAACAAAAAAAGGTTTAGAAGAAGGAGCTATCTGTGAACAAGAATCGATTTTCCTGAATGTAACCAAACCAAAAATGGCCGCAATATACGGGATACCCAAGATCCATAAAAATGTCACTAATCCACCATACAGGCCCATAGTGACCACTATTGGATCGGCAACAGAGACACTATCTAAATATGTCGATGCCATATTACGCCCTTATATTCCCAAGACAAAATCCTACATAAGGGACACATCTGACATTATCAACAAGATTGAACAAATTAACTTCAATCAGTCATCACAATTTTTGGTCACTATGGACATAGAGGCATTATATAGCAATGTCCCACAAGCAGCAGCATTAACGGCAGTGAGATGGTTCATTGAGACCTATGAAATTGACTGTCCAGTACATTTTTTACTGGAATGCCTTAACATCATACTCCAAGAAAATACCTTTGAATTTAATGGTGAATTATACCAACAAACCCAAGGAGTAAGTATGGGAGCTTCCTGTGCTCCAACGGTAGCAAACATTTTTATGGCGCATTATGAACATCAATTCATTTATAATGAAGTCGCACCATTTAGTGAATCCATCACTAGCTGGTCTAGATTTATAGATGATGTCTTTTACATTTGGAACGGGACAGAGGACGACCTAACGGAATTTGTTTCCTGGTTAAATCTTTGTGATCCAAATATCCGTTTTGTGGCGGTTAGTGACAAATGTAAAGTTGAATTTCTAGACGTAACAATTAAATCCATTGGACGACAGCTAGTGGTGGATCTATTCACCAAACCCACAGCAAGGAACACGCTCTTGCATTTTTCAAGCTATCATCCTAGAGCACAGAAGGCTACCATCCCCTTTGGGCAATTCCTTCGTCTCCGGAGGAATTGCACCAATATAGTGGACTATGACAAACAATCAGAGATCATGAAGGCGAAATTCATAGCCAGAGGTTACCCCAGAAGGCTAGTGCGTGACTCTTTTAAAAGAGCACGCTATTTTGACCGTCAATGCCTGCTGAGTAAGAAACCACCTAAAGAACAAAAACGCTTGGTAATGGTAATGAGATACTCAACCATGAATGAGTCCGTGCGCCAAATCGTCAACTCAAACTGGCACATTTTGAATGCCACAAGAAATGACTCAAATCCCCTGCCAAAACCAATGTTTGCCTATCGGAAAAATAAAAACTTGAAGGATTTAGTAACAAGGTCCCGCATGCATAAACCAACAACCACTTCTATACAAACTACCATTGAAGGTTTGTCTACCGTCAAAGGAAACTATAGATGTATGTCATGCCTTGCCTGCAAGTCTGCCCTAGAGGTTAAGCAATACTCCATCAATGGAGTTGAAATAGAACTGCAGAGCTTAACGAATTGCAAAACCACCAATATAATATATGCAATTCAATGCCCCTGTAATAAAACCTATGTAGGGGAAACATCAAGATCAATGGCGACTCGCTTAACGGAGCATAGGTCAGCCATTAGAACGAAAAAACTACAGGCACCGCTAGTACAACATTTTATTGATTTTAATCATACCATAGAGAACATAAAATGGTTGATTTTAGAGAAAATCAATACTAGTGGAATACAGGGCATGGAGATACGCAAAAGAAGAGAAGTCTTTTGGATATTCTCGCTAGACACATACAAGAGAGGTTTAAATAACGAGATCCCATGGAGCCAAGCTATCCGTTATAATAACTAGCCTGATACCATCTACATTACTGAAATAATAATCAATATGACCAATAACAAACATATGGATTTGGTATGAAATCAACGCCAATATACAGTGTCCCTATGTTTGGAATTTCAAGTCATGGACCAACGAGTGGAGAAATGTTCTATAACGCAGATATTGCTCATTATAATTCTATGCAATCTATAATATCACAGTACAAATAAAATATATAAATTTAGCAAACCTCGATATTTGTTGATACGATTGTTTTATTCTGTTTCCATCCAATATAGATGCCTTTGCTTGCTTTAATTAGGAAGAAAACATAGAAATAAGTACTTGCCTCTCCAAACCTATCCCTGAGCATCACCATTGAAAAATAGGTGAGTGACTTTCAGGTTAGACTACAATTAACCAATGGCGAGATTGGTGTTGTTGCCTAGTTAGTTTGTAAGTGGTCTTCTAGCATAGATACCAGTGTATATGGGCTCCTAAAACACCGCTATCCGTGGACACGATTATTATATCTTGTTTCCATTCAATGTAGATGCCCCAGTTTGCTGTAACTGGGAATAGAACGTGGAAATAAGTACCTGCCCCTTTAAGCCTATTCACGAACATCGTCATTGAAAAGCAGGCGAGTGGTTTTCTACCACAGATATCAATGTCTGTCCTCATCCAACGGTATGTGCATACGCCTTTAATATGCAAATAGATACTATTGCTATGAAGTGCACGATAGGTCAATTCGGACTAAAATTGACCAATGGTAGGAAGGCTTACGGAATATAACGGAGCTACCAGTGATCGGCGGCGTTTGTACGCCGATACGACTCCCTGAAATCGGATGAGCAGAGAACGAAGACCACTTGGTGAGTGCTAATCGGCTTTTCGGCAGCTAGTGGAAATAGAGGGGGTTTCTCCTCCTGTTTCTTTGAACGTGGGGTACTTAAAAAGTATTTACCTAGATATATATACTCTTTTATAGATGACGTTATTGCACGTCCTCCGGAAAAAAACGAACGACATACGCACACGCCGCAGCTCGGAAGGACGAGCCACAATGTTGTTCTGGTGAGTGTAAATCGGCCCTTCGGTATAGAGTAAATATGGAAGGGGTCTCGCCTTCTGTTCATTTAAACGTGGGTCATTTAAAAGTATTTACCTAGATGTAAACATATTCCCCTTTTTTTAGATGACGTTACTGCACTTCTTTCCCCAAAAAATACCCAACGACTCACGCGCACGTCGCAGTTTGGATGGGACAGCCCTAACACTGAACGTTTACACTTTGTTAAGTAAGTATTATAGAACAATCATAGGGTAGAAGAAACAGTCACGGATATCCCCATTATAAGACATTAACTTTAAGGGACTGTGATGTTGTGTTCTTTTTCAGATTGAAGAGCAATATTAGCTCTACAGTGAGCTTTTTTCGATACGCGTTGCTGCAACTCTTGTCTACTCAGCATAAGAACCCAATTCTAAAAGTAAGTTAGCTAATGCTATATACACAGAGTAGGTAGATCTGGATCAAAAAACATCTCTATTATTTTATTCTGTTGTAGAGCTTTTGGTACTAGTACGTCCTACAACTCATTAACGGTGAGAAAGCATCCCGGTACTAAGTGAACAGACCTGCCACAACGCCCCAGATAGTGAAAATTAGTCGGCGGCATGTATACAAAGTAATAAGGTAATGAAATAAAACATGCAGACACGAGTGTATGTATAGCAAGTAAATAGAATCCCAATGAACTTCATTTACATTTTTGCTATAATATTTGTCTTATATAGATTTCAAACCAGGTCACGAGAAAATTATAAACATTTATAATTAGTAAAAAGGAGTACTTAAGTAACCTTATAAACAAGATAAATAATAGATGAATTGACTTTACCATCTCATACAGATTGAAGAGACATATTAAGCACTAAAAATACCCGAATGTTTTGAACTTTTTCAACTCAGGACCTGTAATGGTTGTATTTGGAATACTGCAGACCGCTAAGGTGAATTAGAAATGAATGAGATCGTCTTTTGTAGATCATATGTATAGGAATTGGTATTAAAATGAAAATGGATATATGTTTGTAAATAGTTGTAAATAAGGATAAGGTTTTTTTAGAACTATTAATATGCACTTTAGGTTGTTATGGTATGTACAGACAATTATAGTTTGTTTCTCTTATTGTAGGAGGTATCAGAATTATGGCTACCTGAAGAAGGCTGATCGCCGAAACGCGCGTAGAATCAAGCATTAGCCATAACCAATAATCATTTCCTGTGTTTTTTGTTTTTTCACATTTTTTTTGTGTCTCCTATTGGTATTTTATTGTATAGTAGAATCACAAATGTTTACACGAATACGATATGACATAATGATTTTGATACAGAATATGTACAAAGAAAAGCTATACACATATATATAAAAATAAGAATGAGAAAGTAAGAAATAAAATGAGTTAATGGAAAAAATATGTGTATTAGTTGTCGTATTCAACCAATAGGGAATCAGAACTGAAATGTTTTGATTGTTTGTGCATTACCTCTGTTGAATTGTTTCCTATATAGTTTTGTTCAAAAAAAAAAAAAAAAAATACTTGTGCTTGTTTTACAGCCACTGCTTCACCTATCAGAGTGAAATTCCACTTGATCACGAACGATTGCTTCTATTTGTATTACATCACTTTTGGATACGCTACGTGCCTTTAATTGGAGGTACGTTGTGATGTCATTAAGTAGCACCGAGATTGAACTGTGCCAGATGGGTACTCATTACATTCATATTCCTTTGCAGCAAGCTATAACCTTGCGTAGAATTCCAGCCTCACATTCAAAGCCCTCCGCTGTTCCGGCCCCGCATTTCTGAAATCTCTTATCCGCCCTCACTGCCCAATACGAAACCTCCGATCAGCCCACCGTCATCTGCTAGTCACTCCCAAAAACAAAACCAAGAAATTCGGCGGTCGCCGTTTTTCCTATCTAGCTCCCGGGCTTTGGAACCTCCTTCCTCTTTCAATCAACTCTTCCTCTTCCCTTCTGAATTTCAGAAAATTGTTAAAAACTCACCTCTTCCCTCCCCTTAGCTAGAATTCCGCTACTCACGCTCCCTCCTCACTCACTCTGTCTATCAGCGCCAGGAAGCTTCGGCGTCAGTGCGCTTTACAAATTGCACCTAAGATAAGATAAGATAAGATAAGAAGTTGCTGCGTTTTTACTCCATATATGCAAATACTGGTAAGGAACCAGTTGATCTCCTTTTCCATTTTTTTTTTTTTTTTCTTTTGGCACAATAGTGTTGGTGTTATTGAGATTGACAATGATTGGCTTTTTGTTTTTCACCCTTTGGTCGGCAAAAGCTTTTGTTCCTTTTCTTTCCCCTTTTTCTTGTTATTTTCTTCTCTCTCTCTCTATTGATCTGTCTGAAGGTCTTTTGGTATGAACTCTATTCTGTTTTGCTCTTCGTTTTACACGCTTTTCAGGGGGTTTTCGGTGTTTTTTCTCATTTCAGTATGATGATACACAAAGCAAAATCTAATTAACTCTCAGGATAAGCTGCAAGCTAATAGCAATGAAAGCAATGTTTGATGAAAAGGTTTTAGCAATATGTGTAAACCTAGTATAACAGTTCTGGGAGACATCATTTGTGTAAAGTTTTTATGTTTGAGACTGTGTTTTGTCTGCGTTTTGCTTATTGTAAGATGTTTTTATGTTAATCTTTGCAGCCCTGATGGAGCCCTATTTAGGGTGAAACGCGTTGGTTGCACAAGTTGGTTTTTTACCTCAATAATTTGAAAATAAAAAGAAGCAACAGAGGTACCGAAGACTCCTGATCTTATTCTGTGGAATCACAATTGTAGATTATGAATCTTTCTTTTTGGGTTGCTTCTCCGTACTTTGTTTATTTGTGCTATACATTTTAGGTCTCTTGGCAGAGGATCCTGGAGGTGGGCATCCTGACAAAGTATAAATATTGTTGCTAACTACCAGGTGACTAGAAAGTTAGTGCGGATTTAATCATCCCTTGCGGCCTGTCCTGTGCATATCCTCTGGGAGGTGCGTATACTCTAACAGTCTCATGACATGTTCCCCATTACGAATGGATGACCCTGATGACATCATCAACCCTCTCTGTGACCACAACTGTCAAAATCATGAACCACACCAAAGCCATACTGAGAGTTGGTACAAATAGCCACCCTTAGCTGCTCAGAAACACAGCAGGCTCTTGTAAGAGCAATCAATCCAGCCACTTGTACAGAGGTCACCCTTCGGAGCCAGCAGTATTCCACTACTCATGCAATGGTACAAACTGCATAAGCAGTTCTTAGGGTCCCCTCATCCACAAACAGTATGTAATCAGACTCTTCTAGTGGCTATTCTTGAATATCTGGTCTTGGCAAGGTGCACAGTTCGGTGACATCAAGAAAGTCATGCTCTCCTTCCCCATCTTTGTTTTCATTTTCAGGCAATGGTGACAAAATACCAGGATTTCAGGAAGCATACCTCCTCAATTGGATATTTTTGGCTGCCAGTACAGTCTGCTCATATTAGGCCAGTCAGTTGTTCATTGAGTGCTGAATGTGTTTATGCATCAGCAATATCTCAACTGAATGAGGCACCATGACAGTAATAGGGTATCACATCACAATGCTCTCACATCTTTCAATGCTAACTTCTACTACCACTGCAGCTTTAAGGCATCCAAGCAGTCCCGCAACTACAGGATCAACAGTAGCAGAAAAATAAGCGTTGTTGTAATCAGGCATTCCTAGTGCCGGGGCATGACAGAAAGTTCTCTCAGCTCTTGGAAGGCAGTCAAACAGTCACTATCCCAAGATATCAGATCCAACACATCCTAGTGTTTCAACCTTTGCAAAGGTTTGGCCACTGGGAAAAATTGGGTATCCACTGTCAACAGTAGCCCACCAGTCCAAAAAACATCCTGATCTCTCTTTGGATCATTGGTGGACTCATTTTCAGAATCGCAGAGATTTTTTCTTGTGACACCTTCCTCGCTCCCTTCTCAATGTGATGTTTGAGATACAGAACTTCTCTTTGACAATATTCCAACTTACTCGGGGACCCTTTATGTCTTTTCTCAGCTAAGTAGTTCAACAATGCAATGGTGTCTTGTTTACAGGGTTCCTGAGTATCCAATGCTACTAACAGGTTGTTGATATACTGAACCAGGACAGAGTTGCAGGGCGATACCAAGGACACATGGTTCTTTTTAAGGATTTGAAAGTTTAAGGGCTCTCTGTATACCCCTGTGGGACTTGGCACCATGCCAAAACATGTTCTGGAACCAGAAGGCAAAAAGGTACTGACTGTCCTCATGGTGGGGTATTAGGTAAAAAGCCTGGTAGAAATCAATCACAGTTATCCACTCAGCCTCACATGCAATTTAAAATAGTACCTGGATTCGGTACCACAGGACAACAAAGAAAAACAATGTTATTACATTTTTCCAGGTCATGCATAAAGCAGTATTTACTGCTAGGTCTTTTGCAGGCTACAAATTGGCGAGTAACATGGACTCCTCGTTATCTCCTTCAAAATGCCCTGTTGTATTATTGACTCAATTACTGGAATACTTTTCCCTATAGGGGTAGGTTTGGAATTTCCGATGTTCTACCAGTGGAATGGGTAGCTATTGAAATGTGCTAGGGGTACTATTCACCTTACCTTCCAAAAATTGGCCAGTCTGCTCTTACCTCTAAGACTGTACCAAGTATGCAATTTTCTTCCCCCCCTCAGGCACCGTCATTGTGACAGTACAGAGTCACAGTCTTCAAGTGAATCAAATGCAGAAAATTGTTGAAAAGGATTTTGGTTTTAGAAGGAATTCTGATTAAACTTTGGAATCTGTTTAGCTTTGACCGTGGCACATTCTGTGGCGGCACAGGTTTACCAATTTGAAAATACACAACCTTTGAATTAAGGAGTTAATTGTCATTAAATGTCCTATTAGGATTGAGGTGACAATCCCTCTTCCAATGCCTCAGTCTGTTACAATAATGACAATAATTTGATTTCTTAAATGTTGCGACATCAATCTCGGTACTCAGATCATTAGAAACCACATAACCTCAACCTTGTGGAACACCACTTCCACCCTGCATTATAGGTCCTCCTTGCTGATATACACCCCCTTGCAGACCACTTCATGTTATGTTATGTTATTGAGTTTTATAGCGCGAACAGCTACTCCTAGGAGTGTCCCGGCGTGAGCCTGTAAGGATCCAGAGAGGGGAAAATTAAAACAAGAAAGTTTTGAGCTGTTTTTTAAACTGACTAACTTCTTTAATAGCGCGTAGAGAAATGGGAAGCGAGTTCCAGGCCGTCGCGGCCCTAACAGCAAAAGATCTGCCCCCCATTCTTTGGAGGCGCACCCAAGGAATTTTTGCAAGCAACTGAGAGGACGATCTCAGATGCCTAGTAGGCGCATAAAAAGCAAAACTTTTCCTGAGATATGGCGGACCACTAGCATATAGAGCGTGATGCGCTGTCACCAAGGACTTAAACTCAACACGCTTTCTCATCGGGAGCCAGTGAAGTGTGCGCAGATGATGCACCATACTCATCCTCGCCGGAATGTTCAGTACCAACCGGGCTGCGGCATTCTGGACCACCTGCAATTTTTTAAAAATATAATCGGGGAGGCCCAGATACAGCCCATTGGCATAGTCAACCTGGGAAAGGATCAAAGCCTGAACCACTGTTTCCTTCGCCGATCTTGGCAGCAGTGGAAGAACTTTCTTGAGAGACTTAAGTATCCCAAAACAGCTCCCCGTCACTTTTTTAATCTGAGTTAAGAAGGACAACTGCTCATCGAACCAGACCCCTAGGTTTTTTGCTGGAAGTCCTGAACACAAGGGTAAGGGAAAGTCAGAAGGCCAAAGTAATTCCCTAAAACGAAGGGGAAAATTACCATAGAGGAGGATTTCAGTCTTCTCCTCGTTACATTTTAGTTGGGCCGCCGATAGCCATTGAAAAACGGCTGTCAGGCACTCCTGCACCCTTATAGTGGAAAAATCCGATTTGCCCCAGGTGAACAGAAGCTGGGTATCGTCGGCATATGCCACAATCTTGGCACCTCGAGCCTCCGCCAGATGGACCAAAGGGGTAACATATATATTAAACAGCAGGGGGCTCAAAGAGGACCCCTGAGGAACTCCCGTGGTAACCGGCTGCGAGGGAGATGAAAACGGCGGCAACCAGACCTGTTGCGACCGTCTCTCAAGGAAAGATTCCAGCCACTTCAAGGCTTGTCCAGTGACACCAATGTCCGCTAGTCGGGACAGGAGCAGAGCATGAGGGACAGTGTCGAACGCTGCCGACAGATCCAGCATTATAAGGGCTGCACTACCGCCCGAGTCCAGCCACTGATGGATAGCTTCCGAGACCTCAAGCAAGGCGGACTCAGTGCTGTAGGCAGCTCTAAAACCTGGCTGGGCTGGATGCAGAAGATTAGACCCCTCCACAAAGTCAGTGAGCTGTTTGTTAACAGCTTTTTCGCAGATTTTTGCGAGGCAGGGGAGCAGAGAAATAGGACGATAGTTCCCTGGAATCCCGGGTCGAGTGAGGGCTTTTTTAGCAATGGGAGGATTTTGGCTTGTTTCCACTCCGAAGGAACAACTGCCTCTTTAAGGGAGAGGTTATTAAGTAAATTAACCTCGTTATTCACCACTTCGGCAGTAGAGGCCAGTAATCTGGCTGTGCACGGATCCGCAGGGGACCACGATTTCATAGATTTCAAAATTTTCAGGGTCTCCGACAGATCAACAGAGGCAAAGGTAGACAGCGTAGGGGCAACTATAGGGGCCGCGTCCAAATACAGGCTTTGGCCAGCAAATGTCCCCTGAATGGCCCGTATCTTATCAATGAAGTAATTTGACAGCGTGTTCGCACCAGGCGGCAGAAGCTGGGAGTTTAGAAGTCATAGCCTTGGGGGCCATGAAGCTCTGAACGATAGAGAATATTTCACTCGAGTTATTACCAGCGGACTCGATGCGATCAGCGTAATAGAGACTTTTGGCCTTTCTAATAGCCAGGTAGTACACCTTCTGGGCTTCTCTAAGGGTCTTTTTTGCCGTAGCGCAAAAATCGACGCGCCAACCACGTTCAAGTTTTTTGCAAGGTTGCTTGAGCATTCTTAGTTCGGCTGAGAACCATGGTTTAGATGGAGTATTCCTCACGCGATGGCGGCATGAGGGGGGAGAAAGAGTACCCACAGCCCGCTCAATCCAATCCGTAAAGCAAGTTAATGCCCCGCTCAAATCTGCCGGAAGAGCAATCTTTGAAATTTCTAGGAGATTCTTGAAGGCAGCCGGGTTAATTTTAGCAGTGGCGGGCCGAGAATTAGCCTGGTGCTCCACAGCCTCTTCTCCCAGTGGCCACGTGAAGCAGGAGAGAAAATGGTCTGACCAGGAGACTGGAAGAGGATTCTCAATATGGATGGGGAAGTTGAAGCAGATGGGGTCTAGGATATGGCCCCCTCAGTGGGTTGGGTGACTAACACATTGGGAGAGCTGGGCTAAATCTAAAGA
Organism: Triturus cristatus; assembly: GCF_964204655.1. NCBI lineage: Eukaryota > Metazoa > Chordata > Amphibia > Caudata > Salamandridae > Triturus > Triturus cristatus. The sequence continues at coordinate 1,080,684,482 of NC_140592.1, read as the reverse complement.
ATCTAGAAGAGAGTGAGTATTCACCGAATCCGTCTGATCTAGATGAATGTTAAGGTCACCCAGGAAGAGATATTGGGAAAAACGTAGGGCTCGAGGAACAATAACCTCCTTCGGGCCATTGAGAAAGGGACCTGCAGAGCCGGGCGGTCTATAAACCAATGTCCCGCCCAATGTACAATGGGCCGAAAAAACAATGGTAAAATCCAAGAATTCGCCCTGCCCCAATATAATGTTAGATCCTTGGGAGACCTCCCACACATCGCTATACACAATAGCAACACCCCCCCCTACCGCTAGGGCGATCCGCCCGAGAGATTCGGAAGCCCACTGGAATAGCCATCTGAACAATGGGATTGGAAGAGACATTCAGCCAGGTCTCAGTGATGAAAAGGAGATCCAGCTGGTGATCCAATATAAGATCAAAAATATCTTGATAGTGTCTCACCATCGACCTGCTGTTGATCAGGCCGGCTCTGATAATTGGGCGATCTTTAGTTTTAGGAGGGGGGGGCATACCCGAACTCTGACCCCTCCATACCAGCGCCCAGATGGAAATGACATTCTGGGCAGACTAAATGCCGAGCAGAGCAGACATCCCAGCTGGAAGGTGATAAACATTTGCCGGATCTTAATGATAAAAGATCTCCCGACTATACCCTTTGTTGGCCGCCAGCGACACAGATCTGCGGACAGCATGCCTGGTGCTGGACACTCTTGGGACGCTGACGGGCGCAGACGGGCTTGCCTTGTGCGTGCCTTCCGCCCGCCCGCGGCGCGTCCGCTGCGGGTCCGACCAGCGTGCATTACTAATCCCGTGTGCCTGAGCGCTAGACCGCCACCGAGCAGAAAAATGGTGGCTCTCAAGGCAACACGGAAGTACAGGAAGTAAGGTAACGCGTACCCCCCACAGAGCAGTCCCCCATGAATAAGCAGCAATCAATTATGTTTTATAGATTAAAATTCAGTAAAAATTATTCTCCATCAGTTTTAAAGTGCAAGTATGAGGCCAATTAAAAACTTCAACAAAGATTACGTGCAAACAGCAAAAGGCGAGCAACTATATCATGTAGCAGCAAAGGCGGACCTTCAAGCGCTGCGCGTCCGACCAGCGCGCATTAAATAATCCTGTGTGCCTGAGTGCTAGACTGCCACCGAGCAGAAAAATGGCGGCTCTCAAGGCAACACGGAAGTACAGGAAGTAAGGTAACGCGTACCCCCACAGAGCAGTCCCCCGTGAATAAGCAGCAATCAATTATGTTGTACATAGGGTTGAATCTGACATCCCCTTTGTGCTGCCATCATCTAGATCAGCATAATCCTTTGCTTCAATCTCTTCTGTTTCCTATCCAGTTCATCACTGCAATACTTTGCATGCCTCAAGATCCCATCAATTGGCAACAAATTAAATGCAACAAATTAAACGCTGTTGTAATATCAAGCTATCCTTGGTCTCAATCCTGCCAGAGTCTGAGACATGAAACTTCCCATGTCCTTGGTTTCAGGAGTTTCAATCCCGCTATGCTTCTTGAATCACTCATAAAAAGTATGCACAGTTTCTTTAGGCTCTAGAGTTGTTCTATCGATCTTAACCCAATCAATGTCCTTTGCCAGCCTTTTTTCTTTCAAAAAGATAATTACTTGTTGATACTTTTTCATCACTACAGGTGAAGGGGCATGAGACATTGGATTTCTTTGCGGCACCTTCTTTAGTGAATGTATAGCCACTTTGCACTCTGCCCACACGTCACTCAGTACCACAATGTCAAAGAGGGTATTCAAATTAACCCCCACATCACCTGAGAAAGGTAAAAAAAAATGAAATGTATCAACCTGAGTGTACAGCAACAGTGTATTCTTTCACAACTTGGAAAAATCATTGTAAAGGCAGCAATATCACCTCTACTCCAAGGTATGTCGATACAACCTCCACCTGACAACAGGTAATTTGAAGCCCCACCTTCACTCAGTAAAAAAGGAGGTGGCTCGTCTTTACTCCCTGTGGTAGATACGAGCTTAAACTTCTTCTGGTCTTTCTTTTTAGCCCACCTTCCTTCCCTCTTATCTAAATCACTCCACTTGCTTATACTACCAATCAGTTCTTCGATTTGTAACTTCATCCCTAACGTTCTCATACTGGTTATATCATTTTCATCAAAACATACGCAATAGCTCTTCTATAAGGAGTTTTTCCTGTTTAAATCAATAGACACTCAGGTTAACTCAGAAACTTATCATGAGCTTGTGATGCATGCCTAGAAATAGCCTTACAGGTGTACATAAGTTCATTTTCTTGGTGAGAATCGGTAAAGGTTGAGATTTTCTAAAATCATCTCCCCCAATTCTAATTTCAATCTAGCCACGTCCAATGCAGTTTCTCTTTCTGGGGACTGGACTTCCCTGCTCAATTCCGAGCCTTCACACCCTCTAGGGGACCCACTGAAAAACCGAATCAAATCATCCAACTCTTGTGAGTCTAGAGGTATTGGATATCACCCCTCCTATGGGGTTTCTGATTGAAATACACAGGGGTGAATTCCAAATGGGCATGCAAGAATTTTGGGATATCATGGCAGGATCCTCAATAGTGGTGAGTCCATTCCTATTCTTCGTTGATGGCGCAAGGACAACATAAGGTAGAGTTACCTTAGTCAGGACCAAAGGAGTTCTTCCCATTCCCCCTCCATGCTGGGGCAGCAGGAACAGTGGTTGACATATTTACTCCAGTAGGAACCATCAAGGCATGTGTTGTGGCCCCAGACAGTTCAGGTTTATATGAAGGAACTACAGGACCAATACTAACAGGGACAGGTATTGCATCTTGCATGTTGGGAATAGGAGAGTTCACAGGAGCACAAATTACCAAAGTGTCTCCCCTAGTGATCTGATTTACAATCATGGGGGAGATAGCTCCCTCTGAGTTTCCACCTGTGACTGCACTACCCAGCCCTTCAGAAGGGACTAAATTACAAGGTGGAGAATAGGTTAACAACAGTACCTTCAAAACATCATGACTAGAATCTCTATCACTATCTTCGCCTTATATTCTCAATATGGTGGTCTGAGGTTCCTCACTCGTCAATGCAGGGTATAGTCTGGTTCCCTCAATTACTTCTGCTCACCAATTTGTTTTGTTTTGCATCCCACTTGGCTTCAACACAGCTGTGTACTGACCTTCTAACTTTACCCTGATACCTCTCCCTGTCTTTAGGATGGGCCAAATGTTCCTCATACTGTGCACGCCTAGTGGGTGGCTTCATTTTGTAAAACACCGTTCTCAGATTTTGAATAATTCTCAAATTGAACGTGCCATAATGAGGAAACCTCAAACCACCTTAATTTTCAGCGATTTTATACCATTGGCTTAGCCAAATGCATATGCGGAACCCCACATTTCTGGCCATATAATGACCTGTCATGCCTTCTAGTGAAATCTCTTCACCTTCCCAAACAAGAACCCTCACATCTCCCCTAATCAAATCTCTGATAGCCCTAAAACATTTAATTTTCAACAACAATATAAACAACTACAAACATAAAATTATACATTAAATCTAGAAATAATTGTTTTTAACCGCAACTCTCGTTTAGCTCTAACAGCCAAACTTAGCACAGCAACTCTCGCTCCATCCTAAAACAGCATGGCTTTCTACGATGTAATCGACCAATAGCAGCGTTGCACTGAAACCAACTGTCCAATCCCAGCATGGCACCCTATGACATACTTCTCACTCCTCGCAGTGGTTCACCCTTCTTTACAATTTTTACATGTGCACCTTTTTCCACAACATTAAGCACGCATAACGGGCAGTGCACTAAGGAATTTCAATAAACAACGTTTTGCCTGTTTTATTAAAGAATTCAATCACACAAGAAATAGTCTGAAGTAACACTTTCCAGGAATCACTAATTATGTTGTAAGAAACTTCATTTTAAGATGTTAATCAATTGAAATCAAATTTCTAGAGCACATTAAACCTGAGTGTATCTAAGCACTATGTCTGAGAAACAGAGCTCATTAACACAGAAAGCAAAAGCACCTACAATAAGAAAAGACATGTTTTTAAAGATTTCATGAATGAAACAAAGGATTCAAGTCTCGCAATGTGGGCAGCAAGGGGATTCCAGAACTCGGCAGCAGCCTCGAAAATAAATTGGTCACTCTATTTTCTGACTGAGGAAGATCTGAGTGACCTGCTTTGGGTGTACAATTTAAAGAGGGAGTAGAGATGTTTGGACCCTTTGTGATGGAGAGCTAGGAAAACTAGGCATATAGCCTTGAAAACAATGGGGCATATTATCAAGCCAGGCGATAAAATTATCGCCGCTTTAGCAGCAGAAAACTGCCGCTAAAACGGCGATAATGGGCTTGATAATATGCTCTATGGTATTCCAATTGAAGCCCATGTTAACATGGGCTTCAATTGGAATTCCATAGAGCATATTATCAAGCCCATTATCGCCGTTTTAGCGGCAGTTTTCTGCTGCTAAAGCGGCGATAATTTTATCGCCTGGCTTGATAATATGCCCCAATGTGCTTCCTTACAGGAAGCCAATGCAGTGCTCTAATACTATCTCTGACTGACACTCGTTTGGGAATGTTAAGAATAAGGCACACAGCTGCGTTTTGCACCACTTGCAGCTTGTTCCAAGAGGAGGCATTAATTTTCAAATGGAGCTCATTGCGATAGTCGAGTCTGGAGAAGACTAAAGCAATGGCCACTGAGTAACACAATTCAACTGGAATTAAAGGAAAGGCCTTCCTAAGAGTCCTTATCATGTGAAAGCAGATATTCATGATGCAATTGACCTGTGAGTCAAAGTTTAGGAAATGTTGAAGATTACCTCGAAGTTTTAACCACTATACCACAGTAGTGGTTAAAGGGCCACATTCCTCATGCCACCAACTGCAAGACTGGTGCACCAAACACCAGCATATTGGTTTTTCCCGTGTTTAGTTTAAAAAAGTTTTATTTTACCCAGATGTTAATCTTTATCATGCACAAATTAAAATTATTAGCTATAAAGGGCAAGTTGTCAGAGATAGACACGATAATCTGTGTGTTGTCTGCATATGAAAGAGCTTGAATATTCAGTATATAAATGTTGGACCCGGCCTCATGGCGTGGCCCATCCCGACCCGTAGCGACACCATACTGACCCCTACACCCCACCCGGCCCTGATTAACGCAGCCTACCCAACCCAGTCCACACCTGATCCCACACGGAACCCGGGACTACCCCCGTCCTTCCCTCCATCTTCCCGACACCGGGCACCCTCCCAACTCCATCGGCCTCGCGGCCTCCAGTGACCAGGCCCGCACCCCAGATGGCCGCCCTCGACCCAAGCGCAAGCCAGGCCTAGTCGCGCCATGCCGGCTGGGGGGGAAGAGAGCTCCCGGTGAGCAGGAGAGGGAGGAGTAATTTCACTCACACCTCTGGCCTCCTCTCAAGAGATGGTTTAGATCGCCCCTCCGGCCACCCTGAGGGCTGGCTCCACGCCAGCTGCGTGTCTGGGATCCCTCCCGACCCCGCCTTGACAGGATCAAAGGGCCGCGTGGCAGATACCCCCAACAAACGACCCCCCGGCGCTAAGACCCCTGCCAGTGAGGACTCCGGACATCAAAGAGGAGTCGACCTATAACAAGGGGCGCTCTGGGACCATCAGCAGATTGAATCCTGGAACGAAGAGAGCCCTGCTGACGTGGTCGCGGCTGAAAGAACATCCTCCCAAGGTCCGACGGAACTCTTGGAACCTCGGTGAGCCCTGCAGACAGCGTCGCGGCTCCACCTGGCAGAGACGGACTTCTGCCTAAGTCATCTGAGCCCTGCTGACGCGGTCACGGCTCCCCTCGCAACCTTGAGAACTCTGAGCCCTGTGGACCGACTCGCAGATCCTTGAAGATTGTTAGGCCTCCAACATCCTTACTCGAGCCCTGCAGACTTGGTCGCAACTCAAGAGCCATTCTGGTCCGGCTGGACCCCAAAGATCGTATTATATCCCCCGGCTCGAGGAGTGAGAGCCGCACGCCGGATACGCACCTGCATTGACCCTGATCCTAAGACTGTCCCGCTACCCCTACCCCAACCGAGACTCTGTGAGCCCTTGCTCTACTTGTGCAGACGACTCTGCAGATCATAAAGGTCCTGATATTTCTAGATAAAGAATACGTGCTTCAGAATCTACGGTGTGGTGTCTCTGTGTTGCGTGGTGCTAAATCAGCGTGTACGATCCTAGATACGAGACCCAGGCCTGAGGGGGTCTCCCGCCAGTGCTCGGCTACATCTCCCGGGAAAGATGGGTCGCATATTCTGTCCTTCTCTGAGGCTGGCCTTTCTAACAATAAACAAAATAAAGTAGGTTCACAAGATATAGGAGTAAAACTAGTAGGCTGAAATGTCTGAATAGGTCAAGCTGCAACAATATGGGGTACAGAATAGTAACAGCCAGAACAATTATAAAGCAAATTGTCACAAATAGGTGTTCTCTAAAGAACCTTCCCTTCTCTCTTCTAAGCATACATCGACTACAAAATAGTCTAAACAGGATTTCTATTTAGGGAGCATAGAAGGTGTCAGCATAGCATAAACCTCTGTAGAAGTTTGGGAAAATTAAAAATACATGTTTAGCATACAATTTAATAGTTCAGGAAAACTCAGCAGAGAGAGCTGCGCCTTGAGACCTTTACGGGTGAGTAGTTGTGCTTTATTGATTAATTGATAGGAGTCCAGAAAAAATCTGCCTAACAATAGAAACACCAATTTAAATAACATGAGCTTCAAAAACATTCTTAGCTCTACTTACATCACTAGGAACCAACAAAATTGTTAACTGAGAGGAACATTCACACTCTCCCTTAAGTTTCCTGTCTCATCAAAACTGGGACTTCAGACCACAAGCTTGAGCTTCACACCATCCTGGTATGTGATGAACAGAAAACCTCCTTTGACCATTATTTGTCCCAGTTCGTTGCCAGGTTCCTTCCTGCAGGCCTCACTATTGACAGTCTAAAACAAAAATAAGCCTTTCTCTACCTAACGAGAATGCACCTGCAAAAGAAAAAACTGGTATACTGCCAAGGCCAAACATTTTTCATTTGAGGCCTGTAGTCAAGCTCAGCCTGTAGTCAAGCTCAGGGGTCAAAATAAACTTTGAGTACATGATTATACATACAGATGTAGATATTCAAAAATAAATGTGAAATGTGAATAAAAAGAAAACATGATTCCAATGTTCAATTGAACATTTATACGCTTATATGTGAATCCCTAGTCACTACCATGATTACATTTCATTAAAAGACATAAATGCATCACACACGCTAAAGGAATCAAATCACACAGTGAATATAAATGCTCTATTTGAAAAAATAATTGTGATGTAGAAAAAGGTTGGAGACTAAAATACTCTACTCCAAATTCTCACATTATCATATTCATCTGTTCTACCAGTCCTTGACTTTAACTCAGTACAATCCTGTTCTGGTTTGCATGTATCTGTCTAAGACTTTCAGACTGTCACATTTGAGCTGCACACAGCTGTTCGCAAAAAGTTCTCTCAAACACTTTTTGTTTTTTTAGAGTTTTATACAGCACAAAAAAGGCCCTAAGAGCGCTTTACATTTCGTTACACAAGGACACATTCATTTTGTTAAGTGTGGGGAGATTAAGTGATTTGCCCAGAATCACAGGATGATGAGCATCGTTACCGAGACTCGAACCCGGTTCTCCAGCTTTGAGGTTGACTGCTCTAGCCGTTAGGCTACATCCCCTCCTATAGTACTTTAGTAGCATTCTGGCAAGACTATTTTAGGTAAAACTCAATTTGAACAGTAATCCACCTAGACAGAGACATTTTTACCCTTCTTACCCAAACCTGTTATGGTGTGCACCCTGAGTATCAACCCCATAATCTTGATTGAACAAAATATCTAGAACCAAACATCAACAAAATAATTGACAGGTAAGTAAGTCTAGATTTTCTATACCATACTGCATATGTATGTACCTATGTGGTACATATATCTTCAAGGTGCATACTACGTGGAGATGGGAACAGTAAGGGGCAGATTTTTGAGCCCCTTGCGCCACTTTTGCGTCACTTTTCCCATGTTAAAAGTGACGCAAAAGTGGCGCAAGGGGCTCATAAATCTGCCCCTAAGTCTATACTTCCATGTATGTACTTACCTTTCGATATTTTGTCCCTTGACATTCTGTCCTCGAAATTCTTCTACAATGATATTCTGGGGCTCGATATTCAGTAGTGGAAACCCACTTAACGGACTAACTATGTTCAAGCCTTACTAGTGCCATTGTTTGTTGGGTAATTCTACTGGTGAAAGGAGGGGTTTCTTTACTGTAGTACATGTAAATACAATATTTTCTTACTTCATCGTTCCAAAAGCATATATTATCATTGCTCAGTTAAGGTTAAAAACTTACTGAAGCATGTTTTTGCGAAACCTAAGCCACTCATAAACCATACCCTATTTTCATGTTATTTTAACTCTTTGTAATGGGAACTTTCAAAATGCTTCTTTTTACAACCTTGCAAAAATATTCCTTCTATAATTAGTGTATGCATTAACTTTATTAAAGTGGATACAATTATCTCAAGCTAAAGCAATCAGAATTGTAAAAGAGACATCATTCTTCAATTATTTATAAAATTAAATGTTTCTCGTTTTTTTATTTCATAGTCAGTGGAGTTTCTGACATTCACAACTTACGGATTTAAATGCAGCAAAACACCATTTAAAGTCTCATTTATTCTGAAGATTAGTTTACTATAACAATTATTTTCAAGTGGTGGGATGGTTGAATTTTACTGATACGTTTGTCAGAATACTAGCTTGTGTTCATTTGCTTGAAACTAAACCAAATTTAAAGTCATTGTTGGGGAACTAATCAGAGATAAAGTGCTTAGTGGTGTTCAGCTTCAAGTGGAATGAAGTTAAGAACTGCAACCGAGTATGACTGGAAATGAATGACAATTGCTTCGTGTAGAAGGAAGCCCTGAATTAAATGACAAACTGAGGACACCTTTGAATATTGAATTTTCAATAAAACTAATAGTTGTGCATCCTAATCCTGAAGCAAGCTTATCACAGACACATGCACTACTTCTTTATTCCTATTTTTTTACAGCACGGTCATCTCGAGGCTACCCAATATCACCAACTAAAATATATAATAAACTTGACTAACTGGGCAGTATTGAAATTTCATCAAGCAGTGGTAAAGTCAATAGGTCTCTGCTATAAATAGCTGAGTTACTGGCTTTGCCAATACTTTTTTACACTGCCACATGAACGCTTGCTGTAAGATACGTGGAATGCATGTGAGGCACCCTCACCACTTAACTGTTGAGGCTTCCTCATCAACCCACCTGTGCTGTGATTTTTTTTATTTATTTGGGGAAACTTTGTTTTTTCACAAAAGGTATCCATGCCAAATTTACTTCCTTTGTTCCTCACATGCTGAGAACTCTAAAATTACCCATGGTTTGTGGATTTTCCTGGAGGAATAGGAGAACAGAGCCACAATTTGGAAAGTGTTTTTTTAATAGTGGGCAAGAAGTGCTGTTCATGAAACTGTATGTTTTTTTTTAAATTACATTTAAAAAAATGAATATTGTGCTACCATCCCATCTTCCCGGCTTTCAGTTTCTACAATTTTTGCAATTTCTAAAGTGGTAGTTAATTTTCCCTATATTTGTGGTTTCAACCTACTTGCAGTTTGATGTGGAAACAAATGTGAAACCTGTGGTTGACTGCAGAAAGTTTAACCCAGAGCCAGCAATTTAGGCACATTTTATAATTATATTTTATTTTGAATTGACCGTGCAACAATTCATATGGCTGGTTTAAAAGCTCTGACCGGGGCCCTGGTGGGCTCTGGGGTGGGGTCTCCCATCCTGAGCTCTATCCTGCCACACCACAAGGGCCTGAGTCCATCATGTCTGGGGAGGCTTCCCCTGCTTTACCGCATTTGGAAGCTCTGACCAGGGCCTCAGCAGGCCATGGGGTGGGGGTCCCTGTCCTGGGCTCTGTCTGCAGGCCCACTGCATGGCCAAGTGCCTAGGAAGGGGTCCCACATGCCCAGGAGGCCTCCCCTGCTCGGCTCGGTCCAGGAACTCTGACCAGGCCTCAGGGCCTCACTAAGGACAGAGCTAGGGGCAGGAGAACCCACTCCGAGGCCCAGAGGAGCTCTGGGGCTCGGTCAGAGCTCCTGGACCCGGCAGCGCAGCGCAGGGTGCACTACTCCCATGTGAAAGTCATATCTGCAAGAGTGGATATTTCCCAGTGATATCTAAGCTTACCCTTAGATATTACCATTGCACAGGGAAGCCATAACCAGTACATGGGCTGGATTCCCACCATTACAATTTTCCCAGCTACATAATGGCTCTACTGTACCACAAGGTGTTTGGTACCAAACACCTCATATTAATAAACCCACACTGATGCCACTGCTGAGTTTATTAAAATGCACAGAGAGGGCACCTCAGAGGAGCCTCCTAAAATCCTACCTACTGCTAGTGTTTTAACACTGACTGGTCTCGACCTCCTGAGGTTAGAGCCTTTATTCTCGGTGGGCAGGAATGAAAGCCTGCCCTTGGCGGAAGTATTCACACCTCCTCCACAGATGGGCATTCCAGGGCAGCAAGCCTCAAAGGCCTGCGCCTTTGTTTTATGACCCGGGGCCTCTCCAGATAGTGGAGGTGCCACTCCCTGTCCTAACCCCACTTTTTGGTACAAATAAGTTGGGAAAATTACTTAGATTAGGAGGTGTGCATTCATTCACCCAGCATCACCTCTAGGGTGGGCCAGCTGAATGGACCTCATTTTACAGATCCATCCATGTTGTTTTGGATGTTTGAGTGCTTGCAATGTTCAACACTCCGTCCATCATTTCCTTTGGTTTTTGCTTTGTTCGCCATAAGTTGGCAGGGTATGCTCAGACGTGAGTCCCTTGCTCACTTTGCCACTGGATTCAAGCAAGCCTGGCTGAAGACGGCTGAAATGCCAGAAACCGGTCCTAGGAAGCTTGTTTCCGGTCCAGGGAAGACATGGCTTGGCAGTTCGGGCTGGACTGTTCCCATGAGACACAGGGTCAGACTGATTTGCATATGGCCATGTCTGAACTGGGGTGGCAGAGTGGGCTAAAGAACGGTGATGGATTAAACCCAGATCAGTTGACTGGGGGTGAGTGCTTGCAATGTTCAACACTCCGTCGATCATTTCCTTTAGTTTATGCAGTATCAATCAATCAATAGTTCTTTATTCGGATGTTAAAAACACCATAAAAGCACATGTACACAATACAGAATCTTTTTTTTTTAAAAAGCAATTAAATCAATCAAGTAAGAACATTTGATGAGAATAAAACAGAATAAAACAGTCGTATCACCTGACAGGTACACAACTTCTTAACGGACGCAGTTTAAGGCTGACCTTTGGTTGATCTTAGTCTCAGTGCTACTTTGATGAAATTCAGAATACAGCACAAAGTCAGTGGGTCAGCTGCTCTTTGTAAGAACAATAATGCTGAGTTTGCCTGAGTCAAATTAGCCCTTTTCAGGATATCAATTAAAAAACTTCGCCTGGGTATAGAGTAATAAGAACAAAAGAATACAAAATGAAGGGTGTCCTGCGGAGACCGATTGTCGCAGCCGCAGGCACCCTTCTGCTCAATCGGTACAAAATAACCTTGTGGGTCCGCCAATAAATAAGGTAAAAGATTGAGCCTAAAACGGGATATTAAAAATCTATCCTGTGCATTATGCATTAAACAGAGATAGGGTTCCATTCCCACAGTAGTCTTGATGTGACTGTGCAAATTCACTGACCTTTTAGACCCTTCTTCCATCATTCTAGTTGTATTTCTTTGGGCCACAAACAAGCTTTTTACCATTGGTTTGTCCTGGGCTCTGATCACTGATGGGTTGGTAAAAAGTTCTGTGTGACCCAACTTCTCTAATGTCGCCTTAACATATTTAAACCAAGGTATCTTCATGCATTTCTCTCTTCCTAGACAATCGCTCAGTATTAGTCTACTTAACTTGGCTTCTGTGTTTAACCAAATATTGAGCCACGCCAGGATTGGTCTGAGCTTAACCGTGTCTTCAATGTATGGCCTCCCTAGCTCTCTGTGGGCAATGATGGCCGGGGTACTCTGCAGGATTTTGAGTATGGACCGGAATATTTTGTTTTCCTCCCGCTGTAGTTGTGTTATATTTACAAAACCCCAGACTTCAGCTCCATACAGAACTTTAGAACAGCAGATAGAATTATACAAATGCAATACTTGTTCTGGGGACCATCTACCCAGTCTGCGCCCATAACCGATCACTGCACCATTTGAGGATATTAATTTCCCGCATCTCTCTTCTACCAGGGATGTGAATTTTAATCCCTCATCAAACAATATCCCTAGGTAGGAGAAGAGTTGCACTCTTTCCAGTGTGTAAGACCCAATTCTATGTGTGAACATGGGCCGTGATTTTTTCCCTGCCATCATCACAAATGATTTGCCCAAGTTTACAGAGAGATCTAGGGTTCCCATGAACTTCACAAAGCCATCGATCAGAGTTTGTAAGCTTTTCGGGGTGCGAGCTAACAATACGGCGTCGTCAGCATATAGTAAAACTGGGATTTGACGCGTACCGATTCTCGGGCAATCAGTATTTAAAGCAATCAGGGTCTGCTCTAACTTGTTAATATAAAGGGAAAATAAAAACGGCGCAAGAATGCACCCTTGTCTTACCCCACTTGAGCACACAAAAGCTTCAGTGAGGCCCCCTTCATTATTATAGCGTACCCTGGCTGTAGTATTTCTGTGTAGCTCCCTAAGAATGGTAATCAAACCCTGATCAATACCAAGTTGCGTCATCATTAGCCACAATTTCTCCCTATTTACATGATCAAAGGCAGCCGCCAAGTCCATGAATCCTAAATGAATGGATTCGTTACTTGTTATGGTATACTTGGCGACTAGCATATATAAATTAAGACATTGATCACTAGTTGATCTGCCAGATCTAAATCCATATTGAATGTCCGAGACGATATTATTGTCCTCGGTCCATTCAATTAATCTGTTAAGGATTACCCTTCCCAGGACCTTGGCAGAAACGTCGATCAGAGAAATGGGCCGGTAGCACTGGGGGTTATCCCTATTGCCCTTCTTGAAGATGGTGACAATGGTAGCAGTTGACCATGATCGCGGCAGGCCGAACATGATTGCTACATTTATTACCCTGGTCATTAAAGGGGCCCACAACTCCACGTTGCTAAGAAACAGGTCAGGGGGGACCCCGTCGGGGCCTGGAGCCTTATTTTTTGATAGGCCCTCGATTCCTGTAGTAATTTCAGCTAGAGTAAACTCAACCATCTGATTCTGTGATGTAACATCTTCCTCGATGACAGTGGCCGTCTTCTCGTGATTGTACAGACTCTTAAAATGTGCGACCCACTGCTCCGGGAGGATATTTGCACTGATTTCTGGAGTATGGCTATCATAAAAGCAGGGTTTGTTAATAATACTCCAAAATTTTGAGAGATGCCTACTTTCAGCCGCTTCCCTTAGGTCAGCCCACACTTCCCCCTGTAGAACTAATTTCCTTCTTTTGGTTATAGCCTTGTATTTTGCTCTATACTGTATGACCCTATCTTTGTTCCTGGGCTTTTGTTTTAAACAACTTTTTAGCTCTCTGAGGGCCCGAGAGCAATCACTATCGAACCACTTGGGTTGATTTGGGATTCTTTTTACAGATCGTGTTGTCAAAAGCTTATCAACCAAGCTGGTGATCTTCCCAAATGCGCTCAATAGTTGAGGTCCCTCCGTTGCTAAATCAAGGCAATCTTTAATTGGTTGTTTCCCTTGCTCGATCAGGTCTCTGTAGAATGCTACACCCTCAATCTTGGCCCACCTGAGCCGCCTTCCTTGGTCTGACGCCCTCTCAGAGATCCCGTCCACTGTGCCTATCCTGACTGCTGCCTGATACTGCAATTTCATTATTAAAGGGCTGTGATCACTGAATGGATTCCACTCTATTCCAACCACTATAATCAGGCGCTTAAGGGATCTAGACACCAAAAAATAGTCGATGATTGACGAGCACCCTCTACCTTTAAAGGTCGGGGGAAGAGAGCCGTCACTTTCCATAGCCATCATGTCCATGGTATGTTCCATGTTATGACTACTCAGGAGTTTACTCAGTTCTCTGCCTGCTGTTGTATGGGCAAAATGAGGCCCCTTAACCGAAGGACAGCGCGACCAGTCTGTGTTTGTTGGAAGCAAGAAGGAGCATAAGTGGGTATTTAGATCACCCATAATTATATAATGTGGATACAATGCTCCGTTTACATGTGAGTGGTCCTTACTCAATAAGGTGTCTAATGTTCCCACAATATCATCTTCCTCATTAACTTCACCCGGGTTATATATGTTGAGTAGTATCAGGCCAAGTCCCTGCCCCTCAAACCTTACGGCCTGTACATTACGAGATGGGCTTGGTATGTTTATCCACTTGCCTTTTACCCTTAAGTCCACGTATAGGGATAAACCCCCCATGGCTCTACCAGAGCTTGATTTAAGGGCAGGGGTAAAAAAACATTTGTAGCCCTGTATGTGAAAAGGGCTATTTTCAGTTACCCAGGTTTCCTGGAGGCCTATTACCTCAAATTCGGTGATGTATTCTCTCCACTCCTGGTTATGGAACTTGCTTGCCAGGCCAGCTGTGTTCCAGGAGATAACATTTAAACCACCCTCTGGCTTCCTTTCCTGGTCCATTTTTTGGAAAGTGGCTTGTATCCTATCTGAATCTCCTGTCACCCTTAACTCCTCTCTTGTACCCTCCAAACTCAGGGGTGTCCCGCCTTCATCTAACTCCCTTTCCACTCTATTAGTGCCTGGCATATCGCCACTAGGAGCAATTAACTGATCTGCTGAGTCAGCCTCTCTTGTTTCTGGGGGCAGTGCTAACTGATCTAAGTAGTTCTTTTGGCATTTACCTACTAAGGGGGCAACCTGTACAATGGTCAGTTCGTCTGCCTTATCTCCCAGCTTATTGACCTTCCCATCCTTGCATTGATGTAACATTGTCAGCTCGGAATGGGTTAGTCAATCATTATCCTCCAGGGACATAAGGGGGGCGAACCTATTTTCCCGCCCAGCCTGGTCGGCTTCCCGCAGCCTCGACCTTTCTCCCTGGCAACCCTGAATTTCGTGAGGGTTTAAACGGGTTAACTCCCAATGACCGCCCTCCTGTTGTCTTCCTATATGTGGGGCGTTTTGGCGGGGATAGAAGTAGTCCAAGGGTAACGGTTTTATAATCCTGCTGTGTACCCCTGTACTGAGAATGTGTTTAACTACACTGCTGTCTCTGAAATTAATAATTATGCAGTTTCCTGGGATATCTTTATGCCTAGTTCCGAGCCAATTCACCCTTCTCACTAGAAGAATCTCTCCGACTTTCCCATGTGGCAAGGGTTTATGACAGCCCAACCAGTGGATAACCTTATTTTTTAATTCCTGATGGGACTCCTTCTGATCATCTTTAAGTTCTGGAGCCCCAGCCAGGATAACAACTAGTGGACATGCCTCTGGCGGTAAATTTAGCGTTGGAAGGGAAACTGTAACAGCTGTCCTAAGAGCACTCGTTGGTTGTTGAGTGACATGATTCATTTGAGCTGTACTTGGGGGGTTTGGATAGTTCCTTGATGTTACATTTGAGGCTTGCCCTGGCACTTCCTTTTGCTGAATCTTCCCCTTTGAGTTTGTGAGCTTGGTCTGCAACATTATATGGGTCTCACGTGCTAGAGTCTGCGTAACTTGTGCTTGGTTCACCTCTAAATTATTAAATTGTCCCTCATTCACAGAGGCACAATTGAGGCCACTTGCGCTAGGGGTGGGAACTGTATCTGAAGCTGACCTATATACCCTCTCCCTGCTTTTTATTTCATTAATTATCTTATCCAATCTACTGGCAAGTGGTTTGATCTGGTTAACTATAAAGGTTTCCAGTTGAGATTGGAGATCTGCCACTATTTGAGACAGCCAAAGTGGTGGGATTGAGTATTGTTTGGGCTCATCTTCCCTCCCTGTCCCTATTTTGGTTTTCGTTGTGGGAGGGGCATTGCAGCTTTTTAATTTTTTCGGCCTACCTTTCGTTGGGCCGGCTTTACGTTTCCTGCTTGCCTCTGGTGGTAAACCCCTGGTTTGGACCCCCCTATCCCTCTCCGAATTCTGCTGGGCACAAGGGAGATCCAAAACACTCATCTCTGGGGTTGGGAGAGAGGAGGAATCCAGGTTTTCGCTAACTATCACTTGGGTGGGAGTTGGTATATCTAATTGTGGTGTGAGGGATAAACGTCTCTCCGTGCGTTCGATTTCGCTAGAAACCGCCCCTATGGCTTTTTGCAACATTCGGTCAATTGCCGTCGGATGGATCTGTGTTGGCAATAAACCCTCTTCCATGGGGGGCGGTTTTGGCTGAGTGAGTTGCCTCAACTTTAATTTAGTTGAGCGGGTTCTGGCTGTACCTGCCATGCTTCCGCTATCTTATGTTTAGACCACAAGACAATCAAATCAAATCAACTTATACACCCACCGCTTACTCCACCCTATCACTTGCCTGCACCAACCGTGGAGGCCTTCTACACCCCTAAAAATCACCTCCCTAACTTAATATCTATCTATAACCCCTTCAAAACAGTCCCCCAGTGCTCGAAGAAACAGTTGGGGCCTCAGGGGCTAAATGCGTCCGTGGTATCAATCCAGCCACCTTACCACTGGATCACACTGCAACCACGTTGATCAAGGTAAGCCGTATTGAGTCTTCAATCAGGGGTAATCACAACTGAGTCTGTTCTGCCACCACAGTACTTACAGTTCGCAGCTTACTCGCAGTGCGATGAACAGGCTTTGGTTGTTAATCTTCCCAATCACGTAATCAATGTTAGGGGGGCGGCCCAGCCCTGCCTCTTCCTGGCGAGGACGGGCAAGGACGGGCCCGCCCTTGGCTGCGGGAGGCGTGCAGCGAAGATGTAGGCTGCCACTGACATCACCTGCTGCGCCGCTCCGGGGGACCTGGGAGGTGTAGTGTTGAGCCAAGCCGTTACCCTCACGGCGGACCTGGAGGTCTGTTGTCAGGTAGGTGTCCCAGTTGGTAGCTGCCGTTGCCCTCACGGCGTCGGGAAGAATGTCAGGCTCGCGCCCCCTTGAACTGCGTCCCGCGCTGCGGGAGGCGTGCAGCGAAGATGTAGGCAGGTGACGCCTGCCACTGACGTCACCTGCTGCGCCGCTCCGGGGGACCTGGGAGGTGTAGTGTTGAGCCAAGCCGTTGCTCTCACGGCGGACCTGGAGGTCTGTTGTCAGGTAGGTGTCCCAGTTGGTAGCTGCCGTTGCCCTCACGGCGTCGGTAAGAATGTCAGGCTCGCGCCCCCTTGAACTGCGTCCCTTTTAGTCTCTATTGGGCTTTTCCTGGTGGGGCATCTGTAACTTTTGCTGTTTAAAAAAAAAAAAAAAAAAAAAAAACAGCCTAGCTGCATAACCTTGCGCCTCCAGCAGCAGTATTACTGGGCTGTAAAAACATGCTTCACGCTCTTACAGAGCGCGGATGCGGCATTGCCAGCAGCCTTCAACTTTCCTTCAGTTTACCGCCTCCTGTTCTTCCTTAATTTTCAGCAATCCGGTCTCCGTGTTTAGTAGCAATTACACAGGAGATTCACGGCTGCTCACGGCGAAATCGGAACAAAACAGCATTCCACCTAAGCTCCCGTTGTCACTGCTCGACTTACATCAGCTTGCTACAATCATTACAGAATAATTGGAAGGTCCCGGCAGCGGCCCTCCAGCTCCGCATTCTGCAAGTACCGGAGCAGTCCACCATTCCACCCTTCACTACGGTCTTCTCTGCAGTGGGTGGGGCATCAATCACCCTAACCTCAGGCAGTAGCTCGCATTGACTGTAGCCTGCCTTCCGTTTATGCTTTGTTCGCCATAAGTTGGCAGGGTATGCTCAGACGTGAGTTCCTTGGTTAACTTTGCCACTGGATTCAAGCAAGCCTGGCTGAAGACAGCTGAAATGCCAGAAACCGGTCCTAGGAAGCTTGTTTCCGGTCCAGGGAAGACATGGCTTGGCAGTTCGGGCTGGACTGTTCCCATGAGGCACAGGGTCAGACTGATTTGCATATGGCCATGTCTGAACTGGGGTGGCAGAGTGGGCTAAAGAACGGTGATGGATTAAACCCAGATCAGTTGACTGGGGGTGAGTGCTTGCAATGTTCAACACTCCGTCCATCATTTCCTTAAGTTTTTGCTTTGTTCGCCATAAGTTGGCAGGGTATGCTCAGACGTGAGTCCCTTGCTCACTTTGCCACTGGATTCAAGCAAGCCTGGCTGAAGACGGCTGAAATGCCAGAAAGTGGTCCTAGGAAGCTTGTTTCCGGTCCAGGGAAGACATGGCTTGGCAGTTCGGGCTGGACTGTTCCCATGAGGCACAGGGTCAGACTGATTTGCATATGGCCATGTCTGAACTGGGGTGGCAGAGTGGGCTAAAGAACGGTGATGGATTAAACCCAGATCAGTTGACTGGGGGTGAGTGCTTGCAATGTTCAACACTCCGTCCAGCATTTCCTTTGGTTTTTGTTTTGGATGGAATTAGCATTCTAGAGTCAGGGTTATACCCGCTTTCTATAGGAAGTGCTCATATAGAGTGTGTAGATACCCTAAAGGTAGGTAGCCCATTGGCTACTACCTGTAACTCCCCACAACGCCCCTAAAGTGAGTATTTAGGTGGGAGCCTTGAACCCAAGAACTCAGATTCAACAGACGAGTAGAAGATGGACAAAGAAGAGTCACTGCCTGGTAGCAGATTTTTGGACTTTGATGCGATTGGTTCCTGAACAACTGCTGGTGTTACTTTGAACCTTGGCCCACTACTACTCCGATTCCAGGAGGTGCCCCCCTGTACCGACTGCACCTACTTTTATGCATCTTTTTCCCCCGTAGGATTGCATTGTGCGTAAGTTTGAAAACTGTACTTGACTTAAAAACAAGGCTCCTGAGTTTGAAATATATATAAAAGAAGGGTTATTTTTCTTAATTGGTCTCTAACTTTTTGAGTGTGTCTCATTTATTGCCTCTGTAAATACAACAAATGCTTAGCACTACCCTTTGATAAGCCTAATTGTTCATCCTCACTACCACAAAAGAGAGCATTACTATTATCTACTTTAGCCTCTGTAAACCAATTGCGGATTTTAGGAAGCTGGCTCTCTATCTAGAGTACTAAATCGAAGTACACTGTGGAAAGTCCAGTGGGTCCCCAAATGGTTTACAGAGGCTAAAGTAGATAATACCAACACTCTTTTTTTTGGTAGTGTAGGCGAGCAGTTGGGGTTTTCAGTGGGTAGTGTTAAGCATTTTTTGTACACACAGAGGCAATAAATGAGGCATACACTCAAATCCAAGACCAATTTAGTAAAATAACAAGTCTTTTTATATTTATTTTGGAAGCAAAACTACATTCAATGGTAAGCACTGTATTTTGTAAGCATTTTTCAAAGATAAGCAATAGTTCAAATTACGCACCATACAATCCTATGGGAGGAGAAAATAGTTAGGTAAAGCACATAGCACAGGCAGTTGTAGGGTTTTGCCTTCAGGGTTAAGAGTAGCAGGAAGCCAAGGTCCAATGTTCTACCAACAGTTTGTCGGAGACGGCCAGAATCCCGCAGGGAGTTGGTAGCTGACGCTATGGAGAAGTGGGCCCTTTAAAGAAAGGCTGTACAGGGGGACTAGCGGACAGGTCCGGGTGTTCCCAAACAGGGGCTAGGGTCACAAGGGCCTTAGGGACAAGGGAACACAGCCTGTTCTTCATTAAACAGGCAGGGCGGGCTGGGTGCAGGGCAGGTAGGTTGGCCATCTCCAGTGCGTAAAGGTGCTCCTCACGGTCAGGGGCCAACAGCTGGTAGGGGCAAATTCAGGACTGCCAGGCCGCTCTCGAAGTGGGTGTCAAGGGTCTTGATGTCCCTCTGCAGCTGCCGGGCTCTGGTACAGTTGGAGTCCTGATTGGACTCTTGCATTTCAGTCTTGGTTGCAGGGCATCCTGTACCCTAGGGATTCACACTGTATGGCTCTGGTTGGTCCTAGTGCCTCTAATCTCAGTGGGGAGACAAATCTGAGTTTCCAGAGCATGAGTACATCTTCCTGGTTGGTTGCTGTGCCAGTTGGGCAAGGGAGCTGCAAGTCAGTGGACTAGGCTCTGTGGTTTTGGTGTCTGTGGTCTGCAGGGGAGTAGCTAATCAACTCACAGGAAGCTCTTAGACAGTATCTGAAGGCTGGTAGTCCTCTGGCGTTCTTAGAGGCCACACAGCATCGGGACGAGGCAGTTCACCTTGATTGTCGACTCTTGAAGTGGCAGGCAGTTGTTCACACCATAACTCCATGGCAGGCACTCAGTTCCTGGGATCAGCAGTTGTTCTTTGCCCTCTTTGCCTTTAGGGCCATTAAATCTGAATTTCAGGGTCAAAAGGTGCCACCCAAATATCCAATTAAGGGCATTAAGGGGAGTACCAGGAAGTATCCAAAGGTCTCCCTACATTTAGGGTGAATACACCCTCTGTATGACCACTTCCTGTGGGAACTGGGCATAACCCTGACTCTAATAAGCTAATTTCCTCCAACATAAGATGAAAGATTCCAAAAACTGGGGTCCACATCAGCTGCCCCACCTTAGCAGTGGTGCTGGCTAGGTATGGGCACTCCTTCTTATCTAACAAATTTTACCGCCTGTCCTCCTACCAAAAAGTGGGGTCAGGACAGGGGGGTTGGCATTTTCCGCTAGCTGTATAGGCCTTGGTCACATTTCAAAGGTGGTATGGCCTCTGAAGCTTCTCGTCCTGGAAGGCAGTACCTGCTTGGATGCGGTGCAAACACCTCCGCCATAGACCAGTCAGTCAACACACTAGTAGTTGTCGGTAGGTTTTTAGGAGGCACCTCTGAGATGCTTGTTGTATACATTTATTAATAAATCCAGCACTGGCATCAATGTAGGTTTATTAAGACGAGAAGTTTAGTATCCAAAACCTGGGGTACAGAGAAGCCATCATGTAGGTGGGTGTTAGAATTAGGGGGGCATATCATCAAGGAGGCGAGATAAAATTATCGCCGCTTTTGCTTCCGTTTTCGGACGAAAAGTGGCGATAATGTTATCGCCTTATCAGCAAGGTCACGCTATCTCGTGAATCCTTGCATTAGCGCTTGTTTACTGAACGCCCAGCTTTGCATCTCTAATGAGATGCAAAGTGGGCAATTCTGCCCTGACATAACTGGAGAAATGTCACCAAGCGACATTTCTCCAATTATTAATAGGCACTCTAACCTGCAGAGCGACAAGCAAAGTAGCGATAACCACTGTTATCGCTACTTTCCTTACGCCTGCTTCAAGATTGACTTAGCCATGATATCCTATGTAAGGTGGATATCATGGCTAAGTATGCCTTGCCCTATCATCAAGCTATCACCAAACTTTGTGAGATTATCGCTGGATTTCCAGTGATAATCTCACATTTGACAGTTAGCGCTTGGAATTTTATCGCTTTTGAGATAAGCGTTGCTAATAGCACGCTATCTCAGTGATAAAATCCCACGTTACCCGGCGATAATTATCCTCGCGCTAAGTGCGCTTAGCGATACTTATCGCCGGTCCTTGATGATATGCCCCAGAGTTTCTGGTTGGCTAGGATATGCACCTTAGACAGGCAGAACCCACCAATCTAGTCAGGGTAAGAGAGTTGCACTCCCACGATAACCCCCTTTATAGCTTGGCAGAGCAGTCAAACTTAAATCAGAGGCAATGGGTAAAGCATTTGCGTATCACGCTCTCACACTAGTGACGGACTAGGCACACCACAAAAAGAGACTCCACACAAGGCTATTTAAAAATATCCTTTGTATTGCACATAAACCACATTAAACCATAATCACATAAATCATTGTGCTACTAGGCACTTTTCATAACTTCAAATAAATCATACAAATCACTTTGCCTATCGGGCCATTTTCATAACATTAAAATTGAGTGCAAGCAAGTAAACATTTGTACGTTGCACACGTCACCAGCAGGTGATGAGAACATCCCCTTACACCATCACTGCACATAAATGCAACTTCCTAACATTATTATCGGTAGCCTGATGCTGTCACACAAAATGATGCTTCATAACATCGTAGATGGGCTGCAACCAAGGGTATTGTAAGTAACACCGGAATAACCCACTCGGTGCCAACATTATACATCCCCCCCAAAAGTAACACAAGGGAGGCACCAGTTCTCCTATTGCAAGATATCCAGTGCCCATGTTCCCGTCACGAAGGCTCCTGGACAACCTGCTCACCTATAACGGGGAAAGTAGTGCAGCTCAGAGTAGTGGTAATCACTCAAATGCATGGGAATCACAGCCCCTTGGGACCACGAGAAGCAGTGCACGAGGCACGGCGCGAAAACAAAGGTGTGCCCATCCTGGCTCCTCAGGAATGGGTGGACAACTGAGACACTGTCGGGCACCGCTGGCCGCTTAGTGTGGTGGCCCAGGACTTCGCTTGGGAGAAAGCCACTGTCCCATAGAGCCTTCCGCTCTCGCACCCCTGGGCTTTCCTCCTCGACAGGCTGTAGCATGAATTGAAGACTCCGTTGGGCAGAACCTTCCACTATGTCTCCCTGAACCGCGTCTGCCTGCAACCACATGGTGTAGCCGCTTCTACTCACAATGGGGGTGGGGGTATCTGCTCCCCTGTTTTCCTGGGCGGAGACCGGAAAAACACAGAGCGAAGTCTTCGTCCGCTCCGCTCTCTTCTGCCGTTCCCTCCACCACGGCTGGGCCCCACCCCTCAGGGACGTTGGCAATGCTGGGCAATGCAGAGGACATCCTGAGCCAGGATTCCTCACTGTCTCTGCACTGTTTGGCAGCCCGGGCCACGTATCAGAGCCCCAGCTACAGCAAAACTAAGAACAAAGCCGGAACCCAAGAGGGAGAGCACTTCCGTCACTGTATCTCTCTCCTCCTGTTGTTCAACCTCCACTGGGGAAATGCAGCCCTTCACATGCTGCACAGTGACTAGGGGCAACCCTTTTCTCCTCTCAGGGCCTGCTGAGCCCAATCCTCGGACTTGAGTAGCACAATTCAGAAGCGCTTACCACGTGCTGTTAGCAAATAGGTAGTGCTGCCATACCCAGTCCCTGGGTGACAACTGGGGGCAACAAGCAGAATTAGGCAGCAGGCCACTACATCAGGCTTCATGCAGAAAAAAAGTGTCAATCCTTCTTGTAGCCTAACAGGCTACTTGTCAGCACAATAGCAAGGGAGTCCTATGGTGGTACCTCCTAGCCAGATGTAGTCTGGAGAGTCTGCAATGGCTGGTTCCAAGTCACACGCAGACTCTGTTTTCCTGGGGTCATAGTTCCTGTATTTATAGTGCAAGAGACTTTGTTCTTGGGCACTTCAAACACATTTTAGAAGTGCACAACACCCCCATTCACATTTCAAACCCTGGCCCCAGACATGCCAGAGGGGTCTGGAGACAGCATTGTGGAAAGTAGTCACTGCCCTATACAGGTGCAACTCCTCCCACCACTGTCAGTCAAAACTGCACCAGGTACCAGACAAAAAGAGGTGGGTAACTATGTAAAATGGGGCACTTTCCTACACTCCCTCTCTCGGTTTGGGGTAAAGAGCAGATATTGCCCCCTTCCACCTTCTCCGGCAGGGAACATGGCCGAGGTCACACCCTCAGACAGGGCTCTGGTGGGGCCCAGGCACCATCTACATGACAGGCAACCTACTACATTGAGAATGTAGGGAAGTGCCTTTTTTGACATGGTCAACCCCACTTTTTGCCTGGTACATGATCTGATTTTGACTGAAAGTGCACTGGGCTCCTGCTAACCAAGTCCTTAGTGCCAGAGCTCTTTACCAAAACTGTATAATTGTTCCCCCAATTTGACAAAACCTTTAGAACCCTCTGCAAGTCCTTAGTTTATGGTACCCTGTTACCAAGGTCATGAGGTACTAAAGAGCATTGCTAATGGCTGCAGCATGAATTGAACCGACCTAAAAGACCCTTCTCCGAGCACAGGCACTATTGCCAGTGCCGGCTGTGTGTCCTGGTGCAGAAAAAAGTGAAAACATGACATGGAACACATCCTTTTGTGCCATGTCCCCTATCACTGCATATGATGTGTGTAAGCCACCCCTACAGCATGCCTGACAGCCCTAAGGCAGGGTATTTAATATTGTATGCAAAGGCATACCTGCATAAACAGATATGCCCCTGTGCTGGTCTGTTTGATTACTGCCAGTGCAATTGAAGAAGGAAGGCATTTCAAAGCATGTGCTGGACACGGGTGAAAAGAGTTCTCCAGCTACATGTTAGCTTCAGTGAAAACAGGGAAGTTTGATATCAAACATCTTCTATTGATGAACCCACACTGATTCCAGTGTTGGAGTTATCAATAATTGCACCCAGAGAGCATATCAGAGGTGCCCCCTGAAACCACAGCAATTACTGGTGGGCTGATTGACTGGTTATAGCCAGCCTAACACCAGAGATGAATTCCTGACCCCTAAGGGTGAGGGCATTCACCCTAGAGAGACCAGAACATAGGCAAGCTCTGGCAGGTGGCCTTCCACCCCCTCCTGTGAGAACACATGCAGATTATCTAGCCAAGGCAAGGGAGCTTTAAAACGGCCCCTCCGCCTTGTTATGTTATGTTATGTTATGTTATGGGCACTTATAGAGCGCGCGACTCACCCTGGGGCATCTCGGCGCTATACCTAGTGGTCTACTGAGAAGGGAAGGGGGACAGACATGTCAGAATAGGTAGAAACTCTAAGAGATCAGAATAGGAAGATTTTCAGTTGTTTCCTAAAAATAGCAAAGGACGGGCAGGTGCGTATGCAGATGGGAAGTGCGTTCCAGTAACGCTGTGCAAGATATGAGAAGGCCCTGCCCCCAGAGCGGGTAAGCCGGATGAGGGGGATCTTCAGGAGCTCTAGAGCATTTGATCTTAAGTTACGAGTAGGGGTAGTTTTTATTAGTTTATTTGCCAGGTATTTGGGACCTTTACCATTTAAGGCCTTATACATAAGGCAACAGGTCTTGAAGTGTGTTCGTTTCGAAATAGGGAGCCAGTGCAGGTCAAAAAGCAGCGGGGCTGATGGCGTTCCTGCAGGGTGATTTAGGATCATTCGGGCAGTGGTATTTTGAATAACCTGAAGTTTTTTTAGCAGTTTCGGGCCAAGTTCCGCCAGCAGAGCGTTACCATAATCGAGGCGGCAGATCACCATGGCCTGGACTAGTGTTCTACGGTGCTTGATGGGGAGAAAAAGGAGGATCTTCCTTAGTCGAAGGCTAAAGAAACAGGAGCTAGAGATTGCTGCAACGTGATCCTTCATGGAGAGGGTCTGGTCGAGTTTGAACCCCAAGTTTTTCACTACTTGTTTGGGTACTGGTGCAGTGCCCAGCTCAGGCGCCTTCAGCATGTGACTCAGGTTTCTCGCATTGGAAACGATGCCAACCACCCTCTCCTGCTCCACTTTTGGAGGGAGGACAGGTAGGGAAATTAGTTTGATTAAGAGTGGTTCCCACATTCAGCCTTCACCCTCCCTAGGTTGAGGCAGATGATGTGGACAATGTGAGAAAGTGCCATCTTTCTGGCATGGTATGCCCCCACTTTTTGCTGAATTGCTGAATGTACTTTGACTGAGTGTGCCCTGAACTCATGCCAATCAGGTGCCCAGTGATAAGTTTTAATGGGGTGGATCCCAAAAAAACTACCCGGCCTGGGTCAGTAATACAGTATGTGGAAGGAAATGGTCGTGGTAGTTTTTCATATAAAAAAATATTTTTTTGTGAAAAACAGAAAACAATTCACCACTCAAAATTTGAAACAAATTCAAAAATCTGAAATTTAATTTCTATAAGTAACACCAGCATTGAATGCGATTATCAATCAAAGCATTAATGGGTTGTAATGCATTAGTTCCAAAAACATTGGTAGTGCGTAAAGTATTAACAGTGCTCTCAGCGTGAGAAGAATAAAGAAGGATGGGGCAATGGTAGTGAATTGGTAAGTGAGGGACAGGGTAAAGGTGTAGTGACAAAGACACAGTTACAATTATGTACAATATGACCTTTCCAGCCTATTACAGGTCAGTTTGTTCTCATATATACATTGCTCATAGATACGTTTTCAATTAGATTCTTCCAATCTATGCGCTTGTAGATGTTTAAGTGAAACGGTCTACGTTTTGACCCCAGCAGGATGGAGGGTGAGTGGTGTCCTCACGTCGGGGTCTTCGTCAGAACAGTTCTAGAGGAGAGCACCTATGAATAATTAATATTGGTTCAGTGCAGTGATAAAGAAGGTATCAGTGGTGAAAAGTCTGGTAGGTGAATAAAATGCCACCTACTTGTATAAGGAAGGATGGGCTCTCAGAAGGCTCCTAAAAATCTAAAGGGAGACATGTTGTTTAATTAAAATTCATGTCTGGGCGGAATTATTCCAGCACATATATGAGAAATAGAAGGGCAGCACACTCACTTCTGCAGCTTTCCTTGCATACGGGGTAGTCAATCTCCCGATGCGAAAATGGAGTGAATCAAAATCAGGGTCTGTGAGAAACGCGGGAAAAAGGGAGAAAGGGCGTAGTCAGGAGTATTCCATCTCGCATTAGTATGGTGTCAATTACGCGCTGGCTTGTAAGTTGAAGGGAAATGAAAAGAAATGGCACTTCATTAATCTGCCAAGTTCTTCGAATAAATGTTCAAAGGAAAGATCGGGGTGAAGTTAAACAGTCTCAAACTGAATGGGACAATGGACAAACAAACCCACATATACAAGTGTGGCTGGGAGCAAACACGTAGAAGAGTTCCTGTTGTGGATAGCATCTGGGATGATATTAGATGTGGGCATGGTTATTATTACAAGTGCTCTAAAAGACATATAAATCGGTGTGCTATTAAAATACGGCAAAAATCCTGGGCAGATAGACCCGTGTTGGGCAAAAGTACGTATGCGGGTTCATACTTGCGGCAACTTATACATTAAAATTGTGGTGCACAGGGTTGGATTTCGAAAGGAAGGAATTTGCGCAGGGTGCAAGTCTTGTCTAAGCGCTTACCTCCTGAACGCGGCCTGTCAGCTCGAACAATGAGCCAGCTCGGTGTGCTCATGCTTAATGTAGGTAGAAACCACGGCGTGCGTGCAACCGCTCGATGGTTCCTGGGGGCCCGCCCCAGGTCCAGCAAATGGAGAGGAAAGGGGCGTGCTTCCGTACAGGAGTGATGAAGCTCGAGATTAAAGTCATTAGTCGGCCGGGCGAGGGCTTGTCAACGGAAAAGGGGGTCCCTGGCGGTATGCAAAAAAAACCTATTTATATATGTATATAACGGGAAGGACATTAAATAGTAACCGGCAAAGTTACTGATATCGAGCATGTGGAGGTCTCAGGCGTTGTTGAATCTAAATTCCCACCCAACAGTGAGATATCCATAGTGCATGTTATATTGGCCTCTACACAAAACAGATTGTATTCAATTTGCACAAATGCCGGGCAACATCTATTAACGCATTGTCTGTTCAGCAAACGTTATTAAATGCATTTTTCACAAAAACTTTGGGAAATAAATGTTCATTGGTTGAAAGCATATTCTGTGCACAGTAAGCATACATAGCGAGCACTCTCCCATACCGCATTATAAACAATACGTTACATATTCAACATTGAGGTTTGCAGTGAATAAATAGGGAGACAAGGAGGTGCAGCTAGTCATTGTTTCACACAATATGTTCCTTGAAATGGGATGATGTTTATTTGCAAAAAGACTAACATTCAGATGGAAGACGGCTGAAGTACCATCGTATTTGAATGTATACCATCTACTGATAAAGACCATTATGCATAAAATGACATATATGTGATATGCTATATTAATATCTAAGAACTAGTGTAGATCCTATATGTATTTGTCTATTGTGTTTGTGCAGAGGTCAGTGTAATCACTTTATTCTGCATGTAGACCAGCCATTTGGGCATAGGTGGCATCTTGTTCGTTAAGACCATTCATTACTGTGTCCAGTAGGTGCATCCATTTGCGTTCTCTAATGTTAAGGATAGGGCATAGGTCACCTCCTCATTGGCCAAGAGACATCTTCTCCAGCACTAGCCATTTGATAGATTCTGGAGTGTGCATATGATCAGAAACATTTTCCACAAGTGGTGCTCCCGCCGTCTTGCACCTGATCCTGCTAGAATGCTGTAGGATTCGTGTCTTTACCTTTTATCGCGTTTGGCCCACATACAGTTGGTTGCAAGGGCACAGAATGGCGTAGATTTCGTTTGAGGTATTGCAATTAGTATGTGCTTTCAGGTTGGTATGATTTTGGAATTCAAAAGTTTTGGTTTCTATGCACACTGGGCATGCCTTACATTTTGTGCACTTGTAGTGACCCAATATTTCTGGTAAATTCCACATTGTTTGAATGGTCGGGTTAAATGGCATGTCTAGTAATGAACGGACAACTTGGTCCTTGATATTTTTGGCTTTTTGAAAAGCATGCATGGGTGGTTTTTGTATTTCTATAGTATCTGCGATCAATCCCCAGTGTCCATTAATTATCCTTTTGATGTCATTGCTCCTGGTACAATAGGTAGTAACACATATCATTTTGTCTAGGCCTGTAATGCGTTGCTTGGGTGTCAGTAGGGTATCTCTGTCATTGTACCAACGCTCTCTTCCTAGCTCTTTTAACCAGTCTCCTAGGGTATCCTCTTTCCAAGAGGCGGGAGATCAAGTCATCTGATTCCTTAAAAAAATCTTCTTTGAGTGAACAGTTTCTCCGGATCCGGAGAAACTGGCCAAATGGGAGGTTATCTCGAAGTCCTCTGGAGTGGTGGCTCGTGTATCTCAATAGCGTATTCCGTTCTGCCGGTTTCCTGTAAAGGGTGGTGTAGAGGTGGTTATCTTTAGCTTTTATGCTAATGTCCAGGAAGTCAATAGTGTGTCTGTCATATTGCATGGTGAACTTGATCTCATCAGACTGGGAGTTCAACCAGATGAAGAAACTTGTGAGTTAATTCACCTCTCCCGTCCAAATGAGGAGAACGTCATCTATATATCTTCTCCATTCAGTGATGTTGTTCCTAAATGGGTTATCCAATGATAGTATATTGGTTTCCTCAAAGTCGTCCATGAATAGTATCGCTAGGTCTGGGGTGAAGGCTGCCCCCATCGCCACACCTTTGCTCTGTATAAAAAAGTCATTGCCACTTCCAGTAGTTCCACTATAAATTCAGTGGGGACGTTAGAGGGTTGTGATCTTTTCTCAAAAGCTCTTGTCATGGACTCCAAAGCTGGTGTTTGGGCGATGCTGGTGTAGAGTGAGACGATGCCCATGGTAACCAATAGTTGTTTGTTCACGTCAAACGCCATGTCATCGACCAGGTTGATGACTTGCATAGTATCTCGTAAGTATGTTTTGGTTGTCTCTGCGAGTGGTTAAAGGAAGAAATCCACGTATTTACAGACCGGCTCAAGGAGTGATCCACAGCCGGAGATGATTGGTCGTCCCGGTGGCTTGAGTGGATTCTTATGTACTTTGGGTAAAGTATAGATGGTACGG
This sequence comes from Triturus cristatus, assembly GCF_964204655.1. Lineage (NCBI taxonomy): Eukaryota > Metazoa > Chordata > Amphibia > Caudata > Salamandridae > Triturus > Triturus cristatus. The sequence goes on along the minus strand of NC_140592.1, from coordinate 1,080,654,793 downwards.
GTACGGGGATGATTCACGTTTAGAAACTCATACTCCTTTTGCGAGAGGAAACACGTTTCTTTGCCCTTTTTCAGTGATGTTTTTAACAGTCATCCTGATTTCTTTGGTAGGGTCCCCGCTGATGTATGTGTAGCTGATCCCATCTCTTAATTGTGAGTAGATTTCCGCTTTGTAGTCCTCGACATTTTGCATAACAATTGCTCCCCCTTTGTCAGCCGGCTTGATAACAATAGTTATGTTGTTCTTCAGGGTATTGAGGGCTTCTCGTTCCCCTTTGGTGATGTTGTACTTCACGTATGGTCTCTTAGTGCAGATCTTCATAATGTCCCGCATCCATTGTCCCATTCAGTTCGAGACTGTTTAACTTCACCCCCATCTTTCATTTGAACATTTATTCGAAGAACTTGGCAGATTAATGAAGTGCCATTTCTTTTAATTTCCCTTCAACTTACCAGCCAGCGCGTACTTGACACCATACTAATGCGAGATGGAATACTCCTGACTACGCCCGTTCTCCCTTTTTCCCGCGTTTCTCACAGACCCTGATTTTGATTCACTCCATTTTCGCATCGGGAGATTGACTTCCCCGTATGCAAGGAAAGCTGCAGAAGTGAGTGTGCTACCCTTCTGTTTCTCATATATGTGCTGGAATAATTCCGCCCAGACATGAATTTTAATTAAACAGCATGTCTCCCTTTAGATTTTTAGGAGCCTTTTGAGAGCCCAGTAAGGATTGTACGTTGCCCGTCCTTCCTTATACAAGTAGGTGGCATTTTATTCACCTACCAGACTTTTCACCACTGATACCTACTTTATCACTGCACTGAACCAATATTAATTATTCATAGGTGCTCACCTCTAGAACTGTCCTGACGAAGACCCCGACATGAGGACACCACTCACCTTCCATCCTGCTGGGGTCGAAACGTAGACCATTTCACTTAAACATCTACAAGCTCATGGATTGGAAGAATCTAATTGAAAACGTATCGATGAGCAATGTATGTATGAGAAAAAACTAACCTATAATAGGCTGGAAAGGTCATCTTGTACATAATTGTAACTGTGTCTTTGTCACTACACCTTTACCCTGTTCCTTACTTACCAATTCACTACCATTGCCCCATCTTTCTTTATTCTTCTCACACTGAGAGCACTGTTAAGACTTTATGCACTACCAATGTTTTTGGAACTAATGCATTGCAACCCATTAGTGCTTTGATTGATAATCACATTTAATGCTGGTGTTACTTATGGAAATTAAATTTCAAGTGGTGAATTGTTTTCTGTTTAAAAAAAAAAAAAAAAAACAACAACATTTTTTAATAAGGAAAACTACCACGACCATTTTCTTCCACGTACTGAATCAGGTGCCCAGGGCCTATGTTCCTTCCCTAAAACCTAAAACCCCAAATTGGCAAACCATGGCCACATGTCAGCCCCTGGTAAATGGTACCCTAGGTACCCACGGCCTTGTGACCAGGAAAGGCCTCTAAGGGCTGCAGAACTTATTGTGCCACTCTTAGAGGCCCTGTGGGTACAAGGCAAAACCAAGAGTCGACATGGCACACATCACAGTGTGCCATGCCCACAAACTACACTGCCCTGGCATACATCAGCCACCCCTCTAGCTGGGTGCCCTATGCCAGTGGTGTGGGCACAGGAGCATGAGCCCTGTGCTCCTACAGTACCAAGGTCCATTCCTGGGCACTGTAAGTGCAGTGCTGCCATTTAAGAGCATATGGTGCTGAGAGCTTGTCAAACACGAACTCCACAGCACCATAATGGTAACACTGAAGACTGAGAAGTTTGGTATCAAACTTCTCAGCACATTAAACCCGCACTGATGCCAGTGTGGGATTTAATGTACAAAGCACTACAGAGGGCATCTTAGAGATGCCCCCTGAAACCTAACTTACAATCCACATCTGGTCTGGGAGGCTGCCTAGGCTGCCACACAGCAGACATGTTGCTGGACCCCTGGGTGGAGAGCCCCCGCTCTCCTGGGCCTGCAACAATGCACATCCTGGGCAAGGTGCTAGGTCTCCTCCCCCAGGATGGGCAGGGGGAAGCTTCAAAGGCATGCCACCTTTGTGAGATTCTCCAGGCCACTTGCTGTACCCAGCAAACTGGCCCCCACCGGTTCTGACCCCCACTCTGGCGGGAAGACTGGCCGGAAACCCCAAGTAAGGATAGGGGATGTGCCAGCATGCCAACCCCACCCCTCAGGTGGGGGAGGCGAGGTGAAGCACATCTCTGGGCACTCGCCATCATGAAGATGGGAAGCCCTGCCCAATCAGGACTAGGCTAATGCCCCCCTCCCACAGGAGAGTGGCAGGATAGGGGGTGTATCCACCCCAGGGCAGGGACCCATTGGTCCCTGCCCTTTACCTACCTGTAACGCCCCTAAATCTAGTATTTAGGAGGCACCCTGAACCTTATTTCTTCAGATTCCAGATTCAGAAAAAGCAAAGAAGAGCAAGAAGAAAGAAGACCTGCCATGCAGCTGCCAAGAAGAGGAAGACGCCAACTGCTTTGGCCCCAGCCCTACCAGCCTGTCGACCCTCAAACCTGCTCCTGCTAAATCCCAGCACCTCTTGTGGCCAGCAACCTCACAAACCCCGGAGGACCTGGCTACCTTGTGACTCTGAGCATCTGGGACTCCCATGAGCAGTGGCTCTGCTCAGAGCAAGTTTCTAACCCCTGGCATCAGCCCGGAACTGCAAACCCTGCACACTCTGCACCCGCCAAGCCTGGCCTGTGCCAGAGTGGACAAGGACCCCGAGGACATCCCCCTGGTGACTGTGACCCCGAATCCGGCACCCAAGGACTCACCTCAATGCTCCTGACGACGCCTGCAACCTCAGAACCAGGGAACCCCCCAACCGCGATCAACAGAGGGTAAGATTTCCGAACACCAAAAGGCACCCCTGCACCCGGTGCCCTGCCGACCCCTGTGCCCGACTCCTGGGTACCTACCTATCCTCCAACTACCTAACTTACCTCTCGAAGTGGTGGTGGCACCTGAAGAATCTTAATCCCCGAGCTTGCAGCCTTTGTTCGACCTGGAGCTTTCCTATTGAAATCCATTGAGCACCCGAAGGCTCAAAAGCACCCTGCACCCAGCCGCCCGAGTGGCCCTGGCAGTGTAACTTCTACTCCTATCTACTTCCCCATTTGCCCTGAGCAAGTGGCCAGGAGCCCAGCTCTCACAGCCGCGTGGCCTGCTAGTCAGCAGCCACCAACCAAGGCCCCACTGCTTCCCATAGGATAACATTGGGCCTAACTCACTCTGCACCCGGCCGCCCCAGTGCCGCTGAGGGTGTAACAACTGTACCAACCTGACCCTGGGAGAACCCTGAGTCTGTGCCCAGAACCTTAACTCTGCCAGTCAAGTACTTACCCAAAAGCCGATAACCCAATTTTCTTCCAAAGGGTAACATTGACTGGTTTCTTCTGAAATTACTTCTAAGTGTGGAGTTTCTAAAACTTAAAATATTCACCTAAAATCAAACGAGTAATGAAAACGGAAATACTCACCTGCTATTAGGAGAGATCCCAGTGCTGGATCTTGGTGCCCAGCACTGACCCTGAAAAGTACTCACAACCGTACTTACCACTAAACCAATTTTTTTCCATAGGAAATTTTGACTGTTTTTCTGTGAAATTTCTTCTAAGTGTTGATTTTTGCAAGCTACAGATATTCTTTAAAAATCGTACCAACTGTGAAAACGTAATTACTTACCTGTTTTAGATAGAGGTCCCAGTACTGAGCCTAGGAGCCCAGCCCTGGATTACAAAAGTAACGAGAACATACTTTACCTGTAACTTGAATTTTCTCCCATAGGGAATCATTGACTGTTTTTCTATGAAATTTCTTCTGTCAACTTTTAGAATAGCAAAATATTGCCTAAAAATCACAACAGTAATTAAAACGAATTTACTCACTTGTTTCCAAGACCTGTCCCAGGACTGAATCTAGGATCCAGTGCTGGAATTAGAAAAGTAATCCTGAAAGTAATCTATTGCAAATAACTTAAAATTCACATTGAGCTCAATGTATTATTGTGTTTGAAATTGTGTTGCCTATTGCAACAACCTGTAACTATTACCTAAAAAAGTCAATTGCATATTGCAAAAGTATTTAACTAAAGCCTCTCATTCTGAGAAAGTATATTTTGATAATGATACCTATTGTTGCTTCTAAAATAAAACAACCATATATTTTTTATACAAACCATTGGCCTAGAGTTCAGTTCTTGAGTGTGTGAGACCATTTGCTGACTGAGTGTGTACAACAAATGCTTTACACTGTACTCTGATACTGCCTTACTGCTCGACCAAGCTACCACTTTAGAGAGTAAGGTTATATCTAACTTTAACCTCTACCAAACCTCTGGGGACTGTGGACTCTGTACACACTGTACCTATTTGGGAACAGTATATACAGAGCCACTTTCTCACAGACCACTCTTGTCAGATTACGCCATATTGTCTTGGAAAGAATTAACCAACCAGGCTCAGGGTCATGTGAGGGTATAGTCACCCCTAGAGTTAAGTAGCCCATTGGCTACTACCTGGAACTCCCTCTAATGCCCCAAATATCAGTATTTAGGGGAGCCCATGGCACCGGAGAAGTATATTCCTGCCGACCTTAGAAGAAGAAGGACAGAAGAGCTACGAAATCAGAGAAGAGGAGAAGATGCAGCAGACTTGTCTCCAGCACCGCCAACCTGCCTGCATTCCTCATCGAGAATTGCGACAAAGTCAACTCATCCTGCAGCTGTGACTCTAAAAGCCTGAGAGGTCTGCCGGTCTTAAAAAAAGAACCAAGAGACTCCCTTGGAGTAGAAGAGCTGTTTCTCTACACCAGAGAACAGCTGCAAGGTCTCCAGACTACTGAAAATCTGACACCAGAAAGCACCACTGCCCCATCGCTCCAAGCCCGAGTTGACGTGGGCCAATGGTGCCAGTGTTCTCCTCCAGCCCAACATCATCTGATACAGTCATAATTTTAACATTAGAAGAGGCAGACATAGATAAATAGTTTGTTAATGGAAGCCATAAAAGATCTCTTTTAATTGCTATAGATATAGGGGAAAAATAATTAGTGTCTAGTCGATGATGAAAACAGACAGCGTTCCACCAGGATCTGAAAATGACTTTATCTGCCTGCTTCCAATTTGAGGTTATTAAATGAAAAGCAATAGCTAACAATACATCTAAAAGTTTAAAACTCAGGGGTGACTGGGGCCATTGGGTGATAGAGTGCCTAGAAATATATTTGTCAAGGAGAAAGGGATCTGAACTTTGAAAAATGTCTGAATTTGGGACCAAACTAACTGCCAAATTGATGGATAGGAGGGCACTCAAACAACATGTGCTTTAAGTCAGCAGAAGGACAAGTGCAGGACCAAGAAGTAGAGAAAACATCTGATGAAAAAGATGCTAGAGTCATTGGAGAAAATAGCACCCGTTGATAAATGTAGTAAAGGGTTTGTGTGGTATTCACAGCTCAAGATGTCTTATGAAGCTTGGACCATAATTTGTCCCATGTAGAGATTGGCAAACTTTGTGATAAATCATTTTCCCAAGCCAATTCAATCTTAGATTTTAGTCTGTCTGGGGGCAGTTGTAGAGATTTGTATATAGTGGATGCAGAGGGGGAAGTGTCCAATATTGAAGATAGGTTTTTTTAATTTGCAGGTAGGGTAGAAGTTCTTGGTAAAGTAAGGAAATATTGATTAAGGGATGAACATAGAAGATTATATTGCAATCTCGAGGATGTTGGTAAAGAAATTTTAGTTTGGAGCTCAGAAAAAGAAAGGGGATGATCGTCAAGTAGAAGCTGAGTAACCCTTTAGTTTTTGAGTATATAGAACGGTTATGGATTCGTAGTGATTTATTATGCCAAATAGGTTGTTGGTGATAAGAGCTAGTTGAGGGATGGGATGATGATTAGAGAGGGGCCTAGAGTTCACAAGAATGGGAAACGACGGGAGAACATAAAGAGGAGATATTAGCAGTAAAAGCAAGGACTTCCTGAAAATCAAAAGGGGCAATAAGGAATTTTTTTGCCACAATGGAGGATATATAGGAAGTTCCATAGAAATCCAACGGGCAGCTTGTTTTAGGGAGAAAGGGGAATGATAAGTTTTAAAAATCAGGAAACGCCATGTTCGATTGCAATCAAAACTATTACTTGCACGTTCGAAACTGTTGTTTGCTCATGTACGAGAAATAGCTTTTGGTAAGTTTTGTTTCTTCAATGCTCATGTTAGCTCGTTAGTGCAGGCCTTTTCTCTTAGATCAAAGCCTTCTCCCACCTGTCTAGAGGGGAGGATAGGCCAGACGACTTTGAAATATAGATAGCTTGTACCAGGCTGTGGAATCGAGACTTATGGTCTGTACCCTGTTGTATTATGACACCCACCATTGTTTTTCCATGGTAGGCAGGTCTTTGTGGACTCCACAACATACATAATGTAACGTTATGCTTGTTAAAGACTGTCCCGTGTCAGCCATCATAGGCGGCTGGTCAGATTGGACTCCACTGCAGTGTGATTTGTGAATAAACTTGTTTGCTTGTATTCTCTACTGCGTCATCGACTCTTCATTCTTGGAAGGCTAGAGGAGGTCGAGAGTGACCCGGGTGGCCCTAATCGGGTCATTTCCTTCACACCTACTGCAACATCTCTGTAGGGCTGAGAAGATGTACAGCCAGCCCAGAACAGTGGGGAGTGCAGGACGACACAAGGGATGCTATGCAGCACTCTTATTGGAGTGAACACTTCTGCCATACCTGGGAAGTCTTCGCTAATATATCAACACATGGAAATGTAAAAATCAATTTTTCATTCTTCTAAATATTGGCGGTCCCACTGTTTTTAAGTACATCCTATATATGCCAGGTAAGGAATCTGAGTTGTAAGAAAGTTCAAGTGGAATGCTCAGGTTTACTTGTGAACGTGGAAGCATATAGATGCACGTGGACATATTAAAATAAACTACTTTCCACATTGTACTGACTTTTTTCCTGTCTAGCTGGGTCATACTGCTTTCTATAGGCAGTCTTATAAGAATCTTCCAAGACTGCCTTAAGAAAATCAACACTATGATCCTTCCCACTAATCATCTAGGGGCCCAATTCACATAGGTAAACTGAGACGAAAGTCTTAACTTTACGACTTTTGGTATTCACAAAGGGCATTCACAAGTAGTAAATGCTCTTTGTGAATAGCGAAAGTCGTAAAGTTAGACTTTCATCTCATTTTACCTTTGTGAATCGGGCCCTAGGATGTCATAATCTTCCTGTATTTAAGGTTAACACCCAAAAGAACCCACTAGGAATCAGACACAAATTACTGGCAAAAACATGCAAGCAGCGCAATTATTTTACTCAACTAGTTAGCCACATGCCAGGCTCTGACCTTCCGCAGTGGATCATTATTTGGCAAAAGGTCCACCCTAGCTACTCTGCCAGATAACTGTCCATCACAGATTCATGAATAGATGCTATTCATTTTTTGTTGTAAAATATAACAATTTGGTAACATCACAAGTGTGACTCACTCACCATGCTGGAGACAAGGCAAAAACACTTTTTTAAATGCGTGGCTTAGCCATTATTCGATACACTGTTTTTAGGTCGAGCTTTTGACCTCTTGTGTGTACTTTAGTCGCCCCAGGTGCTGGGATTAACAAGCCGTTTCTAAAACACTGACCTTCGGATGTCACCCCGTGTGCCAGATGCTCTGACTAGACGGTGGTTTGCGCAACACCTTCCCAATTTAAGACAACACACTTTCCGTACATTTTACAGCCAGCCCCCAAAAGGGCAAGGATTACCGAGCAGTTTTGGAGAAATGGACTTCTTTATTTGGAAATGCTGAGTGTATTTGAATGTAAACAGTCCTCACAGGGGCTGCGATTACTGTGAAGTTTCTAAAAAAGCAGGTTACCACAGTCTCTGGGGCATTGTAATATGAGGAGCAGTCATTCTGTGAGCTGGGATTCATCCATCCATCCAAAGTCCTCCTCTCCATCCATCCATCATCCATCCATCCACCCATCAACCCATCCAACCATCCATCCATCCATCCATCCATCCATCATCCCGTCTCTGCTCTCATCCCTTCAACAACAATCTCCCCATCCATGCATCACCTCTCTCCCCTTCTCCAATCCATGTAACTCCCACCTATCCATTTATTTACCACCCCTTTGGCATTCTCTCATTCATCCAACATCCACCTCCTCATCCATCCATCCATCCATCCATCCATCCATCCATCCATCCATCCATCCATCCATCCATCCATCCCTTCTGTCCTTCTCACAAACATTTAACAGCCTCCTTATCTCCATCCATCCATGCATCACCTTGCTCTCCACCCATTCATCAAATGACAAACTATCAGTTCATCCATCCCTCTGTCCTTCTCTAATCCAACATACTCATGCTCTCCATCCATCCATTTCCTCTCTCTCCTCATCCATCCATTCACTTCAATACATCATACACTCTCTTCTGTCTGCTCAATACATCCACCCAACTGATCCATCCAGCCATACATCACCTCTGTCATTCTCCCATCCATTCAACGTCCACCTCCTCCTCGTCCATTCAACGTCCACCTCCTCTCCATTCATCCATCAATGTACTCTCTGCTGTCCATGTTTCCCCCGACTCCACATCCCTCCCTCTTTGTTAACTGATAATCGGCACTCCCTCCATAATAAACCAAAAAAACGAGCTATGGCACAGCCAGACCTTATCGCATCATAACACTTTTTAAATATCAGCCACACTGCACAGCACACTCTGGAATGTTATCTGCTCGGGAAAGGAGCAGTGAGTTCGCAGCCAGAGCTGCATTCCTGTAAATTAACAGGTGTTTATTGATTAACTGCCCTCAGAAACTCACACTCTCTGAGCAGACCTAAAGTGTCTTCGCTGTTTATTCATCACAAACATATGACTCCAGTCTGTGTTGCTATAAAAATGCTGATTCCCTGTTAGCTTAGCCATGCGGGTATTTGTAGATTTCTAGATAAGTCGAGTTAAGGTTTAATTCATTTAAAAAGTACTTGGATCTTCATGTACACTAGTACATTATGCACAGAATCTCATATCTCTTACTAGATCCAGAAGGGCGTTTCCCTGTGGTTGACTAGTGCACACTTACTTTCTTTGTGCCTCATTGAGTTTATAGTTTAGCCTCAATGGAAATGAGGGAGACTAAACCTGAAGTTACTACTTCACAACACAAAATACCATACCACATAATTACATTCCATAACGCACACTCCCACTCTACCTACTTCCTATACAATAAATACCACATCATTTCTATCCACATAATTCCACTGCACAACATATCACATAATTCCACTACATACCATGTACATTCACTCCACTCCAAAACACATCATTAAAAAACTTTTACATTTACAACACCTATAGCTCTTACGCTTGCAAATGTGAGACCTACTGCATTGCAAATGCTTGTTCTAAACTGTTTTAAAGTAACTGAGGATATTAAGTCCCTTTAGTAAACTTATTATAGGTAGGACAAAGTCCTAGTTTGAAGGTCCGTACCTTATTAATAATAATGAGCAATGCAGGGGACCTGGTTCAGGAACACGACCGGACCCTTTACCTGCAGCTTACCCAGAGACAGCTCAGAGGCCTTTGTAAAACCTATGAGATAAAAACTGGCTCAAATGCTAACAAGTTACGGCGCAACAGTATGAGCAAAAACATCCAGAGGATGCCCCCGGCTCCCAGGAGGATACAAATGGAGGCAATGGAGTGAGGAGTCGGTCGACTATAACTAGAGAGGGTAGTGAATCTTGTGACCCTAAAATACCCAAAGAGGTTGCCCCCAAATATACAGAGCGTGATGATACCACAAAATGGTCCACTGCTTTCAAGAGAGCTTTCCTCGGTAGAAGGGTAGCCAAGACGTATTTGGGCTCTCACTTATAGGAACTGTTCTCTGGAAAGTGCAGGAATAGACTTCTGCCACTGAATGAGAGGAAGCTGAGTCATATGACCTCATGAAGGATACCCTGATTGAGGGCTTTGGACTCATAACTTATGAGTATAGAATTAGATTCATGGAGACTTGAAAAACCTAGAGTCAGTCATGGGTAGAATTTGTGGATATTTCAGTAAAGACACTAGGTTGTTAACTGGTAATAATGTGCATGGTTATGATGGACTTTATAATTTAAATTTGAAAGAGTATCTGTTACAATGTAAAGTTACATCAGCATCTGGTAGACCTAGGTCAACTTTCTCCTCAATAGTAAAGGTGACCAAAACTACCACTGGTGGGGGTGACCAAAAGAAAGAGGCCAAAAAGACCCCCGTAGGAAAGGTGGTGACCAAAAAGATACAACCAAAAAGGCTCTCAAAATCCTGCTCAAGAGGGTGGGCCTGAGACAATACACAGTCTAAGGCAGGGTACCAGAGTAAGAACTGGGATCCCAAGAAGGCAAGGTGCTTTAATTGCAAAGCCAATGGGCACCACACTAAAGACCCAAAATGTCCCAACAAAAGGGTTCTCCTAGTGCACCTGCAGTAAATACAGTGGTAGATCTCCAGCTGGGATCACAGGTCAGCCCTGACCATGTCAGTGAGCCCATTGAAGCAACTTTAATCTCGGGGGGAGGGAGTAGATGTAGATGTCCTGGCTGTCTGGCCCATGAACATGGAAAAATAAAAGCAACAGCCTCATATAAATGGGATCAGAATGTAAGTACTGAGGGATACAGCTGCATGTGTTACAATGGCGACTGAAAGACTAGTATCCTTAGAACAATACCTGACTGGTGAGAAGTTCACAGTCGTCAGTGCTGATAATCAGGCTAAGGCCCATTCCATGGCGATGGTGTACTTGGAATGGGGAAGGGTTACTGGCTCAAAGAAGGTGGTTGTATCCTCACACATCCTATGCTAGGAAATAATCTGGAGTTCTAACTTGGTCTGAGGTCAAAAGAAAAAACCATGCAGCTATGCTGTGTATACCTGAATTGGTTTGTGTAAAAACAAGAGCAAAATGTAAAACTCAGGAGGATCAAGAGGAGTTGGAGCATGGAAGAATGGTCCAACCCTCCTAGAGAAAAAGCAGGAAGACTGGGAAACCCGTTTCAACTCAGCCACAAGCTCTGATCTCCTCTCCTCAGGGAGAAGACCTGCCAGCCCCAGAGGGAACTCTATGCAAAGAACTTGGGCCTAAATGGCAGAGCTCCTCGGGCCAGGGGTACCCTCTAGGGAAGAACTGTGTTAGGGGCAGAGGACCTGTCCAACTCTTGAAAGTCTGAGGCAGCAAGCTGCTGATCAAGAAAAGGGGGATGTCAGAAGCTCTCACAGGGCCTATTGATAGGAAGGGCTTCTTTACACTGAGGCCAGAGACCCCAAACCTGGTGCCACTAGGAGAGTGGTAGTGCCTCAGATGTACATAGTAAGCCTGGGCGTAGTTCTGGAACTCCTCAAAGTGCAAAAAAACACTTTACCGTGCTACGCGGAGTGCGTTGAATAAATGCCTTTCACAGTGATTTTCAGTGCCAGGTGCTTGTCCACACTGTGCAATCATCGTGAAAGGCACCATGAAAGGCACCATGCACAGCGCAAGCGGGCACTGCTTCCTTTCTGTTGCTTGAGTAGATTTTTACTCGAGTGGCAGCTTTCTCAATGGGAATAGACAGTTTCTTAACGCAAACGGTCATGAGCCTACGTGACCGCTCGCAATGAGAAATCTGACCGCCCGTGTTGAGAAATCTCGCCGGGAGGTTGATTTTCCAATCTCACGTTCGCCAACTTGATGTTGATGATCGGAAACGAGGAAAAAGCGGAGTTCACTGCCCAGACTTAGTACAGAGTGTTCTTACTCACTTTGGCCCTTAGCTGGGCATCTTGGCCTGGCTAAAACTTGGAATAGGTTAGTTACCCACTTGTACTGGCTAGGTATGTCCCAAAAGGTGAAGGAGTTTTGCAAATCATGTGGTACCCTGCCAAGCCAGTGGCAAAGCTGAGGCCCTCTCAAAGGTTCCCTTAATTCTATTTCCAGTGGTTGGGGTTCCCTTGGAAAGGATAGGGGTGGATGATGTTGATCCCCTAGACCCTCCAACAGCATCAGCGAACAGATTTATACAGGTGGTGGGATCATGCTACCAGGGACCCTGAAACAATAACCCTTAGTAATACTACTGCGCCAGCAGTGGCTAGGGCCCTCCTTGGTGTCTTTATAAGGGTGAGTTTTCTGAAGGAGGTGGTGTCAGGCCGAGGTACAAACGTCTTGTTTGCATACCTGGAACACATATGAGCTGAAGGTGGAGTGCCTACTGGTTCACTACCCCATATCATCCACCAACCAATGGACTTGGTAATAGGTCCATAAATCATTGAAAGGTATGATTGGTGGACTCCCTGAAAAACTCAGAAGGAAATGGGATATCTTCCTGTTGTCCCTGCCTTTTGCCTTCACAGAGGTGCCACAGAAGGGAGTAGGGTTTCCCCCTTTGAGCTTCTGTTTGACCAGTCTCTAAGGGGGCCATTGCGTCTAGTGGAGAGCCTAAAAAAGACATAGTGGACTATATGCTTTCCCTGCTATCAAGAATAGCTGAGTACATTGAAAAAACATCCAAAACCTTGAGGCCAGCCAAGAGCTGCAGAAGCTCTGGTATGACCAAAAAGCTGCACTGGTGGAGTACCAACCAGAGCAGGAGGTGTGGGTTTTGTTGCCTGTGGCCCTTTGGGCCCTCCAGGAAAGATGGAGTTGGCCCTAATCTATCCTAGAAAGAAATGGGGAGATCACCTATCTGGTGGACCTTGGCACTTGCAGGAACCTAAATGGGTCATCCATGTGCACTGCCTTTTATGACAGGGCTGAGGCAGCCATACTGATGGTCATTGATGAGAATCAGGAAAAAGAGAGTGAACCTCTCCTTGACCTCCTCTCTCACCACCCTAAAGATTGGTCAGTGGATGGAGTTGTCTTTTAAGACACCCTCTCTGCCCAACAGCAAGCTGACTGCAAGCAAGTCCTGGAACAGTAAGCTGAGCTCTTTCCCATCACCTCTGATCAGACTAACTGGTGTATCCATGATGCGGACACTGGAGAAAATCTGCCTGTTAAAAGCAAAATATTCAGACAGCCTGATCACATGAAGAAAAGCATCAGAGAAGAAGTCAGCAAGATGATTGACTTAGGGGTGATTGAGCCCTCTGAAAGTCCCTGGGCCAGTCCAGTGATCTTAGTCCCCAAGTCTCATACCAAGTGTGGGAAACCAGAAATTAAGTTTTGTGTGGACTACCTGTTAAATGGTAGCGGCACCTTCAGTTGATAACCTTCAAGTGTTGCCCGGCGGTAATCGCCTCTTATACCATTCGATAATTAACCAACAAAAGAGGAAGGCGCCGGAGACTGGAAGGCAGGAAACAAAGTTTTATTCCGTCGGAGCAGAACACGTCAGATCGGACAGCAAGGTATCGTCTCGAGGTGCTCTACCCACATCTCTGAGGCCTGGTCTCTTATACACAGGTTTATTGCTTTATTACACGTGACACATTCTTGTTAAGACTTTGATGTACGGAAAGGCATCCTTGGAATCCCCACTTCAAGCTTGTTCCTACACATATCTACAGTGAAAGTCCCCACCCCACCCACAGTAAGAGATGGCTATCACACAGGTGGACATTCCGCCAATTCCCGGGGGTGTGTGCGACTGGTCGGGTCTCAGGGGGTGGGGGCTTTGATCTACTGTAATCCCTGTGATGTGAGGTGTTTCCCTTGCAGTGGGGGCAATAAACTGCATCCGCAGGGCTAGGTGATGGCCTGGGATCGGTTCGGACAATCGTGCGCAGAGGAAGGGGATTATCAAAAGGACGTATGACCATGTATGGGATGAAAGGAGGTGTTGGTCAGGCGCGGGATGTGGTTCCATGGCAGGGTCGCGCAGAAGGAGAGGGTTTATGGCCCATGTATGAGAGACCGGGGGTGGCCGGCGCGCGGGGGGGGGGTGTTTGCGGCACCAAGGGAACGTGCTGGTGATCGGCGAGGGGCAGAGGGGCCATGGTGCTTTCAAAATGGCTACTGCTTAAGTGAGCGTACGGGCCTGAGAGGGGACAAGGTGGCGCCGATTATGTTGACATCGCAAACCAGATTTTAACAGTCCTCCCTTTTCAACATATCTAGCCAGCTTGTCTAGCCGACATCTATCTTCGTTAAATTCTTAGCCACGACATTGTAAATGCTTTCATGTGTTCCTGTTTCAAAGTACAGAGTCTTAGGACAGATAGGAATAATCTGACACAATTGTACATAATTACATGTAGTTGATGTGATAGGCGAGGTGGTAGCGCATACAGAGTTACATCAGCTGCGTCATATGTCAGACCCGGAGATAGGTGGAGGGAAGCTTGCTTAAACACAAACCTGATACCGTAAAGAGTGGTCTGACAAAACAAGGAATATTACGTACATTACTTAAGGCCTAGACTTCGTGTTGATCAAACTAAACAGCATAGTCATGTGTACGGCTGATGCTATACAATTGTCATTTATACTAAGTTAATGTTTCTTAACTATTAGTGTGCAGTTGGAAGTGACCGATAAAAGACCTTGGGAACTTGGTTGGAGGATAGTCAATTAAAAGGTGGTTGGGAGAGGAATTTCAACTCAACATGAGTTACAGTCAGAGAAGGGGGGGGTAATGTCCACAAGGGAGTTCTTCTTTCCAGTGTCCTAGTACCGCGAGCCATCACTGGTGAGCTCTCATTGTTCTTCTTCTTTCGTTGGCACTGTTGAGCACCGGCGGTGGAGCTAAGGTCCAGCTCAAATCCAGGTTTTCACGTTGCAGGGTGTGACCACTCTTTGCTCTCGGATCACAGTCCTGTTTTGTCCTGTTCCTTAACTGATCTTATCATAGGTACCTTGAGACGGGGTACCTGCATTTCGTTCCTTTTTCGTCAAGTCAAGTTCAAAATCCCATATGGAAAAGAGAAGGGGGGGTAGGGACGTGCCTTGGGAGGCCGAGGGAAGATGGGGTGGAGTGGGATTGGATCAAAAAGCGGACCAAGGAGAGCAGAATCTTTTAGCACTGAGCCCATCAATCGGGCTCGACGGGCTGGGACTTCAGGCATGAGCTGATCAGTGAGCAGGGGGCTTCGGGATAGCCCTTCTTTTTATCGCTTTCCATGCTGAGAATGGTGCCTCGTCCCGCTTCTTTTTGCTCCGTGGCTCCCCCTTGGTCGAGGCCATAGATGTTCCATGATCCGCAGCCAGGCTGTGCGTCACGTCCGACCCCTCTTCTCCGATGACCACGTGCTATCTTTGAATTAGTACAAGAAACAAAATCTTAGAGAACTGGTTGGGAAGACATTTACACACTTCATTCTCTCTCTCCCAACCCCAAGTGGTCGGGGAAACGTTTATCGGTCGCTCTATGGTGGAAGTCTATTAACTCTTTAATCATTGCTGTGATGCAGGATTGTGAGTGTTCTTGCAAATTTCCATCATTAGGTCTGCTATGTGTTCATTCCTGTACCTTATAAGTGTTACAAGAAGTCTGACATCCAATAACTTCCTGGTCTAGCAAAATTTGAACCGGCTTCCCCGGTAGAGACTCGTTCTTCTAACACAAGCCCTGTCTATCCATATTTTTCTCCAGGGACTGCTAAGTGTATGAAAAAGTGCGAGGTGCTACTGTCATAGGCTCACAAGTATCTGTTTCGGGGAGGAACACAAGTTAAACATTTTTCTTGCTGGAGACAATAGTTAACCTTTATCAGTTTTTAGGCGATGTATCTTTAAAAACAAGGTCATCAGCTGTATTGCTTAAAATATCCAGGGGCGGCTAGTACAGAACTGGGACTATTCTAGAAGGACGGGGTGCTTAGACGCTCTATTTCTGTGCAATGGGCGGGGCGATTCTGAGCGAGGGAGGTGGAGTCGTTAGAGCCATAAAACAAAAACCACTGACAAATATTTCCCGTGATAAGGGCCAGATTGGGAGACATCAGTCGTCTTACCTGTCCTTTCTTTCTCAGCCAATTAAGTTTCAACATTTTACAGAAAGGAGAGGTAGTCGTGTGGTAAACTACGGTCGTTTTGCTTCTGTCAATTTGTTCGAACACCGTCGCGTTTAGGCCAATTATACATATACTGAGGACGTATTGTTTCGTCATCTATTCAAAAGAGGGCAAGGGAGCTTTCAGCGAGGAAGAGAGAGAGAGAGAGAGAGAGAGAAAGAGACGTGCGCACCAAGCAGGCTATTTGGTACACGTACGACATAAAACGAGAGAGAGAGAGAGAGAGACGTGCACGATAATAGGCTACTTGGTGTACACACAACATAGAGCAGCACGAGTCAGTTTTACGTCCAGGAACACAAGCTGGGGGAAAACATAAATTCAACGTTCACGTACACACAAATACCGAATAGGGTGTAACGGTACATACATCGAGCACAGAAACCTAAGACGAAGACACAGGGCTATTTTCGGTATCATCCGTAATTCATTTTGGGGGGGGGGGGGGTTTTGGATGAGTCCCGACCTGGGGTATTCTTAACGTCTCTTATTTAGTCAGCACACGAATCGACTCACTGGTGGTACATTTGGGTTATCAGTTGGAGTCGGGTTCGTCGTACGGGAATGACCCTTCAAGTTTCTGGTGTAGGTCACCCTCCAATTTACTAGCTCCCGGGAGAGGGAGAGTCCTTCCTTCAAACGAGGAGTTACCATATTCGGGTTTATTTTCCCATCCCCTTGATCGGTAGACAAGCATTTCAGTCATACAAAAGACGTTCTCTTCAGCGACCGAGGCATATGCAATACATACACATTCATACCGTACAATCAGGGCACGTACGCACAGTCATACAATACAGTTTTTCTTGTTCTCAGTGGTTGCCTGCACTCCACGCACCATCTTACAACGTTTGTCTTATGTCTTTCCCTACATTTGAGCATAGTGCGGTCCATGGCCACTCCATTCTTCAGTCGGGACTTCCGATGTAGCCTACAGGGAAGAAAAGAAGGGGGGGGGGGCAGCATTCAAAGTACGTCAGCGCGCATAAACACTAAAAAGTTCTACTTACCACGTACCAGGCTAGCTGTAGGAGCGTTTAATACCACAGATCTACTATATCCTTCCTTTTTACTATACAAAGATGCTTCATTTTATTTGTCCCTAAATTCGAGTTCCCTCGTCGTGCAGTTGTTTCTCAATCAGTCGTATATTATGGGACAGAGTACCATACCTTGCATTCGGCAGATACCTTAAGCTACAGTCAACCATTTTCTAACAACTCTGGAAAAAAGAAGACAGGTGTGATGGATACAAATTTTTCATCAATCCTAAATTCAGGCAAAGGGTCTGTATTATCTGTCTTCTATTGTTTGGGAATTTTGGTCATTATTAAAAAACTTTCGCCAACCCTAATGATTTGCTATGACGCTGATCCCATAATTCATTCGAAAACCCTTTATTCAAAAGAAATGTCAGTACACAAATACGGGCCTACAACCGTATAGGCCGGCCACGGTGCAAGAGGCGTCGAGTATCATGAGCAATACTACCTTAATGCGAAAATAAAAATAATCAATAATGAGAAGACCAGCATAAAATAAGGTTGTTCGCATGCCCAGTCAGTACCCTCCTCGTTCCCCGCCCGTCATGTGCAAAAAAAGGAGAAGACCGTATATCCCTTAACATCAATGCCAAGTAACCTGGAACGCCATAAGGAGTTGTAGGCCCCTCCTACATCGGTGCCATTTTGGGGCGAGGTCGGGTGGGTCCAGTGTACAGTCTAGATGTTTCCACTAGCTAACGGTCGGACCAGAATCCCTTTCGGCAGTCCAAAACATTTCCATTAATGCCAACAGAAAGAACAGACAGCATGAATCGTGACTCGAAGGTGGGGAAAGCAAAGTTGCTTCCTACCGGATCATGCTGAGGTTCCACCAGAACTGATTCGGGTTGGTAGACTACAGTGTCTCCTGGTAATTCAAACAGAAACTGGCGTCAGCATGAGGGCACCACCATCTTGCAGCGACGCCTTGGTCCTTTCGGAGAGCGGGACAGCAGGCGTGTCTCTCCGCCGATACCCTGAATCAGTCTCTCTCACGGCACCAAACGGGGACAAGGTGGCTGCCGCCCGGGGCAAAGGCAAGATAATGTGGAATGATCGAGCGATAGTGGCGGTTGCCCCCACCGGAAGTCCGCGGGAGTCGAGGGCCAATAACTCCCGTAGAATCTGCAAAGCTGAGAGGACGTCTTCAAGGATGGGGGCCCACGCCCGAGCAGGCAAGCTTCCGAGTTCTGAGGTAGCCCAGAGCCATCTTAGTGGACCAGGCCCGAATCCGAAGAGCCGGCCGCCATTTTTAAGACTCCTGTGGCAACAGCAGTTCTCCACCACGGCCACCAGAGTGGGTCCCCCGACCAACCAACTGTGGGGGCCCACTTCTTGGGTGGAACGCTAAAGGCAAACTTGGTGCAGGAAGGAACTTCCGCCTGGGTGGTCGTCCGGCAGGTGAAACGTTTAATGGCTGCCCTGCTGCAGCTGGCTGGTGAGTGAAGCGTCAAGGGGTGCCCTACTGCAACTGGTGAGCCTCCACCTGGGGAGGCGGGGGAGGCCCGTTCGCGTCGCCTCCCCCCCAGGGCACCCCACGCCGTCTTTCGGTGCTGCATTGTAGGACGGCCAGGCCGGCACTACAACTTGCTGGACACCACCTCGATGCCGTCCGGGTATCGGCGCATCGTGTTGCCTCCGGCCTCTTCGCACAACGGACCGTCACTGATGCCATCTCACAGGCGGATGGATTTTTTAGGCCCTTTTTATAGCCCAAAGCCGACTAAGAGACAGCAATGTTGCTACTTCGAAGAAGGAGGGGCGGGGACTGTGTTACGCGGACAGTGAATGCTTTGGGGGTGGATGTTGCAGCAGGCTGCCATGTAAATAGTTATGTTTTAACGTGTTTTACCCTGTTGGAGTGTTGGATATACCTACAAGTTATTAAAACGTTTTAATCATACTATTTTGTTGGAGTGTGGTATATATAGGTTGGGAGGGAGCGTATGGAGGGGGCATATAGGTGATCGGAGGACCTAATAGCAATTCATCGTTCGCCCGCTGCTTGGAAGGCAACTCAGGGTAGAGCGTAGAGGGGGTCCTAACAGGGCACTGGCCTGATGTTTCAAACTCTTGTTTTAGTTTAGCTTCCTTTCTCTCCTTTATCTCTTCCTCTAACTTTCTAGCTGCAAGGTGAGCTGCCTTACGCAATTCCTTTTCTGCTTTTACTTCTTCCCTCTTTTTCCATTGTGTTGCTTCTTTGCGCCACATGCCGATACTGTCAAGTATAGTAGGCGTCGTTTTATTGCTACGTAGAGCTATTTCTAGCGTTTCTATTTTATGATCATCAAAGGATCCCATCAGTGGCCACTGACTCTCGGGGTCCTTCTTTGTATATTTATGCCATAGTTTGCTATAAGCTACGGCGACTAGTCCATATTTAGTAATCATGTCCTTATTAGGGGTGCCTTCCAGTGGAGCCGGATGGTTCATCTCTAATAAGCGGTCCGGGCATAACCAACTACTAATCAGTGGGGAGAAGATAGGCATGACGGGTTACAACGGGGACAAAAGTCTGCACTACCTATCTTTTCACTGCTTGCAAAGACTAGATAGAATATCTCTATTCTACGTTATTTGCAAGTAGAGAATACCTCCAAAGAACCAATATCGAACAACCAATGTTCGGACAATAAATCAATCAAATGGTGAGAAAGAGATAGGCATGATGGGTTACAACGGGGACAAAAGCCTGCGTTACCTACCCTTCACTATTTGCAAAGACTAGACAGAATATTTGTATTCTTTGTTATTTGCAAACAGAGAATATCTCAAAGAACCAATATTCTTCAAAACAATCAATGTTCGGACAATCAATCAGTGGGGAGGAAAAGATAGGCACGACGGGTTACAACGGAGACAAAAGTCTGCGTTACCTACCCTTCACTATCTGCAAAGGAAGAGAGAGTATTTCTACTCTTCCCCGTTTGTAGACAGCGAATATCTCAAAAGGAACAATCAAGTAAGCAATACTAGTATTTTCAATCAATCAATCAATCCTTTCGCAATTCGTCGTGTTACACGACCTTACCCGGACCGCATGGACAGTTTCCGTATTTGCCGCGACACTCCTGACGGTTCCCAGTCAGGACCGTAGATCACTCGAGAGAGGTCTGTTCGGAACCAGTGAAGTTCGGATGATCGGCTGCCAGACGAGGGTCTATCAGGCAGGAGCTCTTCCCGATCGTTGCAGTTGTTCACTTTGTCGTCAGGACCTCTCCCACTGGATCCACGTGTCGCTGATGGGCCCCACGCTTGGGACGCCAATTGTTAAATGGTAGCGGCACCTTCAGTTGATAACCTTCAAGTGTTGCCCGGCGGTAATCGCCTCTTATACCATTCGATAATTAACCAACAAAAGAGGCAGGCACCGGAGACTGGAAGGCAGGAAACAAAGTTTTATTCCGTCGGAGCAGAATACGTCAGATCGGACAGCAAGGTATCGTCTCGAGGTGCTCTACCCACATCTCTGAGGCCTGGCCTCTTATACACAGGTTTATTGCTTTATTACACGTGACACATTCTTGTTAAGACTTTGATGTACGGAAAGGCATCCTTGGAATCCCCACTTCAAGCTTGTTCCTACACATATCTACAGTGGAAGTCCCCACCCCACCCACAGTAAGAGATGGCTATCACACAGGTGGACATTCCGCCAATTCCCGGGGGTGTGTGCGACTGGTCGGGTCTCAGGGGGTGGGGGCCTTGATCTACTGTAATCCCTTTGATGTGAGGTGTTTCCCTTGCAGTGGGGGCAATAAACTGCATCCGCAGGGCTAGGTGATGGCCTGGGATCGGTTCGGACAATCGTGCACAAAGGAAGGGGGTTATCAAAAGGACGTATGACCATGTATGTGATGAAAGGAGGTGTTGGTCAGGCGCGGGATGTGGTTCCATGGCAGGGTCGCGCAGATGGAGAGGGTTTATGGCCCATGTATGAGAGAGCGGGGGTGGCCGGCGCGCGGGGGGGTGTTTGCAGCGCCAAGGGAACGTGCTGGTGATCGGCGAGGGGCAGAGGGGTCATGGTGCTTTCAAAATGGCTACTGCTTAAGTGAGCGTACGGGCCTGAGAGGGGACAAGGTGGCGCCGATTATGTTGATATCGCAAACCAGATTTTAACATACCGGTGCCTCAGTGCTGTCACTAAGACAGGTGCACACCCTAACCCAAGGGATGATGAATTGATTGAAAGGCTAGGGGTACCGAAATTTCCCGGTACCTTTGATTTAACATCAGAGTACTGACAGATTTGTCTGACCACTGGAGCAACAAAAAAGTCAGCATTTTCGACCCCAGATGGACATTATCAGTACACTCTGATGCTCTTTAGACTACAGCATGCTCTGCTACATTCCAAAGGTTGGTGAACAAAGACCTTGCTGGCCTGGAGGCCTTTAGTGCAGCACATCTGGACTATATTGCAGGCTATAGTTCCACTTGGCAGATCACTTGATCCAACTGGGGAAGGTCCTTGAGGCCATGCTAAATTCAGGCCTTAATAATCAAAGGCAAGCAAGTGCCAGATAGGGTAGTGCTGTGTTGTATACTTGGGCCACCTGGTTGGTGGAGGCCAAGTTCGACCCTTGCAACTTAAGATCTAAACAATTCTGGAATGGGTAGCTCCAACCACCCAGACCCAAGCCAGGGTCTTCCGGGGCTTGACTGGATACTACACAAGGTTTTTGAGGGGGTATGGATCTAGTATGACCCCCCCTGACAGAATTAACCTCTAAAAAGATGCCAAAGAAAGTGAACTTTACAGTGAGCTGTCAAAAGGCTTTTGACACTCTGAAGGAAGCAATGTGCTCAGCACCCATTATAAAACCTCCAGATTATCCAGAGCAGTTCATGGTGCAGACAGATGCCTCTGAACATGGGATAGGAGCGGTCCTGTCTCAAATCAGTGATGATGGCCATGACCAACCTGTTTCTTTCATTAGCAGGAGGTTACTCCCTAGAGAGCAGCATAGGAGTGCCATTGAGTGGGAAGCCTCTGCTGTGGCTTGGTCCCTGAAGAAGCTGAGGAAATACTTGTTTGGCTCTCACTTCCTTGTTCAAACTTACCATAGGACTCTCAGATGACTGATGCAAATAAAGGGTGATAACCCCAAACTGTTGAGGTGGTCTGACTCTCTACAGGGTATGGGCATTGCAGTGTAACACAGACCTGCGACTGACCATGCCAATGCAGATCCCCTTCCTGGTTTTTCCACTTGGAAGATGAAGACTCTCTTGGGAAAGGTTAGTCTCATCCTCTTTCATTTGGAAGGGGGTCATGTAGGGAAGTGCCCTTTTTGACATGGTGAACCCCACTTTTTGACTGGTACATGATGTGATTTCCATTGAAAAAGGGCTGGGTTCCTGCTAACTAAGTCCCTAGTGCAAAAACTATTTACCAAAAGTGTACAATTGTTCCGCACAATTGGCAAAACCTTTAGCACCATCTGTATGTCCCTACTAATTGGTATTTTGGTATTTTAGGCCTTAAGTGCTAAAGAGGGTCCCTAATGGCTGCAATACGAATTGTGCCACCATAAGGGGCCCCTCACCAAGCACATGTACAGAAAACGTGAAAAATGCAACATCACTCATCCCTGCGTACCATGTCTCCTACCAGTGATTATTATATTTGTAAGCCACCCCTACAGCAGGCCTGATAGCCTAAAGGCAGGGTGCTTAATATTATATGTCTTGTATAGGCGGATATGCCCCTGCGCTGGTGAAACTGTGTTTCCCAGCTACATGATGGCTTCACTGAAAAACAGGGATATTTGATATCAAATATGTCATATGGATGAACCCACACTGATTCCAGAGTTGGATTTATCAATACATGCATTGAGAAGGCACCCAAGATGTGTCCCCTCAAACTGTACTATCTGCTGGTGGGCTGACTGACTGGTTTTAGGCAGGCTAACACCAAAGACACATTCCTGACCCTTAATGGTGAGGGCCTTTGCTCTTGGGCGGCAAGAAACCAGTCCAGCTATGGTAGGAGGTGCCTTTCACCTCCTCTCATGTGATGATCAGCAAATTAGCCTGCCAAGGCAAGAGAGCTTCAAAGAAGCCCCTCCGCCTTTGGAATGCAACTTTGGTTCCCTGCATAGAAGAGGATGCCAACCACCCTGTCCTGCTCCACTTTTGGCTGGAGGACAGGCAAGAACCTTTGTTAGATTAGGAGGGGTGCCCAAATTCAGCTGGCATCACCCCTAGGGTGGGGCAGGTGATGTGGACCCCTGTCATCAGATTACTCCATATTGTCTTGGAGAGAATTAACCAACCAGGGTTAGGAGTCTGCCCACTTCCTGACAGAAGTAGTCATATGATAGTGTAGTCACCCAGCAGGTAAGTAGCCCATTGGCTACTACCTGGCACTTCCGCTAACACCCCTAAATTCAGTATTTAGGGGAGCCGCAGTCATGGGAGAAGTCTATTTCTGCCAACCTAAGAGGAAGAAGGACGAAGAGCTGTAAAATCAGAGAACAGACGAAGCAGCTGACTTGGCCTCAGCCACGTCTGCCTTTCTGCATCCCTAATCGAGAACTGCACCAAATTCAACTTGTCCTACAGCTGTGATTCCAAAAGCCTGGTAGGACTGCCTGCCTCATAAAAAGAACCATGAGTCTCCCGTGGAGTAGCAGAGCCAAGCCCGAGTTGAAGTGGGCCAAAAGTACCAGGTTGGTCCCCTAGCCCAGCATAGACACAGCCCACCATGGACACATCCATTGTGAACTTTCCGACAACTGAGGTGTTTGGCCAGGGCCCCTCAACTGTGACCGCTCTAGGTGACAAAAACCTAACCCCTAAGGACACCTCTGCACTTGTCACCCCTGGGGCCTGGAGAAGAGAACTGAAGGTGCTCCCACATTTCCGGATATCTCAAGAGTTGAGCCCCCTTGCTGTTTCAGATTGACCAGTCCACCCGTCCAAGCCTGAAGCCTCTTTGTGACTTGACTGATCGTCCATTGAAGTGAATGGGGCATCCAACGCTGTAATGCACCTCTGCACCTAGAAGCCTCAGAGTCTCCTGAAGTGAGCTGTTGATGCTTCCTTGGACCATGCCCCATACTCACCCTAAGTTCAGAAGATTTGTCCTGTAAGTTGCTGCTAAGTACCTGTATGCTGCATGTGTTTTTCCTGAATAGCATTACTCTGAAAAGTAGTGTAATCTTTATTGTTTGATTAATAAAAGTTTTTACAATATAGTAAAACATTTTCCATCAAATCCATAACACCCCTAAAAGTCAATTAAAAGAGAAAAACGTTCTCAGTGTGATATATACTGGGTGAAGACTGGAGCTCAGATGAAAGTGGGATAGCAGCATCTAAGTTCAGCTGTAATAAATAAGTACAAATCAATGGCTCTAAGAGAGAACAAGCAGCATGACTCCTTGAGTCTGCAAATATTCAGCCGCTTTAAAGCAGTTCATTATAAGGGGAGCAGGTATCACAGACGAAGCGATCTGGCCCATTCTTTAGGAGATAGCTCCTCTAATCTCTGTATCATGATATCTGTGTATTTGTTGAATTGTGATAAATCCACCAGCTTTGTCATGCTGAATACCAATTTTACTGCCTTGTTGCAAGTTCAGGTGAAATGAGCGATAAACATTGGTGTTGATAGTCTGCGGCGCAGTATAGGAAGTACAGGGACACAACAAGGTGAATGGAGAAAAGATTTGTTTTTATGGTGGCAAGGCTGGCAATTTTCTACTGCCATGAGAGATTGCCATCTTGGGTTAAATTCCTTGATTGTAGGTCCATTAACCTGGCAAAAAGGATTTGTTTTAAGCAGCCTTTGAATAGTGCACTCAATAGATATTGTTGTGACCAGAGGAAATCTAATTGTGCACTAGCAGAGTTCTTGAGTTTTTAAGTTAGTTCATATCATTTTCCATGGACAGCCTTCTAAACGTTTTTTTCAGGGTGCCATTTAACACCTTTTGGTCATTTTGAAGGGTGTCAATTGCTATTTGTAAGTGTTGTGACCAAGGGGTCGCACACTGATAGAAAAATGGGCCGGACAGTTGCTTTCATTGTGTTGGGCGATACATCTGTTATCCTGTCTCAGTAGCGTACAAATGACGCCATGCTCGCCCACATTTGTGCCACCAGACCAAATTCCAGCCTCATCAGGCTGTTTTGTGGATACAGAGGAAGGCTAAAGACTCTTTTATATGCCTTAACCTGGTATTTCTCCAAGATACATACTAGCCAACCCGGGTAAGCCTCATGTCCATAGCTAATTGTTGGGAGCAAAGTAGCTGCCAGGACCCTTCTCATTGGAGCGGTGAATGAACTTTCCAGAAATGTATTTAATTTGCTCAGAGTGCTGATGGTGGCTTCAGCTTTTACAATGGAATATGTCAGTTGCTTTTTATGTCCATATTTACCAGTGAACTATACACCCAGGTAGGTGTAGGAGTCAGTTTTTTTCTATTTGTAGAGTTCCCAGGCTCCAACTATGAGTTGTGTTTTTTGAGTGGGTGGCCAAAGGTAAGTATTTTGGTCTTAGAACCATTTTCTGCCATTTTGTTAGCCAAATTGTAGTTGAATAGTATGTTCAGAGTTCTCTGTAAACTAATTCTCGAGTGGTTGAGAAGGACGCTATTGACAGCATATTGCATCATAAGATTCTTGGTTCTCCTTATCTTTGTAGAAATAAGGTTAGCGTGTTTTAGCGCTGCACCCAAAACATTCAATTTTGCTTTAAAGTATCAAAGATCTCCCAACAATGAAAAACACACCTCTGCACCCAGATGCCTCAGTGCCTCCCGAGGTGAACTGTTGGTGCTGCCTTGGGCCTTGCCCCTCACTAACCTTAAGTCCTGGGAAGGGTTCCGAAAGTCATTGTTTAGTAACAGTAAGCAGCGTATGTTTTCTCCATAGCTTAACATTGCTACAATGTGCTTTAATCACAATTGAAAATATCATACAACTGTTTGCTTCAAATCTGCTATTTTAAACAGTACTTACCTAAAATACTTTTCTCTGGTGCCTAAACATATATAAAAAATATTGGCTATTTTTATAAACTGGTGTAGACCTCTTTCTTGAGTAGCATTGTCATTTATTAATTATTGTGTGTATTTGCAAATGTCTTAAACTACTTTTTGTTATGCCTAAGGCTAAGGCTGCTCGACCACACTGCCCCTAACAGAGCATTTTGGAATTGCATATCAAGGCCCTGTCCACTTTTAAGAGAACCACAGGACTCTTTGCGCAGTATATCAAGTTACTAGTATATCACATAAACATCCAGCATCTCACAGAGAATATGGAGGGCCTATAGATAAAAGATGGTCCAAATCCCCCTACCTCCAATAGGATTGTGTACCATCTAAATATGGCAGGCAGGACTCTGTAAACTCGATGGAGTACTTGAACGACCCACCACAGAGGGACAGCTGCCACCATGAAGTAAGCCCACCATCACTGAGGGAGTCCCACCGCCATGGACAATATCCTGCCACCATGGAAGGAGTCCTGCCAAGATCCTAATCATGCCCTACAACAACACTGGCTGGGGAAGGGAACCCAGGCCCCTGGTAGGCTTGCTGACCTGGGCCTTCTGGCTCCTTGACCCTGTAGATACCTGTCCTGTATACACTGTGGCTTGGAAGCCCGGGCAGGTGTTTCTAACCAAGCAATGCAAGGTCGCCAAATATGCCTAACTAGGGGCCTGATTGGCAGAACTCCCTTCATGGTGGTGGGTCTCCCCCCATTGTGGCGAATTCAAGTACTCCAGGCTTGAAATCAATCTTAGTGGTGCTCCCTATGTTGCAGCTGGACTCCCTCAGTGGCGGTGGCTTCAAGTACTGCAGGCCTGGTTTAGATTGTGCTGAGACTCCCACCGTGGTGGCGGGACTCTCTCCGTGGTCTGCTGCATGTCAATGTGCCCAAGATGGGTCCTTCCATGCATGGATGGGTTCTGGAGCTCTGACTGGAAGTCAGGTCCCCACTGGGCCCCTGGGTGAGTGCTCCCACCTTGGGCTCTGTCCTCTCGCCTTTCAAACTGCCAAGGAACCAGTATGAGGGTCCATCAGGCCCGGGCACGCTTTCCTAGCTTGGCCATGTTCAGAAGTTCTGACCAGGGCCCCAGCAGACCTCGGTGTGGGGGCACCCTATCCTTATCTCCATCTTCAGGCTCGCCGTGTGGCAAAGTGCCCTGCATGGCTGGGTCCAGGAGCTGCTACTGGGGTCAAAAGATCTCTGGCGAATAGCCTCCTCATGTGTGCCCGTCGGACATTGCAGCACCGGCCAGACGAGGTGCAAGCCCAGATGATAAAGCATGACACCTCTTGGGGCATGTGAAGGCATTTGCTCTTATTGGAGTGTACTCCACAGACCTGACAGACTATTAGTACCTTTACCTTGTCCAATGAACTGCACACCCTTGTATCTAATCCATTAATTTGACTCACTCAACACTGGAAACCTCACAAGGTCCATATACAGAAAGAATAGACAGATTGATAGCTCTTTCTTGATTTTGTGGGTGGTGGTGCATGGTCTGTTCTTAGTTGGTGAAGCAATTTGTCTGGGTAAATCCGATAACGAATAAGACCCCTCTGTGATAAATAGTTATGTGACCACCAGCTGCCAGCATCCAACTTCTTGGAGGAACAAGTGGTGTTTATCCACATGACATACAGCAATAAAAGGTCTGTGATGTCCTTAGATGTCTGGGGCTAAACGTGCGCTACACTGAACAGATCTGTGTTGTGAGAAGTTGGCCTGGTATATGCTGTCCACTAGTTATAGTGGGCACCCTGTACCAGTCCAAACAACCCCTTGATGATAGGTTAAAGACAACCTTTATTGAAAGCTATCCTAGTGGTAGCTATGGGGAGCAGCCTTCCGGCTAAGTCTTGAAGGAATGTAAAGAAGCTTGTTTTACCAGTCTATAATCTCTTGAATGGCTAAATGAAAGACAACCACACCAGGTATATATATAAAATATATGTATTTATTTCTAAACACACCCTACTAGTCTCTTTATGAGGCTAGAGGTCTAAACAAATAAGTTACACTTCAAATATAACAATAATAAGCACAAATACACGTCAGGCCCTAGGGGCGAGCCAAACCATATACTAAAATAGTGGTATAAGAACCATGACTTAACGAGACACAAGGCCTAGAGCCTGTAGAATCGCTGGGAACCCAAGGAACCACCCAAGGTAGTGACACAGGGGACCCACGGGGGCTGTGTGTCGTGTGGGAACACAGCTGCGAGCTCCTGTTAGCTTTCATGGGGAAAGTCGCGGTTAGATTTTTAAAGATTAGGGGCACTTAGAAATGAGTCAGGACCAAACCCTTTGGGACTTAGGAAGTTCTAGGGTCAACACCCACAGGAGCATCAGAGTACTCGAGTTACCTCACCCAGGGAAGCCGGGTGCATAGGTGTCAAATGGTGTCGGGTCGCTTCATAGATTTCAGTGGGAGCTGGCAAAGAAGTGCTGCTGCTGGGAAGATGCGAAGTGTCCGAAGAGATCCAAGCCTGGATCGAAGTCGAGAAGAACCTGAAAGCAGAGGGGACAGAGTCTGGGTAACTAGCCAGTGACCAGGAGGCCGATAGGCGAATGCCCACTGATGTCGGGTGATTTCAGGTGAAGAATGTGAAGCTTGACTCTTCAGCCACGAGGATCAGGAGGTGTCGAGGATGACCAGGAGCTGGATTCGAACTGTCCTACAAAGGATGTCGAGTGCTGCAGTGTTGG
The DNA here is from genome assembly GCF_964204655.1 of Triturus cristatus. Lineage (NCBI taxonomy): Eukaryota > Metazoa > Chordata > Amphibia > Caudata > Salamandridae > Triturus > Triturus cristatus. The sequence continues at coordinate 1,080,625,928 of NC_140592.1, read as the reverse complement.
TGCCCGGATTGGACACAAGAAGCCTTGGCAACAGCAACCTAAGCAGAAAGAAGAAAGTTGCTTCGGTGCAGACCAGCAAGATCTGAGGGACTCACCACTTGGTAGAGAGTCAGGGCACGTCTGGAGCAACCAGAGAAGCCCAAGGAAAATAAAAGTTGCATTCACAGAGACCCACCAGTCGACGGAATAGGGATTGCGAAGGAGCCTTGAGAGGAAACACAAAATGGCGACCCACGGGTCACTCGGGGTGACTAGGCTGACAATCTTCAGTGGATCCTCTGCTCAAGGTTGGGGCTACAAGTAACCCCAAGCACGACTTCAAGATATGTTGAGAAGTCAATGCACTTGCAAAAGTGCACGGTGACCAGGAGTTCTGGTTCCATGCTACTCACAAGGGCTGCGGGTCTTAGCTTTTCTGGGGACTTGGGTCCGCCTCTGAGATGTCTGGAAATCCTCTTCCTGGGCTGCAAATTCTTCGAAGTCCGGCTGGGGAGTCACTCCTTGAACCCAAGGGAGATTTATTCAGTCCTCTAGTCTTGAGTAGAGCATTGAAGTTCCAGGATTCAGCTTCAGAGTTTCATCCAGGGATATCTAAAGTTCTGGTTACAGAGGTTCCTTGCTTATACCTAAGGAAGGGGTTGGACTAGCTCTAGGGACATACCTATGGGAGGGTTTGGAAAGAGGGGTGGCTACACCCATTTGCTTTGTCCAGTTTCGCACCAGAGCAGTGGCTGAAAGCCCCTGAACCAGTTTGAGCTGGACTATGCACAGGGACATCAAATGTGCCCCCAGTGCAGGACTTCAAAGCACTCTGAGAGTGCTCCCACCCACATCATCCCGTCTGGGAGGTGGTTACAACTCCCTATGACAGGAAACCTATTGTCCAGGACTCTCCTGCCGGAGTTTCGGTCAGCAGCAGGAGGCCAGACCCGTTTCTGTGGCTGCAGCATCCATTTTGTGATGCCAGGGCTCTGTTAAGTTTCTACCGGGTATACCAATACTGCCATGTCTCTCCCTCTAGAAGGGTGGGATCATTTTCTCACATCAGGATTTGATGTGGGGGTATGATTCCAAGGTGTTTGACACCAAACACGACATGTTTCCGTGCAGCCAGTCCAGAGTTAGCATTATCCGTTTTTATATATAATGCACTTAAGATTATATTGTCAGGCTGCACCACTGACAACCCCGGAGAAGAGATTCCGAAGGCTGCAGAGGGGTTCAGCTCATGCCTGGGCACCCTCTCACATATAACCAAGCACCCTGCCTTCAGGATTGATAAGGCCTGCCATAGGGGTGACTAATAGGTTACTATGTGCAGTGATAAGTGAGGTATAGTGAACCTATACCTTAGTAAGGGATGCATGCACCACCTTACCCAGGCTGCAGTAGCAGACCTGTGGTGTCATTTTGAAGGGCTTTCCAGGGGTGGCACAATACATTTGCAAAAAACAATAGGGTGGATATGCTATCTCGATCTGCACATCACCATACGTACAAAAATCATGTGAATTACAATATGTTATTATCCAACCATTTAGTATTGGGTGCTAGAACGGTACCAAATACTCATCCACCTAGAGTATTACACTTTTGGATCTACTAAGTAGTCCAAATCTGAATCCACTTCATAAGCACTGTAGCACACCAGAGTAAAGTCACTGTAGACGTTTACTCGAGCAGTTTTATCATTATTACTGCAACATGTCCATAGTTGTACTGTCCATTCAGAATGTGTGCTATATGACACAAAAAACTCCACAAATTGATCCAAATCCACTTCACGATTTCAGTAATTAATCTTTATTCTAAATGCACACAGCAGCATTGGCCAAAGCTGCTGTGTGCATTTGGAATAAAGATTAATTACTGAAATCGTGACGTGGATTTGGATCAATTTGTGGAGTTTTTTGTGTCATATAGCACACATTCTGAATGCACAGTACAACTATGGACATGTTGCAGTAATAATGATAAAACTGTTCGAGTAATCATCTACAGTGCCTTTACTCTGGTGTGCTACAATGCTTATGAAGTGGCACAATACATGCTTCAGCCCCTGGTAGGCCTCTGGGGTACCGATGCCCTATATACATAGTATACCATATACTAGGGACTCACAAGGGTACCCTAGAATCCAATCTGGAGTGTACCTAAAGTACATGCAATCAATTTAGAGAGGAAGCAGCTAGGCTGGGGTCCTGATTAGCAGGGCCCCAGCCAGACTAAAGTCGAAAAACAGTGAAACAACAGGGAAAAAGTGGGGGTAACCATAAGAGGCAGATCCTACTCTCCTACATGTGTTTGTCTACCCTTTGTCGACATGTGCGAGGAATTCCCAGTAAGCGTGGGTCATAAGCTTGCACTGAAAAAGTCCCTGCCCTTTGTCCACACCGCCCGACTCTACTACTGATGGCATGATTTAGTTAGGTCCTAGGATCGGCCCAGCTGTGGTTAGCAATGGCCCTGGGCAGAGTGCCAAGATGATGATCAAACTTGACTATCTAGAGGAAGTAAAAGTCATAACAAGGTTTCCGTAGGTGAACCTGTGCAGGTATTATTAACGGTGGAGAGGCCTGATTGACAAATGGTGCCAGCTAGAAACACTCAGCTGCCTCCCAGATGGAACACTCTCAGCTCAGCCTTGTCCCCTCACACCCTGACCAGCAGAATGAATGCTGCCACGGTAGAGTGAGGACCGGATGAGAGGGGGGCTCCTTTGCCAGGGAGGACCTGACCAATGTATGTGTGAGGGATTGGGGTGTGGACTGGGTGAGAGGTGGGCTCCTTCACGAGGGAGAACCTGACCGATGTTTGTGTGAGGGATTGGCGTGGCCCACTGCCGCTTTGGGGGTGGCACAATTGAAATCTGTTCTAGGATGGAAACCATGCTCACCCTGCGCAACCCCGCAAGGAGACCTAAATGGCAGTGCCTCCCTGGGCTAGGACCACCCTTGAAGGGCTCCTGTTCCTAATCTCGGTCTGACTGAGTTTCGGGCAACCAAGGAGAGGCCTTTCTCGTGCTGCAGGGCAGCCAGGATGAGAAGTAGCCAGGGCCACAAGGGAACCCCTAGCTCCTCTCGGCAGGAGTGTGCAGATGGGGGGTGCCACCTGGCTCTTGCCTTCCAGCACCTCTGACCAGGTCATGGGAGGGCTACCCCTCAGACCACTGGAATGGCTCAGGCCGCTGTCCAATCTGAGGGCTTTCGATGCTGCAGGGTTCGACCCTAGTGACAGAGTTGGTGTATATGCTTCGCTAAGGAGACAATGGGGTGAAGCTACCATCTGTGGGATTATGACTGAAAGCTTCTGAGTCAGAATCTTCCCTACACTGTAATGTTTCTACAGTGCTGTGGAGCCGTTGTCTTTGGGTATCTGGCTTTGTGGGCTAGCGCCCTTATTGCACCCCATGTTCATGGGGGCACCTGGTGCTAAATCATTCACAGACGACCTGACTCTGATTCAGGCTTTTGGGAGTAGCAGATCAGCTACCTTGCTGCAATCTTATAAAAGCCATCCTATGAGCCAAGATTTTGTCTCTGTCTGTGAGCACCTGCTGCACCCAGGGGGTCCCTCTGCTGCCAGGTTTTGGGAGGGACATGGAGAGGTTGCGGGCCCATGGGAGACCACCTCCACCATGTGCCACCTGGCACAGGAGCCCCCCCTCCTTCCCTGTGCAGCCAGTTGCAGGGTTGGAGTCACGATCCCGTGCAGGTTAGCAAGGCTTCCAGATGGCCGGAGATGACCTCAGAGTGCACAGTTACTCTTGTTGTCGGTGGACCGCCATATGTCTGGGGCCTGGGTTGTTCTTTTCTTCCTGGGCAATCTGGTCGCTGAGTCTCCCCGGGTCATCCGGTTGCCAGGATGGCTGACCAGATGGCTCAGTTAGCTGGCCGACCAGATGGCCAGCAGGCCGGCTTGTGGGGCTAACTCTGACTTTTGTTTCCTCCAGGGTTCCGTAAGCTCCCACTTTGTGGGGGCTTAATAATAAAGGAAAATGGCCTACCTGGGCAGGCCTGTGGGGATCGGGCGTGGGGCGGGTTGGACGTAACTCTCCTTGGTTCCCTAGGCCCCAGCTTCAGGAAAGCAGACACACAAAGCAGCAATCTGAGCCTACAGTATTGTTTGACAGTCACTACACAGGGCTGGGTGGCTGTACACCGGGGAGGACTCCGTTGTTTCTCCACTGGCTTTGGGATAAAGAGCCAAGACCAGCCTTGCATAAAGGCCCAGCCCCCAGTGCGCTGACCTGGAACACAAGCCCGGAAGAGCTACAAGAAGCTCTCAGCACATGCCTTGGCCTGATCTCGAATGGCAGCTGTTGTCAATGATGTCTTGAGCCCCGCAGAAGGTACCATTGGCAGGCCCAGCACAAGGCTTACCATCCTCCTAAGAACAAGCGGGCTTGACAAAGGGGAAGCGCTAGTCCTGGGAAGTCCTGCCCCTCTTCTGTGGCGGAGAGGGAGGCCATGGTCGGCCCCTTTGTCAGACCTCCAGCGGGGCCCGGGCTCCATGCTCCAGCCCTTCATGCTGCGAAGCGCTCTTCGTGGGAAATGAGCTCCGTGATTATAGCGAGGGCGGGTGACATAGGGACGGTGCAGAACACCTGAAGGTGGTCCTGTTCAGGGCTCCAGAGCCACAGAGTGAACAAGATGGAACTCCACAGGATCAGGGAGCCAGCTAGTCTGAGTCTGCAAGCCCACCAGCCCCGGAATCCCTTCCCAGGCCCGCAGGTTTGTATAGCAGACGCTAACCCTGCATGGCCAGGTTCAGAGGACCATGGGGTAGGCACGCCAGTTCGGGAGCCGGTCCTCTGCCTCTTGCATAATTAGGGGCCCGGGACAGGGGGCTTTCCCTGCTTGGCTGGATTTAGGAGCTTGGACCAGGCCCGACCAAGGCATCAGTGGGCCATGGAGTAAGAGTGCCCGTCCTGCAGCCAAGCGCATGTCCATGTAACCGGCATGGGGTCCCACGGGCTTGGGGAGGCTGGGTTTAGGAGCTTGGACCAGGCCCCGACCAAGGCTTTGGCAGGCCATGGAGTGAGAGTCCCTGTCCTACAGCTAAGCGCATGTCCAAGTACCCGGGATGGGGTCCCATCTGCTTGGGGAGGCCTCCCCTCCTTTGCCAGGTTCAAATGCTCTGGCCGGGTCATTGGGTGGGTGCTACTGCCCTCGGCTCCATCCTCCCCAGGCCTCAAAAAATCATAAAATGTTTACTAGAAATGCAAGCTGAGTTATTTGAATAAACTCCATATTTTTCACTTTTTAGATTTTACCAAATAAATTGCTGTATATTTAGTACACAATGAAAAAACATTTCAACTTGCAACTCAGGTATCAGCTCTGGGTACCTTGGGTTCTTGGAGAACCTAAAACCCCTATAAATCCCCCTTGCTGAATTCAGAGTTTTGTCTACTTTTCAGAAATGTATAGCTTTCCAGGATCTACCCGTGTTTCACACCCACTTCTACCACTAACTGGAAGGAGGTTGAAAGCATAAAAGTAAGGGAAATGGGCTATGCCCCAATAGAATGCTAAAGCTGTGTTGAAGAATTTGATTTTCTGATTCAAGTCTGCCTGTTCCTAAAAGTTGGGAAGATGTTGATTTTAGCACTGCAAACTCTTTGTGTATGCCATTTGCAGAAAGAAAACAGGTGCTTTCTTCTGCAGCACTTGTTTCCACAAAAACTCAAAATGTTGGTGTATTTTGGCTAATTTCTCTGTCTCTTCCAGGGAAATACACAAACCTGTGTACCTTTAAAATCTCAGAAATATTGGAAAAAAGGACAACACATTTGGCATGTATACTATATGTGGACAAAAAGATATGGCGGCCAAAATGCAAACTACCCCAAATTGCCAAACAAAGGCTTTGCACGGGGTAGGGTGGCAGACCTAGCAGCGAAAGGGTTAATGCAATCAAAAGATGCATATTCTGAACCCAGATGTCCCACATTGTTTGAACTCAGTTCTCTTTATATGAAATGAGGAATAGGTAAACAGAAAGTCATGCCATGTAAACTGTACATCTAAACTCTTGTTTACAGTATGGCAACCCAATGACAATTTACAATGCTGAATACATGTTTTTTAAAGTGAACGATTGATCGAACCGTGATGTGCCATATGAAACATATGCATACATTGTACAAAAGCCTTTTTACAGTGATTTTGTTCTTTTGTCAGGTAACGCCGCAGGTCTTTTATCAGTGTCTGAAAGGGAAGATAGTCATGCCAAATAAATAAATAACTTTCAGGTAGATCAATACTTTTTTTTTTAAAGAGCACAGTTCCTTTGTGCCATGACCTTCAAGTGTCATAAATCATGTATTCTAAATTCAATAACCAATAGCTCTTGTCTGCCATTCATTTAGAGTTGTCAATCCATCATGTTTGTTCTTGAAAGACAATATGGAATTAGACAACCAGGTACTATCGGTCAAGGAAAAGAAAACCACAGAAATGGTTTATTGTGAAGTTTCCATTATCTGGCTAAAAGGTTTATTAAAAAAGAATCTGTGAATCTGCTTTAAGTTAAATAATACACCTTAAAACATTCCTTAACATAATAACTGTTCAATTTTTAGACAGCCAGCAACCAAGCACTTTATTTAATAGATTGAACATTAGTGTTGATAATTGGCGCAGATATATTGTTTTCTTATATGGGGTAGATACAGTTTTTGGTATCTACATGAGCACTTAAATCATACTTCAAGAACGGTATTACCTAAACTACTTAAGTAGTTAAGCATCAACATGGGAAGATATTTGTGTTTTGGCTCACTGTTTTCATTAATATGATAGGTTTGGAATCTTCAATAATACGAACATTTACATTTTAATTCTTATCCAACACAATATTGGATATTCATACGATGTTGCAGAAGAGGTCATGTGGCCAAATATGTTGTAACAATTTGGCGCCTTATCCAAGGAAAATGGCAGGCTGGGTTGTTTGTTGGTGGTAAATGGATTTTATTATTCAATTTCCACGAAACTTCTCTGGAGAGTTCCTCAATCCTTTGCAAGAATATCACAGAGGCACTTTCTAGCTCGAATTTTTAAAACACTCAAGAAACAGACTCGCTCAGTGACCTCATTCGGACTCTAGAAAAACTGCTTCACTCATGAGATAGACACAAATTGTGCAAACCAAAGATTAACATCTACTACGTTCAGTCACATATTAACTCACACAATCAATCATGCTCATTCTGGAATTTAGAGAAAGGGAGAGTAACAAACACCTCAGGCAAATGCAGAAACGTCTAGACACAGCTGTGGTGGACATAACACTACGCAATGAAACTTTCAATCCACACTCATTGCTATGAGAATTTACAGCCATGACCACCTCATCTATCTTCCTCGCCAGTCCTTACTAATGAGACTCCTTCCTCTACCATAGACCATCTTAAAGACAAAGTTCTATATTTTACCCTGGTCTGACCCGAGGGCTAGAACCCCGCCCCTTCCAGCCATAAATGCGAATGAGGGACTAACCCCGCTGGCAACCAGAAATATCAAGCAAAACTCAAACTTTATGACTATGCTGTATTGATGTGAGCGGGAGAAGTGTGGGGACATAGGACTGTGAGGAAGACAAACAGGGCCGGCTTTAAGCTATTGGTGCCCAGTTCGACAATGTTTGTCCGCGCACCCCAATGACGACCTCCACCACGGATTCCCTCACTACCACCCTTTTAACAGCACCCCTCAAGTCTCCATAACACACTCTCCCTCTCAGATGCATTAAATTAGTTTTATAGAGCCACTCATACCAGTGTAGGGTGTCAGAGCACTTTACATCACACAGACATTCTACAGAGACAATCAATCATATGTGTGTGTAAATCAGTGTATCGGAAATGGTACATAAGACAGAGCACTACAAGGTGGTGAAAAAGTCAAATCTCATCCATACTCGTAGGTATGATAGTTTAAAAGTGCCTGCTCTGGGAAATCATAAACTCAGAATTTAAAACATGACACCATTGATGGAGGTTCTCTTTAATAATAAGAATTGATTTCTACCCAAATAAACCCTTTTTGCAACTTTAGGATATTGAAAGTCAGAAAATATCACAACATTCTAATTTACACCTTGCGGTTTGCATGCAGCTCTTTGATGACAGTTATTAGCTTACTGTCCTATTTTAGGATTTTTACTTATAGACTGCAAATAACAAAAGGATCTCTCCGACAAAAGCAGAAGCCCACTGACCTATTTACATTATGTGCACGTGGTGATCTCCATGGTACTTTGCAGCAGGAATTTTAACTGTCTGCACTACCTTATGGTGAGTATAACCTTCACTAGACAAAACTCTGATCTCTTTCCACCAAGAACATTATTCACAAGAGTTATCTTTGTAAAAAAAAACTTTTTATTTATTTTCAACAACAACCGGGTACCGGCACATGTCATATAATTTTATCATAGAATATTTCCTCTCCAAAGCATACAATTCCATTTTACATCCACATATGATATAAGCAAGGATCATTACAAATCGCTGAAGATGTACAGAGCCTAATTGATCATTAAATACTATCCATAGAGGTACAGATCATGGTACGGAAGAGGACAGAGGCCGGGAGGTCGAATCGATACTAATCCTGAGGAGGAGAAGCCTCCACTTCTGCCATCAGCTGGGCCATCCGTTCACGCCTTTCTTTCTGCAGCTCCACCGTCGGGGAGATACAGATATCCCCTCTGTATTTATTCCATTTTCCCCATTTATGATCCCATTTCTTGGGACATCCGCGTCCCTTAAACACTGACTTTTCGGCAATCATCGCGGTATCCATATGTCTTGCCCAGTCACCCTGGAGCGGGACCGCCTCCACCCCCCATTTTTATGCAATGTTTCGCTTCGCTATGGAGAATCCCATTTAAAACCCAAACCTGTTCAGCCTGAGAAAGATCAGTCGCCCCCCAAATATTAAGCAGGCAGAGGTGAGGAGATAACTTCAGGGACTTGTCACATGCCCTCTCGAGTTGACGGGCAATCTTTACCCAATAATCCTGGATGTGTGGGCATTCCCATAATATGTCAATGTAGATACCCACTTGATTGCAGTGCCGGAGACAAAGCGGATTGGGGCATCTACCTATCTTGAACAGGAGTTTAGCGTCAAAGTGGACCCGATGAAAGATCTGGAGCTGTAGGAGTTGCATGCGCATTGGGATGGCCACTTCAAGAGCGGAGGCCAGTGCGTCTCGCCACTCATCATCCTCTATCATTCCCAGGTCTTTTTCCCATCCTGTCCTCAACTTTTGCATCTGATCTGCACGGTTATTGACCAGTTTCTTGTAGGTGAGTGAGATGGCCTTATGATCCATGGGATCCAATAACAACCGGTCCTCCAGAGGGGAGGAGTCAGGGAGTGGGACGTCTCTCGGCAGAGCAAACGATACATCATGAATAATCTGTAAATATCTGAAGGTCTCGGGTTGCGCCAGCTGGTATTTTGCCTGAAGCTCTGTAAACGTGTCCAGTTTCCCTTTCACCCACATATCCCCAACCATAAATATCCTAATAGTGTCCCATTTGTCGAACCCATGGCATTTACTAAGTTGGCCTAAGATGTCAGGTTCCCACAGTGGTGTTGCCTTTGTCAGACGCTTATGCCGGCCTAGCATTCTAGTGATGGAGTGCCAAGTCTCGACCGTGCGAGCCGTGGGGCCTTTTAAATTGAGTTTACGGGGATTAGTGTAAAGTGCTCTGTTGTAGCCACCCCTTCCCATGAGCCAGTGATCTGTTCTAAAATTGGGTTAATAGTGGGGGCCAAACACCCATCTATTGACAGCTTACTGGCCAGTCAGCCAGTGGGCATCATAACAAGTTCGGTGAAGTAACTTCTAAAGATAAGCAAACCACAATCAAGTGTGTACTTATAAATGCCAGGTCCTTGATTAAACATGCGACAGAATGCGCGCTATTTTTAGAAGAGTATAACATTAAAACTGCTTTTATTACAGAATACTGGGCTGATCTAGCCTCCGGTCCTGATTTGGCAAAAGCAACTCCCCAAGGATTTCTTTGTTATACCTTGACTAGACCCCTGAGGAGGGGGTGGGCCTAGCAGTCATATATCGGGACTCTATGAACCCCACCTTTTATCCAGCTTCCAATACCTCCTGTGAGGGGCTTTCTTTTAATTTTAGTATGAAACATTTAAAAAATGTTAAAGGCCTACTTCTTTATCGTCCTCTGGATCCTAGAGCTGGGTTTCTGGAAACAATAGGCACCCTACTTGAAGAAGGAATGTGTTCAGAAACATTTGTGGTATTAGGGGATTTAAATTTTTTCCTCGAGTACATTAGGGACCCGGACACCTCGAACCTTGATAAAATAATGGAGACTGGGGAATTGAAGCAATTGGAGGAAGGTCCTACGCATCATAAAGGGCATACCCTGGATGGGATCTATTCTAAAAATCCTGATTTGTCTAGGCAAGAGGTTGCACTTATTTGCTTTTTAATAAGTTTCATGTTGCCCACACACATGCCCTTAGAGCATGTGTGTATGCAACATTTGTGCAGAGTGAACATACATGGGTGCAATAGGGTGTCATTTTGACACCCTTGCACCATCGAAATTGCGGGAGCAATTTGCGATTACCTACTGGTACTCGCAAATTGCTCCCGCAATCTCTAATTCATTCCTATGGGCCTGGAGGCCCATAGGAATGAATGGGAAGACATTCCTTAATTGCGACTCGCAATTTGCTAGTCGCAATTAAGGAATTTGTGGGAATCGCTATTTCTTTAGCGATTCCTACATGCATAGGGTTTTGCTATTCCTTATTTGCGATTCCTTAATAATCGCTATTAAGGAATCGCAAAACCCTATGATGATGCATGTGCCTGATTGTCTCAAATGTTATAAAGAACTGGTGCAGGAAACGAAAAAGAATTTCTATTCTCACGAAATCCTTCAAGCAAAGTTCATTGCCAAAGAATTATTTAAAACGGTAAAAAAACTTGCTTTACCAAACACTCCCAAGATTGCAAGTAGCTCAGAACTGTGCAATAAATTGGCCACTTTCTTCCAACATAAGGTGGAGGGTATATATTCCACTTTTTCCCCTGGTCAGAAGGGAGTTGGAACTTTTTCCCAAAGTAAGAGTCAGACAGAACCTAACATTGGGCCTGTATTCGATCAGTTTCTCCCATTAGAGAGTTCAGAAACCATTAAGCTCTTCAATTCCATTAGCTTAGGCTCTCCTACAGACCTTTGTCCGGTCTCGATTCTGAAAACCACTCTGGAGATTATAGGATCTGTTTTACACCCTTTGTTCAATAACATCTTGGTTTCTGGGTGTTTTCCTAAGGAGTGGAAAAGAGCTTATATTCTCCCCCTATTGAAAAAGCCTTCAATGGACCCTACAGACCCTAGTAGATATAGGCCTATCTCGCGGCTTCCAATGCTAGCAAAAATTATTGAGGAGGCCATGAACATCCAGCTTAGCTCTTATCTTCGAACTAATCAAATACTTGATCCAACACAATATGGTTTTAGAGCAGAACATAATACAGAATTGGCTCTAATTAAGTCCATAGATGAAGTAAGGGAGGCATTGGATGGTGAAGGGAAGGCTGTATTGATTCTGTTAGATCTGTCGGCAGCCTTATATGGTTTTGATGGACCGTTTGTCGGAGGTTGGAGTACAAGGTGTGGCATGGAAACTGCTGCATTAATTTCTCTCAGATAGATCTCAGACCGTCGACTTGGACAATTACAAATCCCACCCGTTCTGCCTTCCCTGTGGGGTCCCTCAGGGGTCCTCACTGAGCCCCACGCTTTTCAATATTTATATGATACAGCTGGTGGGCCTTATAAAAGCTTATGGATTTCAGTTAACCTAATACGCGGATGACACTCAAATAGTGTTATCATTTAAGGACAGCGAGGAAAAAGAAACCGAAGTGCGCTTTCATGACTGCATGAAAGAGATAGCTGGATGGATGGCTTCGAGTTGTTTAAAATTAAATTCCACCAAAACCGAGATCATTGTCTTTGGAAACAATCCCCATGTTTGGACACCTGACTGTTGGCCAGAAGATTTGGGCAACTGCCCCTTCCTGTCGCTGAAAGCTAAGAACTTGGGAGTAACTGTTGACAGTAGATTGACATTTGGTGATCATATAAGTACCGTGGTATCCGCCTGTTTCCTGATTTTACGAATTTTAAGGAAAATTAAACCCTACCTTTCAGAAGGAAATTTCAGGACAGTGGTCACGGTACTTATTATGCCAAGATTGGATTACTGCAATGGCATTCTTCTGAATGCCCAAAAACATCTTATCAACAGGTTGCAGATTGCTCAAAATGCTGCTGCTAGGCTGTTGTCGGGCACACCCAAATTTGTCTCGGTAAAAAAATAACTAACCAGGTTACATTTGCTTCCAGTGAAGCATAGAGTATGCTTTAAGGCCCTATGCACAGTTTTTAAGGCCCTTAATTGTATAGGCCCAGAACATTTGAAGAATAAGTTCAAGGGGTACGTTCCCAGTAGGACCCTTCGGTCTACTGGAGCGAAAAAGGTCTTGACGCCCTTTGTTAAAAAGTCCAGTTGGGGTGGCAGGAGCTTTATTGCATGTGCATCTAAAGCTTGGAATGATCTGCCATTCCACCTGAGAAATGCCTCCAGTTTTCTTCATTTTAGGAATGGTTTGAAGACCTGGTTGTTTACCCAATGACCTCTTCCCTCTTTCGGTTAGGCAGTACATAGCACCAGGACACCCCAGGGTAACCGCTGCGCTCTACAAATTGTATTAACATAACATAGCGATCAGCTGGGACACCTGATAATAAAGTCTCAAATCTGGCAACCCAATGCTCCCATCATACCATCCCATGGTGAGTTTATTCATGGCTATCCGCGGCGTACGGTCTTCCCACAATAAACCCCATAGTACACCATCGATCTGAGAAAAATAAGAATCTGGGACTGGGTTGGGGGTATTCTGTAATGCATACAAAAAACGCGGAAGTGCAAGCATCTTGAACAGGGATGCATGCCCCAGGAGAGTGAGATGGAGAGATCGCCAATGTAAGGCATCAGATTTGAAACGTTGAAGAGGTCCGAGCAGGTTTCGGTCAAAGAAGAGATCAATGTCTGGGGTGACAAAAATGCCTAAATAACGAAAACCGCGGGAAGCCACCGATATCTCGTAGCCCCGGGGACTAGCTGGGGGAGCACCCCATAGTGCATAGATCTGGGACTTGGACCAGTTTATACCGTATCCAGAGAGGGCATCAAAGATATGGAAGATATGAAGTACCCGTCACAGTGATCGCGCTGGGGAAGCCAGATATAAGAGGATGTCATCCACTTAAAGTGAGATGTGGTCCTAGTGGTACGCTGTCCATTTAAGCCCCCGTATCCCCGGATCTCCCCGGACCCATACAGCCAGAGGTTCCAATACTAGGGCAAAGAGTAACGGAGACAAGGGACAACCCTGTCTCGTGCCTCAGCAAAGTGTGAAAGTGGCAGAGTGATGGTTGTTAACGACGACATGTGCAGTGGGTTGTGTATATATTAACCTGATCCAATTTATCAGTTTGGCTCCAAACCCCATGGGAGCCAGAACGACGAAGAGAAAGTCCCATTCTAGGGTATCAAATGCCATAGAGGCGTCCAGTGAGAGTAGGATCGCGTCCTACCAAGGACCCCGTGCACTCGTCACAAATTCCGGGCCGTGTTCCTCCCTGGCATGAATCCTGACTGGTCCGGGTGGACCAGGTCAGTGATATAGGGGAGGAGTCGATTGGCCAGGAGTTTGGCCAGGATCTTGGCCTCAACCGTCAAGAGAGAAATGGGGCGGTATGATTTACAATCTTCAACCGGCTTATCCGGTTTATGGATGACTACAATAGCCACCATAAGTATCTCTGCTGGGAGTTGACCTATCTCAAAGCACTCAGGGCCTCATTTATGAGAAGTGGCGCATCGCTGCGTGAAAACAGTGATGCGTCACTTCTCAGTTCGCCCTCCTTGCGACATGATGGATGCGTCATATTTACAGTATGACGCATCATGTCGCAAGGAGTTACAGATACGTCAGTATTTCTGACGTATCTGTAGGCGCAAAATTGACGCATTGCTGGAGTGTGTAAGAAAAGTGATGCAACTCCAGCAATGTGTCCTTTCACATGGGGCAAGCCCCATGAGAAAGGGCCTGCATCAGTCTTACGCCTGCCATGAGGCAGGCGTAATATATTGACGCATTTGCGTCCTACAAGTGGCGCAGTGAAATCTCGTAGATTTCACTGCGTCACTTCTACGAGGCTTACTTACGTGGGAACGCCCCCCCTGAATACATTATACCTGGAGCAGGTATAATGTGACGCAGGGGTTTACAAAGTGATGCATCTAGGTAGATGCATCACTTTGTAAATATGGTCCAACAAGGCTCACTTTTTACGCCACTGGTGCGACACAAAAAGTAACGCACCGCCGGAGAAAAAGTGATGCAAGGGCTCATAAATAAGCCCCTCAGTATATAAGTTCAACAGATGAGGAGCCAGCAATGTCGTCATGGGTTCAAAAAGCTTGATGGGAAGCCTGTTGGGGCCCATCGCCTTGCCGGATCGGACATCTTGTATAGCCTTTTGAATCTCCGTCCCCGTAATATCTGCCTCATGGGCTTCTTTCCTCTGGGTAAATGGTCATCACAGCAATAGTGGCTAGGAGATTAGCCGACATCGGGGTCTGAAATGATTGCGAACTTGTATAAACCTCCTCATAATGATTCGCGAAAGTGTTAGCTATTAGTTGAGGATCGGTGAGAAGCATATCCTCTGAGTTGGCTATTGTGTGTACCCATCTAGCAGCCTGTTCCCTGCGTTCCAGCCATGCCAGAAGCATGCCTGTTCGTTCACCCTGATCATAGATCCTATGACGGGAAGACAGAGAACGCACCGTGGTGTAGAAGCTGTCTATAATCCTGTCTCTTGATCGTAAGGCTATGTTGAGTTGTGAGGTTGGGGTCCTGCGCAACTGCCTCCTCCAGATCCGATATGTCCATCTCTAGGTCAATTACCCTCTACGATCGCTCGGCCCTGTGGACCACCATAAATGACAGTGCCCTGCCCTTTATAACTGCCCCAAAAGCAACCCACAGTGTCACTGCCGAGTCAACAGAACCCACGTTTTCAGCAAAATAATACTTTGTTTCCTTATGGAGAGCCTCTTTAATATGTGATATTTTTAACGCCCATGGCTGTTTGGTGATGGAGCCCGGGCGCCCCATTCGCGGAATGCCCAAGGATGCCAAGACGGGGGAGTGGTTGGAGATCCCATGGGCCAGGCGGTCAGACCCAGTAAACATATGGACATCCTGAGCATGTGTGAATATGTAATCAATCCTAGATTGGCTACCATGTGCCCCTGATTGAAATGTGTAGCGTGCGTGCAGTGGATTAAACCATCTCCAAATGTCCACAACCCCCAGAGCTTTAGCGAACTTAGACAAAGATGAGCCTCTCGGCGGGTCCTCCCAGGGCGGGAGATCGTCCAGGCAACGATTCATTGTGAGGTGTAAAATCACTTCCCAGCACTAACACCCCCAACGGCAGTTCCAATAATAGGGCACCAACGTCATGTAGCATCAGGCGCTGTAGTCCAGGGGGGGCATACACAGAAACTACATTAATGACCCATCTCTCCCAGGAGGCCGTGGCTGCGGGGTATCAACCCTGAGTCTCGGTCCAGGTTTTGCAGACGATGTAGGGACAACCCTTCCGGAGGAGAATCCCCACCCCCTGAGAGCCTGAGGTGAACCCGGAGTGAACAATCATACGAATGCCTTTCCTATTCAGCGCCCCACAGGAGTTCCCAACCAGATGTGTCTCCAGCAGCAACACCAAATCAAGCTCATTCCGTTTGACATATTGCAACACAATGACCCTCTTAATTTTGTCCCCAAGCCATGAACATTCCATGTGGACAAACAGAGTGCTAAACCTGGAGCCATCAAGTCAAGTCAGTGGGAATCAAGTAAAGCCAGGTGATTCCTTTAGGCCCGAGTCGGCCTGGGTGGATGATATCTGTGATAATGACAGAGGAACTGAATGTGCAAGTGGAGAGTCCAGCATTTGAGTGCACCAATACCAGAAACCGAAAAAGAAAAAAAAACATGAGAAACAAACCCCCCGCCATCCCAGAACAAACCCCCCCACCCTGCCTTCCTGCATAATCGGCCTAAAACCACCCGCCACCCCCAACTTGCAAAGTGCCTGTCGCCCACCCTCATCAACTTCAGGAACGTATCCAACCCCACTCCCTAGAGCATAAAATAAGAAATCAGATAGCTAGCCCATCCCAAGTTCCCCAAAGGCGGAAAACACATCATCAGAATTCAACATACAAGGGAATAGCAACTGAAAAGGTCTGAGCGCCAAGTCACGGCAAGCCCCAGAGAAGCAAAACCAAAGCAGAATGCACGTTAAGAGACCGCTGAAGGTGGGGGGGCCCGCAGCCATAGCATGTCAGTTAGCCCTAGTAGGCCATAATTGACAAGGAAAGCCTCACATAGGCCCCTGGAGAGGACAGTTGTACATGATCATCCCGTAGGACTTTGATGAAGTCATCTCAGATGGAGGCGGGGATCGACGTTGCTGACGCCACTCGTTGAGTTCTCCGGTTAGTGGTGTCGACTTGTGTGATATCTTGCCAACAGTGCACCAGCCATCGAGCCAGTCCCAGGCATCTTCAGGCCTGGTGAAGAACCAGAGTTTTCCATCTGATTTGATTCTGAGTTCTGAATAACATGGCATATTTGATCTCTTGGCCTCTGAGAGCACGTTTCACTTCCAGGAAACTCCGGCGTTGTTTCTGGACTCTTAAGGTGAAGTCCGGGAAAAATGATACTTTGCTGTTCTCAATAGTCAAGGGGGGTGCTGCTCTTGCAGTCTGTAGAATCACGTCGCGGTTGCGGTAGTTAAACACTCGGGCAAGAAGCAGACGGGGGGCTCCCGGTTTAGGCCCACCCCCGGCACACAATGGGCTCGCTCAATCGAAAAGCATTTTGATAGGCCTCTTGGTTGGAGACTCTTCAGGATGAGTTCCTCAACATGGAGATCAGTGGCTGGCCTCTCTGCCCGCTCCGCAATGCCAAGAATTCGGACATTATTGCGCCACATTCTGCCTTCATACTCGTCAAGTTGAACCGCCATCGCCTCGTGAGAGGTGCGCAGCTCCGTCACTCGCTTCTTAAGGATGGCAGTGTCAGATACTTTAGTGGAGAAGGAGTTCCAGGTACACACACATTGCTATGTTAGCATAAGCGTCTTAGATTTAAAACGCCATCTTGCCACTTTTGCTGCTTTTGCACACAACGCTACAGGTAGCTGTTATTATAAGAAAAATGCTTGCTTCCTTTTCCTTCACATGAGAACGGTCTGTTGCTCACATCCCTAGACGTGCACCGGGACCATGGTCTGAACACTGTGTGCAGAAGCCATCAGGGCCAAATAACAATGTATGCTTTTGAATTAATGTTGTTTGGCCCACGCTCTAGCCATAAAACGCATACAGCTGCAAATATCTGAAACTCAGTTTGCATGCATGATTCAGACACTTTGGAGAAGACCTTTTCCAGACACAGATCAAAGCTGATCCTGTGATGTGATTCACCTAAGCTGATATTTACGGGATGGAGTTCCCCATTCAAACCTAGAGACCTTCTATCAGTTTAATAATACTAGCTTACTAGCGAAGGGAGGGTGGTTGTATTCCACTATCATTTGTAATATGATTTCTCCCTTCATTTTCTATGGTATTGTAATAATGCTGATGGTTTTATTTTTAATCATGTGTCTGCTTATGTTAGCCAAAGTACTGCATCTTAGGGCACGTAGTTAAAAATAAACATTTTAAACTTTACTCTTGTTGTGGACTGATATGAGAATAATAACGAACAGCTGTTTCTGATCCCCACCATTCCTGAGAGTACTCTAAGTCGCTCGTTCTGGGTTGTTTAATCATTGGTAGCTTTGAGATGATACGGAGAATGAACGAGACACTGATGCTAGTCGAATAGGGGTTCTGGCTACTGAGGTGAGATTTTTACACCACAATTCACTGAGGTCCTGGTTTCCTGCGCATAGTTCTGTGCATGACCAGAATCCCTGCAACAATACCAAATCTGTTGTGGTAGTCTCAATTGTATTTACACAGTCTGCCATTTTTCGCATATCTTTCCTTATGAGGGCCACTTCTGTTGCAACAGTGTCAATACAGTTCTCAAGAGATGTCCGCACTGTAGTAATTGCCACTAGAAGGTCTTTTTTAGTGGTCTCAGAGTCATCACTTTGGGCTACCACGTTGCCCGACTTCTCCTCCTGAGACCTTTACCAAGCGAACTTATCCAGCTTGGCCTGCGTCGCATTTCACCCGCTGCAGCCTGTTGCCATGTCAGCCACGTGGGAGGGGAACGAGGAAAGGCTAGGAAGCAGCTGCTACTCACCGTCGCCTGACGTGGTACACCTCACGTGGCCTGTTGGTTTTGGCGCTCGCCTCTCCAGCCCCACGGCGAGTCTGCACCACCAAGCACCCCTTAGTCGCCACTGGATGCGTAGTTCATTCACAACGTGGCACTGATTTTGGGGGGGACTCAGTTGCGAGGTGCCCACCTGTCCAGCAACACTCTGACTTTCGGGGCCAAGGGGAGTTACAAGTTGTCCAGTCTCAGGGCAGTACTATAGCGCCGGGCAGTTTTCCCCCTGTGCAATGTGGTGGCCACCTGCGTTGTTCCCTCGATCTGTCCCAGAGCACAGGCACCCTCCGTCACACCGGGGATACACCATTGGGCCCACCTGGAGGACCGCACTGCATCCGGGATATATCGGCAGGGAGGGCAGTCAAGCAAGCCCTTGGAGCCCTGGCAGGATTGGAGCAGGCCCCCGTGCAGAGATTGCTGTCGCCCACCAGATCGCCCCCCCAAGATGCCGTAACTTGCATGAGGAGAGTCTTTCCAGACACCGGGTGGGCTCCGGGGGAGTCCTCGCTCAGGATGGAGGCCTCGCGGCCCACTGAAGGCAAGGCAGCACCGGAGGAGCAGCGAGAGTGCTAGTCAGGTCATGTTTCTCCCTTCACACAGTTGGCACAAGTCTGCTACAATGCTCTGATGCAGGGCCCAGGTACGTCCCACACAGATCAGGGCATGGGGCCGCTCAACCAGGCATTCACACACTCCGCAGCACAGGCCTCAGCCACGGCATCGCGTTGCGCTCCGACGCCGCACAGCCGCACTTCCTGTTGGCCTGAATGCTGCGGGTGGAGCTGGCGTCTGGAGCATCCCTCCCCTGGGGCATGCGATTGGCCTCAAAGTTCTTCCGCACCCTGGGAAGCAGCATAAGCCGCCGGGAAGTCACTCGGGCAAAGATCGGGCTGGGGCAGATGAAGTTAAATGGATTTTTTGGGAGTGGCGCATCGGAGCTCGGCTACCGTGCGGCCATTCCCGTCGGCAGTTGGCCACACGCTCCCCGCAAGAGTTATCTTGACATTTTTGTTGTTGCCTAACGATGGCTGGAGGCAAGGAGTATTGAAGCAGGTGCTTTTAAAAACCATAATATACTTGAAAATAGGCCACCGACCTGTAGTCAGCATCCAGTGTGGTGGCCGTGGTCTCACCTCCCTAGGGCCAGCCCTGAGTTTGTAATCCTTTTCATTGATAGCCGATAGATATTATGCTGCTAGGCTACAGAGGCTCTACATGACTTATATAAGCAAGAACTAGATGACACTCCTTTTATTCAACTCGTTCTTATAATCACAACTGGGCTCTGAAGAAGATGTAAAGTTTGACAGGTTAAAGACTATATTTTAGAGATGCTAACTCTCCACTTGAGAAGACCACACTTTTCAATACAGATTCCCACTTGTGAATCTTAGAAACAAAGGTGTTCTAGTCCTACATGTGTCAATCTGTACTTGCTGCAGTATCACTCCTTCACATTCATTCAACAAGCTACATAATCTGTTGCCACACCTTGTAAATCAAGGTGTTACTTTCTACCACATATCATCTTCCACAAGGCTGCCTTCTATTGGTCTCTTAAGGTAATGGACTCTCAATGTTTGTCAAGTGCAAAAAGATCCTGACATACTTTGCATCCTGTAAACCAGACAAGAGTCTGCCCAACTTAAGAGATACTGGGTGGAGAATGTATTTTTCCTAGCTCATTCCAGCAAAATCGAACAAAACTGTGATGGCCATCCTACAGATAAAGAGGTGTAGCCATTCTCCTCCCTAAAATTCCAAAAGCTAGAATATTTAAAACATGGTCCAATGCAGAGGGTAGGATTGCCTTTGCCAAACTCTCCACCTAGAATTGTATCCTAGTTGTAGGCTTGGTGTATGCTCCTAACCAGGACAGGCTTTAGCACTGGAGGTGCCTGGTGCTTTGATGATTTTCGCCCCCCCATTACCTCTTCCTCGGATTCCCACACTACCGAGCTGTCAAAAGTGTCCCTCATCTCTTCATAGCCCATCTCGCACGGATATGTGACGTTACAACACATGTCATTACATCGCATGCTGTTGCAACGCAAACTTTTACTCCGACTTTCTGTTGGGGGGGAGCTGGAAGTTGGAATGGATTAATTTTCTATTCCAACTCCAGTGTGTGCAATAGTAAGGAAGGTGTTGGAGTTAAATCCAACACCTTCTACCCACTGCTGCACACCTTTTGCGTTGCAACAGCATGCGATGTAATGGCATGAGTTGTAATGGTCACGTTGTTAAGTTTGATTCCCAGAATGCCTATTGCCTGAAAGCTGGATGCACAAGGAGCTCTGCAGCAGGTGCTTTTAAATCATAAGTGATTGCCAACTACAGGTCCTCCCTGATGTCAGTGCCTCCACCCCTCCCGGTCAGCGCCCACTGCAGCTGCATAAATAAAGTTTACCTCAGAGTAATGAAGAATATTGTAAGTAATCAGACCATAATCCAGACCATACCTACTCCATACATAGTCCATCGGCTTAGTTAGGAATTGTACCATATTGATGCTATACCCACTAGGACCCTTATGGCTCTGGGCTAACTCTGTAGAGGAAATACTTTATATGGGAGAGGTGTTAGGGTGTGGTTAATTGGGAAGTATGATGTAACGTGCAATGTGTGAGTGTATGCTGAAGAATAAAGCAAGCACCAGCATAAACAAGATGTAAGTCAATTTCTTTAAAGAAAACAAAGCTATGCTTCTGATGTGGATTTTCATTTCCTAATGAAGGTACATGTCCAGCCATAGGACAAGTCAGCAAAAGTTGTGGGAAAGAGAGCCATTTCATAACTGCATTCTGACTGAGCTAAAGAAAAAACAAGTGTGTCACAGCAGCAAGAAAAGAGGGATAAATGAACGCATTCTTACCACACCCCTAAATCCAAAAAACAACAATGGCTACGACAAGTAGAAATAAGGCAGAATTACTCATCATCAAGCTCATCGTACAAAGGTTCTATAACATCATTATTGATTATCAGCGAAGAAGATGTGTGTGCGCTGAGGATGTCTACAAAAGAACTGAATGCGCAAGTGGAGTTAGCTGTCTGTAAAGACGATCACTGTTCAAGGAAAACCCACCAAATAAAGTGACGAACTTCCTTTGGACACTGTCCCAAAATGACACTGAACATGAATGATCACCCCAAAACTTTCATCATAGACAGTGGTGCGTCGATTAATATCATGGCAGTGGAAAGATTTAGCAGCCAATCCCATGTGACCCACCTCACTCCATCAGGCACAAAGGTATATACCTGGGCCACTTCTGAGCTATTGCAAGGCCTAGGACCATTCAAAGTGACAATGCAACACAAAAATACATTGATGCAACCAACCATTCATGTTCTAGAAGGGACATTGTTGTGTGCCGGTTTGCGCAGTTTTGCCACACTTGCTAACATGGGTTTGATATCTCTCAACTGCAACCTCTGTACTCAGTCTGAGATCATGGGTTGGTTCCCGTCAATATAGCATGGCCAAGTACAGCTTTGTATCAATAAAGACATTTGCCCTGTTGCTCAGCAGCACCAGAGAGTTGGAAGCACTCTTAAAACATGACAGCATTGAACACTCCAGAGGCCCCATGGCATAGTTTTTGCCCATAGTAGTGGCAGTAACAAAAATGACAGTAGCAAAGCAGTGTACATTTGCGTTGATATGCGCCAGGCAAACACAGGTATTGAGAGGGAGAGACACCCTGGCCCACACATCACGAACATTGTCATGCAACTCAGTGGAGCCAAAGTGTTTTTCAATCTTGACATGAACAAAGGATACCATCAACTCGAGTTAGGGGAGAACTGCAGGTATGTCTCTACCTTTTTTACTCATGTTGGTTGGTTAAGAGACTGAGTTTTTGAATATCTTCAGCTGCTGAGATACTTCAGAACATTATTCCCTGAGTAATCCAACCAGTTGCTTATGCTTTCAAATACAGTGATGACATACTGGTTTTTGGGAGAACACAAGAAGAACACATCAAAGCGTTGCCATTTACTCACTAACACAGGTCTCACTCTGAGCGCCACAAAGTGCAAGTTTCACAAAACCAAACTCAAGTTTATGAGCACATATTCCCTGATTAGGGAATGATTTCAAACCCAGACAAGGTTCGAGCACTGTCATCCAATTGACCCCCTCCAGGATGTTACCATGCTGTGACCCTTCCTAGACATTGCCAGTTATTTCTCAAGATACTTTCTCAACTTTGCTAGAGTGAGTACCCCATTGAGAGACTTGACAAAGCAAAATGTATTGTTTCAGTGGTCTCCGAATGCAACCAGAATTTTAAAGACATTAAACATGTGATTGTGAATGCAATGGAAATGGTCTACTTTAACCCCAAGTTGAATAACAAAATAACAGTTGAGATGAGCTGGTAGGGCTAGGGGCAATCATTGCTCAAAACGATGGCTATCCGATTGCTCAGAGAAACATTATGGCCTATGCCAATCAAAGCCTGCCTGAAACAGAAAGAGTCAGGCTGTGGTGTGGGAATGAAAACATTTTCATGAATTCCTCTACGGATTCACTGTCATCACAGATCACCAGACATTGCTTACAATTTATGGAAACCATAAGGCTAAGATACCCCCATGCATTGAGAAGTGGGGCTTAAGACTGCAAGAGTATGACTATGAGATGATGCACAAACCGGGGAAGAATCAAAACCCAGCAGATACTTTTCACGAGTGCCACTATCTCGTCACAGTTTAACTTCCATGGCAGCTGAAGCATATCTGAACTTTATTCTAATATACAGCACACCAGTGGCTCTGTCTGTGGAATAAATCATTGCTGCCACCAATGCAAATAAAGACATGACTATAATCAAATAACTTATTAACCCACAATCCTGAAAAAGAAGTGCCTGGCCCCTTGCTGATGATGCTGAATTCCAAAAGTCAAACATGTGAAGGATGAGTTAACAGTCATCCAACAAGGCGTAATACTGCAAGGCTCGAGAATCATCATACCTGGAAGCCTACGACAGCGGGTTATGGAGGTGGCCCATGAAGGACACCATAGTATCATAGCCACCAAAAGAGCCTTAAGATATTGAGTGTGGCTCCTTCGGCTAGATGAGCGAATAGAGAAGGAGCTGAAGGCTGCCACATTTGCAACTGTATGTCCCCCTAAGGTGACACAGCACCCAGTAACAATGTCTGACATTCCTTTCCTGCTTGGGAGATGGTTGGCCTTTAGGAAATGGACACCATCTCATAGTAGCCATGGATGAATATTTACGTTTTCCTTTGGTGGAAGATTGATCTTCGACAACCCATGACAAAGTCATAGAATGGGTTTCTTGAGCAGAAGCAGGTGTGCGTGTTTCCATGTGTCCTGGAAGGGGGCTTCGCTGATTGGTTGAAGGCATCTGTTGAAGGCGTGGTTGGGGGAAGGGTGCAATGGGACCCCAGAGTGGATAGACTGCCTGGTGGCTGCAGTTTAGTCTGTGGTGAATGCAGACCACATGTTCAAGGTGACTTATAGGAGGAGGTAAGAACTGTAGTTGCAAAGTATGTTTGTTCGGCTGAAGGTCGAAGTTGCTGTGTATGGAGGTTATTTTGGTGCTGAAGATCGGTGATAGATTACAAAAGGTCCTGTGAGGGGGTGATGCTGTTGGGGAATGCTGCTGAAGAGGTGAAGTCTTTTACGATGGTAAAGTTCAATTTTATGTTGTGGGGTTGCTATTGATGTGGTCTGCAAGTGCTGTACATTTGGTGGTTTGTATCTTTTGGTGGAAGCATCTAAGGGCAAATTTAAAGGAGTTTCTGTCTGTGAACTCTTGACCCAGTCTCCATTTGCATTCCAGTTGTTTGCTGAGGAGTTTTTTGTCTTCCTGAATTCCTCTGTGAACCAACTGTCTGGTGATCTCTAAGTTATGGTTTTGCTGGGCTTGAGGGTGGGTGAGGGTGTTGACACATGTGGTGATTCAGTTGTTGAAGTTGTTGATGGATTCAAGTAGGTTGCTGCTGAGTTTGGACCAGTATGTCATGCAAACTGTAGTCCAGTATTCCTGTGGGATGTCATTACAGTTTCAGTGGTCTGGTCTGGCAATGGCAGGTTTGAGATTGTGCAGGACAAGAATGCTGAATTTGATGTGGGTATGTTCTGTACATGTGATCTGTGTGTCCTTATTGACCGAGATGTTGTTGAAGGAAGTGAAGATCAGGTCCAGGAGGTGTCAGGCGGGACATAGCTACAAATCTATGTTGTCATAGAAATAAGAATGGGCCAAGAATGGATGCTTTGATTGAAAGGTTATTGAATAATCATAGTTCCATGAGGTAAGATTGATATAAACACTTAAATAATTATGTACAGAATATAGAACCACTGAAGTCCTTAAATGTTTTCATAAATGTAAATTTTCATTGGATTTTTGTAATGAATGGTGGGGGGGGCGGGCTTGTTTCTTACATTAGACAAACCCCTTGTCAGAATAAATATTATTTTTGTCCAGAATTCAGTTCCAGTTAACAATGTGCTCAGCATAGAAAAGCAAACCAAATATTCCCTTTGTAGTACAATATCAAACTCAATAATAAACTCAATATTTCTTAGCATATTATATTATTATTATAATATATTAATATGTCTTATTATGTGAACTTGTGATCAACATTGAGTACACGAAAGGGTTGGCATCTGGCTTTTTCACTGATACTTGGAGTGATAAGAACAGCCAAGCAAAATTAAATTCAAAAGTGCATTGACCAATGTCCAGCGTTTGTTATAGTGAAAAAGCTAGTTAATTTCACTATGATCGGTTTTAGTGACCAAGAAAACAGAAGAAAAAAGAGCAAGTGGTTTTGTTTCCCTGTGAGCAACAACCATACTCCATGGTGTACTCAACTTTCTATGCAAACTGCTGTTCATGGTTAGCCGAGAGTGCATTCAACAGATGTACTAAGTGAGATTGTGAACCAGCCTCCATGTATGCATGTTTCAAGGTTTTTCTGATCAATATTTTACAGCCCACGTTCATTAAAAATACAAACATTTGTCCATAATTGTCATATGTTGGAACAGAGACTTTGGACCTAGTTGTAGCTAGTATACTACTGGAGCTGGAATTCTAATATCTCATACAGTGAGTATAATCATCATGCACACACACCGCCATTGGCCACATGTACATGTGTTAGTCAACCAGGAGAGTGGATAAGGAGCTATCATTTATGTTAGTATCCATAAACAGTAAGGACCAATTTGGAGTTCACGGGAAATGACTAAAGACCGTTATTCAATAAAGAGCCTGATTTCGATTTTGTTGAATTGGATACTCCATCAACTTCATTCATATAGCACTCATAACAGGGTGGATGGGATAGCTGTCACTTTTTTGATTGAGTATTGTTGGAAATTGGGCTATTGTTTGAGGGGGTTGAAAGCCGATTCAAGCAGCCACCACTATTTCAGTCAGGGTGAGTCACAAGCAAGCCCCAAATTAACCTATGCTTAACCCTCTGGTATCTTGACCCAAAAGCAATCAGGCCCAACTTAGAGGCAATGTGTAAAGTATATACGCAGAACTTCAAACAGTGATAAAGTGAAAAAGCACCCCAAGAAGGATACACACCAATTTAGAAATATAGAGTTTACATTTCATAAAGTATTTGAGATCAAAATGACAAAAATCCAATTGGTAGAAATGAAGACATGCAATTTAGAAAATGTAAGTGAAAATAGTGCCTAGAAGCAGAAAGCGCCAACAGTGGTTATCTGGACGCCCGAACTGGGATACATTCAGACCGACAGCAATGGAGCATGGGCCAGATACAAGGACCAATTAGGCCTGCTGAACAAAGTACCCTAAATACTGGTTTACAGAGGTTTTGACCTTCTTTATTGAATATGCATGCGCACCAGCGATTCTAGGGAAGCTGGGGGCTGTGATGCAGAT
Source organism: Triturus cristatus (assembly GCF_964204655.1). Lineage (NCBI taxonomy): Eukaryota > Metazoa > Chordata > Amphibia > Caudata > Salamandridae > Triturus > Triturus cristatus. The sequence continues at coordinate 1,080,599,493 of NC_140592.1, read as the reverse complement.
TCTGCATTATCTTTGAGGAGGCTGCCAATGAGGGGCTTGTGATGTGAAGTCCTGCATTGAAGATGTTTCAAACACCTGCATTGTTGAAGAAGCTGTTGAGCTGTAATGCACAGTCCTGCGTTGTTGTCGAGGATGCCATTGACAAAGTGGCTTGAGATGCATAGTCTTGCGTCAGGATGCATTGCATAACCGGGGTTCTGCAGAAACTGAAATGTGAGGTTCAGTATCGGAGATGCATCACACTGTGACAGTTCTGAAGCAGCTGAGAGGAGATGCATAATATTATATCAGTTCTGCTTAAAAGAACCACAGCTAGGCTGAACACCTTCAGGCCCACTTCCAAGGGCCCAGGACTAGGTTTGACTCACTTTGTAGGGTAGGACTCACACCAGACAGAGTGTAGATGTAGGGCTCAAAGTGCTTTAAGTCTTTTCTGTTCCAAAGACTCTGATCAGGAGGCCAGCCATCTAGCCCATGGAGTCACTCTGGTGGTCTTGGGCACAAGATGCAGGTCTATTCCTTCTCACTCAAGTGTCAGGGAGCAGATCAGTAGAATAGTAGCCCTTTTTGCAGAGCAGCATAGCAGTCTTTCTGAGTCTTCCACAGGTCCTGTGGTGTACTGAAAAGTTGGGTCTAGGGTTCCATTATTTGTACCTGGTGCCCATTGTAAACTAGGAGAAGATTCTGGGGGTTGCTTCCCTCACAGGTGTTTGGAATGTCCTGCCCCTGTCCTGGCCGCAGCTTGTCTGGGGTCACAAAATACTAGTGCCAAAACCCTATATGAGTTTGCTGGGCAGAGCCTTTGTGATGTGCAAGTGTGGTAGATGACAGCTCCTCCTCCTTATCAAGTCAGAGATGCCCCATCTTGTCAGCTACTATTCCCCTAAGGCTTACTGTCTGAGAGCAATGCACAAAGATCAGATGTCAGCTACACCTTGTCATGTGACCCAGGACACATGCTGCAGGCATCAAATGGTTGGGACAAGAAAATGCCAACTTTCTACAAGAGGAATTTGCTTAATTGTAGTTTAAAATCCAGCTTTAACATTAAAGTGGCTTTAAATGACAATTCTTTAGACACCAAACTCGATATTCTTACCTGCTCTCAAGGGACATTTATCACGTATTAATCGTAATGTGTTAACCCAATGTTATAATAGAAGAGGCAGGCTTTGCAGTAACAGAAAATTAATTTAAAAGTTGTTCACTACCAGGACAAGAATAAGTGAGCAATACATATCCTACTTTTCAAATACTCTGTATTCTGCCCTATGGGCTGTGTAGGGACTGCCCTGGGGGCAACATATATGTATTAAATGGAAGGGTTTAGACTTGGCAAAATGGTAGCTTAAAACTGTACACACAGGCTACAATGGCAAGCCTAAGACCTGTTTAAAGTGCTACTTAAGTGGGTGGTACAATCAGTGCTGCAGGCCCATTAGTTTAATATAAACGTAGATGATCCTGTTGAGGTGTACCTGGGGCTGGACAATGTACACCTGGTCTGTACCATCAAACACTTATATCTTATTTTATTTTTCTTAAAACGCCAGACAAGTATATGGTTTGTATTGTTACAGTACCGTTAAAACGTCAGACAAGATGTACTAGTATTGTTGAAACGTCGTACAAATATAAGACTTGTAAAGTTATTGTACTGCTAATATGTCAGACAAGTATTTGTTGGTTTGCAATAAGAATTTACACATGAATTTACACATTTCAAGCAAGCGTCTCATTTGTCTCAGTATATTCACTGCCAGTAAGTGCATAGCTGTTGATTATTTTGATCATGTTAACTTCCTTTGCAATTTTAAGATTAGCATCATGAGAAAGCAAGTGAGAAAGAAGAGAGGCAAAAGATTGTGGAAAGAGTAAGAGCACACTAAGACATTAATTAGAAGTCTTAATTGCCCCACGGACCGTTTAAGTTATACACGCTGACCTAATTAAAACTTTAATCTATGCTGAAAGGGGTACCAAATATGTATGTTAGCAGGCCCACAAATAGCATTTAATTTACAGGCCCTGGTTTCAGGGAGTATCACTTTACTAGGGCCTTACACGTAAATTATATGGCCTAATTGGGTGAAAGCCAATTTTACCAAGTCTAAGTAGAGAGCACACACACACACTTCAGCACTGGTTAGTAGTGGTAAAATGCACAGACTCCCTATGCCAAAAATGAGATCCGCAAATAATAGAGGAGTGAGACAAAAGGTTTGGGTCCTAGGACCTTGTTTGCAATTTTTTTTCTAGTCTACACACACGGAGTACTTACCATTAAAATGCAGTCTTGTGAATACTGAAAAAGTGTAAACTTACACAAACTTGTGAGTTTACCTTCGTGAATCAGACATGCATTCTAAATACGCAACCAAAAGTTTCACTGTGTGTGTGTGTGTGCCCATATTGAATTGGGCACATGCAGACAGACTGTGTGTGTAGACATTACATAGCCAGGTACATTCCTCATTTATTTAACAGTGCTGTTGTCTCTGTGCTGCCCTTATAGCCCTGTATTCGCTTTCTCCATTTTGATAACAGATTTGATACTGTTTTCAGAAAGGGACACTGCATAGCAATTCAACTACAGATATTTGCCTTACCTGCATTGTTCTTCACTGTTCTTTTTCTATAGACTACTGTACTTTCACTTTACTTACATACTCATGATAGCTTTAATCACTGGCGTACTTTATTAGATTTAAACAAGAAAAGAGAGAGGGGCTCAATATCAACCAAAAGGAAATAGAGCACCCAGTAACTGCAAAGTAAAAAAGCTTTTTTTCCTTTTGGAAAAGACACTCGTCAAATGATTCAATCACTCCGACCAATCAAAATCCCAATTTCGGGTTTAAGCCATTCACTCCCACTGATGGAACACTTACACACAAAAAACCAATTATATCAGAGCAAGCTGGTTATTTGCATCAAAAAATATTTTCATAGAGATATGGTCAATATAAAATATACACTTCACTTTTATAAAAAACGAAAACAATTAAAACATTTTAGCATATAGTCATGCAGGAGAAAAAAGGGATAAAAGACAATATACTTTGTCATATCATAGTTAATTCAGACCCCTCATGGGCAACATTGAATAGGGATCACTTCCCTATTTCACATAGTTTGTATTAAGGGTGGGCGTAGTTCGCGAAGTAGCACTTCGCGAAGCTACGCAAAGTGAAGTTCGCACTTCGTGAGCTACGCTTAGCACTTCGCAAACTGCGTAGTAACATGTTCGCACTGTGCAAGATGTTGTTTTCAATGATTGCACAGTGCGACAAGCAACCGGCACTGTGCAATAATTGAAAATGGCATCTTGCATAGTGCGAGCTGTAGTTTTCTGCTGCTCGAGTAGATTTTTACTCGAGCGGCAGCTTTCTCAACGCGAACTGGTAGTTTCTCATCGCGAGCTGTCGCGAGCCTACGCGACCCCTCGCAATAGAAACCTGACCTCCTCGCGTTGGGAATCTCGCCGGGAGGTTTATTTTCCATGCTTGCGATCGCCAACTTGATGTTGCTGATCGCGAACAAGGAAAAAGTCTCGCCGGGATGTCATTTTGTTTGCTCGCGGTCGCCAACTTGACGTTGAGGACCACGAGCAAGCAAAAAATGACCGCAGCACTACGCAACACTACGCTACGCGTGTTCGCACTGTGCTACGTGCAGTTCGCGTAGTGCGAAGTAGGGCGAACTTCGCAAACTACGCGAGCGTAGCGTAGTGCTTCGCCCAGGCTTAGTTTGTATGCCCCTTCCGAATTTAACACATGTAAAATGCGTCGACGCGTTTCGGAGGTTTTCACTGTTCGTAGCCTCCTTCTTCAGGACAATAACTATTTGTTTCTCCTTATCCAGAAATATACACCTGTGCAAACGCACTAAGGTGACTTGTTCTTTGGGTTAGAATCTTGAATGAGATTGTCTCAGTATTTCACAATTCCCCACGCTCTAGGATCACTCGTGGGTGTAGATACCTCGAGTCCTTTTTTTCGTGATTTTCTGTCTTTAGATCATACAATTCTCTATACCGTTTAGTTAATTCCTCTGGATGTTATGTCTGTTGGGTAACACGATATTTTCTAGAGTATATATCCTATAGGATCATTGATATTGCCCACGATCCTACAGACGCGGAAGTAGCTGCCCAGGAACGCAGGCCGTTGGACTTATTGAGCCACAAGCAAAATTTACCCGGAGCAGTAAAAGAATTCTTGAATGCGAGTGGCCCTCTAGCTAAAAGGGGCGGCATTTATTGTTCCTGAACCATAGGATATATACTCTAGAAAATATTGTGTTAACCAACAGACATAACATCCAGAGGAATTAACTAAACGGTATAGAGAATTGTATGATCTAAAGACAGAAAATCACGAAAAAAAGGACTCGAGGTATCTACACCCACGAGTGATCCTAGAGCATGGGGAATTGTGAAATACTGAGACAATCTCATTCAAGATTCTAACCCAAAGAACAAGTCACGTTAGTGCGTTTGCACAGGTGTCTATTTCTGGATAAGGAGAAACAAATAGTTAATGTCCTGAAGAAGGAGGCTACGAACAGTGAAAACCTCCGAAACGAGTTGACGCATTTTACATGTGTTAAATTCGGAAGGGGCATACAAACTATGTGAAATAGGGAAGTGAATCCCTATTCAATGTTGCCCATGAGGGGTCTGAATTAACTATGATATGACAAAGTATATTGTCTTTTATCCCTTTTTTCTCCTGCATGACTATATGCTAAAATATTTTTAATTGTTTTTGTTTTTTATAAAAGTGAAGTGTATATTTTATATTGACCATATCTCTATGAAAATATTTTTTGATGCAAATAAACAGCTTGCTCTGATATAATTGGTTTTTTGTGTGTAAGTGTTCCATCAGTGGGAGTGAATGGCTTAAACCCGAAATTGGGATTTTGATTGGTCGGAGTACTTTATTAGATTATTTCCTTTGAAACAATGTATTCCTTATGACTGGTCAGATCAATACATGCCTGGGACAAGATGAGGATAGGTCTGGTTAAGCACCATCTACATCGCTATTTAATGACAGGCATGTTTAAATAGGTTCCTCAGCACTGCCTTTCTTCCTCCATTCAATTTACTAGGATACCAGTTGGTGAAAGAGCACCTTATAACATTTATAAATAAATGAATAATTTACCTTTGCAAAATAGGGATTATTTGTCCTGTGTCTCTAATCAGTTTCTATATTATCATGTACTGAAATAGGATTTTGATGTTCAGTGCTCTTTTGATTGGCAAAGTGAAAATTGTGGTTTTGAAATACAATGAAAAGAATCTTTAATACAATAAAGACTGAGGCCAGCTCTTACCTTTGACAGAAGTAGGGAGCTACGGGACATGACATACACATGATATATCATATACAGTGCAAAACTGTTTAAGGCAAAACTTAAACAGCAAGGAAATTCTAAATCTAATTAAATTGGAAATATCTAGAGTAAAAAAATAATATAGGCCCAGCTTTAAAGTTTGGCAAAGTGGTGCTCTAATGCAATGGCGAAGAAATACCTTCTCCACCCAACTGAAACTCTTCCTGCCTCATTTACTGTCACAGGGAAGTGTGTCAGTGACAAAGCCTGCTCGATCTCTTCCATTGACATACGTCTATGATGGCCAAGTGAGTAAGGGCAGTTGGAGGTTTGGCCATTTGACTGCTCCCCCAATTTAGAGTGGTAGGTCAAAAGGCCAGTTTTCACTTTCCATCATAGTAAGGTAAAAGCTGGTGTAAGTGGTACATAAAGCAAACACAAGGAGATGATGGACGGAGCGCTGAAACATTTCAGACACTCACCCCCAGTCACAGATCTGGGTTGAATCCATCATCATCCTTTAACTCAAACCTTTGGAGTGGTGCACCGCTCGATATTAAAAAGGTTGTTGGTCAAATAAGTCAATAAGTAATATGGTCTTGTTAGAGTTGTCTTAATCAATCCTTTATTTTCATTAGTGCCCAAGTACAAAATTCTTCTGAAGCAGATGGCTTACTACCTACTTTTGCGTTCAGACTCACCGCATACTGGCCCTTATCAAGGAGGCCCACGCAGCCTAAATTGCACACATACATTGTCTCTTCCAGGACCGTCATTTTATGCCCTGAAGAAGTTCATTCTTATGAATGAAATGCGTTGGCTGGCTGGTTGGCGCCAACCAAGAGGAGACCTCGCACTGCTGCCCTGCGGCTCTTCCTGAGCTCCAGGGTGGCCCGAGACCAGCGTGATGTATTTTATGTCCCCCGATGCCAAGGCTGGCCCATGGAGTCGGCTGCCGACTCAATCAAGAGTCCAGGACCGGTACAGCACATTAGCTTGTTACCGGCAGAGAAAGATGAGGGTTTTAAGGGGTTATAAAGGATTATTTCATAACTGTAAAAGGCGGATGCCTCCGGTGATCCGCAACCTATGTGCTACACAGCCGCCATGCAAATCAGTTTGACCCTGTGCCTCATGGGAACAGTAAAGCCCAAACTGCCAAGCCAGGTCTTCCCTGAACCGTAAACAAGCATCCTGGGACCGGTTTCTGGGTAACACCCTTCATCAGCCAGGCTAGCTTGAATCCAGTGGCAAAGTGAGCAAGGGACCAACGTCTGGGCATACTCTGCCTACTTAGAGCGAACAAAGCAAACACAAGGAGATGATGGACAGAGGGCTGAAACTTTTCAGACACTCACCCCCAGTCACAGATATGGGTTGAATCCAGTGGCAGTGAATACTGAAAAATTACTCCTACAACATGGAGACAACTCCCATGGTGTGGAGGTCATTAGCTCTTTTTAATTTTCAGAAAAAAAATCCTGGTTTGGGACATTGTTTTTGTTAATAAAAAGTAGGCAAAATGTTTAACAGATGTTACCATCATGTTGATGGACCCATCCGCCAAACCTTTAGTACATTGACAGGAACCACCATGGCAACAGTAACTGCCAGTGTAAGAGATGTAGGCTGGGCTGGTGGACATCTTTAGATATGGAGGATGAGTATCTGTCAGGGTAATGGAATATTTTACTCCATCACCTTTGTGGACAAAGAATCATCCTCAGAATGCATCACCAGCAGAATATATTCAACATCGGGGATGATATGGGGAGTTCTCTTCCACGTAGATTGTCATGAGATTGAGCTGATGAACAATAAAAAAAATTCAGCATCCTCCACCAATGCAACCCCAATTTCTGACCTCCTTCACATGCAAAAATACCTAAGATTGACAGTGGTGCAGGGGATGTACAGCAAGTTTACACATTGCCTTCCACTGCAAACCAAAATCACCTTAAATATTTGCAAGAACTTCTTTGTAACTGGTATATCGTCACACAGCCTGGACATCACCAGGCTTTACCAAAGAGAGAATGGAAAGAAAACACAGAAGATAACCAGTCTCCACATGAGCCTCAAAAGAGAGAATCCTCCATTTTATAAGCAATGCACACTCATAGTTTACCTCAGTTTATACCGTCAATTCTCCACAATACTCTATTTCATATTGTTGAGTTTGTGGAATAATTTAATTCCTTTGTCAAGTTATTCCCACCTTACCATATGCATAAATGGTGCAGATGTTGTGTCATTTTTATTACTTGCTCTCAGTATCTTCTAAAAGGCTATCTTACTAAGAGCAAAACTTGCAACATGCCTTTTATCATTGTGGTTTTTCATTTTGTCCAGAATCTAACTTGTGTTTTGTAGGACTTCATTAGCTTCATCAAAAGACCCACTAATTTTCAGAAACTGCAACAGCATTAAGGTTGCTGCCCAATAGCTACTGCTCCCCACTGCTCCCCACCCCTCCCCAGGATCCGTGAACTTTACATCTTGTCTTTAGCAGCCATTGACAATAACTACGGCCTAGGAACACAGTAAACTTCCAGTAAAATAAAACCTAGATATACAAACTGAGGGCCTGATTCACAAAAGTGAGTTAAACTTCTAAAAAGTTTATTCTTTGTAGTATGTTTACTACTTACAGTATTTAAAAACTCCAAGTGTAAACTTACTGCAAAACTGTAAGTTACATATCTCCACCCCCGGATTAATGCAATTGGCTCACACTTGTGTGCGTGACTGATGTCACACCCTAAACCCTTCTTACTCCTTCCTAATCCCATAACCTTTAGTAGTAAGCCTGTCCCTTTTCTTACCCACTCCCCAGTGTCGCTTCCACATTTAATACTAAAATCTATACTAACACGCGAAGTCTCAGTAGTTGGGTCGGAGAAGTCTGCACACATAAGTATAGGCAAAACGTACACTTCGTAGTATTACAATGTGCAGTTCGTAAATCACGGTTTATATTATTGTTGCTTTACAGGCAGCTGACCAAAATTTATAAAATGGTCAAAATGTGATTGAGCTAATATTTGATTTTTTAATTTGGACATTTCTTGACCATTGTAGACACTTTTAAGGATCTTGTCGGAAATCCAGTCTGCTAAATTCTTCACATTTTATAGACTTAATATTTTGAGGGTGGACGGTATCACATATTTGTTTAAATAACCATGTTGTATTTTTACAGAAGTATTTGATTTTCAATTCATAAAGGTTTGGTCATGTTAAGCTTGCACAACATTCTCAGTGGCTTGCAAAATGTGTCTATCAGAGTGAATGTCTCTAGATATTCACTGTCACTTGCCAGTGATCACACAGCCAAGAAGTGATATGTGCTTTTGTTCAACAAATAACTCTTTTGTAACCCAGCAGGTACAGCACGACATATGATTTTTAATTGAGAGCCACTGTTTTTTTATATATAATTACTTCACAGACACAATGACACATTACAACACATCACTCCATACGAAAACACATTGCACAGCAGGACACAACATAACAGGTCCTTAGTCAGCACTGCTTGACATACAATAAGACAACTTATTATAAGACACAGAATAATGCCACACACCAAAGATAACACAGCATTGCACTTCAAGACACAAAATAACATACCAGACACAAACATACACAGCTTAGCAGAATTTGGCACAACTTAACACTTCATATCAACACCATAGCACAGCACACCACAGCATATCTTAAAACATGATCACATAACATATCTTAGCAGTGTATATTGTAGCATCACCCAGTAGCATACTAACATTGAAGAGCACAAAACATTACAGCACACTGTAAAATTACATAGAATAGTACTGCACCATACAGCACACCATAGCTTAACATGGCATAGCAGAGTATTATGCTACATTACATACCATAGCAATACATGGAATAGTTTGAATCAATATAACACAACCTGCCATTAAACAGCATAGCACTGCCAGCAAAACATACCACACCAGACTTCAACATAGATAACATTGCACAGCATGACACTGCTTAAATCAACTCACAATAACATAAAAAAACATATAAAGTCATAATAATCCATAGCCCACCCTAACATAACACAGCATAACAATACATAACACACAATATCACAACACATAACAAGCACATAACACACCCTAGCATATAACTGCACAACACTACATGGCACAAGATATTACAGCACCTATAAAATAACACAGCATAGCACTGCTTAATACAAGAAATTAAACACAAACATAACATAGCATGTAAAAGTATGACACAACACTTATACCATGACATAAAACAGTGTGGGATAGCATTACATAGCATAGAACAATAGATCATTAAATAACACAGTACATCACAGACTACCACAACATAACACTCCTTAGTACAGTGTGGGACAATATAACACACCCTAATATAACACAGTATGGCCCAGCATGACACAACATGACACAGCATAACACAGCATAGTGCTGCACAACACAACACAACACAACAAAATACCTTATGCCCCAACATGCAAAAGAGCACAGCAAGACACTGAATAACACATTATAACACAAAACAACATAGTATGTCATGATAAAACCTAACATGTCCTAACATAACACAGGATAACACTACATAGGAAGGCACATCACACTACACCTTCACATAATAAAGCATATTACTGTACAACACAACAAAATACATCAAAACATAGCCTAGCAGAGCATGGCACATTAGTCCATTCCATACAACAGTATGGCACAGCAAGACACAGCATATCACAATACTACATTACATACACAGCACAGCACTGTACATAACATAGCGTAACAACTTCTTACAGCAAGCTTAAATGCAAAAAGGTTCAGCACTATAGAGCATATTATAAAAATGCCACATCAAATTTCAAGACAGTTAGCACATGAAAAGACGTCCAAATCAAAGATGTGTGTTTCTTGAAATGGTTTCTCTTTATTTTTCTTCAAAGGATTTTTCTTTATGTTCCCAAAGGCAGAGAATCATAGCCATAGCCAACGCATTTCGTCTCCCAAAGACACTTTTTCAGGGCTTCACAGTGTGGCACAAAGTAAATTCATATAGATGTTTGTGCAGTTCAGAAAAATCCAATATTCAAAAAACTTCTATACAGTATACAATGTCAGCAGTGGCATAATAACACACAGCTTGTGTGGTCCTCGTGTTTCAGTACGAAAAAACTTCTTACAGCAAGCTGCACAGTGCAGAATGGCACAACATAAAATACAGAAGGACACAGCATCTCAAAACAAATCACAACACACTAAAATATAAATCAGCATAGCACAACATAACAAAACATAGAGGTAAGAAATTGGGAGATTAGTTGAGAGGGATGAGAGTCCAACTCAAGTAATAAATACAGTTCTTGTCAGGGAGAACCACAAAAGGCTCCAAATGAATCTATGCTTAATCCTCTGATAGCTTGGCACAGGTTGTTATGCAGCACTCCAACGTTAATCAAGTCAAAACGCAACACAAGAAAAATCCCAAACTAATTTAAAACAATCATTTGCAATACAATCGGTCTCGCCTTTGGGCCCTTATATGTACTTAGCTATGCAGCACATTAGCCTGGGTGCTGAAACATCTACTGATCTTTAACATGGACGGAAAGTAAGCACCAAACTGCATGACACACCAGGTATTGGAACACATGGAGAGAAATATTGCCTTCCAGCGGGAAATAGTATAGTCCAAAGCTCTGTTTTTAATATAAAATCAGGGCCTTTGGTGGTCATATCACTGAAAATACAAGATTTGAAAAAAATATTATATTCTACGGGTACTCATAGAAGACAATTTCTATGGGCTGGAATCTAGAGAATGCTAAAGTGATTCTGGTATTTTACTGACCTCTGCTGGTCACATTCTTCAATAAAGTTAAATAGAGGCAGTTGCCAGAAAAAATAAAATAAGAAAGTCCCTCAGCAGAAAGCAATTCTGGTATTTTACTGTCCTCTTCTGGTAGTTTTCTACCAAGACAGTTAAATAGAGGCAGTTGAACAGAAAAAAGTCCCTAACCGGAAGCAGACAAGTCCTAGGGCTAGACTCCAGAGCCCACAAAGTACATATACATATACATATACGTATATACTAAAGTATATAAAAGAGGTCTGAAATGCTCAACCTAAAAATAGTACGAAATGTAATAAATAAAAATGATACCAAAACAACAAAATTGCAATAGGTGTTTCTATGTGTTTTAAAGGTTTTTAAGGGAAAGTAGGTGAAAATAGAGCCAAAAAGCATCACTTGCAGGTATCTGGTCATGCTGGACCACTTATAAGTTCAGGCTGGCCACAATGGAGCATTGGCCAGATACAGAGACCAGGTTTGTCAGCGGTGAAGAGTTTACCCTCTCTGAGTCAAAGTCCAAGTGAGGAGTTTCAGCTGAAGGGGCAGATAATTGTTTGAGCTTCGTATTGGCAGGAGATATGGGAGGTCACTGTGCAGCATGAAGAGCATGTTGTCATCAGAATTTTACGTTGGTGGAAGATGCTGCAACCGTTGCTGAGGCAAGGAGCCTGCTTTTGTAGAGCACCTAACTTATCAATTTTTTTCCTGAAGCAGGAGGAGCACACTCTGATGCCAGCGAAGGGTGAAGGACCTGTATGTACCTCAGGTGGATCAAGGCTTACTGCAACATAAGCTAATAGTAGGGCTTAGGCAGGCCCAATTGGTGCTGGTCAGCTGGGCAGTTGCAGGAGAGTCTCCAGGAACATTGTTGTGTCCCTCTACCTGAAACAGTAGGTCAACCAATTGACCCTTGGTGCCACTTCTGGGGAGCCTCGGTTCAAGGCAAGAAGGTCTATTTGTCCTTCTTTCGACAGCATGAGAGTCCTTCTTCTGAATCTTCAACAGTCCCAGTAGTGTTCTATTGGAAGGTTGTTGGACGTGGCCCTTTTTGCAGGGTCTTCCCTGAACTTTTTGCCTTCCTTCTGTATTTTTTCTGATCTGTTGTTGGTTGTTTTCTGACTCTGGGCACTTTTTCACTGCTGATCAGTGCTAAAGTGCACATGCTCTCTATTGTAAAGCGATGTATTGGATTAGTGACTCCATGATTGGCTTATTTAATTTACTTGTCAGACCTTAGTACAGTGCACCATGTGTGCCCAGGGCCTGTAGATCAAATGCTGCAAGTGGGTTCGCAGCACTGATTGTGCAATCCACAGAAGTAGCTTGTAAAGTGTGTCTCAGGCCTGCCATTGCAGGGCCTGTGTGCAGTCTGCAACTGCCATGTTGACTTGGTAAGAGCACCCACTTACCAGTCCCTAAACCTTCCCTTTTCTACATGTTAGCCACCCCTAAGGTAGGCCCTAGGGCAGGGTGCATTGTATGTGAAAGGCAGGACATGCCCTGATGTGTGTGGCATGTCTTGAAAGTGAATTACAGCCAATTTCATTTTTTACTATTGCAAGGTTACCTGTTCCCATAGGCCAGAATGGGCAGTTTGATTATACCATCTTATAATCCTAACTGACCCAGGGAACATGGTAGAAAAACGAATTTAGTATGCCTGAACTAAGAATGATAAAATACATCTTTTAGTGAAGTTGGTTTTAACATTCTGTGTTTGAAAATACCACTTTTAGAAAGTAGGTATTCTATTGCCTAACCATCCAAACTGCCTCTGCTAGGTTGTGTATTGCATGTCTGGTTTGTGTGTGACAGGGGCTGGGATGGCTCCAGGAGACAGGGTGAGTCAGCACTAGGCTGAATAGACATATCTGCATTGGGAGTGGTGGGAGGAGTAGCACCTGGGCCTGATTAGGGCTGTGCCTGCATTCCACAATGCTGGCTCCACCTCCAGTGGTGCGTCTGATGACCCTGGCCCACACTGAGAAAGGAAGACGTTTTGCACTGGTAGAATGCACCCAGAACTGGTTTGGACTAGGTACAGACACTCTCTGCCTGCAGAGACAAAGGATTTGTGTATATAAAAAGGGGGACCCAGACCCCAGAATTTTAGATCACTTCTGGGAAATCAAGGCAAACCTTTGCCAAGGAGAAGAACCAAGGAAGCTGCAGGAGTTTGGACTGCCCCTCTGCCAGTGTGCTGTTTGCTGGGTTGGCCTGCAGTGGTTTCTTCATTGCCAAGGAAAGGAAAAGGAACTTTTAAGGAACTTTCATCATCTTGCAGAATATTTCTCCAAGGGCTTGAACTTGTGCTTGCCTCCAGCTGAATTCTCAGGGCTACAAGACTTCACTACCAGCTCCCCTCTGAATTTACTTGCTGGGAATTCAGTCTGCAGAAGCCTGCGTGTTGCTGGGGGCTGGAAGCGCGACTCAACAAGAAGGGTATAAGGGTATATAAGGGTATACATTTTATTTGCATAGTTAATTAAAATCGTTGCAAAATGCCAACATGATCAAAAGACAAGAACACAATTATATACATTTACAATGCATTCCTTCATAATTATTAAGTTTAAAACCTTCTATACAAAATTTCTAAAATTAAGCAGCTTCAACAACGAAGTGTATAATTTCTGCCCAATTGCTACCCCAAGCATTCCCGAATATCCAAACCTTTTGCCAACCATTGACAAGCCCTTCTAGCCTTGGCGAACCACCCCTTTTTAAAAAAAAACTACAGACTCCGTATGACATGCCCTCAGGTACTGTACTGTCCAATCACCGCGTACTTCAGATGTAAAAGTTAATTTCTTTGAGGGGAATTTCTCGAGGGCGCCTCAGAACATTTGCCCATGTGTTCCCTGCATGAATTCCTTATCTTTCCATTTCAGGCATTTTACTATCGCACAGTTTCAGATACTTCACTAAGCTACAATTCAGTTGTGGATCATTCGGTGCAAAGCATGCCAGTAGAGCTTGCCTCCTGGTGCGTATCCCCCGCTGATTAAAGTGTCGCTTCAACAGTTGTTTCCATTCTTTAATCAGTTTTTTGCAGGAGCACAGTAAATGCAGCAGATCTTCCGATGCTGAACCACATAAGCGGCACGCGGTGTCCGCTTTCTCTCTGAACCAGGGTGGAAGATGTTGAATGCAGGGTAACAGCCCCAATCTGTACTTCATGCAAGCAATTTTTATATTTTTGTCATACCCCAGATTGAAATAAGCTTGGGTGGCCGACTCCGTATATGACTTTAATGTCATCCAGCCAATGGCTCTTTTTGTCAATGTGTCCTTGTTCTCCAACAAGGAAAGATGTTTCACTGTTTTCCACACTAGTTTTTTGAAAATAATAGTGGTTGTTGATGTTTTCCGAAGCTGACATAGGCCCAACCCATTTAAACTGCTATAAAGATATTCTGCAGCATGTGATTTGGAATGTTGTTCTATCACCTTCCATAGCTGTTCATTTAGTGTACCATGTGGAGCTTTTCGTACTTTGTCCCATGCAATGATGAATGCTCCTTGCCTTGCAACTGTTTGTTTTTGAACACCGAATTCAAGCCTAATTTGTGCCGGTGAGGTGTGTTTGGGCAGCCCAAAGATGACCCTAAATACAGTTGTTACTACGGTGTCAAGTATTTTAGCGTCTTTGCCTTTCTGAGCTTCGCTGCCATAGGTGATTGTTAGCAGCAGTTTTGCCCGAACTATCTCAAACAAAGGGAGGATCGATGGTCCCGTCAACTTTGAATTTAGTGTTTTTAGAGTGGAAGCCAGTATTAGGCCTTTGTGCCTAATGCTATTCTTCTGTGATGCGAAGCAACCCCCCCTATCCAACTTCACGCCCAAGTATTTATATTCCACTGTATCCTCAATTTTAGTTTCTCCCAAAAACCAGGCTCCAGTTTGTCTACTTTTTTTCTAGATTATCATGGTTCTCGTTGTATCCAAGTGGATCGTTAGGTCATTTGCTTTAGAGAAGTCCTGAGTTGCCTTTAGGAGACGTTGTAGCCTTACTTTTGTTTTACTAATCAGGACTATGTCATCCGTATACAAGAGGCAGGGTACCAAAATATCTCCTAGTTTTGAGGCGTGTGAACTGCAGATGATCAGGAGTGGTACTAAGTCAGCTATATATAAGTTAAAGAGAGTCGGTGCTAAGACGCAACCTTGTTTCAGCCCTTTTTCCATAGGGATGCGCCTCGACAAGAAAGTTCCGTCACCCAACTTTACCTGCAGCCATGTGTCTGTGTGCAAGTTTATTAGCAAATTTAATAGGGGCTGTGGCAGCCCCCATCTGTGCAGTTTGGACCAAAATTTAGTGCGGTTGACGTGATCAAATGCGGCCTCATAGTCAATAAAACATATGTATAGAGGTGTCCGTGTGGCTTCAGCCTTGTCCATAAGCATTGCCATGCTTAGTATGTTGGTTGTTGTCCCGACTGATTTTGCAAATCCAGTTTGTTGTAAAGGGATTGCAGATTTGTCTGTGGCCCATGCCTGGAGATCCTCTAATAACGTACCTGCAAAATTTGTTGCCTCATTGTCTAATAAATCCACTAGTCGATAGTTTTGTGGGGCCGACTTTTCACCGGATTTGAAAATAGGGGAAATGATTGATCCTTTCCAAGATTTAAGCAGGGTGTTTAGCGTCCTAATTTCTCTGAACAGTGGTTCCAATGCTTCTGCCCAGTAGGTTGCCTCCGGTTTGTATAAAGCTGGGGGTATTCCATTTGGGCCAGGCACACCTTCCCCTTGCCTATCTGCCGTTTAATTGCTGTTGCGTGAGTTATTTACAAATCCTCAGGTGATAAGCCTCCCCTTCTATTCCCAGAGTCGGTCGTATTGCATTCTGCCCCGTCCTTGATTGTCATATGGCAGTCTAGTTCTTTTTTACTATTTTGGTACTGTTCACTGAGCTCACTGTTTTGTTGGAAGTTGCAGCTTAGACATTTGACCCAATCTTCCTCTGCAATGTTCGAGGAGATGCCATTGTGATTTTGGTGGATGAATTGATTTATGGGATTCCAGAATCTGGCGCTATTATTATGTTTAACGTCAGCAAATATTTTTACCCAGAATTCATCCTCCATGGATCTGTTGACTCAACGAGAAGAAGCATGTTGCCATCGCAGCTATGCCGTCGCATCGCCGGAGAAGTGTGTCGCCACCGCAGAGGCCGAAGCCACATCACCAGAGAAGCGTGTCTTCGCCACAGTTGCTTGACGTCGCATCACCGGAGAAGCGTGTCGCCACCGCAAGGGTCGCCGTTGCATCACTGGAGAAGCGTGTCGTATGGACTGTCACGGCTCAGCAGGTGTTGAGTCGCCGCACAGACGTCGGGCGTGCATGCATCATCTTCACGTCATCGCATTGTATCAAGGGCGCCATCTTATCGCATCGCACCGGATTGTCACATCGAATCGTGGCACCATCTTGCCGCATCGTAACCGGAACGCAGTATGAGAATCAACACATCACCTCCTCTCCGGTAAGGAACAAGACGCATCCCCTACTCTGTGCAAGCATTGAGGAGTGACGCATCGCCTCCACCGAAAGCAAGGAACCAACGCATCACCCTCCCTGTGAACCTTTTGCTTGTTTTGTGTTACGCATCCAAGGTACTTTTGTGAGAAACGTGTCGCATTTATTATCAACTTGAACTAAGTTACTTCTACCATCTTTAAGTCTATTTTGAGTACAGTATTGTGCATTTTTGTCATTTGTGGTCTTGTGTTAAGTCTATATAAAGAATACTTATTTTTATACAACCTGTGTAGAGTCCATTTCTAGTGTTTTCACTGTGTTACTGTATATGTTCACAAATGCTTAACACACTGCCTCTGAGATAAGCCTGTCTACTCATGCCAAGCTACCAAGGGGGTGAGCAGGGGTTATCCAGGAGTGTAAGCAAGGGTCCCTATTTGGTCAAAGATACCTATCTCTGCCAACTAGAGACACCCAGTTCTAACAACGGTTCTGTGGTTGCCACTCTTATTCACACTGCTGTCGCCCTTTGTGTGGGTGCTTTACAAAAACAAGGTCACCCAATATGTAATAAGGGAACTGGATACAAATCTTTTTATAAGAATGGTGGTCCCTATAGAAAAAGGGATTGACAGTGCAAATTTTTACATAGAAATAAAATGATATCTATATATTGCTGTCCAACAGGACATAATCATTTAATATGAAAAATTCAAAAAACATACGAGTGGGAACATGAACAATATAAAAAGTAGGCCTGGGCGAAGCACTTCGCTACGCTCGCGTAGTTTGCGAAGTTCGCGAAGTTCGCGCTACTTCGCACTACGCGAACTGCACGTAGCACAGTGCGAACACACGTAGCGTAGTGTTGCGTAGTGCTGCGGTCATTTTTTGCTTGCTCGCGGTCCTCAACGTCAAGTTGGCGACCGCGAGCAAGCAAAATGCCATCCCGGCGAGACTTTTTCCTTGTTCGCGATCGCGAGCATGGAAAATAAACCTCCCGGCGAGATTCCCAATGCGAGGAGGTCAGGTTTCTCATTGCGAGGGGTCGCGTATGCTCACGACCGCTCGCGATGAGAAACTACCAGTTCGCGTTGAGAAAGCTGCCGCTCGAGTAAAAATCTACTCGAGCAGCAGAAAACTACAGCTCGCACTGTGCAAGATGCCATTTTCAATGATTGCACAGTGCCGGTTGCTTGTCCGCACTGTGCAATCATTGAAAACAACATCTTGCACAGTACGAACATGTTACTACGCAGTTCGCGAAGTGCTAAGCGTAGCTCGCGTAGTGCGAACTTTACTTTGCGTAGCTTCGCGAAGTGTTACTTCGCGAACTACGCCCACCCTTAATAAAAAGAAACAGAAGAAAGATCTCATGCAGTTTATGAAGGTTTGGCTGGAAAATACAACTTTTAGGCCAGAATAAATTACATTAGAGTACTTTAGCACTGCATCCCCGTCCAGTGCTGCCCTGCTACTATATGCCTATCCCACGAACCCCAGAAGCTTCTCTCTCCATGCCTGCCACTGAGAAAGCCGGTGCTGACATTTCTGATGAGGGATGTGCTCGCTTTCATCCGATTTCTGCTCAAGTTGTAGCTGAGCTGTGGGGTGGAGACCTAAGAAGGCGGCGGTGGACTTGAATTTGTGTACCAGACTGAGGCTATAACCTGGCCAGGTGCGGCTCTGAGGCAAAGGTGTGGATGGGACTCTCCCCAAAATCCTAGAGTTCCTCACCCACTGATACCGCTACGATCCTGCTAATAACTTGAGGCAAGCGGGAGCGGATTTATTGATGGGCTGCACCCTGAGGAAAGGTGCTGCCACCGGCCTGTGTTGATTCTCCTGCGGTGAGCCGGAGTGAGGAGTGATGCCTGTTGGGTGGGAGAGAGCGGAATGATGCTTGCACCCAAAGGAGTCACTCCCCCTAGGCCCCTACCTGGGACAACTGGGCTCCTGGACTGCCGGGAGCGACTGGGTCTGTGGGAGTCTCCACCTGCACACCGGAGACTGTGAAAGAGCACGGGAGAGGGCCAGCACCAAGACTTGGAAGTGAGGATCAGAGATCAGCCCACAGGACATGGCCTGTTGGCCTGTATATTGCCAGGCATCTGGTCTTACAAGTAGGTGGCAGGGGAGGCATGAATATAACTGCCTAGTGAGAAGAGTGGTGGGGGCAGAAAAACGATCTGGGCCTGTCAGCCCATATGTTGGTGGGTGTTCCACCTGCCCAGTGATTACTAGAGCTACTCCTCTTTTGGGCCTGATCTAGGAAGGAAGACTGGAGGAAATAAAAACCTGTGACTGCATGGCAGCCCAAGGTCCCCCCACCCAAGGCCCTCCCAAACTAGAGACTTGATTCTCCTGCACTAGGCCAGCAGCCATAATCCTCCTATACTGCCTTGCCTGGAGTGTTTCAAGCCCATATTCAGGCCCAGAGTGCTGCCAATTGTTCCGCAGGTGGGGACCGAGGAGAAGGCCCTCAGAACCAAGTGCTGCTTCTGAATGAATATGAGCACTATTGCCTATTGCAATCGCCTTATTACTTGGAGAGGGGAAGAGGCGACATAGGCATAGCTGCTCTGAGAGGGACAAAGTGGAGAAAGCTGCAGGGAAGGGGCCTGTGGCCTGCATCCCGGAAGGCACCCTGCAGATGACAATTTGCTGGGATTCCTGTGGCCCACCTTCCTGGGGAGTGCCCTGAAGAGGTGGAGCTGGGAACGTGTCTACTGTCCAGCTGCCCCTCACTCTTCTCGGAGTGGACTTTTACTTGGGACGTCCGCATTGCCTTGATATAAACCTACTGCCCTGCATAGGGTGATTGAGAAAGCTGTGAATCTCCAGGGACCCTGATGATGACCTGTGCACCCAGTTGTGGAACTTAATGCTACTGTATCATCTGATTACCTACCTAACAAACACTATTTAAGGTATTGGGGTCTGAGCATTGGGAGATCCCTGACCTATGTTGGTCTGCCTCTATAGCAGGGCAGTGAGGTGGTCCATTCCAGTCTGCCCGTGAAGGGAACACTCTCCAGATTTGGGGTGGTTGGCGCTTTGCAACAGCATCGCTTTCTGGTAACTCATGCTGATGCTACTAACCTAGCCCTCGACTCGTGGGGTGGCCAGATATTGCCCTCTGTCTGGAGTTACCAGACTCCTAAGTATAGTCTGGTAACAACGTATAGAGCCATGCACTACATGAATCAACCTGACCAGTGTCAGCCATGGGCAAAACTACCGACAGAAAAGACCAGGACCCTGGTGGCACAATGGGGCAGTTGAGTGATGCAGAGCCAGGGTTACAGACAGTAGGGATAGCTGAGAGACTCGCACTTAAGGATGTTATGCTGGCTATCATGACCTCTTGAGATGTATTGGAGACTAAAATAGACTCCCCCCATCGGTCGAACCTGGGCCTGTTGCATGATGATCACAGGCGCCTTGTGGAGAGAGTCACTGTAACTGAGAGCACAGTAGCAGATGAGCTGGCAACGCTTGCCTCAATTGCTGAGAGGATGACTAAAATGGAGTCCATAATCTGCATGCTCGAGCTGAGAGCAAGGGATAATGAAAATTGAGCCCGCCGCAATAACATCTTTGCGGTGAGTCTGCCAGGAAAAACTCAAAGGCACCAACATGCTAGACTAGCTGGAAAAATGGCTGAGGGGAGAAGGTGCAATGGAGGGGCACTAAACCTTCTATGCACTTGCATGGGCCCACCAAGTATCGACTAGGACACAATTATTGCCCCCTCCAGGCCAGTGGTGACCCTGCTGCTATACGACAAAGATCAAGACCATATTTTAATGCATGCCCAACACAAGGGAGAAATACGTGTAGAAAACTCAATAATACCGATCCTCACAGACTTTTCCAGAGAGGTGTAGAAGCAGACATCCTCTTTTCAGGATGCGAAAAAGTTACTGGGACAGCTTGTAACAGGCGGCACCTGAGGGGACTAAATTATTTCATTCACCACAGGAGATCTGGAGCTCGTTAGACCATCAGCCAACACCGGACCTAATGAATAGATACAGTCCTGAAAGATAGAAATCACTATGCATCTCTGCTGCCCCCTCGCAGGCTGAGGCACTGGTAGAAAGACAGCAAGCAATGCAAAAAGTAGGGCTGCTGAGTGGAGGAGGAACTGACTCCCAACACCAGAAGGGGAGGATGTTGCAAGAGATTCAGACTATGACCGCAGTTACAAGGGTTTCTACAGCCTCGAGTATCCTGATGCCAAAACTGACCCGTAGATCCTTAGGTGACATCATGTAGTGCCTATGGTTATTGACAGTTAGATGGTGGATGGCTATTGCTGAGCAGTAGACAAGTTGTGGGACCTGAGTGTTGTGCCTCTGTCCTCTCCCTGGGCTTGAGAAATTACTTGCAATCTCTGTACTGGATGGAGGGATCACTGCTGGAAATGAACACTCAACCAGCTCCCTACCAGATATCTGCGGGGGTCGACCCGTAATCACATACTCACAGATTACTTGTTTGGATGGGATGAGCAACCTACTTGTCCTGGGGTGTGGGTGTTGGGGTAATGGCTTTAGATTAAACAGTTGATGATCTTTGAGCCGTACTATACTTCCTAAAACATCTCCCCTGTATCTGGGGGTGTTGGGGGAGGGGGAAGGAACCTGGAAAGAGAAGGCGCACCTTAACATCCTTGACTGGTATTACACATGACATCCCCACTAACCTATAAATGCCTCTCCTGGAGAATTTGTGGCATGCATACTATGTCAAAGTGCTACAAAGTTTTTTCTCACCTGAACAGGAGGGGTATACAAATTCCTCTGTTACAGGAAACACACTGCAAGAAAATAGGATCTGCTTCCTATGGTTACGCCCACTTTTTGCTTGATGTGATGATGTTTTTGACTAGCCTGACTGGAATCCTGCTAATCAGGACCCTCATCTATCTGCTTTCTTCCTAAAATGTTGTGTTCAGTACCTAGGTACCTCCCAGATTGGATACCGGGGTATACTTGTCAGTCCCTCGTATATGGTACCCATGTACAAGGGGGATAGGTACCCCAGAGGCCAACCATGAGCTGAAGCATGCATTATGCCACCCATGAGAGACCATTCAAAATGGAACTTCAGGCCTGTCATTGCAGCCTGTGTAAGTTGGTGCATGCACCACTTACTAAAGATATAGCTTTACTATATCTAAGGGTTACTGCACTTAAAACATATAGGTCACCCCATAGCAAGCCTTTACAATCCTGAAGGCAGGGTGCTTGGTTCTGAGTGAGAGGGAGCCCTGCATGAGCAGGACACCCCTGAAGCCTATGGAGTCCATTCTTCTGGGTTGTCAGTGAAGCAGCCATAATCTATATAGAGAGGCACCGCATAATCGAGTGATGACCATCTCGAAAAAGGCTGCAACGAATCCTATCATGTTTGGTATCAAACATGTTGGAATCATACCCCTACACCATAAACTGTGTAGGAGGTATGATTCCAAGCACTGGAAGAGCCCTCCGTTAGGCTCTCTGTGTTCCTTGTACCAGCCTTCTAGTTCCGGACAGCACAAAATGGTTGCTGCCAACCAGAGACACATTTCTGCCCTCCTGCTGCTGAGTCAAGCACGAGCAAGGAAAGGCATAACACTAGGCATCCTGTCACAGGGAGGTGTGACCAACTCCCAGACAGGATTTAGTGTATTAGGGCTGGGTGAGTGCACTTGCCAGCACCTGAAAATCTGCATGAGGGGCACATTTGGTGTCCCTTTGCATAGCCCAGTTCAACCCAGTCCTGGCAGCCGGTGGCTCCCGCTCTAGCATGAAACTGGACAAAGGACATGGGAGTAACCTCCCCCGTGTCCAGACCCTTCCTTGGGATGGTCCCCTAAATCTTCCCAACCCTTTCCCTAGTGTACTTAAGGGCTTACCTGAGTGTAGGTCCCTAGATTCGTCATGGGATATGATTCAAAACTAAATCCACAGCACTTATACCATCTAGGCACGCTGGACTTCACTGGACTTCGCATGGGCCTGAATCCATCTCCCTTCCAGTCTGCTGCATTGTCTGTGTCTGTGCATCACACAGGGACCTTCCAAGGCCTGTGAAGCATAAAGGACAACCAAAGTAATCTCCCTAGGAGTGAAGGAGTCACTCCCCTGCATTCGCAGGCACCGCAATGGAGACAACCGGTCTGCAGATCCCAAGCTCCTCCGGACTCCGTGGGTTCTGCAACACATTTGGTGGTTTTCCTCAGCTCCTGAGGCCTGTTCTACCATCTTACCAAGTTTGAGGTTAGTAGTCTTTGTGGAGGTTGCAATAACCGAACCCCTGGGTACTGCATCACCTTTGCAGTTGCAAAGGCTTGTTGACAATTTTGGAAGAAGATAGCTCCAACCACGGGCATCTCCAGTGACCAGAAACTGCAGCCACACTGCATTGTGTGCATCGTGGCCTGCATCTTTTGGTGAGCTGCTTGAGGTCCTCTTGCGAGTCATGTGCCTTTGGCCAGTGGGTCCATTTATGGGTCACCTTTGTTTTCCTTGTGCTCCCCTAATTGCCCGGGGCCTACTCTGACTCCCCTGCTTGTGGTGATTCTCCTGGACCTTGCTGGTCCAAACCATGGACCTTCTTGATTTCCTGCATGGGTTGCATTTGCCAAGACTTGTTGGTGATCCCACCAGACACCATCCCTTCAGCACTCGACATCCTTCACGGGACAGCTCATATCTGGGTCCTGGTTGTCCTCAGCATTGTCTGGCCCTCGCAGCTGCAGAGTCAAGGTCACCATCATCCTTCCTGAAGCACCAGACATCAAAGGGTATCCATCTTTCAAGTATCCTGGTCCCCTCTGAGTGACACAGACACTGTCCCCTCTGTTTTCAGGTACTCCTCTTCAAGAATCCACATTTGGATTCCTCTGGACACTTTTTCCTCTTCCAGCTGCAGCACTTTCCTGAAGTCCTCCATTGGGTTCGACAGCAGTTTCTGACACCACTTCACACCTATGCACCTAGCTTCCCTGGGATAGTTAACTTGGGTACCATGGTATCCATGGGTGGGGTGGCTCTCCAACCTTCTCTCTTCCACTGGGTTTCTTCAGGGTCCACTGAGAAGGGTTAAAAATCCAACCGCGACTTGCACATAGACTTGTACGGAGCAAATGGTTGTGTTCACACACTGCACATGCTCTCCGTGGGGTCCCTATCTACTTACCTTGGGTCGTTCTGTGGGTCCCCAGCAAATCTACGTCCTCTCAACACTGTCCTGACTTGGGTCATGGTTCTTATACCACT
Organism: Triturus cristatus; assembly: GCF_964204655.1. Classification (NCBI taxonomy): domain Eukaryota; kingdom Metazoa; phylum Chordata; class Amphibia; order Caudata; family Salamandridae; genus Triturus; species Triturus cristatus. Next base: position 1,080,575,503 of record NC_140592.1, on the reverse strand, counting down.
TTCTTAGTATATGGTTTGGTCCCCCCCTTGGGCCCACCGTGTATTAGTGCTATTTCCTGGTATTTCTTTGCTAATGTATTGTGTGCTTTGTGTCTATCTCTGTGTAGGAGATACTGTAATGTACTAGATAGTGTTATATAATAAATACAATTTTTTTTTATAATTACGGTGTGTGGTTCTTTTTTATTTAATCAATACTATAAGATTGCATTCTGGTAAAACAAGCTGCTTTACACTCCTTCAAGACTACACCTGAAGGCTGCTCTCCACATCTACCACTTGGATTGCTTTCTAAGGTTGTCTGAGACCTCCTAAATCACCATAAGGGTTGTCTTGACTGGTGCAAGGTGCCCATTTACATTAGTGAACATCATATACCAGGTCAGCTTCTCACACACACCTAACGGCTAAGGAGGAAAGGGTGCTCCAGCATCACTGGAGAGGCCAGGTACATTAGAGTACATACTCAGCTTATGCAAGAGGGGTCCTAATAAGGATTCGATGGTAGTGCTGTTTCAATATCTTGGCACCATGGCAGACCTGGAGGACAGGTACATAGTGGTGTTGGGACGCCTGGAGGGCTGGGATCTCACCATTGCAAATATCTATGCACCAAATATGGCACAGTGTGCCTTCTTAGGAGGGTCATCAAGACCCTTGGCACCACACTTAACTACTTTGACCATCCCGGGGGAGAATTTAACTGTATCCACAGGTCAACATGTATAATTGAATACTTATCACAATAACAACGAGAGGGTGAGGGACAGTCACTCTTGATCCCCCATGGTTAATGATACATCAACAACAAAAGAGTGAACAAAGTAAGGAGCAAAATAGGAGTAACAGCGTGAGCAAAAAGTTGTGTTTTTAAGAGAACCCTCACTCACCAACCTGGTTGGTGACATGCTTCATCATCGGGTTCCACCAGAGAGGCCGAATGCCTCTCTGGTGTGCTACAACGCCTGAACTACAGCGGAGCTGGTTTTTGATGGAAAGGGGAGTGAAAAATTTAAAAGGTGAGTGGTTTTAACCAATAACCAATTTAATTCTGGCAAACCAAATACCGAACTAAAAACAGGTGGGTTGGACAGAAGCCGGCCAATTAGGTGGGACACGGCTTATCCAGATGGGGGAAGGTCAACATGTTTCTGCTTAATGAGCCCAGTCGGCTAAGCATTCATCAGGACCATGGGGAACACCACGGCGGTATGCACACGCTAAGGTGCACCCAGACCAGTGGTGTGTTAGAGCGGTAGGACTCACTGTTTTACCGCATGAGCCATCCTGTAATTAAGGGGCTAGTAACGCCTGTAAAGGGAAAAAAACAGACATAACACACATAAAGACATATACATATAGACACATTGTGTCACTTGAATATCTTATGCTTTACGTGATTCAGGTGAACACAATTGGTAGGCCCATGCTGTGAAGGGGGAGTGGGTGTCAAATAACGTTAAGTGGTTATCAAGACTCCCACACAAAAAGAGTGGTGCTCTGTGTGAGCTGTAGGACCTGTACTTTTAACAACGTGTTTTCGTAGTGGTCCTGCGCACAAATTGTGTCAGTGAAGTCAATAAAACAATGTATTGACTAGCCGGCCAGCGATGTGCTGTCGGCGTAGGCTGTATTAGCCGTAGTGCTTGCCTTTAAAAATATATACATATATACATATATAGCGGACTCGTGCAAGTGGAGTGCATGCTGAAATGAGCACACATGGTGTTTGCCAGGCGCCGTTGCTCCAGTGCATGACTATCAATTTGGTATTAAAAAACAACAACAACATGGAAAAAGGGGGCTGAACTCTTACTCAGTAAACCAGTATTTGTTGCGTCATGGGTCCGAGAGGGGGGTAGTGAGCTATAGTATCTATGGGAGTAGATAAATAAGAGAACCTTGTTGGTCTGGGTACTTGTAAAAGAAACTCACTGGGACCAGAGGGACGCGATGGTAAAGGGAAACTACTTACTTCCATGCTCGCACACTCCCGCAAGGTACCTGGATCGGTCCTGCTCGGCCCGGATCTTGGTGAGTATGGAGTGAGAGCCGGAATAAATACAGATGCAAAACCTATCACGTGATGCGGAAACGCGTGTCACGTGATAGCAACAGCGTCCGTAAACGCGTGACATCATCATAAGGGGCGTGTGTTGGCGGCCGAGCCCCCAGACCTAGTCCCATTGGGATTGGTTGATTAAGATGTGGTGGGCTGGAGTAGGATATGCTAGTTTTTCCAGCGAGCATGACAAATAATGGCGAAAATATTTCGTCATGTTTTTTTATGTTTGAAAATAGCCGGTGATTGTTGACTACTTAAACATGCCACGTAATACCTGAAACCTCTTCAAAAAAATAATAATTTTTTTACACTTTACGGGAGGGTTCCCTAAGTGACTACTGGTTTCATTAGGACATTAAAGAGAGGCGCTTTGTGTTATGTATCTATTGGTGACCCACTGCATTGGTCAGTTCCGAAGAGAACAGAGGGGGTCTAAAGGAATCCTAGGCAGTGCTACAAAGAGGCCATCAAAGTGTTAGTCCCAATGGTGGAAAACAACCCATATTTCAATTCTTCAAGACGGAGTTCCACGGGATGTTATCATTAAGACCTGTGAGGTGAGTAGAAAGGCGATAGACCCACCTTTGCTCTTTTTCAAAGAGTAGCCGCTGGGTATTTTGTCCTGGTTTCAATTTTTCAATGATTGACCAAGTCATATCGTTCGTGGTATGATTGGCCAAAAGGAAATGTTCTGTCAATTTCGTGCTTAGTTTCCGACAGCGAATGGTACTGCGATGTTCGCATATGCGCTGCTTAATTTTCCTCCCTGTCATCCCGACGTATCTTAGTCCGCATGGACAAGTGATGAGGTAAACAACGTCTGTAGAGTTGCAGTTTGTGTGCGTTCTCTGCACCCATTGTCTCCCTGGTTCAAGTTCAAGATATTTCGAGGGGGAAGTCAGGTGGCAGACGCTACATGAGCCGCAAGGGTAGTGACCAACAATAGGAGGAAGGCCCCACGCACTAGTAATAGACTGGTTTTGATCTTTGTCTGATATCTTAGGGCGAGTGTGGACCAAGGCATCCTTTAAACTCCTTGCTCTTTTGTAAGAGAATAAAGGTTTATCCCAGTTGTGCTTGTTGCTCGTCAGGATATTCCAGTGCTTTTTAATGGACTTACTGACTGCGTTTGATGCTGCATTGAAAGTCGTTACACAAGTGAGAGGTATGGAATCCTGATCATCTCTCACATGGTCTTCTAGTAGAGCGTCTCGATTCTGATTCCGGGCCCGCTTGTTGCTCCTGGAAAGGATTCTGTCAGGGTAACCCCGAGATTTCAATTTCGATGTAAGCTCTTGTGCTTGTTTCTTGTATGTGGACACTTCGCTACAGTTCCGCCGGAGACGCAAAAATTGCCCAAAGGGGAGGTTTTCCCTCAGAGGGCGAGGGTGGTAGCTGGAAAAGTGTAACAGATTATTCTTTGCCGTCGGTTTATGGTGAGTCCTGGTTTGGAGGGTATCACCTGTTCTAGTGATTACCACATCAAGGAAGATCATCTCATCCTTGTCATGTGTGTGGGTGAATCTGAGATGGGGATCGCAAGTATTTATCCATCCAAAGAAATCTTTGAGGCAGTCCTCAGAGCCCTGCCAAATGATCAGCACATCGTCAATGTACCTTTTCCAAAAGACGAGGTTTGACAGAAAAGGGTTGTTGGGATCCAAAATGAATTTTTCTTCGAAGTCGAAAACATACAACCCGGCTACCGAAGGCGCAAAAGTGCTGCCCATTGAAGTTCCTGTGATTTGTTGAAAAAGGTCACCCTTATATTCGAAGAAGTTCCTCTTTAGTGCGAGAGTGGCACAGCTGACAATGAATTCTCGCGGGGTCGTGTAGTTCCAATCACTGGACCCAAGGGTGCGTCTCACGACATTGACGGTGTCATCCTGCGGGATGCAGGTGTACAAACTTTCGATATCCATTGTCACAAGGAAGGATACACCTTCCAGGAGAACCATCCCTTGGAGTAGTGATAACAGACTTTTGGTATCTTTCAGATAAGTGCTTGTTGATTGAATCAGTGGCTTCAGAAAAAAATCACAGTAACGTGACAGGGGTTCCAGTAATGAGCCAATCCCTGACACAATGGGTCGGCCAGGGGGTGGTATCTTGTTCTTGTGCGTTTTTGGTAAGGTATAGAAATAAGGGATCTTCCCTTCACTAGTAGTGAGGAAAGTCGCTTCTTGTTTGGTGATATAGCCATTAGTTTCGGCGTCATTGACCAAATCATGAATGATACCTTGGAGTTCCAAGGACGGATCCGTAGTCAAAGGTTTATAACTAATGGGATCATTAAGGAGACGTCTACATTCCCTGTCGTAGGCAGTGGTATCCTGAATGACTACTCCTCCACCCTTGTCTGCCGGTTTTATCACGATGTCCGTGTTTGACTGCAGAGAGAGAAGCGCTTGAAATTCGCCAGCCGTCATGTTCTTGAAACGGTCGGGTTCAATGAAGGCTTCGACATCGTTAGAAACCGCCTGTTCGAATGCTGTGATTTCCGGCGGTATAGAGTGTGGGGGAGGTGTAAAAATGGATTTGATCTTTAATCCAGTATCACTTGACGGAGAGTCGGTACTGTCCGAAGGTATTTTCTCAAAAAAACTTTTGAGCTTGAGTTTCCTGAAAAAGTTGGAGAGTTCGCATCTTAGTTTAAAGCGATCAAAATTGGCTGTAGGTATGAAACCTAGCCCCTTCTCCAGGACTGAAGTTTCATCGATCGTAAGTGTTATGGATGATAAATTAGTGATCAGACTCATTGGTTGCTGGGGCCTGCCCGTTGTGTCTTGCTCCTCGTGTTGTCCCCCACTGCTTCGTCTTGCTGCCAATGGACCTGGGTGGAGCCTCTTCTTCGCCCCTGCCTCTCCTGCCCCTCTCTAAAAAAGGAGGGCGGTATTGGTTCTGCTGGAACTGTGGAGGTGGAAAGAAACCAGGGTTCCAACCCATCATCGGGTGGAAAGGGGGTGGTTGAAAAGGGGGTTGTTGGTATGGAAGCCAAGACTGGTTATTGTATTGTCGTCTGTTTCTTCCTCTCCCCCGCTGTCGAGCCTTGTAGCTGCCACTGCTTGAATCACTACCAGTGGATTCATCAGCTGAACTGTCAGTGCCGAAATCATTTTTGGTCGGCGGAGTATAGTCTGGGCTAGTGTAAGGATATGCTCGCACATAGGACCATTTGGACAGATCTTTCTGGAATTTTTGGGCTTTTGAGTGAGTGAGAGAGTCTTTGTATTCAGTCATTTCTCTGTTCAGTTCTTCTAGTCGTTTCTTAAATCCCACTAGTGTCGATTTGAAATGGGTTTCCGTTAGTTGGATTTCCACCATTATGGCCTCTGAGAGCCTCAGTGCTGTTTTAATAATCAGCACCAGCCAATCCCTGGTGCAGTGCCAGGCAATTTGGGCCCATTCCTTCCTAAACTGTGCATCATCTAGGAAAATTCGGGGGGCATTGGTGACCAGTAAACCTTTGGGTGCTATATTGTTCCTGAGATATTCTGTAAGAATTGTGCCGTGAAGAATAGTGCGTATCCGTCCCCGTTTCTGCTCACTTAATTTATCCCACTCAGTGGTTTGTGAAATAGTTTGAGCAATAGAAGGATCAGAAAACAGTGAGGGATCTGCCAAAAGGGCATCTACTTCCTCATTGGAGTAAGAGAGGCCCAGGTTATCCATGATGTTGTGTTGAAGAGTCGCTAAATATAAAGGCAAAAAAACGGGAAAAAATACCCTCGCAGCTGTGCGCTGCCAAATATCACAATAACAACGAGAGGGTGAGGGACAGTCACTCTTGATCCCCCATGGTTAATGATACATCAACAACAAAAGAGTGAACAAAGTAAGGAGCAAAATAGGAGTAACAGCGTGAGCAAAAAGTTGTGTTTTTAAGAGAACCCTCACTCACCAACCTGGTTGGTGACATGCTTCATCATCGGGTTCCACCAGAGAGGCCGAATGCCTCTCTGGTGTGCTACAACGCCTGAACTACAGCGGAGCTGGTTTTTGATGGAAAGGGGAGTGAAAAATTTAAAAGGTGAGTGGTTTTAACCAATAACCAATTTAATTCTGGCAAACCAAATACCGAACTAAAAACAGGTGGGTTGGACAGAAGCCGGCCAATTAGGTGGGACACGGCTTATCCAGATGGGGGAAGGTCAACATGTTTCTGCTTAATGAGCCCAGTCGGCTAAGCATTCATCAGGACCATGGGGAACACCACGGCGGTATGCACACGCTAAGGTGCACCCAGACCAGTGGTGTGTTAGAGCGGTAGGACTCACTGTTTTACCGCATGAGCCATCCTGTAATTAAGGGGCTAGTAACGCCTGTAAAGGGAAAAAAACAGACATAACACACATAAAGACATATACATATAGACACATTGTGTCACTTGAATATCTTATGCTTTACGTGATTCAGGTGAACACAATTGGTAGGCCCATGCTGTGAAGGGGGAGTGGGTGTCAAATAACGTTAAGTGGTTATCAAGACTCCCACACAAAAAGAGTGGTGCTCTGTGTGAGCTGTAGGACCTGTACTTTTAACAACGTGTTTTCGTAGTGGTCCTGCGCACAAATTGTGTCAGTGAAGTCAATAAAACAATGTATTGACTAGCCGGCCAGCGATGTGCTGTCGGCGTAGGCTGTATTAGCCGTAGTGCTTGCCTTTAAAAATATATACATATATACATATATAGCGGACTCGTGCAAGTGGAGTGCATGCTGAAATGAGCACACATGGTGTTTGCCAGGCGCCGTTGCTCCAGTGCATGACTATCAATTTGGTATTAAAAAACAACAACAACATGGAAAAAGGGGGCTGAACTCTTACTCAGTAAACCAGTATTTGTTGCGTCATGGGTCCGAGAGGGGGGTAGTGAGCTATAGTATCTATGGGAGTAGATAAATAAGAGAACCTTGTTGGTCTGGGTACTTGTAAAAGAAACTCACTGGGACCAGAGGGACGCGATGGTAAAGGGAAACTACTTACTTCCATGCTCGCACACTCCCGCAAGGTACCTGGATCGGTCCTGCTCGGCCCGGATCTTGGTGAGTATGGAGTGAGAGCCGGAATAAATACAGATGCAAAACCTATCACGTGATGCGGAAACGCGTGTCACGTGATAGCAACAGCGTCCGTAAACGCGTGACATCATCATAAGGGGCGTGTGTTGGCGGCCGAGCCCCCAGACCTAGTCCCATTGGGATTGGTTGATTAAGATGTGGTGGGCTGGAGTAGGATATGCTAGTTTTTCCAGCGAGCATGACAAATAATGGCGAAAATATTTCGTCATGTTTTTTTATGTTTGAAAATAGCCGGTGATTGTTGACTACTTAAACATGCCACGTAATACCTGAAACCTCTTCAAAAAAATAATAATTTTTTTACACTTTACGGGAGGGTTCCCTAAGTGACTACTGGTTTCATTAGGACATTAAAGAGAGGCGCTTTGTGTTATGTATCTATTGGTGACCCACTGCATTGGTCAGTTCCGAAGAGAACAGAGGGGGTCTAAAGGAATCCTAGGCAGTGCTACAAAGAGGCCATCAAAGTGTTAGTCCCAATGGTGGAAAACAACCCATATTTCAATTCTTCAAGACGGAGTTCCACGGGATACTGGTTTACTGAGTAAGAGTTCAGCCCCCTTTTTCCATGTTGTTGTTGTTTTTAATACCAAATTGATAGTCATGCACTGGAGCAACGGCGCCTGGCAAACACCATGTGTGCTCATTTCAGCATGCACTCCACTTGCACGAGTCCGCTATATATGTATATATGTATATATTTTTAAAGGCAAGCACTACGGCTAATACAGCCTACGCCGACAGCACATCGCTGGCCGGCTAGTCAATACATTGTTATTGACTTCACTGACACAATTTGTGCGCAGGACCACTACGAAAACACGTTGTTAAAAGTACAGGTCCTACAGCTCACACAGAGCACCACTCTTTTTGTGTGGGAGTCTTGATAACCACTTAACGTTATTTGACACCCACTCCCCCTTCACAGCATGGGCCTACCAATTGTGTTCACCTGAATCACGTAAAGCATAAGATATTCAAGTGACACAATGTGTCTATATGTATATGTCTTTATGTGTGTTATGTCTGTTTTTTTCCCTTTACAGGCGTTACTAGCCCCTTAATTACAGGATGGCTCATGCGGTAAAACAGTGAGTCCTACCGCTCTAACACACCACTGGTCTGGGTGCACCTTAGCGTGTGCATACCGCCGTGGTGTTCCCCATGGTCCTGATGAATGCTTAGCCGACTGGGCTCATTAAGCAGAAACATGTTGACCTTCCCCCATCTGGATAAGCCGTGTCCCACCTAATTGGCCGGCTTCTGTCCAACCCACCTGTTTTTAGTTCGGTATTTGGTTTGCCAGAATTAAATTGGTTATTGGTTAAAACCACTCACCTTTTAAATTTTTCACTCCCCTTTCCATCAAAAACCAGCTCCGCTGTAGTTCAGGCGTTGTAGCACACCAGAGAGGCATTCGGCCTCTCTGGTGGAACCCGATGATGAAGCATGTCACCAACCAGGTTGGTGAGTGAGGGTTCTCTTAAAAACACAACTTTTTGCTCACGCTGTTACTCCTATTTTGCTCCTTACTTTGTTCACTCTTTTGTTGTTGATGTATCATTAACCATGGGGGATCAAGAGTGACTGTCCCTCACCCTCTCGTTGTTATTGTGATATTTGGCAGCGCACAGCTGCGAGGGTATTTTTTCCCGTTTTTTTGCCTTTATATTTAGCGACTCTTCAACACAACATCATGGATAACCTGGGCCTCTCTTACTCCAATGAGGAAGTAGATGCCCTTTTGGCAGATCCCTCACTGTTTTCTGATCCTTCTATTGCTCAAACTATTTCACAAACCACTGAGTGGGATAAATTAAGTGAGCAGAAACGGGGACGGATACGCACTATTCTTCACGGCACAATTCTTACAGAATATCTCAGGAACAATATAGCACCCAAAGGTTTACTGGTCACCAATGCCCCCCGAATTTTCCTAGATGATGCACAGTTTAGGAAGGAATGGGCCCAAATTGCCTGGCACTGCACCAGGGATTGGCTGGTGCTGATTATTAAAACAGCACTGAGGCTCTCAGAGGCCATAATGGTGGAAATCCAACTAACGGAAACCCATTTCAAATCGACACTAGTGGGATTTAAGAAACGACTAGAAGAACTGAACAGAGAAATGACTGAATACAAAGACTCTCTCACTCACTCAAAAGCCCAAAAATTCCAGAAAGATCTGTCCAAATGGTCCTATGTGCGAGCATATCCTTACACTAGCCCAGACTATACTCCGCCGACCAAAAATGATTTCGGCACTGACAGTTCAGCTGATGAATCCACTGGTAGTGATTCAAGCAGTGGCAGCTACAAGGCTCGACAGCGGGGGAGAGGAAGAAACAGACGACAATACAATAACCAGTCTTGGCTTCCATACCAACAACCCCCTTTTCAACCACCCCCTTTCCACCCGATGATGGGTTGGAACCCTGGTTTCTTTCCACCTCCACAGTTCCAGCAGAACCAATACCGCCCTCCTTTTTTAGAGAGGGGCAGGAGAGGCAGGGGCCGAAGAAGAGGCTCCACCCAGGTCCATTGGCAGCAAGACGAAGCAGTGGGGGACAACACGAGGAGCAAGACACAACGGGCAGGCCCCAGCAACCAATGAGTCTGATCACTAATTTATCATCCATAACACTTACGATCGATGAAACTTCAGTCCTGGAGAAGGGGCTAGGTTTCATACCTACAGCCAATTTTGATCGCTTTAAACTAAGATGCGAACTCTCCAACTTTTTCAGGAAACTCAAGCTCAAAAGTTTTTTTGAGAAAATACCTTCGGACAGTACCGACTCTCCGTCAAGTGATACTGGATTAAAGATCAAATCCAATTTTACACCTCCCCCACACTCTATACCGCCGGAAATCACAGCATTCGAACAGGCGGTTTCTAACGATGTCGAAGCCTTCATTGAACCCGACCGTTTCAAGAACATGACGGCTGGCGAATTTCAAGCGCTTCTCTCTCTGCAGTCAAACACGGACATCGTGATAAAACCGGCAGACAAGGGTGGAGGAGTAGTCATTCAGGATACCACTGCCTACGACAGGGAATGTAGACGTCTCCTTAATGATCCCATTAGTTATAAACCTTTGACTACGGATCCGTCCTTGGAACTCCAAGGTATCATTCATGATTTGGTCAATGACGCCGAAACTAATGGCTATATCACCAAACAAGAAGCGACTTTCCTCACTACTAGTGAAGGGAAGATCCCTTATTTCTATACCTTACCAAAAACGCACAAGAACAAGATACCACCCCCTGGCCGACCCATTGTGTCAGGGATTGGCTCATTACTGGAACCCCTGTCACGTTACTGTGATTTTTTTCTGAAGCCACTGATTCAATCAACAAGCACTTATCTGAAAGATACCAAAAGTCTGTTATCACTACTCCAAGGGATGGTTCTCCTGGAAGGTGTATCCTTCCTTGTGACAATGGATATCGAAAGTTTGTACACCTGCATCCCGCAGGATGACACCGTCAATGTCGTGAGACGCACCCTTGGGTCCAGTGATTGGAACTACACGACCCCGCGAGAATTCATTGTCAGCTGTGCCACTCTCGCACTAAAGAGGAACTTCTTCGAATATAAGGGTGACCTTTTTCAACAAATCACAGGAACTTCAATGGGCAGCACTTTTGCGCCTTCGGTAGCCGGGTTGTATGTTTTCGACTTCGAAGAAAAATTCATTTTGGATCCCAACAACCCTTTTCTGTCAAACCTCGTCTTTTGGAAAAGGTACATTGACGATGTGCTGATCATTTGGCAGGGCTCTGAGGACTGCCTCAAAGATTTCTTTGGATGGATAAATACTTGCGATCCCCATCTCAGATTCACCCACACACATGACAAGGATGAGATGATCTTCCTTGATGTGGTAATCACTAGAACAGGTGATACCCTCCAAACCAGGACTCACCATAAACCGACGGCAAAGAATAATCTGTTACACTTTTCCAGCTACCACCCTCGCCCTCTGAGGGAAAACCTCCCCTTTGGGCAATTTTTGCGTCTCCGGCGGAACTGTAGCGAAGTGTCCACATACAAGAAACAAGCACAAGAGCTTACATCGAAATTGAAATCTCGGGGTTACCCTGACAGAATCCTTTCCAGGAGCAACAAGCGGGCCCGGAATCAGAATCGAGACGCTCTACTAGAAGACCATGTGAGAGATGATCAGGATTCCATACCTCTCACTTGTGTAACGACTTTCAATGCAGCATCAAACGCAGTCAGTAAGTCCATTAAAAAGCACTGGAATATCCTGACGAGCAACAAGCACAACTGGGATAAACCTTTATTCTCTTACAAAAGAGCAAGGAGTTTAAAGGATGCCTTGGTCCACACTCGCCCTAAGATATCAGACAAAGATCAAAACCAGTCTATTACTAGTGCGTGGGGCCTTCCTCCTATTGTTGGTCACTACCCTTGCGGCTCATGTAGCGTCTGCCACCTGACTTCCCCCTCGAAATATCTTGAACTTGAACCAGGGAGACAATGGGTGCAGAGAACGCACACAAACTGCAACTCTACAGACGTTGTTTACCTCATCACTTGTCCATGCGGACTAAGATACGTCGGGATGACAGGGAGGAAAATTAAGCAGCGCATATGCGAACATCGCAGTACCATTCGCTGTCGGAAACTAAGCACGAAATTGACAGAACATTTCCTTTTGGCCAATCATACCACGAACGATATGACTTGGTCAATCATTGAAAAATTGAAACCAGGACAAAATACCCAGCGGCTACTCTTTGAAAAAGAGCAAAGGTGGGTCTATCGCCTTTCTACTCACCTCACAGGTCTTAATGATAACATCCCGTGGAACTCCGTCTTGAAGAATTGAAATATGGGTTGTTTTCCACCATTGGGACTAACACTTTGATGGCCTCTTTGTAGCACTGCCTAGGATTCCTTTAGACCCCCTCTGTTCTCTTCGGAACTGACCAATGCAGTGGGTCACCAATAGATACATAACACAAAGCGCCTCTCTTTAATGTCCTAATGAAACCAGTAGTCACTTAGGGAACCCTCCCGTAAAGTGTAAAAAAATTATTATTTTTTTGAAGAGGTTTCAGGTATTACGTGGCATGTTTAAGTAGTCAACAATCACCGGCTATTTTCAAACATAAAAAAACATGACGAAATATTTTCGCCATTATTTGTCATGCTCGCTGGAAAAACTAGCATATCCTACTCCAGCCCACCACATCTTAATCAACCAATCCCAATGGGACTAGGTCTGGGGGCTCGGCCGCCAACACACGCCCCTTATGATGATGTCACGCGTTTACGGACGCTGTTGCTATCACGTGACACGCGTTTCCGCATCACGTGATAGGTTTTGCATCTGTATTTATTCCGGCTCTCACTCCATACTCACCAAGATCCGGGCCGAGCAGGACCGATCCAGGTACCTTGCGGGAGTGTGCGAGCATGGAAGTAAGTAGTTTCCCTTTACCATCGCGTCCCTCTGGTCCCAGTGAGTTTCTTTTACAAGTACCCAGACCAACAAGGTTCTCTTATTTATCTACTCCCATAGATACTATAGCTCACTACCCCCCTCTCGGACCCATGACGCAACAAATACTGGTTTACTGAGTAAGAGTTCAGCCCCCTTTTTCCATGTTGTTGTTGTTTTTTAATACCAAATTGATAGTCATGCACTGGAGCAACGGCGCCTGGCAAACACCATGTGTGCTCATTTCAGCATGCACTCCACTTGCACGAGTCCGCTATATATGTATATATGTATATATTTTTAAAGGCAAGCACTACGGCTAATACAGCCTACGCCGACAGCACATCGCTGGCCGGCTAGTCAATACATTGTTTTATTGACTTCACTGACACAATTTGTGCGCAGGACCACTACGAAAACACGTTGTTAAAAGTACAGGTCCTACAGCTCACACAGAGCACCACTCTTTTTGTGTGGGAGTCTTGATAACCACTTAACGTTATTTGACACCCACTCCCCCTTCACAGCATGGGCCTACCAATTGTGTTCACCTGAATCACGTAAAGCATAAGATATTCAAGTGACACAATGTGTCTATATGTATATGTCTTTATGTGTGTTATGTCTGTTTTTTTCCCTTTACAGGCGTTACTAGCCCCTTAATTACAGGATGGCTCATGCGGTAAAACAGTGAGTCCTACCGCTCTAACACACCACTGGTCTGGGTGCACCTTAGCGTGTGCATACCGCCGTGGTGTTCCCCATGGTCCTGATGAATGCTTAGCCGACTGGGCTCATTAAGCAGAAACATGTTGACCTTCCCCCATCTGGATAAGCCGTGTCCCACCTAATTGGCCGGCTTCTGTCCAACCCACCTGTTTTTAGTTCGGTATTTGGTTTGCCAGAATTAAATTGGTTATTGGTTAAAACCACTCACCTTTTAAATTTTTCACTCCCCTTTCCATCAAAAACCAGCTCCGCTGTAGTTCAGGCGTTGTAGCACACCAGAGAGGCATTCGGCCTCTCTGGTGGAACCCGATGATGAAGCATGTCACCAACCAGGTTGGTGAGTGAGGGTTCTCTTAAAAACACAACTTTTTGCTCACGCTGTTACTCCTATTTTGCTCCTTAATTGAATACTTAGCCTGCACAATCTCAGGTCATAACCTGTACTACTACACATCCAACTACGTGTGTCCTGCCATTCCCACTTGGCAACTAAAACCAGAATCATTAGATGACCACATGTTCCAAGAAACTAACACAACCAAACTGACTCAATACTCCGTTGATGATGCTAACATGGCGTCCTCTCCCAAAAGTGAAGTGGAATGCATTTACAGCAGTCCTGCATCACCATTACATTGCTGAATCAAAGAGAATCAGACACATCTTGCTAGGGGGGTATCACAAAAATGGAGGGCCACCTGAGAGATATGGAATGGGGCTGGGGCATCCGTAATTGCAGTCTGACCTCTTGGAGACTAGGGAGGCTGTGGCTGTCCAGACGGAAAGGCTTAGATGCTTTTACTTCAGTCAGTATATGGCCAGTACACATGCTGAGGGGGATAAGTTGGGATCCCTTCTGGCCTGGCTGGCTAATCCGACTAAGTGGGGCTCACCCATAGTAGAGCTGACTCGCGAAGAAGGGGACAAAATATATTCCCTGGAGGTGGTTAATGCCCCCTTTGCCCGTTATTACTCGACTCTCTACAAGAGCACTACACCGCATGACAGTATAACGGCACAGGCCTACCTGGAGGGTTTGCATCTGCCATGTCATGCAGAGGTAGAAGCAGAGGAATTGGGCACACATAAAGAGCGCCATCAAAATCATGGAGTGGAATAAGACTCCTGGAACTGGCAGATTTCCTGCAGAGTTTTATGCATCCTACACTGAGATATTAACACCCAAACTGGGAGCCTTATATGCTGCGGCCAAAGATGCTGGATACTTGACACCACCTGCGAAACACTCATTGTGCCCATTCTGAAACTGGGAAAGCCAGAGATGGACAGAACAGCGTATAGACCACTTAAATGTTAAGTATAGATTATAAGCTTCTAAATCTGATACTAGCAACCAGCCTGCTGCCTTACATAACTAAATGAATGAACCCAGACCAGGCAGGATTTATACCTAGGCATAATACTTCTATCAATATCAGGAGACTTCTGGTTATATTACAAGCTGGAAAATACCATTGAGCGAGTGCAGCAATATTTGCTGTCAACATCTAAAAAGCATTCGACAGCCTTAAGTGGCACTACCTATATGGAGTGATGCTCCATATGGGACTGGGTAGGAATTTGCAAAACTGGTTAAAACTGCTTTATGCCGGCCCGACTGCTAGAGTCCGCACAGGAAAGGTCATATCGAAGAGGTACCCGATTGGTTGGGGTGGGGCATAAGGCAGCCCCTTAATCCCCTTGCTTTTTCGCTGGCCATGGAGCCTCTGCCTAGTTATGCATTACTGGCTCAAGTATTTCGGGGGCTTTCTATTCAGGTTCACCATAGCGCTATGACAGATGATCTCCTGATATTCCTTCAAGATATCAAGGAGGATCTGACAGGCACCAGATCCATGCTAGACTTGCTTTTAGCTTCTGTCTGGATTAAAAGTAACTTGGCAGAAATCCAGGCTATTTCTTGTGATGCTGCGTGAAGCCCAACTGGAGAGCCTGGTGGGGCTGCAGTGGTAGTCTTGTTGCTTGACCTACCTAGAAGGCAGGATTTACCACAATTACTAAGATCTCCTGAAGGGCAACATAGGACACGCTATCAGATCCCTCCGGTCTAGTGTGGATTTCTAGGCCACCTTACCGCTGTCACTGGCAGTCCGAATAGCGCTGTTAAAGATAAACAATAAAAGCGAAATAAGAAGGTCAGGGCACTTTCGGGGACTGCACTAGTCAAACTGTGATGCACTGTTATTGTGGAAAGGAAATGTGGTGCAAGAAGCCAGGGACGTGACCCTCATACGTCCCTAATATCTGGTGTGGACCAAAAATTGCAACAAACAAGGGTGGCTCAGCACTCAACTTAAATACAATTGTAATGAACAAAGTTGTTCGTCATAATTAAAATACAAGCAAGTGAATATTGTATCCCCAAAGATTCACAATAAACTTCGATGTCTTGAAGGTGAGTTTTCTTTATTTGGTGATTCAGATTTCCATTTAAAATTACAGCTTACAATTCATTGCCAAATCATAGCCGACGCGTTTCGTCCCAATGGGACTTCTTCAAGGCTATAAAGATACATACATAAAACATACATTATTATATACAATTAAAATTACCAAAAGTGATAAAGAAGTGAAAGTTCTTAAAACTTCCAGACCTAAAGTATAGTCCTAATACATTTATTGTGCCTAATATAATATGTGAATCAAAGCAGATTGGGGGATACAGCCTAATGTGAGTTCGATTAACGCAAATAATCTTTGGGGATACAATATTCACTTGCTTGTATTTTAATTATGACGAACAACTTTGTTCATTACAATTGTATTTAAGTTGAGTGCTGAGCCACCCTTGTTAGCGCTGTTAAAGATGTTGGGACAGCCTCACCTCCTATACTTCTTCGGCACATTCCCAATCTGGATCACACAGGTACTATTAACAGACATAGACTCCCAAATAATTAAGCCTGGCCAGAGTTTGCAGAGTTCCACTTTGTGGAACTCTGAAAAGTGCCAAAAAAACCTTAGTTGTGCTACGCAGAGCTCTACAAGCGATGGAGTGCATTCAATCAATCATTCAGGGGAATTGTAAGCGCGCTACTCACCCATGAGGATCTCAAGGCGTTGTGGGGGGGATCCACAGAACTGTTAGCCAAACAGCCAGTTCTTGAGGGTCTTCCTGAAGGTGTTCAGGGAGGTGCCGCGTCTGATGATTGCCGGTAGCTCATCCCAGGTCTTTCCTGCAATGTGAGAGAAGGGTATTCCACCTGCTCTGAATCTGTGGATGCAGGGGTTTTGGCCAGTACGAGGTTAGAAGATCGGAGGTTTCTTTTGGGTACGTGGAAGATAAATGCCGTTCGTGGTGAGAAATCTGACCGCCCGCCTTGAGAAATCTTGGTGGGTGGTTAATTTACCATGCTCACGCTCGCCTACTAGACGTGGACAATCGCAAACAATGAAAAAGCTCTCCGAGAGGTGGATTTTCCTTGCTCACACTTGCCAACTTGCCGTTGACTAATGTGAGTGAGGAGAAAAATCAGCGAGCTCCATTTAACACAGAGGGTAGAAAACTCTGCAGAATCTGCGAACAGGGTGGAGTTCTCGGCCCAGACTTACTAATAATTACCATGGAGGTTGAGCCGCAGACGGGTGGTGTTGGCCACAGTGCAGCACTCAACGACAGGTGGGGGTCTGGAAGTCCCTGACTTTGATGCATATTACAAAGCGACCCACCTGCAATGGATGGTGAGCAGGAGGGAGCAGGCCAGACCCAAAAACAGCTCCCCGTTGATCTTGCTAGGGTGTTCCTTAAGTTGAAATGTGCCACCTCTGGTTATACGCATTTCAGATGATTGCTAAAGGCTGGGCTCCCTGCCTGCAAAAAACAAACAGCAAAGTTTCATATTCCCCAGACATTCCCCTAACTATGCTGCGAGAATTGCCCCATGGTGGATGCTGCGGCGAACTGAGATCACTGGGGCAATGAGAGTAGGCAATCTGTCTAGGAACTTGGAAATGCTACTATTCGAAGGAGTTCCAAGCGGAATTTGATTTACCACAGAGCCACTTTCTTCTCCACAGGGCGAATACCATGGCTCTGAGGAAACACT
This sequence comes from Triturus cristatus, assembly GCF_964204655.1. Lineage (NCBI taxonomy): Eukaryota > Metazoa > Chordata > Amphibia > Caudata > Salamandridae > Triturus > Triturus cristatus. The sequence goes on along the minus strand of NC_140592.1, from coordinate 1,080,558,083 downwards.
GGGGCACTGGCCCCTCTGAGCCTAGCGCACTGCGGAGCTGCCACTATATGGCCCTCTCTGCGGGCACTATAAAGGCCTGCACTTGCTATGGGAGGAAGACTTGGGAACCCCTATCAAGACTAAACATTAGCACACTATACTAGCAAGAACTCCGAAGGTATGCAGAAACGTGCACTTTAAGCTTATCTATTGTTATGCCCTCCATAGATCGTACTTAAAACCAGAGGAAATTATGATGTATTTCCATGCTGCTGAAGCAGTTTGCCCTATATGTGGGGAATAAGGAACCACAGGGCATATTTACTAGGACGGCGATAAATAAACGCAAAGCGCGCTTAGCGCTTGTTTATTTATCGCCATCTATCGCAGGAATTTGTCGCCCTGGTAACGTGTTATTTACAACGCGTTACTCCAAGGTGATAATATTCCAGGAAAATGGGCCAACATCGCTGAACCAGCGATGTTCCACCCAAAACGAAGATAACCTTGGTGATACGACTCTGTGGTCGTATCACCATAATCCACCTCCCATGTTAGCTATGCCTTAGTCAGGAATTTAACAGATGTTAAATTCCTGTGTTAAGGCATAGTTAACGGGACTTAAAATATCGCTACACCTCGTTGATGATATCACGAACCTGGGGTAGAAGATATTTTCCCATGGTGTTTTGTCAGGCACGCCTCCTTTGCATCTCATTAGAGATGCAAAGTGAGGCGTGAACAAAACGGGAGCTGAATCAAGGAAACACGCGCTAGCGTGTCCTTACAAATAATGCGATATAATTATCGCCGCTTTTCGCCGGAAAACGGATGCTAAAGCTGTGATAATTATATCTTCAGCCCTTGATGATATGCCCCCCCCCCCCATTTTTACATATGTTCCGGACATGCCCCTCAATTATGTGCTTTCCGGAAGAGCGTTACAGTTAAAATTGCACGTCATAGAGAGGGAGGTACCCAAATCCTCGAGCCATTGCCTTTTAGGATGGTTTACACGCACATCTAGATCCAAGGTTACAAGAAAATTCCAAGACGCAGCTCCAGCAATGCTCTGGGGGGCCCTATCTTGTTAATGCTGCGTCAATCCTTACGCCTGCTTCAAGCAGGCGCAGGGTTTTGATGCAGCATGGGCCTCAAAGTGACTGAGTGAAATATTGTAGATTTCACTCAGTCACTTTTAGGAGGCGTTCCGGCGCCGGAACGCCCCCCCTGCACAGCAACGCCTACATGTGGCGCAGGGCTTTACAACGTGACGCATCTCCCAGATGCGTCACGTTGTAAGTACCCCACACCATGGCGCAGGATTTACGCCGCCGCTGCGTCACAAAAGTGACGCAACGGCGGCGTAAATGAGGCGCAAGGGGCTTGTAAATCTGCCCCTAAGTACTCCCTATGTGGTTTTTGACATGTGCCATGTGTTTTTATTTTGACCATCTACGGATCCAGAATGCATCTTTATACATTTTGTGTCATAGTGTACCATACCACAATACCAGTGGCTATCGCTATAATCCTGAGGATGGTCTGAGGATTGAAAGGACTGACACTATGACATCAGAATCGACATAAGGGAATTGACTGGGAGAAGAGGATTTGTTGTAGGATAATACATTCTGGATCATTACTTCGGCAAAATAAAACTAGGGGATCAGAGGAGTGACTCTCCCTCAAAATGAATTTTTAAGATTGTATGAATGACAATATGCATGGGTCGTTTTTTTGAAAATGTAATTCTCTGTATCAGACGCGTTCTCTATATTTTTGTGAGTTACTGTGAATATGAATGTATTATGTTACTAAGAAATAAACTAAATTAAATCATTTCGTATTTATGATAAAAACTAAGCTTCCAACCATTTTTCAGCGGCATGAGAGTAGATGAGTTTAATATCACACTTTTTATAATGATGTATAAAGGAGCATAGCTTTCTGTACTCGTAGAAGGCCAACTTGAATACGGATGTGCCAAGCAATATTCAGTTGTCATTGCGGTTCTGCGCCAGACAACCCTGAAGCAAGCAATGCAGCCATTTCTTCTCCGAGTCTTTCATCTAACATCTTCCTTAACAGTGACAAGAGGCCTGGAAAGGACAGCATGGATGATTCACGCTTAAAATCATCCGCATTCCCGAACAACTCAATCACCCCGCTGTTGTGTGGTTTTAAAATCGATGAGACTCACTCCAGTTACTGATATGGGCTCTCCAGTGAATTTTACTAATCTAGAAAGACTCCTAAACTACGACAACATGAAATCTCGAAACCACGTGCCCAGCACATGCACTTCCAAAACCTTTTGTCCGGGGATGGATTTTATTTTCAGTCACTGCCTTGGATTTAACCAAAGAAACAGTGCACCCCAAGGAGGAAAACTTCTGCCAGGTTGAAGGACTGAAGCTGATGTGCTTTTTGGGGAAATGATTTCCTAATCATGCTGATCACTAGCAAGGGGATTCAGTTCTCAAACATGCCTCAGTAAAGTGGGTGATCATAGGAAAAGATTCCATGCACATGGCCAAGTCCACGCTTTTTCCTAACAGGAGTCACAGCTAGGCCACTTTGATACATGTCCAAGGTTTTGTATAATGTTCACAGCTTCTTGCTAGATGTAATCATGAATTAACACCAATTTAACACTACTTTCACCTCCCCCTTAAAAGGTGCAAATGTGAATTTAAATCTCTTCTGATTGCGAGAACCTGTTTTGCAGTACAGAACATGCGCTGTGCTACTCTTTGCAATAGTCCATTTCTACACATAGGGCTTGGTGACAAGTTTGGCAGTCCAGTTACACCATGCCCGTGGTTCTGGTCCGACTGCTGCGACCTCGGCCGTCTGACCGCCTGTATTATGCGACATGCTGTTACTTGAAAGAAATACGTCTGCAGTCCCTCTGGCACCGCCAGCCAAATCCGTCTGCGACGGCCACGAAATTGGCCGATGAACCTGCGGGAGGCTCGGACCAACAGTGACACTGCTGGTCCAATTCCGAGTTGCTTAACAGCTGGCGTGACTGTAGTGGTCCAACCACCACATCTGAAAGGGTGGAAAAGGAGGGATATAAGTGCTAATGTCACCTCTACTCACCTCTACACATTGTGATCTGCCATGGAGCTAATCGTACACATCCTGCTGCTGCAGTACCTGCCCGATCACATCCAAAACACACTCTGTCATTGATAAAATCAGAGGTAAGTCATAGAACTACCAGTTTCCTTAGAGTCCTCAGTAAAACGATGCCCTGCCATGGACCAGGCTAGGGAGTTGGGGTACCTCAGTAAAACATGTTTACAGGGATTCTGTCTGGGATTGTTTCGTAAGTATTTCAAAAATACTTCTGTAAGATGCCCCCCTAGACAAAAACACTGAAAGTGCACAGACACACTGTACATAAATGGACATGTAATTACAAATCATATTTAGTGATAGTGATGTGTGCATTAATTTGTGTTCCAAATCAGCACCTCCTCATCAATATCACACCAATTAATGTCTGTGACACACTTCTGTTGCCCCTTCTCACTTGTCTGCCATGTCACAACTGATGTCCAGTTATTATACAGGTTACCATTTGTCAAGTCTTGGTAAGTCTATAAAGAAATCATTAAAACTACCATGAGGCCCTGTGACTGCACCTCAAACCAAGATGATATACTCCCTCTGCCCTTTCTCAGTTGTCTGCCATGTCACCTCTGATGGTCACTTTTCATGATGGTTTCCATTCGTCAAGTCTTGGTAAAGTGAGATTGAAATGGCATTGGGCCAGATGCATCAACAATCCATTTTGCGATTTCCTAATTGCAAATTCTAGCGATTGGCAATTAAAAAATCGCAAAATGGAATGCATGAAAATGTGTTTAACACTTTCTGCAATTTCTAGAGGATCGCAAATGACCTACCTCATCAATTTTATTGAGGTAGGTCGCAGTCATGGGGATGATGGCCTGCTGGGGTCAGAAGACCACCATGTCCGTGATTGCTTTTATATAAAGCAATCTTTTTTTTAGTAAAGCAGCCCATTTTCCTTAAAGGAAAACGGGATGCTTTACAAAAGAGAACATGAAAACTTTTCCTTTCATTTTCTAAGAGCATGCAGTGGTTCGTGGGACCACTGCCTGCTCTTAGAAAATGCCTTTACAGACATTCACAAAGGGGAAGGGGTACTTCAAGTAGGTTGTAAAATGCATTTCGGTTGCAAAACATTCATGCATACCGATGCAATTCGGTATTAGAAAGGGAAGCCCAAAACACGCCCCTTGCTAATAGCGAAATGCAATCCCATTTTGCGAATTGGTAACATGTTATTGAATCGCAAAATATGGTTTGCTGCATCAGAAAGGTATTTGCGAAGACAAAAAATGCTTAATGCATATTGCCCTGAAACCTTCTAGTAGGATTCCTACCGATGCTATTTCACCTCCTTGTTCCTTGGGCTACGTTCTAGTAGGATTTCGAATGATGCTATTTCACTTTCTCAAGAGCACTTAAAATTCTCCACCCTTGAGCACGAGGGTTTGATAAGAGCATTATTCAAGTTTACTGTTGGGTAAGATTCCTACTGATACTATTTCACCTCCTTTAAGGGCACTTTAAATTCATAGTTATTACAATAAACAAGTTTACTCTGGTGTAGTTCTACAATTTGAATGGTACCAGATTGTACTAGTCAATCTCAACATTGAGGATTGAGAAAAGAATCACATAGAACACCGAAAATATTTTAATACAGTTGGGTGTCGTCTGCATACATGTGAAATTGAATGTTAGAGGCTTTCAATGATTCTGTGAGAGGCTCCATGAAGAGGTTGAAGAGTATAGGCGTATCCATATTTGAAATGTTCACTTGCGCGCCTCTGTGAATCTCATGTGTGTAAACAGGAAAGAAAACTAAAACTGTACGATTCATTTCTGGAACTCTCCTTCTCCTTTAATCACACACAACAGAGACATAATATAACAGGAAAAGGCAAGTATAGCAGTCTAGGATGCTTGCAAGTGGGAAAATCAATAGATTTTATAATACTGCCCTCACACACCCGAGAGTGTCATGCTTCCTCATTGGGCCACATAATACACCAAGGTGCAGACCAACACCTTTGGTGGAGCGCAGATTTTTAGAATGAATGATGAAAGCAGGTGGTGATGGTAAAGTATAAAGACAGAACAGTCAGAATATACACAAAATTGTGCTTCTGAGAGAAAAGGACAACAGATAGTCTCTCAAAGTAAAGGGACCAAAAGAAGAGCAGAAAGAAATCTAAAACTGTCTAGGGGTTGACCCTCACACTTTTATTCTTGTCAACCTCTGGCAGGGTTAAAATAAAGGAAATGGGGTATCCAGGGCAGGTAACGACCCTACAATCCCCCTGCTAAAACCAACATGTTTCTGCCAGCTATCTACGTGCCCAGCCGGGTCACTCTGGCATTCATCAGGGTGTTGGTCCCTTTGATGTGGTCTGCACCCCTTTTCGGGTACTTATTACCTTATTCACTCGGGGCAGTATCCCCGCTTCACTCTTTTGGAATTTCCAGGAGGATGGACATATCTATAACAAAAGAAGAGGAAAGCAGTGGATGATCATTCCCACTCAACCTCTTCTTCCAATTACGCAAAATCATCATTGAGTATCCCACGCATCCTTCTAATGTGAACCATATTCTCCAAATGCAGCCTATCTTCCAGCACACCCCGTGCCCCAATTTGAGGGAACCACTAGCAACCGACACCCTTACAACAGGTGCACAGGTTTCTGAGTTTCCTCTGTGAGTGTATATACAGACAGTGATCCGAATGAAATAACCAACCTATCGGTAAAAACGTGTCTTTTTCAGTGTGATTTCTGTTTCACACCACGTGTTAATAGTCTCTATCGCCTCTACATGTGCCCATCTTTACACTAAACAAAATAATACTCACAAGAGTTTACGAGAAAATGCTCTAAACCCGGGACAGCGGGGGAGGGTGCTCTTGTCGTCACACTCTGTATGAGGAATGGTCAATGACATAAAAAGACTCGTTTGTATGACACATAAACACTCGCGTTAGAATTTATCCTCTAGCCAAATAACATTCATTGCTTTGGTTTCTTGACCACCACCCACTATGGCATTCAGCACAATGGCAAAATTCTCAAAGCGGTTGACCGATGGTCGCGATGCCAGAAGTTTACTCACATCCACACAGTCTCTCCACTCAAGGCATCCTTACAAACAACTACGTGGCTAGAGGGCATTCACGCTACGAGTGAATTATTCACACTCCCGCATATATATCAAGTGCTTACTACTCCAAAGAGGCACTCTATCCTCTCTCCCCTCGTCTGTCCTCCGCCGATACGGATAACTCCCCTCGGGTCCCTTTTTAAAGAGGTGCTGTTTTCGTGTACGCGGGGTCCTACACACCCATTCTGTGTATTACCCAGCAATCTCACTGTTTCAACGAAATAGAAAGAGGCCTTCTGGATGCTATCAGGCCAAATTGTATTCGTGGCGGCCATATTTGCTTTCCTGCCGGTTAACGATGATTTCATTCTCATAAACCAGAGGTATTCTTCTCGGTTGCGGGGAAAAAAAACAGGGGGGTCTAAATGTACTCGTATTTTATCATTCCACCGAGTATTGAATTAATGTATCGTATATCTGACATGTACAAGGGAGCAGTGCGCTCTAATAAATAGAATCTTTATTTTATCCTCTCTTCAAATACATATAAGTCATATTTCCATGTGCCAATTCCTATTGTGTGATTCCATATAACTGGAACCATGGGATTCCATTGTTTAATCCTATGGTATGGATTTTCACACGCTCTACCCATCTCTGTTCTCTCAACAGCAGGAAACTCGAGGTGTCATTTACGTTCTGCGGAATAAAGGGTTTATCCACCACTAGCCACCTCAAGTCTTTCTCATTATGTTCTTTCTCCAAAAAGTGAGCAGTAAGTTTCGTGTTAGATTTGCCACAGCGTATTGTGCTCATGTGTTCTAAAATCCGGACTTTTACTTTTCGTGTGGTCATGCCCACATATAATAAATTACACGGGCACCTCAGAATGTAAATGACGTTTTCGGTATTACATGTGGTGTGTTGTCTGAGTTCCCACAGGCTCCTCAGACCAATGTCAATGTTTTTCCCATTAAATGAAAGGGGACAGGCTCTACAAGATCCACAGGCATAATGTCCGACCACTGGGGGTAAAAAATGTGGGCCAGAACCCAAGTGACCCACATCTCTAGTTAGTCTCGGGCGAGTGTTCACAATGATGTTCTTAATACTTGCACTCTTCTTAAATGCAAATAAGGGGACAGGTTGGTTCAGCCCATTTGAATTTAGAATCTGCCACTTCTTCTGAATGATTTTCCTAAGGTTGTTCGAAGCTGTGTTATATGTGGTCACACAGATACTCCTGTCCGTTGTCTCTCTCTGATTGGTCTCAAGGAGGACATCCCTATTGCAATTCCTTGCTCTTTTCTGGGCACTTTTAATTACACCCTCAGGATAGTCTCTGCTCCTTAACTTCTCACTTAGGATCATTGCTTCCTTTTTGTAGTCTTCCACGTGTGAACAGTTCCTGCGGAGACGCAGAAACTGTCCATAGGGAAGATTTTCCCTCAGAGTCCGTGGGTGGAAGCTCAGAAAAGATAGTAAATTGTTCCTATCCGATTCTTTGTGGAACACACTGCTAGTCAGACCCCCCTCCCTCGGCTTTGATATTCAGGTCGAGGAATGGGAGGGTATTGTTTGTGATTGATCCAGTGAAGAACAGGAAAGGATTCCTCAAGTTAAGCCAGGTTAGGAAGGTCTCAGCCGAGGCCCTATCCCCCGCCAAATAATAAGAACATCGTCTATATACCGATGCCAGTCCCTTATGTTGTTCAAAAAGGGGTTAGACGATTGAAAGATTACCTCTTCCTCAAACTTTGAGACATACAGACATGCCACACTGGGGGCACACAAGCTCCCCATGGATGTTCCGTGGGTCTGTAGGTAGAACTTATCTTAAAACTTAAAGAAGTTCTTAGTGAGTGCCATTTCCAACAGGCAGAGAATAAAAGCCCTTGGTGTCTGGAAAATCCAATTCTCTGAGAACAATATGTTTTCAATCACCCTTAGAGTCTCTTGTTGGGGGATGTTGGTATAAAGAGATTCTATATCCAACCCAATCAATAGGTCTTTATCTACATCAAACTCAAGGTCTTTAATGAGGTTAAGTACTTCTCTGGTGTCTTTTAGATAAGCCGGCATCTTTTGTACAATTGGGCGTAAGTAGAAATCACAAAACTTGGACAGGGGTTCCAGAATTGAATTCAAGCCTGACACAATCGGCTGACCCGCGGGTGGTCGTGTAGGTTTATGTACCTTAGGCAAGGTGTAAAAGTAAGGTACCGTTGGCTGATCATTACATAGAAAAGAGGCCTCATTCTGGCTGATCCAATCATTCGACAGGGCTTCCTCCAACAGAGAGGCAATTTGAGTCCTCAAATTTTCTGTGGGATCCCTATCAAGTATAGTGTTGTTCCTCCTATCATTTAGGAGGAGGAGACATTGGGCATTATAGGTATCTAGGTCTTGGATAACTATCGCCCCGCCCTTATCCGCTGGTTTTATTACTATTGATTTATCATCTTTGAGTTCTTGTAGGGCCTCGTTTTCCATTTTGGAGAGATTAAAGAATGGTCTCCTTACTCCTCTTACGTCCAATTGATCCACCTCTCTCAATACTGCCTGTTCAAACACCCCTACTTCGGGCGGCAACTGATTGAGGGTAGGGACAAAAGTCGACTTCTTTCTAAACCCATTATCATCCCCAGTGTTAACAGCTTCTTTCCCCTCGAAGAAATCTTTCAAACGAATGTTTCGAAAGAACCCAGCTAATTCACACTTGAGTTTGAAATTATCGGGTTGATTAGTGGGTACGAAACCTAATCCTTTGGCTAGTACTCTCTCCTGTGTTGGTGTGAGGGTTAGTTTGCTCAAATTCATAACCAGACTTACTCCCTGCTTGTGCCTGGTTCCCCTTCCCGGGCCATGCTGCGTGTAATCCTCTGGTTCAAATCGTCCCACTGCACTCTCTGTGTTCTCTGTGCTCTCTGTCTCCCCCTGCCTCTCCCCCTGCCTCTCTCTAAAAAAGGCGGACATTCTTTCTGGAAGAATTGTGGTGGACCCATCGGGGGATACATCGGAGGCCAGCCAAAGCCCATTTGCGGTCCCTGTTGGTATGGTCGCATGTACCCTCTTGACCAGCCTCTGCCCCTATATCTGGGTCTGTAATCACTATCGCTACTTTCACTACCTGAGCTGGAATGATCTGTAGCCGGACGAGTCTGGTTCTTTTGTTTTGCTATATTTTCTTTGTTCTTAATATACTCGTCATTAGTATAGGGGTAGACCTTTTCCCTCGAAAATTTCTTCAGGTCTTTCTGAAGTTTTTGGACTTTGGAATTGACCAAGTAGTCTTTGTATTCATTGACTACTTTGTTTGTCTCCTCTAATTTCTTTTTGAACACAGAGATTTGGATTGATGTTTTTAGATTATCTTCACTAGCTTGTATTTGGATCAATAGTTCGTCTGAGATCTTTTTAGCTGTATCTATGATCAATATCAGCCAATCCCGGGAGCATCTCCACGCTATCAATGACCATTTTTTTCTAAAGGTAGAGTCTTCCAAAAAGATCAATGGTTCATTGACTACTAGGAGACCCCCAGGGGCTGCATTCGCTCTCAGGTACTCCGTGAGGATTGCACCATGTAAAATCGTTTTTACTTGTGTTCTTTTTAACTCGGTCAGTGCATCCCACCCCTCCACCTGTGTAAGTGCAGTGTCCCCCAACAGGGACGGACAAGCTAAAATTCGGGCTGCTGCCTCATCTCCATACGAGAGGCCTTGTTCCTCCATTCCAGATCCTATTTGAACCTTATAGGGGAACCACCTTAATGTTGTGGGGAAATACCGCTTATTGTCTCTACGGCTCAGCGGCCGTGCTAAATCATCAACCCACAAAGTAGAAGAGACGAGGGATAGAACTGTCTCTGACTCCCTCATACACACTTAATCACACACAACAGAGACATAATATAACAGGAAAAGGCAAGTATAGCAGTCTAGGATGCTTGAAAGTGGGAAAATCAATAGATTTTATAATACTGTCCTCACACACCCGAGAGTGTCATGCTTCATAATTGGGCCGCATCATACACCAAGGTGCAGACCAACACCTTTGGTGGAGCGCAGTTTTTTAGAATGAATGATGAAAGCAGGTGGTGAGGGTAAAGTATAAAGACAGAACAGTCAGAATATACACAAAATTGTGCTTCTGAGAGAAAAGGACAACAGATAGTCTCTCAAAGTAAAGGGACCAAAAGAAGAGCAGAAAGAAATCTAAAACTGTCTAGGGGTTGACCCTCACACTTTTATTCTTGTCAACCTCTGGCAGGGTTAAAATAAAGGAAATGGGGTATCCAGGGCAGGTAACGACCCTACAATCCCCCTGCTAAAACCAACATGTTTCTGCCAGCTATCTACGTGCCCAGCCGGGTCACTCTGGCATTCATCAGGGTGTTGGTCCCTTTGATGTGGTCTGCACCCCTTGTCGGGTACTTATTACCTTATTCACTCGGGGCAGTATCCCCGCTTCAGTCTTTTGGAATTTCCAAGAGGATGGACATATCTATAACAAAAGAAGAGGAAAGCAGTGGATGATCATTCCCACTCAACCTCTTCTTCCAATTACGCAAAATCATCATTGAGTATCCCACGCATCCTTCTAATGTGAACCATATTCTCCAAATGCAGCCTATCTTCCAGCACACCCCGTTCCCCAATTTGAGGGAACCACTAGCAACCGACACCCTTACAACAGGTGCACAGGTTTCTGAGTTTCCTCTGTGAGTGTATATACAGACAGTGATCCGAATGAAATAACCAACCTATCGGTAAAAACGTGTCTTTTTCAGTGTGATTTCTGTTTCACACCACGTGTTAATAGTCTCTATCGCCTCTACATGTGCCCATCTTTACACTAAACAAAATAATACTCACAAGAGTTTACGAGAAAATGCTCTAAACCCGGGACAGCGGGGGAGGGTGCTCTTGTCGTCACACTCTGTATGAGGAATGGTCAATGACATAAAAAGACTCGTTTGTATGACACATAAACACTCGCGTTATAATTTATCCTCTAGCCAAATAACACTCATTGGTTTGGTTTCTTGACCACCACCCACTATGGCATTCAGCACAATGGCAAAATTCTCAAAGCGGTTGACCGATGGTCGCGATGCCAGAAGTTTACTCACATCCACACAGTCTCTCCACTCAAGGCATCCTTACAAACAACTACGTGGCTAGAGAGCATTCACGCTACGAGTGAATTATTCACACTCCCGCATATATATCAAGTGCTTACATTTCCAAAGAGGCACTCTATCCTCTCTCCCCTCGTCTGTCCTCCGCCGATACGGATAACTCCCCTCGGGTCCCTTTTTAAAGAGGTGCTGTTTTCGTGTACGCGGGGTCCTCCACACCCATTCTGTGTATTACCCAGCAATCTCACTGTTTCAACGAAATAGAAAGAGGCCTTCTGGATGCTATCAGGCCAAATTGTATTCGGGGCGGCCATCTTTGCTTTCCTGCCGGTTAACGATGATTTCATTCTCATAAACCAGAGGTATTCTTCTTGGTTGCGGGGAAAAAAAACAGGGGGGTCTAAATGTACTCGTATTTTATCATTCTACCGAGTATTGAATTAATGTATCGTATATCTGACATGTACAAGGGAGCAGTGCGCTCTAATAAATAGAATCTTTATTTTATCCTCTCTTCAAATACATATAAGTCATATTTCCATGTGCCAATTCCTATTGTGTGATTCCATATAACTGGAACCATGGGATTCCATCGTTTAATCCTATGGTATGGCTTTTCACACACTCTGCCCATCTCTGTTCTCTCAACAGCAGGAAACTCGAGGTGTCATTTACGTTCTGCGGAATAAAGGGTTTATCCACCACTAGCCACCTCAAGTCTTTCTCATTATGTTCTTTCTCCAAAAAGTGAGCAGTAAGTTTCGTGTTAGATTTGCCACAGCGTATTGTGCTCATGTGTTCTAAAATCCGGACTTTTACTTTTCGTGTGGTCATGCCCACATATAATAAATTACACGGGCACCTCAGAATGTAAATGAAGTTTTCGGTATTACATGTGGTGTGTTGTCTGAGTTCCCACGGGCTCCTCAGACCAATGTCAATGTTTTTCCCATTAATTGACAGGGGACAGGCTCTACAAGATCCACAAGCATAATGTCCGACCACTGGGGGTAAAAAATGTGGGCCAGAACACAAGTGACCCACATCTCTAGTTAGTCTCGGGCGAGTGTTCACAATGATGTTCTTAATACTTGCACTCTTCTTAAATGCAAATAAGGGGACAGGTTGGTTCAGCCCATTTGAATTTAGAATCTGCCACTTCTTCTGAATGATTTTCCTAAGGTTGTTCGAAGCTGTGTTATATGTGGTCACACAGATACTCCTGTCCGTTGTCTCTCTCTGATTGGTCTCAAGGAGGACATCCCTATTGCAATTCCTTGCTCTTTTCTGGGCACTTTTAATTACACCCTCAGGATAGTCTCTGCTCCTTAACTTCTCACTTAGGATCATTGCTTCCTTTTTGTAGTCTTCCACGTGTGAACAGTTCCTGTGGAGACGCAGAAACTGTCCATAGGGAAGATTTTCCCTCAGAGTCCGTGGGTGGAAGCTCAGAAAAGATAGTAAATTGTTCCTATCCGTTTCTTTGTGGAACACACTGCTAGTCAGACCCCCTCCCTCGGCTTTGATATTCAGGTCGAGGAATGGGAGGGTATTGTTCGTGATTGATCCAGTGAAGAACAGGAAAGGATTCCTCAAGTTAAGCCAGGTTAGGAAGGTCTCAGCCGAGGCCCTATCCCCCGCCAAATAATAAGAACATCGTCTATATACCGATGCCAGTCCCTTATGTTGTTCAAAAAGGGGTTAGACGATTGAAAGATTACCTCTTCCTCAAACTTTGAGACATACAGACATGCCACACTGGGGGCACACGAGCTCCCCATGGATGTTCCGTGGGTCTGTAGGTAGAACTTATCTTCAAACTTAAAGAAGTTCTTAGTGAGTGCCATTTCCAACAGGCAGAGAATAAAAGCCCTTGGTGTCTGGAAAATCCAATTCTCTGAGAACAATATGTTTTCAATCACCCTTAGAGTCTCTTGTTGGGGGATGTTGGTATAAAGAGATTCTATATCCAACCCAATCAATAGGTCTTTATCTACATCAAACTCAAGGTTTTTAATGAGGTTAAGTACTTCTCTGGTGTCTTTTAGATAAGCCGGCATCTTTTGTACAATTGGGCGTAAGTAGAAATCACAAAACTTGGACAGGGGTTCAATTGAATTCACGCCTGACACAATTGGCCGACCCGGGGGTGGTCGTGTAGGTTTATGTACCTTAGGCAAGGTGTAAAAGTAAGGCACCGTTGGCTGATCATTACATAGAAAAGAGGCCTCATTCTGGCTGATCCAATCATTCGACAGGGCTTCCTCCAACAGAGAGGCAATTTGAGTCCTCAAATTTTCTGTGGGATCCCTTTTAAGTATAGTGTAGTTCCTCCTATCATTTAGGAGGAGGAGATATTGGGCATTATAGGTATCTAGGTCTTGGATAACTATCGCCCCGCCCTTATCCGCTGGTTTTATTACTATTGATTTATCATCTTTGAGTTCTTGTAGGGCCTCGTTTTCCATTTTGGAGAGATTAAAGAATGGTCTCCTTACTCCTCTTACGTCCAATTGATCCACCTCTCTCAATACTGCCTGTTCAAACACCCCTACTTCGGGCGGCAACTGATTGAGGGTAGGGACAAAAGTCAACTTCTTTCTAAACCCAGTATCATCCCCAGTGTTAACAGCTTCTTTCCCCAGAGGTTGACAAGAATAAAAGTGTGAGGGTCAACCCCTAGACAGTTTTAGATTTCTTTCTGCTCTTCTTTTGGTCCCTTTACTTTGAGAGACTATCTGTTGTCCTTTTCTCTCAGAAGCACAATTTTGTGTATATTCTGACTGTTCTGTCTTTATACTTTACCCTCACCACCTGCTTTCATCATTCATTCAAAAAAATAAAAAATTGCGCTCCACCAAAGGTGTTGGTCTGCACCTTGGTGTATGATGCGGCCCAATGATAAAGCATGACACTCTCGGGTGTGTGAGGGCAGTATTATAAAATCTATTGATTTTCCCACTTTCAAGCATCCTAGACTGCTATACTTGCCTTTTCCTGTTATATTATGTCTCTGTTGTGTGTGATTAAGTGTGTATGAGGGAGTCAGAGACAGTTCTATCCCTCGTCTCTTCTACTTTGTGGGTTGATGACTCTCCTTCTCCTCCCTGGTTAACCCATCTCTTGTGAGTAATGGGCAGCAATTCATGAAGAGCAATGGATATTAATCTAGAACCAACAGGATGTAATGTCTACATAATTAAGTACTCTCCTAATCCTATTAAAAATGCCTCTGAAAGTCTTAAACATAGATACCTCAAATCTCACGCAGAAACTCTTATCCCCGACCCCTACTGCTGTTCCAATAAAGGAACTATAATCAGTGACCTTATCTTCTTCACTAAAAGACAAGTGCAATGGAGGAAAGCCCTATATTCCTTGCTCTGGGTCAATATTTCCAGAAAAATACCCTATGATCACAGTAGCCCAGTCTCCCCTCTGCAGAGCAGATGCTACCATCTCCTTATACAACAACAAGATCATCCTCTTATAATCCTCTAACAATTTAGAAACACTGGATGAAATCTTTCTCATCATCACAATTGCTGTGGACAAAAAGGATTACCCCCCTCCCAAGATCACATTAGCCCCACGGTCCTTTCTCAGGAATCCCTAGTATCGCCTATTATTGCCATAGCGACTCCCAGACCCTTTTCAGTTGCTATACCATGCTCCACACCTCATTCCCCTCCCTCAATACTTTAGATTCCTCTCCTTCAGAACAGAAAATGGCTCTCCCATTGAAGCTCCACGCAGGTTTTCATTTGCTCTACACTCTCAGAATAGTGAGCACAGAGTCTCTGAGGCCATGCTCTAAGCCCTCCCACAGGACTATACAATGGTTTTCTGAACTCACCCCCACGACTCCTATCTGCTCTCCCACTGCTCCACCCTGAGCACAGTTCTCGACCATTTTGGAATCCGAGTCCCCTAACACAAATAACATTGTGTTTCATATAACGCCCCATCAGCTTTCAAACCCCTCCTTTACCCTGCTACTACATAAGTCCACACAGACATACCCTCAACTGGACCTCCTTGCCAGCAAAATCACCACGCTTGACTTCCCTTCCTCTCCTGGCCTACTCCTACCCACTAAGACCACACCTTTCCATACCTCTCGAAAATCCAGACTAGATGAGATCTAATTCAACTTTTGTCAACTCAAACTATTACAAGACATAATATCAGCCAATTGTCTTCTGCGCGTGGCGACAAATACACCCTGAGAAGAAGGAAGGTACACACTACACAGCAATGCATTCACCGTGGGCTAGGCTAGATTATTTGGTAGTAACCAGTGGCATAGGACCATGGAATGATAATGTAGAACAGCTAGCAAGGACATATTCGGATCATTCACCAGTCCGTCTGACATACCCTCTTTGGCGCCTAATACGATTGCTAGAAACTGGAGACTTATGCCGCTGGCATTGTTAGTCACACTGTTCCAGACAAAGCTAGGACAGGAGATTACAGACTTTTTTCAATGAAATGTAGGTTCAGTTGCATGTATGGCAACATTGTGGGAGGCATTTAAGGTCACAATACGAGGGTTCTGCATTGCCAAACGTTTTGGAGTTTTCGGAGACATACGGCAGACCCTGCAGAAAATGGAAATTGAATTGAAGAAACTAGAAAGAGAGGAATGCTAGCATGAACGGAACACTTAAAAAATAATTCAGGGACAAACTCTCGGAATACAAAGACAGATAGAGAGGTCCACTTCAGGGGTAAATATTTTGTGGCACGCAGATATCGAGAGGGGGAACTTCTGGGTAACGCACTTTCCGAGGAAATTCGCAAACCCCGCTTCTCTAGTTACGTGTTGGAAATTTCGGATACTGAGGGCATGAGACACAGAGATAATAAAGATATTCTCAAAACTTTCACTCCAATTTATGCCATAGTACCAATAGACAGCAACTACTTGATTTAGCAACTTACTTGGATGATGTGGCAATTGACTGGTTAGGAAACTCACAAAGATCATCTTTGGCTGCCCCTATTGAAGAGGATGAAATCCCTACTGCAATAATCAAACAGAAGTCCAGTAAGGCTCCAGGCTTCGATTGCCTCTCTATTGACTTTTATAAAAACTTACATTAATCAACTTACACCTATATTAAAGTCTATGAGGAAGTCTATGAGAGAAGCCCTTATAACATCGCTCTTAAAACCTGGGAAGCCTGCGGACCATTAAGATTCCTATATGCAATTTTCTCTTATCAACAACAATGCAAAAATCCTTGCCAATGTACTGTCTAACAGACTCAGCCAGCTGATAGAGAAATTGGTACTTCCCGACCAGGCAGGATTCATACCAGGCAGAGCAACATCCCATAATCTCCGCACTTTATTTTCTATCCTACAGACCGTGGACCCAGAATTGGCACTCACAGCTGTCTTCTTAGATACCACGAAAGCCTTTGACTCTGTAGAATGAGACAATTTTTTAGGGATACTGCAGTATATGGGAATACCAGTGGAGTTTCTGTAATGGATTGGTCTTTTATATAATCCCCCAGTAGCCACAGTCCACATTAATGGTCACATTTCACTGCCTTTTTCTATTAGTAGAGGCACGAGGCAGGGATGTCCACTATCCCCTCTACTTGTTGCGTTAGCTATCGAACCCCTTGCGGCCAAACCAGGAAAAGGCCTTATGATGTCAGACGCGGCAAATACTAATTTCTCTTCATGCAGACAATATTACCCTTTACCTTCGAGACCTACAGCAGAATTTAAATCCTATTCTGCGAGAATTCATTATTTTTGGGGAACTTTCTGGGATATACATTAACTGGTGAAAGTCGCGTTTGTTCCCGCTCACAGCAGCCGTGACGCCATTTCTGCTTGATTTTCCAACAGAATGGTGTGATTCAGAAATAAAATATTTGGGGATACATGTTGGATCATGCAGAATTAATGCGTCTTAATTACGGAAGAGATTTGGAGACTGTCATGGGTAGCGTCACGCGCTGGATCTCATTGCCCTTGTCTTTGGGAGGGAGATTCTCTCTTATAAAATTGTGATTTTCCCCAAATTACTATATTTATTTATGAATATATTATACTATCCTGGCAGACACTTCTTTGCTGCGTTATGCACAAAATTGATTAGATTGACCTGGAGAGGCAAAAAACCGAGGTTAAAATGGGAAATAATCACCAGACCATATTCCACTCACCCAAATACATGCCACTGCTGTCTGTAGAACAATGGCTCACTGACCCAATTCCCCTGATGGGAGCTATATTTAACACTCCCAGGCCCCGAGAGAAAGCCCCCGCGACAGTCACATGTACTGTGAATGTGTGGCAGCTCATAGGGGAACTATTACAAGCCCCAATGATATACTCACCTCTACTTCCGTTAGTATATCATCCACGTATACAAGTGATCCAAGAGGCAGCCTTCTAAAAAGTTATGAAAAGACTGATATAACATGCTGGGGTGACCTATACCAAGATGGGAAATTCTACACACTTGATCAGATGTTTGTAAATCTGACACCCACCCCTATTGATATATTTTTATATGTTACGTTGAGACAGGGTATCAAATGCAACACACCCTCTTCTCCACAGGAACCACAGACTTTATCCCCGCTCCATATGCTGTTGCAATCCGAAACATATGCACATGCAGTTTCCGCCATCTATCACAATACACATACCAATCAGATATTAGGGCAATGCCCCCCAAGGAGACAATTGGATACGAATATTGGCCATTAAATGACAGACAAACAATGGACTTACTGTGGTACTCAAACAGAACCGGTGTCTGCCAGCAGCAGTTTGTTGATCATTCATTTTAAATTTCTGCACAACCTCTATTACACTTCCGTCAAAATATACAAATACAAATTGAGAGATAATGACCAATGTGACAAGTGTGGGAGGGATGGTGCAGATTTCTTGCACCTCGTTTGGACCTGCAATAGAATTAATGAATATTGGCAACAAGTTTTTCCAGCTCTGGAACAGGTGACATCATTGACACTAGCAGCACCTCCAATACTAGCTTTATTGTGTAATGAAGGATATCGAAGATATGTGTCACTTGGGCTCCTACTAGCCAAGCACAGAATTGTGTGTAGATGAATGCGAGGAAGAGCCCCTAAGTTCAAAGAATGGAGCAGGGACCTATTATTCTGGCAGGAACAAATGCTCACTTATGCAGAGTTGCTCCCATCTACTTCACGTCCAAAAGACATATGGGAACCCCTTAAAACATACCTAATGTTGCATCCGGCAGATATTGCTACTGACCCTATGTCAGGATAACAAATACTATGTTGATGGGGGATGTTAATAGTTGCATAATAATATATAGACTCAACGATGGTTGAACACGCGGGATGGTGCCATGATCCTCTCTGGGTTATATAGGAAACAGTACCGGATTAAATTGGAAAATATGTATGATTTATTGTATAATGTTATCATATTTGTATAGACCAAAGACGACCTACGAAATATCAGATGTCGTATACACTGTTGTACATACCAAATGCATACGTGTGATGTACACCTATATATCGGCCTATATATTATATGTATCATCACCGATTAATGTTTAATAAAAAATTAATAAAAAAATAAAAAAACTTTTGTCAACTCAAGGCAGACCAACAGAGCCTCCAATACATCACCGCAGAGCTGGAGAGAATTCAAAGTCTCAACAGGTTCCAGATGATCCCTCTGGGTACCGATGCTTAATCCACTAACTTATGCACTAGGCCATCCTCTCACCTCCCTTACCATCCTCTTCTAAGTTGGAAAACTAGACTCTTCCTGAATGTCCCCTCCCGACCATTCAGACTGTCTTAGCAACTTACTGATTGTTACATTCAAGCCCTCTTCATCTCTTATAACCCCCCGAACAATACTGAAACTGATAATCGGGGCCAAATCTAAACTATACCTGCTAACCCACACAGAGAACCTAGGCATAATTCTAGAGCTGTAAACAAAGACAATCTTAAGCACAGTAACATCACTCAGACTCTCTTAGCTAATGCCACTACTCACCATAAATGCATGCTCCTCAACTGCAGATCGGCAGTTAGGCACGCACCAGATATTTCTGACCTCATCCTCACTCATGAGCTGGACATCCATATACTTACAGAAACATGGCTACATTATGTTTCTGCTGCTGTTTTAGACCTTGAGATGGTTAGATAGAGCAAACAGACCAGGTGGTGGGGTAGCCTGCATCCTCCGTAAAACACTCGCCGTGAAACAATCAAGTACTGTTACTCTTCCCAATTGTGAATACCTAGGCATCAATATTGACAGTAACAATGGACTCTTTTGCAAACTTCACATGATCTACCGACCCCCAGGAGATAAACCCCCCTTTCATTAAACAAATCATTGAAATAATTTCAACCAACACTGATTTGCAAGCTACCCAGATCTTCCTGGGAGACTTCAACCTACCTGGAATGATCTGAATGACCATGCAGTAAATACATCCAAAACATTTTTATCAGACCTCGAGCTGTTTCAATTCTGTGACACCCCTACTCACATCAAGGGCGAGAACTTGAACTTAATTATTGCAAAAAGGAACAACATCCACCTTGATTCCATTGTCCTCTGTGGTTGGTCAGATCACCACTGTATCACCTTGCTCATCTTTAAGTGGTAAATTAAAAAAAGTATAATCTAAAGAAACCTAAACAATGGAAAAGAAGTCTACGGAACCTAAACCTTAATTACCTGACTGTCTTCAGTAACAACTTCCTCACCACCCAAGTGGACATGGCAGAAATCAACATTCTCACAGATCATTGCAACTCTTCCATATTGAACATCCTTGACTCAATCGTGTCCTTGCAAATGAAAAGAATATACACCAAAGACTAAACCTTGGGTCAACAACAGCCACAATGAAAGAAGACGCAACCTGAGAATAGCAGAAAAAGCTTGGTGATCCTCACCATCCATTGATCACACAAAAAAACCTATGAAAGGTGAAGAACACCCACAATAAATAGGTTAGAAGTTCAAAAGTTACCTTCTTCAGAACCCAAATGGATCTAGCCAAAAACCGTTTGCAATAACTTTTGGAACTTTTCAAACAACAATTGATCAATCATCACAATCCTTCTTGCAATGAGTCGAACATTCTTCCAAAATGTAATGATGTTGCTTCCTTCTTCCATAGCAAAACAAAAAAAAATTAGGATGATCTGCAGAAAGCGAGGACGCCCCTCCTGAGCATTCCTCACACCAATTCTCCCCCTTTATTGATAGTTGAGACTCGGGTTCGCACTGCGCACAGCCTCAAAAACATTGCTTATTGTTATTAATTTGCATTCCCTCAATGAAAGCAACATCTACAACTTTCTTACAGCATTTAAACCCTCTAATCACTTCATAGATCTGTTACCTCTGCATATCTTTAGGGAGATCACATTTTTTTACTCCCACTCTGGACAAAGATAGTTAATGCCTCACTTCACCATGGCACTATCCCAGATTGCCTAAAAGTAGGGCAGGTAACCCCCATCCTAAATAAACCATATGCAGATGGCCTAGACCTTAACAATATCAGGCCCATCTCCAACAATCACCCTGTGGTGAAGTTCCTAGAGAAGGGTGTTCACATCCAACTTTGCAACCATATCAATCAATTCCAACTTCTAGACCAATCCAGTCTGGCTTTCTTCAAGGCCACATCACTGAATCAGCACTGATGCACACAGTTGACAACGTTCTAAAAATGCTGGTCAAAAATGAAGCATGCCTTCTCATCCTCCTTGACCCATCTTCTGCATTTGATACTGCTAAACACAACACTTTACTTGATTTGCTTGAAAATGGGATGGGGCTTACAGGAACCATACTAAACTGGTTCACTTCATTCTTCTCCAACTAATCCCAAAGAGTTAAGGTGAAACAATCCCTTTCCTTCACAACATCGGTCACCCTTGGCATTCTGCAAAAGTCTTCTATCTCTTTTCTACCTCTTCGTGGTGCCTGTAACAGAATCCTTGAAAGCCTCTTACATTCAATATCACATGTACATAGATGACACCCAACTTTATTTCAAAATCTCTTCCCCAGATGACAGCAAGTCCCACAACACAACTCTGCAAAATACAAAAAATTGGCTAACTCATAAGCATCTCAAACTAAACACTATCCCAGATTGCCTAAAAGTAGGGCAGGTAACCCCCATCCTAATAAACCTAATGCAGATGGCCTGGACCCAAACAATATCAGGCCCATCTCCAACAATCCCACTGTGGTGAGGCTCCTAGAGAAGTGTGTTCAGGTCCAACTTTGCAACCATATCAATCAATTCCAACTGCTAGACCATTTCCAGTCTGGCTTTCGTCAAGGCCACAGCACTGAATCAGCGCTCATGCACACAGTTGACAATGTTCTAAAAATGCTGAATAAAAATGATGCGTGCCTTCTCATCCTCCTTGAGCTATCTTCTGCATTTGATACTGTTAAACACAACAGTTTACTTGATTTGCTTGATCATAGGATGGGGCTTTCAGGAACCGAACTAAACTGGTTCACTTCATTCTTCTACAACTGATCCCAAAGATTTAAGGTGAATCCATCCCTTTCCTTCACAACATCAGTCACCCTTGGTGTTCTGCAAAGGTCCTCTAGCTCACATACTCTCTTCCATCTCTTCATGGTGCCTCTAACAGAATCCTTGAAAGCCTTTTACATTCAATATCACATGTAAGTAGATGACACCCAACTTTATTTGAAAATCTCCTCCCCAGATGACAGCAGGTCCCATAACAGAACTCTACAAGATACAAAAAACTGGCTAACACATTGTGATGTCGTGCCTCAGACCCACATGTTGCAAATACAGGACACAGACACCAGGTGATGCAGTACAGTAACGGGCCACGAGCACGTGCACCCGGGCCCTTTTATTGTCGGGGCCACGTCACCCGTGACACCAGTGATGGATAGGGTGGGGGTGCAAGTGTGTCCAGCCCTCACGGGAGTGGCTGGGAATACAGCTGCCTGCTGAACACTAGAACGTGTCCTGCAGGACACTACATTCTTCCCCAACTTCATTGAAGGATAAACAACAAACATTATTCCAACCTGTGGGGACAATCAAACAGTCAACTAAACACCACAGAGTCCATCAGCCTTACGAGTCAGGTGGCAGGAAGACATCAGACATGGGCTGGTGACTCTGCCTGCAGCAGGACCATCTCGGCGGGCATTCGTAGTTAAACCTGAGGGGTTCAGGACACGACTGCTGGCTTGGAGAAGTTTGCTGCATACCGTCAGCTGACTGATGTTGATGTGTCTTGCAGTCTTGCGTGGCTCCACTTTGCTGACGTCGGGGATGGTCTGTGGTGAGTTCTAACAGTTCATACAATGGGATGCGTCATGAGTGTGGATGGAGTCCATGGTGATGGTACACGGAGGTGTTGCCTGATCGATTGTCTCTGTTGAATCGCTTGGCTGTAACCGATGGCCTGTTGGTGGGGCAATGTCTTTTCTCACTCTCCCGCCTGGGGAGGTCCGTTGTCAGGGTTGCTATGGGACTGCATGAGGGCTGAGCTGGCGCCGCTTGCGTGCCGACTGGGGGCAGCTGCAAGACCACGAGGAGCCGTTACTTAGTCGCACGCATAACTCTCAAGGTTGGATGAGTCTTGGCCAAGACTTGCTCTCGCTGACGCGGTTCAGGTGTAGGCCAGGTTCGCAGATAACCTCTGGTTTCTTTTGTTGGCTGGTGTGGCAACGGTGTAGGACTCCAATCCATCAGTACTCTGTGAGTGGTGTTGCCTGATGCATGTGCTGAGGGCTGGCTTGGTGGCAGTTGCCAGCCATATGGTAAGTCGGATAAACAGGTGGTGGCGACTTGCTGGGAGAGTTGGATGTCAGGAGGGACTTAGCAGCCATGTGTCTCCACCTTGCCGAGGTTGATTTTTGGTGGCGGCATGCCACGTGAAGTGGGGGACTCCTCTCTTGCCTGTCTTGGGGCCACTGCCGACTCCATCTGGAGGCGGTGTGAAGAAGGACACTCGTGTTGATCTTCACCTGTGGCATCTGCGGTCAGAAGCAGGGATGCCATTTGACTTAGACTGCCGATGCCCGGGGATGGACGGTCGCCTGGGGAAGCATTGGGGAGGGACGCAGTTTGCACTTGCTGCAGCTTATGTTTGGTTCTCTCATGAGGCTGTGTCCAGGGACGTCGGTCCACCTTGGTGGCTGTCTGGTGTGTCTGGGTGTGCTCTTGGCTTCTCCCCTTGTTGGTCTGTTCAGCACACCTGTGTTCGTCCGGTTCTTCGGGGTGACAGGGCTGTCACTCTTCTTCCCTCGAGGGTGTTGCACTTGGACCACGAGGCGGCACCATTGTGGTGCTTGCTTCTTCCTTCGTTCCAGTGTGCTTGTTGGGACTGGTCGCTTCATGTGATATGCTCCTTGTTTGGTGTGCGATGTGACGTCCGGCCACGAGTCCCCTGTTGTTGGAGCCCATGTTGTTGTGGCGGCCTGCCACATGGAATGTGAGACTCCTCTCTTGTCTGTCTTGGGTCACTGCCGACTTCATCTTGAGGCAGTGTGAGGGAGGACACTCTGTGTTGTCTTCGGTCCACTGCGGGGCTTTGCTGGTGCAGTAGAGATGTAGTCATTCCCTGTGCTGCATTCAGCAGCGCTTCTTTGTGGAGATGTCTCTATCTCCCGGGCACCTGCCCGTGCTGTCAGGTTTGCTGGCGCGGCCTTCTGCGCATCTCTGACTTAGTGCGCTCCGTCTTCTTCTTGGGTGTTCTCTTCTGGCACTTGGTGTGCCTGTGTTGTAGCTTGCGGTTGTGCCTGTATGCCAGTAGGAGCGAGTGATGCAATCTCCTCTCCGGCGGTGGTGTTGGGCAGCCACTTGTGGTGCGCACTCTGCACCAGGCTTTCTTGTGCTGTTGGTGTGGATGGGTACCTTGTGACGTTACTGTCTGTTCGGCTTGCTGTTTTGGGGCCTTGCAGACGGACTGGCACCACTTGTCAGTGTTCAGAGGTTTCCGGGTTTCTCTGGTGGAGAATGAAACGATGCCCTGCTAGGGTGTACAGTTTCTCTTCTCCTGGTCGTGGCTGCTGTGTCTGTCCATCTCTCTTGCAGTGACAGCCATTCACCACTCAGGCGGGTGATGCAGTTTTCTTGCTGGCGGTGGCGTCCGACAACCACTGGGGGGTGTGCGCCACGCTCGTTCTGTTTGCGTCTTCTGTGGGCTCTGGGCAGTTTTCAGAGTAGAGGTAGCTTTGAGGTTTCTTGGTTCTCAGCAGGGGTTCAGTTTCTCCACTTCAGCCTGCTAGACATTTCGCAGGGTGCAGGCTGTGCACACTTCTAATGGCCAGTAGCCTCTGGGTTTCAGTCTCAGGGGGCTGCGCTGCGTCCTCTCCACTGGACTCTCGGTGCCTGCATCTTGCTTTAGTGCCTTGTCACAGGCTGCAATCTATGCTTCTTGGTGGTTGTCTATTCTCCAAGCACAGGGCACTGCTGGCTCCTTTCATTCCAGTGCCTGCCCCTCTGTCACCTAAGAGCTTTACCTGTAGGATGTCTGGGAGGGCTAACTCGCTGGTCTATTCTCCAGTGCTGTATGAGTGATGCAATATTTCTCATTGGCCACTAGGTGGCAGTGCAGCACTTTCTTCCAGTATTCGGCCCTTGCAGGCAGGCTGTCTCGGGACCTTTGTAGTGGCCGCTTCTACTTGCAGGCGGGTGGTTGCAGAGGTGTCAGCAGGTAGGTGAGACAGTGTCATGGGCAATGTGGGTCTCACATGTCCTTGTCTTATTTTTTCAGTGCGGTAATTCCAATGGCCACTAGGTGGTGCTGCAGGCAGTTCCCTGGAGGCCCGGCACTTCGCCGGTGCTGCAGACCACTTGGTTGTCTTTTGGTGTTGGAGGTCATGTGGCTCATGCAGGCATGGTGCAGGAAGGTGCTGAAGAGGAAGGAGGGCACTGCTGCTGTAAGGTAGGGTTGCGCGATGGTGCAGACTCACTTTTTCTACAGTGTCTCTCGGGGTCGGAGTGTGGAGCAGTAGATTGCCTCTGCCGCCCTCTGGTCCCACTGATGCCTCGTTTCATTGCCCCCATGCACTCGCGGCCATTCTTGCTGCTCTCTTACAGTCTGGACACGAGCTTCACGCTGGCATAGCCGGGTCTCTGTGTGCTCTCCTCCCACGCACACATTCTTCCTGCGGGCGGGGCACTGGTGCCTACATCTGCTCTCGATACCTTTACACCGCCGGGGGGTCCTGCTTGATAGACAGCAGCTCCTCCTCCCATCTCCCGGTAAGACGTTTATTTTCTGTTCTGGCTGGCAGGGAGAGAGGGTACAGCACACAGGCTTCAGCTCCAGTCACTATCACTCCCTCAGCAGCCTCACTCAGTTTATGTGCTGCGTGAGGTGGGGCAGGGGTCTCTGCATTGCAGCTTCGCAGCTCTGCTACGGGACAGTGTTCACTGTTCTCCTCATATGCGGGGTGGGTTCCCACTTCAGATGGGGCATTAGCAGGCCATGGCGGAGGCATGCCACGGCTCTTTTTTCTCACCCCGAAGTGGCTCACCTGCTGCTCCCTACTGGTCGGGCATCACTTGGCCTCACGGCAGTTTGCGGCGTCGGCTGGCATCACAGCAGTCCGGCTTAGCACGCTTCTTTGTCTGCCATCGCGGGGCTTACTTTGTGCCGGATGGCACCACAGCAGACTCTTCGATACGGGGTGTGCTCCCACTTGGCTCTTTCACCCCCGGAGCTCTTCACACACCCCGCGGGCTATTGGGCGCATGTGGCGCCTCCTCACAGGGGGTGCATGCGATGCAGGCATGTCAGGTGCGGGGTGGACTCCCAAACACCTCCTTCTGCCCCGGGGCTCTTCACACGCACCACAGGTTATCGGGTGCGTCCGGCGCCTCCTCGCAGGGGGTGCCCTAGACACGGGCAACCCTCTCCCCCTTTTCCCAATCTGCTGGGCTGCTGCAAGCACGGGCACAGCCCTCTAGTCGCCAATGTGTTGTCAGGCCTCAGGCCCACTTGTTGCAAATACAGGACACAGACAGCAGGTGATGTAGTACAGTAACTGGCCACGAGTACGTGCACCCGGGCCCGTTTATTGGCGGGGCCACGTCACTCGTGACACCTGTGATAGATGGGTGGGGGTGCAAGTGTGTCCAGCCCTCAATGGAGTGGCTGGGAATACAGCTGCATGCTGAACACTAGAACGTGTCCTGCAGGACACTACACACATAACCATCGCAAACTAAACGCTATCAAAACAGAATTCCTTCTCATCACCCCACCCAACCACAAACCCAAGATTGATTTATAGATGAAGCATATAACAGCCTTTAACTGCTCTACTCCTCACATTACTGATTCTGCAAAATCTCTCAGGATAATATGAGATAAGTATTTGAACATGCAGGAGCACATCAGTGCTGCCACCAAAGGAGCAAACTACCAAATGAACATTCTAAGGAAATTAATTATTTTGTGCCTCATGACGACTTCAGATCATCGATCCAAGCCTTAATCATTCAAAAATTGGATTATGGAAGTGCAACTCTTTGTGGATTTTCTAAGGCCTCGCTTAATGCTGCTGCCAGACTCGTCACTGGAACAAAAGAAACAAACACATCTTCCCAGATCTAAAATCCCTGAACTGTATACCTTATGAGGTAAGAATACAACAAAAGCTTGCCTGTTTGACTCCCAACTATCCGGTTGAGGCAGATTCGCTGGAAGAAGGACCCTGCTGCTAAAACCATAGATATTCCATAAAAAGACAACTTGCAACAGAGCCTTCTCAAGTATTGCCCTGAAAATGTGGAACTCTACCACCAGAAATCAGACTGATCCCCTCTACTGCATTATTTAAAAAAGAAGTCAAATCACTTCTTATGAACAAATTGCTACCCGAATTGCACTTTCCTGGACTCCTGTTCCTCCCATATGTACATTATTTGCCTTGTTGAATTTATGTATTGAGGTTATTTTCTACACTTTTCTGTCCTTCTCAGTGTGTACCTCTTTTTCTCACATGTTACTTACTTCTTTTCACCTGTAAAGCCCTCTGATACCCGCTCGGGTCATGTTCAAGCTATATACAACTTTCTAAATAAATAAAAACTACCATGACGCCCTATGACTGGAACCAAGATGCTTGACTCCCTTTGCCCCTTCTCACTTGTCTGCCATGTCATACCTGATGTGCATTTTTCATGCAGGTTACCATTTGTCAAGTCTTGGTAAGTTGAGATAGAAAAACTACCACTACTACCATGAGGCCCTGTGACTGGAATTCTAACCAAGATGCTAGACTCCTTTTGCTATTACCCACTTGTCTGCCATGTCACTTAAGATAGTCACTTTTTATGCATGTTAACATTTCTCACTTCTTGGTAAGTCCAGATAGAAATCACTACAACTGTTATGGGGTCCTGTGACTGCAACTCAAACCAAGATGCTATAGTGAATGTGACACACTGACATAGTTCACATCCCAGGTCCTGTTTTGATGTCAAAGAAATATCTGTATGGATGTGTCATTAAAGTGAAACACACCTTCTCTGCTACAACTCTGTATTGGACTCCCACCCATCACCCACATGAAAAGGCAACGTCAGTCGCATTCTAATGCCACAATTGAAAGGCTCTGCAGGATAGCTATGCCTCTATCGGGAGGAACCCTGAAAGACTGAGGCCCTGGGGCACAATACATTTTGCACTTGCCTGACAAACTCAATGTGCACTGGAAGTGTGAACTGAAGTATATCAGGGACAAACAATAGCATAACCAAATGCCATGCATGTGTAGGGAATGTGTACGTGAAATTTATGAAAGCAAACATAGCACTAACTGCATGTGTCATACATCTAGATAAAGTAAATGTAAGGTACACACGGGAACATTGACACATGTCCTGCAGACCTCCACAAAGGTATGACAACTGACAAGTTAACATCCTCCATGTGTGGATAAACAAATATCTAATTTCAACACATTTAACACATATCCAAAATACCTCATAGGGACAACTGCAATGTAAATTATATAGACCAGGGGTCTCCAACCTTTTCTGTAATAGGAGCTACTTATGTTCAGTGAAAATCCGTCTGAGCTAGTAGTTTATTAGAGATGCATTTGTTATTAAATTAGTCTAGATTTCATTAGTAGCCACCATATGCAAACGTTACCAGCAGTGATCAGTTCAGTGCATTAGGCACTTGGGGGCATATTTACAATGAAGTGATGGAGCACAGCGCTAGCCTTCTTGGCTTAAATCTTCGCTCCGCCACTTCTGAAACGCAGGGCTGCACCATATTTAAAACAATATGGTGCAGCCCTGTGTTTCCCCCTGCGCTGGCACTAAATTTAGCTGCCTAGCTCCATCGCAGGTGCCCTTGCACCATAGTGTGTTGCAGGGAAATATTGTTTATGAGCAGGAAGGTGTCCCTTCCTGCACATAAACAATCTTTAAATGGTATTTCATAACTTCTATGTGTGCTGCTTAATGCAGCACACATAGAAGTTGCAAAACTTCATTTTTGTAGAATGATTGTTTTTGGCCAGGAAGGGACACCTTCCTGCACATAAACAATATTCACCTGCAACGCACTATGTTGGAAGGGTGCCTGGGATGGAAGTTGTCCCTTCCTGCACAAAAACAATCAATGGTGTTTTGCTGTTTCCATCTGTGCTGCACAACACAGCACACATAAAAACACAAAAACAAGGATAAATAAAAAATGTCTCCTCATTGCGCCAGGGTAAGATTTTCCCTGGTTTAAATTCTGGCGCTGTCCCATCTTTATGCCACCCTTGTAAATATGGGACAGCTTCAAAATTCAATGGGTGTTGCGGTGGAACGCCCACCACAACACCCATTGCCCTCCCCTTTCACGCTACGTATAGCGTGAAAGGGTGCCTTATTTACCAGGCAGCGTTAAGCCACATTAAGTGGCTTAACATTGCTTTGTAAATAAGGCGAAGCCCCTCTCGCCACCTCAACATCGTGAAAAGTGTAAATATGCCCCTTATTGCTAATAGTGACATAAATATGCTTTGTCAAAGTGGAATGCCTCTACATGGTAAATGCATACCAGTATAGATTCATAGTGTTAATAATGTTATTAATTAATCCCATTCAAATATCAGTTAGAAATATATTTTGAACATTCAACCATTCTTCGCCACACATCAGCTTATGAGTTCTGAAAATACGCCCCTTTTCATCTCATATACATTTTTTTCAAGTTTGATATACATATATTAATTCAAACAGGCACAAGTGTCTAATTTAGTTGTCTTAGGCTGCACACTGGAGAACTACTTACAGGAAGCTGGATAGCTACTAGTAGCTCACGAGCTACTTGTTGGAGATGCCTGATATAGACAGTGGCCCAGAAAAGCGAAAATACTTACCACATCATGGAACACCCAATCCAATGTCTGCACCAATCAAAGTACATCCCACATATACATCCATCCAACATTACCCCAAGTCCAGCAGGGGGCCCAAGGTCACATTATACTAACTACTTCAAATGGATCAGCAGTCAGGGATCAAACAAGCACAACTGTACTCACATATCACTAACACTACATGGACATCAAATTGTTAGAATGGTAATGGCAGGACCAATGTGAAAAACCGTATTCCAACTCGAGCAAGCCATCAGCCATCAAAGGAAACAAAGCCCAATGGCCATTCCATTGCAAAGTCATGTGCCACAACACAAAGCTCTTCCACCAAACTTGCCCTTTATGACACTGCCAGGAAATATCCTCACAAAGGGGCATCCAATGGGCAGGCACTTCGAAGAAGGCACTTGGGGGGCAGACGTTTAGGGAGGGGTGGGTTTAGTTTTGGGAGGGGCCTTCTTGGGTTTGTTGTGTTTTTGACTGGGTTCAGGGGGGGTGAAGATGCTGTTTCTCAGGGAAAGAGTGGCAAGTGGAAAGGATAGTTTTGTCATTGGGAGGGGACTTCTTGGGTTTGTGGGTTTTTTGGCTAGGTTCAGAGGGTGGTTTGCTGGTTCTCATGGGTGGAGTGGGAAGTGGAAAGGATGGGTTTGTCTTTTGGAGGTTTTTTCTTTTGCTTTTGAGATGGGTTCAGGGAGTGGGGATGTTGTTTCTCAGGAGTGGAGTAGGAAGTGGAAGGGATAGGTTTGGATGTGGTATAGGTTTTTGGTACTTTTGGGGGTTCACAAGGGAAAGGGCAAGGGCAAATGGGTAGGATGTTCAGGATTGGAAGTGTGAGCTACATCTGCTGTCTGCACTGTTGGTTTCTGTTGTGTGGGTGACAGTGAGCATTTACGTTTTGTGCCTGTGTGTCCTGTGGACATGCTGGGTGTTGTGGTGAGGTATGTGTGTGCTGCTGTATTTTCTGTGCATATGGTTGTGGCTGTGGAGGAGTCTGTGTGTGTAGCTGTGTTGTGTGTGGGTATGGGTGTGGCTGTGGAGGAGTTTGTGTGTGTGGGTATGTTGTATGTGGATAGAGGTATGGCTCTGGAGATATCTGTTTGTGCTGCTGTGTCATCTGCTGGTATGACTGTGGACCAGTCTTTGTGCATTGCTGTGTCATCTGCAGGTGTGGGTGTGGCTGTGGAGGGCTCTCTGTGTGCTGTTGGGGTGCCTAAGGGTATGCTGGACTGGTGGGGAGATGAGAGGGGTGTGTGTCTGCTGTGTGCGTGCATGTTTGAGTTTTTGGGATGTTTTGTGTTTGTGTGTGGTGTAATGAAGTGTGTGCTTGCTTAGGTGTGTGTATACTTGGGATAGGAATGGTAATATGGAATTTGAAATAGGAAGGTGCAGGAGGTGTGGTGGAAGGTTGTGATGGGTGAAGGGCTGCTATGAGGGAGGAGGCCAGAGCCTGAAAAGATCTTAGTAGACCAGATATTGCAGTGTAAATGTCTTCCAGGTAGGCCACTATCTTGGTCGACTGGTTGCCTTGCCCCTGGATAGCATCCCTACTGATGTGGGCCCCTTCTGCTCCACTTGCCATGGATGTATCTAAAATGATATGCAACATGGGTTTATTGAAACTCTGTTTCCACACCTGACCATAACAAATCAACAGAAAACATTGAAGAAGTCACACCAGCTTCATGGTTCACTCTATAGGCTGCAAAGTTAGCATAAACACATGCATGCATTCTACATAACCTCCAAAGTGTTGGACCCACTCATGTCATAACCCCAGACATGTCCAAATGCATTGACAGAGTTGTCTATACTCCCTCCTTATGTCAACATAAGGATAATTGATCACCTTGCCACTTATAGTATACTGTTGTAAATGACGTAACCAAATAGGATGGATACAAGTGTGAGATTTGTACAATACTCGCACAAAGTCCAGATTTAAGCAAATCTAACTATTACTCGTGATGTGCTAAAGGTCATATTCAACACCAATGTACCACCAGTTATTGTTGTGGCAGACATCATGTCACCCATTCCACACTGATGTTATGTTATGTTATGTTACAGGGACTTTTAGAGTGCATGGCTACCCAAAGGCTTCCCAGGGCTATGCATGAGACCTGGTGAAGAGGAGATTAGCCGCACTCATTGAACAGCCATGTTTTCAGTTTTTTTCTGAAGGTTGCATCTGCAGCTATGAATCTAACTTCCCGCAGAATTGAATTCCATAACTTGGGAGCCAGGTGGGAAAAGGCTCTTCCACCCCATCTGGCCATTTTTATTCTGGTAGCTTTTAACAGGCTCAGGCATCTTTTAGGAAGTTATAAGCCCACCAGATTTCTGATCTTGCTAGGCCTTTTGTTATTTATGGCTCTGTGAGTTACGCAGAGTGCTTAGAACTTGAATCAAAGGTTGGTCGCACTCTGCTCGTCACACCAGCAAGTTGCCCCAAGGAACTGTGGTGAATGTAGTGGCGACGGCGAGTACGCCTATGCCATGATGTATGTAGAAAAGTATGTGTATGCATTAGCCATCCCTGGACACGTGTTTCGAGGTAGTTGCCTCTCGTCAGCAGGGAGCAGGTCAGTGTAAAGGGGTGCCGCGTGGACTGCCAAAATGTAATTAAAACAGGTGAAGTACCTCTCATGGCGCGCAGGTGCAGGTCCAAGGCTCGTCAGCCCGTTGGCTCAAGGGAGCCGCAATAAATGAGAGGTACTTTACCTGATAATGATTTTAGCAGCTTACATTGCAACCCTACACTCTTTCCTACTCCCTGCTGACGAGAGGCAACTACCTCGAAACACGTGTCATGGGATGGCTAACGCTATTCACACTTGCACTCACGACACGAGCATAGGTGTATCCGCCGACGCTGACTACAGGGACCACAGTTCTTTGGGGTAACACGCAGGTAGGTCAGCAGTGTGCGACCATTTGGATTTAATTATTTAGTGGCTCTCTGAGCCGGGGAGTCGACGGACTCAGGTTACGCACCTGTGTTGCTACGAGAGGTACTTTACCTGATAATGATTTTAGCAGCTTACATTGCAACCCTACACTCTTTCCCACTCCCTGCTGACGAGAGGCAACTACCTCGAAACACGTGTCATGGGATGGCTAACGCTATTCACACTTGCACTCACGACACGAGCATAGGTGTATCCGCCGACGCTGACTACAGGGACCACTATCTTTGGGGTAACACGCAGGTAGGTCAGCAGTGTGCGACCATTTGGATTTAATTGCTTAGAACTTGACTCTCGCTTCAATAGGGGGCCAATGTACATTTCTACAATGCTTCCTCACAGATTCCTGCATTGGGATTTGACACAGAAGTCTAACCGCTGCATTCTGGAAGACCTGTAACTTGTTAATGACATATTTAGGTGCACCCAGAAAGAACTAGCTGCCATAATCCAGACTTGATGTGACCGTTTTTGTATGGGAATCAGCTTGAGGATCTTGCCGAGCATTCTTAACAACCCAAAGCAAGTGACTGCCAGTTTCTTTGCTCGGGTCTCCATGGTCAGCTCCTTATCAATCCAGAAGCCGAGATTCTTAATGTGAATGCTGTGGACTGAGGCGATCCCTAGGCAGCTTGCCAACTGCCTAGAGGCCTGGGTACTCCTGCATTTCCGAGGACCATCAGTTCTGGTTTGTACCTGTTTAGTTTCCGACAGTTCCCTGTCATCCATTTAACCACTTGTTCAAGACAAGGCGTCAACTGACCTGACTCACCATTAGTCCTGAAATTAAGTGACACCACTTACTGGGTGTCGTCAGCGTATGACATCAAGGAAATGCCATATTCCTAAAACTATGTCAGCCACTAGCCCCATATAAATATTAAACAACGTGGGGTGTAGCAACGAGCCATGTGGCACCCCGAAGCCAGTGGCTTAATGTTTGAGATGAGGTTCGCTTCCATAACTTGGAAGGACCTCTCCTTCAAGAAGGACCGTAACC
Source organism: Triturus cristatus (assembly GCF_964204655.1). Lineage (NCBI taxonomy): Eukaryota > Metazoa > Chordata > Amphibia > Caudata > Salamandridae > Triturus > Triturus cristatus. The sequence goes on along the minus strand of NC_140592.1, from coordinate 1,080,524,389 downwards.
ATTCTAGTGCTTTGCCCTGGATGCCTATTTCTCGGAGTCTGTTAGTTAGCAAGACGTAGTCGACCGTTTCGAATGCCGGGCTTGGGTCTAGGAGTAGTATCGCAGCTGATCCACCTTGATCAAGGGTCATTTTTAGTTCTTCGGATACTGCTAGTAAAGTGGATTCCGTGATGTGCTGAGGGCGGAACCCCATCTGTGTAGTGAGTAGCCGAAGATGATCTTCTACAAATTGTGACAGGATTCTGTTAACATATTTCTCCAAAATGTTGCTATTATATGGGAGATGTGGTATTGGTCGAAAATTCTTGAGTAGTGCAGCATCTAGATTTGTTTTTTTCAGTAAAGGCTTTAGTATTGCCTGTTTCCATGTGGTGGAAACTCTGCCTGTCTGTAAGGAGAGATTTAGAGTGTCAACTACTGACGGCAGAGAAACCTCAATGGCCTTTGCAAGAATATGTGGGGGTTGGGGTCTAAAGGGGAGCATGATCTAATCTCTCCCATTAGCGTTTGGGCCGAGTCCTTATCCAGATAAGGAAAATGGGTTAATGCAGGAGTTAAGGCCAACATTTGATCTATTTCATGGCTTGTTGAGCTGTTCAGCTTCGCATGAAAAGAACTATAGATATCTGCGACCTTTTTATGAAAGTAGGTGGCTAATGTGTTGCATTTTTCCTTTGAGGTTTGTTATTGGGAGTTATCTTGTGTTATCGTGGTTAAAGATTTCACCACTCTGAAGAGCTCTTTCGAAGAATTCTGAGCTTGTGTGATCTTTTCCTCGATGAACCCTGTTTGAGCCTCTTTGATTTTGGTATGATAGGTTCTGATCGCCATCTTATACCTGGTTTTGAGTTGGGGGTCATAGTTCTTTCGCCATTCCCTTTCCAACTTTTTACAACCTTTCTTTAATGATGCTAGCTGAACATTAAACCTGGGTGCCTTTTTGGTATGTTGGTTAATTTGGGATTCATTGTGGGGACTGCTTTCTCCAGAGTCTGAAGAATCCACCTTTCCCAGTTAGCATATGCTTCATCAATGCTTCCACATGTATTAAATCCTGAGGACAACAGGAATTCCACCCAGACATCTAAATTCAGCTTAGCCCAATTTCTCACTCAGGGGTATGAGGCAGACTATGTGGCCTAGGAATTAGTCTTAGCTACTTCCCTCTTGCCTAGTGTGATAGAAATTAAATGGTGATCAGACCATAGTACTGTGACAAGAAGGTGTATTGACATTTTAGGGTCATTAGTGATCATGACGTTATTAATTGGGATAGTGCTAGCAGCCCCGAGAAGGTATGTGTTGGTGAGAAAGTGATGGTAAATTGACCACATTCGCAGTCAGGAACGGAGAGGGGTTGAAGGATACACTTAAACTCCTGTTTGATCACAATCACAAGTCCTTCTTCCACCTTTCCAGTGTGGTCGAGTCTATGAATATGGAACTCAGGAGGCAGAGCCATCAAAATGTCCGGGACCGAGTTATAATTGAGCTAGGTTTCGTTAATAAATAGAGCATCATAGCTGACCTCCTCCAATAGCAGACGGATTTGTATTTTAAGCTTATGGAGCGAGCGACAGTTAATAAGGCCAAGGGTCAAGGAGGTCTTATCTGATAGTGGCTTCTGTCCATCTATATATTACTATGCCCCCGAGATTTATCAAACATTTGCATTGTTTGCATGCCTGTGATCCCCCAACATGACATTCCAGTACACCCCTGACCCTGCATGGTACCTGGGTTTGTCTAGCCTTAGTAGCTTTTCCTTGGAATAATGTATTTGCTCTAATCAGGTGTGGACTGGGGCAGACAGGCTTGCATTTGGTGCATCAGCAGAGCACCCGATGTGCGCGTCCACTGCGTGCCCGCTTTACAGCTGACATTTAAGGCGTCCGAGGTCTGTAAACTAGACTGCCGACCTCTGGCACCACGTGCCACTCTATGGTAAAGAGGAATAACACTACCTATCTACCACACCAAATAACATCATATGTCCACTACCTGAAAAGTCAAATGAAAGCTGTACACATGAGGTCTAGCTATGTTTCACTTTTAGCATATAATGTACCCTAAAAAACATTGAGGTCCAAGCATTTGTGAGATAGATACTCAGAATTCACACGGCACAAGACTTCATATCACCATTTGAAAACCCCCAATCCTGCTCGGTACAGCTGATGACACCATTCATAGACTGTATATCCACAATCCAAAACACCTTTGAAGGTTTTGGGTGCCTTGATCATCTGTGACATGAAGATGTGGGATCACTAGAGTCCCAATGGGCAGGCAAATCACAGCACTCTTTGGAATTTCATATTCAGATTGCCTTGTAAGGATCAGTGTAGACACTCACATATGATCCTTACAGTTTTACATCTCCCTCCCTCATGCATGTCACCAGTCAGAGAATGAAGATTTTGAAACACTATTGCAAATCAACTGACGAATGCACACGGCCAACGTGTAAGCACAAATGCTGATGGCACCAGTGATGTTTGCACTCTAATTTCACTGTATACCCAGGTACTTACCAATGGGAACTGTTGCACAGCCACTGCCTGTACTATGCACGCTATGTAATGTCACATGTATTAGGGCCTCTGAATTGACCTATATTACTTTACAATCTGGCCTCTTGGGGTCTCTAACTTGAAGCAATGTTAATCTAATTCATTGTTTAAATATTTATCTACTGTTTAAGTGCTGATATTTAATGTTCTTTGCAACATGTTTGCATACCAAATTGTTGGAGGTATCTTGACAATTGTTTGTCCATTTGCTTAATTGTTATATGTATGTAAGATAACGATGAACTTTGCAGATTGACAATGAATAGTAATAACATTATATAAAAAGGTATCAAATATTTTCTTATGAAAAAATCCTATAATATAAAAATGTATTTTTGAATTTATGTCACTGTATGTTATTGACACTGGGTTGGTTGCTAGGAATGAGCCCCAGGAGGCCAGATTGTAAAGTAATATTGGTCAGTTCAGAGGTCTTTCGTTCTAGTATTGCTGTTTCCCCCTCCTATTGGACCTAAAAGTAATTAGGAGGTACCTTTCTTCTTTTGTGACATGTAATAGGGTCACCATCACACGAGGGACAGTAGTGAGAGAACGTCAGTCCTCACAATAGCAAGACAAGTTGCCTGTGTTGTGAGTACATGAGATGATAACTCACTTCACTCAGTCAGTTGTTTGCTCAAAAGGAGAACATTTGATGTGGACATAATTCTACTGTGTTCCAGGTCAAAAAGACAATAGCCATAGCTTAGCAACATGACCTACTACCAGACCTACACTAACAATGACTCATCTTGAGTGTGGCACATGGGGCAACATCAATATGGTTTGTGAAATGCCTGTTGGTAACACTCAAAGTTGACAATATGACGTGTGATTCAGGCCAGGACTCACCCCCATGTAGCTGCTTTTGGGTCCTCAACTGCCCATCAAACTCTGTGTAGACCACTCCCAGTATCCGGGCCATCAGGGGGGTCAGGGTCCAGTGCGTGTCCCTTCCATGTTAGGAGGACTACCCCAGCAGGACCTCCACGATCTTCCATGCCCAGCAGGTCCTCCCACCTCTTTCTTAAGTGGACACTGTGCCGGTTAAAGACTCCCAGGGTGATGGCTGTCCAAATAGCCTTTCTTCTGATGAGCATTGACCTGTATGGATGCAATAGATGTAGAAACAGATTGTACCTGGATGTTTGAGGATAACTGTAGGGTTGATACACATTTTGTTGACATCTTGCACAAGCATTCATCAAAAGTCAACATATTAGATATGTCCATGTCACATGCTAAGCACAACTAAAGCATGGATACACACTTTTGTCATCATCTGATGACTAAATTCCACCCTGGTCATGACCTAAATAGGCTGAGGAAGCCCACTAACATCATGTAGGCAAGGAACATCCTAGATGAAATGTGATGTCAGGTACCATGACACACAGAATACCATTTGGACCTTCTGAAAGGTAAACTACCTGTGCATGCCTATACAGAAACCTCTCCTGCCAGGCCAATTAAATTGATGCATATGGTCCAAAGAAATGATGAGCAGAGTATACATAAAATCCTAAGACTAAGGTCACAGTGTAAGGGCTGGTGTGTGTGTCCCTGAGAGCTACCACTCTGGGGGATGTGGGTACATGTGGACTACTTTTTGAGATATCATAGTATGTCTGAATAAGGTTGTGCGGTATGTACTGCCATGACAGGACACACCTTTTGCCATATGTGCCACTGTAGCAGGGATGGCAAGCAACATACCATTGCATGTGTTGTGTGATAGGAAGTATTGTACCCAAGCAGATGATTCACATTTCTAAATTGATTCGGAAGTACCCCACTATCTACACTGTACATGTCTCAGATGTGCAATAGACCTGTAAAGTGGATAAAAAACTATTGGAAAAGTGTTAACAGACCTGCGTGAGTAAGGGGACAGTAATTAGTGACAGATAAACACTGTTGGTCAATGGAAAGAAGTATCAGTTCAGGGGTCCACCTCAGTCACCATGCCTCATATTATCCATGTAACAGCTATTAGGGCTACCAGTGGTACAGATCTCTTTATCCGGTAACATCCATGGATCATCAGCTCTACAGGTATGTTACTCTGTGCATTAGTTCTCGTGCCACAGTAACTCTGACCATGGTGGACTGCCCACATATCAATGCCAGGCCTTGCTCTCTGCAGGCTGAGGCTACTTACACCACATTAGCCTCACAATTCCACCAATTCAATACAGAAAAGTGGAGCTTCGACCCATTTCATAAATGAACATAAGGTTGTGTGGCACTCTGAAGGGGTCTGTGAGGTGTAGCTACCTCTCAGACAATTGTTTTACAATGGTTGATGTGGGCTGAGTGATCTGTAGGATGGTACACATGACTAACATCATCCTCAAGTACTTATAACAGTCTACAAACATGGCTCATGGTGTAAAGCCTATACATACCTATGTACATATACCATGATGCGATTTGAGAACTCATTGTAGATACTATGACCTTGAGCCCGGCACAGATATATGAATGTAACACAAGTATAAATCACCCTTCCCACGCATTACAATGGTGGACTTTTCCATACAAAGTACATGACCCCATAATTCATTACATGTCTGTCCTATGTAGGCACCGCACAACATATGCAATCAACATAATGACTACACTCTGACACTGAAAGGCAAATTGTAGCCTATTGAGAACAGAAAGAAAGCAGTTAACTAGAGTTAGATATGCATAGGAGATAATTGCCTATTCCTTTGATGAGTCATAGAGCTGATCATACAGGGGAAGGACCTGATCAACCAGGGTATCCAGCTCCTCTTGAGTGTAGGGAAGGGCACTCTCACCTGCATGGCGTGTAATGATTGATCCCAGACATGGCAAACAGACGCTAAAAAGGATAAAATGCTGATGGCAGCAGTGTCAGGAGGCAAGTAAGTTATTTTTGAAACCGTGGTGTATATATACGGCACATACGCGATCACCAGCGAACAAAGTCATTGGACTGTGACCGTCACTATCACCAACTTTACTCTATGGCTGTTTCTGACGTCCATGCGACTACACACTGCACTATCAACTTCTGCTGTCGGCGGACACTCAAAATTTCCTCTTAGCGAGGTCAGGCATCTGCCATGTTAGCGGTTGGAAAAACAGCATTTGTGAAAGTAAAGTGCGTCACCACCACTACAAATGCGGGCAAATATGTTTACATTTGAAAACTCCAATTCAATATCATGTCCAATACAAAACATCATCTGTGTTGTGAATTATTGTGCACATAGGCAAAATGTGCATAGTGCACTGTACACCACAGTTGACAGTATTTCACATGAAATGTATTGAAACCACAGCATAGTGCAAATTTACAATTTCTGATTTGATAATGTGCACAGTTCTGTTGCAGACATGTGAAGGCCACACTGGGAATGACTGGCAGATGTTCAACATTTGACAATGATGATGTGAAATATGTAATGTTTCAGGAAGCATTAATGTTCATACACATTACTTTTGCCTTACTCTTCATATATTTTACTCAGGACTGTGACCAACAGACATTTTTATTGTTACTCCTCACATAGGTACCTTAGGAAAGGGAAGAGGCACCAACCTCCAGTGTACCACCCATTTCCAGGCCTCTAGACCATGGAAGAGAGACGTGATACAGAAAGTTTGTTTAAACTGTCAAATAATACTGGGCTTATGTCATCAGTTGGAGCCTGACCTCCTACCTCACATCACTTATCCTACAATCAATTCCACCACATTTATTTAGCCACAGGCTCATTTCAAATCAGTGTCACTATTTCAAGTGAAATATCACAACCTATGTTCAGTCAGGGACTCCAAGGGGTGCTAGCAGTACTGATGCGACACGTGGACAGCTACATCCAGTTACTCAGGCGTGAGGTTTTACCCATTGTGAAGGCATATTTCTATGCTTTTGGTCACATCTCACATGGGATTGGATCCGTGGGTGGCACTCATATTGCATTAGTACCACCTCAAGTCAGGGAACAAGTGACCACAACAGGAAGCACTTCCATTCAATCAGCGAGCAAATTGCCTGCTTACCGGATTTGCACATCTCAAACATCAGTGCCCAGTTCCCAGGATCTGCACATGATTCCTTCATACTGCGGAACAGCACCATACAGCAGCTGATGTCACAACTACTAACAGAGAGGGTCTGGCTTGTTGGTAAGTATGATCTGTCCTAACTTTGTGTGGGTAATATCAGGTAGGATGATCTGAAAATGGGTAACTCACTGTTGCACTTTTGTCTGTCTCCCATCTAGGAGACTTAGCATATCCCAACTCTCCATGGATATTGGCACATCTGAGGAATCCTATTATGTCAGGGAAGGTCTGCTTCAATGAAGCCCATGGAAGAATACAGCAGCCAGTGGAGTGGGCTTTTTGGCTCCTGAAAGCCAGATTCAGATGTCTGGACAAGACTGGGGAGCCCTCCTCTACTCACCCCGTAAGATGTGTATGGTCACTATGGCCGGCTGCATGCGCCACAACATTTTCCTGCAATGGAACATCCCCTACATTGCATATAATGCAGGCCATGAAGGGCCACCGGGTGAGGAACCTGAAATGCCATATGAGGATGATAGTGGGGTAGAGGAAGGAATGGACTTGTGTTTGGATATCATCCGAAACTTTTTCTCCTGAGTGTAAGCATTGTGTGATAAATGATGGCTTTGACTATTTTTGCAACGGTTGTAGTGATGTTGTGAGGAGGATGTTAATACTACAAACTAGGAATACATGGATCTGGCAATATCTGAGGAAAGGTGTTTGTTTTCTAAGTGTAGCTTTGTTTAGCTGTAAATGTTGTCTGGAATTTTGACCTAGAGGAGATGAAAATGCGATTTGTGCCATATATATGTTTTTAGCTAATCCCTCTCTGTGTTGTTCTGTTTTAGATTCCTTCACTATGGCATCTTCATGTGAACATTTCAGAGTTGTGACATTAGCATGTATATGATGCTGCAGACATTCGAAGTGTATGGTCCTGGGAATGTCGGTCACAGAGTTTGCATGTAAAAAGCCGGTACCAAGACAGCTTGCAGAGCAATAGGATGGAATTAACGTGGCTTCCTTTGGACTTGTTACTTGTGGTGTGTTGGTCCTAATGCAATATGTGATCCAACACAATGCTGTGTTGGGCCCAGTTCATGCGAATCTGCCTTTACATTGGTTTCTTCTTAATTGTGTAGGGACTGCATGCACCTGTTGATGTGTCTTCTCATTGTAGGCCAAAATGCTTTTGGCACATCACTGACATTTGTTTGTGGCATTCAGCAAATGCAAGCAACACTGGATTTAAGTGACCCTGTGGTCAGAAACCGTTGTACTGACATGTGTCTGTTTATTTGACTATTAAATGTAGGGTTCCTTTTTTTAGACCTAATTTGATTGCTGCATATTGTGTAGGATATTGTCAGATGTATCCCCTCCTTCCAAACTGTGAAAGTATGTAAATGGTTATATGATAATTGACACAGAATAACTGAGTCATATCTTATTTGCTGTGTTTCTGACATTATATCAGCCTAGGATTTGAACAATAGAATATAGATGTTATCAGACCGGACACTTGTATGTGTGTTGTTGTGACATGGTAGCTATCCTGAGTTGAACATTGTTTAAATACAACATAACAATGCTTCCAGAACAACCTAGTTTTGATGTTCCAAAGTTCACATGCTAGTACAGTCACATTGTTATATGTGAGTATTACAAAAGGAGACAATGATTTGGTGATGTGTGTATTTAATGAAGTAAACAAGGATAAGATCAAGGAATTTACAAAACATTACATAGTGAAAACCAAAAGTGAAGTATTTAGTCATGGTGGATGGAACAATCGTTGGAGAGTATAAATTGTCTGGAGTCCAAAGTCTAACATACTACTCCCATCAGATATGGAAAAGTGGGCAGGAACAACCCATAAAGTAATTGTGTAGCACACACAGGAAGAGATTAGGTGCAAGGTTTCTTACTGGCATTTGTGTTTATCTTGCTATCTCCACCTCCTGTTTTTTTGCATGGATGTCCCCTCTTTTTGACAGAAGGTGGATCCGTAGTTTGTGAAACTGAGGTGTCAGCAGGATTTTCCTCCTCTGACAGGGCCTCCTATTCTATGGCAGATGTTGATGGCCTGGATGGACTTTGACCACAGGAAGGGGTAGAAGCAGTTGAAAAAACTCTGTAGAGGGTGAGGTTGATGTCCCGCAGCACCCCAACCAGGTAAGCCATGTTGGTGTTCATGTCGGCCACTTTGGTGTGTATGCCTGCAACCTCCTGGCATGTGTCCCTCTGCACCTGCTTTATTTTCCAGATTTCAGCCAGTAATGGCCCCTCACACCTTGGGAGTCCTAGTAGACTCCCAATACTTGGGTGATGGCAGTCTGGGTGTCTGTGGCCCTGATGGGTTCACTCTGTGAGGCACAGTTACCCTCCAATGGGCCTGTGCCCTTGTCACAGGCTGCACCCTTCTACTGGGTCCTAGTTCCCCTGTGACTGAGGTGGTGATAGTTGCCTCAGAGTACAGGACTGGGGAGCACAGCATGGTACTGACTCAGCTAGGTAAACAGGTTGGGGGTGCGCTGGCTGGCCGTGTTGTTGCAGCTGTGGTAGGGAGTGTTATTATGGGCACAGTGAGATCCACTGTTGCCATCTGCCCAGGCTGACCAGATAGGCCAGGACCATCATCCATGCCCACATCTCCATGAGCAATGTCATCACTTAGGGCTTCATCCTAGGGGTGAGCGGAACTCCGTTCAGTATCCAACCTCTGGGGAGGGGCTGTGGCTGATTGATTTCTGCAGAAAAAGAGAACATTGTTATTGGTGGAAGTGAGGTATCTATATCCACATCATTTGTGTCAAAGTAAATAGGGACCTAAAATGAAACAAGAAAGATAGAGAATAGCTCTTCATCTATTTGCATGGAGTTCAAGTTGATTACTAAACATTTGAAGATCTACAATACATTTAGTAGATTTCATCAGCTCATTTGATGTGCAGACATGTGGCATTTTGACTTTAGAGATAGACATGAGATCTCCAAAACATTTCAACCTACACAGTGTAGGTGTAACATAGGTATTTGAGCAATCCAATGCCTAGTTATGTATAATACAAGCAAACACACAGCTTGGTTTTACATTTAGCATTGTTCCTCATATGAGGAGTGCAAAGTCAAGAGATCACCTGCCACTACTAATCAGCTTCCTTTATGGCTTACATATACTAGGGGTGCACAGTTGTTTGAGGGCCACTCATGCCATCAATACTTTCAGTTGATGAGACCAGGACACCAACAAGTCAAGTATTCAGACATATATCTGAGTCGAGCATTGTCTGTACATTGCACAGTCCACGATGAGTAGATATTAGCTGTGACATGGCAGACACGTGAGAACGGGCAAAAGGAGTCTAGCACGTTGGTTAGAGTTCCAGTCACAGGGCTTCTTGGTAACAGTGGTAGCTTTTCTATCTCAACTTACCCAGACTTGACAAATGGTAACCTGTGTGAAGAGTGAACATCATTGGTGAAATGGCAGACAAGTGAGAAGGGGTGAAAAGAGTCTGGCATATTGGTTAGAGTTCCAGTCATAGAGCCTCATGTTAGTTTTAGTCACTTCAATCTCACTTTACCAAGACTTGACAAATGGTAACCTGCATGATGTTTGAACATCAGTTGTGACATGACAGACATGCAAAAGGGGGCAAAAGGAGTCTAGCATCTTGGTTAGAGTTCCAGTCAAAAGGCCTCATGGTAGTAGTGATAGCTTTTCTATTTCAGTTTACCAAGACTTGACAACCTGTGTGAAAAGTGAACATCAGTTGCGACATGGCAACTGAGAAGGGGCAACAGGAGTCTTGCATCTTGGCTAGAATTCCAGTCACCATGGTTGTAGTCACTTCAATCTCACTGTGCCAACACTTGACAAAGGGTTAGTGTACCATACTTGTTGGTAACATGCATTTAGGATGGACCATTAATTTACATAATCACATATGTCATGGGTCCTAGAATGTTATTTTTATGGCAATGCACTTACAGACACAATTCCACATGTGGTATGTCATGGAGATGGATACATCTGGTCTTGTATGCAATAATACACATTGATACAAACAAAACAGCATCTCAGATACTTTGAGTATTATGTCAGTAATTGAAGTGCTAGAGTTCACTACCCCTGCTAGTCTGGTCAAGCCCTCACTATGCAGGATGGTCAGGACCTTCTCCTCCCAGGGAAAGAAGTGTAATGATGTGCTGGGAGGCCCAACGTCAGTCCTCCGAACCGCCAGGTAGTGGCTGTTGTACTTAGTACGTACCGTCAGCCTGATGTTGTTCCACCACTTCCTAATGTCACCCTGTGTGTGCAGGGTGATACCAACAGCATTCACTCTGTTTACTAGCCTGTCCCACACTTCCGTTTTCCTACTGAGAGGCATATGCTCGACTTGGGAGCCAAAAGGTTGGGGCTCTAATCTTATTATTTCATCCACCGTGACTGTTAACTCAGCCTCAGTGAACTGTGTTTTTTTGGGCCAGGCATGATAGAAAAAAATATGAGAGACTATTTGAAAGAACAAGTGGTACAAGTAAAAGTAAAATTATAGGAGGTGGAGAGTGTTATATGGTGAGATGAAAGTAATAAGGGGGCTGTCTTGGGTCAGAATAGTGTCTCCTATCTTCTGTGCTGTAGATGAGAAGCAAAGTATACTGGTCAGGGATGGGATTTGTTTTATAGTTTGATTAGCAGGCGTGCCCACTTGGCAAAAGCACATCCGCTGTGTAGTTTTTAAACCTATCCAATGGTCACTGTTGTGGTGATTTATTGCGTGTATTTGACTGCGGTCTACTGCTGCTGGGAGCCTGAAAGTACGACTGTGTAGTCATATTACCCTCTGTGGGTACACAACGGCCCTGATTGCTTCGTAGGACTCAACACCAACATGGCAGAGTGCCCAGATCCTGGCAGGAACAGCAAAATCACCACAGTTGGCATTTCAGACAGCACAACTCGTAGCACAGCAGGCGGTAGACCACCGGTGCAGTGGTGTCCTGGAGGCAGCGAATGCGGCATTTGGACTGCCGGACCGCCAAACTCGTAATTAGGGCCACAGTGTATAAGGTGGGAAACAGCATTTACAATGCGGTCTAAACCACAAACGTCAGTTTCAATTTCGACCGGCTGATTACAATACAGCCGGTCGGTATTGAATCCTGCCCGTCATTCCGGCCGGATTTCAACGGCTCAAGGAGGCTGTCGGCCAGTTGGAAGCCAGCCTGTAATCCATATGGTTTCCGACAGGCTTTCCATGCCGGGCTTTCCAACATTGAAAGCATGTCGAAAAGTGTGTTTGAGGTTCCCTAGAAGGGCCCCCTACTGTCTGCGATCTCCTGTTGGAGACATTGTTGATCCCCACACCTTGAGGTGCCTGCCAACGGGTGCAGGGATGAACACAAACCTCCATTTCTATATGAGAGCTTGTGTTACGGCAGGTTTACAGTCATTACACAAGCTCCCATAGAGAACTATGAGTATGCGACCGCGCCATATGCGGTTGCATTGTAATTAGGCAGTCGGGACTGCCAACCTGATTCCCAGACGGTGTCGGTTGGAGGCATCATAAAGAGACCCTCAGTTATTATTTGTTATGAACTGTAAAATGTTAAATTAATTAAAAATAAGTTATATTAATATTTACTAAAAATTAATAACTGTAGTATTGCCATTTAATAATTGTAAATGATATAAATTATTTTAAGTTGAAAAATAATTTATACAATTGTAAATTGATTTTTAGGGACGGGAACCAATAGATATAAGTGTTTAGGTGGGCAAGTGTATTAATACTCAGGTATTATTTTTATACTTTAGTAAAAATGTGTATGATTTGGAATTTAGAAAATGTTTTATTAATATTAAAAATAGTATTTAGGGATTGGATGGAAGGGATATAGAGGTTTGTGTTGGGCAGGTTTATTAATACTTAGGTATTAATTGTAGCAGTTGAATATTCATAATGAAAAGGAATTTATTTAAGTAAAAAAGTTGATGTTAATTATTTTTATATTATTATATACAAATATATATTATTTCATTTATAAAACATTATTTATTAATTTACAAACATTCATACAAATTGTCAATAGTATAACATATTTTAGAAAAATCTAAATACATTTATTGTGATATGTAACTTATCAGTAAAACATTGTTATTTTCCCACAGTTTACCATTAACTTGGTTAATATTGTCCTTTTTCAGTTTTTACCTTTCAGTGTGATGCTCACTGTCGTACATATTTCTATAGTTGGTGGAGCATCATGATCAAGATCGGAAGCAAGGAAGAGTTGCGGTGTGGTAAGAACAATTTACTTTACATTACTAAGTATATAGGTGGCTCCGTTCATTGTAAGGTACTGGAGGAAGTTAGTTAGATGTTAGATAGAAATATCTGGTGTTTTTATGGGTTTTTATCCTGTTTCCATTCCCATGCAGGTTGTGTTCATATGCTCACATCAAGACAGTTGTTTTATTTTCAAAGTCAGTTTAGAAAAATTACACGATAAATTAGTACAACTTTGTAAAACTTATTTTTACTTTTTGCCTACTTGCTTTTACTATTGTTCGTACCTCTTTCAGGATGAAGATCACGTGGTTTCAGGATGAAGATGAATGTATTGAATACAATACTATAATGTTTTTTGGGGATATTACAATTTTGAATCAGTGCTCATTTATTAAGGTGATGTTTTCATTAACAGCGTTTTCGACATGGATGTTCTTTACTAATGATATTTTGGTAAATCATTTTATTTTTGGAAAATTGATTTTTTACAAGCTACTGTAACAGAAAATAACTGTTATTACAGTGAGTTTTTTAGACTCACAATAAATATATTCACAGTAATTGAGTTTCAGGTGATGGTATTCCACTTAAAACCATGCATTTTCGGGATCTTAATTTTTTTCCTGTGGATGTTAATGTGTTCATATATGGATTACTGTTGACTCTTGGAGACACGTTTAAAAAGTCACCAAGAGTTGAAGAAAGAAGACAGTACAGGTAGGAATTTACATTTGTGATAAGTTGATTAAAAAAATGTAAAATGCCTATTGAATTGTATGAAATTGTTAAAACGGGCAAGTAATTCAGGGAAATATTAGTTAGTATTAGTAAGGCAATATGTATGCAATACTGTCCAGGTAGTATGAAGCCACCATCAATAAATATTTTTGAATTTGACCCAATAGTCTCTCAGACATGTCTTTATTATTTTTTTATGTATGTCAGTTTAGGCTACCTGACAGTGATTGTGAAAGTATAATTTCTTGGAACGTTTGTGCCTCATCACGATGGTGGTGAGATCACCGCCGTCAGATTATCGGTGGCAGTCCCACAGCCATCTGACCCTGCATGACCGCGCACTGCATTATGATGGAGGGCGAATGGAGGGGGGATGGAGAGACCGGCCGCCACGTATCCAACTGGGTACGGAGGGAATGCAATCCCTACAGCAGTGGTGGTGCCTTCTCAGGCACTGCCGTATGGATTACAGTAAAACCGCCATGAAAAGGCAGGTGGAAAGTGATTTAGGTGCCCGTAGCAGGCCCCCTTTCCCCCCTGGCCCTCCAATTTGGCCCCTGGGGGACACCACATGGTGCCTACCACATAATGCAGGGATATTTGCAATGTGTTTATTTTGGACAGCGGCATGTGCTGTCCCATTCCCGAGAGGATGGCGGTCGGACGCTCGTCCGACTGCCATCATAATCAGGCGCTAAGTTCCTTCTTCAAAATGTAAAAAAAAATATATTAGTTGGGGTGACTTTGGCAATTAATTTGCTGAAGGAGTAGTACCATCCTTCAATGGCATTGTTAGTCTTTTTACCTCCCTCTAAGCAGGTCATGTAACTAATCCACCATCCAATAGGAAATCTTTGTTTCCTCCTGTGACCAAACCTGTTTACATGGCCAATCCATATATCTACAAAATGATTTAGTAGGGGTGCCAATTTATCTTCATTTTGTGAAAAATAGTATCATTCGGAAACGTCTGTGTAGTTCTCGTCTGCACTGTCAGGAGATACGGAGCATAATTGTAATTCAAAATGAAGTTTACTGTATCATAAGTAATCCTCAAATAATGATAATTTATTAATTTTATGCCAACATGCCTGAGGAAAAATTTAAAAAGCCTGGAATTTAGGTACTACGGTATATTTTAGTAAATTGTATTAAGCATTGATAATTCAATTATTGCTTCTCTAGGACTTATATTCATGGTTTTGAATTTTATAACAGTTAAAAATTCAGTGAATGTTGAATTTTGGTTATCAAGGAGTAAATTATAAACTAAGGAGACAGTTGTGTTAATTATGTTAGCGTGAATAATGTACATTTTGGCAAATGGATGTGATGTTGACTTAAAACTACAATCCGTCATCCAAATGTCATTATTTTCAGGTGTTAAAAGGTTTAGGTTTGTGCTAAATATTAGTATTCTTTTTTGAGGGTTTTCATTGTCCTGCACTAGAAAAGGTTCTTCAGGGAAAGTGATTGTTAATTCATGGGGGGTGTCAATGTCAGAATATGTTTGAGAGTTATTCTTTGGGGATTACTTTTCTGTGTCTTTGTACCATTTTCCTAATTTTGGTAATTGTGGGCCTACTACTCGATATGTGCATGGGAATGGTTTCATATACCTGTCTTAAAACTGAGCCACTCTGTTTGTCTGACTCACAGCCATAAAAATCCTGGTGAAGAGGAAACTTGTAATATGCTTGGTGGTGCTGCAGCACTACCAAGCATATTGCAGCCTCAATAGCTCAGCAACAATGCGGTTGCGGCAGTCCCCATGCGGTCCCACAGCCCAACTTATAATAGGGCAGTTGGACCTGCTGTGCGACGATGCTGACCACCACCATCGTGGCTACAGCGGTTCATTGGACAGCTGTAGTCATAATTAGGCCTTTAGTGTCCAATGGGAAACAGCATTTACATCGCATTTGATACATTGCATGCCATTACAACGCGGTTTTTACAACAACTGTGTTGTTACATCACGAAAAATTACATTGCAAGTCATTACAACGACTTTATGTAGGGGGGAGACGGTGTTGGATTTACAATCCAAAACCTTCCCTGCTGTTGCACCTACTGGAGTAGGAATGGTAAATTATACTATCCCTAAGTCCAGTGCGCCTCCTACAGCAAGTTGTTGTAATAACTTGCGATGTAATGGTTCATGATGTAACAACGCGGTCGTTGTAACGACCGTGTTGTAATGGCATGCGATGTATCGCATGCGTAATAAAGACATATATTCATGGCCAGCACCTGCCCTAAAGTTATTATTTGGTGGTGTTGGAATAGTAATTTTGCCCCTAAGTCACTGTCCAGCACTCGTCCTGATGTAAGTACTCAGTAGAGTAGAATAGTTAATTTTGACTTAGTTAGTGCCCAACACCTGCTCTGAGGTAATTACTTGGTGGAATTGGAAAAGAAATGTTGCCTTTTTGTCACTGTGCAGCACCTGCCCTGAGGTAAGGACTGGGTGGAGTTAGAATATAAATGATGTTCCTTTGTTACTGTCCACAAATGTCCTGAGTTTAGAATTCAGTTGAGTTAGAAAGCCAATACTTTATCAAGCTGAAAAGTATTGTATGTAAACTTATTTGAAATGTACAGACCCAGAATGTTTTTGTTGGGTCATCTTTTGAAAAGTTTATGGTTGAAATCTGTAAATTTAGCAAAATAAAAATTAGTACATCTGTTGTATAAGTAGGCAGTGCATATATAAGCATTTCATTGTGAAAGTTTTACTTACTTGGATGGGTAGATGGTGTAGTTTATTGTAGTCAAGTCTCTGTTCACAAATATTTTCTGTGTGCTCTCGAACGTAATCACTATAGTAGTTGATGTGAAATAGTGGGCAAACCTTTTTATACATGTTTGGTGTGGAAGATGAAAATTGAAGCAAAGATATGTGTTGGAATGTTCATTTTAGCTGAGTTTTATTGTGTATGTGTTGTTAATTATTTTGTTCTTAAAAAGAAAACATTTATTTCAATTCCTGTTTTAAAATGAGAGCTATTTATATTTGGGAAAGGTGAAAGTAATGGGTTAAGATAAAGGTAGGACTACATTGCAAACGTTGTATTTGGGAATGCGTTTTTCAATATGACTTGTTTTTTCTCTTATTTTATTTATGATGTTTATCTGTAGAATGTGTTGTGGGAGATGTATATTTTTTGTTCTTTTTAGAAATTTTCTATATTTTGTGAATTAATGGGATCTTCTTTATTTTTTGTAACGGCAAATTGTAATGATATGCGTGCTAATATGCTCCATGCCAATGGTATGTATGTTAATGACACTTTTAATAGTTCCCTATGTACATGTGTGATAGTGTGTTTCGTGGTGAAAATGTGGATTGTAGTTGTTAGTGCATTGTAAATAATGTCTGGTTTATGTGTGCATGATAAAGGCCCTCATTATTCAGTCATACAACTGTGTCAGGTGCTTTCTTTTTTATTCCAGTGGCCTGAATTCCACTCCAAAATCCACATATGAATAATGTGTGTGAATCCGGGCAAATCACTTTATTTACCTCTGCCTCAAATTATAAATAAGGGTGATGTAAACCTGTGCTGTCTAGTAAAGGTCAAGTTATATATTTCTAAATCTTCATTCATCAAACACTGATTTGTATAAGCATGCTTCAGCTAGATAGTCTGCCTGCCATTCTACCAGGAGTACCTATTTCATAATTGTTTTTAACAAAACTATTTGTTTTCAACATCGCACTTTTTAAGCAGCCTAAAAGCCTTTTGTTCCTGATATACTACCACTAGTGTTTAAACAATAGAGGGAGACCCCTTGTTCTAACCAAGGGAGTAGAGTACTCTTCACAAGTTCAATAAATTGTAGGGGTGGGCGGAATTTGCGGAATTAACCTTCGCAAATTATCGCGAGAATGTTTAAAATTATCGCAAACAAGCAGAAATATCGCGAAGATGCGGAAGGTTTTTTCCGGCATGTTCGCGCGATTTTCTGCATGGTTGCGGGTCGCCAACTTACCCATGTGGCTGCTTGCGGGCGCGGCCATCTTGTTTTGAGTTGTTCTCGCGGTGCATGATCGCGAGAAGAAAGACGTGATCGCGCGACGCATGACGTCACTGCGGGCGCGAACTGTCGCGAGACAGCGCAAATGGCTAAAAACAATACAACATCTCATGGAGAACGCGACCGGATCAAGAAAACTTGTCGGCGAACGCAGGGAATCAGGTAAGGCGATCGCGCGCGCGCGAGAATGTATCATTTTACAGCGCGAGCAAGAAACAAATTATCGCCAAGCTGCGGAAACCGGAATTTTTGACATCTTCGCGCTCTCCGCGGAACGCAAAAATGTCAAAATATCGCAATTTCCGCGAACGGAACGAAATTTTTGCCCAGGCCTAATAAATTGTCCCCCGGCAATAGAATACAATATTATCTCTATATAAAAGATTCTAGACTGTCTCTTATCTTTCAGTACCCACACTAATATTGCTCCTAATACACTGCTCAATATTACTAAAACAAACTCCAATTAACAGTTGAACTCCTTTATACATACAAAACATGTTTTATTAGAATAGAATCATTACATTAAAATTAATTCCTCGTCAGGAATGCGCATGCGTGGGCTCCCGCGCATGCGCAGTTCCCAGAAGAAGACGCGCTGGAGAAGGATGGAATCCTGGGGACGCCGCCGATAAGGTGAGGTTATTTAAAAATTGCTTTGTTAATGTATTTAATGCTGCGGGCGGGAGGCGGGCGGGTGGCAGGCAGGAGGCGGGATGTGCGTAACGGAACTATGCGGAGAGTGCAGAGATTGATTCCATCTCCGTGCCTCTCCGCGTAGGTCCCTTACGCACATTACGCCCACACTTATACTCAACCTGCCCAGAAGGGCATCCGTCAGTGCTGCTCTTGCCACTCATTATTGGCTCCCACTGGAGCAAATAAATACTTTCAAGGCAATGTGCCTATCTAATAAAATCCTTAATGATAGAGGCCCTAAATAATTGTTCCCATTGGTGCAGCCCTACCTTCCTCCACACAACCTGAGATCTATGGGGGCTAATCTAGTGTCAGTACCTCATGTTGTTAGGGCCCGGTCAGTGGCCCTTTCTTGGGGCTATTAAACAGCTAAGCATTAGAATTTCTTACCGGTCCAACTAAGAATGGAACCATCTCAAACAATTATCCATAATAGGCTCATAACGAGGCTGTTTAGTTAATCCTATGTGAGGCTCTTGGTGAGAGACTGATCTTATTAGCATTCCGCTTCCATCATTATATGTCTGGTCCTAGCATGGGGACACACCGTCCAGTGTAACCATTGCTCTCTAGAAGAATTTTTATTATGTTTTTTTATTATGATGTTAGTCACTGGTTTTCTAGAGACAGCAGTCAGAATTACAGTTCAGCAGTCATTGATATTAACACAATGCTCATCAGTTGGCCAGCTCCAGCCAATGGCGTGGAAACACAGTGGAAAAAAGCAATGTCAAAGCCAATACGTCTGGCTGTAATGTAGGCAAGCACAGGAAAACACACATTCTCTTTGCACACGTTAGTACATTGAAACCAGAGCTAGTGGCTTTGACAAACATTGTTGTAGGAGAGTAGGATCTGCTTCACATGGGTACCCCCACTTTTTGCTGGTGTTTCACTGTTTTTTTACCTTGGTCTGGCTGTGGCCCTGCTAATCAGGACCTCAGCCTAGGTGCTTCCTCACTAAAATGGTTTCCATGTACATTAGATACATTCCTAATTGGATTCTAGAGTGCCTTATGAGTCCCTAGTATATGGTATACTATGTACCCAGGGCATAGGTAGCTCAGAGGCCTACCGGGGCTGAAGCATGTATTATGCCCCCCCTGGGAAGCACTCCAAAATGACACCACAGGTCTGCTACTGCAGCCTGGGTAAGGTGGTGCATGAACCCCTAACTGTGGTATAGGCTACCTATATCACTACCATTGCACACACATATAAAACCTATAAGTCACCCCTATGGCAGGCCTTAACAATCCTGAAGACAGAGTGCTTGGTTTTTATGTGAGAGGGTGTCCCTGCATGAGCAGAGCCCCTCTGCAGCATTCGGAGTACCTCCTCTGATGCTGTTTGTGGTGCAGCCTGACCATATACTCTTAAGTGCATTATAACCTCGCGGTAAATGCAACCTTTGGACTGGTTGCACGGAAAAATGTCGTGTTTGGTGTCAAACACTTTGGAATACTACCCCCACCAGTTCTGACTTTCTTAATGCCCTGGCATCACAAAATGGATGCCACTGCCATAGACACGGGTCTGGCCTCCTGCTGCTGACCGAAACTCCAGCAGGGGAGGCCTTGACAATAGGTTTCCTGTCCTAGGGAGGTGTAACCACCTCCCCAGACAGGCAGATGTGTATTGGGGCTGGGCAGGAGCACTCTCTAGGGCTTTGAAGTCCTGCACTGGGGGCACACTTGGTGTCCCTGTGCATAGTCCAGTTCAAACCGGTTGCAGGGGCTTCATGCCCCTGCTCTGGCGTGGAACTGGACAAAGGAAATGGGTGTAATCACCCCTCTTTCCAAACCCTCCCATAGGTGGGTCCCCAGAGTATGTCCAACCCCCTATCTTAGTATAAGTATAGGAACCCAGTCCTTGAGATTTTAGATTACCCTGGTCGAAACTCTGCAACATATATCCTGGACCTTCGACTTTCTATTTCGACTAGAAGATGGAAGAAATCTCCCTTGGGGTCAAGGAGTGACTCCCCTGCTTGGTAGGCACCAAAGAAGCAACTGTCCGGTCTGCAACTCTGAAGCTCCCGCCGGACGCTGAAGTCTTTGCATCACCAGAGGTGGATTTCCAGACTTCCCCGAGGCTACCCTGAGTCCACAGCAAAGCTGAGGCCTGTGGCTATTGTGGGCAACGTGGAACCATGATCCCTGGACACCATAATCTTTTGCTGGTACATCATCTTCCTGTCTTCCTCGAAGTTGTGCTTTGCGGTCTGAGTAGCCCCAGTTTTGGGCATCTACAGCACCGAAGATCTCTGGCATCCACTCCACGAGTGACCCGTGGGCCAGTTTCCAGTGCGACTGCTCAAGGCTCCTTCGCGATCGCTAGCCCGTTGGCTAGTGGGTCCCCACGAAGGCAACTCCTCTTCTGCTTGGGCTTTCCTGGTTGCTACAGATGTGCTCTGACTTACCTTTGCTGGGTGAGTCCCCCAGACCTTGCTGGTCTGCACCAACGTCTTTCTTCTATTTCCCCTTGACTTGCCGTTACCAAGGCTTGTTGGGTCCATCCTGGTCGCCGACACCGCAGCACTTGACAGACTTTATAGGACAGCTCGAATCCAACTCCTGGTCATCGTCGATGTCCCCTGGACCTCGTGGCTGAAGAATCAAGACAGCTGTCAACTCACCTGAAGCACCCGACATCTGTGGGCATTGGACTATTGTGCCCCTGGTCACTGGTAAGTGACCCAGACTCTGTCCCCTCTGCTTTCAGCTTCCTTCCATCCTTGATCCAGGCTTGGATCTCTTCGGACACTTCTCCTCTTCACGGCAGCAGCACTTCTTTGCCAGCTTCCATTGAAGATAGCGCCGCGACCCGACACCAAAAGACACCTATGCACCCAGCTTCCCTGGGTAAGGTAACTCGAGTACTCCAGTGCTGCAGTGGGTGTTGGCCATAGACACCTCTAAGTCCAAAAGGGTTCGCTTGTAGTCATGCTCTAAGTGTCCTTAAACTCTAAATTTCCAACCGTGACTTTCCCCATAGAAGTTAACGGCGATTCGCGGCTGTGTTCTCACACTGCACGCGTCCCCCGTGGGTCCCCTGTGTCACTACCTTGGGTGGTTCCTTGTGGTCCAAGCACTTCTTCAGCCTCTAGACCTTGTTTCTAGTTCAGTCATGGTTCTTATACCACTTTATTGGTATATGGTTTGGTACGCCCCTAGGGCCCAAACGTGTATTTGTGCTTTTACTGTTGAATACTGACTTGTAACTTAAGTACTTCGAACTCCAGCCTCATAAAGAGACTAGAGGGGTGTGTTTTATCTTAAATACATATATTTTGAATATATACCTTGTGTGGTTGTCCTTTCATTTGGTCATTCAAGAGATTATAGACTGGTAAAGCAAGTTGCTTTACATTCCCTCAAGACTTAGCCTGAAGGCTGTTCTCCATAGCAACCACTAGGATAGCTTTCAATAAAGGTTGTCTTTAACCTATCACCATAAGGGGTTGTTTGGACTGATACAGGATGCCCACTATAACTAGTGGACAGCCTATATCAGGCCAACTTCTCACAATTGTCAATTAGTGATTTTATTTGCGACACAGTGGTACTACTCAATAAATATGAATACTTTATTTCTAAAGTTCGAAGTACG
This sequence comes from Triturus cristatus, assembly GCF_964204655.1. NCBI lineage: Eukaryota > Metazoa > Chordata > Amphibia > Caudata > Salamandridae > Triturus > Triturus cristatus. The sequence continues at coordinate 1,080,502,374 of NC_140592.1, read as the reverse complement.
TAGCTGCATTTTTTAAGAGATCAAGTGTGCATCCAATACATGATGACCATTGAGTAAGCAAACAAAGCCTGTCAGAAGGATCGAATACTCTGTGATAAACCCTTGTAACACAAGCCCTCAAAGCTTTATAATATGTACTCATAATGTTCAATTCAAAATGAAACCCTTGTACCAGAAAACGGTTCCTAGTTGCCAAAATAGAATTAGAAACTTGTTCTTCAATTAGATGTAGGAGGGATTTCTTCCAGCAAAATCTTAGACCAAGTATCAATGTCCAAAGTGTTAACAAACAAAGAAATGTTGGAGTCATTTCCAGAGCTAACCAGTTTAAACTGCAAGGTGGAGAAATCTACCTTATCATACACAGTATATATCAATAAAAGTGGCATAAACTGCCATCCTCTCTAAATGTATTTGTTTTAAAAAAAAAGTGTGGATTACTTTTGCATTAAGCAAGGGCCTCAAGATTTGATCCAACATTTCTGAGGTCTCCTTTAACCCTTTAATTGCTAGGTCTTTTCGCCCTATAACGTTAAGCCCTTCTTTGGCTATTTTGGACAGTTCACACATAGCCCTCCATACCTGTTTTTTTACACATAAGGTATCCGTGCCAAATTGGTGTCCTTTTTTTCAACATCCGAGGAATTCCAAAGATTTGTGGATTTCCCTGAAGGGGACTGGGGAAATAGCGGTGTTAATAGTATCAAGATTATATTAGGACATCAAAACATTTTGTTTATTTTTTATAGATTAGTGTTTTTAGTAAGCTAAATGTTTTGTACTGAAATTGTTAACATTTTCAAATTCAGTTGTATATATACATATCAATAACTGCTAAAGAAAATTACCAGTGGGATATTGGGTTTTAGGAGGAACAGTGTGTGGAGAATTAAAAAAATATATATTTTAAAATTAAAATAAGTAACTATTTTGAATTGATAAATTAGACCAGGCATCTCCAACAAGTAGCTCGTGAGCTACTAGTAGCTATCCAGTTTCCTGTAAGTAGCTCTCCAGTGTGCAGCCTAAGACAACTAAATTAGACATGTGTGCTTGTTTGAATTAATATATGTATATCAAACTTGAAAAAAAAGTATATGAGATGAAACGGGGTGGATTTTCAGAACTCATAAGCTGATGTATGGAGAAGAATGGTTGAATTTTCAAAATGTATTTTCTAACTGATATTTGAGTGAGATTAATTACTAACATTATTAACACTAAGAATTTGCACTGTTATGTATTTCCCATGTAGAGGCATACCACTTTGACTAAGCATCTTTATGCTACTACTAGCAATAAGAGGCATATTTACAGTTTTCACGATGTTGAGTTGGCGATAGGGGCTTCGCCTTATTTACAAAGCAATGTTAAGCCACTTAATGTGGCTTAACGCTGCCTGGTAAATAAGGCACCCTTTCACGCTATACTTAGCGTGAAAGTGGAGGGCGATGGGTGTTGTGGTGGGCATTCCACCGCAACACCCATTGAATTTTGATGCTACCCCATATTTACATGGGTGGCGTAAATATGGGACAGCGTCAAAATTAAGACCAGGGAAAATCTTACCCTGGCGCAATCAGGAGATTTTTTTTTTTATCCTTGTTTTTGTTGCTTTAATGTGTGCTGTGTTGTGCAGCACACATGGAAACAGCAAAACACCATTGATTGTTTATGTACAGGAAGGGACAACTTCTATCGCAGGCACCCTTCCAACATAGTGCGTTGCAAGGGAATATTGTTTATGTGCAGGAAGGTTTCCCTTCCTGCCCAAAAATAATCATTTTAGAAATATTACGTTGTAACTTCTATGTGTACTGCATTAAGCAGCACACATAGAAGTTACAAAATGCCATTTAAAATTTGTTTATTTGCAGGAAGGGACACCTTTCTGCACATAAACAATATCCCCTGCAACGCACTATGGTGCAAGGGCACCTGCGATGGCGCTAGGCAGCTAAATTTAGTGCCAGCGTAGGGGGAAATGCAGAGCTGCACCATATTGTTGTATGAAGTGGCGGAGCGAAGCTTTAAGCCAAGAAGGCTAGCGTTGTGCTCCGTCACTTCATTGTAAATATGCCCACAAGTGCCTTATGCACTGAACTGATCACTGCTGGTAACCTTTGCATATGATGGCTACTAATGAAATCTAGGCTATTTTAATAAGAAATGCATCTCTAATAACACTACTAGCTCGGATGGATTTTCATTGAACATAAGTAGCTCTTATTATAGAAAAGGTTGGAGACCCCTAAATTAGATTATTCAAAATAGTCCTGTTTTTTAAAATATTTAGCAAAAAATCTAATTTTCATTAAGATCAATATTGATGGTTTAGGAAAGCTTTAAAACAATAAATGAAATAGTGCACATTCTTTCAGAAAAATAATATTAAAAAATAATTTTAGTAAACAGTTAAGTATTTTAAAATTTTTAGATCTTTTTCAACATTTTAGTAATGTGTTAATATTTTTTTGAAATAGTAATTGCATTTCAAAAATATATTCTACATTTATAAACCTGTAACAAATATTGTACTATATTTTTTGAATTATGGTTTATTTGTTATTTTATGGTTTATAGTTTTGGAAAGTGTGAAAAAGAATTTCAAAAATATTTCAATTATTAATAGTAATAACATATTTTTTTATTTTAATATTTTAGTTGGTATATATAGGTTTGCAGTTTAGTTTAGTTTGTTTTTAGATTAATTTATATTTACTTTTATAGTAAAAAATGTATATGGAGTATTGATAGTGGTTTGAAATTGTTTAATTTGGATTATATATTTTCAAATGTTTTATATTGAAGTGGATATTGTAAATTTCACATCTTTAACATTCAGCGCCTTTTTCAAATATCCTTGGAATCAATTGGATTTATCAAATGTTACCCTTTTTCATATTACAAGTACCGCTGTCCGTGGATCACCTTACCCACGGTTGCTTTCTGACCGTCTCGAGCTCGGAGGTCCACCAGCGGTATTACGAGATGGTCGGATTGTCTTTGCAAAGACCACCGGTGAACCACGGAAACAACCAGCCAACGCCTACCATGGTGGACGTGAAATGGGCCAATGAGGCTGTGGGGCTCAGACCGCCTGTAAAACTGGTGCAGTGCTTTCGAGGTGAGGGCTATTAGCACTGCATCGTCAGCATAAAACAATACTGAAAGGGGGGTCATTTTATTTTAGGAACATCAGGAGTGCAACATTTTAAATGAGGGCTAAGCGTATTATATGCAAAATAAACAATAAAGGGACAAGCACACACCCTTGACGCACCCCACGGTCAATGTTAATTTCTTTAGAAACGTCACCATTTTGTCTGAATCTAATCCTCACCTTCATATTCTCATGCATGGAAGCTAAGAACTGGACAAGTGTTTCGTCCATCCCCATTGCCAATACAATATAACTCAGTGCGATTGACACAATCAAATACCATGGACAAGTCCATGAAAGCAAAGTATAGTGGTGTTTGCTTTGCTATTGTGTATTTGTCCAAGATCAGATTTGAATTCAGGTATTGCTCTATGGTACCTACACGGTTAAGAAAACCATATTGACAAGAATTTATGATTTTATTTCCCAGTACTCACTACTAATCCTATTTTATAGGAACCTTTCCATAATTTTTACTGCTGTATCAATCAATGAAAAAAGGCGGTAGCACATTGGTGAGGCTCTATCTTTCTTCTTAAAAATTGGGACAATGGTAGATGTGGCACAGGAGCATGGAGCTGATGAATGTTTGAGATTATTAAAAACATTTTCCAACATTGGGGCCCAGAGTTTGATGTTACATTTAATACTCCATCCGTGCCAGGTGGCTTTCACCCAGCACTCTGTGGAATAGCAGTGACAACTTCCTGCAAGGTAATCTGCATATCTGGGTAAGCTCTATCCTTCATGCTAGGCTGCCATTCCTTTACAGAAGCCAAGTAAATTTGGGAAAAATGTGCCTTCCATTCTTCACCAGTAATATAATTGCCAGTCGTGGTCACTGTGATATTAACGGATCTCATGGCTGACACAGCATTCCAAAAGAACTTGCCATCTTTCTTTAATGCTGCATGAACCAATGTGTCCCATTGTTGGGAGATTTCCACTTTCCATCCCTTTGTGGTAGCTGTTTTATACTTTTTCTGAGAGATAGCCACCACGGAGGGGTCCCTAGGACTAGAAGTGAGGGCTCTACACAATAATTGGTTTGCTACTGAACATTGTGGTGCTGAGTAGACCACTTTGACAGGTTCTGAGAGGGATTTTTTATTACTTGTGCAGTAGACCACAAAGGAGCTGACTATCTTCTCATTATCACCATTGACTGCCAATTGCCCAAGGCTGATTCCAGGTTCACCCATGCTACTTCTTATAAGAATATGGGTCAGGTTGAGGAGTTTCCAATTCACCCTTATACATTCAGTAGATGGGAGATTTCATATCACCCTGAAACTATCAGTAGGTGGATGCAATTTGCCAATCTCAGTATCAATCTTGCCTTATCACATTATACCCATACGGTCTTGCCCAAAAGTGCAACCACAATACCCTATTATGCATGAAGTTAGGCAACCTGTTAGAGAACATGTATCACAACTAGAATATCAAGGCAAAATTGAGCCGTGCATCTCTCCAATAAATAATCCTTAATATCCTGTAGCCAAATCATATCATTCTCACAATATAGTCTTAAACTATAGACATTTAAGCAGTCATAAACACAGTTTTGCAAAACAAAACTCACATAGCATTGCTTTGATGAACAACATTGTCCGTCAAAAATTGCAAAATAACATTGGACATTTCCAATGTTTTCTCTAAAAACATAGCACCTGAAACCAGAGATTTGATGGCATTTACCCCATTAGGGACAAAAATTGCATTTTCTATGCTTCGTCAAGGGTATAAGAACAGTCTGTTTGCTGCCTGTGTTTTGTCAATTTTACAAGAAATGTATCCAGAAGTGTTGTCATTCGTTGATGACATTTACCTCACAGATAATGATTTAAACACACACTTGGCCAGAGTGGATCGCATAATTTTAGGATTTGCTCAACATGGCTACAAACATCTAAAAGTGCTTTTCTAATTATCCTCTTTATAAGATAGAAATTATCAAATGAAGGCAGAAGCGTAGCCCCACATTTCTTACAGAAACCACCAACACACTAAAAAAGCTACAATCACTTTTAGGCTTTCTCAAATTTGGTAGAATATACATACCAGATTAAGCACAGCTGGTTAAATCATTGTACAGTTTAATTTGTCCTGATTTTTCAGAAAAGCATTGGACATCAGAACAAGGGATGGGCAGAACTCGCAGAGTTTTGCTCCATGGAATTCCACTGAGTTACCAAAAAACTCTGTGAGATTCCACAGAGTTTCACGAGCAGTGAATTCTGGTCTTTCCCCCTTCATGTGCTGAACTTTAGCTCTGGGAGTTTGTCCTGCACTGTAAAATCAGCAGGAACGACACCACATAGGATGTCCGATGGTGCTGCTTCTTTCTGCCACTCAACTAGTTTTTTTACTTGGAGTAGCAGCTTGCGCAACGCACACAGTAACTTTCTCAACACAACCAGCCGTGAACACCTGTGTTGAGAAATCTTGCCAGGAGGTGGTCTTGCACTCGTATTCTTTCTGCTCATGAGAAAAACACAGCCATGCAGCAGTTGGCAGAGTTTTTGGCAGAGTTTTTTCTGTACCCCGCTCTCCAAGCCGAGTGCAGACTGTGAAAAACTCTGCGAACTCTGCTGGCGTAGTGGAATTTACCACCCACCCGTAATCAGAATTTACTGATAATGTCATATCTCTTCAAACAGGCATGCTTTCATCCAAACACGTATACGCTTGTGTGAACAAAACAAATTAAGCAATTAACATCAATGCAGGTTCTACTAGCTATCTATATGTGACCTTTAATGAAGGTGAAACAGTGCCGAATGTATATAAATCACATTCATATTCCAACGCAGAAAAGCAGTTGCATCCATTGTTCTGATGGTAGTCCAAACAGGTGTCATCATGAAGTGTCCATTAGTTCAGGGGAAACTCATAATTGTGGTTTCTCCCATTCCAGCCTTAGAGGCAGTCACAAAAGCAAGTGTTCCTAACACTAAAGCCTTACATCCACAATGGATTCAGGAGGCCACCTCCTTGACAGCTACTTATGCAGATTATGAACCCAAATCAAGAATACAGGAATTACTCTAGTATGAACAAGAATACCCCATGTCAAATAACATTTTGCCTCTAGACCATTATGATTTTATAATCTACACTGATGGTTCAGCCAAACCTGCGGTTAGTACTAAGCATAAGTACTTAATAGCATGTGCTGCCACGAAGGGTGTCATGAAAGAAGGCAATTTTCAGGCACACAAAATATATACAGTAACTTCAGGTGACTGTGCCCCTCAACTGGCTGAACTGAAAGCTTTGGTTTTGGTGCTGCAGAATACAGATCCTGAATTCCCAACACATAATAGGGTGTGATTCCTACTACTGCATCCAGTCCTATAATGATAACTTACACTATTAGTGCTTGAATGGATTCAGAGACTCAAAGTCAAAGTCATTTATTGTATTGATTATTTAAAATCTTACAACAGTACAAAAGAATTAAAAGTTATATTCCTACTATAAAGTCACTTAAAATTGGATTACACAGACAAATTTGGTCAATTAAATATTTGCAGTAAAAGCCTCACCGAGTTTCTTTTTGGCTAAAATTAGGAACTTTACAAAAGAAACATTTAAAATAATATCGTCTGGAGCCATACATTTGATCACCGCCTGCCTACATGACTGTATGCTGCGAGTATTAAAATGAGCCTTAAGAAGTCTTTTTCTTTCTTGTAATAGTCCAGGACAAATACATAGTAAATGAGTGATATCTTCCTCTCCCCACTTACACTGTCTACATTTTGTTTTGGTTTCCTGAAATTCCCATGGTGGGAGATGACATAACCCAGGCATAGATCCGAATCTCGCTCTAAGCAGAACCTGCTTGTTTTTTTCTGTCCACGGAGTTGTCAAATATTTTTGGATCTCCTTCTTTTTATATCCATTTACTACCATCCATGCATGGTTTCTCTTTGTAAGAATAGCCTTATCCTTTACGACTGATAAGTGGGCTGCAGTTTTATTAATAATTTTCTTAAATGATAATTTAGTTATGTTCATTTCCCATATAGATGTGATTCCAAATGCTTTAATTGCCTCACTAAGATAGTGAGCAGCAGTGGAGTTAGTGTCCCTTAATATTTCTGACCATAGGAGCTGGGAAATCTCATTGTGTTGATCAGTTTTTATTCGATTCCAGACTTTTATAAAATGTCCTTGCCTTGCAAACTCTTGATTAGTGAGGCCAAATTCTAACCTTATTTGCGAAGGAGACGCATTCGCTGGGAGGTGGAAAAGCGCTCTGTAGACTCCGGTTATGATTTTGTTAAGGTTGGCGCTATCGTTACCCATCACGGCTTCGCTGCCATATGTAATCGCGGGTAAAAGTTTTGCACCAACTATATTTAGGAGGGGGCCATAGATCAGGGAAGGTAAAGATTTCTGAATAGTTCTAAAAGCTGAAGTTAATGTATTAGCTTTTCTTTGTGACTCTTTGGTGTGTAGATGGTAGGTGCCCTTTCCATCAAATAGTACTCTGAGGTATCTATAGACCTCAACTTGTTCCAGTTCTATTTTTTCCATAAACCAACGGCTTTTATATTTACGCCTAGTGTTTTTGGCAACCACCATAATTTTGGTTTTGGTCTCATTTATAACCATCCCGTTCTCATTTGAATATATATGAGTCCTTCTAATTCACCGCTGTAGGCCCTCTTTTGTGTGGCTCATCGAGATGACATCATCTGCATACATCAGATTTGTGAGCCTCTTTTCTGCCAGTTTCGGGGGATGTGCATTTTCTAACATTGGAGGTAGGTCGGCGAGGAACAGATTAAAAAGAAGGGGAGCTAGCACACAGCCTTGCTTTAGGCCTTCATTTGCTGGAATCTCCCTAGATAAAGTACGACCATCACCCATCCTCACGCTCGCCCATGTCTCTGAATATAGGAGGCAGATTAACTTAAGTAGTGGAGTCAGAATTCACATTTTTTCTAATTTTTTCCAAAGAAGTTTTCGGTTGACACAGTCAAATGCCGATTTAAAGTCTATAAAACAAAGATACAAAGGTTTTTTTAACCGGAGAGACTTATCAATTAAAAGTGCAAGAATCATTATGTTGGTAGTGGTACCTAATCCTTGAAAGAAGCCTGTTTGATTTATGGGCATTATTTTTTCTTCCATCTGCCATTCTGTTAGCTTCATAAGTATTATTCTGGCAAAAAGCTTAGCGTCAGTATCTTGCAATGTGATCAGTCTGTAGTTTTCAGGCCGAGCCCAATCACCTTTTTTAAAAATGGGGCTTATTAGGGAGTCATGCCATGACTTAAGTACCATTCCTGTCCGAGCAACTTCTAGATATAATTTTTCCAAGATGGGTGCCCATAATTCTGGATTTTCTTTGAGGAGTGCAAATGGAATCCCGTTTGGGCCCGGTGCGCCGTTCTTCTGTTGTTTTATGAGCTTAATTATCACTTCTTTATCTATATCTATGGTTGCGTCTGTGTCATTGCCTTGGTAAGAAGTGGTATTTACATTAACTGTTTTGTGCCCCTGTTGCATTTCTATTGGGGTTATATACACAGTCTCTTGATTCAGATGCCTCCTCAAGTACTTATCCCATTCCTGCTCAGACAAAGGTGATGAGACTGCTTGCTTATAAGGTCTTGCAAGACCGTTAATTATAATCCAAAAGTCCCTTGAGTTCTTTTGCTTACTGGCGTGGAATATTTTTGCCCAAATTGCTTGTTCGGCTTTACTTTTCTCACCCCATATTAGTTTTTTTAAGTTCTGGTTTAATAACTTTTGTTTTCCCTTGTATTCTACATTTCTCCCTATTTTATTGGCTCTTCTGATGATCCTATTTCGTTCTTTCTTTAGTGCTCTTATTGTTAACGGCATATTCAGAGTAGCTTCGTTTTCCTTTTTATTTTTCCTCCTATAATTTGGCCTATTTGGTCTTAATTGGTCTTCCGTTTTAGTTAGGGTACTGATCAATTTTTCCCATTGCTCTATCATTGTTTTTGATGTAGTGTCTCTCAAGGTTTTATCCAGGATCATTACTAATTGTTCTTTTATTTCTTCTTTATTTTCCATGTTCCAGATTAGTTTTTTATAATTAATAGTACCAATATGCCCTTGAATTGTCCGGTAGATCTTTTTTGCCGTTACTCCAATATCCATTAGAATAGACTGCTGGGCATGGTCACTTTCATTTACTTTTATTAATCGATATGAAATGATGTCTTGGAACATACAAACTGATGTCATTGTGTAGTCAATCCTGGAATTTCCCTTATGACCATGGTAGCTGTATTTAGGTGGAACATCTGGTTTTACTCTTCCGTTTAGTAGTCGAAGGCCCAAAGCTTCCATGTTTTTTAAGAAAGCCAAAGCTATACGATTACAGTTGGAAATAGTCGCCATCCCTATATCCTGCTCAGGAATTAGTCATTGTAGATTTTGGATGAGCGTGGTCTCATCTCTTATGTGGGAAGACGTTAAATTGAGATTAAAATCCCCGGTGATCACAAAATCGGCTGTTGGTTCATTCAACATTTTATCAATTATAACTGTGTTCAGGGATCCACATACTGTCTCTCTGGTTTTATTTGTAGGCAATATATAAACAGAGATCAAATATATAGTCCTAGCGTTTTGAGTATTTGTTTTATATCTGAGTTTAACCATCAAAATATTCGGGTCATCTATCTCCACTTGTTCATGGTTAATATGCAACGCGTTGGAAATGAATATTGCCTGCCCAGCACTTGCTCGCCCAAACCTTTGCTCTTTCGTTGCTTTCTTGTAATACCCTGCATAGCCGTGTAGCATAAATGGTTTAAGTTCCCATGTTTCCTGCGGGACTACTATTTCTGTGTGACCATGTATTGAGTCTATACAAGCATTGCGTATTTTCCCCCTCAATCCATTCATGTTCCATGAACATATTTCTATTATCTCTTTATCTTTATTGATAGATCCTGTTGGATTTGGAGGGGCATATCATTGTGTATGGTTACTATGGAGTGCCATATTAATCCCTTTCTCTTTTATTTCATGGTTTGTTTCTCCTTTACTTTGCATGTTTACGGCTACAATTTTTTTCCGGGATCTACCTAGAGCGTTTTTTAATACTGACGTAGACTTAGACCTTAGTATTTTTTGTTTTGGAAGATTGTCGACATCTATAAAGGGAGTGGGGTAGACCTCTGGGAGTTGTTTCATTAATGTTAATCCCCATGATTTAAATATTTGCTGCTCTTTCATTATCTGATCAACTAAAGATAATGATGTTAATGTGATTAGAGTTGGAGTTTGAGTGGTAATTTCATCCTCAATAAATTGTACAGAGATAATGTCTTCACTTATAATATTATTCAATGAGGGTATAGATTTAAAGAGTCGGAGTAGATTCCCTCGATTGAGTATATCTTGTTTACCTCTAGATTGAAATTCCGGTGTAAATATAAGTTTCTCAGCATTTTTAGGGATATGTTGATTAATTTGATCCTTTTGCTCTATATGATTTGTTCGCAAGCTGATTGATTTACTCCCATCCATGCTTTTGATATGGAGATTGACCCACTCATTGGCTTTTTTTGGGCTATTTTCAACCCTTCGTACTATGGGAGCCCTGGATTCAGAGACTCTAAATTTAACACTATCAAGCATAAGTTGCTTTGGACAAATAAGGGGGCTCTTATAGATGCTTTGCCATGGGCTCACGTTTTTCACACATTGGGCCATTAACATGTTGGTTTACACATTGTAGAGAATTAATTGGCTGATGACGCTGTCAAAGAGGCAGTTAAGACAGTCTTAGCGGCTGCAATTACTCATTCACATTTGAGAATAGATGATGACATTAAGGCTAAAGTCACTGCTTCGGCTAGTGCCACGCCCCTACCTAAAACTTTTGAAAACAAATACTGCTATCAATTGAGTGACCAAAGCATCCCATTTGCCTGCATTCCAAGGGTGGGTGAATAAGTGATACCCAACCAGGACTGCAGGGTATAGCTAATGATTTCTGCACCTGAAGGATTAGCATCTGTCCATGCTGGTTTTGCATATATAGTTTCTTTCCTTTATAAATCCTACTAGTGGCATGGTCTTTACAAAGAGACTGAACAATATGTCCTTTGCTATAACATTTGCTAACAAATAAAAAGTTCCTCGATTGCTCGCCCACTGCAGACACCCCTCTAGTATCTAACAAACTACTAAATTCTGTCTATTTCGATCACTGTGGACCACTGAATTCAGATGATGCATTTAAATGTATTTTATTGGCTGTGGGCACAGTAATTGGCTGATGCTCAAACTGTTATTAAAGATTTGAAAGTCTTTATCAGAACATATGCCCGAGCAGTATTCCACTCAGACCAGGGACCGGCTTTTGACTTTAAGGCTTTTGGGATACCATGGGAACCCTGGGTGTTGCTGTGCATTATTCTTCTTCCTATCAACTTGAGGGGACTACTTTAGTGGAGCTAAACAAACGTGACTTAAAGCAACCCTCAAAAAGCTATTTATGAGAGACCTGTCTCCCTTTTGCACCACGTAAAGTGGTACATGCATGACACAAGGCTCTCATAAATGTTTATGAAGTCACGCAAAGCCACCCTGAGTGGCTTTGAGTTGGCTCGTAAATCATGAGTAAGATGACGCAGAGTGAATCGCTGAATCACCTTACTCTGCACCCAGAAGTTGTTCCATGGGCCTTGCTGCAGGTTTTTGCCAAGCAAAACCCATGGAATTTAACATTGCCACAGATGTATAAAAACATGTAAACATGGGGAAGAATCAAATCCCTACTCCTCCTGAGATGAGGTGTAACAAGGAGAAATATGTTAATTTCACCTCGTAGGATTGTTTTTGTGCAGGTGTAGGGCAGCACAGTTAAGTGCCTTTCTGCACTGCTGTATGACAAAACACTTTAAATGAGACCCCCAGACTATTAGGTTCAGGTCGTAGTTAGATCCATCACCTGCATGGAGTCTAGTGAGCTTTAAATATTCTGTCTAGAAGATCTTTGGGAGGTCGGACCACTATGAGGTCCTGTTCGTGGGTCAGATGTGTGTTCCAGATCTTTATAACTCTGGCACAGTAGCGGCTGAGTCGCACTTTGACATCAATGAACATTTCGATGTCTAACAGGAATTACAAGACTTCCGAGATCAGCTCTTGAATGTGAATACTAAACGTTCTGCCACTGACGAAGTAAAGGAGCAACCAGCGACTTCTGGCTGGATTCCTAAAGTTAGGTATCTAGTCTAGGATAAGATTACTGAAAGGAGGGAATTCGGACTATCATACAGGGCCCGATGCCTGTGCTTGCTGTTCATGGTACTTAAACAATGATTTTGCCACCACTTGGTCATTGTAAACAAAAACAACACATTTTAATTGATTTTATTAAGCTCCATCATGTGGCCAGTCCTACGCAGTAGACCACAAGTGTATCTGGATATTTCCTCATCTCCTCTCCCCACCCTGCAAGAGATTCCTCTACATGCACTAAGCAGTCCAAATGTAACTTTTACCCGGAGGGGGACTTCGTACACTGAAAATGCACCACCAAACAATGACTTTACATATTAGCAACCACCTTTGGAGTTACCAATGTGCTCTTCTTTGCCACAATGAGACTGTTTTCTTTCTTTTCTGTGCTCATCTGGAGACACTTCATTTTAGCTAGATGAAACCAAATACACTGCTCTGCACATCTATCTCAGTTGTTAAGAACAGCGTTGTATGATTTAAACAGCTTCTGTGCTAAGGCTCTTTGAGAGGAACATTTCCGTGCTGGGAATTATCACAGAACCGCTGCATACTGTGACTGAGATGCAGCCATGATGACCTCGTACTCCATCAAGCTAAGGAATCTAACCTGGAATTTCCCTTATGACCATGGTAGCTGTATTTAGGTGGAACATCTGGTTTTACTCTTCCGTTTAGTAGTCGAAGGCCCAAAGCTTCCATGTTTTTTAAGAAAGCCAAAGCTATACGATTACAGTTGGAAATAGTCGCCGTCCCTATATCCTGCTCAGGAATTAGTCATTGTAGATTTTGGATGAGCGTGGTCTCATCTCTTATGTGGGAAGACGTTAAATTGAGATTAAAATCCCCGGTGATCACAAAATCGGCTGTTGGTTCATTCAACATTTTATCAATTATAACTGCGTTCAGGGATCCACATACTGTCTCTCTGGTTTTATTTGTAGGCAATATATAAACAGAGATCAAATATATAGTCCTAGCGTTTTGAGTATTTGTTTTATATCTGAGTTTAACCATCAAAATATTCGGGTCATCTATCTCCACTTGTTCATGGTTAATATGCAACGCGTTGGAAATGAATATTGCCTGCCCAGCACTTGCTCGCCCAAACCTTTGCTCTTTCGTTGCTTTCTTGTAATACCCTGCATAGCCGTGTAGCATAAATGGTTTAAGTTCCCATGTTTCCTGCGGGACTACTATTTCTGGGTGACCATGTATTGAGTCTATACAAGCATTGCGTATTTTCCCCCTCAATCCATTAATGTTCCATGAACATATTTCTATTATCTCTTTATCTTTATTGATAGATCCTGTTGGATTTGGAGGGGCATATCATTGTGTATGGTTACTATGGAGTGCCATATTAATCCCTTTCTCTTTTATTTCATGGTTTGTTTCTCCTTTACTTTGCATGTTTACGGCTACAATTTTTTTCCGGGGATCTACCTAGAGCGTTTTTTAATACTGACGTAGACTTAGACCTTAGTATTTTTTGTTTTGGAAGATTGTCGACATCTATAAAGGGAGTGGGGTAGACCTCTGGGAGTTGTTTCATTAATGTTATACCCCATGATTTAAATATTTGCTGCTCCTTCATTATCTGATCAACTAAAGATAATGATGTTAATGTGATTAGAGTTGGAGTTTGAGTGGTAATTTCATCCTCAATAAATTGTACAGAGATAATGTCTTCACTTATAATATTATTCAATGAGGGTATAGATTTAAAGAGTCGGAGTAGATTCCCTCGATTGAGTATATCTTGTTTACCTCTAGATTGAAATTCCGGTGTAAATATAAGTTTCTCAGCATTTTTAGGGATATGTTGATTAATTTGATCCTTTTGCTCTATATGATTTGTTCGCAAGCTGATTGATTTACTCCCATCCATGCTTTTGATATGGAGATTGACCCACTCATTGGCTTTTTTTGGGCTATTTTCAACCCTTCGTACTATGGGAGCCCTGGATTCAGAGACTCTAAATTTAACACTATCAAGCATAAGTTGCTTTGGACAAATAAGGGGGCTCTTATAGATGCTTTGCCATGGGCTCACGTTTTTCACACATTGGGCCATTAACATGTTGGTTTACACATTGTAGAGAATTAATTGGCTGATGACGCTGTCAAAGAGGCAGTTAAGACAGTCTTAGCGGCTGCAATTACTCATTCACATTTGAGAATAGATGATGACATTAAGGCTAAAGTCACTGCTTCGGCTAGTGCCACGCCCCTACCTAAAACTTTTGAAAACAAATACTGCTATCAATTGAGTGACCAAAGCATCCCATTTGCCTGCATTCCAAGGGTGGGTGATTAAGTGATACCCAACCAGGACTGCAGGGTATAGCTAATGATTTCTGCACCTGAAGGATTAGCATCTGTCCATGCTGGTTTTGCATATATAGTTTCTTTCCTTTAGAAATCCTACTAGTGGCATGGTCTTTACAAAGAGACTGAACAATATGTCTGGGCCTTGCTGCAGGTTTTTGCCAAGCAACACCCATGGAATTTAACATTGCCACAGATGTATAAAAACATGTAAACATGGGGAAGAATCAAATCCCTACTCCTCCTGAGATGAGGTGTAACAAGGAGAAATATGTTAATTTCACCTCGTAGGATTGTTTTTGTGCAGGTGTAGGGCAGCACAGTTAAGTGCCTTTCTGCACTGCTGTATGACAAAACACTTTAAATGAGACCCCCAGACTATTAGGTTCAGGTCGTAGTTAGATCCATCACCTGCATGGAGTCTAGTGAGCTTTAAATATTCTGTCTAGAAGATCTTTGGGAGGTCGGACCACTATGAGGTCCTGTTCGTGGGTCAGATGTATGTTCCAGATCTTTATAACTCTGGCACAGTAGCGGCTGAGTCGCACTTTGACATCAATGAACATTTCGATGTCTAACAGGAATTACAAGACTTCCGAGATCAGCTCTTGAATGTGAATACTAAACGTTCTGCCACTGACGAAGTAAAGGAGCAACCAGCGACTTCTGGCTGGATTCCTAAAGTTAGGTATCTAGTCTAGGATAAGATTACTGAAAGGAGGGAATTCGGACTATCATACAGGGCCCGATGCCTGTGCTTGCTGTTCATGGTACTTAAACAATGATTTTGCCACCACTTGGTCATTGTAAACAAAAACAACACATTTTAATTGATTTTATTAAGCTCCATCATGTGGCCAGTCCTACGCAGTAGACCACAAGTGTATCTGGATATTTCCTCATCTCCTCTCCCCACCCTGCAAGAGATTCCTCTACATGCACTAAGCAGTCCAAATGTAACTTTTACCCGGAGGGGGACTTCGTACACTGAAAATGCACCACCAAACAATGACTTTACATATTAGCAACCACCTTTGGAGTTACCAATGTGCTCTTCTTTGCCACAATGAGACTGTTTTCTTTCTTTTCTGTGCTCATCTGGAGACACTTCATTTTAGCTAGATGAAACCAAATACACTGCTCTGCACATCTATCTCAGTTGTTAAGAACAGCGTTGTATGATTTAAACAGCTTCTGTGCTAAGGCTCTTTGAGAGGAACATTTCCGTGCTGGGAATTATCACAGAACCGCTGCATACTGTGACTGAGATGCAGCCATGATGACCTCGTACTCCATCAAGCTAAGGAATCCAACCTGTGCACTGCAACTGGCTTCCTGACCACTAAGACCAAGGTATGTGGGGTTAGACTATCCCAATTGATCTGGCAAATAATGCTATCGCAAGGTGGCGGTACAGATAGGAGTAGGCAAACATTAATAGCAATTGACAAAGTTAAAGTGTTCATCCTGTTTATCATTATAACAATGCTCTTTACGGAAACATGTCCTATCTTTTTAATAATCTCAGCTCTCATTTCTAGCAAGAATACAATCATTTTAATAAATGTTTGAAAATGCATTGTAATATCTTTCTAGTGTTTACCTAGGGAGTGTGAGAGTGGCAAATGAAAAGGTTAGATCTTTTTTGACATGTTACTGGGTAATCAGCATTTCATCTTCGAGGTTGCCAACAAAATCTGTTGCCCTGTTTGGTATAGGCATTATATGTGGTACTGTGAACAAGTCAGAATCCCACATACACTCACTGATGATATATGTGGAATGAGTCCCTATATTCTGAAGTTTTTGTTGGTTTAATTCACAGTACTGCTACATTTGTATGAACTGTACAACAGTGTCCTCCGAATTTTCAGGAAATTGCTAATTAGTTTGGAGTTTTACTGAAACTCCTCAAGATACACACCTTCCTAGGATCTGTTCCCTTTTTTTTTTTTATTTTTTATTTATAATGTGCGGCAGCTTCCCAAAAAGAGTTTCCCGATGCAGCAGCAGGTCAAGGCGTGATAGACAGAAAGCCTTCTATTTATCAAACAGCCAGGTTTTTAGCGATTTGCGGAACTTGATAAAGTTTGTCTCATTTCGAAGAGCAGTGGGAAGAGAATTCCAAAGTGAGGGGCCTAATTGTGAGAAGGATTTGCCGCCCATTCGGGCTAATTTGAATTTGGGGACAACAAATTTTCCTTGGGTGGCAGATCGAAGGTTCCGGGAAGGAATATAAGGTTTGGCCAGTGCAAGCAGGTAGCTGGGAGCATTGTGAGATTTAATTTTGTGCATGTAGCTGAGTGCCTTGAATTTAATTTGACTCTCGATTTTCAGCCAATGTAATTTGTGCCGATAAGTCGAGGTGGGGATGGTCTTTGGGACTCCACATAGAAGTCTAACAGCGGCATTTTGGGCCATCTGTAGTCTGTGAATTACTGATTTGTTTGCTCCCAAATAGAGCACATTGCCGTAGTCAATCCCTTGATGTAATTAAGGCATTGACTACGGTTTTTCTAGTTGCTTCTGGTAGCATCCAACACATTTTTCGCAGCCATTTAATGATGGTGAAGCAGGTTGCTGCAACTTTGATGGATTGAGGATGCATACTAAGTGCATCGTCAATTATGGTGCTTAAATTAAGGACTTGTGGCGAGGGGATGGGAGATCACCCATTTTGCACGGCCAGTGTTGCTGGTTCCAAAGGTCTTTCTGTTTTCCCAGCACCAGTACCTCTGTTTTCTCGCTGTTTAATTTAAAAAAAATCTTTTGCATCCAAGATGCTATGTTGTTTAGGCCAATTTTTAGAGTAGAAGGGGAGGTTGTGTAATGTGAAGATAGGGGAAAGATAATTTGAGAATCATCGGCGTAAGAAAACATGGATAAGCCGGATTTCTCTGCCAATTCAGCTAATGGTCTTACGTAAAGATTAAATAGTAAAGGGTCTGAGAATGGATCCCTGAGGCACCCCATGTCAGGAATCTTGGAGGATAGATGCAACAGGTTTGAAGAGTCCCTCAGACCTGCTCTTTTCACTGCCTCCCATCCCTCTCATCAGTAGGGTATTATGCAAGATGAAGGAGGAAGAGGTTTAGGTTCTGATTATTGTTAACTCATGGAACTGACCACCTTACCTCCCATTGCTGCTTCATCTGCCAATCTAATGTCTTCAGATCTTCCCTGTACTTCCAGCTCCTCTCAGGTTTCATGGTTTACCAGAAACATCTCTCTGAGGACTACCCCCAAAGGTCTGGAGATCTAGAGTTCAAGGCTACATGCTTTGGAGTGATTCTTTGAGATTTCTTTCTTTATTCAGAAGTCCAGGAAGGAGAGCTCCATAAAGATTCACATAGACATTGAAAACGTTTTTCTAAATGGTGTTCTTTTAGAGGTTTACTTTCTGTCTCTTGTGATGAAGGGAAGTTTTGAAGTTCCTTATGAGTGGATTTCTTTTTGGGTTGGCCGTTTTGGCATTGTACAGCCAATAGGAAGTCATCAGGGTTATCAAAAATCCTGCTGTGGGCCAATTTGAACCCTTGGCTACTCCACTGCTGAGATGTTTTCACTTTCAAAGACAAGTCATTTATTCCCATGTCCTTTTTTGGCATTTGCGACTAGTCAGGAATTGTTTGCAGGATTCCCTGTTGGAATCATTTCTGAATGTATCTTTAAAGTTCCTTGATGATGAAAGTCTTTTTCCTGATGGCGATAACGGCAGTTTGCAGATTGGGAGAAATGGGGGCTCTCCTTTATCATGATCTGTTTTTGGGATTTCTTTCAGGATAAGGTTGATTTAAGACCAGACCCATCTCTTTAAGCAAAGGTAAAATCATGGTTTCATCTTTCCCAGGATTTAGTTATTCCTGCCTTCTTCCCTTCTCTTTCTTTGGAGTAAGAACTCCTATGGCACTCCCTAGATTTAGTAAAGGCTCTATCTACCTAGAGAGAACAGCTTCTTTTAGAAAAATGGTCATCTTATTTGTTATATTGAGCTGGCTAGCAGGGGCCTCTTTCTATGACTTTGACTTTGAGTCGAATGATTAGACTGTTAAATTGAATAGCATAACCAAGCTCTGGAGTTTCTTTGCCACCTGATGTTCAAGCCATTCACGAGGGGGGTGTCTTCCTCTTGGGCAGGTATATTTTTAATAGTGTATCCTTGAAGAACATCTATGCTGATGCATAGTCATTGTAATAAATTGGTTTGTTGTTTGAAGGGAGGTGACACCTGTTCAAGCATCAGCCACAGTCCCCATCAGGGTGACCACAACATTCACTAAATTAACCTGTGCTTAAGCCTCTGGTAGTGTGGCACAAAAACAGTTAATGCTTAAGGTAGAGGCAATGAAAACTTAACACTAGCAAAATCTAGCACCAATTCAGAAAATGTAATACATATTTGACATCAAATTGACAAAAATCCACTCAGTAGAAACAGAGTGCCTAAAAGATCAAAGCACAAACTGCAGACATCTAGTCACATGAGACTGTGTCAAAGTGAAAAATTATGGCTGACCGCAATGGAGCAGGGGATTGGGCCCGGTCAGCACTTACTTTTGGACTTTTCTGAGAAGGTAAAATTCAGTGGGGCTAGTCCTCAGACAGGGTAATTGCTGGGGAGCCACTGCATGAAGCCGCAGTGAAGTGTAGTCACTTTTTTGTATGTTGAAAATCTCCAGCGGGGTGATGGAGGAGGCTGTAGCTGACCAAAGATCCAGGAGGCCGGTCACCTATTTGGAAATATGACATACCACTCTACTATGGACCTTATACGTAAATTAAATGTGCCAATTAGGTTAGCAGTGGTAAAGTAACTAAGGTTAAAAAAACGAATTTCAGCAGGAATGGTAGGGAAGAAAAGCAAAAGCAAAAGTTTTGGGAAGCCACCCTTAGGCTGATAGATCTGACAGTCATCCCAGACATCTACATTTCCCATAAATGTTTAAGGATGGGGGAGGTATTTTCTTCTTCTTTTGGGACAGCGGTTCTATCAGCTATCCATTAATGGATGGGTGCATTTATGTTTGTATACTTTAATAAATTAATCTGGGTGCTGCATTACCTTTCAGTGTGCCAGCAATTTTGTTCGCCAAAAACATCAGGTATACCCTAAGTTTGTTAATTCTGGCATGATGAAGATGGGCCAGTTAGGTAAGGAATCAGGAACTTACTAGTACTTTTAAGTTCTCAGAGTCATAGCGTTCTTCTTCACAGTCCTAGGTTCCATTACTTCCTTCACTTGAGAGAGGGGAAAAATATTGCTATAGTTTTGATCATTGCTTTGTATTTCAGGAAGCACTCACGTTTGGGTCCCACCTATATAGGTCAGATGATGTTAATTTTCTGTATCAGCCATATTAGGTGGGGCATAGGTGATTTTTTTAACTGATGTGGGTGAATTCTGTTGGTGAGACAGAAAGTGCTCAATTTATTAGGACTGAGACCAGGAAGGCTTTGACTCAGATTGATGTTTAGTGGTAAGTAACCAAGTCAATACTCACTGTAGAAATGCATTCCTGCAGGATGATATGTAGACTTCTAGTAAAAGTATTAAAATAGGCAGTTTGGACTGTGAGAA
Organism: Triturus cristatus; assembly: GCF_964204655.1. Classification (NCBI taxonomy): domain Eukaryota; kingdom Metazoa; phylum Chordata; class Amphibia; order Caudata; family Salamandridae; genus Triturus; species Triturus cristatus. Next base: position 1,080,482,053 of record NC_140592.1, on the reverse strand, counting down.
ATAAAGGTGAAAAAGGGCAAGACTTATATTTCTAAAAAAACAGACATGATTTATGATAAGGGAAATTTTCTTTTATGGGCGGAATTCAAAATTTCCAGGTACATAATTGAGCTTCAGCTGACAATGGAGTGGTGTAGTAAGCCCCAGTATACTTTCTGTGGTCGTTTTCTGAGCGACCAGGCGAAACCTGCCACCATCATCGAGACCCAATTAAAAACATAGCAAAACTTTAATGCTTCATACATACCACACTCCTTACATTACTAAAAGATGTAAAAAGACAAGACATAATAGTGTTAAGATTTTTATCTAGCCTTATTTTTTTTAGGCCAGACCCAGGGGCGTAGCTTGGTCTGTAAGATTGGGGTGATGTGAGCTTCAAATTGCCATACAATCAGGCTGGCATATAATGTTTAAATGCATTATATGACAAGAAGGGTGCATGAGATGGCAACAGGGGCATTGTAAAGGAAAAGGAATACGATTTGGTAGGAGTACTAAGAGAGAAAACACTATATGTTGTGAAAAAACATTTTTGATGACTTTCAAAACAGAGTGAGAGGGTGTTTATCTGTTTTTTTTCTGCGTGTATGTAAAAATTCCTTCTGAAATCCAACTGCCATCTCACAATACCTGACTGAAAGCGCCTGTACCCAGCTATTTATCAGAAGATACATTTATTAGGGGGGGTGTAACACCTGAAATACCCCTGCCCGCAGAAGGTACTCCCCTGTCCAGACCTGCAGTATTTTATTTATCCAGTGTGTCTGGATAACTGAGTTACAGTGCTGCCATTATTGCAAATACAGCTGTTTATTCACATTAAGTGAGTATACATCTGATAAAGGACTGTATTTTACAGTGCAGAATGACAATTAAGTAAATCACCATTGCAGGTGTGTATCTGGGCCTGGAATAATTTAGGGGTCGATTACGTTGTCGTTCAGAAAGGCTCCAAATCAAATTCGGGTGTCTGGAATCGGATTAGGAACCCGCATTTCCGACGATTCGGAAAGCTTTCCAAACGACTGATTATGATGTTCGTTAAGCGTTTGGACTTTCCGAGTGTGTTCCGAGTGGCATTCGAAGGAACCGAGTAGTTCGGGGCCAACTCGTACAGGTCAACGGTCCCAGTTTCCTACCGAGCGATTAAGATGTCAGATTCATACAGCCTTTCCAAATCTGTTGTTCTGACACGGATTGCTGTCAAAATCTGACTTTGCAGGCCCACCTTCACCTGGAGCCTTTTGAATGGGGCCTTTGGCGGTACCCAAGGGACAACTCTTTGCAACCCTGCACAGTGTGGCAGGCATCATGGGGTGCCCGCCACGAGGTGCATGATTTTCTCCACCCACCCCTTTCTTCAATGGGAGCCTGTGTATTCGATTAGAACAGAGGCTCCCATTGAAGTCAATGGGAGCTCAACTGAATCGTATTTGAAACATTCGCAATCAGTTGGTCGGACTCCCCAAATCCGATTCTGTCGGAAAACATCCCGAGACCTATTCAGTCAGAATGCTTTACAAATGACATCGTAATCGACCGCTTAGTGTGAAAACTCCTGACCCAATAATTCTGGACTCGGAGACACTGAACCTATAACTAATGCTTCAGGGAAGGGGCTGTTCCTAGCATCATTACTTGTATGCCCTGGACACCTGTCCACCTCCAAACCGCCCCCCCCCCCACTCCCACTAACCCTTTCTACCTGCTTAGAGCAAATGTCAACATTTTTTAAATCGACCCATTAGAACACTCTGTAACTTCGGATCTATGCAGTTTTTCCCATTTTTTTTAGTAAAACTCCTAGTGGGAAACTCTGATACAAAGACACTGGTTGGTAATTTAAATTTTGGTCCTTATTATCTTCACATTTAAAAGTCTGGCCAGCAAGTAATTAGGACTAAAGTGTCTGAACCATTCCCTTTTAACTCTGCTCTAGAAGAAGCTTGTGCGTTATTCTTATTACATCAGCATTATTTTGCAAAACTTTGACCATTTTGTATTAAGCTACTGATACAAAATGCTGCCACAAAATCACACTGCCTAAAATGGAAGCTAGCTTGGGGAGTAAAAAGTATTGTAACGAAAGCAATAGCAATATTTAGAGCAGGGGTCTCCAAACATTTCTGTAATAAGAGCTACTTATGTTCAATGAAAATCCTTCTGAGCTAGTAGTATTATTAGAGATGTATTATTTTTTTAATAAGTCTTGATTTCATTAGTAGCCACCATAGGCAAAGGATACCAGCAGTGATCAGTTCAGTGCATACTGCACTTGGGGGCATATTTACAATGAAGTGACGGAGCACAGCGTCAGCCTTCTTGGCGTAACGCTGCACTCCACCACTCTGAAACGCAGGGCTGCACCATATTTACAACAATATGGTGCAGCCCTGCATTTCCCCCTGCGCTTGTGCTAAATTTAGGTGCCTAGCACCATTGCAGGCACCCTTGCACCATAGTGCGTTGCAGGGGAATATTGTTTATGTGCAGGAATGTGTCCATTCCTGCACATAAACAATCTTTAAATGGCATTCTGCAGCTTCTATGTGTGCTGCTTAATGCAGCACACAAAGAAGTTGCAAAACGTAATTTTTCCAAAATAATTGTTTATGTGCAGGAAGGGACACCTTCCTGCACACAAACAATCGATGGTGTTTTGATGTTTCCATGTGTGCTGCAAAATACAGCACACATGGAAACCACAAACACGAGGATGAATAAAACATTTCTCCTCATTTTGCCAGGGTAACATTTTCCCTGCTCTTAATTTTGGCACTGTCCCATATTTAGGCCACCCTTGTAAATATGGGGCAGCATCAAAATCAACGGGTGTTGCGCTGGAACGCCCACCACAACACCCATTGCCCTCCCCTTTCACGCTAATTATAGCGTGAAAGGGTGCCTCATTTACAAGGCAGTGTTAAGCCACATTAAGTGGCTTAACTCTGCCTTGTAAGTAAGGCAAAGCCCCTACCGCCACCTCAACATCGTGAAAAGTGTAAATATACCCCTTATTGCTAGTAGTAACATAAAGATGCTTTGTCAAAATAGAATGCCTTTACATGGGAAATACATAATAGTACAGATGCAAGTCTCTGGCATAGTGGTAATAATGTTAGTAATTAATCTCCCTCAAATATCATTTAGAAATACATTTTGAAAATTCAACCACTCTTCCCCACACATGAACTTATGCCTTATGAAAATAGGCCCATTTTCATCTCAAATACATTCTTTTCAAGTTCGAGAGACATATATTAATTCAACCAAGCACAAGTTTCTTATGTATTTGTTTTAGGCTGCACACTGGAGAGCTACTTACAGGAAGCTGGAAGGCTACTAGTCGCTCACGGGCTTCTTGTTGGATATGCCTGGTTTAGAACGTGAGCAGCTTGATTGAATGTATGTATAAGACATATTTTTCATATCTTGGTATTGAATATTGAGCAAAATTAATTACAAGTAGATTTTTGTTTCTCCAAATTCCATGCGTGCAACTTATTTTGTGTGAAATCATATCATGTATTTATTTATTTATTTACAGTAACAACTTTCTATTCCGGTCCTGACCACTCCTCCTGTTCATTCATGACTACTTGGTCATATTGGATCTAGATACTAGAGTGAAAGCAACCGTCACACTTTGTCTGACATATCTGCTGCATTATTCATGCTTTTATTATTTGGGGAAAGCAAATTAGTTTGGTTATTTGAAAAATATTTATTTTTGAGGGAGAATAGGCACAGCAGATTTTCCTCTATTTGGTCAAATTTGAATTTGCTTTTTCTTGAAGGGATTGCCTAGCGGATGCAGGGGAGGGACAACAGTGTAAAGGCAGTGGAGATTTTGGATAGTAGAGGACTGGGGATATATTTCCACCTTTTCCTTTTTTTTACCTCATTTATAGTTGTCATAGTAAGGAGCTATGCTGTTTTGGGCCTCGTGTATTTGTCTGCTTAGATTTCTTTACACTGCCGCCATGCTAGAGATGTTTCAAGTCCTCTGGATGCCCTTGAATGGATGTCATATTTGGGTTATTCATTTCTCTGCACCTGCTTTGTGGTGGTTTTGAGTTTACAGGTAATGGCAGGCAACCATTTCTATTTGTTCTCAACTTTCTTCTCTGTTGTCATATACTTGTCATTCATTTTGTTAAAATGTGTGCTTGTGTGTGTGAGATGTCTGATGAATGAGTATTTTCTGCAATGTTTAACAATTTTGTACCCATGTTCTTGGTAATGGTTGTTAAGGTTAGGTACATTTGACATTGAACATTTATTTTGTCAGTTTCCACATACCTATACTAGCTTGGGGGATTTATGAGGCTTTTGGTGGTCTCATAAATATTTCATAATTTGTCATTTATGTTAATTAAATTGTTTTTACATCATCCTTGCCCCTGTGATGATAGTGGTGGGGGGAGTGAATGGACCTACTAACGTAACAGGCATATATTTGTGAAATACGTGCACAGTATTGCTGCGCATGTCTGTTAGCATTGAAGGAAGGGATGGGCTCCAGGGTGCTCAGTCAATTTGTCTTTGTCCTACTGGTCTCCTTCTTCCTCACAGCATGCTTGTTCCTAGTATTTGTTATTCAGTGTGTGTGTGTGTTATGTTTGCTTAGCTATGTAACATGCTCATCACAAACAAACACATACACACATACGGACCAGTCTGTGTGTGTGCGTGATTATGAACATTTTTCTCCCAGGTGGTGAACACATTCCGGTGTAGTATGCTAGAGTGCTAGGAAACTGACAGGTATTTCGATCATCTTTAATTTTGGTTTACGTTTTCTGTATCTCTGCTTGTTGCCTGGTTGTAATTTGCATGCCATTATTATTAATTATTATTAATTCATTTAATTTATTTTTGCTGTCCTCTCCATGCTCTAATATGGGTCTCATAAGCCATGAAGGGAAAACAGATATTATTTTTCACTTTACAGAATTTGTTCTACATTTTCGGTTATGTTGATTAAACTCGGTTTGCCATAGCAGTGGCATAGCTAAGGGGGTGGTTGAGGTGAGCAAGTGGAGTCTGTCTACTGCCACCTCCTGAGAAACAAACACATCCGTTGACCGCCACACCCCTGAACAAGTAGTCTGCCGGCTGCCACCCCCGCTCTTACCTGCACCGTGCGACAAACTCAGGGACTGCCCCAGACGGCTGTATGTCTAGCTATGCCACTGTAACACAGTTACTATTTTTTCAGTCATTTTATTTATTTGCCTCTTTTGATTTATCATAGACTTCTGTGGATATGTTTGGGCTATGTTGACATGCTTAAGACAATCTTCTTTTGTTATAGCCAGCAGTGTATAAGACTGATTTAGAATCTAGTCTGTACATTTCTTGATAACAGAGTCTAGAAAATCTCTGCTAAATGCTAACAAACAAGCAGTCAAACATATAGCACTAACAAAGCTGTAAAACCTAAAGCATTTCTATTAGGGTGTTCAATTTATCAAAGAAATTACGGTTTGTGCTTTAGTCAGCTAATCCATGCCGTGCACAGTCATGTCATCAATGATATTTTTTCAGATGTTACAGTCATCTTATTAATGATGTCACATAACATGGCATGAGTGATTAAATATGAGAGGTAATCAGCAGTGTATGGCAAAAGCATGAGTTATAATTACTTGCAATGACTATATCTCATGAATTTCAGTGGTTTTGATTGAGTAAATCAATATGTTTTTATTTAACTTTCAACTTTGTTTTTTTCAGTGAATTTCTAAGGATTTATTTTAATGTAAAGTGAGATAAATTTTCAATTCCTACTTATGATGTATCTTTAACCTTTGCTTTTTTTGTGAACTTTTCATAGTTCATCGCTGTTCGGTGCCCACACCTTACTACACCTTACTACACATGGTTTACTATGCCATTTAACAATATAAAGTTTGTCATTTTAAGTGAGGTGGACCTACTGGTTTTGTCAAGAGATCAGAACATATAAAAGGAGTTGGGCCTATTAGCTTTATCAAAACATCACCAATAACTATAACCAAATGTACATTTTATAAAGTTAGATATTGTAATCTGTAACAATAGTGTGGGTCACAAAATATTTCACATGAAGCATTAAAAAAATACATTAAACATGTATTTCCTTTAAAACATTTCTTAGGCCTCCTTGCCTAGCTATAGAACCAATCACAAGCAGTCCCTGCACTCCAGCTGAAGAGCATACAGCCCCAGCTTAGAGTGCTTAAAAAAATGGGAAGCTCTTCTGGGGTCATGGATTCAATGACCCAGGAGAGTTACTGCAATTTAGTTTTCAATTATGTTGGGGGTCTGCTGCTCTCCCTGCAGCCTTCTTCGATACTGAAAAAAAAGAATGATGGTGCCCCTGCACCTTCTAGGATCACTACTATCATCCAAAAATATTACTAAAAAGCCTTAAAATCCCTCACAGGCATTATGGGGTGATCCTTGCTTGTCACAGTGAATAATAAATTAGCCACTGGGTACCGGCGAGAGGCGACAATTTATTGACAGTCTGTTCCCCGGTGTGAGCCCCAAGGGATGGGGAACGCAGTGCCTCGTAACTGCATGTATCCCTGCCCAAACAAAGTCAATACGCTAATCCCCTGGGCCAAGGACCATGACTGGGGCCCTATTTATGAAAAGGTCAAAAGCCCACTCAAGTTTTTATTAGGAACTTGGATCCACAGATCCTTCATGCCTCAAAAGTTCTGTTAAAAAATGTATGTTATGTTTTTGTCCCTGAGGGGGCCCCTCTGGTATCCCTACTTTGCCCCTACATGTTATTGTGAGAAGTTGGCCTGGTATATGCTGTCCACTAGTTATAGTGGGCACCCTGTACCAGTCCAAACAACCCATTTGGTTATAGGTTAAAGACAACCTTTATTGAAAGCTATCCTAGTGGTTGCTATGGAGAGAAGCCTTCAGGCTAAGTCTTGAAGGAATGTAAAGCAGCTTGTTTTACCAGTCTATAATCTCTTGAGTGCCTAAATGAAAGATAACCGCACCAGGTATATATATAAAATATATGTATTTATGTCTAAACACACCCTCCTAGATTATTTATGAGACTAGAGGTCAAAACACATAAGTTACACTTCAAATATCACAGTAAAAAGCACAAATACACGTCAGGCCCTAGGGGCGAGCCAAACCATATACTAAAATAGTTGTATAAGAACCACAATTAACTAGACACAAGGCCTAGAGCCTGTAGAATCGCTGGGACCCCAAGGAACCACCCAAGGTAGTGACACAGGGGGGAAAGTCGCGGTTAGATTTTTAAAGATTAGGGACACTTAGAATTGAGTCAGGACCAAACGCTTTTAGACTTAGGAAGCTCTAGGGCTAACACCCACGGGAGCACCGGAGTACTCGTATTACCTCACCCAGGGAAGCCGGGTGCATAGGTGTCTTTTGGTGTCGGGTCGGGTCGTCGATTTCAATGGGAGCTGGCGAAGAAGTGCTGCTGCCGGGAAGATGCATAGTGTCCGAAGAGATCCAAGCCTGGATTGAAGGTGGGAAGAATCTGAAAGCAGAGGGGACAGAGTCTGGGCCACTAGCCATTGACCAGGAAGGCGATAGGCAGATGCCCACCGATGTTGGGTGATTTCAGGTGAAGAAGGTGAAGATTGACTCTTCAGCTATGAGGACCAGGAGGCGTCAAGGACAACCAGGAGCTGGATTCAAGCTATCTCATGTAGGATGGCGAGTGCTGCCGCATCGGTGCCCAGATTGGATGCAACAAGCCTTGGCAGCAGCAACCCACGAAGAAACGATGCTTCAGTGCAGACCAGCAAGGTCTGTGGGACTCACTACTTGGTAGGGAGTTGGGGCACGTCTGGAGAAACCAGGGAAACCCAAGGAAATTCAAAGTTACCCCCTCAGGGACCCACCAGTCAACGGACCAGTGATTGCGAAGGGACCTTGAGATGAAACACAAAATGGCGGCCCATGGACCACTCGGAGTGACCAGGCCAACAATCATCAGTGGATTCAGTGATTGAGGTAGGGGCTACAAGTCAGTCCAAGCACAACTTCAGGAGACATCGAGAAGTCAATGCACTTGCAAAAGTGCACGGTAACCAGGAGTTCCGGTTCCACACTACTCACGAGGGCTGCAGGTCTCAGCTTTGCTGGGGACTCGGGTCGGCCTATGAGATGTCAGGAAATCCTCTTCCTGGGCTGCAAATACTTCAGAGTCCGGTGGGAGCTTCGGAAATGGAGACCAGCAAATTGCTTTGTTGGTGCCTGCCAAGCAGGGGAGTCACTCCTTGACACCAAGGGAGATTTCTTCAGTCCTTTAGTCTTGAGTAGACCCTCGAAATTCCAGGATTCAGCTTCAGAGTTTCGTCCAGGGATATCTAAAGTTCTGGTTACAGAGGTTCCTTACTTATACCTAAGGAAGGGGTTGGACTAGCTCTGGGGACCCATCTATGGGAGGGTTTGGAAAGAGGGGTGGCTACAACCATTTCCTTTGTCCAGTTTCATGCCAGAGCAGGGGCTGGAAGTCCCTGAACTGGTTTGAGCTGGACTGTGCACAGGGACACCAAATGTGTCCCCAGTGCAGGACTTCAAAGCACTCAGAGAGTACTCCCACCAAGCCCCAATACACATAAGCCTGTCTGGGAGGTGGTTACACCTCCATATGACAGGAAACCTATTGTCCAGGCCTCCCCTGCCGGAGATTCAGTCAGCAGCAGGAGGCCAGACCCGTGTCTGTGGCTGCAACATCCATTTTGTGATGCCAGGGCTCTATTAAGTTTCTACCTGGTATACCAGTGCTGCCATGTCTCTCCCTCTAGAATGGTGGGATCATACTCCCACACCAGTTACTGGTGTGGGGGTATGATTCCAAGGTGTTTGACACCAAACACTACATGTTTCCGTGCAGCCAGTCCAAAGTTAGCATTTACCGTGAGGTTATAATGCACTTAAGAGTATATGGTCAGAACTGCATTACAAACAGCATCAGAGAGGGGTCTCCGAACGCTCCAGAGGAGCTCTGCTCATGCAGGGGCACCCTCTCACATAAGAACCAAGCACTCTGCCTCAGGATTGATAAGACCTGCCATAGGCATGACTTATAGGTTTATATGTGTGTATATATATAGTGATATGGGTAACCTATATCACAGTAAGGGGTCCATGCACCACCTTACCCAGGCTGCAGTAGCAGACCTGTGGTGTCATTTTGGGTGGCTTTCCAGGGGTGGCATAATACATGCTTCAGCCCCTGGTAGGCCTCTGGGGGTACCTATGCCCTGGGTACATAGTATACCATATACTAGGGACTTATAAGGGCACTCCAGATCCAATCTGAAATGTACCTAAAGTACATGCAATCAATTTTGAGAGGAAGCAGCTAGGCTGGGCGCCTGAATAGCAGGGTCCCAGCCAGACTAAAGTCGAAAAACAGTGAAACACCAGCAAAAAGTGGGGGTAAACATGTGAAGCAGATCCTACTCTCCTACAGTTATTATATTCTTTTCACAAGACAGGGGACTGAACCACCTAGGCCTTAAAGGGCTGCCATCACATCTTTGTTAATGTGCTGTCAATCAATCAATAAAATCTTATATTTTGCCCAGTCAGATTCATGGACCTCCCACAGCATTTAACCTTAATGTTTCAAAAACTACTGAACAGATTTACACCAAATCACAAACAGCACATTTTCTGGACCAAGATCAAGCTTTCTGTCAAACTTGGTGTAATTAATTTTAGCAGTTTTTGCACTATTGCTGTTCAATTTACACAACGGAAACTCACATGGGCACTGTCTTTTGCCCCCCCTTTATTTCTTGGCTCCCACATTAGGGCTTTGCCTACATTACTTCCCAATACATATACCAGTCCACTGCTTTCTCTAAACCCTATATCTTCAGGGCCCCTGCCGGTCAGTTAGACTTTCCTAAAGCTATTACTGACAAACCACAGGATTGTGAATCAATTTAAGCACCATTCAAAAAGTGGATCAAAACAATAGAGAAGCTAGATGTCCTGGAAAACAGACATGACAACACCCCTGACTGGGGGCAAGTCACTGCTTACCTAATGGCAAAGAATATTTATTTTGGAGATCATGTAAGATGGGCCATTATGTTGTTTTATGGAGGTCCTGAGGAGGAAAAAGGTGAAGATATGATTAGTGTCTTAGCGAATTTCATCCCAAGAGTTCTACAGATGCCCTTCCAGGTACTTATGGAATTTTTAAGGCCACACAGAATTAGAACACAGACCAACTAATGAGAAACCTTGCTTGACCTATGATAGCTTGCCTCCTCTGGTTCTAACACATTCAACTCATACTTCAAAACAAAGGGCCTCATCATGCTACAAGTTGGCTTGGGTGAAATTCAAAGTACACCAGCATATTTCTCGTAATTCTAGAAATTTACACTTGCTACATAAAATTCCCCAAATGACACCATTATGCCACTTTATATAATTACATGCCATTCAGAATAAAAATGTACAGTGAAATTCGTCACACACAATAAAAATGTATGCTCCTAAACAACAAAACATATGCAGCTGTTGTTCACAGTGTTTTGTTTAAATGCATCCCAAAAATTCACACAAGAGTGTGTTTTACTCTAAAATATAGTATATGGTATATACTGTCAGATTTGCGTTTCATGTATTTGAGTGTAATTTTGTGTAGTTTTAATGAAATTTCATGTAATTATGCTAAAGCAATGACCTGAATTTCTCATACCCCTGGTTAAAATATGATGGCATACATATATCTGCAGACTCTTGCTATTAAAACAAACAAAAAAGTAAAATGTTCCTAGAACAAGATCCAAGTTGTGACAAGGGGAGACCAAACATGGTCAGCCAGATCCAACATTCATGATAGTGATAGTCAACAGTATTAACACAGAATATACCTCATGAGGAGCTTGAGCCCTTGCTGGCTGAACTAGATACTGCTGTAATGGAGACAAATATTGCTGAGGACCACAGACACTAGAAGATGTCAAAAGACATACTTCAGCACCATCAACAGAACCAATATATATCAAACAAAGACTTCCAGGTCAACAAAATGGACCCTCATATAGGACTGAATGAAGTCAGATCCCAGAGGCACTCTTGAACGTCAAAGAAAAGTTCAGGTCTCCACTGAAATGCAGCCAGTAGAATTACTTAAAATAATGTTATCTGTACACTAATGCCATTTTATATTGCTTAGCCTTTATATTTATTTAGAGCAATGGTATTTAATTGCAGTCCTCTCTTTTTAAATTTAATGCACTCAGAGTTCTAATCAGAGACTGTAGGTCACAAAACCTTAATTATTGAGGCCCAATTCATCTTTAGGACATATGCGAGATAAGTAACCCATTCAAATGCACCTGAGAGCTCTATGAGAGATATGATTTTGGCACGTTCTGGTCCAGCGGTATTATGTTCTGTTTGTGTAAACCTAGCATATAGCAAGACTTGACAGATAATAATGTCAGTTTAACCTGACTATGTAATGCCACTTTAGCATAGCCTATTGAGTGTAACTGCACAGTGAATTACTACCTGTGATATATGATCACCCCCCTACTCAGTGTCTCTACTCTCCCAAATCTCCTCCTCTTGTCTGACAACCACCTGGGGACATGTTGTATTCTACTTCTGTGAAAAGTATATTGATGCAAAACTATGGCAAGCTTTACTTGGTGTAGTAGGAGATAGCTCCTACTCCAAAATAGGTTGATCACTAGGCCCACAAATCAATTATCAATAGACTGTTCAGCACCTCCTACAGTGTCTTCCAATCCCCCACAACCACAGCAGGAGCCTGGGATGCAGTTTGCTGATTAACTTGGCAGTATATTCTACTGAGTTTTAAAAAGTACTTGTTTCACTGTTCTTGATATTAGCTATTTGGAGTCAAATTGAGTAAATTTGATGAGGAGTCTCATCTGACATTTGCCCTGAGAGTACTCACAACCTCCACTTCCTTAATGTCCCATTATGCACCAATCCTCAGAGATTCATAATCCATAAGTGGCTTCAACAACAAACATAGGGCATTTGCCCATCATTTAGACACTGGCTCAGCTATCAAAGGCACTACTTATCAATTCCTTGAAATGAAATGGTCTATCCCAATATACCAAATGCATACAATACTACACTACCATAAAAGCAAAGACACATTTATAGTAGATGAATCTATCAGAAGATGAATCATTTAATGTTATACAACATTTAGTGGGAACAGCAATAAGTAGTAGCCACACCAAAACCTCATAGGAGACTACTCTTGATTCCAAGAGCACCAACAATTGTGGAGTTGCCCTATTATTTAGAAAGACCCTATCCCACAAGGTTCTTGGACATGGGCTAATTCCAAGGACTGATACACCTTTAGAAAATGTATAAACGTTGACTAGAACATTGATAATTGATACCACACCAAATTGTATTCTGGCAGATAGATATGGGACACAACGCTGAACAGACAGGGAGTATACCTTCATGTTTTATCCATTTGGTTTCTCATCATGCATTGATCAGTTTCTACCACAGGCTCTGTTTTTTTCTGATGTCTCGGGACGTGAAATATTAAAGACCAGAGTGATGGATCATGCATCAATTCACTGTTCTTTTGATCTAGGACAGTTAAAATATCCCCTTCAGGTAGTGCATGAGGGAATCCCTTACTGGAATCAATTAGATAAGAAGACCCTCCAATCACATATCCACATCTATATGACAGAATATGCGGTTTCTATCATATCTGCAAAAAAGACATAGTCAGCAGATAAAGACATGTGGAAGGGGCTTATGATGTAAGACTCCATAATTCCTAAATGTAAGTCTAAGGTTGAACAACTACAACTTCATATGGGGTTCAAAGACATTTGTTTTATTAGGTAGTAATCAAAAGGTCATACATAATAACTACAGTAAAATATGCTAGATCAAATATTAAACTGATAAAAGTAGAGTAAAATACTCCAAATCACTTCTGCTCCTACAAGAAAAATAGACATTAGCTAATGATGCAAATGCCAATCTACAACCTCATCCTCCATTTTTAACAGCAAACCTTTGCTCACTTTTAACATAGCTAAACAAAATGGTGGGTAAATTAACAAAAAGTTTTATGTTCAATTTATTACTCAAAAATATAACAACTGAACCCAGAAATTCTTCAGATGCAGAAACGTAGCAGTATATGACTCGAATCGTCAGCCTATCTTTGCTCGCATCTAAAGGAAGAGTTTGGTGGAGATGGAAAATACTTGTTTATAACCACAGGGGCATGATACAGTAACCACCTTGAGAAGCACTCTTTCTTTCTCAGGTTAGCTGCTCTAAACAGGGTATATCTAAACTGTGAGATTTCAACCCATTCTTCTAATGTGATTCTGAGCCCTTTCACCTTTCCTTCTTTATCCAAGTTATGAGAGAGAAAAGGGGTTTGCTTGTTAAAAATAAGTAACTTGTACCCGCAACCTATTCCTCTCAAAGTATATTTAAAATTACCTCAGATGACTCTTGCAGAATGCTGGTGGAGTGCCTGTCTAATTTGAAAGAAGCTAAACAATAAATATCTTCCCACACCATTCAGCCTAGACCCGAGTTGATCACTACGTTTTCCAAACTAAATTATTAATAAAATCAGCAATCCTGATAAATCCCAAACTAGTCCACCTACTAATTTCTAGTGTGTGCAGATGACTATGAGGACATAGCCACCAAACAAAGAAACACTTACTTCATATATTTAAGAAAAATCACTTTTGTTTGGTGAAGATTTAACTCTAAATCTGTTGTTGTCGCCTTCTCAATATGAGAATTCATTTTGTTACTGATTTCTGTACAACACCACTCAAGGAACAATCACATGGCCAATATTATGCATACACAAGGTTACTGAAGACATTACTTCATGGTCATTTATGCAGCTGTAGCATAGAGAATTCACTACACAAAAGGAAACATTAAAGTAACATTATAGTTAGGTGAGATAAAAAGATCTGTTTTGTTTAAAAAAAATAAGAAATGTACAGAAAAAACTCAAAGACTCAAGTAATGTTGCAGTTATGTGTGATAAATAGATCTGTTTTTATATTAACAAAACTTAGAAATTCATTGAAGAAACCAAAGGTTAAAGTGATGTAACATTTATAAAACAAAAAAACAACACAGATATTTGCAAGTTATAGTTAGCAGCGCTAACTATAACTTGCACATCCTCCATGCACTGCTTATGACCTCACATATTACCTCATTCATGATATGTTCTATAACATCATTTATGAAATCACTGATGACACCTCAAAATAATAATAGATATTTTTATCACACCCAAGTGTAACATTACTTTAACCTTTAGTATTTTCAGTGAATATAACTATAGTTAGCTCAGTGAACTATAACTGCTGAATTTCACTGGTTTTGTTTGAGCAAAATGTAAGCCTACCTATAACATCCCTGTAACCTTTGTATTTTTTCAGTAAATATATGTCTGTTTTGCTGAGGAATGGCATTTGGAAGCAGAAGAACAGGATATATACATATATTAAATATATATATATATATATATATATATTACCTACTGGCGGTCGCCAGTAGGTAGTTATAGTTAGGACCACGTTTCCATAGGAAAACCTCAACATTCTATTTTGAATAACTTTGGCGCCGGTCGACGAATCCTCGCGAATTTCTCAAAATAGGTGGGGCGCTACGCTCCGCTCCTACCCCCTAGTCTCGGGGGGATCCGTCAAGCGGGGGCTGAGATAAAAGGGGGGTCCCAAAACGCGTTTTTCCCATGCATTTTTCCATAGGACCTTTAGAACGAGCTACAGCCCGAACGGCTGAACAGAATTACTCAAAATTTGGCAGAGAGGTAGTCCCTAGGTCAAGGAAGTGCCTTTTGTAGGTTTGGTGTAAATCTGTTCAGTAGATTCTGAGAAAATAGCCTTTAAATCAATATATATATCTGAGCCCGCTTACGGTACGCTTACCGTACGCTTACGGTAAGCGTACGGCGGCGTGCGCGAGCGCGATTCTGATTGGCTCTTAGATCTTAGTAAACATTCGAATCGGCCGAAACCAGGAAGCGGCGGCCGCCATTTTGTGTATTTCACTCTGAAAAAAAAGAGTGAAAACAAGGAAAGGGGGCAATGAGGAGAGTTACAGACCCCCTAACATTTGTAAGGGGGTCAAAGAAGGACAGAAAAGTACAAAAAAAATATTTATTGATTTTAAAAAAAATCACGGGGTACGCGTACGGTAAGCTTACGGTAAGCGTACGGTAAAAAAAATAAAAATAGATAAATGAAAAGCAGATTTAAGAGTTTAGAAATTAGGGAGCTCTAAAAAGAGCTGTTGTGTTTATGAAGTCATTTTTTTAGTGGTACCTACAAGTAAGTACCGATGCAGAGTCTAAGGTTCAAGAGGAAGACTCTGTTCCCTTCATCATTGAAGTGCACACCATCTCCTCTATAAATGTCTTGCATGTCATAACGCAAGTTGTTGTGGTAAATAGAACCCATACCATAGTCACGGAGGAAAGCAGAAACAGATTTGTTGACGTGCTTTCTTGCTTTGTCAATCTGTGGACAGAAATGATTGGACCAGTTCCATTTTTGCCTTTGGCATATGTTGGAAAACACAAAGGCAGTTTTAGGGAAAAGTGTAAACAGTTGTGCAAAGGTGTCCTTCATAAGCATTTCCAGACCTACCCCAGTCAAAGTGCCTAGGTCATTGCCACCACAGTGCACTATTATGAGGTCAGGGTGTTGGATTTGAATGAAGGATTTCACCAATGGCATCAATTGGTGCCACTTTAACCCTCTCTGACCAATCCATTTAATGTCTACATTTGGCAAAGCAAGGTCTCTCACCATATCTGTTTTCTCTGCAAACTTTTCACTCCAGAAGACATAGCTGTGCCCTACAATCCACACTGTGAACATCTTCAAAGGAGAACTGGATGCACTCAGGAGGTGTCTTTCAGTAGAATGGCAATATGAAAAGAAAGACAGTTTGGAAATGGAGGCATACATATTTTTTTAAAACAAAAAGAACTGATTGGCTGTTTCATACCATTCTAGAATAAAAACTAGGCTGTATGTGAAAATTAATAGAAGCATGTTTTGTATTGGTACAAAAAAATGTGTAACCAAAGAACAGTACTATGGATTTGCTGTAAGGTTTGAAAAGTCAAGCACTCTTGCTCTGTGGAATTGAAACATTGTGTGTCGAACTTCTGACCTAACTGCACACAGCAGTGTTCCATGAGCTGTTGCTATGGTAGCAGGCAGAAGTCAAGTTGGGGGAAGGGTACTAGGCAGAAGTCAAGTTGGGGGCAGGGTACATTTGGAAAAGGGTTGGTTTTCAACCAATAGAAATGTGTGATTACATTTGAAAAAAAGGGGGAAGCACTGAGATTTGAAACTTACATGTATATGTGTGGAAAAATAGAGGGAAAGTTTGCCATTTTCTGGTTCTGCTGAGAGGAGAGAGGTGTAGAGAACAGAGATCCTGGCTCTGATAATCTGCTGTTTGAGTGTCACATTTCTTTCACAACTAACTAATTTTAAAGGTGAGTTTAGAGTTTGAGAGGGGATGTATGTGGTAACTTAAGAAATGAATAATAGAAATGGGAATTGTTTTTGTTGTAGTTACACATGGTGGTTTCATAATGTGACAGTGTGTAAAAGTGATTTACACTTGCCCCGAAAAAAAAAAGAGCAGTAAGTGTGCTTTCAAATTGGCAAAGAAATTTCGTTTTGGGACTAATGTGAAAACATGACTCTGTGTGCATAGAAGAATTATAGGCAGAGATTTATTGCGTCTTGCTCTGGTGATTTCACAGTTGCATTAGATGGAAAGGGGGAGCGAATTTTTTGGGGAAGAAGCAGAGGCTTAGCACACACCCATGTGCTTGCCATGTATAGTCATGCACAGTATTTAGAAGCCAGTGGGGTTTTCAGGTTTAAGTCTGTAATGCAAATACATTCAGCATCACTAAGGCTGGTTGCCCTTGGTGGAGTGTAGGCAGTCACAGAGAATGCACATGGTGGTGGTCTGAAAAAAAAACAGCTTGGACACGTGCAATTAAATAAATCAAAAATAGTGGTTTCATAATGTGTCAGTCTGTAAAAGTGATTTCAAATTGTAAAAAGAGATTTTCACTTGGCCCGAAAAAAAAAGAGCAGTAAGTGTGCTTTCAAATTGGCAAAGAAATTTCGTTTTGGGACTAATGTGAAAACATGACTCTGTGTGCATAGAAGAATTATAGGCAGAGATTTATTGCGTCTTGCTCTGGTGATTTCACAGTTGCATTAGATGGAAAGGGGGAGCGAATTTTTGGGGGAAGAAGCAGAGGCTTAGCACACACCCATGTGCTTGCCATGTATAGTCATGCACAGTATTTAGAAGCCACTGGGGTTTTCAGGTTTAAGTCTGTAATGCAAATACATTCAGCATCACTAAGGCTGGTTGCCCTTGCTGGAGTGTAGGCAGACACAGAGAATACACATGGTGTTGGTCTGAAAAAAAAACAGCTTGGACACGTGCAATTAAATAAATCAAAAATAGTGGTTTCATAATGTGTCAGTCTGTAAAAGTGATTTCAAATTGTAAAAAGAGATTTTCACTTGGCCCTAAAAAAAAAGAGCAGTAAGTGTGCTTTCAAATTGGCAAAGAAATTTCGTTTTAGGACTAATGTGAAAACATGACTCTGTGTGCATAGAGGAATTATAGGCAGAGATTTATTGCGTCTTGCTCTGGTGATTTCACAGTTGCATTAGATGGAAAGGGGGAGCGAATTTTTTGGGGAAGAAGCAGAGGCTTAGCACACACCCATGTGCTTGCCATGTATAGTCATGCACAGTATTTAGAAGCCAGTGGGGTTTTCAGGTTTAAGTCTGTAATGCAAATACATTCAGCATCACTAAGGCTGGTTGCCCTTGGTGGAGTGTAGGCAGTCACAGAGAATGCACATGGAGGTGGTCTGAAAAAACAGCTTGGACATGTGCATTTAAATAAAAGAAAAAAAAGTGGTTTCATAATGTGTCAGTCTGTAAAAGTGATTTCAAATTGTAAAAAGAGATTTTCACTTGGCCCGAAAAAAAAAGAGCAGTAAGTGTGCTTTCAAATTGGCAAAGAAATTTCGTTTTAGGACTAATGTGAAAACATGACTCTGTGTGCATAGAGGAATTATAGGCAGAGATGTATTGCGTCTTGCTCTGGTGATTTCACAGTTGCATTAGATGGAAAGGGGGAGCGAATTTTTGGGGGAAGAAGCAGAGGCTTAGCACACACCCATGTGCTTGCCGTGTATAGTCATGCACAGTATTTAGAAGCCAGTGGGGTTTTCAGGTTTAAGTCTGTAATGCAAATACATTCAGCATCACTAAGGCTGGTTGCCCTTGCTGGAGTGTAGGCAGACACAGAGAATACACATGGTGGTGGTCTGAAAAAAAAACAGCTTGGACATGTGCAATTAAATAAATTTTTTAAAAAGGTTTCATAATGTGTCAGTCTGTAAAAGTGATTTTCACTCGGCCCGAAAAAAAAAGAGCAGTAAGTGTGCTTTCAAAATGGCAAAGAAATTTCGTTTTGGGACTAATGTGAAAACATGACTCTGTGTGCATAGAGGAATTATAGGCAGAGATTTATTGCGTCTTGCTCTGGTGATTTCACAGTTGCATTAGATGGAAAGGGGGAGCGAATTTTTTGGGGAAGAAGCAGAGGCTTAGCACACACCCATGTGCTTGCCATGTATAGTCATGCACAGTATTAAGAAGCCAGTGAGGTTTTCAGGTTTAAGTCTGTAATGCAAATACATTCAGCATCACTAAGGCTGGTTGCCCTTGCTGGAGTGTAGGCAGACACAGAGAATACACATGGTGGTGGTCTGAAAAAAAAACAGCTTGGACATGTGCAATTAAATAAATTTTTAAAAAAGGTTTCATAATGTGTCAGTCTGTAAAAGTGATTTTCACTCGGCCCGAAAAAAAAAGAGCAGTAAGTGTGCTTTCAAAATGGCAAAGAAATTTCGTTTTGGGACTAATGTGAAAACATGACTCTGTGTGCATAGAGGAATTATAGGCAGAGATTTATTGCGTCTTGCTCTGGTGATTTCACAGTTGCATTAGATGGAAAGGGGGAGCGAATTTTTTGGGGAAGAAGCAGAGGCTTAGCACACACCCATGTGCTTGCCATGTATAGTCATGCACAGTATTTAGAAGCCACTGGGGTTTTCAGGTTTAAGTCTGTAATGCAAATACATTCAGCATCACTAAGACTGGTTGCCCTTGCTGGAGTGTAGGCAGACACAGAGAATACACATGGTGTTGGTCTGAAAAAAAAACAGCTTGGACACGTGCAATTAAATAAATCAAAAATAGTGGTTTCATAATGTGTCAGTCTGTAAAAGTGATTTCAAATTGTAAAAAGAGATTTTCACTTGGCCCTAAAAAAAAAGAGCAGTAAGTGTGCTTTCAAATTGGCAAAGAAGTTTCGTTTTAGGACTAATGTGAAAACATGACTCTGTGTGCATAGAGGAATTATAGGCAGAGATTTATTGCGTCTTGCTCTGGTGATTTCACAGTTGCATTAGATGGAAAGGGGGAGCGAATTTTTTGGGGAAGAAGCAGAGGCTTAGCACACACCCATGTGCTTGCCATGTATAGTCATGCACAGTATTTAGAAGCCAGTGGGGTTTTCAGGTTTAAGTCTGTAATGCAAATACATTCAGCATCACTAAGGCTGGTTGCCCTTGGTGGAGTGTAGGCAGTCACAGAGAATGCACATGGTGGTGGTCTGAAAAAAAAACAGTTTGTACACGTGCAATTAAATAAATCAAAAATAGTGGTTTCATAATGTGTCAGTCTGTAAAAGTGATTTCAAATTGTAAAAAGAGATTTTCACTTGGCCCTAAAAAAAAAGAGCAGTAATTGTGCTTTCAAATTGGCAAAGAAATTTCGTTTTAGGACTAATGTGAAAACATGACTCTGTGTGCATAGAGGAATTATAGGCAGAGATTTATTGCGTCTTGCTCTGGTGATTTCACAGTTGCATTAGATGGAAAGGGGGAGCGAATTTTTGGGGGAAGAAGCAGAGGCTTAGCACACACCCATGTGCTTGCCATGTATAGTCATGCACAGTATTTAGAAGCCAGTGGGGTTTTCAGGTTTAAGTCTGTAATGCAAATACATTCAGCATCACTAAGGCTGGTTGCCCTTGGTGGAGTGTAGGCAGTCACAGAGAATGCACATGGTGGTGGTCTGAAAACACAGCTTGGACATGTGCATTTAAATAAAAGAAAAAAAAGTGGTTTCATAATGTGTCAGTCTGTAAAAGTGATTTCAAATTGTAAAAAGAGATTTTCACTTGGCCCTAAAAAAAAAGAGCAGTAAGTGTGCTTTCAAATTGGCAAAGAAATTTCGTTTTGGGACTAATGTGAAAACATGACTCTGTGTGCATAGAGGAATTATAGGCAGAGATTTATTGCGTCTTGCTCTGGTGATTTCACAGTTGCATTAGATGGAAAGGGGGAGCGAATTTTTGGGGGAAGAAGCAGAGGCTTAGCACACACCCATGTGCTTGCCGTGTATAGTCATGCACAGTATTTAGAAGCCAGTGGGGTTTTCAGGTTTAAGTCTGTAATGCAAATACATTCAGCATCACTAAGGCTGGTTGCCCTTGCTGGAGTGTAGGCAGACACAGAGAATACACATGGTGGTGGTCTGAAAAAAAAACAGCTTGGACATGTGCAATTAAATAAATTTTTAAAAAAGGTTTCATAATGTGTCAGTCTGTAAAAGTGATTTTCACTCGGCCCGAAAAAAAAAGAGCAGAAAGTGTGCTTTCAAAATGGCAAAGAAATTTCGTTTTGGGACTAATGTGAAAACATGACTCTGTGTGCATAGAGGAATTATAGGCAGAGATTTATTGCGTCTTGCTCTGGTGATTTCACAGTTTCATTAGATGGAAAGGGGGAGCGAATTTTTGGGGGAAGAAGCAGAGGCTTAGCACACACCCATGTGCTTGCCATGTATAGTCATGCACAGTATTTAGAAGCCACTGGGGTTTTCAGGTTTAAGTCTGTAATGCAAATACATTCAGCATCACTAAGGCTGGTTGCCCTTGCTGGAGTGTAGGCAGACACAGAGAATACACATGGTGTTGGTCTGAAAAAAAACCAGCTTGGACACGTGCAATTAAATAAATCAAAAATAGTGGTTTCATAATGTGTCAGTCTGTAAAAGTGATTTCAAATTGTAAAAAGAGATTTTCACTTGGCCCTAAAAAAAAAGAGCAGTAAGTGTGCTTTCAAATTGGCAAAGAAATTTCGTTTTAGGACTAATGTGAAAACATGACTCTGTGTGCATAGAGGAATTATAGGCAGAGATTTATTGCGTCTTGCTCTGGTGATTTCACAGTTGCATTAGATGGAAAGGGGGAGCGAATTTTTTGGGGAAGAAGCAGAGGCTTAGCACACACCCATGTGCTTGCCATGTATAGTCATGCACAGTATTTAGAAGCCAGTGGGGTTTTCAGGTTTAAGTCTGTAATGCAAATACATTCAGCATCACTAAGGCTGGTTGCCCTTGGTGGAGTGTAGGCAGTCACAGAGAATGCACATGGTGGTGGTCTGAAAAAAAAACAGTTTGTACACGTGCAATTAAATAAATCAAAAATAGTGGTTTCATAATGTGTCAGTCTGTAAAAGTGATTTCAAATTGTAAAAAGAGATTTTCACTTGGCCCTAAAAAAAAAGAGCAGTAAGTGTGCTTTCAAATTGGCAAAGAAATTTCGTTTTAGGACTAATGTGAAAACATGACTCTGTGTGCATAGAGGAATTATAGGCAGAGATTTATTGCGTCTTGCTCTGGTGATTTCACAGTTGCATTAGATGGAAAGGGGGAGCGAATTTTTGGGGGAAGAAGCAGAGGCTTAGCACACACCCATGTGCTTGCCATGTATAGTCATGCACAGTATTTAGAAGCCAGTGGGGTTTTCAGGTTTAAGTCTGTAATGCAAATACATTCAGCATCACTAAGGCTGGTTGCCCTTGGTGGAGTGTAGGCAGTCACAGAGAATGCACATGGTGGTGGTCTGAAAAAACAGCTTGGACATGTGCATTTAAATAAAAGAAAAAAAAGTGGTTTCATAATGTGTCAGTCTGTAAAAGTGATTTCAAATTGTAAAAAGAGATTTTCACTTGGTCCGAAAAAAAAAGAGCAGTAAGTGTGCTTTCAAATTGGCAAAGAAATTTCGTTTTGGGACTAATGTGAAAACATGACTCTGTGTGCATAGAGGAATTATAGGCAGAGATTTATTGCGTCTTGCTCTGGTGATTTCACAGTTGCATTAGATGGAAAGGGGGAGCGAATTTTTTGGGGAAGAAGCAGAGGCTTAGCACACACCCATGTGCTTGCCATGTATAGTCATGCACAGTATTTAGAAGCCAGTGAGGTTTTCAGGTTTAAGTCTGTAATGCAAATACATTCAGCATCACTAAGGCTGGTTGCCCTTGCTGGAGTGTAGGCAGACACAGAGAATACACATGGTGGTGGTCTGAAAAAAAAACAGCTTGGACATGTGCAATTAAATAAATTTTTAAAAAAGGTTTCATAATGTGTCAGTCTGTAAAAGTGATTTTCACTCGGCCCGAAAAAAAAAGAGCAGTAAGTGTGCTTTCAAAATGGCAAAGAAATTTCGTTTTGGGACTAATGTGAAAACATGACTCTGTGTGCATAGAGGAATTATAGGCAGAGATTTATTGCGTCTTGCTCTGGTGATTTCACAGTTGCATTAGATGGAAAGGGGGAGCGAATTTTTGGGGGAAGAAGCAGAGTCTTAGCACACACCCATGTGCTTGCCGTGTATAGTCATGCAAAGTATTTACAAGCGAGTGGGGTTTTCAGGTTTCAGTCTGTAATGCAAATACATTGAGCTTCACTAAGGCTGGTTGCCCTTGCTGGAGTGTAGCACTGTGGACATGGGCTTTTTAAAAAATCTGAAAAGTGGTTTCATAATGTGACAGTTTGTAAAAGAGATTTTCACTTGCCCAAAAAAAAGAGCAGTTTGTGTGCATTCAAATTGGCAAAGAAATTTTGTTTTATGACTATTGTGAAAACAAATGTAGTAATATATTTAAATACAATAAAGGATTTTTTTTTTAGTTTTTTTCAGGTATTGCTGAAGAACAGTGAACAAAATTTAAGATGCCTACAAAATCTCGAGCTCAAAAAACGCTAAAAAAAAAACTATATTTGAAGACAACTGGAGGACCAAAGTTAGTAGAAGATGCTCATGTTGGGAAAAAGAAAAAATCTTCTGGTAAGCAGAAAAAAGAATTTCTTAACAAAATATTCAAAACAAAGAAAAATGTACAAAATGTCTGTCCTCGGAAAAATGTAACAAAACATAGAGAACAGCAAAAAATTGAGAATTTAGTTAATGCAAATATACCTTCTGCAATTGAAAAGTTTAACATAAACAGAAAAACAGCGTTTAAAGAGATACGTAGAAAAATGTTTCAGAGAAGAGTTATGTCCAATTTGATAAAGGATGTAAAGAAATATAAGCAAAAGGCAAAATATTTCAAGAGAAAAAAAGAAATTGAAGCCATTGCAGCAAAAGCATTAGAATTAAAAAGGAAACTATTCATATTAATTTTGAATAGGATGCGTACATTAGATAAAATGGTTAATGTACTGAAATCACAAAGCAAAAGCAAAAGAGTAGTGAACAGAACAAACTTTTGTAAAGTGTTTTTAGGAAAGTGGATGCATAGTTCAAGTAGTGAACCTTTTTTTAATGAAGAGAGCTATTTTCAAAGTAATAGTTTGCTGCATGCAGTTGACACCAGAGGTCGTTCATACGAAGTAAAAAATGGTTGCATAATGGAGAAGGAGATAATGGTTCCAAGAGATGAGGTACAAGTGATGGCAGATGAGGCAATGGGGAGACGTCCTAAAGCCCCAGTGTACACTTGGAATTGTAGTAGTATTTGCACTGTGCGTCAGGAATCTATTGACAGATTTCGAGAGTTTCTAAGAGAATATAGTAAAAAAAGTGTAAAACAAAAGATTAAGGTGCTTCAAAGTCTGGATCCATGCAGAGTGAGAGAGAATACTGGTTTGCAGGGTCATTCTCTTGCTTGTCTATCTAGAAAAGTGTGCAATAGTGTTTTCCATCATTTTAGGATGCTGGCTGTTCATCATACTGAAATGAGAAAGTTTGTGAGACGGTTGTATTTTGCCAAAAGTCCAGCAATAAAGTTAAATGAATTGAATAGGGCTCTGTTCCGAGGAACGGTATCAGATGTAGAGAAGGTTGTTGATGAAATTCAGTTTTGTTACTTTGGTCCTGAACAAAACAGTGCAGAGAAGGACACAGTAAATGAGGCAGAAGTGGAAGAGAATGTAGAACCCTCTGTAAGTAACATATTTAATGATCACATAACAAAATTTGCAATAGTCTCTAATGAAAGACCAAATGTTACTTGTATTTGTTGCCGCAGAACTCATTATAGAAAACAAACTAGGAATGTTGATCTCTACAGAAAGAGTGAAAATGAAGATAATTATAAGTGGATGGATTTTGCCACATATATATTTCTTGAAAATTGTTTTGAATTGGGTGAAGATCAGCGTATTTGTAAATACTGTTACAACAAGTTAGAGGAAAATAGAATGCCGACCAGAGCTGTACATAATAATTTAGAATTGGATGCTATTCCTGCTGAACTTTCTGAATTAAATACATATGAGTCTATACTCATTCAATGTGTTCATCCGTTCCAGACCATAGTACGTATGGAGCCCAAAACTGGTAAATTACCTCCTTCAGATTTACTGAGAGGTTTAAAAGGTAGAGTGGTGTATTTGCCCTTGGATTTGAAAAAAAATATGGAAACTATTGATGCGGATACTTTGGAAACTGAACCATTAATTATTCTGGTTAATGGTGTACCTACAAAGAATAAGAAGATTTGGCAGGAGCTGGTAGATGTGCGGAAAGTACAAAGAGCAAATTTGTATTTGAAAAAAAATAACAAATGGTATGAATCAATTTATATAGAAGAAGAAGAAGAAGAAGAAGATTTTCAAGAACACACAGAAACACCAACTGGACAAATTGAAAAAGTGGACAAGTCAAAGGAAGAAGAAATTTATGAACATTTTAGCATACATCCTCTCCATTCGAAAGAAGTTATGGGAG
The DNA here is from genome assembly GCF_964204655.1 of Triturus cristatus. Lineage (NCBI taxonomy): Eukaryota > Metazoa > Chordata > Amphibia > Caudata > Salamandridae > Triturus > Triturus cristatus. Next base: position 1,080,456,847 of record NC_140592.1, on the reverse strand, counting down.
ACAATATTGATCTCTTTCAGATGAAGAAAGCAAAAGGAAATCCCGTGAGTGTATGGGAGGAGAGCTTGGAAGCTCGATGTTTTCCCCAGCTGTTTCCTAAAGGAAAAGGAGGACGATACGATGAACGTCCAGAACAGATTCCAGCTTCAGAGTATCGGACTACAAGACTATATGCTGAAGATCCCAGATTTCGACAAAGTATTCCTTATTTGTTCCATCTTTTATTTGAAAGCGACTTGTCTGCACTGTCTTATGCAGTAAATCACATTTTAAAAAGTGGAGTACATTTACAAAATGTGTCTGCTAAGGATTTTATGGAGAAAGTGCAGCACCGAGATGATCATTTGGAAACACAACTGATCAATCTGATGGCTTGTCAGCGTGGGACAAATGAATATTGGTACCGACGCCATGGTGAACTAAAATGCATGTTACGCAATTTAGGAACACCAACATGGTTCCTTACCCTAAGCTGTGCCGAGTACGCTTGGGATGATTTACTGGATTTTCTACGAGAGGCCAATTCAAACATTAAAAACATCGAATACAAGACAGCAGGAGAACTGTGCTCATTGGATCCGGTTAATGTTTGCAGATATTTCAATCATAGATTTGAGGCTATGATGTCCTTCATCTGCAATAAAAAAAATCCACCCCTTGGAGAAGTAGTGGATTTCTTTTGGAGAAAAGAGTACCAGGCAAGAGGTGCTCCTCATATTCATATGCTGCTGTGGATCAAGGATGCCCCAAAGTTTGGAACAGATACTGATGAAGCAGTGTTATCTTACATTGAAGAATATGCAACATGTGGTATACCAAAAAGCAAAGAAGAGAACAAGTTAAAGGAGCAAGTTCTACGTTTCGAAAGTCATCGGTGTGGAAAATACTGTCGACGGAAATACAAGAGCAAAGAAAAATACTACACTAAATGTCGATTTGGATTTCCTAGACCTGTTCTTTCAAATGGAAGAGTCAACAGTTTTATGTCAGCTGTGAGACATACTATCACAAGAAAATCACCTAAGAATACCTACAACCTTAAAAGAAAAGAAGAATCAAAAAATATAAATGACTACAACCCAGTCATTTTATCCATGTGGAACGCTAACATGGATATACAGTATGTAGCTGACAATTCCATTGCTGTTGCACGATATGTAACGTCTTACATTACGAAATCAGAAAAAACAGAATTGAAGGAAATGTGGGAAGAGATTTCTCACGAGAAGACTGTCAGTAAGAAGCTGTACAGTTTCAGTTTGAAGATGTTATCGCATCGAGAAATTGGATCCTACGAATGTTCAGATAGGTTATCTTCTGCAAGTCTCTACTCGAAGTCAAGAAGAATAATTTGGGCAAGTTTAGGCCTTGCAGCAATGAGAAATCGGGTACTGAAATCTGTTGGAGAAATTGAATATTTGGCCGAGAATGACCCAGAAAGTACAGATATATTAAAAACAAACATGTTGGACACATATTATCCCAAGAGAAGTCATCATCTGGAGAACATGTGTCTCTATGAAGTGCTGCAGAACTACATTTATTCACGGAAAGCTGCAGAAGACATCAACAGTGGAAAATATAAAGTTGTTGGTGAAGAAGGATGTTTGGTGAAGCAAACCAAAGGAAGTTTGATAAATCACCGGAAGCTGAGTTGCGACACAACCGACAAGAAAGAATTTTACTACTTGGCTCTTTTACAGTTGTTTAAACCATGGCGTACAGAGGATGAACTACTGGGAGAATTCCAGAGCTATGAAGATTCTTTTAATGCTTGCAAAGACAGCATACAATGCAGTACATTCTCAACTTATCTGCAAATGTTAAATGAAGAAATTGAACAGGAAACTACAATTGCAGCAGAAATAGCTAGAGACAGTTCTCAGGACAGCCAAAGTTCAGGAACATACAGTCAAGATCCCCTAGGACAACCAATCGTTGAAAATGAAGCATCAATAGCCATGAATGAAGTGGAAACGGCTATGAATCAAGCTCAAGAAGAATTTATAGACTTACAAAATTTGGAAAGACAACTGAATCAAGAGCAGCAACACATTTATGAAGAGATCAAAAACAAAATTGATCACGGATTTCTACATATAAAAAAAGAGTGCTCATGCACATCATTTCATCCAATCAGGATGTATGTAAGCGGACAAGCTGGCACTGGAAAAAGTTTCCTAATTAAAGTCATCAGAAGCTACCTAAAGCAAAAAACGGATTCTACTTTGTCTTGTGTGGTTACTGCTCCAACTGGGTTAGCAGCATATAACATAAAAGGAATCACCTTACATCGTTTGCTAATGTTACCAGTGGAGCATGAGAACAAAATACAATTCAACAAGCTAACTGGAGAAGCATCCTTGGAAGTTTCAAGAGTATTGAAGAAGATGCAAGTTCTCATTATTGATGAGGTGAGCATGGTATCAAACTTAATGCTTGCCTTTGTGCATTTAAGAATGCAGCAAATTTTGAAGACAGACTATGACGTGTTATTTGGTGGAAAACACGTCATAGTTTTTGGGGATCTTTTGCAACTTACTCCAGTTAAAGGACAACCAGTGTTTAATACTGTGACACATGAAGACACGAAGAAGTCATTGGGAAGCATTGGAAATACAAATATTTGGTCCTTCTTTGAGTACAAGGAACTTACAACTAATATGAGGCAAGCAAACGATGAAGAATATGGAAGTATTCTGAAAGATATCAGAATTGGACTACTCACAGAAGTTGGGAAAAAAGCATTACAGAGTCGGCTGCTACATAATTTATTTCCAAAGGAAGAAATAGTTGCAGAGAAAATATACAAGAATATTGCAGAAAACAAAAGTGTCATCTGCTTAATGCCAACTCTACGTGAATGCTCAATATTTAATGAGGAGCTTTTGAAATTGGAAAAGGAAGAGATCAGGAAATTGGAAGCAGTGGACAAAATTGAGGATGGAAGAATTACTGTCACAGTAACAGGCAAACTGAAAAATAAATTGGACTCACTAGAGAAGAACATCTCCAAAACAGCAGGATTAGAAAAAAATCTATATGTTTGCATGAACTGTAGAGTATTTTTAAGGAGAAATTTGGATGTTGAGAAAGGCTTAGTGAATGGAGCGATGGGAAGAGTTGTGGGTTTTATTAATTATCAGAAAAAAGAAGGAATTGAATGTTTACAGATAAAATTTGATCAGATAGATGAAGTTAAAGATATTTGTCGTTGTACAGTTCGTTTTATGCTTGTGAAAGACTTATATGTACGTAGGAAGCAGTTTCCGTTTTCTCTAGCATATGCTGTAACTATCCACAAGTCTCAAGGATTGACTGTAGATTGTGCATTTGTGAACATTGGTTCAACTGTGTTCAAAGAAGGTATGGCATATGTAGCTTTGTCACGAGTCAAAACATTATCAGGTTTATTCATGATAGACTTTGATGACTCAAAAGTTAGTGCTGATACAAACTGTGTAAAGGAGTATAATAGATTAAGAAGAAGCTATGCTCCTCATTTAGGTCAGTATCCTGTGTTGGAGAAACGTGTAGTTTCTCGTAAAAGGAGAAATGAGAATATCTGTAATGAAGATATAGAGAAGAGGAAAAAAAAGAGGAGTGATGTAATTGCAAGCAAAAAGAAAAAGGACAATGAAGAACAGGTTGTAGGATGTCATTTTGAAAATAGCTCTGGTGTCAACTGCTACGCTAATGTAGTGCTGAATGTTGCATTTTATCTGGAAAGTTTGCAAGAGCAGATAATAGTAAATCAGGGAAAAAGATTCTGTTCAGAGCTGAGTCTCCTTTTTCAAAAGCTGAGTAAAGATAAAACTCAAATAGAAAGTGCTACTGATATTATAAAACTTTTAGATGTATGTTCAGGACGAACACAGTTTTCTCAAAATGAACAGCAAGATGCACACGAATTTTTGATGTATTTTCTTCAGGTAGTGGAAGAAGAAGGAGTTCCCATTGACATTTTTTTTGGTCTCTCTTATAAATGGGAACATAGTTGTGATAATTGTTATAATATATGTGGCTCTATTGTTGATAATGAAAGGTTTATTTATTTGACATTGCCAGAGAGTAAAACAGTCACTTTTGCAAAATTAGTTAAAGATGCTAATCATAGCATGAAATGTGGTGAGTGTAATTCTGACATGTTTTCAACATTAATTTTAAGGGAATACGGACAGTATGTAATTTTAATGATGCAACGATGTAGAGCTGATGGTTCAAAATTGGATACTTTAATAAAGAAGTTTACAGGACAGCAATTATCAATTTCAGGAAAAACTTTTGTAACTGTTGCAATAATTTTCCATGATGGACCTACTGTTACTTCTGGACATTACACAGTTTATCTAAAATGTGAAAAAGGCTGGACACTGTGTAATGATTCCCAATTGATTTTCAAACAACGTTTGCCTTTTGATTTAGCAAATTCCTATCTAATCTTCCTGAAACCTAAATTTTAGAGAGACTTGGCAAGATCTGGACAAAATAATTTTACCATTTTACTGGATTACCATTGCAATTTTGTAGAAAAAATATTTTTAAAATTATCATTTGGCCTAAAGGAAAGATAACCAATTGTAATGTGGACTTTTTTAATTTTTAATGCAATTTTGAAAAACCAATAATTTATAGATAATCGGTAACTTCTGCACATTTTAAATTTTGGAATGCTATTGGACTGCCATTGGAAATTTTTTCAAAAATGATTTAAAAAATTACTATTTGGCCATGTGGAAAAGTAAGCAATTCTATTGTGGACTAAATAAATTATTCAAAAAATTTTCGTGAACCAAAATGTTACAGAGAATCGGTGAGATCTGGACAGATTAAACTTTAGAATTTTAATGGATTTCCCTTGGAAATTTATTCCAAAAAAAAAAAAAAAAATACTATTTGGCCTAAAGGAAATGAAATCAGATGTATTTTGGAGTTATTTGAGATATAATATTGTGATTATACTTCTGAAACAAACATATCAGACGGTATTTTAAAGAAATAAGTATTGTTTTTAGATGATATTTTTTTAGAATAATATGCATTTCTGTAATGATAAGTTTAAGTGAGAAGAGATTCTGGGCTTTTTTAATACAATCTTTGAGATTGTTATTTTTTTTTGCCCGCTGTAAAATGATGAATGCAATTGCTTTCACAATTTATAGTGAAATGCAATATATTCTGAAAACAGCAAAAATAAGGCAAAAATATTTTTTTGAAAAAAATGTAAATATGTATACTGTATTATAAATTGTTAAAAAAATATTAATACTTTTTTCTTTTTTTTCAGATCGATATAGAAAATTTTCGAAAACTACAACCATTTTTAAAACTATTTTTAAAAAAAACAAATGAATAAATATTTTTTTGAGTGAGTATGGTAAGTCAATAATAATAATTGTAGTCTCTCAAGGACCTTGTAATGTGATAATTGATTTTTAGTGTTTTTTTTAAAAAATAAAAAAAAGGTACGCGCACCGTACGCGTACGGTAAAAAAAAAAAAAAAAAAGGTTTTAAAAAACATATGTAAAAAAAAGATGAAAGATAAGGTTGGCTCTTAAAAGAACCGTTGTGTTCATGCAGGGACAGAGGAAAGGAAGCATGGGAAAATCATTCAAAGCTACAAATGTGCTGATCTATTTTGTTGTTCACTAGGGAAACACTGGTCTCCCTATGACAAATTAGACCTTTACAAAATGTGCAATGAATATCAACCTTCCGAAATCGAAGGTTCATTTCCAGAGGGCCAGCAAAAGGAGATTCTCCCCCCACAGATGAAGGGCTCACCTGACCTGCAGAAGAAGGAGTCAGCCCTGCAGATGATGGTCCAGGCTGAGCTGCTGTGGATGTACTGGCTCGTCTTTCTGAAGAGTTACCTCCAAAAAGATGACCATGTGTCCTTCTGTGTACATCCTGGAGGTGTCTCTTCATGGTGTGATTCCCAAAGGAATACTTCCTGTTAGGATTACCTCTAGAAAGTACACGCTTACACAGCTTGCAAGTAACTAAGGGTGCATTCACCTTTTGCTGGCCTTCTGGAAAAGTAAAATAATCCCAAACATAAGAAGGCTTTTGTTTCCTCGATCTCTGCCTCAAGACAGTGCTGCTGGTGCTAGCCTCACTCTCAGGAGAGCTCTGCTGTTCTGCCATCGTATCCCAAAGACAAACCAGCTCCTTCTCCCAAGGGATCACAAGCAGAAATGAGGGGAATGGGTGTGGTGTAGGAGAGTTCTAGAACTGAAAGTAGTTTCAACCAATCAAAAGTTGTGTTTCAAGATCACATGACCTACCGTACGCTTACGGTACGCTTACGGTACGCTTACGGCAAAAGTACGCGTGCGCGTAAAAAAGACACGCGCTTGCGCGCATGCGCATAACAGTCACTCCCCGGTACTTCCGCGTAACGTGCGCGTGTTGCGTAAGCGCGCACGCGTCCCACGCGCAGTACGCGCGGCTACGCAAAGTGCGTAACTATACGCAAGCAGCGTAGATAGATTACGGACGTTGCGTAAACCGTACGCTTACCGTAAGCTTACGGTACGCGTACTATAAAAAAAAAAAAAAAAAAAAAAAAAAAAAAATCTGGAAATAAAATTTAAACGTTTATTTTAAAAAATATATTAAAAAAAAATATTTAAGGATTTCAAAAATTTAAGCATAGTCTTTATAAAATGAAAGAAAATTAAATTAAAAATATGTTTGAAAAAAATGAAGAATAAAAAAAAAAATTAGCATTTAAAAAACCTTGCAAATTCACTGAAAAAACCATGGGTTACACACACGTTATAGTTAGGAATTAGCATTTAAAAAACCTTGCAAATTCACTGAAAAAACCATGGGTTTCACACACGTTATAGTTAGGAATTAGCATTTAAAAAACCTTAGAAATTCACTGAAAAAACCATAGGTTTCACACACGTTATAGTTAGGAATTAGCATTTAAAAAACCTTAGAAATTCAGTGAAAAAACCATAGGTTTCACACATGTTATAGTTAGCTGGACATTTTACTCGTAAAAAACCAATGAAATTGCCCCGTTATAGTTAGTTCAGCTAACTATAACTCACGCGCCCGCAATGCACTGCTGATGACGTCACATATTACATCACTCATGACATGGTCAGTGACATCACTCATGACATCACTGATGACATCTCAAATGACATCACTGATGACATCACTGATGACATCATCCTTGTGATAGAGTGGCAGACCTCCTCTCACCTTAATATAAGCTTTGATACACACATTCAAAAATAGAGACTAAAATTTTCAAAACAATGGACATACCAATACCAGTTACAACAACCTCTTCAGTAATTCTAAGATCCACATACACATCCACTCATTCACCAACAGTCCTATACAGTCACTCATACATGTACTCACTCATCATATGTACTCATACACCTATACATCCTGTTACATAATGCCACTCATCCATAGAGTTACTCACACACATAGTCACTCATGCTAATAAAGAATCAAACATACATTCACCTGCATATACAGTTATACACACACCACCACACTTACTTCTACGGAAACTTACACATACTTAGTCTTTTAAACAATCACTTATAGAAACACATACTTATTCATACAGGAACTCTTTCAATCTCTCCCTCTCACATATACTCACATATATACACCAATAGTCACATATACTAGTTTAAAACATATGTAGTTACTCCTGAAGACACTATTGGGACAGTCATTCACTCACTAACACACCCATACACACACTCATCCACCCATACAGTCCTGCACACATGCTGTCTTCAACACATACAAACAGTGAGTCACTCATTCATGCACCTATGCACTACGTAATACCCCCCACCGAACCATACAGACACTCAGACTGATACTCAAAAAAACAACTACTAACCTATATAGACACCCATGTAGCTACTCACCAACCCATGCAGCCACTTATACACAAAGTGAGAGATACACTTAATCAGTCAGTTACACAATCAATTTTTTAAAAACAAATCATCCATTTAGACACTTATATACCCATTTATTCTTCCATCGACCTTGAGATATACATATATAAAACATATTTAATTTTCTGAAAAACACACATTCACTGGATGATGTCATCAGTGATGTCATCAGTGATGTCATTTGAGATGTCATCAGTGATGTCATGAGTGATGTCACTGACCATGTCATGAGTGATGTAATATGTGACGTCATCAGCAGTGCATTGCGGGCGCGTGAGTTATAGTTAGCTGAACTAACTATAACGGGGCAATTTCATTGGTTTTTTACGAGTAAAATGTCCAGCTAACTATAACATGTGTGAAACCTATGGTTTTTTCACTGAATTTCTAAGGTTTTTTAAATGCTAATTCCTAACTATAACGTGTGTGAAACCTATGGTTTTTTCAGTGAATATATATATATATATATATATATATATATATATATATATTCACTGAAAAAACCATAGGTTTCACACATGTTATAGTTAGCTGGACATTTTACTGATAAAAAACCAATGAAATTCCCCCGTTATAGTTAGTGCAGGCAACTAGAACTCACGCGACCGCAATCCTCTGCTGATGCTAATACTGTATTTAGACACTTATTTGCCCATGTCTTCTTCCATTAAATTTTAGCTATACATATATTACAAATATTTTTTTTTCATAAAGACACATATGTCATCAGCAGAGGATTGCGGTCGTGTGAGTTATAGTTGCCTGCACTAACTATAACGGGGGAATTTCATTGGTTTTTTATCAGTAAAATGTCCAGCTAACTATAACATGTGTGAAACCTATGGTTTTTTCAGTGAATTTGCAAGGTTTTTTAAATGCTAATTCCTAACTATAACGTGTGTGAAACCTATGGTTTTTTCAGTGAATTTGTACGGTTTTTTAAATGCTAAGTTACTTTACGCCATTCGTGGCGTGCGCGCCCACTTAACGCAGTTCGTTCCGTGCGCGCACGGTGCGCTTCGCGCAGCATGCGCGCACAGTGAGCACGCGGGGCGCTTCGCGCACCGCGCGCCCACTTTACGCAGTTAGTGCCGTGCACGCACGGTGGGCACGCGGTGAGCTACGCGCACCGCGTGCCCACGTTACGCTGGATGGGCCATGTACGCACGATGTGCTTCCTACAAAAGGCACTTCCTTGACCTGTAGACTACCTCTCTGCCAAATTTCAAGTAACTCTGTTCAGCCGTTCGGTCTGTAGCTGTGTCTAAAGGTCCTATGGAAAAATGCATGGGAAAAACGCGTTTTGGGACCCCCCTTTTTTCTCAGCCCCCGCTTGACGAATCCCCCCGAGACTTTCAGGGTAGGAGCGGAGCGTAGCGCCCCATTAGTTTTGAAAATTTCGCGAGGATTCGTCGACCGGCGCCAAAGTTATTCCAAATAGAATGTTGCGGATTTCCTATGGAAACGTGGTCCTAACTATAACTATCTCCTGGCGACCGCCAGTAGATAATATATATATATATATATATATATATATATATATATATATATATATATATTACCTACTGGCGGTCGCCAGTAGGTAGTTATAGTTAGGACCACGTTTCCATAGGAAATCCGCAACATTCTATTTTGAATAACTTTGGCGCCGGTCGACGAATCCTCGCGAATTTTTCAAAATAGGTGGGGCGCTACGCTCCGCTCCTACCCTGAAAGTCTCGGGGGGATTCGTCAAGCGGGGGCTGAGATAAAAGGGGGGTCCCAAAACGCGTTTTTCCCATGCATTTTTCCATAGGACCTTTAGACAGGGCTACAGCCCGAACGGCTGAACAGAATTACTAGAAATTTGGCAGAGAGGTAGTCCTCAGGTCAAGGAAGTGCCTTTTGTAGGTTTGGTGTAAATCTGTTCAGTAGATTCTGAGAAAATAGCCTTTAAATCAATATATATATCTGAGCCAGTTTACGGTGCGCTTACGGTACGCTTACCGTACGCGTACGGTGGCGTGCGCGAGCGCGATTCTGATTGGCTCTTAGATCTTAGTAAACATTCGAATCGGCCGAAACCAGGAAGCGGCGGCCGCCATTTTCTCTCTCGCACTGAGAGTGATGTTGAAATATAAAGCACAAAAACATGTAAAGGGGCTGTTTAGACAGCTCCCACACACATAGCCATGTTGAGGGAGTCCCCAAAGATCCCCCAAGGCCAAAAACGGAATTTAAATTTTTTCGCTAATTTCGCCGATTACGCTTACCGTACGCGTACGTTAAAAAATTATAAAAAAAAAAAAATTATCCACACTCTCCCCACCCCGTGTGCAATTGGTGGCCGAAGGCCACCAAGCGTGCATGGCTTATTACCTCAGAGATAATCTATAATATTTAAATAAAAAATAATAAAAAAAAAAATTATCCACACTCTCTCCACCCCGTGTGCAAATGGTGCCCGAAGGGCACCATTTGTGCATGGCTTATAAAAATTACAAAAAATTAAAATATTACCTTTCAAAATGAAGTGCATCATATGTCCTCCATGTGCGCACGGTGCGCGAAGCGCATCGTGCGTACATGGCCCATCTAGCGTAACGTGGGCACGCGGTGCGCGTAGCGCACCGCGTGCCCACCGTGCGTGCACGGCACTAACTGCGTAAAGTGGGCACGCGGTGCGCAAAGCGCACCGCGTGCTTACTCTGCGCACACGGTGCGCGAAGCGCACCATGCGCGCACGGAACGAACTGCGTTAAGTGGGCGCGCACGCCACGAATGGCGTAAAGTAACTTAGCATTTAAAAAAACGTACAAATTCACTGAAAAAACCATAGGTTTCACACACGTTATAGTTAGGAATTAGCATTTAAAAAACCTTGCAAATTCACTGAAAAAACCATAGGTTTCACACATGTTATAGTTAGCGGAAATTTTACTGATAAAAAACCAATGAAATTCCCCCGTTATAGTTAGTGCAGGCAACTATAACTCACGCGACCGCAATCTTCTGCTGATGACATATGTGTCTTTATGAAAAAAAAAATATTTGTAATATATGTATAGCTAAAAATGTATGGAAGAAGACATGGGCAAATAAGTGTCTAAATACAGTATTAGCATCAGCAGAGGATTGCGGTCGCGTGAGTTATAGTTGCCTGCACTAACTATAACGGGGGAATTTCATTGGTTTTTTATCAGTAAAATTTCCGCTAACTATAACATGTGTGAAACCTATGGTTTTTTCAGTGAATATATATATATATATATATATATATATATATATGTATATTCACTGAAAAAACCATAGGTTTCAGGGGCGTTATAGTTGGCTGGACTTTTCACTCGTACGAAACCACTGAAATTCCCCCGTTATAGTTAGTTCAGCTAACTATAACTCGCTCGCCCGCATTGCACTGCTGATAACATCACATATTACATCACTCATGACATGGTCTGTGATATCACTCATGACATCACTGATGACATCTCCAATGACATCACTGATGATATCACTGATGACATCATCCAGTGAATGTGTGTTTGTCTGAAAATTAAATATGTTTTATATATGTATATCTCAAGGTCGATGGAAGAATAAATTGGTATATAAGTGTCTAAATGGATGATTTGTTTTGAAAAATTGATTGTATTACTGACTGATTAAGTGTATCTTAGTGAATACATGGCTTAGTGAGTAATGTTTAAATATGTAAATATCTGTATCAGTCTCTCACTTTGTGTATAAGTGGCTGCATGGGTTGGTGAGTAGCTACATGAGTGTCTATATAGGTTATTAGTTGGTTTTTTGAGTATCAGAATGAGTGTCTGAGTGTCTGTATGGTTCGGTGGGGGGTATTACGTAGTACATAGATGCATGAATGAGTGACTCACTGTTTGTATGTGTTGAAGACAGCATATGTGCAGGACTGTATGGGTGGATGAGTGTGTGTATGTGTGTGTTAGTGAGTGAACGACTGTCTCAATAGTGTCTTTATGAGTAACTACATATGTTTTAAACTAGTATATGTGACTATTGGTGTATATAAGTGAGTATATGTGAGAGTGAGAGATTGGAAGAGTTCCAGTATGAATAAGTATGTGTTTCTATAAGTGAGTGTTTAAAAGACTAAGTATGTGTAAGTTTCTGTAGAAGTAAGTGTGGTGGTGTGTGTATAAATGTCCATGCAAGTAAATGGATGTTTGATTCTTTATTAGCATGAGTGACTATGTGAGTGAGTACATGTATGAGTGACTGTATAGGACTGTTGGTGAATGAGTGGATGTGTATGTGGATCTTAGAATTACTGAATAGGTTATTGTAACTGGTATTGGTATGTCCATTGTTTTGAAAATTTTAGTTTATATTTTTAAATGTGTGTATCAAAGGTTAAATTAGGGTGAGAGGAGGTCTGCCACTCTATCACAAGGATGATGTCATCAGTGATGTCATCAGTGATGTCATTTGAGATGTCATCAGTGATGTCATGAGTGATGTCACTGACCATGTTTGAGTGATGTAATATGTGATGTCAAAAGCAGTGCATTGCGGGCGCACAAGTTAAAGTTAGCTGAACTAACTATGATGGGGGAATTTCAATGGTTTTGTACGAGTGAAAAGTCCAGCTAAGTATAACACCCCTGAAAACTATGGTATTTTCAGTGAATTTCTAAGGTTTTTTAATTGCTAATTTCTAACAATAACGTGCCTGAAACCTATGTTTTTTTCAGTGAATTTCAAAGGTTTTTTAAATGCTCATTTCTAACTATGCCTACAGAGATAGGACATGTGAAGAAAGAAGAAAAAACACACAGAAAGAAAAAAAAGAAATGCAGAAAGAAGCAACAGAAGTCCTCAAAGACGAAGAAAAGTGCAGGAAGAAGGATAACGTGCAGAAAGAACAAACAGAAGAGCAGAAAGAAGCCTTGTTGCAAAATCATCCTGTACCCTCAAAATTTTCAGACGGATACTGGTGGTAACTGCGTCTGACTAACCAGTCTTACAGCCAGTGCTATGTTAAAAGACACTTAGAATACAGTGAAAACACCTAGTATATAATAGGGCTGGGGGATTAAAACTACCTCTTAAAACGCGCCACAGGGCGTGTTTGCACACGTCACCTCAGGCCCCGTCCCCTCCCTTCCCCACTGTGTAAACACGCCCTGTGGCCATTTCAAGTTGGGAGATTAAGTCCCCTTGAATCCTGAGGGTCCCTAGGGTCCAACTAGCCCACTAGGTCTCTCCAGTAAGCGCCACAGAGCTGTGTTGCAGAGAGATGTAAAAAGGGGCAAGGCCTAGACCACCTCTCTGTAACGCAGCGCAGTGGCGCTTACTAGAAGCACCTGGTTTGCTAGTTGGCCCCCAGGGTCCCCCAGGATTGAAGGTGAATTATTTCCCAAACTTAAAACGCGCTACAGGGCGTGTTTGCACACATCACTTCAGGGCCCATCCCCTCCCTTCACCACTTATAAACACGCCCTGTGGCCGTTTTTAGTTGGAAGATTAAGTTAATTTGAATCCTGAGGGTCCCTAGGGTCTAACTAGGCCACTAGGTACCTCCAGTAAGCGCCACAGAGCTGCGTTGCAGAAAGGTATAAAAAGTGGTAGGGCCTGGACCACTTCTCTGCAATGCAGCGCACTGGTGCTTACTGGAAGCTCCTGGTGGGCTAGTTAGCCCCCAGGGGCCCTCAGGATTGAAGGGGAATTATTTCCCCAATTTAAAACGCGCCATAGGGTGTGTTTGCACACGTCACCTCAGGCCCCGTCCCCTCCCTTCCCCACTGTGTAAACACGCCCTGTGGCAGTTTTAAGTTGGGAGATTTAGTCCCCTTGAATCCTGAGGGTCCCTAGGGGCAAAATAGCCCTCTAGGTACGTCCAGTAAGTGCCATTGCAGAGAGGTGTAAAAAGTGGCACGGCCTGCACCACCTCTCTGCAACACAGCGCAGTGGCGCTTACTGGAAGCACCTGGTGGGCTAGTTGGCCCCCAGGGTCCCTCAGGATTGAAAGGGAATTATTTCCCCAACTTAAAAGGCGCCACAGGGAGTGTTTGCTAACGTCACCTCAGGCCCCGTTCCCTCCCTTCACCACTGTGTAAAAGCGCCCTGTGGCCATTCTAAGTTGAGAGATTAAGTCCCCTTGAATTCTAAGGGTCCCTAGGGTCAAACTAGCCCACTAGGTACCTCCAGTAATGCCACAGAGCTGCGTTGCAGAGAGGTGTAAAAAGGGGCGTAGCCTCAGAACACCTATCTGCAGCGCATCTCCCTGGCGCATACTAGAGATACCTGTTGGGCTAGTTGGCCCTCAGGGACCCTCAGTATTGAAGGTGAATAATTCCCGAACTTACAACTCGCCAGTGGGCGCGTATGCAGAGTGCTGCAAGGAGGGCGCATGTCCTACTGTGTGGCCCCACTTCTTTTTCTAAATTATTGGCCCTGGGGACCCCATCCCAAAATCATTTGGAAGGGAGCCGCGTGGCCCGTCTCCCGAGGCCTTAATCGGCCCCAGGGACCCCAATCCCCGGGGCATGGCCTTTTTAAAAAAATGTTTTTTATATATATTTATAGAAATACCTAGGACATGCTGGACAAACCGTACGTACCTATCACCATAACGATTTACGTGATATTCATTAAAAGGTGACTATGCGGGGAGGAGCCTAGCGCGCATCCAAGATGGTCACGTGAGCACAGGGCTCCCCGGACCCTTGCTGCTCCTCGGAATTTATCCTGAGAATATCCTGATGTGGTTTATGGAATCTGGTAGATGAAGACCGGCTGAGCACGTATCTCTTTTCAGAACTCGAATCGGACCTGGGAATCCTGAGTTGTCGTTGTTCGAACTTTTGGGACCCACCCGACGGAGGTGCCCGGGGCGAAGGTGAACCGTGGAGCCGTGTCGTAATTGAACAACAGCGGCTGCAGTACGGTGCCAGTGGCCGCCCTACCACTTTCGGTTTCACTTTCGGACTTCAGGGGGCTGGCCTGCGAGGGCGCTTGTTGTGGCGGGGTGTTTCCTTGGCCTCTGCACGAGGCCTTGTCTCCACCTGCCACTAGTGTGCCCATCGCCTTGGGTCCCCCCGCACCGCTATCTTGTGGTCCCTGGTGAGGCGCTGGTCTGCGGTGCCGGTGCCCCTACGACTCTTGATCGGCGGTCCCCTTCGTTATCCATTACTACATGGGGGCAAGGGGGGCCCCGAGGGGCGTAAGACTAAGGCCTCCCTCCGCGGGGGACCGGTCCAGGCCAACAACATGGACCGCTACACTCAGGGCAGAGGGTCCCCTGGAGCGACCGGCCCCCCCCCGGATGCCGCCGGCGGTGGCACGACCGTCTCTCCGGAGCTTTCCCTGCAGGACATCATGGGCGCCATTGATGGCATCAGGGAAACCATCGCCACGCAATACGAGGCCCTGGCCCGTAAAATCGACACGGTGGCAATCGATGTCACCTTAATTCGGGCAGACCTCTCCAAAACTAACGAGAGGGTTCAGGCTCTCTATGTGCGGACCTCCACCATTGGTGCGGATGTGTCGGACCTGCAGGCCGCGCTGGGTGACATTAAGGCGGTCAACGACCAGATGGCTCGGCGGCTGGAGGACTTCGAGGGACGGGCCCGACGCAACAACATCCGTGTCATAGGCGTACCGGAGTCCTCTGACGACCGCCCGGTTGACCTCCTGGTCGAGGAACTCATCCTCCAACGGTTGGCCCCTGCAGGCCTAAGCAAGTTCTTTGCCGTGGAGCGGGCCCATCGAGTTCCGGGCGGTCGGCCGCGGCCGGGGGCCCCCCCGAGGCCTATCGTGGCCAAACTGTTCCACTATAGAGACCGAGATGCGATTCTGCAGGCCTCACGGGTCCACGGCCCGGTTCGTCATGAGAACTCATCCATTAACTTTTATCCGGACTTTACCCAACTTGTCCAGAAACAGCGGATGGGATTCCAGGGGGTGAAGCGTCGTCTCCGTGAACTGGGCGTAAAGTACTCTATGCTCTACCCTGCAAAACTCCGAGTGGAACATGAGGATCGGACTGCCTTTTTTGACTCTCCTGTGGCCGTGAGTGACTGGCTGGACTCGCTGCCGGACAGAGGTGGCCGTCCCGGGCCCTCTACAGGCGCCGAAGGTGACGGGTCCCCTTTGGAGTGACTTTTGGTCCTTGAATCTGCCATTTTGCACTGTTCAGCTGGGTTTTACTTCTTTTGTTCATTTTGTCTCGCTAGGACCTGTGTGGGGGGCGGGCGGGGACGGGTCCCTTTCCTCCTCCGGGGTCTTTTCGTAGAATGGGGTTAGGAGGGCGACAGGCACACTGCAAGTTGGGGGGGTTTTCTGGCCCGCAGGGGTGCAGGGTGAGGGGAGTTGGATTTGGGGGGGGGTTGGGCGGAGGGAGGGGTTGTTTTGCTGTGTTTTTTTCGTTTGCAGGGCGAGGTACTGATTTTTGTTCAGATTCGGGAACTGTGCTACTGAATGGGGGGCCTTTGATCTATCGGAGGGGATGGGGGGGACGGGTTGAGGCTGATGTCATGGAACGTCAATGGGTTGGGGGACCGTATCAAACGGGGTGTAGTACTGCAGTATTTGCGCCGTCTGACTCCTGATGTGGTGTTTATCCAGGAGACGCATCTGGTTGGTAATGTTTGTCATGCAATGAACAGGGGGGGATACCGCCTCGTGGCCCATTCTGGTTTCACAACTGGTTCCAGGGGGGTGGGCATTCTCCTGCGATCCTCACTTGCGTTGGATATCACTAGGGTAATCTCGGATGACAGAGGGCGCTATGTGTGTCTGACTGGAAGGTGGGAGGGGCAGCCCCTTTCCTTGGTCTCAGTTTACGTCCCCCCGGGCCTCCAGAACTCCACCTTTGCGGACTTGGGTCGAATGCTGCTTGAACTTCCGGATAGTCTTTTGCTTATGGGCGGGGACTTTAATTCGGTGGTTTCGGGTGACCTGGATCGTCACCCACCCAGGGCCCTCCCCGCTGCCCAGGCATGGCTTGGTGGACTGCTGGAGACCTTCGGTCTGGTAGATAGTTGGAGATTAATGCATCCGAACCAATGTCAGTACACCTTTCACTCCGGGGCGCATGGGAGTCTTTCTAGGTTAGACTATTTCCTTATGCCCGCGGCACAGACTGGTCGGATACGAGAGATTAGGCACCTGGCGCGGGGTATCTCCGATCATTCCCCGCTGTGGTTGCTCTTTGACACCGAGTCGCGGTCTGCAGGGCGGATCGCTCCCATCAACCCGTGGTACCTGCGAGACCCTACGACTCGCGACAGTCTGGTTAAGGCTATGGACCAATACTTCCTTGAAAACGAGGGGTCGGTGTCGTCCGCAAGGTCCCTGTGGGAAGCCTTTAAAACCGTAATCCGCGGACACGCCCTCTCCCAGATAGTGGTGGCTAAGAAGCATAAGAGTGAGGCAGTGGTGAAGCTGGAGACTGACATCTCGGGGCTGGAGTCGGCCTTGGAGACGGGTGTCACTCCGGACGGGCTCCATGCCCTCAGCCTGAAACAGTTTGAATACAGGTCTCTTGTCACTGACGCTGCCAAAACGATGTATAGGGAGCAGCAGGGTCGATTGTATGATGCCGGGGACAAGGCGGGAAAGTTGATTGCGTGGCTGGATAAGAAGGAGAGAGTGAATCGTGTGGTCCCGGAGCTGCGTGTCTCGGATGGAGTGTGTCTGACTGAGCCTGGCGAGATTGTGGAATGTTTTGCTGACCACCTCCGGGCCGTGTACTCCCCGGTGACTGATAGGGACGAGGAAGACTCTTGCCTTCTGCTGAGGGATATTGCTTTGCCCTGCCTGTCCGTCGAAGACCGTGAGCAGCTGGACGCCCCCTTGTCTGTAGATGAAATTGCATCTGCGATTCGGTCCCTTCGTTCGGGCAAGGCGATGGGTCCCAACGGTCTGCCTATTGAACTATATAAGTTGCGCCCGGATAAACTCGCTCCCTTCCTCCGTCGTATGTTTCAGGAATCCCTTGAGGCAGGCTCCCTTCCTGACGACCAGCGTCTGGCTACAATAGTCGTGATCCCCAAGGACGGTAAGCCACGAGACCGCTGTGCCTCCTATAGGCCTATTTCACTGCTAAACGCAGAGCCTAAAATCCTGGCCAAAGTCCTTGCCAATCGTTTGTTGAGCGTTATCTGCTATCTGATTCATCCTGATCAATGCGGCTTCATCCCTCACCGTAACACCGCTCTTAACTTGCGGCGTCTTCACGGCGCCCTCGCCAGGGCGGCGTACCTCTCCGAACCGGCCGTGCTGGTTTCTTTAGACGCCACGATGGCCTTTGATACCATCGAGTGGCCATTCCTCTGGGCTGTTTTGACCAAATTCGGCTTTGGGGAAGGATTTCTTGGCTGGGTGAAGCTTCTCTACACGGGACCCATGGCTCAGGTGGTGGTTAATGGTCGGGTCTCTCGGCCCTTCGCTCTCGGTAGGGGTACGAGGCAGGGGTGCCCGTTGTCCCCTCTGCTCTTTGCTCTTGCCTTGGAGCCGCTCGCTGCTTGGCTCCGCTGGGAGCCCTCGCTCAGAGGGATTCGGTGGGCCCCGGGCTTCGAGGATCGGGTCTCGTTGTATGCAGACGATATTCTCCTGTATCTCACCTCGCCGCGGCAGTCGCTTAATGTTCTCTTCGATGTTCTGACTTCCTTTGGGAGAAATTCGGGTCTAACGATCAACTGGTCTAAATCCTGTGTCTATCCTATCTCCGGCGACCCTCCTCTCTTGCCTCCTCGGCTTCCGATCAAATTATCTCTGTCCGGCTTTAAATACCTGGGAATATACGTCTCGATGGACCCGGTGGCTCGCTATGAGCAGAATCTCCTGCTTCCACTTCGGCGTTTGAGGGAGGACACGGCTCGGTGGTGTAAGCTGCCCTTGTCCCCGCTGGGTCGGGCAGCGCTGTTTAAAATGATGTCCCTTCCCAGACTCCTCTATGCACTTCAGAACTCCTTCGATGTCATTCCTGTGTCCTGCTTTCGGGAGGTGGAGAGCCTGCAGAGGAGACTGGTGTGGGACGGACGGGCTCGTATCGCTCTGGCAAAACTTACTCTCCCCTGGTATGACGGGGGCATCGTGCTTCCCGACATTCGCAGGTATTATTGGGCATCACAGCTATCGGCCATTAACCATGCCACGTATGCGCCTGGCTTGAATCCGGCGTATGAGATGGATAAATTCCTGCTTCCCGGCGGAAATTATAACAGGGCACTTTACTCCAGCTCGGCTGGACGGACCCTTACGGGCCCTACTAAGATTGCGGTACGGATCTGGAGGGCGGCCAATGCAGCCATGGGCTGGAGTGAGCGATTAACATGTGCTACTCCCCTGTTTGCCTCTGACCGACTGGGAAGCCTCTGGACAACGAAGGGGTTTGAACGTTGGGACACGATTGGTATTAGTAGAGTGGGAGACTTATGGATAAAGGGTGCGGTTAAAACATTCGCGGCGCTCCAGAGCGAATACGAACTTACGGAAAGGGAGTTCTTTCGCTACGCCCAGGTTCGGCATGCCCTGCTCTCGGTTTTTGGGGAGGGGACCAAGATCCCGGCTTCTTCGCCCCTCGAGGACCGCATACTTGATGGTCATGTCCCCGACAGTACTATCTCTTTAATTTATAAAAAACGTATTAATAATCGGGCTGACCTCTTGGTGCGCCTCCGGGAGGCGTGGACGGGGGATGGGGTGGAACTGGACGACGAGGACTGGCAGTCCGCACTGTCGTCCCCCAAGGAAGTGGCCATTCCAGCCCGTCTCCGCCTGGTCCAGCTTAAGATTCTCCACCGGGTGTATGTGACGGGTCCCCGTTTGGTCTCGATGGGATTTTCTGAAGACGGGCTCTGTAAGCGGGGATGTGGGCTCAGTGCCACCTTTCTCCATATCCTTTGGGAGTGCCGCGAGGTGGCTGAATACTGGCGCCGGGTTCATGAGGTCATGGGACAAGTCACCGGGGTTGCGCTGTTGCCAGAGGTGCGTCGCTGTGTCCTGAATGTGTGGGAGCCCAATGATTATAACGCGGCTCAGACTCGGTGGGCGGCCCTGGGGAACATGATTGCCAAGAGAGATATAGCGCAGCTATGGGGTTCCCAGCGGCCTCCCACCGTGTCCGTATGGAAGGAGAACATGGACTGGTGCATGTTCAGGGAGAAGACTGTGTATGTGGCTCGTGGTAAACCGGGGGCATGGGGTAGAATCTGGGGGCAATGGAACGCGTATCGTGGAGGTATCTGTACTCCCCCCCTAGTGGACACCGATATTGCTTTGTCCCCCTGACCCTTGATGGTTCCTTGCGACTTTTGGAATAACCGACTATAGACGTTCCTCTCCCGTGACCCCCCCCGACCTATCAGTACTCCTTCCTCCTGATAGCTATTTGAAGGTCTGAAGTAGAGTCCCCCGGAGGTAGCCTGACCCACACTTTTTTGTCCTTACGCCTCGCCTTTTGTTTTTTATTTGTTATTTATGTTAAACCTATGTATCCTGCTTCCCTAGGACTATCCGGAGCCGTGTACGGGACTGGGCCCCGGGAGTCGACTACTGCCTTAAGTACTGTATGAGCCTTTCTGAATCTAGCGGCCGGCCCCGGTGGTTGTAGGCCCATGCTTGTAATTGATTTATTGTTCAATAAAATTTTCAAAAAAAAAAAAAAAGGTGACTATGCATACAGTGAATCCACGTGGGATGTATTTACACTGCTAGTGAAGCTCTGACGTGTCTGACGCCCTAATGTGCCTAATCCCAGCGCCGCCGTTGGTGGGTACTCTCCAAGTAGACACCCTTGTTGTTTATTTATACAAACATGGGTAGCTATTGACGGGCATATTTAATACACATGCACACCAAGACATTCAAAGGGGATTTGACAAAAACTCGACCAAAACTATGCAAGAAACACCCCTCACGGTTAATAAAACACACATCCACCGCCGGATGTGTAATACTTTTTATTTTACTCTCTGGAAAGGAGACGAACCTCACTTGAGAGTCACAGCACGCTCCTGGCTGAGCCCAATGCTGTGTTAGACCCACCAGTGCCCGCAGAGTGCCATACACCTCTGTGTTGTATTCCACTAGCTAGTGCGTATGCCATGACACTCTCTAGCCCATGTGCACTGTAACACCACCCCGTGAATATGTCATGCCACACTTGCCTTCGCACAGGTTATATTGCCCCATCTAACGTGCCTTTCTCGATGCCTATGTTATAACGCACAGCGCTATGCCATACATATTACAATCTGGGATCCATATCTTTGTCACAGTACATATGCAACGTTACACTCCCCAGCACATATTTTATATTACAACTTTAGAGACTAGTTAGGTTACACAACACTGCCCTGTGCATATTACACTCCAAAGTGCATATCGCATAGCACGCGCTAGTGCCTCTGCTATCTCACGCTCTCCAATGAATCTGTCATTGCGCACAATGTATTGCATATTATATTTCACGCCCGGTGCATCTTATATCACACTTTTTGGTGCATAGTTTATATCATACACTATATCTAGTTTTGATGTTCAATCGTGCTCTCAGGACTACATTCTATATAACACTGCGTTCACCTACCCTTTTCACGGGCATTACATTTTGCGATGGGGGGTGGAGGGTCACAAATGTCCTCTTCTTCCTGAATAAAAGTGAGATTATGCGTCATACTTGTTCATATTTTAAGTAGTTCGCACAGACACACATTTTAAAAACAATAAAGTTCCTAATTCCCCCCTTCTCTGAACAGTTAGCTTGCTGCCCCATCCACCTCCTCCCTATCCTCTGTTGTCTGAATCCATGGACTAGCCTCCTCCCTCCTGCCATGCATGGTCTGATGTGCTGCCACTGCCCTCCTTTTAGCATGATGTACCAATCCACTCCTACTGCCTTCCATTGCCCAATTCTATGCCCCATCATTGACCTCCTGCTTAGCCTCTGTGCTTAGCTTGCTGCCCCTATTCTCCTTCCCCCTGCCCTCGATGTCTTTGTGCATGCCCCTGCTCCATCCTTTTTGCCTACCATGTTCCATGGACCTGTCACTCCTATCTACTCTGAGTGTTCTGTTGAGCTGCCACTCCCCTCCCACCTGCCTAGCATTGTCAGATGACTGCAACCTGTCCCTGCCACCTCCACCCTGCCTGTCCACATTCCATGCCCCATCCCCTTCCTCCTGTCCTCCATGGTCCATTTTACTGCCACACCCTTCTGCCCTCCCTGGTCTGTTGTGCTGCAACTGCTCTTCCTGCCTGCCCTGCCTGGTCTGTTGTGAGGCCCCTTTCCCTGAACTCTCTTGTCTGTTCCCAGGTCCTGACCCTCCCTTCTATCCTCCATGGTCCTTTGTGCATGCCCCTTCACCCTCCTTCTTGCCCATCATAGCCATTGTGCTGCCACTAACCCTCCTGCTTGCCATGCAAGGTCTTCTGTGCTGCCACAGCCCCTCCCACCTTCCCTGTGTGGTCAGCTAGCTGCCCATGACCCCCTCCCACCTTTCCTCCATGGTCTGTGCGTATGCCATCATAGTCTCACTGTTGCTCTCCATGGTGTGTCTTGCTTCTAGTGCCCATCCTGCCTGACCTCCATGGTCACCTTGCTGCTCCTGCGCTGCCCCCTTGCCCCCAGCCCTCTGTTTCCATGTGCAAACCCCTATTCCCTCCCTCCTGGCTTGTCTGTTCCATTGTAATGCCCCTGATCCGTCCCTCCTGCCCTTTATGGTCTGTTATGCTGCAGCTTTCTCTCCTGTCTGTCCATTATGGTCAGCTAGCTACCATTCCATCTTTACCCTCTGTTCTCTGTTGTCCATGTGCATGGCCCTGTCCCCTCCCCATTTGCTTTCTATGGATTGTTGTGCTGCACTCCCGTCATGCATGTCGTGTGTGGTGCATTGTGCTGCTGCAAACCCTGATGCCTGCCCTGTAGGGTCAGTTTGGTGCACCTCTCCATGTCCCTCCTATCCTCTGTTATCCGAGTCCATGTCGCTACCCCAATTCCTCCTGCCTTCCATGATCCAATGTACCATACTTGTGAACATTTTGAACTTGGTAAGAGGGAGATTTTGAAAACAAACTGGGGTATTGATTTTCCCCTTTGACTTACATTGAAAAAGAGGAGATTGTAGACAAGAGACAGATCAAATAAAGCCCATTTGAGCTTAAAAACATTTGACGTTTCCTTGCTGAATCGGGTCTGTTGGCATGTATGGTTGTACTACCACTGCCTCTTCCTTCTGGCCACAATGGTCTATTATATTGCCACAGTCTCTCTTGCCAGTCCTGTATTGTTGGTTTGTTGCCCCTGCCCCCCTTTCCACTGCCCTCTATAGTCTGTTGTGCTGCCACTGACCTTCCTACCTTCCCAGTGTGGTCAAATTGTTGCCTCTGCACCCTCCTACCTGCCTTCAATTTTCAGAGTCCGTGCCCATGGCTTCTGCCTCTCAAAAGTATCCTAATGAACAACTAGATTGCTAACATTCTATATTTATTGCAAAAGTGTGGAACACCTGACCTCATCTTGATGTAATCAAAACTGTAATACCTAGAGCATTTCCTTTAGAAATTACATATATGAGAGGGTCGTATTTGCATCAAAATGATGGTTAGTGCTCTAACAAACTAAAATGAGGACATCTTTTCTGAGTTTTCAAATAGCGACAAAGCACTTGTAAATTATTTGTTATCTTCATGTTTTTTTATCCAGTTAACCACTTGATTAAATGTTGCACTTAGGGGAGAGGATGTGGTGTTACTTCACGAGCTGCAGACTTTGCAACTGGGGAACCAGGTTGGAGTTTCTGCTTCAGCTCGACATTCTGTGATTCTGGTCAAATCACTTAATCTCCCCATGTCTACAACCAAAATGAATTTGTTCTTGTGTGATGTAACCAATGCTCATGTAAAGCACTCCAATACCTGACAAGTCTGCACTATATAAAACTGCAAAAACACACTTCTGTCATTGGGCTACATGTGGGCTACATCTGGGTGATTTTGGGCTACATTTGGGCTCTTTTGTCTCCGGTGGCCATCTTGGGAGATTTATTTGTTATGAAGTTTCCTAATTTCCTCAGGTACTGCAGTCTCCTCAGTAGGAAATGCTTTCAGTTTTTTACTTTGATTCCATCAAGAAGGTATTCAGATATGTCACACATTTGCCATAAATTCTGAATGTTAGCACTCTAGTTGCTCATTTGATCACTGGAGTAAAGCTGCTGCTCACCAGGGAAGTCTGCTGCTGGTATTCAAAGTGCATGTTTCAGTCTGCATGTCAGAATGTTTTAATGAAAAAGAAGAGGATTTGAGAAGTCAAAATGTGCCCTAATTTTCCTTTCTTCAGCACTAATCATAATTTCTATGACAAAATGAACCCCCTCATTGTGTTCCTTTTTAAATTAAATGTTTTAAGTGTTACCACTTTATTCCAATCAAGATGGCTTCAGGTGTGCCATACTTGTGTCATAAGTAAGACTGTTAGCGCTCTAGTTGTTCTTTAGAACACTCTGGGACAATCTGTAATTGGGCTATACTTGGGCTACATCTGGGTGATATTTGTGCTACATTTGGGCTCTTTTGTCTCTGGTGGCAATTTTGGGAGACTTATTTGTTATGAAGTTTCCTAATTTCCTCATTTACTACAGTCTCCTCAGTAAGAAATACTTTCAGTTTTTTACTTTGATTCCATCAAGAAGGCATTCAGATGTGTCACACATTTGCCATCAATTCAGAATGTTAGCACTCTAGTTGCTCATTAGGTAACTGTAGTGAAGCTACTGCTCACCAGGGAAGTCTGCTGCTGGCATTGAAAGTGCATGTTTCAGTCTGCATGTCAGAATTCTTTTATGAAATAGAAGAGGATTTGAAAAGTCACTCAAAATGTGCCCTAATTTGTCTTTCTGCAGCACTAATCATACTTTCTATGCCAAAATGAACCCCCTCATTGTGTTCCTTTTTAAATTAAATGTTTTAAGAGTTACCACTTTATTCCAATCAAGATGGCTTCAGGTGTGCAATACGTTTTTCATAAGTAGGACTGTTCGCACTCTAGTTGTTCTTTAGAACACTCTGGGAAGCTGCAGTAGAACACAAAGGAATCAACTGTTCCTTGTGGATGTGCATGTTTTAATGAGAATGTCAGACTTAATTCTCACATGACTGAGAAAGATAATGTGAATTTACAGAAAATATGCTCTCAGTTTAGCTTATAGATCGCCTTTGATTTTCTCAGGAACTACTGAATGGGTTTACACCATTTAACCAAAAGGCATTACTCTGAACCAAGGGCTACCTTTTTGTCAAATTTGGTGTAATTCCGTTCAGCAGTTCGGGCTGTAGCTGCGATTAAAGGTTGCTATGGAAAATTGCATGGGGAAAACACGTTTTGGGACCCCCCTTTTTCCTCGGCCCCCGCTTGACGAATAACCCCGAGACTTCCAGGATAGGAACGGAGTGGAGCACCCCACCAGTTTTGAAAATTTTGCGAAGATTCGTCAACCGGCGCCAAAGTTATTCCAAATAGAATGTTGCGGATTTCCTATGGATAATAGGTCCTAACTATAACTACCTACTGGCGACCGCCGGTAGGTTATATATATATATATATTCACTGAAAAAACCATAGGTTTCAGGGGTGTTATAGTTAGCTGGACTTTTCACTTGTACAAAACCATTGAAATTCCCCCGTTATAGTTAGTTCAGCTAACTATAACTCGCGCGCCCGCAATGCACTGCTGATGACGTCACATATTACATCACTCATGACATGGTCAGTGACATCACTCATGACATCACTGATGACATCTCAAATGACATCACTGATGACATCACTGATGACATCATCCAGTGAATGTGTGTTTTTCTGAAAATTAAATATGTTTTATATATGTATATCTCAAGGTCGATGGAAGAATAAATGACTATATAAGTGTGGATGATTTGTTTTTGAAAAATTGATTGTGTAACTGACTGATTAAGTGTATCATAGTGAATACATGGCTTAGTGAGTAATGTTTAAATATGTAAATATCTGTATCAGTCTCTCACTTTGTGTATAAGTGGCTGCATGGGTTGGTGAGTAGCTACATGGGTGTCTATATAGGTTATTAGTTGGTTTTTTGAGTATCAGTCTGAGTGTCTGCATGGTTCGGTGGGGGGTATTACGTAGTGCATAGGTGCATGAATGAGTGACTCACTGTTTGTATGTGTTGAACACAGCATGTGTGCAGGACTGTATGGGTGGATGAGTGTGTGTATGGGTGTGTTAGTGAGTGAATGACTGTCTCAATAGTGTCTTTATGAGTAACTACATATGTTTTAAACTAGTATATGTGACTATTGGTGTATATATGTGAGTATATGTGAGAGTGAGAGATTGAAAGAGTTTCTGTATGAATAAGTATGTGTTTCTATAAGTGATTGTTTAAAAGACTAAGTATGTGTAAGTTTCCGTAGAAGTAAGTGTGGTGGTGTGTGTATAACTGTATATGCAAGTAAATGTATGTTTGATTCTTTATTAGCATGAGTGACTATGTGTGTGAGTAACTCTATGGATGAGTGGCATTGTGTAACAGGATGCATAGGTGTATGAGTACATATGATGAGTGAGTACATGTATGAGTGACTGTATAGGACTGTTGGTAAATGAGTGGATGTGTATGTGGATCTTAGAATTACTGAAGAGGTTGTTGTAACTGGTATTGGTATGTCCATTGTTTTGAATATTTTAGTCTCTATGTTTGAATGTGTGTATCAAAGGTTATATTAGGGTGAGAGGAGGTCTGCCACTCTATCACAAGGATGATGTCATCAGTGATGTCATCAGTGATGTCATTTGAGATGTCATCAGTGATGTCATGAGTGATGTCACTGACCATGTCATGAGTGATGTAATATGTGACATCATCAGCAGTGCATTGCGGGCGCGCGAGTTATAGTTAGCTGAACTAACTATAACGGGGGAATTTCAATGGTTTTGTACAAGTGAAAAGTCCAGCTAACTATAACACCCCTGAAACCTATGGTTTTTTCAGTGAATTTCTGAGGTTTTTTAAATGCTAATTCCTAACTATAACGTGCCTGAAACCTATGGTTTTTTCTGTGAATTTCAAAGGTTTTTTAAATGCTAATTTCTAACTATGCCTACAGAGATAGGACATGTGAAGAAAGAAGAAGAAATGCACAGAAAGAAACAAAAGAAGTGCAGAAAGAAGCAACAGAAGTCCTCAAATACGAAGATAAATGCAGGAAGAAGGATAACGTGCAGAAAGATCAAAAAGAAGAGCAGAAAGAAGCCTTGTTGCAAAATCATCCTGTACCCTCAACTTTTTCAGACGGATACTGGTGGTAACTGAGTCTGACTAACCAGTCCTAGAGCCAGTGCTATGTTAAAAGACACTTAGAATACAGTGAAAACACCTACATACACTAGGGAACATTATGCGTTGGGGTCCCCCTGTTATTAGCATGAACTCCGCTGTAAGCCCCTAGTATATAATAGGGCATGGGGATTAAAACTACCTCTTAAAACAGGCCACAGGGCGTTTTTGCACACGTTAACTCAAGCCCCGTCCCCTCCCTTCACCACTGTGTAAACACGCCCTGTGTCCATTTTTGGTTGGGAGATTAAGTTCATTTGAATCCTGAGGGTTCCTAGGGTCCAACTAGCCGACTAGGTACCTCCAGTAAGTGCCACAGAGCTGCGTTGCAGAGAGGTGTAAAAAGTGGCACGGCCTGGACCACCTCTCTGCAATGCAGCTCAGTGGCGCTTACTGGAAGCACTTGGTGGGCTAGTTAGCCCCCAGGGGCCCTCAGTATTGAAGGGAAATTGTATCCCCAATTTAAAACCTGCCATAGTGCGTGTTTGCACACGTCACCTCAGGCCCCGTCCCCTCCCTTTACCACTGTGTAAACGCGCCCTGTGGCTGTTCTACGTTGAGAGATTAAGTCCCCTTGAATCATAAGGGTCCCTAGGGTCAAACTAGAGCACTAGGTACCTCCAGTAAGCGCCACAGAGCTGCGTTGCAGAGAGGTGTAAAAAGGGGCTTGGCCTCAGAACACCTGTCTGCAGCGCAGCTCCCTGGCACATACTGGAGATGCCTGTTGGGGGCGCGTTTGCAGAGTGCTGCACGGAGGGGGCATGGCCTCCGGCACGATGTCAGTATTTTATTTATTTTAATTTTTTAAGAAGGGGGGCTGTGTGGTTCCCCTTATTATTCTAATTTATTGGCCCTGATGACCCCATCCCCCAGGGCCTGTCTCCTAATTATATTTTTTTGACCCCAATCCCCAGGGCCGGCCACTGTTTTTTATTATTTTTAAAAAATATATATTTATAGACACACCTAGGACATGCTAGAGAAACCGTACGTACCTATCACCATGACGATTTGCATGATATTCATTAAAAGGCGACTATGCATGCAATGAATCCACGTGGAATGTATTTACACCACTAGTGAAGCTCTGACATGTCTGATGCCCTACCGTGCCTAATCCCGGTAGACACACTTGTCGTTTATTTATACAAACATGGGTAGCTATTGACGGGCACATTTAATACACATGCACACCAAGCCATTCAAAGGGGATTCGACAAAAATTCGACCAAAACTATGCAACAAACCCCCCTCACGGTTAATAAAACACACATCCACTGCCGGATGTGTAATACTTTTTATTTTACTCTCTGGAAAGGGGACGAACATCACTTGAGAGTCACAGCGCGCTCCTGACAGAGCCCAATGCTGTGTTACACCCACCATTGCATGCCGAGTGCCACACACCTCTGTGTTGTATTCCACTAGCTAGTGCATATGCTATGACACTCTCTAGCCCATGTGCACTGTAACACCACCCCGTGAATATGTCATGCCACACTTGTCTTCGCACGGGTTATATTGCCCCATCTAACGTGCCTTCCTCGATGCCTATGTTATAACGCACAGTGCTATGCCATACATATTACAATCTGGGATCCATATCTTTGTCGCAGTGCATATGCAACGTTACACTCCCCAGCACATATTTTATATTACAACTTTAGAGACTAGATAGGTTACACAACACTGCCCTGTGCATATTACACTCCAAGGCGCATATCGCATAGCACGCGTTAGTGCCTGTGCTATCTCGCGCTCTCCAATGAATCTGTCATTGCGCACAATGTATTGCATATTATATTTCACGCCCGGTTCATCTTATATCACACTTTTTGGTGCATAGTTTATACCATACACTATATCTAGTTTTCATTTTCAATCGTGCTCTCAGGACTATGTTCTATATAACACTGTGTTCACCTACCCTTTTCACGGGCATTACATTTTGCGATAGGGGGTGGAGGGTCAGGGGTTGTTTCTGCCAAGTGAGCCCGGAGTCACAGTCACAAACGTCCTTTCTTCCTGAATAAAAGTGAGATTATGCTGCATACTTGTTCATATTTTAAGTAGTTCGCACAGACACAATGTTTTAAAAAAAATAAAGTTCCTAATACCCGCCTTCTCTGAACAGTTAGCTTGCTGCCCCACCCCCCTCCTCCCTATCCTCTGTTGTGTGAATCCATGGACTAGCCTCCTCCCTCCTGCCATGCATGGTCTGATGTGCTGCCACTGCCCTCAATTTAGTATGATGTACCAGTCCACTCCTCCTGCCCTCCATTGCCCAATTCTATGCCCCATCATTGACCTCCTGCTTAAACTCTGTGCTTAGCTTGCTGCCCCTATTCTCCTTCCCCCTGCCCTCCGATGTCTTTGTGCATGCCCCTGCTCCATCCTTTTTGCCCACCATGTCCCATGGACCTGCAACTCCTATCTACTCTGAGTGTTCTATTGAGCTGCCACTCCCCTCCCACCTGCCTAGCATTGTCAGATGACTGTAACCTGTCCCTGCCACCTCCACCCTGCCTGTCCACATGCCATGCCCCTATCCTCTTCCTCCTGTCCTACATGGTCCATTGTACTGCCACACCCTTCTGCCCTCCCTGGTCTGTTGTGCTGCAGCTCCTCCTGAGTGCCCCGTGTGGTCTGTTGTGAGGTCCCTTCCCCTGAACTTTCTTGTCTGTGCACAGGTCCTGACCCTCCCTTCTATCCTCCATCGTCCTTTGTGCATGCCCCTGCACCCTCCCTCTTGCCCATCATAGCCATTGTGCTGCCACTAACCCTCCCACTTGCCATGCATGGTCTTCTGTGCTGCCATGGCCCCTCCCACCTTCCCTGTGTGGTCAGTTAGCTGCCCATGACCCCCTCCCACCTTCCCTCCATGGTCTGTGTGTATGCCATCACAGTCTCACTGTTGCTCTTCATGGTGTGTCTTGCTTCTAGTGCCCATCCTGCCTGACCTCCATGGCTATCTTGCTGCTCCTGCCCTGCCCCCTTGCCCCCAGCCCTCTGTTTACATGTGCAGACCCCTACTCTCTCCCTCCTGGCTTGTCTGTTCCATTGTAATGCCCCTGATCCGTCCCTCCTGCCCTTTATGGTCTGTTATGCTGCAGCTTTCTCTCCTGTCTGTCCATTATGGTCAGCTAGCTACCATTGCCTCTTGCCCCTCTGTTCTCTGTTGTCCATGTGCATGGTCCTGTCCCCTCCCTCTTGCTTTCTATGGATTGTTGTGCTGCACTCCCGTCCTGCATGCCCTGTGTAGTGTATTGTGCTGCTGCAAACCCTGATGCCTGCCCTGCAGGGTCAGTTTGGTGCACCTCTCCATGTCCCTCCTGTCCTCTGTTATCCAAGTCCCATTTCCTTCCATGATCCAATGTACCATACTTGCGAACATTTTGAACTTGGTAAGAGGGAGATTTTGAAAATAAACTGGGGTGTTGATTTTCCTCTTTGAGTTACATTGAAAAAGAGGATATTGTAGACAGGAGACAGTCAAATAAAGCCCATTTGAGCTTAATAACATTGGACGTTTCCTGGCTGAATCGGGTCTGTTGGCATGTATGGTTGTACTACCATTGCCTCTTCCTTCTGCCCACAATGGTCTATTACATTGCCACAGCCTTGAAGGAGGGTAGATTTTGTATCACAGGGGGCCCCTGGCCCGTTCTGTCCACACCTAAAGTATGAGACCCTTGTCCTTGCCCTGCCAGCCGCATTTGTAGGCCATATTAAATTGACCAGAGGGTCCTGTGTTGCTATATAATTATCTTGAGACATCCTTACCACTCAGCCAGCATAAAACCCCTGTGTGGGCCCTTCTGTTCAATATGTAGGCCTCTTTGTTAAATTGACCATAGCTCTGCAATTTTAGTGTATAGCAGTCTGAAGGCAGGTCTGCGAGGCCTTCTGCTCCAAACTAGTAGCCCCCACCCTACCCGAGTGCTCCGTGCTCGGTATCAAAGTTCAACATCCCCCTGAAGCTGTCGACATACAGTAGGCTGCATCCTGGACTGGTACTTGCTTCCTGGGCAGGTTTCCCGCTTTTAATGAAGTGGCAACCGCAGAGCATCAAGTTAGGAGAACTGAGGAGATTTTATACATGAATATATTGAATTCCCGTACAATACCCATTATTTTCTGCTTGCTCTATGGAACTTACGATAAGCGATTGGCCTGAGAGACTGACCTTTTCACCCAGTCCATTGTCAGCATTAAGTGGGTAAATGACGAAATGTCTGGTAAAATCTGCAGACGAAGCTTTTGGGTAGCATACGTAGGTAGATGTAGCGTGCAAAGGAGCCCACAAAATGATATAAAAAGGGAGCACCCACAGATATCGACGGACTACCTCGCCGTCTGTATGTAGGTTAACAGGCTGTGCAGGTTTTCCCCAAGAGCTGGGAGCTCTTGTCTTCATTTGCTTAAAATGTCTTGCTCTGCTTTGCTTGAAGCATCTTATTCTATTTTACCTATATGAAATGTCATGTTATGTTTAACCATTGTTCTCTTTACTTTTGCATTTAAAAGATTTAGGGGCAGATTTATAATAACTGGCGCATCCCTGCATATCAGCAGGGATGCGCCAGTTATTTTGCGCCCCAGCTCCGCCATCATGAATGCGCCGCATTTATAATGCGGCGCACCATGGGGCAAAAACGGCACAGATGCGTCACGCATCTGTGCCGTAAAAGTGGCGCATTGCTGGAGTTGCGTCGCAAGCGCGACGCAGCTCCAGCAATGCTCTGGGGGGCCCTATCTGCACAATGCTGCGTCAATCCTTACGCCTGCTTCAAGCAGGCGCAGGGTTTTGACGCAGCATGGGCTCAAAAGTGACTGAGTGAAATCTTGTAGATTTCACTCAGCCACTTTTAGGAGGCGTTCCTGCGCCAGAACGCCCCCACCTGCCCTGGAACGCCTACATGTGGCGCAGGGCTTTACAACGTGACGCATCTCCCAGATGCGTCACGTTGTAAATACCCCGCACCATGGCGCAGGATTTGCGCCGCTGCTGCGTCACAAAAGTGATGCAACGGCGGCGCAAAAGTGGCGCAAATGCAACATAAATCTGCCCCTTAGTATTGTAATTGCAGGAATGCTTGCTCTAAGAGTAAACGTGAGTGTTCCTAGGTAACATTTTCCTTGGTGTAACTTGTTTCTCATGATGCATTTATAGATGTGTTTTCTCTCTCTCTCTGTCAGTACACTAATTGAGATACAGAGAATATCATGACAGCTGTATGATTATCTGGATTCTGTATTTTGTACTTTATGTCTCTATTCTGCGGTTTCTTTGAAGTTGCATCTTCTCATCAAACTGCCATTGTATTCTGCCTCCAATTCCATGTCTCATATGTCTGTTTTCTTCATTTTTGGAGCAAGCGTTCCTAGGCACCCCGGCTCAAATTAAGGTGCCCCTTTTGTCCCTGACTCACTCTCCTGCTCAGTTCTGTGGTGGCTCCCGGGGCTCTGGGGACCGCCCCTAGCTTCCTTGACCCGTAATAGATCTTCCCTCCAACAGCCTCTCTTGCAAGTCCTGTATTGTTGGTTTGTTGCCCCTGCCCCACTTTCCACTGCCCTCCATAGTCTGTTGTGCTTCCACGGCCCTTCCTGCCTGCTCAGTGTGATTAAATTGTTGCCTTTGCACCCTCCTACCTGCCTTCAATTTTCAGAGTCCGTGCCCCTGGCCTCTGCCTCTCAACAGTATCCTAATGAACAACTAGATTGCTAACATTCTATATATATTACAAAAGTGTGGAACGCCTGACATCATCTTGATGTAATCAAAACTGTAATACCTAGAGCATTTCCTTTAGAAATTACATATATGAGAGGGTCTTATTGGCATCAAAATTATGGTTAGTGCTCAAAAAGACTAAAATAAGGACATATTTTCTGAGTTTTCAAATAGCGACAAAGCACTTTTAAATTATTTGTTATCTTTATGTTTTTTTACCCAGTTGACCACTTGATTAAATATTGCACTTAGGGGAGAGGATGTGGTGTTACTTCCAGAACTGCAGACTTTGCAACTGGGGAACCAGGTTGAAGTTTCTGCTTCAGCTTGACATTCTGTGATTCTGGTCAAATCCCTTAGTCTCCCCATGTCTACAACCAAAATGAATTTGTTCTTGTGTGATGTAACTAATGCTCATGTAAAGCACTCCAATACCTGACAAGTCTGCACTATATAACACTGCAAAAACACAAAATAATAAGTGTTTTGCACACTTCTGTCATTGGGCTATATTTGGGCTACATCTGGGTGATTTTGGGCTACATTTGGGCTCTTTTGTCTCCGGTGGCCATCTTGGGAGATTTATTTGTTATGAAGTTTCCTAATTTCCTCAGGTACTGCAGTCTCCTCAGTAGGAAATGCTTTCAGTTTTTTACTTTGATTCCATCATGAAGGTATTCAGATATGTCACACATTTGCCATAAATTCTGAATGTTAGCACTCTAGTTGCTCATTAGATCACTGTAGTAAAACTACTGTTCACCATGGAAGTCTGCTCCTGGTATTAAAAGTGCATGTTTCAGTCTGCATGTCAGAATTTTTTAATGAAATAGAAGAGGATTTGAGAAGTCACTCAAAATGTGCCCTCATTTTCTTTCTTCAGCATTAATCATAATTTCTATGGCAAAATGAACCCCCTCATTGTGTTCCTTTTTAAATTAAATGTTTTAAGTGTTACCAGTTTATTCCAATCAAGATGGCTTCAGGTGTGCCATACTTTAGTCATAATGAAGACAGTAAGCGCTCTAGTTGTTTTTAAGAACATTCTGGGACATTCTGTCATTGGGCTATACTTGGGCTACATCTGGGTGATATTTGGGCTACATTTGGGCTCTTTTGTCTCTGGTGGCCATCTTGGGAGACTTATTTGTTATGAAGTTTCCTAATTTCCTCATTTACTGCAGTCTCCTCAGTAGGAAATACTTTCAGTTTTTTACTTTGATTCCATCAAGAAGGCATTCAGATGTGTCATACATTTGCCATAAATTCAGAATGTTAGCACTCTTTTTGCTCATTAGATCACTGTAGTAAACCTACTGCTCACCAGGGAAAACTGCTGCTGGTATTGAAAGTGCATGTTTCAGTCTGCATGTCAGAATTTTTTAATGAAATAGAAGAGGATTTGAGAAGTCGCTCAAAATGTGCCCTAATTTTTCTTTCTGCAGCACTAATCATACTTTTTATGGAAAAATGAACCCCCTCATTTTGTTCCTTTTTAAATTAAATGTTTTAAGAGTTACCACTTTAATCCAAGCAAGATGGCTTCAGGTGTGCCATACGTTTATCATAAGTAGGACTGTTAGCGCTCTAGTAGTTCTTTGGAACACTCTGGGAAGCTGCAGTAGAACACAAAGGAATCAACTGACAGTCTCTGCCCTTGTTGGATGTACATGTTTTACTGAGACTGTCAGAATTCATTCTCACATGACTGAGAAAGATAATGTGAATTTACAGAAAATAAGCTCTCAGTTTAGCTTATAGATCACCTTCCAAACCTCTGTGGTAAAAGCATGAGAAAATATTTTTCTCTCAATCATGATATCCCAGCAGAAGGCTTTTTCACATGGTGAAATCACCTTAGAACATACCACAATTCCTAAAATGAGTATGGTACCATCAACAAATGATTTATAATGTAACTAAAGTCTTAAAACCTTCTATTAACTGCAATGCTTTTTAATGAGGTGCTATCATGTATATTGGACCCAAGATGGCTGCCAACACTTCTTGGATGAAGTGCTGACAGCCAATCAGATCTCACGATGAGATGTGTGGTTAGGCTCCGCCCACATATATATATGCTTTTAAATGCTATTTTCTCAGGAAATACTGAACAGATTTACACCAGACCTGCAAAAGGCACTTCCTTGACCTTATGGCTACCTCTCTGCCAAATTTCAAGTAATTCTGTTCAGTCGTTCGGGCTGTAGCTGTGTCTAAAGGTCCTATGGAAAAATGCATGGGGAAAACGCGTTTTGGGACCCCCCTTTTTTCTCAGCCCCTGCTTGACGAATCACCCCGAGACTTTTAGGGTAGGAGCTGAACGGAGCGCCCCATTAGTTTTGAAAATTTCGTGAGGATTCGTCAACCGGCGCCAAAGTTATTCAAAATAGAATTTTGAGATTTCCTATGGAAACTAGGTTGTAACTATAACTATCTACTGGCGACCGCCAGTAGATAATATATATATATATATATTGTCTATATGTTAAATCAGTCAGTTTATTTTTTCTCAACAACTCACGTCCCGTGATAAGTATGTTATATTAGATGTTTGTGGTATTATAATTATATATTTATTTATTTATATATTATATATGTATTAACCAAAATTCTTTTATATGCTAATTGTATTTAAAATCATCCATTTATTTATCCAAATGGGGATTTTTTCATGCCATGATGGTGAACAAAATGAGTTGATATCATTTACTGTTAATCTACTGTTTTAACATGTATTTTAAAGTGATTGTGAAAGTATTTCCTTGAGGAGTGGAATAGTATGTCTTCTAGTTCCATAGCCATTTTCCCATCACGTGATAACCTGTAGCACAATGAATGGTCTGTTTGCACTATCAGCGCTGTCACATGATCAAGGTCCGTCAGGGACTGAAACGCGTAATGGCCGATATTGAAATACAACTTTAAAGCACATCAATCTGGGTCCGTGTCTGCTTTTCTTACGAATTGTTCATTGAAGGGTAAAAGCAGCATATGCACCCTTGTGAGGACCTGGTAATCACATAGGAAATAGATTTTTGGGTTTGCTTTTTGTGATTTAGTGCAAATCCATTCAGTAATTTTTGAGAAACCAAGATTTGAAATATTTTTACATCTGGATGGTTGAGTTCCCGGAAATATTGCAGGCATCCCACAATCACCCAACTTTAAATAACTTTAAATAACAAAGTGATCTAACTGGCCCAGTGTGTCTCCTTTTCATCAGTTATGTTGCTCCTGTGGGAGTGAAATACTCCTGGGAGTCCAATGGGCACTTGCGGTCTGATTGGCTGGCTGAAACATGAAGAGAATGTGACTGTCACCATTTGTTTCATTAAAAACGAGGATGTAAGTGGTGGGTGGTACCCTGACCACCTAGGCCTTGTAGGGGTCCAGAGAAACCCACCATAGGGCTAAATTCCCCCCAAAAATGTTGAGGTGGATTTCTGTAATCCTGCAGGACTCTCAGAGTTATGAGTGGAACATGCATCCTCCTGCTGGAGTCCCACAGGAGTGCAGGGGCTGCGCTGACTCCGATGAGCTTCCCCAATATGTAAAACGTTAGTACCCACAGCATACAGCACAAGCTTGTTGCACTGGAGAATGGCCTGTGATGAGAGGGCAATTCCTCCCACACCTTACCGCACAAGGCTGTTGCCCCGTGGAGTGATCTGTGCAGGGAGAACAGTCCCTCTCCACAACCTATAGCATATAGCTGTCTCCCCTGTGGAGGGGTCTGTGTGCATACGCCAGTCCCTCCACACACACTACTATGCACACCTGTTGCCCTGGTGAGTGACCTTTGTGGAGATGCTAGTCTTCTCCCACACCCTACTCTGCATGACTGCTGCCCTGGTGAGCATACTTTGTAGAGAGGTCAGACCATCCCACACCCTAGAAAGCATGCCTATTGCCTTGGGGAGTAGTCTGTGTGTGAAGGCCAGTCCCTTATCATTACCTACTGTGCATACCTGTTGCACTGGGGAGTGGTCTGTGCAGAGATGACAGTGCCTCCCAGTTCCCTTCAGCACATGCCCATCACCCTAGGGAGTAGTCTGGGTGGAGAGACTAGTCTCCCTAAAAACCTACAGCTCACAGCCATCACTCTGGGTAGAGGTCTATGCACACAGGTCAATCTCCTGCAAAGCCTACCACATACAAATGTTGTCAAACTCTTGTATGCAATGTGTTCGCTCTCTATGGAGGTCGTTTTGCATAGCTTAGTATGTACATCAGAGAGGTTGTATTAAAAGGCAGATTAGGTTGTTTTGTGTGCTTTAGGAAAACCATGCATTGAAGTTTGTAGTTCAACCGCAGGAGTCAGATAAATGAAAATAGAAAGTGGTGGTTTGCCTACTCCCTCTCCCACTGGAAGCCAGCCGGTGTTAAAACTATATTTATAAAAGGGTTATTCATAAAAAAAGGTTTGTTGATATGTTGTACAGTAGCTCTAAGGAAGGGCTGTTGTGTTTATAGTGTGTTAAAGCACATTTAGATTTAGAACTGGATGCACTCCTTGGTGTTATCAAGAAAGATCCTGTTCCTTTATGCTGTGAAATGCACTCCACCATGACGGTACAGATCTAGCATGTTCAAACTGATTTTATTATGATATATGGTTTTCCATGCCATGGTCATTGAAAAAAAGCCAAAGTTGATTTGTTTCCTGGATTCCTCTTTTTTCCTGCCTTTGACATATGTTGGGATACACAATGGAGATGTGAGACATCAAGTGCTCCGAGGTCTCTCTCATTTGAATTTCGAGTCTAACCCCAGTGGCTGTCACCAAGACGGTGCTACCACAGTGCATAATCATGAGGCCTGGGCGCTTACTGTTCAAAATACTGTAAACCATGGCTAACAGTGAATGCCACTTCATACCTCTGCGGCCAATCCAAGTAAAGCCCACTTGGGGATATCTAAGATCCCTTCCAATTTCTCAAATTTTGGTATGCTCTCTAGCCCAGACGACATAGCTGTGGCTTACAATCCACTCATGATAATTCCTGATAATTTGCCACGCTGAGGAGGAGTCAGAGCAGAATGAGAAATATTCTGAAAGCTGATGCATTTGCAAGAGAGAAAAAAAGTTTCAGTTTAAGTCTCTGTTTGGCTGTAGTACAGTAGTAACTTAAGTAGTGAAAGATTCCACTTTTTCCATTGATTCTGATTGGTGAAAAAGGAGTGATGAGTATGGTGTTGGCTGCCATTGGTATACAGTGTCTAGCTGGATGTGTGGACACGTAATTGAAACATTTAACTCCGCTGGAGAGCAGACCTGTCTAGTAAACCTTTGACCTGGTGTCATGTTTGTAGCGAAGTCTAACCTGGTTGCCTTGGAACTTGTTCTACAGCACTGGGGAAGGTGGAAGGAGTTAATCAGAGTTGTAAGTGAATCTGCTAAATGCAAGTTAGTATGTTGATTATTTTATTACTAATGCTTAGCTTTTTTGGATATATAACCTGTGAGGCAAGATATTTTAGATAGGTAGTGAATTGTGCAATTTAGCTAATTAATTTCTCTTTCATAGAGGATTTCATGGAGAGTGTACTAAATATTTAAGCAGAAGTACACATTTTTAGAAACATTAAATGTACTCAATTTCATGTAATTCTACATCTTGTAGAGAGATGATTCTAGAAAGGTAGGCTGCTCTACAAACAAACCTATGAAAACACGCTTTATAGTGGAGAAACATTTGGGGAGAGTTAAGTTACTAACAATACTTGTACAGACAAACCAAATTCAAAAACATAGTCCAGCTTGTTGCAAAATGCAGTTTAAAGTTGATTTGAATTTCTTTTGCATGTAAACAACAACCGCAGGTATCTCTCGGGATTCAGCGTGGACACCCATGTGATCTTGCAAAAGACTTTCAGGAGTAGTAGAGAATCTTCACCATTTAAAATTTGTGCCTTGCTTCCATGAGCTTCACAATGGAACTTGTACTATCTTGTATAGAGGTCTTCTAGAAGAGGCCAATCCATCACCAAGTCCTACCATGTATATAGAATATCTCATATAAACACACTCTCACACACATGCACAAGCATACACATAAATATATAAACTCACTTACACATATGTAGACTATGGCACACACCCAGATTTTCACACATATAGAGAAGCACATACATACACACTTACTATCATAATTAATACATATACTCACATATCATTATCATTAAAAGGCACATTCCTTGTACCATCTTGTCGACGGATGATTTACCTGACTGTGAAATCCTTGCCTTCTCCCTGGCCCTTTCCCCCATCAATCCTGCCTGGGGCTTTTGCTTTATAGACCACCTGGCCCTCTTGGCTCTTTTACTGAGGATTTGCTATCGATCATTTCCACACTGAGTCTTAGAACAAAACACTGCCTAATACTCGGGGACTTTAACATCCACATGGATAAGGGCGAGGATCCTGAAGTGCAAAAATTTCTGGATATGACATCGTCGGTGGGACTGCATATGTATTTACAGTCCCCTACACATGAGAAGGGGCATATTTTAGATCAAATTTTTTCGACCGTTCGGGTGGTCCTTTCCTCCCTTGCCCCAGTTCTTTGGTCGGACCATTTCCTAGCGGATTTCACGCTAGGACATCAGCCTGTGGCCGCCCGCATTTTGCAGCGGCTCGCTGCTCGTAGTTCTAGAGCCTTCCACAAAGTCACCCCGGCCATGATCACCCAGGCTTTAGATACCCATCCTTGTGTTTTTACGGGCAGTCTGGAGGATGATGTGGTGTGTTTTCAGAATTGGCTCACTGCACGTTTGTAAGCCTTGGCACCATCTCGCCAGGTTAGATCTGAACTGGCACGAGCATCAGCCCCGTGGTTCTCTGCTGCCTTGGCGGCCAAGAGAAGGCACTGCAAGAGGCTGGAGAGAATTTGGAGGAGGCACTATGATACATCGGCTAAGCAGTCTTACAGAGCAGCAGTGAAAGAATATCACAGGGAGCTCGTTGCAGAGAAAAAATCCTATTTGGCCAGAAGGATCGAGGAAGCAGATAGCTCCTGCAAAGAGATCTTTAAGATTGTTAAAGAATTCATCTCTCCCTCCTGCTGCACTTCTGCATCTGCTTTCTCGGAACCTTGGATCATGGAGCTTGCAGTATTTTTTACTAATAAAATACGTACTATCCAGTCAGCGTTGCAAGGAACCCAGATCATCTTGAGCAAAGGTTCAGAGGTCGATGGCCTTTCCAACCCCTGGTTATGCCCACCAGCTATGCATATGGATTCTGTGGGCCCTACCCTGCACTGTTTTCCCTCTTTAGAGCCTCAGGCCTCGCTTGACCTTTTGTCTAGCCTGAAATCTGGCTCTCCTCTGGACCCTTGCCCCGCCAAGTGTCTTGCGACCCTGGCACCTGCCCTTAATCCGATCATCAACCCTCTCATTAATGCATCTTTGAAGTCGGGCAAAGTCCCCTCCTCCTGGAAACAGGCCTTAGTTCTTCCCCTCATTAAAAAACCAAATGCAGATGCTAAACTGCATTCTAATTATAGGCCAATCTCGCTGCTTCCTGCCCTGGCCAAGATCACTGAAAAGTGTGTTCATACCACTCTTACCAACTTTGTAGAGGGCAACTCCCTTTTACATCAGTCACAGTCTGGATTTAGATCTAACCTGAGCACCGAGACCGCTCTTCTTGAGGTTACTGAGATTGTGAAGGAGACCCTCGATAGGGGTGGAAAGGCCCTGCTTATCATGCTTGATTTGTCGGCGGCCTTCGACACCGTCCCCCACGACCTCCTCCTAATTAGACTCTGGGAGATTGGGCTGCGGGGTACGGTGTTCGCATGGTTTCAGTCTTTTTTGGCCGATCGGACACAAACGATCTGGGCTCCCCCTTTCTCCACCCGGATGCCGCAGCTTAAGGTAGGGGTCCCGCAGGGCTCCATACTGAGTCCTTCCCTCTTTAATATCTTCCTTACACCTCTTGCGGCACGGGTGGAGGAGCTAGGGGCCCAGATCATATCCTATGCGGATGACACACAGCTCCTGTTCACTTGTGACAGGGGCTGTGACTTCGATGGAGCAGCCATTCGGAAGTGTTTGGAGTTTGTGTTTGACTGGTTTGGGAAAAATGGCCTCAAATGCAACTCCGACAAATCCGAGATATTGTTCTTTGGCTGTCCTGCAGACCCACGTTGGAAGCTATGGTGGCCTTCGGCCATGTCTCCCCCTGCCAGCGATTCGGTTACAGCGAAGAACCTGGGTATGATGGTCGATAACACTCTTTCCTTTAAAACCCAGGTTGCCGGCTTGACTGGGAAGTGCTTTGCCATCTTAAGGATGTTGCGCAAGTTTCTGCCCTATTTATCTTTGGAGCATAAGAAAATTACGGTGCAAGCATTAATTGGCTCGCGCCTAGACTACGCCAACATCCTTTACTTAGGTCTTCCTGAGTATCTGCTGACTCGTCTGCAGATAGTTCAAAATTCTGCAGCCAGGGCAATCTTCGGTTTAACTAGAAGATCTAGGGCCAGCAATCTCCTTGTCTCTCTGCATTGGTTGCCGATTCGTAAGCGTATCTTCTTCAAGACCCTAACTACAGCTTTTAGGGCGCTTCATAATTTCGGCGCTGAATATCTGCAGAGAAGGGTCAATTTCTATCTTCCATCTAGACCTCTGAGATCTGCTGCCCAGGCCAAGGCTATTGTTCCAACAGTGAAGCGTGCTCACTGTGGAGGTCGCTCCTTTAGTTACCTTGCACCCCGCCTCTGGAACACATTGCCCTTGACGTTGCGGGTGTGCACCAATCTCTCGGTTTTTAGGAAAGGACTTAAAACCTATCTGTTTGCTTTGTAATGCTGTTATGGTTAATTCTGGTTATGCTTTCTGTTATGGCTGTTTGTTTGCTGCTGGTATTTGGTGTGATGATCTTTAGCGCCGGGACGCTCTTTGGAGCAGCTGAGCGCTCTACAAAACAAACAGTAACATAACAAAACATAACATATCCTTACACACACAGAGATATACTCGTTTTGACAGTCACACATACAACCACATATATAATCACACACATGCACTCTCTCATGCTCTTGCACACTTGCACATGACACACACACATTCCTAAACATGTAAACTCTCACATGCAGTCTCAAACATATCACCACAGCAGCACACACTTTCATGGTTAATTAAATGCAACTAACATATAGACACAAATATCCTTACACACTTTCACACTGACATCCAAACATACGCATTTTGACTTTTATACATACACACATTCCAACAGTTGTACAAACAATCATACACAGACTTGCACTTTTACATACAAACACCCAGACAATTACAGACACATATACACACTCTTGCATGCATGCACAAACACATGGCACAGACACATATGTACCATTTCATACTCAAACACACTATAAGACATATAAACACACAAACGCATACTTTTAAACATACTCACATACAACTAACACATAGACATTCTTCTTCTTCTATCATATTTTCCATATTTTATAAAGCCCACTTACATTTTTCGCCAGTAGGTAGTTATAGTTAGGACCTAGTTTTCATAGGAAAAGCGTTTTTTGATTTCCCAATATCTTTGGTGCCATTTGACTAATCTTCACAAAATCTTCTAAAGTAATGGGGTGGACCGGTCAGCTCCTGTCTTAAAGTTTCGGGGCGATTCGTCAAGCAAATCACACCTGCTTCTTTCTGTGCTTCTCTTGCCTCTTTCTGTGCTCCTCTTGCCTCTGTCTGCACCTCACTTCCCTCTGTCTGTACCTCTCTTGCCTCTTTCTGTACCTCATGTGCCTCTTTCTGCACTTCTCTTGCCTCTTTCTGCACTTCTCTTGCTTTTTTCTGCATCTCACTTGCCTCTTTTGTACCTCTCCTGCCTCTTTCTGCTCGTCGGTTACCTCTTTCTGTACTGCTCTTACCTCTGTCCACACCTCACTTGCCTCTTTCTGCACTTCTCTTGCCTCTTTCTGCACTTCTCTTCCCTCTTTCTCCACTTCACTTGCTTCTTTCTGCACTTCTCTTGCTTTTTTCTGTACTTTCTTGCCTCTTTCGCTTGTGTCTGTTTGCACTTCTCTTGCTTCTTTCTGCACTTCTCTTGGCTCTTTCTGTAATTCTATTTCCTCTTGCCCTTATATGTGCATCTCTTGCCTGTTTCTGCACTTCTTTTGCCTCTTTCTCCACTTCTCTTGCCTCTTTCCCCACTTCTCTTGCCTCTTCCTGCACTTCTCTTCCCTCGTTCTGCACTTCACTTGCTTCTTTCTGCACTTCTCTTGCTTTTTTCTGTGCTTTCTTGCCTCTTTCTGCACTTCTTTTGCGTCTGTCTGCACTTCTCTTGCTTCTTTCTGCGCTTCACTTGGCTTAT
Source organism: Triturus cristatus (assembly GCF_964204655.1). Taxonomy (NCBI): domain Eukaryota; kingdom Metazoa; phylum Chordata; class Amphibia; order Caudata; family Salamandridae; genus Triturus; species Triturus cristatus. Next base: position 1,080,413,466 of record NC_140592.1, on the reverse strand, counting down.
TCTGTAATTCTATTTCCTCTTTCTGCACTTCTGTTCCTTCTTTTGGTGCTTCTTTTGCCCTTTTGTGTGCATCTCTTGCCTGATCCGCACTTCTTTTGCCTCTTTCTCCCCTTCCCTTGCCTCTTTCTGCACTTCTCTTGCCTCTTTCTGCACATTACTTACTCTTTCTGCGCTTCTCTTGTTTTTTTGTACTTCTCTTGTCTCTTTCTGTACTTTTCTTGCATCTTTTTGCACAACACTTGCCTCTTTCTGTAGTTCACTTGCCTCTATCTGCACCACACTCTCTTCTTTCTGCACCTCTTTTGCCTCTTTCTACATTTCTCTTTCTCTTTCTCTTTCTGCACTTTTCATGCTTCTTTCTGTACCTCTCTTGCCTCTTTCTGCACTTCTCTTGCTGCTGGCTTCACCTCTCTTGCCTCTTTGTGCACCTTACTTGCTTCTTTCTCTACCTCTTTCTGCACCTCACTTGCTGCTCTCTGCAATTCTTTTGCCTCTTTCTGCACTTCTTTTGCCTATTTCTGTACTTCTCTTGCCTCTTTCTGTACTTCTTTTGCCTCTTCCTGTAACTCTTTTGCCTCTTTCTGCACTTCACTTGCCTCTTTCTGCAGTTCTCGTGCCTCTATCTGCACCTCACTATCTTCATTCTGCACCACTCTTGCCTTTTTCTGCACTTCTCTTGCCTCTTTCTGCACTTCTCTTCCTTCTTTCTGAACCTCACTCTCTTCTTTCTGTACCTCTCTTGCCTCTTTCTGCACGTCTCTTGCCTCTTTCTGCACTTCTCTTCCTTCTTTCTGCACATCCCTTGCCTCTTTTTGCACTTCTCTTGTTTCTGTCTGCACCTCTCTTGACTCTTTTTGCACCTTACTTGCTTCTTTCTCTACCTCTCTTGACTATTTCTGCACCTCACTTGCCTGTCTCTGCGGGGAACAGCCATTACAACGCGGTTATTACCACGCTGTGCAGTTACATCGCATGCGTTACAACGCATGCGATGTTACAACGCTATGCCATTAGAACGCAAGTCTGTACATCGACTTGCGCTAGATGGCGTGCTAACATTACAAATAGTGTAGTTTACTATCCCAACACCTTCCCTACTGTTAAGTGGACTGGAGTTGGAATAGTAAATTACACTTTTTTAATGTCAGCACGCCATCTAGCGCAAGTCGATGTAAAGACTTGCGTTCTAATGGCATAGCGTTGTAACATCGCATGCGTTGTAACGCATGCGATGTAACTGCATGCGTGGTAAAAACCCGCGTTGTAATATCATACATCCGACTCTGCACTTCTTTTGCCTCTTTCTGTACTTCTCTTGCCTCTTTCTGAAATTCTCTTGCCTCTTCCGGTAACTCTTTTGCTTCTTTCTGCACCTCACTGTCCTCTTTCTGCAGTTCTTGTGCCTCTATCTGCACCACACACTCTTCTTTTTTCACCTCTCTTGCCTCTTTCTGCACTTCTCTTGCCTCTTTCTGCACTTCTCTTCCTTCTTTCTGTACCTCACTCTCTTCTTTCTGTACCTCTCTTGCCTCTTTCTGCACGTCTCTTGCCTCTTTCTGCACTTCTCTTCCTTCTTTCTGCACATCCCTTGCCTCTTTTTGCACTTCTCTTGTTTCTGTCTGCACCTCTCTTGACTCTTTTTGTACCTTACTTGCTTCTTTCTCTACCTCTCTTGACTATTTCTGCACCTCACTTGCCTGTCTCTGCGGGGAACAGCCATTACAACACGCTTATTACCACGCTGTGCAGTTACATCGCATGCGTTACAACGCATGCGATGTTACAACGCTATGCCATTAGAACGCAAGTCTGTACATCGACTTGCGCTAGATGGCGTGCTAACATTACAAATAGTGTAGTTTACTATCCCAACACCTTCCCTACTGTTAAGTGGACTGGAGTTGGAATAGTAAATTACACTTTTTTAATGTCAGCACGCCATCTAGCGCAAGTCGATGTAAAGACTTGCGTTCTAATGGCATAGCGTTGTAACATCGCATGCGTTGTAACGCATGCGATGTCACTGCACGCGTGGTAAAAACCCGCGTTGTAATATCATACATCCGACTCTGCACTTCTTTTGCCTCTTTCTGTACTTCTCTTGCCTCTTTCTGAAATTCTCTTGCCTCTTCCGGTAACTCTTTTGCTTCTTTCTGCACCTCACTGTCCTCTTTCTGCAGTTCTTTTGCCTCTATCTGCACCACACACTCTTCTTTTTTCACCTCTCTTGCATCTTTCTGCACTTCTCTTTCTTGTTTCTGCACTTCACTCTCTTCTTTCTGTACCTCTCTTGCCTCTTTCTGTACTTCTCTTGCCTCTTTCTGCACTTCTCTTTTTTCTTTCTGCACATCGATTGCCTCTTTTTGCACTTCTCTTGCTTCTTTCTGCAATTCTCTTGCCTCTTTCTGCACTTCTCATGCTTCTTTTTGTACTTCTCTTGGCTCTTTCTGTACTTCTATTTCTTCTTTTTGCCCTTCGCTTCTTTTGGTGCTTCTCTAGCACTTTTGTGTGCATCTCTTGCTTGTTTCTGCACTTCATTTGCCTCTTTCTCCCCTTCTTTTGCCTCTTTCTGCACTTCTCTAGCCTCTTTCTGCAGATGTCTTACTCTTTCTGCGCTTCTCTTGTTTTTTGCACTTCTCTTGCCTCTTTCTGTACTTTTCTTGCCTCTTTTTGCACCTCACTTGCCTCTTTCTGCAGTTCTCTTGCCTCTATCCGTACCACACTCTCTTGTTTCTGCACCTCTCTTGCCTCTTTCTGCATTTCTCTTGCCTCTTTCTGCACTTCTCTTCCTTCTTTATGTGCTTCTTTTGCCTCTTTTTTCACTTCTCTTGCTTCTGGCTGCACCTCTCTTGCCACTTTGTGCACCTTACTTGCCTCTTTCTCTACCTCTCTGGCCTCTTTCTGTACCTCACTTGCCTCTCTCTGCACTTCTTTTGCCTCTTTCAGCACTTCTCTTGCCTCTTCCTGTAACTCTTGCCTCTTTCTGCACCTCACTTGCCTCCTTCTGCAGTTCTCGTGCCTCTATCTGCACCTCACTCTCTTCTTTCTGCACCGCTCTTGCCTCTTTCTGCACCACACTCTCTTCTTTCTGTACCTCTCTTGCCTCTTTCTGTACTTCTCTTGCCTCTTTCTGCACTTCTCTTGCCTCTTTCTCCACTTCTCTTCCTTCTTTCGGCACATCCCTTGCCTCTTTTTGTACTTCTCTTGCATCTGTCTGCACCTCTCTTGCCTCTTTGTGCACCTTACTTGCCTCTTTCTCTACCTCTCTTGCCTCTTTTTGCACCTAACTTGCCTGTCTCTCTTCTTTCTGCACCTCTCTTGCATCTTTCTGCTCCTCACTTACCTGTCTCTGCACTTCTTTAGCCTCTTTCTGTACTTCTCTTGCCTCTTTCTGCACTTCTCTTGCCTCTTCCTGTACCTCTTTTGCCTCTTTCTGCACCTCACTGTCCTCTTTCTGCAGTTCTTGTGCCTCTATCTGCACCTCACTCTCTTTTTTCTGTACCTCTCTTGCCTCTTTCTGCACTTCTCTTTCTCTTTTCTGCACTTCACTCTCTTCTTTCTGTACCTCTCTTGCCTCTTTCTTCACTTCTCTTGCCTCTTTCTGCACTTCTCTTCCTGCCTTCTGCACATCCCTTGCCTATTTCTGCACATCACTCGCCTCATTCTGCACTTCCCTTCTTTCTTTCTGTGCTTCTTTTGCCTATTTTTGTACTTCTCTTGCTTCTGTCTGCACCTCTCTTGCCACTTTCTGCACCTCACTTGATTCTCTCTGCACGTCTTTTGCCTCTTTCTGCACTTCTCTTGCCACTTTCTGCACTTCTCTTGCCTCTTCCTGTAACTCTTTTGCCTCTTTCTGCACACCACTGTCCTGTTTCTGCAGTTCTCGTGCCGCTATCTGCACCTCACTCTCTTCTTTCTGCACCTCTCTTGCCTCTTTCTGCACTTCTCTTTTTCTTTTCTGCACTTCACTCTCTTCTTTCTGTACCCCCCTTGCCTCTTTCTGTGCCTCTCTTGCCTCTTTCTGCACTTCTCTTGCCTCTTTATGCACTTCTCATCCTGCTTTCTGCTCATCCCTTGCCTAATCCTGCACATCACTTGCCTCTTTCTGCACTTCTATTCCTTCTTTCTGTGCTTCTTTTGACTATTTTTGTACTTCTCTTGCTTCAGTCTGCACCTCTCTTGCCTCTTTGTGCACCTTACTTGCCTCCTTCTCTGCCTCTCTTGCCGCTTTCTGCACTTCACTTGCCTCTCTCTGCACGTCTATTGCCTCTTTCTGCACTTCTCTTGCCTCTTTCTGCACTTCTCTTGCCTCTTCCTGTAACTCTTTTGCCTCTGTCTGCACCCCACTGTCCTCTTTCTGCAGTTATTGTGCCGCTATCTGCACCTCACTCTCTTCTTTCTGCACCTCTCTTGCCTCTTTCTGCACTTCTCTTTCTCTTTTCTGCACTTCACTCTCTTCTTTCTGTACCTCTCTTGCCTCTTTCTGAACTTCTCTTGCCTCTTTCTGCACTTCTCTTCCTTCTTTCAGCACCTCTCTTGCCTCTTTTTGCACTTCTCTTGGCTCTTTCTCTACTTCTATTTCTTCCTTTTGCCCTTCTCTTACTTCAATCTGCACTTCTCTTTCCTCTTTCTGTACCTCACTTGCCTCTTTCTGTACCTAACTTGCTTCTTTCTGCACTTCTCTTTCTTCTTTCTGCAACTGTCTAACCTCGTTCTGCACCTTACTTGCCTCTTTCTGTACCTCTCTTGCCTCTTTCTGTACCTCTCTTGCCTTTTTCTGCACTTCATTTGCCTCTTTCTGCACTTCTCTTACCTGTTTCTGCACTTCGCTTGCTTCTTTCTGCACATCTCTTGCCTCTTTCTGCACATCTCTACCCTCTTTTTGCGCTTCTCTTCCCTCTTTCTGCACTTCTCTTCCTTCTTTCTGGACTTCTCTTGCCTCTTTTTGTACTACTGTTGCCACTTTCTGCACCTCACGTTTGTCTTTCTGCACTTCTCTTACCTCTTTTTGTACTTCTCTTACCCCTTACTGCATTTCTCTTTCCTCTTTCTGCACTTCACTTGCCTATTTGTTCACCTTACTTGCCTCTTTCTGTACCTCTCTTGCCTCTTTCTGCACCTTACTTGCCTCTTTCTGCACTTTTTTTGCATCTTTCTGTACTTCTCTTGGTCTTACTGTATTTCTCTTGCTTCTTTCAGCAACTCTCTTGCCTCTTTCTGCACCTCACTTGCCTCTTTCTGTACCTCTATTGCCTCTTTCTGCACATCACTTGCCTCTTCCTGTACTTCCCTTACCTCTATGCACTTCTCCTGCCTCTTTCTGTACTTCGCTGGCCTCTTTCTGTACCTCACTTGCCATTTTTTGCACTTCTCTGTTTCTTTCTGTACCTCTTTTGTCTATTTCTGCACCTTACTTTCCTCTTTCTGTACCACTCGTGCCTCTTTCTGTACCTCACTTCCCCCTTTCTGCATTTCTCGGCCTCTTTCTGTACTTCTCATGCCTCTTTCTGTACTTCTCTTGCCTTTTTCCGCACTTCTCTTGCCTCTTTCTGCACAAGTCATGCTTTTTTTCTGCACATCTCTTGCCTGTTTCTTTATTTCTTTTGCCTCATTCTCCACTTCTCTTGCATGTTTCTGCACTTCTTCTGCCTCTTTCTACACATTTATTACTCTTGCTGCACCTCTGCTGCTTCTTTCTGCACTTCGTTTGCCTCTTTCTGCTCCCTTGTTGCTTTATTTTTCACTTTCAATGCTTCTTTCAGCATCTGTCTTGCTTCTTTCTGCACCCCTGTTGTCTCTTTCTGCACTTGCCTTCCCTCTTTCTCTACCTTTCTTGCCTGTATCTGCATCTCACTTGCCTCTTTCTGCACTTTTCTTGCTTCTTTCTACACCTCTGTTGCTTCTTTCACAATTCTCTTGCCTCTTTCTGCAGTTCTCTTGCCTGTTTCTGCATCCATCTTTCCTCTTTTTGCACCGTCTTCACTCTTTGTGCAACTCTCTAGCCTCTTTCTACACCTCTATTCCCTCTTTCTGTACCTCTTTTGCCTCTTTCTGTAACTCAGTTGCTTCTTTCTGCACTTCTCTTGACTCTTTCTGCACCCGTTGCGCCTCTTTCAGCACCTCTGTTGCTTCTTTCTGCACTTCTCTTCCTTCTTTCTGCAAACCTCATTCCTCTTTCTGTACCCCTCTTGCCTCTTTTTACACCTCTCCTACCTATTTCGGTACCCCTCTTGCCTCTTTTTACACCTCTGTTGATTCTTTTTGCACTTCTCTTGCTTCTTTTTGCACCTCTTTTGCAAATATATGCATCCCTCATGCCTCTTTCTGCACCCCTCTTCCCTATTTCTTCACCTCTCCTCCTTCATTCTGCACACCTCTCTCCTCTTTCTGCACCCCTCTTGACTCTTTCTTCACATCTGTTGCTTCTTTCTGCACCCCTGCTGTCTCTTTCTGCACCCCTGTTGTCCCTTTCTGTACTCATCTTCCGTCTTTCTGCACCTCTCTTGCTTCTTTCTACACTTCTCTTGCCTCTTTCTGAACTTCTCTTGCCTCTTTCTGCACCCCTCTTGACTCTTTCCGTACCTCTGTTGCTTCTTTATGCATCCCTGTCGTCTCTATCTGCACCCCTGTTGTCTCTTTCTGTACTCGTCTTCCCTCTTTCTGTACCTCTCTTGCTTCTTTCTACACGTCTCTTGCCTCTTTCTGCACCTCTCTTGCTTCTTTCTGCACCCTTCTTCCTTTTTCTGCACATCTCTTGCCTCTTTCTGTATGTTCCTTGCCTTATCTCTACAAATGTATATTCTCCCAAAACTATTTCAGTACTGGCCTAGAGAAAGCCTCAAATAGGTCAATATTTCCTTCACTGTTAACATTCAAAACTTGTATTTCATGTATTTTATCTCAGACATTAGAAGTGATATTAATTATTATGGCCACACAAGCTTAGCTATCCAGTGCTAAAGTGCTAGTGCTCACTCCCCTAAACATGGTTTTATTGTCATATATCTAATATTTATATTTATTTTACTTGTAATCCCCTTGTAGAGTGGTATACCATATCCCCAGGGACTGTCAATTAAATGCTACCAGTGGGCTTGTAGCACTTATTGTCACACCCACTTAAATAGCACTCTAAGACTTGTCCCAGGACTGCCATTGCAGCCTGAATGCAGTGTCACACTGCCATATAGACTTGGCATTTAAAACCCTTCCCAAGCCTTACTGTTTCCTTCCATCACATATACATATACATCACCCTTAAGGTAGGAACAATGTAGCCCATAGGGCAGGGTGCTGTGTGATTAAAAAATTGGACATATACTTTTAAGTTTTACATGTCCTGTTTGTGAAAACATCCCAAATCTGTTTTTCACTACTGTGAGGCCTACTCCTCTCATAGGATAACACTGAGGATTCCTTATTCAAGTTAATAAGCTGCAATTCCTCAATGAGATGAGATACATAGGTCATGTTTGATACCTGTGAACTTGCAATGATAGACCCTCTTTAATGGCAAAGCCAAGTTTGAAAATGCAACATTTAGAATGTTGCTTTGGCAACAAATGATGGACAGAATGCTGAATAAATCAAACATTCACCCTTAGTCAAGAGATCAGGGTTAAACCCAACATTTAGAAAGTTGGCATTTCTCTAACCTCAGCCCCTTCTGCCTCCAGTCTGCCTTAGGTCGCATGACTGGGTGTACCTGAAAGTTAGTCTGTGTAAATTCCCTCCAGACCATGACACAAAATAGTCGCATTATCTAAGCCTCAATGGACCATCAAGTGGCTGGATGTAGGAGCGGAGCATAGCCCAACTTGCACCTAAATAGGCTGTTTCCTGTCTCTTTACAATATACCTAACAACCCTGTATTGTCACTGCAGCTAGCTTGTACCCAGAGCTGGGGAGGCAGGATGACCCACGCACTTCAAAGTACCTCTCTATAACCTTCTCCCACCTTCCAGAAATAGGACACCAATGTATAACAATAGGGCTCTTAGACCCACTCCTCAGTTCAGTACTGGACCTGCAGAAGGACTCTTAGAGGTCTACCTGCTGCTAGAACCTACTGTGCACTCTGCCAGACTGCTGCTGTTCCTCGAAAGACTGCTTTGCTGCCTCGACCCAGCCTTAAACTCACAGAGACCAGCCATGCTGTTGAGCCCTGCTATTACACCTGTACCATGGACTACCATAAGTTACTCCTAGGGTTAGATTGTCAGCCACCTGTTCAGAGCCACAGGGATATAACAAGCTCCCACCATCTTGATCCCACACTTGGACCCAGCCTTGAGTGAGTCCTGAACCCCCAAGAGGTCTTCATCCACTCCTGGACCATTGATTTGGTGCTGAAGGTGCCCTGATGGCCATTTTCCAAAACTGAGAAAACGTACTCTGAGCACCAGGAGGAGACCGGGACAAACCTGCTCAGCTATCTGCATGAGGTGCATCACCAGCAGTTGGAATGACTCTGTGATTTCTCCTGCTATATTCTTCCCCACATCAGCAAATCCATTTCAGTGATCCTTCCAGAAAGGAGTATACCACCGTCATAGAACTGTCTTCAGCTACAGCCTCCTGCTTCGTCCTGCTGGAGATTTTTGACTTCCATCTTGAGGGCTAAGTCCAAAGGTTAAAAAATCTTCAACACAGCTTCATTCCCTGGCTATCCGAGGATGATGTTTCCTCCTCGGACACTTTGCCAGCCTTGCCTCGCTGAACTTCTACCTTCTCAGATACTTTTTCTTTAAAAGATTCCAAGTCTGAAGGTAAGCACTGACCAGGCCCAATCTACTCCTTCTATCCAACCCACACTCCATTGCAGTTGGACTTAACATTTGACTTTTCCACGGTCTAGCATGGTCAGATGTCTGAGGTTGGCACTTTTATCTTTTAGACACTACTTTACAGTTTATTCTTTATAAATAAATGACTCCTTTCCACTGATTGGATTTTTATGGTTTTGGTGTTAAATAGTTTATTAAAATGTATTCTAATTTTGTATAAATTGGATTGGTATTTTTCATGTGTTGTGTTTTCTACTTATTACTTTCTAAGTGCTGCATAAATACTTTACACATTGTTGCTTGACAAGTGTTCATACCCCATTTAACCAGCAACACGATTTTTCAGTTTGTAAAATAAAATGACAGTTTAATAACTTAAGGTTCGATAAGTACTTTAGTTTCTCTCATTCAGACACTTACCTGCAGTATATGTTCTCCTAATCCAAGAAGAATGTTGACTTATGTGAAGAAGATAAATGTATGGTTTGATGGACAATGTAAAAGACTAAAGCAAGTGGATACGAAATGGGACAGGGACCTTAAGAAAAAGCTTGATCCAGGAATAGAAAGCAACTTGCATAAGGCTAAAAGAGAATGTAATAACAAGATGAATGTGAAGAAAAAAAGAACATTATAGGACTTGCTTGGAAATATACAGATAATTGAAACTAAGAATGTAAAGAAATTATTGTAACTAGTACTGGATGGTACAGGAAAAGGTGCCAGGAAAATGAAATGCCTGGCGGTAGAAAAGTCATGGGATAGTTATTTGGAAGAAATATATAAAAATGGAAATGAGAAGGTGCTAACAGAGGCAACTTTTATAGTAGGAGAAGAAATCTTACATTATTCTGTTAAAAGGATTAAGGTAAGAATTCAGCCTCTAAAGTGAAGCCAGAGTGTAGTGGCGTACAGTTCATTGGTATAGAGTGGGATAGCATAGAAAGGAATGTGGTAAAGTGAAGTTACGTCCTGTAATTATTGTAGTGTATTTTCATACAGTGTACTGGCATACAGTGGAGTACTATACACTGGAATGCTGTGAAGTGTAGAGGCAGAGTATGTATGCTGGAATAGCGTACACTGGAGTGGAGTGCAGTGGAGTCCCATTCCATGGAGTGGGGTACAGTTGAGTGGCATTTTGCGATGCAGCCCACGCAACGAAATTCGTTTTACTTATTTAATTGTTTACTTACCTTCCTTCATCCGTAATCCAGTGTTTACTACCCCCCACCCTGCCCATCCCCCGCCCCACCGCCATCCAGCACTCCCTCCACGGGCCACTACTGCGAGATTTCTCGACTTCATGGCAAGACTAATTAAAAGGACTGGAGTGCTAGATGATTTTTCTATTGAGGAATATGGTGCAAAAATCTGCAATTGATTTCCCAGCCTTCATAAAATCTGGGAAAGTACCGAAGAAGACTATGAATAAGGTATTGCAGTTGTTGAGAAATCAATTTGCTGCCCTGCTTAGATTACGACAGATTTCAGCTTGTCATAGGTATTTGAAGTTACAGGATTGTACATTTTGGGGTCTAAATTTATCTTGGGCAATGATAGGATTTTGGAACTCCAAAGGGTTTATGGATATTGGAGATTATTTTATAACACATAATCGGATCAAATGGGAAGAGCTCATTATCCGCTTTGAGACACAATGCAAACAGTTTTTTTACACTATGTACAGATTACTTGATTTGTCATCCGTTCCCTAGTTAAGGGCAAGCTTACAAGCATTGGTAATTGGTGTAGGATGCAACATAAGCAGTCGGCTCAGGATTTAATCACTGATTTCCTGAAAAAATTCTGGGAGAAAACACAATGTAGGCTATCGGAAGGGGATTTGCACCTTATTTCAGAGATAGGGCATAAATCCCTATGGGGAGTGAATTATAAAAGAATGTCCTTTCTGTCCCGATGGATGTCATATGATACTTCTCAAGTTTCCCACGAGATGTTTCCGTTATTTCTGGATCAATGTTTTTGTTGCCAACGGAACGGGAAATTAGCTTCATATAATGTATGCATGTCCAAAACAAACATTTCATGCATGTTCAAAAAGTTATTTTGAGCTATTAGCAAACGTCTCCGTTCCAGGATTGCAGCAGAAGTGAGCTTGGTGCTATTTGGTGTCTCCAAAGAAAGACGGAAAGTATGGGCAGTATTTTATTTCTATTTCCTTAATGGTAGCACTTTCATTGAATCTGCAATATTGATAAACTGAGTGGGTTCCCAAATTCCAGGGCTGGCATTAGAAAATGTCAAGGATAAAAACCTTTGAAGAAGCACATAGATGTGCAACGAGCTGAGAAAGTTTTTAGTTATTTAGAATTCTTCCGGGTCTCCTGAAAATGATCTACTCTAAGGGTTCTGTTACTTGTTCAATTGGGTCTGATGTGATGATAGCTTTTAATTTTCCTACTGTGATTGATGATAATGTCTACTATTTGCACTTTTTGTATATATAGGCACTTTTTCCACATATTTGATTATTGGGATCAATGCTGCTATGTGAAGGATGAAGCATTATTTAGTTAGTACATTTATACAGCAATATGCACTAGCGCTTTCTGGGTTTTAATGTCTTTCTTTCTTGTAAAGGTTTATTGTTGCTAATTATATGTTCATAAAATTGTCTCTGAGTCATGATCGAAGGATGTTATATCCATAAATCAATTTATTGCATTTTCATCTACTATCGCCAATAACATGTTTTATTGCACTTTCGTCACCTTAAGGACTATTGCTGCTAATAATATGATGAATTACTGTTAAACTCCATGTCGGGATTTAGGGTTACGTTTACTACATGGGTCTTTTCGCATTTGTTTGTCTGTTCCTGCTGCTATTTGAAGACCAAGGGCCAGATGTATGACCCTAAATTGTGGTCTCAAACGGTCAATCGGCAAATTGGCGAACGCAATTTAGGGCATTGCCGTTTACAAACCTCATTTTGTGAATCAATACATTTTGCCGATTTCACAAAATGAGGTTTGCGACTCACTATCAGGAAGGGGCGTGTCAAGGGTGTCCCTTTCTAATAGCGTCTTGCAATTGTATGTATGAATATTTTGCAACTGCAATTGCAGCCGCAAATCAGTTGCAATTTACCACCTACTTCAAGTAGGTGGTAAACCTTTCGCAAACATCCCTTTGCCTTTGTGAATGGGTAAAAACATAGGGGCAGATTTATGACGTCTGGCGCATCTCTGCTAATCAGCAGAGATGCGCCAGAAGAGGTGCGACGCATCTGCCCACCCGTGCGCCACCATTGATGCGCCGCATTTACAATGCGGCGCACCATGGCACTCGGATGGGCAGATGCGTGACGCATCTCCTGTCGGAAAGGCGGCGCATTGCTGGAGTTGCGTCTCAAGCGCGACGCAGCCACAGCAAGGCTCGGGGGTGCCCTATCATTACAATGCTGCGTCAATCCTTACGCCTGCTTCAAGCAGGCTCAGGGTTTTGACGCAGCATGGGCTCAAAAGTGACTGAGTGATAAAGCATTAACATTAAATAGACTAGAACTAGTCTATTTAATGTTAATGCTTTATTATACAATCTATGTTTTTATTTATGCTATTTCTATCGCTCACCGAAATGTTTACATGCTGTATTTTAGCTAGGATACCAGTGTTTATCATATGATCCTCCCCTTTTTCCCGTCTCTCCCTTCCCTTCTGTCTTTCCCATTTTTCTTTTTCACCTTTCTTGTTTTATAATCAATTTTGGTTTTATATTACATTATATGATGTATTTCGAATTGTTATATTTCCTTTTTATATCCAATAAACTTCTCTTTAAACTTAAAAGTGACTGAGTGAAATCTTGTAGATTTCACTTAGCCACTTTTAGGAGGCGTTCCTGCGACGGACCGCCCCCCCCCCCCCTGCACAGGTACGCCTACTGCTGGCACAGGGCTTTACAACGTGACGCATCTCCCAGATGCGTCACGTTGTAAATACCCCGCAGCATGGTGCAGGATTTGCGCCGCCGCTGCGTCACAAAAGTGACGCAACGGCGGCGTAAATGAGGCGCAAGGGGCTCATAAATCTGCCCCATATTTTTTAAGGGCAGGCAGTGGTCCCAGGGACCACTGCCTGCTCTCAAAAAATGAAACAGAAAAGTTTAATTTTTCTTTTTTTAAATGCATCCCGTTTTCCTTTAAGGAAAACGGACAGCATTTTTTTTTTTTTTAAACGGCTTTATTTAATAGCAGTCACAGACATGGTGGTCTGCTGACCCCAGCAGGCCACCAACCCTGTGAGTGCTAGCCATTTCTAATGGGGTCGCAGATTACGCCTGCCTCATTAATATTAATGAGGCATGCAATGTGCGACCTCATTAGGAATCTCAACCAGTGTCTGGGACACTGTTGTACATCCCAATTTGCGAGTCGCAAATGTTACACACTGCGAGTCACAAATTGGTGGGTCGTACATCGGGTCCCAAGTATCAGTAACTTCGGCAACTCAGTTAACCATGTTCTTGGCTACACATATCCATATATACTTTATCTATTTAGACTATGTTTTGTGCCATGCACTCTGAAACTTTAAGACTGCCTTCTCCCGATATAAAGAAGAGCATTCCAATGCTGTTATTCTCTAACAGCCTGGTTTATGTGATTTACTTCATACACTTAGTCACTTTAGGAAGGCAATCTCTCGATATATGGGAGGGAATTTCAATGTCTTGTTTTTTATAAGCTTGTTTTGCACGTTTTGGGTTTCTTTGAAACTATGAATGTAAATCGCGGGCTGAATGTTATTTATATCTGCTCCAATAAAAAAGATATATAAAAAAATGCGCTAGGCTGAGGTAGGGCAATTTGAACTGTAGTAATAAAAGCAAAAAATTACATTTGCTTATGCCATCTGCAGTATTGCTAGAAAAAGCCAAACATACAAGTAAATACTGGTTATAGAGGTAAGACGACACAGGCCTACCTGCACAATCCGACCACAGACCACTGGCCTGGTTAAATTAAACATATTGGGGAAAAAAGATTGTTTAAACCACTTTAGGAAAGGCACGGAATGGAATTTGAGCTTATTTTTTAAATAATGTTCATGCTTTGTGTGAACATGCCCCTTTTACAGTACACATGCTTTATATTGAAATTTAGATATAAGAAATGCTGTTTGCAAGAATAAAATAAGACACGAAAAACCAACATGACTGCAAGAATGTTTTTTTAGCCTGAAGGTACAAAATTATGATTTCCTTTTATATTCATGTGTTGCAGAAGCGAGGCAATCTTTTTAGATTGTCCTTTCCCTAATTTCACCAAGGGCATTTTTTGAGTTTAACTATTCATCTGTCAGAAGTAGTTTACAGATTTTCCTCTAAATGTCTTTACCAATAGCCTATTTAAAATTGTAAGCCGATGGTGTCGGGCATGCTGAGGCATACTGCAATCATTTGATCATTTTACACTTGAGATCCACGCTGAAGCCTGTTTATACGTGAGATTCCGTTTTTCCCCTAAAGGCTCCAATTGTTTAAACTTTTGATCGTCTTCTTTAACATTAACACATAGCAACTTTTCTCTCTTAGAAATGTTACATTACAAAAATGAACTTATTGAATTGAAGAACACAAACTGAATTTTTTAAGTGAATTTTGATTTTCTATTTCTCGGTTTGATACATGATGGGAAATTAGTTTTCAGAACACAGTTTTGTTCGTTATATAAATATATTGGTGCGATTTTATATATATATATATATATATATATATAAATTTATATATATATATATATATTTTTTTTTTTAGTTTGGCCCACATTCAGAGGCTGGTGAGGGGGAAAAGCAGCCCCCTTCCATATTATATTTTTATTAGCAACCATCAAGGGTTAGGCTTTATATTAAAGCCCAGACGTGTTGTGAAAAAGCCGCAGGGTGATAATGGAAATCAAAATAAGCTCTGCCAAAAATGTTCAAACCTAGTCCACATTGACTGAGGCTGAAAATAGATTGGGGCCATGAAGGCATGCATGGTTGGGTCATGGCAGCCCATTTTCCTGTGACAGCATTCCCCTGGCCTGCAAGCTACCAGGGAAATACCAGCGTGGCAGAATGGCGTCCAGCTCTCAGAGAGCTGTCAACATTTAAGGACCCAAGAAGAAGAGGGCATCCTGACACTAGCAGAGGAAGTATTGGGCACTCAAAAAACAAGCATTGGAAAAGTTTAAGAGGTCTGCCCTAAAGGCTAGCTATTGGTTTTGAGAGTCAGGTGGGGGTGGGGAATAGGAGGGTGATTGAGGGTAGTGAATGAGACAGCTGGGAGGTAGAGTGCATGGCTGTAATAACAAAGCTCTATGACACGGCCAGCCTTGCCAGCATCATAGCAGTCTATTAACACTATTTCATACTCCAATTCTGTCCTGCATCGACTGATGATGCATGATCTCTTCCAGACAGAACCATATAAGTCTTGCGCTTGTGCTTGCCTCTATTCCATTGCTTGCAAGAAACATCAGTGGGTGTATTTAAAATAATCTGTCATGGCCTCATGGTTTTCTTTTTAGTTTAACATTCTGGTAATTGCCCCAGTTCCCCTTGCTTTGAGCCAACACCAGTTTGCTTAGGTTGTGAGATATACCTCTCACCTGAATCAAGATCCGCTCCAACAGTTTTTTGGTGCTGTGCTGTCCTCAGTAGTTTTGCAATCAGCACCATGAATGCAAGCTAGGTGGTGATAGTGAAGCTCTGCATGACCTCTGGCATGCTTGTGAACACATGGTGCACTGTCAAAACCATAATTGAATACTCCACTCTTCACCTTACCTCCCCTAATTCCTCACTCTTCCTTTCAGGAAAAATTCCCGTCAGAGCCACTGCCCCTACTGAGTATCATAACATTCCACGCACAGCTGTGCAAACCCTTGAAAATGAACTTTGCCACCTTAACTCCACAATCTCCCAGCGTGAAGTCACCATCTTCCACTCAAGCTCTAAAGCGTCCAAGGTACCTTTTTTTACTTATTTATTTAAACTTTGTTTATTAACATTTTCATCTGTATACAACAAGCGGCTCATGGCATGTACAGTGAATCATAATCTTTTACAGTTCTTACAATTTGTACTCATCATACCTAGCACTTACATGAATTACATTTTATTAAACTTACTTGCTTTATATCTCTTTATAGGTCACTACATACATGCATTTCAATGTAGTTTTCCAATTAAGTGCCAATTTCGGGGAAGCCTATCACTGCCCCACAGTTCAGAGTCCATGTTCAAGGGGTATATATCCGCATGACTGATTAAAACCTTGGTGATGAATATTTACTCCCCCCCCCATTTGTGAAGTCTGAATAAGGTAATTTGTGAGAGGATAGCATATATCTCCGGATCTGGAACTTGGCGGAGTAATTCAGCATATATGCTGTTTTGTTCTTGACAGTTTGCCATGTCCTTAATCCATTCCTTAAATTTGGGAGCCCTCCCTCTTCCCCACCTGCAAGCAACCCTGCGTTTTTCCAATAGCAGCCTTAGCAAGACAAATCGTCTAATAGGCAGTGCGATTTTATTGGTGTTGCCCAACAGCCCAACTAGCGGGTCCAGATCGATTCGTGCCTCCACTATTTTGTTTAAGGCCTCTTCTACTTCCAGTACTTAGATATTACTGTTCAGGACCAGGCTAAGTGCATAAAATCAGCTCCCCCAGCCCACATCTCTGGCATTTGTTGATATCCTTAAATGTGTACCTATACAGTTGCCCTGGCGTCTGTTCTCCCCCTTCTGAAGAAACCAAATTTAGATGGGGCGGATCCTAACAACTACCACCCAATCTCCAGACTCCCTTTGCCTGCAAAGATGGTGAAAAAAGCCATGAATGGTGTAATATCCGAATTTATTGAGAAGCATGCTTTCCTGGATGCTACTCACATGAGATGGTAGTCTGATAGATTGACAACAATATTATTTACGTCAAAATCCTGCCCCTGCTCTTGGTTACCCGAGGGGAGAAAGATTGCCATGTCTGTGACTAATTCTGATGGGCTCGACCTCTGCCCCTCGTACCTCCCCCTCTGTTTCCTCTTTGAGTTTTGGCTAAAAAAGAAAGTAACAAACCTCCCAAGTCCTGATTTGCCTGCACCTGGGGATTAAATCTTACCCTCTCTTGTTCAGATGCCTGTGCCCCCTCTTCCTCCTCACTGGATGTGTTGTCAAATATCCAGTTTTGGGGGGTTCGTCTAGCTTGTACTCGACCTCCCCTCTGATATCTATTCTGTGACACCTGTTCACTGCCTCGCTGATAGTACTTATCCTCAGTATAAGGAAACACCCACTCATGTGAATACCTTTCCAAATTTCTCCTCAGTCCTTTAATCTTTTGATTGACCATATAGTTTTTATATTCATTCAGATCATCTTGTATCCTCTGCAACTGCTCCTTTGCGTCTGCAATGCTTGAATCTGCTTTCATACTGTCTTCTAACTCCAAAATCTCTTTTAAGAGTTGCTCACTCAATCTTTTGGCTGTCTGGATGATTAAAATCAGCCAGTCTCTGGTACATTTGTTTGCAATAAAACTCCAGTCAACTCTAAACTGTTTATCCTCCAGAAAAATCCTAGGTCCTATCCTCACCAGGAGACTTGTAGGGGCTGCACCAGCTCGATAATATTCGGTCATTAGTGCCCAATGTAATGCCACTCTAACTTGCTTCTTCTTAATATTGCTCAGTTTCTCCCATTCTTCTCTTACGGAGGTAGTATTAGAGAGACCAGAATCAGGAAAGAGTGAGGGACCAGAAAGAATAGCAGCATTCTGATCATCTGTAAAGGCTAAACAATTCTTATCCATTTCATAAATTTCTGAAATCAGAAATCCAATGTCTCAACAGATGAAGATGGAGCACACTGGAGCTCTAAATAGTAACTCACCCAGTCTCTAGTAAAGAAGAATGGAGGAGTCTCAGTTCTCATGAATCTTTAAAAACTCACAAAGGTTTACGAACTCTCACGGCTGAGCCGCCGTACACCACTTATATTCAACAAGGAGTTAAAGAGGGAAAATGTATACCAGGCCACCCTCCACTCAATCTGTAATACAACAACACAGACCTGGTAACAGAAAGGCACTACTTTAAACAATGTAGTTACATAGGATTCCTAGTAGGGTAATGTAGAAATCTATTACTCCTACGTTAGTAGTTCTTACCATGAACTATCATTAAATCCCCAGTGCCATATAACTTAATACATATAGATTCCCCAAAAATGAGACAACCAGCCACATATTGGAGTCACTCAACCAGCACCAGTGCATACCCAAACTGCAGATTGTGCAAAACGCTGCTGCACGTCTCTTGCTGAACATCCCAAGACATAAATATGTTTCACCGGCGCTCAAAGAATTACATTGGCTGACAGTGAAGAGACGGATCGAGTTTATGGATCTTTGCATTACTTTTAAGGCTATGCATGACATAGGGCCTAGCGTTTTTAAACAGAATCTACAGCCTTACATTTTTGCTCGCCATCTTCGTTCATCTCATGTCCATAATCTGATTGTTCCCAGGTGTTCCTGGTGTGGAAGGAGGTTTTTGGTCGGTACGACCAAATTGTGGAACTCTCTACCACTGAGGCTGAAACAAGGAACTCACCTGTTGGCCTTCAGGAAGGCGTTGAAGACCTGGCTGTTTAATCTGTGATGTGGTTCTGGACTGTGCAGTTAGTCATGATTGATGAGCTAGCGCCTTGACACCTTGGGGGGAATGTTTCGCACTCTATAAATTTCTTTTTCATTTCATTTAATTTCAGTAAATTCGATGCAAAAACTTGGTGTATGATACTCAACCTACTACTTGCTGTGGTTTTTTCTGTTTGTTGACAGCAATAGGACCATATCTCATCTTCCAGTGAGAATCCCTACTCTTCTTCCTAGCCTATACTTGCACGATGACTGTCACCTATTTGTAGCCTAAGAGCAGTTTTCTAAATACATGTTACTGCATGGGATGGGCCATTCGCTTGTAATGCAATGTGAAGCGGAAGTAGCATACGGGGCTCTTCAGGAAACTGCAGCATTGCTTTCTTGACATCTTGTCTAAACCTAATGTATAAAAAGTTATTCATGATTGTGGGAGTGGGTCCTCCAAAGAAAACCTCATTCTGTTTGAACTTCCAGTCCGTATACAGTGCACCCCAGGTGTGTATCCTGTATCTTTGCACCATTCGTCTGCATATCCCTTCATGCGTGACTGTAAGAAATTGTTGATATGTTAATGGAAGTGTCGGGTTGTATAACATAGGCTCCTGCAGTTTTTTTGCAATGTTTTTACAGGCTAGGTTGGTGCATGAGACAGTTGAGGCCCTACCTCCAGCTTCCTGGCTGCTTGTTCCCATGAGCCAGCTAATGGTGTAGGCGACATATAACCCTGCTCCACCGCAAGATGTGTCATGAAGGGTTGAGGCTTAAACCAGTATACAGCATAGTGAGCTTGTGCACTAAGATTGTAGAGTTCTGAGTCTGGTACTTCAAATCCTACCTGGGCAAAGGGCAACGTGAGTAGGTTCCATTTAGTTCTGAGCAGTTTGCCCCTCCCATGCCAGCCTAATTAATTGGCTTTTTAAACTGAGGAAGAAGGGTCACCCTGGCTGATATGGAATATTTATGAACAAATATAAGAGTTTGGACAATATTACCATCTTCATCAGTGCTATAAGGCCGGCTAAGGATATAGGCTTCGCGATCCAGCTAGTTATTGCCTCTTCAATTGAGTGGAGGGCTCTGCCATAGTTGGCTCTTAACAGTTCTTCCCTGTCTTTTGTAAATATGATGCCTAGATATTGAAGTTCTGTTTCGCACCATTTTAATGGGTAGTCCAATAGACTATTGGGTGTGTGTTGGGTAAGAAGGAGAATCTGGGATTCGTCCCAATTTATTGTGATACCTGAATATGCGCCTAATTTAATCATTTCCCGGATAATACCATTAAAGCCTGTCTCTGGTTACCTCACATAGAGCGTTATATTGTCTGCATAGAGTGATACTAATACAGGTCAGCTCTGGTTGAATATTGTAATACATACTCTTTCTGGTGTTGCCGGAGAGAGGCCGCCAAAGGTTCTATTGTGAGCGCAAACAGTAGGGGCGAGAGAGGGCAGCCTTGTCTAGTCCCCCTGGTTATTTCAAAAGCTGCAGACTGCTTCCCTTCGGTTTATGGTACAATAACCTAATCCATGCCAAATATTCTGCTGGAAACCCCATGTGCGTCAGCACAGACATCAAGTATTCCGATTCAAGAGAATCAAAAGCTTTTGTGGCATCTAAAAAGACTGCCACAGCCCTTAATTCAGGGTCTATTTGTTGAATACTGGAGAACAATGTGCACAGATTATGTGACATGGCTCTGCCTGGCATGAAATCCGCCTGGTCTGGGCAAACCAGTTTTTCCATTAAAAGACTTAATTGATTTGCTAGTACTTTGGCGAGTTTCTTAGTGTCACAATTGATCAAGGAGAGGGGTCTATATGAATATGTGCGGTTGGGCATTTTGCCCAGTTTCAGGAGTGAGACAATGAGGGCCTCAAGCATCAATTGTGGCAGTATCCCCGATTGTGCGGCCTCTTCATACACCCGCTTCAGGAAAGGGGCCAATGCATTAATGTATGCCTTATAAAAGTCGGCCGGTAGGCCATCAGGGCCAGCAGCCCTGCCATTGCCCAATTGCATAATGGCTGTTCTAATCTCATCCTCCTCTAAATCAGCTGCCAGGGTCTTGCAGTTTGCATTGCTTAACCAGGCTAATTCTATCGCCTCTAGGTATGCACCCGTTTCAGCTTGTTTGGATCTGCGCAAAGTGTAAAGTGGTGAGTAATGTGTGCTAAATGTATGGAGGATTGCCTCTGTACCCTTGTGAGGTGTATCACTGCCATCTATAATTTCAATTATGTAGTTAGTGCATTTAGGGGGAAGCATCAATTCAGCCAGTGCCTTACCTGGTCTTTCCCCCTCTCCACAATTCCTAGCAGTTTAATATTTCCCACAGCACAGGCACTCCCTTTCTGCCATTTCCTGGTGTTTAGAAAGTGTTTCTCTGATGCTTGCCAGTGGGGACTCTGTTATGTTAGTTTGTTACTACTTTTCCAGTTCTTTTACATTTTTATCTAGTTGGGCTAAGGTTCGCCTAAAAACTTTCAGTATGCCACCCACCTTGACCATGCATACCCTTCTCATAGGAACTTTTATTGCTTCCCAAACCGTCGCAAGAGAGGGTACTGAGTGTATGTTGTTTTTGAAGAAGTCTTCTACTTCATGGCCTAGTTCCGTCTTGAAGACAGGATCTAGTAGTGCCCTGGTGGGTAGACGCCATGCAGTGTATCTATTGCTGTTTCCCGGAGGGAGTAATCGCACATATACTGGGGAGTGATCTGAGTATGTTTGAGCGAGGTGTTGAGTGTGAGTGATCAATGATGCTATGCCGTCAGAGACCAAGCAATTATCCAGTCTGGACCAGCTTTTATGTACTGTGGAGTGATTTGTGCCTTCCTTTAGCATCCAGTGGCAATTGCGCCATGCATCAACTACCGGAGATTCATTGGTGATTTGCTGTATTTGACATTGTGCTCTGGTATATTATGGTATGGTATAGTGTTGCACCTGGGGATGTGAGTGGTTTTGTGCATGTGAGGATCCAATATTCACAATCAACCCCCAGAGTTTGGTGAAGAAAAATTAATCATGAGTTTTCGGACCATAGCAATTTACCAATGTGATGGATTGGGATGCTAGCCTCCCCCATGGTATGCAATATCTGCCCTGTGGATCACTGAGCGCACCCTCTGCAATATAAGGGGTATTCTTTTTAATGAGGATAGCTGTACCTCTAGAGTATGACAAATAGGAGGAAAAATACCTCTTTGATGCCCATTTCGTTGCGAACATGGGTGTATGTGCTGAAACGGTATGTGTCTCTTGAAGCATAGCAATATTTGTATGATGTCTGTCCATGTATGCAAGTAGATGCATTTTCTTGACGTTGCATGTCATTAGGCCTATTCCCTCTAGATGTTTATCCCCGCCCATGTTCTGTGTCATCGTCAATTAGAGTTGTAATGTATGTACATTGAAGCAGATATTGTGTGTCATGTGGATCTATGTCTGTTCCATGCCCTCCACTTGCCCTACAGTCCCCCTCACCCACGACTGCCTCCCCAACGTGCCATGTAACATACCCTCCCTCCACCCTTTACCCCGAAAGTGCAAACACAGATGCAGGTTTAACTGAATTGGCTCTACCAATGTAGCAGACAATGCCCAGACACAGCGCTCTTATTTTCAAAAGGGTACATGTGGTGGACTAGATCAACAGCTACCTTGTGGGTGAGAAGTTCAGCCTCTTCAATTAGAAAAAAGAAGAAAAGCACAAAGAAAAGGAAACTTCGAACAAAGAAAGAAGGACTAGGTGAGATTGTCTTCCTCTCCAGGGCAATGAATAGGGAATCTCCTTTTGGGGCTTGCCTTCTAGGAGGCAAAGCATGACCTCATATCTGGCTGATCGCCATGCAGGAGGGTGCTCAGGACAAAGTTGTCATGCGTCTGACAAGCTTTAGTCATTTATAGATTTTTGTCGTACATTCTTTCATCTGTAGTCACGTGGTGGGAACTCCGGACCATCCATGGGACTTTCAGCGTGCCACAGTTAGAATCTGACTGTCTTGCACTGTTGTGCAGAACCATAGGCACATGCCTTGACTGGGGGTTTATAATTTCTCAATCACTCTGTAGACGTCTCCCCCGGCTTTGGTAGTAGATGGGTGGGGTTGTTTGTTTTGTGTGCTCTATTCCTCTTCATGTCAAGGCGACGACCCTCTGCTGGCTGATGGTGAGCTGTTTGTGTGCTTAGTGTGTCGCAAGAGAGATCTGACGAACTCCATGGCTTGCTGTGGAGAAGCGCAGAGGTGCTGATTACCCTGATAGGTGACACCTAGTCGAGCAGAACAGAGCATAGCATAGGTAACACCTGGCTGCTGCAGTTTCTTCTTAAAGGGCAGAAACGTTTTCTTGGCTTCCTGGACTGCCAGGGTAAAATCAGTTTTGCGACAATGGGTCTCGGTGGAGCACCAGGTGGGGGCTTTGGTGCTAGTGTCCTGTGAGCTCTTTCCACCACCAGCAAGGAGGAAAAAGCTTATCTGCCAAAGCAGGCAATGTTCCACGTATTCCTCCATTTTCCAGGTGTTCGTAGAATCTGGTAGACCAAGAATGTGGATATTATTTCGCCTGGATCTCGTTTCCAGGTTTTTGTTCTTTGCTGCAAGTATTTTAAGCAATCTGTCCCATTCTTTGACTTGATCATTGTGCTGAGCATTATTGTCTTTGATTTCTGACATTCTATTCTCCGCCTCTACCAGCCTGCCATCTTGTTTCTCGAGCTTTTGTGTTATAAAGTCCATTCTTGTGCACATGCTCTCCATCTTGGCCTCGATTGAAGTTAGGCTGCGTTTCATAGTTACCAGTTGTGATTTCAGGTCTTCATAGTCTGGCTTTAGCGTCATGTCTGTGCTTTCGGATGTGTCCGTATCTGCCTCCTGATTATGTCCTCTGGTCATCTTGCGAGCCTTTAAAGGCAGCTTGACTGCTTACCATCCGTTTTGCCCATTCTACTGTGTGTGAATTTGGTGAAACAGTGTGTGGCGTTGTTAGGTAAAGCCTGCTGTTCTATTTGCAGGGGCGTGCTAGTGAGCAGTAGGGAGGTTGCTGCTTCAGCAGGCCGGTGTAGGTCCCCTTTAGCAAGCTCAATTTATGAAATGTGCACTATTGGCATGTTCCGCATTACATTGAGACCCCTATTTCACGACTTAATAGGGCCTCTGTAGCTGTATCTCCCAAGGTCACGTTTTGCCAGCTACCAGATGGCCCCCATAACATGAGGGCTCTCAGTGTTCAGGGGGATTGATAAATGTGAAGGCCCCTGCAGAAACCAAGGCACCTTCTATACGCCTCCAATGCACCCACATATGATCATAGCTGTGTGAGGGCGAAACCTCCACACTGCGCACCCTCTGCTCACGGTGCCAGCTCTGTCTTAAGCTGTTCAGCTAGGCCTCTTCTGGGTCATTCAGTATGAGGCAAGATGGTGGCCCCGTCCGTCCTCATCCCCAAGAATACGCCCCTCAGAGCCTCCTTACTGCATTTAAGGCAGCGTTTTCTAATGCCCGGTTCCTCTTTTTGAGTGGAGATTTGAGGCACCCATGTAGCTTAGTGCTTCCACTGGATACATTCCTACGTATGCTTCTGCCGCTAGCGGTGGCGCAACAGCTGCTCTCGCTCACTCTGTCCCGCTCCGCACAGTGTCTCCGCAGGGTTCACAGCAGGCATGCAGAACCTAGCAGATCTGTTGGCAGCGAGCAACTCGATATCTACCCCCCTCGCTTCAGGGGTGCGTCTGTGTGAGGCTAGCACTTTTCTCATATCTTCTGGGCCCCGTCATCCCTGGTGGCCCACACGGGAATGCGTCGCTCTTGTCTCCGGCTCTTGGGACACTGTGGCCTCGCAGCAGTGGATTCAGCCGTGCCCCACACTGCTGCTAATTTCTTTTGGGCATTCCAGCAGCTCTCTCACCAGGTCCGCTCCCTTTATGATGTGCTTTACACCATCATAGCCTGTCCAGGTGCAGGATATTAATGTATTTTATTCCCGGGCTCCAGGAGCCTTAAAGAAGTGCAGCCATCTTGCAAGCCCACCCTCTAGCACCCCCAAGCATCCAAGGTACTTGACTCCTTACTCCCCTTGGTGAGAACATAAAACCCCAAACACCTAATCCAGAGAAGTACTCAGGAATGCCGATGCTCCAGCCATGAATGCCTCCTACCTCTAAATGTGAGTAACGTTGTGAAAGCAGGTGTGGGGCATTTCTTTTCAAAGCTACACAAGGAAGCATAAATCACCCCTTGCATGGCTTTGCATAGCTGAATGATGGCTTTGCGTTGCCTTGCATGATGCAATAACAATGCAAAGGCATAAGAAATCTGGGGTTTATTTCCAAGCAAACACAAGGAGACGTGGGTCCCGTGCTCTCAATGCTACAGGAGTCAAGCCATCCTGGCTGTTGAGGGCTGAAAGCCCGAAACGGGCCCTAGGATGCTATGTTTCCAGTCCAGGGAGGACTTAGCCTGGCAGTTCGGGCTGGGCTGTTCCCATGACGCACAGTGTCAAGACTGATTTGCATATGGCTGGGTCCAAACTGGAATGGAATGGTGAGCAAAAAACGATGGATTTAGGCCCAGATCTCTGTACGGGGCTGAATGTATGACATTGTTCTGCATTCTGTTCATCAATTGTTCTTTTTGCATTGGTCATTTACAAGCCCCTTGCACCACCAATGCATCACTTTTCACCATATAAAAAGAGACACACCGGCAGCGCGAGGGACTTGTAAATAAGCCCTCTGGACCTCAAGCCGCCTGACTGGTGCTTTCCCTGGCATCTAAAGGCGTGTTTACCATTAAAAGAGGCAGATGCTCTTCATCTTGATTTGACGGCAGGACGGCGAAGGGAAGGCTCAAGTAAGTAGAAGGTTCTGCTGGAATAGCAAAAAGAAACCTTGCAGCTTTTTCATATTTGAATGTTTAAGTTATAAATATGATTCGAACCTGCCATGCTCTTAATCTGTCTATTACCTCAAGGCATCTCTGCATTTCAGCATCCCAATGTCTCAGAGCTGTGAGCAAGTTCCATTTGGCGCTGGCACTAACGTCTTCTGTGACTCATTATTGTCAGAGCTTTCAACGATTGGCACCATCAATCAGCGTATGAGAAGCTGATTCAGCTCAACATGCGTTCATGGAATGCCTAGAGTAAATGCCACTGGGCTGCATTCGAGATGGGGATCAGGTCTGCCACTCTCATCGCCATCACTCGTGCCACCAAACACGTCACTCAAGGGAATTAGCATAAAGAAATATGATTGGCAAAACTGTTAATTATTAATGGGTCACCTGCCCAGTTTCTAGAAAGAAGGACTTGCAACCATGAAATAAAATAAATTGTCAATTCTTAAAACGTGCATGGTTCATAAGATTTCAGAAATGAAACATGAATCTGCACAATTTAAGCTAGAGGTGGGTGAGTCCAAAAATTGGCCGGGTGAGCTGAGTCAATGGCCTGGTTTGGCTCTTAGAGCCCGTGCACAAGCCAAGTCTTGAAGTGCACAAGCCGAGCCTTGAAATGTGTTTCAGGTAAATCATACAAAAAACACCACGTAAAATATGATAAAGCCTCTTCAGAAATGCAAAAAAGTGTATTTCTTTAGCATGTGGATACTTGTGACATTAATATATCACACTCAAGAACTGAAGTGAGAAGTACTTGCTGTTAGTGAACCCTGCATGTAGATGGATATAGATAGATTCTTATAGAAAAAGGAAGAAAATGGAAGATTGTTCAAATACAATATATACCTAAGATTGAACCATTTGTTAAAGCGGGGAAGGGAAGCTGCAATATATTTAAGGTGTTCTGGTTTCAATATGTAGAAATCAGAAATTAAATGGTATCTGTCACTCCTTTTTACCACACATATAAATGTTTTCTGTTTACCTCTGTTCAGGATAGAGCGAGGGTGGGAGGGGTGGGAGGCAGAAGTCCCATGAAAGCTCGGCTCGTTATGGGCTTGAGGTTCCAACGGGCCCTCGCGCTGAGAAAGAGCCAGGTGTGAGGCTTGAGACTGGCTCGAGGTTTCGGAACTCGCCCACGTCTAATTCACGTTAGAGACTGTACGTGGCTTCAAAATGTGGGAGTACACTAGGAGGGAGATAGAGACAGCATGTCATGTGTTCATGGACAATGGAGTGTCCTGAGATTAGACCAATACAAATGAGGTAAACAAAGGTGCTTTGTGATTCACAGAACAACAATGCGACACGCCCAAATGACTCGCTGATGTTCATCCTGTTTAACTTTTTCCCCTTCTATAAACTGCGTAGGTTAAATACATATGAGTGGAAATTGGCATTTTATTTTTTCATAAAATTTACCAGTCCAGGAGCTCTTTTCGCACAGTTCTTTTGCATCGTCCAAGCACTTGTGAGCTCTCAACCCTTTTTTCCATGGAACTCGTCAAAGCTAAAGTTCCCTGCTCAGGTCTCGTTTTCGCCATGGGCAACAGACTCCATCTGAGTTACACGATTTACACAATTTAGGGGCATATTATCAAGGCGGCGCTATGAAATTATCGCCGCTTTTGCGTCCATTTTCGGGCGAAAAGCGGCGATAATTTCATCGCCTTATCAGCAAAGACACGCTATTGCGTGTTTTGCTGACTTAGCGCCGGTTTCCAGCATGCCTAACTTTGCATCGCTAATGAGATGCAAAGTAGGCGTGGCTGTGAAACCTACCAGGGAAAATATCGCGAAGGCAGATTTGCGATTTTTTAAATCGCGTTAAGTATGCCTTAACGCAGGAATTTAACGTCTGTTAAATTCCTGACTAAGGCTTACTTAACATGGGGGGTGGATTCTGTGGCTAAGACCACAGGCCCTATCATCTAGGATATCGGCGTTTTCCACCATGGAAAACGGTGATATCCACACTATCTCTGGAATTTTTATCGCCTCTGCGATGCGCGTTGTTGATAACGCGCTAACCGGGCGATAAATTCCATTGGATAGCGGCTGGATTATAGAAATAGATTCATAACATTCCCAAATTGATTCTCAATGCATGATTGCACAATTCATCATTCCTTGGTATATATTGGAAGCACAATACACCCAGCTAAAACAGTTATGAGCATGAATAGGTATCTATGCAATACATGCATGAATATTTAAAAATGGCCATCTCCATAACATGATCCGTTTTCTATTTCTATTATTCATCTGCTATCCAATAAATTTGATTTGTGTTAAATGTAAGTATTTTGCATTTGAACTACTGACATTGACGAATGCCAGGATGCTTATGCGCATTTGTCAGTATAAACAGCTTATCATCATAATAGCCTGAGTGCGCAGCATCTTTGGAACTATCGATAATATATGACAACCTACTATTTCCTCACTCAGAAACCCTGTTCTCCTTACAACACCCATTAGTAACCTGTGCAAACTGACACAAATCCCTGTGTTAGGGGTATGTGTATCAAGTTACTCATCTCATCGTTAGGTGGACTCATTCCAATCACAGCCACCTATTAACACTACAATGCCATATAATGTATAGCTAGCAGCACAGTACTGTGACACACATGCTCTTAATGTGTAAAACTGACCAGGTTAAAACGGGCAAATACTGCTCTGCTTGCAAAGGTAAGCTCACATTCATTTTCCCATGAACACTGAAGTGGGAATAGAGAGAGGTCGAGCTATGGGCCTTTATCAGAATTTGAAGAGGGGTTATTCCTCCATCACACCTTTTATAAGCAACAGAGAACTTTATACATGTTAATAATATTATTAATAGTGTGGTGGTGGTGGGAAGTGGATATGCATCTACCACTGGCAATAATGCCACCTACACAATATGGGGCTCAGAATACCTCTCAGAACATTATTCCCATGCTCAACAGTTTGGCTGTGAGCAGACATGCTTGACGTTAGAGACAGGTATGTAAAGCATTTAAATACTGCAATTCAGAAAATAACACAACACACAAGAAAAATCCAACACCAATATATAAAAATAGTAAATGCTTACATCTTTAAAATTACACCAAAATAAATAAATCAAATTTAGGGAACTGAAGATATGAATTTTTAAAAATTTAGCAAAATATGGCACATAGAAACCTTAGGTGCCTATTGGGACATCTGGTTGCGCTAGACTAGGACTAGGTCAAAGTTTCAGGCAAACCGCGATGGAGCCCTGTGTGGCTATGCCTCGATGTAGGTCTCTGTTAGACTTGTCTTTTTTAGCGGGTTTACCCCCAGACTTTTTTTGTTTTTTGCCTCCTGCTTTTAACTCTGTTTTTGTTGGTTTTATGACTCTGGGCACTTTTCTACTGCTATTCAGCGCTAAAGTGCATATGCTCTCCCTATAAATTGTGTTTATGGATTGTAAATGTCATGATTGACATTGTTGATTTACGGGTTAGTCCCTAGTGCAGTGCACTGTGTGTGCCCAGATCCTGTAAATCAAATGCTGCTAGTGGGCCTGCAGCACTGATTGTAACACCCACATGAGCAGCCTCTAAATGTAACTCAGACCTGCCACTGCAGTGTCCGTTCACAGTTTAGTACTGCTATGTCGACCTGGCAAGCGCACGCACTTTCCAGGCCCTAACCTTTTCTTGTCTTACATATAAGACACCCCTAAGTTAGGC
Source organism: Triturus cristatus (assembly GCF_964204655.1). NCBI lineage: Eukaryota > Metazoa > Chordata > Amphibia > Caudata > Salamandridae > Triturus > Triturus cristatus. The sequence goes on along the minus strand of NC_140592.1, from coordinate 1,080,384,398 downwards.
CTAAGGTTGCCCCATGGGCGGGGTGCAGTGTATGTGAAAGGTAGGACATGTACTGATGTGTGTAACATGTCCTGATAGTAAAATACATTGTATTTTGTTTTTCACTATTGAAAGGCTATCTGTCCCATAGGATAGAATGGGAGTTTATTTATAACATCTTATAAATATAACTTCCCAATGGGACAAGATAGAAAGATGGCGTTTAGTATCCCTGAACTCAGAATATAAAAATGCATCTTTTAGTAAAGATGAGTTTTATAATGTGTTTGAAAATATCACTTTTATAATGTGGGTGTGTTCATGCATAGCCATCCTGTGTGCCTCTGCTGGATTGTGGATTGACTGTCTGGCTTTGGAGTGACAGGGGCTGGGGATGTGCATTCACTCAGAAAGCCACTGAGGGGGTTGATGTGTGTCCTGCCTTTCCTGAATGAGTCAGGGCTGGGCTGAATAGACCTGGGCTGCATTCAGGGTAGAGGGAGGAGTTTTCACTAGCACCTGAATTGGCCTGGTCTGCTTTAGATTGGCGGGATGAGATTTGCCTTGAACAATGCTGTCTCAACCTCCTGCGGCGAAGCTGGACCAGAGAGGACAGAACTGATTTGGGCTGAGCACAGAAAATCTCTGCCCAAAAAAACAAAGAGAAACTGAGTATACATATTGGGGCCCAGACCTTCCGATTACTGCTGAACTAAGGAATCTGCCAGGAAAAAGAGCTGGAAAAGCTGTCAGGAGGAACTGCCACTTTGCTGCAGGTTCTGCTGTGCTAGTCTGCTGCTTGCTGCTACTGTCTTTGGCAGGTATAGGACTGGATTGTACTTGCATCATCCTGCTGTTAGAGTTTTCTCCAAGGGCTTGAAGTAGAGCTTGCCTCCTGTTGGGAGATCAAAGACGTCAGAGAACTCACTGGAATCAAGGAACCTGCCAAGAAGAAGAGCTGGAAGAACTGCCAAGAGCTGCCACAGAGGGGGGAAAGAAACTGACTCTGTCACCCACTCCGTCATAGGCTCCATGTTCTGAAGGCTCGCAGGGGGTACGGCCGCATCCCTCACCACAACCCTGGTCTCACCGATGACCGACCCTGCTGCCACCGAACTGCTGCTTGCACCGTGACCCGTGGGTACCGCACTCCGCACTGCCTCGCTTCACTTCGCCTCCCATTTCTCACCGACACCGTCACTGCACAATGACCGTGACTTTTGTAACTGCATCGTGCCTTGGGGTCACTGCTTGTAAGTCTCACGATCCACCGCCCCATCCCACACCACAGTCTGGACTGACCGACCCCAGCTCCCCGCAACCTGCACTGTCGCCTGCACCGTGATCTGTCAGCACCGCAATGAGCACCAACTTCACTCTGCACCGCAGCCCTGGTCTCACAGATGCCACTGGACGATCATCACCGAGCTGCTGCCTGCATTGCAACTTGAGGGCACCGCATGCCGCTGCGTTTTGCATCAAAACTGTGACGGTTGCCATTACCGGGCCACACCAACGTGTCGCCCGCAACACAAAATGTACTGTTCACGAGGCTGCCGACACCCCCGACTGACGCGGTCAGACAGAATTGTTGGATTCTGTTGGTTTCAGTACAGCGGTAGCACCAGACGAAGCTACCGACTACAAGGAACTGAATCTTTAAAGTATTCTTGCAAAGTGCATATTTTTAAATATCTGTATGTTGGATTTTTATTGTTTCTGTCTTGTTTTAAAATATATAAAGTATTGGATATTTTTCTAAATTGGTGTGGTGTCCTTTTGGAGTGTTTTCACTGTGTTACTGTTGGTGATGTGCAAATGCTTTACAGACTGCATCTGAGATAAGCCTGACTGCTCGTGCCAAGCTACCAAGGGGGTGAGCAGGAGTTATTTTAGGATTGTAACTCCCTTACCCTGACAAAGGGTCCCTACTTGGACAAAGGTACCTACCTCTGCCAACTAGAGACCCCCTATTCTAACAGCCTCGGCCAAAGTTTTTACCTTCTGACCTAATAACTTTTCTGGAAGTTTTCTCCCAGGGGTTCCTCAATGCTTTCAGCCAATCCGGATTCGGTGAGGTTTCGCCGGCATGCCTTGCATCGAGCTCCCTGTCAAACCTATGGAAGTCAGACCTCCGGAGCTTTCCAGCGGGATGAACCAGAGATCCAGGCCGGCTCACAGTTGAAGCTGAGCAACTTGACTCAAGTGATTGGCACAGTCACCTTTTCTATGTTCAGACTTAGAAACATTTAGGGAGGTTTTTCTCCCAGGGCCCCACGATGCTCTTCACCAGGTCAGATTTGGTGAGGGTTTGCCAGCTTGGGTTTCAACCAGCTCCCGGTCAAACTCTGGAAGTCGAACCTTCGGATCTTTTAAGCAGGATGAACCTGGAGTGCACGCAGGCTCATGGTTGAGGGTCGCCCGCTTGACTGTCCAGATCGAGTCAGTCCACTTATAGAGCTTTTTTCTCCAACTTCTGGAAGTTCTTCCTGAATTTCCTTTGAGGGTCCCAAAGTGTCCAAAACATACTCCCAGGGTCTGGAAGCTCCAAGATGGTCCTTGTAAGTTTGGGACTTACAACAATCCACTTGGACAAACCCAGTATAAATCCACTGGTAGTTCTCCCGGCTAGGGATTCTTGATGGTGATGGTCCAGGTGATCCCTGTTAACCTGTAGCTTGCAGGGATTCCGCTCTTTATTCCTTTTAAAGCAGCTTTGATCCACATGGCTGTAATTCCAGATTGTGCAGTAGGCGCAGTCAGTCAGAGTCTAGGGCCTGGTTGGTGCAAATCAAACTTCTCAGCATGGACCCTTCTATTTCCTTTAGAATCAAACATCAGATCTGAGAGGCACCCCCTGTTCAGAGTCTTATTCAGTGTTCTTTGGGGTCATGAAGGAGGGCACTCCAGTCCAATGAGGGGCAGGGCAGCAATGTCTTCCTCCAAAGTGTGGCACAATTGTCTCCCAGAAAGAGCTATTTCTACAAAATTAATTATGGCTGACATTTCAGCAGAGAGGCAAGAGTTGGCTAGACCAACCTCCATGATGGCTCTTCTCCATAGACTCCCTCTCCCTGACATCTGCACATTCCTTCCTTAAGTCTGCCATCTAGCTGGGTTGAGAGGGTAGGGAGACAGATGAAACTGGTTTGGTCTGCCAGTCTCCACCTTCTTTTGAAGATCATGGCTCTGGCATTCCGATGTAGCTGAACCCTCTCCTATCAGAATGACTCTTTTACCCAGGGGTTACTAATCACCTCATCAAAGCAGCCTGACTAATCCACTTAATTCTGACCTATCAGGAGAGATCACTGGGAGGCTGAATTTAGGCTTACAGACAAGAAAGTTGTATAACTTTTTGTCTGTACATTTAAGGATAAATTCAAGAGTATCATCTTGTTGGATTTATCAATACCATTCTACTACGTCCTTGAATGATAGTTTTCTGTGTTTCCTGGCTGGAGTTAATAATTAATAACGTCTTGCCATGTTAACCTATGTGGGTTATAAAGGGCTTATAAAACATCTTTCATAAGGACCCTGCCTGTATCTACGGGACCCCACACCCTCACCCCTAGAACTCCTATGCTAGACTTTAGGGGTTCTGAAATGTAAAGATATTGCAGATCCTCATTCCCCAGTGCTCCTAGCACAAAAGATTAGGGAAGCACTTTACTACAATGAGGAAAATGAAATGTGCAATTTCACTAAACCAAAGGCATTTACAACCTATTTTATAAGGGTACTCTTTATAAGTACCTGCCCCCCCCCCCCACTGAACCCTGGGGGTACCTAATATGCCAAAATATTGTAGTTTATTAACCTTTAAATGCTCAAACACCAAAGTCGGATTTAGGCCCAATTTACATGTTAAAAGAAGCCCTGCAACACAGGGCTGTTTTTATACTGACCTCAGACCTCAGCAGTGCACACATGCAAATGCAGAAAGGGCTGCTGGCCTCTAAACTGCCATGCCCTTTATTAGGGACTTAAAGATAGTGTTGATTCCCCTGCCCTAATATGTACTACGGCCTTATAAGGGAGGTCATGCCAATCATAGATGTACCCATAACCCATAGTGTACCCTATTGTATGTAGGTGATTCCACTGTATTCTAAGTGTCTTTTCAACATAGCACTGGCCCTGGGCCTGGTTAGGCAGAGTTCAGGGATAGTCAGAGTTCATTACCCCCAGTACCAGTCAGCACAAAATGGAGGTGCTCAGGGCAGAGGATGACTTTGGAACAGGTGGATATCATGACCACCAAATTACAAGTGAATTATAGCTTGTGCCATTTGTAATGCAGCAAACATATAGCAATTTAGTATGTTTTCAAAACCTACATCAACATGCTGTTTGCATGAATGTCTTTGGTTATAGGGTGTATGTCATGAATTTATGTGAATACAGTGCATTTACACACATACGCTACATGAATGAGTCATGCAAATTAATGTGAGATACAGAGATGTTTTAAGGATTTTGGGGGCCCGGGGCCAGATGTATTTTGGGGGCCTCTGTTCGGAACAGCTTTGATTTTATGATCCAGTTTCAGCTCTTTCATAAACTCTTTGGTCATATTCTAAGTGTGCTTACATCTAATATTCAGAGATAGTGATGTGTGTTTTCAATATTGTAACATCAGCAGTTCACTAGTATTATTGCAAATAATTTCTGTAGCACCCTCCCATTTCTCATACAATAGGTTTTGTATAGATCTAAAAGAAACTTTTTATATGGATGTTGCATGAATCATAAACACATTCTGTCTGCAAAATATCTGTAATAGACTCTCACACCTTAAAAATGAATAATAGAAACACGCTGTTTACAACAATCTGTATAAAAATTAGTCAAGGTCACCAGGGCAAGACTCTCTGCAGAACAGGGCTGGCTCTATCAGGGGCCCCCTGAAAGTCTGGGGCCCTGGGCCAGAGCCCACTTTGCCCATGCCTTAAAACGTCTCTGGTGAGATAGGCATGTGAATCAACCAACACTGAAAACTTCAAAAGTGTTAGCATTAACTACACATTTTCATGCCATCCCATTGGCTTTAATAAATAAGATTATCTTTGGAAGTGGTCATATATATATTGCAAACTCATCCATACAGGCATCAAGACAAAGGGCAACTACAAATCAATGTGCTAATTGTAAGTATATAAATCAGCTTTTGTCCAATCTGGGTTTTTGTGTTATGGAAAGCAATAAGAGCACTACAATGTACAGATGGGTTTTGAAGCAGTCGGGAACATGTCTATTAGATTGTATTTCTTGTATAAGTTTTGCGATCTGTTACACAAATGCCATTGAGGAGTGTTTTAGTTAGCACAAATGTTTAATAGCCGGACCTAGGTCCCTATTTATCAAACCTTTACCCAACTCAACACAGCAAGCACCTTGCTGCGCCCGCTGTGTGAAAGGGAAGGAATGCTCCATATTTAACAATATACAGTGCACTTCTGTCGTTTCCTAGCACTGGCACACTTTTAGCGCGCTAGCGCCAATGCACGCACCCTTGCGTCATGTTGCAAGGGTGCCTGCATTGCTAGCAGGAATGTTTTTGTTTCGGAAGAGGCACTTTCCTGCACAAAAACAATCCTTAGTGGCATTTCCCCTTTCTATGTGTGCTGCAGAATGCAGCATACTTAGAAAGAGGAAACAACGAGGAGAAAGAAGCATTTCTCTTCCTTGCATCCCTGGGTGGATTTCCATGTCTACCAGTGTTGGAATATCTGGGAATGAATAAGAATGCACAGGTGGATGTGTGGGAACACCCATGCTCCACCTATGGAACACCTCTTGACCCCAGAACAACTCAAGGCAGAGATTTACACTACCTTGTGTTACTCTAGATTTATCAAGTCATGCAGGCCACTCAAGGTGGCCTTGCTGGCTTGATAAATCTCATTTAGGATTTGGGTCTGCCTTGCGCCCTTTGTTTGGCACAAGGCTGATGCAAAACCTTGATAAATATGGTATTAAGATAGAATATCGACAGGAAAATATCGACTAGCAATAATATTGTGGCAAGAATATCGACTGTGAAAAATATCATAATAGAAAATATCTTTGTTAAAAATATCGTTTCTTGAGAATGACAAAAATATCGTCAAGAAAAAATATCGATGAACAGAATATCGTTGATCAAAATGTCGTTTCATATAATATCGACAGAAAAATATAAGTTGTTATAAAATTTATAAAAAAATATGTATTATGTTTTTAAAAAACTTACAAAACTCCTACTAGTAATAATATGTGTTAAAAAATATTTTCTACAAAAGAATTGTTAAAATTTTAGTAGCGGGTTATTGGTATTATAGGGGATAAGGGTGGGTAGTAATTTAAAATTTGGTTTTTACAAAATTTCTAAAATATAAAATTAGTAGAAAATAATTAAGAAATCGAAATTTTAATTAGAAATTTCGATTTGTTCACGAAATTAAATTTGTAATAAAATTTTTAAATTACAAAAAAAATGTTTAGGAGCGGGTTATTGGTATTATAGGGGATAAGGGTGGGTAGTAATTTAAAATTTGGTTTTTACAAAATTTCTAAACTATAAAAATATTAGAAAATAAATTAGAAATCGAAATTATAATTAGAAATTTCGATTTGTTCACGAAATTAAAATTGTAATTAAATTTTAAAATTCTTCAAAAAATTTTTAGGAGCGGGTTATTGGTATTATAGGGGATAAGGGTGGGTAGTAATTTAAAATTTGGTTTTTACAAAATTGCTAAAAAATAAAAATATTAGAAAATAATTAAGAAATCCAAATTTTCATTAGAAAGTTCGAATTGTTCACCAAATTAAATTTGTAATTAAATTTTAAACTTCCAACAAAAAATTGTAGGAGGGGGTTTTTGGTATTGTAGAGGATTAGGGTGGGTAGTAATTTAAAAATGTCGTTTTTTAAAAGTGTAGAAAATATTAATAAATTAGAAATTTATCATGAAATCTAAATTTAACTTCGAAATTTAAAATTTTACATGAAATTTAGTTTGTTATATTATTAAAAAATATTAAATTAATATTGAATAAGCGTTATTTTGGTATTATAGGGTAATAGGGTATAAAACAAAAATTTAGATAGAAAAATTTATATTGTTTACTAACCTGCACATTTCCTGACTTATGTTGGATTGGAGTTAGAATAGGACTTTTTTATGGTTTACTATCCAGCACTTTCCCTGACTTATGTTGGATTGGAGTTAGAATAGTAATTTATTATGGTTTACTATCCAGCACTCTCCCTGACTTATGTTATGTTTGGAGTTAGAATAGTAATTTATTATGGTTTACTATACACCACTTTCCCTGACTTATGTTGGATTGGAGTTTGAATAGTAATTTATTATGGTTTACTATCCAGCACTCTCTCTGACTTATGTTGGATTGGAGTTTGAATAGTAATTTATTATGGTTTACTATCCAGCACTTTCCCTGAGTTATGTTATGTTTGGAGTTAGAATAGTAATTTATTATGGTTTACTATCCAGCACTTTCCCTGACTTATGTTATGTTTGGAGTTAGAATAGTAATTTATTATGGTTTACTATCCAGCACTTTCCCTGACTTATGTTGGATTGGAGTTTGAATAGTAATTTATTATGGTTTACTATCCAGCACTCTCTCTGACTTATGTTGGATTGGAGTTTGAATAGTAATTTATTATGGTTTACTATCCAGCACTTTCCCTGAGTTATGTTATGTTTGGAGTTAGAATAGTAATTTATTATGGTTTACTATCCAGCACTTTCCCTGACTTATGTTATGTTTGGAGTTAGAATAGTAATTTATTATGGTTTACTATCCAGCACTTTCCCTGACTTATGTTGGATTGGAGTTTGAATAGTAATTTATTATGGTTTACTATCCAGCACTCTCTCTGACTTATGTTGGATTGGAGTTTGAATAGTAATTTATTATGGTTTACTATGTAGCACTTTCCCTGAGTTATGTTATGTTTGGAGTTAGAATAGTAATTTATTATGGTTTACTATCCAGCAGTTTCCCTGACTTATGTTATGTTTGGAGTTAGAATAGTAATTTATTATGGTTTACTATCCAGCACTTTCCCTGACTTATGTTGGATTGGACTTAGAATAGTAAATTATTATGGTTTACAATCCAGCACTTTCCCTGATTTATGTTGGATTAGAGTTAGAATAGTTAATTATTTTGGTTTACAATCCAGCACTTTCCCTGACTTATGTTGGATTGGAGTTAGAATAGTAATTTGTTATGGTTTACTATTCAGCACTATCCCTGACTTATGTTATGTTTGGAGTTAGAATAGTGATTTATTATGGTTTACTATCCAGCACTTTCCCTGACTTATGTTGGATTGGAGTTAGAATAGTAATATATTATGGTTTACTATCCAGCACTTTCCCTGAGTTATGTTATGTTTGGAGTTAGAATAGTAATTTATTAGGTTTACTATCCAGCATTTTCCCTGACTTATGTTGGATTGGAGTTAGAATAGTAAATTATTATGGTTTACAATCCAGCACTTTCCTTGACTTATGTTTTGTTTGGAGTTAGAATAGTTAATTATAATGGTTTACTATCCACCATTTACCCTGAGTTACGTAGGATTGGAGTTAGAATAGTTAATTATTATGGTTTATTATCCAGCATTATCTATTTACTATTTTTATTAAGAATAATATATGTCATGTTGTAATATTCATTTCAACAATATAAATAAAAAAAAATTTATAACATTTTTACATACATCTGACAAGTTTCTAAATTAAGAAATAACAATTTTTAGATCTTTTTTTTAATTTATATTTTAATTTGTTACTGCAAAGATTTTGAACATTTTATAAAACATTTAACATAATTTTTGTTAACAAATTATATTGCAGTTTTGTACATAAATACAGTTTCAATTATGCATACTTTAGTATATTAAATTTTTATATTTTTAATAAAAATTTAATATATTACATATTTTTTATGACATTGATTTTATCTCGATATGTACATAACATAAATTTACATTTTTTAACATCTGAGAAAAATATTTAACAATGAAAAACATATTTTAATATACAATATACAATTAATATATAATTCTATTGAACATATTAATGTATATTTTACAATATTCATTTGTTTTTTAAGAATAAAAAGTAAATTAGTACTAAACATGGTAAATTTATATTTAAAGGATGGATTTAGCTATTAGGTCTAAGTATGCTAGACCTTCTATACTTGGGTACAGTCTAGTTTTTTGCTGGAGATATTCGTACATATTTAATGTTTGTTTACTTAGTTTAGGGCCAATTTTAGAAAGGGATTGCTCTATTCTGAGTTCTTGGTAGCTTTGTTCTTTTTTAATGCTTTGGATTAGTTTGTGAAGTGTTGGTTGACTTCTTCCTAAAGTGGCTTGGAAGGCATTATGCCATCCTTCAACTGCGTTGTTAGTTTTAGCTTTCTGTGCTATTGTACTAGCATACACATTCCACCATGGAATTTGAAATTTAGGTTGTCTACGGTGGCCTGAACGATGTAATCTTCCAACCCAGGTATCTTCAAAATAGTCCAAGAAGGGAGTTAGTATTTTCTCATTGGTGCGGTAGAAAGGGCTGTCAATTAATAAATTGTAGTAGTTAGCTACTTCTGTTGTTGGTACATATGCCAATGCAATCAACTTTTTTATTTGATAAGCAAAGTGACTGTTTGTACAATATTCAATGCTTAAGGTCGATTTTTGTAAGTGCCTCCATATACTTTGGTTGTAGTGATAATAACAACCTTGTATTGAGGTATGGGGATATATCTTAAGGATAGCTTGAATCATGGCTATTTCAAAGTCAATTATAATTCTTTGAGGATAGTAATTATCTGTTAATTCTTTGATCTTTGTTAAAAGTTCAACGTAGGTAGTATTTGTTTTGTTTGGCAGCAGAGTATAAACTAGAGGGATATTTGTCTCTTGGTATTCCCCATGGATGGTGTAAAGTTGATGGAAAGGTAGGACAAACTTTAAAAGTCCCGTCCATCATCCATGTTTCACATGATTTAAGTTTTTGCAAATTACTATTAGTAGCAAAAAGTAAAACTTGTTTGTCATGACTCTGGTTGTCGTACATTAGGAATTTATCCTCATTATGTGTAATGGTATATTCAGGATATATTTTTATATCCTTAAAACTTTCTGGCGTTGGTGGAGTTGGATCTGAAGCACGTTTAGTTTTTGAAATTAATCTTTTTAAGTTGGGAATAGAAGGTAGCTGTCCTGTCACATGTTCTGGCACTTTGCTTAAAACATTTTTCAAAATAGTAGTGCTTGTTTCTTGTGATCCTTTACTAGCATCTTTCAATGTTTCCAGTGCTTCTCTAACTTCCACTTCTGTTACATTTGGTGGGTGGTTATGCTCACGTACATTTACCACATTGTTATCAACAGTTGTTGCTCTACCATAGCATGCACTTGAGTAATATTTGCTACATTTCCAATGGGTCTTATTCGCTTTTACTCTTTCTTGGGTGTAGGTGTAACCCATGTAGTTCAGCATTAGTTTCCCTTTTTGCGAAGTTATGAAAGTAGCTCCAGTTGCCATGTCTAAGGTAGATCTGTGGAAAATATATATATGTATTTTTAAGAACATTGAAGACGATTTACAGAGATGTGTATAAGAGCAGGAAAAAGCGTGAACATATACTTACTATGTGGCTTCAGTGGTAATTCTTTTATTCGTATTTCTCTTTCTGAATTTTCTTATTTTTAAGTTCTGTAGTAGTGTTAAAGAATAATTGAAAGACATGATTTAGTGTTATAGGTGTTTGATTTTATTTTCAGAATTGTTATACATACAGTGACTATACTTACTTGATGTAGTAGAAGATGTTGGTAGTGTAGTTGTAGATCGGTAAATAATTTAGTAGAGTCTGTGGAAAAAATAATCATTGGGTTACTTATAGTATTTGGATGATAGTAGTTGTTAACATATGAAGTAAATAGTACATTTACTTAGCAAGTTTAAATAATTTTTATCAGCTATCTAAGTAGACATGGATAAGGTAGTTTATAAATGTTTTTACATCTAATTTTTTGGTCGTTGTTGATAAGTTCAACATGTTTTGTTTTCACTCTAAAGAAGAACAGTTTTTAAATTAGAGAGTTTATCTACTTTTTGCTAAGTTCGAATGAAAAAAGCAATGGGATTTTACTTACTTGAAGTGTAGTATGACGTTTTGTAGTTGTAGTCGTAGGTTTGTATTCTCTTCTCTCAGCAAGGTAACCGTTTTTCTCCAAGTTTTCGCCAAAAATGGTAAATTACGTTAAGTGTATAATTGTTTTTATATTAGTGAGTTAATTAATGGTCGTTTTTGATTGGTTCAATTAGTGAAATTTCAAAATCATTGGTCGAGAACGTAATTTCGAATTAGAAAACCGTTATTTTCGTAAGAGTTTGTTGCATCACTATTTGTTTGTTAAAGTACATTGTAAAAAGGTTTATATGTGTTTTTTTGTTTGATATGTAAATAGTTTATATGTAGAAAATAATGAAATGTGTTTCACATTCAGGCCATCGGAGTGTATGATAGTATCAGTAAATGTAATTTTTTTTAACATATATTATATATTTTTATATTAATAAGTATTAGGAAAACTAAATAATTATATGTGTGAATAGTTTTGTAAAGTAAAATAGTAAAAACAAGTGAGTAAAATAAAAGAATCGTGCATATCGAGTTGGTAAAAAAAAGACGATATTTTTTGTATATTTCTATAAGTAGATAGGTCGTCGATGTTAGTGTAGTCGATATAAATGTCTAAGGTAATGATATTTAAAATAAAGTCGATAATGTAGTAGTCGATATTTATGTTGTAGATATTAGTGTGAACGATATTAGGGTTGTCAATAAAAAAAATCGATATTTGTGTGAATTCTTGTTTAAGTATAGGATGACGATATTAATGTAAGCGATATTTTAGTGACGATATTTATTTCTGACGATATTTATGTTAACGATATTCCATCATGGAACCGATAAATATACCCCTATGTATCGTATTGAACTTTCAAAAATCCTAATAATGATGAGCCTATGGATAAATAAAGCTGCCACTGTAATACGAGAATATATTCTTTTGACATCAAGCAAGATTGTTTGAGGGATAGTGAATAAAACCAGAAATGAGTTACACCACAATTCTTGTTTAAGGCAATTTTGACCCCGGTTATTCGACACAGATCTGTCGTAGACCTTACTATTTCTGAGCACCCATTCCCAGAAACAGGAATCCATGATTTACCCCCTCTTCGTACATAGCATTGTTTTAGGAAATCGTTATCATAACTACTTTGTTTTAACTCCTCATTTTCTTATAAGTGTTTCCTCACTTGCTGGCACATATGTTTTTTCCTGTCTCCTGACCAGACTGGTGTTGCCATTGTGCAAAGAATTCAAGATAGTTATGCCTAAAGTGTTCCTTTTCATTATGAAGTCCTGCAGACAGAAATCACCCAGCCGACATGAAGTACTTTGGCTGATTTACGCTGCTATGTGAAGAATAGCCCTGCTTTAGAGGGCCTGAGTTTTGCAACTCTCCTATTGTTGGATTGTTACTTAAATTGTATGATATCAGAAGCTATTGCAGTATAGTGGTCACATATTGGTGGTTGTCTAGCATCAAGGGATGCTGTAAAATGCCCTAAGTAATTTAAAGTAAGCCAGCATTTGGGATAGTTCTTATGTTGCAGATAGAGCCTCTGCTTGCCACAACAGAGCCATGTAGGAGGGAAATGTGGGCACGAGGAAAAGCCATGGCTAGAAGAGGATTCAAGCACTGACTAATCGTGCAGTTCTATAAGTACTGCTTATTAAAGAAGCGATTCAGTCTTTATTCGATACAGAGGATCAAGATAGAAAAACTTTACCTGAAAGAAAATATAATAACAAAAATCAAATAGGTGAAGTATTGCAGCAAATAGAAATGAATCCCAATTTCCAACTCCATGGTCTTTCTCAAGAAGAAAACTCATTTGATCAGTAACAAACATTGAATCTTTGTGTATTGCCTGTGTATTCATATATCTGGAAATAATTATTAAAGACAGTTCAAAAGTATATAATCAACATTACATACTTTTCGCTAAAGTGCTACCCATCAGAGGAAAGCATTTGAGTCTGGAGCCTAGAGTTTTTACTGGCTAATAATGATGAATCAAACATCGATACCTCCTGGGAAAGCTCATCCCACTCATGGAGTTGATAATGAAGTGGAAAGTTCTGTTAAAAGGTATATGCTACAGTGAACATACATCTTTAAACGTCAGTTTAATTGGCCTACTGTACACAGTCCTTCATGAAATACTTTATCTTTATCACATTATTGGACATATTTTTCCAGTTCTGGAAGAAATTTTGAAATAAGTTTGCTTCTTATAGGATATCAGTCAGTTCACCAGAATATGGCAACAACAGCTTTATGTTATGTTTGGCTTAATCCTTAAAAAATAGATTCCCTATTAAAAACTGTGGCTCCCTCATTTCACTTTCTTGACAAACAAACGATTGCTTGGTAAAAAAGTTGTATGAAATGATAATGAAAGCAATATAATATGAGATAGCTCTGCTTTCTGTCTATCCAACAGTAGGAAGACAGTGATGAAATACTTTTCATAGGTCATTAACAAGAAAACTTACAAAAAAACATCCCTGTACCATGGTCATGGCGCCTCCATTTTCAGAAAAAAATCCTGGTCGCAAGGTTCACTACCTCCTCTCTTTCTTCCCCATCCACCACACCCAGCTCGAATATACGAGTCATCAAGATCCTCCAGTGGGACTGTAATACTTACTAGGACAATGCAATCTTCTGTTAAAGACAAAAGTGTACTTCAGACACTCTAGCTAGTCTGCTTAATATATTTTGTAAAGAGATCAAAATAGGGTGTCTTTCTATTATCTCAGCCACCTCATTGGCCGATAAAGAAATTAGTTCATTAGGGAGGCATGCAGACTTTGTAAACAAGAAGGGAGTGAAGACAGTCCCCTGTGGAGACACTATTCTGTTCTCTTACTGTCAAGTAATGAATCTGTGGGTAGTCAACATGTTTATCCTTATCTGATCATTCAGAATGCTGACAATAAAGTCTTTATTGACTGTCATTCAACTAAGCCATCTTCTGACAGCATAGATATCTAAGATGCTTATTGAGGTATTTCAATCTTCCCATCACACAGCCAATTTGTAAGGTTTGTAGTAAGAGAGCCTCACTTCTAGTTTCCAGTATTTCAGTCCGATATGGCATTAAGACCAGGAGTTTTATCCAAAGTGAAAGTAGAGATTAAAAATATGAAGACATTAATATATTAAGATCAGCCAAGTCTTCTTTTAAATCAGCCAAGGTCATCTTTTGCATTGACGCAAGATTTATGATTCATCAGAGCTCAGTTCCAGAGAGATCTCGGATGGCAGGGTCACACTTGGATTTCAAAGTCTTCACTCAACAATAATGACCTCCTCAAAGGTGTCAACATTTAAGTGCTCCCTCCTTCTCCACAACTGCAGTTGTTTGTGCCACTGGGTACATATGAGACCTCTATCAAGTCATTTGATTGATTACTAGACTCTAGCAGTGGAGGATTATGAGTGTCTAATTGTCTTCAGTCCCAGCATCAAATAGGGGCTATCATGGTGGTTAGACTGAAATATTTGACAGTGGAATAACCTCAAGTCCAAGTTCTTCAGTGATTCTGACAACCAATGCATGCCATGCGTGGTAGGAGATGGCATTGCCAGATTTATAAGTATTGAAGGAGGTTGTCATTTCTCCAGTCTGAAAAAACTGACAGCCACTAACAGTATTTCATTATAGTTTTCTCCCTTTCTTTTTGGGAAGAGGATTCTAATAAACACTGACATTCGTGGCAAGGAGCCAGGTGGGTGGGTATTTTATTGTACTAAAAATTAAACTGCTTACAATATCAGCTGCATCCTGATTGTCTGAAGGCAGTTTTTTCTAGTGGGTAGGGCCACAAACTGAGCAGATATTTCCCTTTACTAGTACTAACCCAGCTTCAGAAAAACATATGATTGTGTTGAGGTATGGTATGGTATGGTAGGTGTCTTTTCCACGCCACAACGGAATCATTATTTTTCAAAATTCTTGGACTTTTGAATGGCAGAGCTATGAGGCTGCATGTGATGTATTTTCCAATGCAGTTGCATGCCTCCCTCTCTTTTCTCTCCTTCCGACAGAACTAGTAAATATCATAGACAAGGCAGCGATTGTAATACTTGTTGCACTTCTGTGAGCTTAGCCCACTCATTCCCACTGCTCGTCAAGTGGCAGTAGGTTAGCAATAAATCCTTTTGATTCACCCACATCCTCTCCTTCTATCAAACCTAACAGAGACTGCCATACACTGTCTTTGCTGAAGAGTCCGGTAATTGAACAAATATGAATACTGAGGAAGAGGTGTTTAGACAAATCTCTCTAGATATCCAAAAATATAGGCATCCGTCACTAGAAGCATTTATCTCAGTGGTGTTTCTTCTTTGGTTTGCACATGTGAAATCCATTTCAAATTCTAGATTTTCTGAGAGGTGGTTATCTTTTACGCTTATACCCTTATTCATTAAGGGGGCAGAGAGTGGCTATAAGAGCCCTATTGGGAAGTGGGCAGAGGGTTCTCGGTTGTACCCAATAGCTCTTCGACTTTTGACAAGTTGTGAAA
This sequence comes from Triturus cristatus, assembly GCF_964204655.1. NCBI lineage: Eukaryota > Metazoa > Chordata > Amphibia > Caudata > Salamandridae > Triturus > Triturus cristatus. The sequence continues at coordinate 1,080,368,705 of NC_140592.1, read as the reverse complement.
ATGGCAGGCCAGTTTGTCACTTATGTTTTCCCTCCTGAAATCTATCACTGGTGGTATCTGCACTTCAAAAAGCACCCTTTGAACTATAAGAATGAGCGTGTTTATCTTTTGTGGCAAACAGAGCATTACTCTTAGTAACAATTACATGGGCTCCCATTACTGGTGATTTGGGGCTGGGCTTTAAAGGTGCCCCGTGTATATATTTTTTTACAGAAAGTTTACACTTAAAACCATAACCATCCTTCCATCTGTAAGTGGAGTTAACGTTTCAGAAAAATATATCGCTTTACTTGTTTTTTCCTGAACATAAACTATTTGTAAGAGGTAGCTCTCCATACTTTGAATATATATCTTGCAGAGTAAATCTAGCAGAACTGCCTTTTTCCATCTATATGCCTCAATTTCCATTTCATCTGCTTCCTTGGCTAGTGACCTTGTTTGGCCATTTAAAATAGATGGTTGTAAGAACATATATAGCAAGCCTACTCAATAACTCAGATTAATTTACCTGCTGGGATTCACGGTCACTCTACTAGGGAATGGTATCATTATGGGAAGAAGCCTGGATAGTTCCATTAAAAGCTGTATATTTAGTTGCTAGCCTACTCCTCATACAGTTGTTAGGCACTATTGATTAGAAGTTGAGAGACATTCTTCAAAAGACTGCAGGATGGATTTTGACTGCCATTCAGTTGTGCCCTATTTTTCAGTAAATATTTTCTCATAAACATCATCAACCTCTTGTGTTCTATTATTTGAATACAATGGATTGATTGGTATATCCTCAAAGAGTTAGGGCTAAAGGGTTGAAGACAGATGTGGGGGTAAGTCTGTGCTTTCTTAAAAGTAACGTCATTTCTAAAACTCTTTGACTTCTTTGTCAGAGTTCTCTATTTCCTCTTATCCACCCTGATTCTATTTCTGGTTAAAGATATAGAAAGTGTGTAGTTTTAGGAAACCCATGCTGATTAATTTGAATTGAAGGAGTAAAAATATTTGTGATATATTTTTTTAAAGGACTATTATTTAAGGAATGGGGCAATCAAGGATGCATGACTCTTTATTCAAATGATAAAGAATGATGAGGAAGGCTAGGAATTGGAGTATTGAAGATTACTGATAGGTAATTAGACCATTATCTCCTACCAATCACTATAATATAAGCAAACTTTAACAGCATCTAATCTTTAAGGTGATCTACTCATAAACAATACACCCATCATATATTAATCATGTATTAACCTTTCTGCAATTGCCCAGTGTGGACTTTGGCCCACCAAATGTCCTTGACATAAATTCCATTACAGACCCCTAAAAAAACCTCAGGGCATGTGACACCACCGTGATTTGTATCCCTTTTACATTAGGCGCTAAAAAAAAAACTTTGATAATAATGGTCATCACTTTAACAATTTTGCCATTGGTTACAAAAAATATATATACATATATTTGCAACTTTCACCTCCAAACTCAACTATAGTAATAAGTAGGTAGTTAGTAATAGTTAATTGATCCTTTTCAAATATATGAAATTGGATGGAGCTTGGACTCCAACAAGATGGCTGATCGATAAAATTGCTCTGCACAGAGATCCTAATTAAGGCCAATTAAGTCACTTTTCTGTCACCTGGGAGTGATGTAAACTTGTTCAATCATTGGCAGTTGTTGATAAGAGGAGACAACATGGGGATCTGACCTAAAAATATAGCTTTAAAAAATAAATAAAACAATACCATAATAATAAAAAAACAATCAGTAGAATAAGATATATGCAGTTTTAAAGATGTCAGTAAAAATAGAATAAAAAAGTACACAGTGCCAACTGTGGCTGTCTGGTCATGCCAGACCAAGATAAAGGAATACAGCAAGGCACGTGTTTGTGAGTAACTGTGGTTCAGCCGAACCAAGTTTTGTTTAACATAGATACTTTAGATCAACACTTCATAGCTCTATCTAAAAGACATGACAGGAATTTTGAAAAAAAGGAATGAGTGTATCCCAGGTGTGAAGAAAACTCAAAACTGAAGTCAAAGAAAAAAAGTGAAATGAAATGTGAACACAACATAACATGCCTATAAAGTGTTTATCTAAATAATATTTGTTAAATAAAACTCGGTTTGGCAGAACCACAGTTACTCAAAAATACTGCCCTTGCTGTATTCCTTTGTTATTTAAGAACCAGCTTGATGTTAGAAAGATTTACTCTTCACAGAAAGATCTGTGATACTTAAGAAAAATGTCTTAAATGAGTTCCATTTGAATGCTTGTTCCAAAGATAACTTGATACCCCTGTTCACATGCATATAGGGTTTGCTCTTGTTTTTGTTTAAATAGACCGAGATAAAGTCACAAGTTCAGGCTGACAGCACTGGCGTGCAGGCTGGAAACAGGGGCACGGTTGTGCCCGCCTCACAAAGTACCTCAAATACTGGTTTGTAGCAAATTGCGAGGATCCGTGTCGAAGATGTGTTGTGCAGCCAAAGAGATGCATTGTTTCTGAGGTACAGCGAGATTTTGCTTACGAGGTCCTGCGTCATTGTCGAGGATCCCATCAATGAGGGCTTGCAATGCAAAGTACGGCATCGAGGATACATTTCAGAGTCAGGGTGATTGGTTCTGAGGAGCTGCAAGGCTGCAATGCACAGTCGGGCATCATCGTCAAGGTTGCCGTTGATGAGGTATGCAGGGGCTAGTGCAAAGAATACGTTGAGCATCGGTGGTTCTGATGAGGCTACTGGCTGTGATGTGATGCAGGTCTTTGTGAGCGGAAGGATCCATGCAGCATTGCGCAGAGTTCACTGTGCAGCAGAGGAGGTGTATCAGTTCAGTTGGATCCATAGAGGCTGCCAGAACACCTTAACTCCACTTTAAAGGGTCTAGGACTGGGGTGGAACCACTTAGCAGGGTAGACTCACCAATGGCACGGTCCAGGTGCTGAGTTCAAGGTTGTCCAGCCAACCAGCCCTTGGTGTCACGTTAAGGTCCTTGATTCAACAGATGCAGGCCCAGTCCTTATCACCCAGGCAAGAGGGCAGCACAGCAGGTCCTTTAGAGCAGCAGACCAGCAGAGTGGCATTCCTTTCAGCAGCACAGCAGTCTTTCTTCCTACCAGAGTATCCACAGGTCCAGATGTGTACTGAAGAGTTGGGGTGTGAGAGCCAATATGTATAACCAGTGCCTACTATGAAGTTGAAGAAGCTTCTGGAGGTTTGCACTCCCATGAAATTTCAGGCATCCCCTTTCTCCCTGTCCTGGCCACAGCTAGTCTGGGAGCAGAATAGACTAGTGGTGGGCCCTTTGTGAGAGTGCTCAGGTAGAGCCTTTGTGATGCACAAGTGTGGTAGGTGACAGCTCCTCCCCATTCTCTTAACACCTATCTTCCCTTTGCCTCATTGTGTGGGAAAAATATACAAGGACCGACTGCTACACTAGTCATGTGACACAGACTCAGGCTGCAACACCAAATGGCAAGGACAAAAAATGTAAACTTCCTAAAAGTTCCATTTTCAGAATTGTTATTAGAAAGCTGACTTTACCATTATAAACAGCTATTAATTATCATTCTACAGACAGCAAACTTGACCTGTCTACCTGGTCCCAATTGGACTTTACAGCTTATTGAAAGTAATACGGTAACTCCACTGTTATCCTATGGAGGAGGCAGGTCTGCAGTAGTGAAAAATGAATGTAAGTGTTTTTCACTACCAGGACATGTTAAAAATATACTTGCCCAACCTTTTATATACACTGCACCATGCCAACTGGCTGGCCAGGGACTACCCTGTGGGCACCTTATAAGTATGAAAAATAAAGGTTTGGGCCTGGCAAAGGGCTTATTTACTAGGTCAAAATGGCAGTTCAAACTGCACACACAGGCTGCAGTGGCAGGCCTGCAACATGTTAAAAAGGCTACTTAAGTGGGTGGCTCAATCAGTGCTGCAAGCCCACTTGAGCCATTTATTTTACAGGCCCATGACACATGTAGTGCCACTGCACTAGGCCCTTATACGTAAATTAATTATGCCATTTGGGTATAAGCCAATTCTATCATGTTTGGGGGGGAGAGCACAACCAATTTAGCACTGGTTAGCAGTGGTAATGTGCATAGAGTTCTAAAGCCTACAAATACAGATTAAGCAAAAATGGAGGAGTGAGGGCATAAAGTCTGGGGAGGACCCTACAGAAATGGCCAAGTCCAACAAGAGGTTTCAAGGCATCTAGAAGATCAATACTTTTGAGCCCAGCGCCAAGGATGAGGGGCAAATTTAGTGAGCTTTGAGGAAGATTTTGTAAATATTTAAGGAAGATCTTCTCACTTATATTCAAGCTATTCACATTAGTAATACCCCATAATTCAGCTCCTTATAAAGCTGCAGATTGGGTCTTGAATGTATACACTTGAGGGAATGGCCAGACCACTTTAGACTGAGTGGATATATGCATTTTCAGAATTGCTGCCACTCTATGATGTGCTAGAAGGCTGCTCTTCTGTATTTGGGAAGAATATTACATATATGGGATTTAGCCTGTCTAACCTTACGAGGATTAAATACCATATAGTTGGTCTTCTGAATATTTATTTTCAGCCCTCTATCATTACAAAAGTCTTAGAATTTATTTAGGAGGTTTTGCGAGCCTGAAGAACCTCTAGATAATAGCAAGGTGTTCTCTGACAAAAGAAGTGCTGGAACATTTTTGCCACTCAGTTTCATTGATCCAAGAATTTAGATACTCAACAACACCATTAATATACAAAGAAAATTGGGTGGGAGCCAGAGCACAGCCTTGGCGAACTTCGCTATGTAGTGGGGTTGGAGTGGCAAGCTCTCCCAAACTGCCCCATCTGACCTGAGCATAATTAGATTAATGAAGCCTGATTATAGTGTCTAGATTGTGGAAAGTAACACACATTGTTCTAAGGAACTCCCATAATCTATTTCTCGGGCCCAGATCAAAAGGACTTCTTAGAACAACAAAGGCAACATACAGACAGTCTTTAGAAAGGGTAATGTAGTTCCAAATATTAAGTGAAAAACTAAATATTTGGGGGCAGATTTATGAGCCCGTTGCGCCACTTTTGCGTCACTATTCCCATGTTAAAAGTGACGCAAAAGTGGCGCAAGGGGCTCATAAATCTGCCCCTTGGTTGATGGTACTAAGCTTAGTGTGAAATCCTGCCTGAAGATGAAATAGAATTTGGGTCCCATCCATTCACGTCTACAACTTATCTAGAAGCTGCATCTCACTCTGAAACAGCAGCAATGCCAGAAGTGACTTTGTAATCCCTTGTGAGAGAACTCAAGACTATGTGGGGCCGTATTACAGTGAGTGCCCCAGGAGCGCAACAGGCATTTGTATCTGTTCTGCACACCCCTCGGGAACTTTGGTATTACAGAAGGGGCCGCAGACGTTTGGGTGGCCCCTTCTGTATTACCAATAACGCTGGTGCACATAAAGCGCCAGCACTATCTGCAGGGGACATTCCCTCATTTGCATGGGGATGAGCCCCATGCAAGTGAGGGAATCACTTTGCCTTTGTGCCCGTGCTGTATTGCAGGTGCAGAGGCAAAGAAGCACTCAGGAGGTGCACTCACAATGCGTCACCTAAACGGTGGCGCACTGTGATTGCACCTCCTGATTGGAACGCTCTGGCAGGCGAAAAGAGGGTACCATGGACACCCCAAACAATCCCTTGCAGGCGGGTGAAGTCACTGACTGCACCCACCTGCAAGAGAATATCTAATCCCCTTCAAAAGTGCAGGCGGGTGCTGCCTGCACAGCAAGAACACAGAGCGGCTGTACAGCAGCTACCTCGATTATCACCTGAATGCCCTGCCTCCAGGGAAGCACGAGTTTGCTGCTGCCCTGGGGGCAGCTCATTCATGGTAAAAAAGTGCATTTTCACTGTTGGTACCTGGCACACCTTTAAGTAGTCAGAATTGCCACAATAGTGCACTATTTGAACACTGATCTCTTCTCCTTCAATGCGTCATTGAAAACCACAGCGAAAAGACTGCTATAGAAGAGTGCCTCGACACATATTCAGATTGGGGTAAAGAATGTTCGGCACCTTAAAAGGAAGGTCACCCCCTCAATAGGCTTGCACAAGCTAAGGCAACATCCAACATTATGGTGTTACTGAAACAGTTGAAAAAGAATACATTATGGGGTCCTTGGGAACTCCTATCCCCCATCCCTTTTGATTTGAGTTTTCAGACCTTCTAGATTTTTAAAGGGCTCATAGTATGCATTCCCATCACCCCTACCAAGAAACCTAACTAATTTAAATATAAAATCCCTCTTACAGCAGTGAACATGTCAGGATAATACTACATATGTTCAAACTAAAGAAAACATATATTTTCAAATGATCAGGCAATCCATCTCCATTGTAGCAGAGTACTTATCTGAGACCAGAGACAAGACGAAGAAATCCTGGGTTTTTTCCATACTTCCACCCATTGGATTATGATGACAGAACATGATGAACTTAATGACCAGGAACACAACTTGGCCTCTTCACACACATCTCTCGTGTATATGCCCATGTCTACTAAGTAAGCATATCAACCCAGAGCACACTGTTCATTGCATGAGCATCACCTTTGTCTGTGATCACCTGAAGACCACAGGAGCAGAAATGAAATGAAATGAAATGAAATGAAAAAAAAAAGTATTTAGTAAAGCGCACTGCGGCCAAGCGAAGCGGCTTCCTGGTGCTGAGGACCTGATCAGAACTCAACAAGGACCATCCCGGGGGACTAGGAGGGGAACGCCTGAGAGAAAAGGAAAGTTTTAAGGGCCTTGCGGAAGTGAGAGTAGATGGGAATAGAGCGAATAGAAAGAGGAAGACTGTTCCAGAGCTGAGGGGCCAGGACTGAGAACCGTGTGCCCCCCGTTCTGGACTTGCGAAAACGGGGGATGCGCAAAAGAGACAAGGAAGAAGAGCGAACAGTACGACAAGGGACATAAGAAGAAATGAGAAAGGTAATAAAAGAGGGAGCAGAACGGGAGTGAGCCTGAAAAGCTGCACAGGCCAATTTAAAAAAGGATCTAAAGTGAACAGGAATCCAGTGAAGGGTCTTGAGCGCAGGTGTGATGTGAGAGGATTTAGGAAGGGAAAGAATGAGACAGGCAGCTTGATTTTGAATGGCCTGAAGTCTGCGGGATTCGAAAGCGGGGGTGCCCACATACAGACCATTCCCATAGTCAAGGCGAGAGGTGACAAGGGCCAAGACTATGGTTTTAAGTGTGTCGGTGGAAAAGAACCGTGAAATCTTCCGGATGAGACGGAGGGACAAAAAACAGGAGGATACGACGGAACTGATCTGACTATGCATTGAAAGGTCATGACTGACTTTGATGCCAAGGGTACGGACAGAGGGGACAGGCAGAGGGGGCGGACCGAAAGAGAGGGGCCAATGTAAAGGAGACCAGGGATTGGAGGGGCCACCAGTGAGGACAAGTTCCGTCTTGTCCGGATTAAGCTTCAAATGATTGGCGCTCATCCACTCAGAAATAAAAACTAAAGTGGAACAAAACTTAAGAAGAGAATCAGGGGAGGAAGACAAATCAAAAATGAGCTGAAGGTCATCTGCGTAGTTGTACACAGAGACCCCCAGCTCCAGAAGAGAAGTGATCAGGGGTTGGATATAAAGGTTGAAAAGAAGGGGGGAAAGGGAGGAACCCTGGGGGACACCACAAGTGACCGGACGGGAAGGGGCAGAAAAGCCAGATAGATGAACCGCCTGGGACCTCTCCCGAAGAAAGGACGCAAGCCAAGAAAAGGCCGCGCCACGAGTGCCAGCTGATCTGACACGGTCGAGAAGAATGGCGTGGTCGACCGTGTCAAACGCAGCGGACAAGTCGAGGAGGACCAGGGCTTGGGGAAGATTAAGATCAGCTTTCCCCTTAAGTTCATCCAAAACCGCGAGAACAACCGCCTCTGTGGAGTGGCCCGGGCGGAAACCCGCCTGATGGGATGCCAATAGACCATTCTCCTCGACGTAGGAGGACAGGCAAGAGGTAATGTAGGCTTCGAGAATCTTACCAAGATAGGGAAGGAGAGAAATAGGACGAAAATTAGAAAGAAGAGAGGGATCCAGACCAGGTTTTTTTAAGATAGGGAGAACTATAGCAGATTTAAAGGAAGAGGGAACAGAACCAGAAGCCAGAGAAGAGTTAAGAAGAGCAAGAGGAGGGGCAGGGCAGTTAGTGAAGAGAGTTTTGAGAATATGAGCCGGCGCGCAGTCCGCGGGAGAACCAGACCTGACTTTGGCTAGGAGTTTAAAAAATAATTCAAGGGAGATGGGAGGGAAAAGGGCAAAAGAGGAAAGGGGAGGGGGAGGGAGATGAATAGGGCAGGGTTGAGACATGATAGGAATGTTGGCTTTGATCTTCAGAATCTTGTCTATAAAGAAGTCATTGAGTGAGGAGCAGAGGGACTGTGAGGGGAGAAGACTGGGGGTGGAGCGTTCAGAAGTGGTGAGATTGTGGACCAGGGAGAAGATTTCCCGAGGTTTATTAGCGGCGAGAGCCACTCTCTCAGTGAAATATGAAGTTTTAGCCACTAGGAACGCCTTTTTATATTCAGTGAGGAGTGATTTGTATTTAGCGCGCAGGGAAGAGCTGTAGTTCCGTCTCCAGTGGCGTTCCGACTGCCTAAGGTCGAGTTTAAGGGCTTTTGGCTCTGGAGAGAACCATTTGTGTGCGTCGTAAGGATGAACCGCTTTGATCTTACTAAGCGGGGCAACTAGGTCACAGGAAGAAGAAAGCCAGGTGCTGAGGATCTCGGCCTGGGATTCAAGAGGAAGATCATTAAGGTCCGGGGCAGAGGAGGCCAAAGCGAGCGAGAGGGAATCGAGGTCAATCTGATTCCAATTGCGGGCTAATCGGTTTTTAGGAAGGGGAAGCTTGTCGACCGCACCCAAGTGAACAGAGAAAGAGATGATGAAGTGGTCCGACCAAACACAAGGAAAAATAGAAGGAGATGAAATAACAGGATGAGTAGACCAAATTTGGTCCAAAGTGTGACCCTGAACATGGGTAGGAGCTGTAACATGAGACGTGAGTTTCAAACAGTGAAGGGTGGCAGAGAAATCTTTAGAAGAAGAATCTTCCCTGATGTCGCCCGGCCAGAAGTTGAAATCGCCGAGCAACAGGACGGAGGAGTTATTGACCACCAAAGTGGCCAAAAGATCCTGGAGGGAAGCTACAAAAGAGGGCATGGATTGGGGGGGGGCGGTATACAAGAACAACAGTAAGAGGGGCAGAAAGATTAAGTGAACGGGCCACCAAGTAGTCCACATTAGGTATAGGGGGATAAGTAAGAAGTTGAAATTTAAAAGACGACCGAATGATCATCGCCACACCGCCCCCAGCCTTGCCAACCGTACAGTCAACTCGAAGAGCATAGTAGGAGTCGGGGAGGATGGCCAAAAGATCGGGGAGGGAATCGGAGGAAAACCAGGTTTCAGTCAGAAACAAAAAGTCAGGGGAATCTGTGGTCAGAAGATTAAAAAGTGCCAGCTGATGTTTAACTGCCGAGCGGGTATTAAGAAGATGGGCAGAGGCAAGAGTAGGAACAGGGAGGGAACAAGGGACTGGAAGGGAATCAGAGGGATGGGGAATAGGACAGTGAGTAATGGGTACAGGGTAGGAAGGGGGAGAGGAGAGGATGCCGTGCGAATCCAAGTGTTGCAGTAATGAGAGAGGGGGAAGGAGGGAGGATGACAGAGCAGTGAGTTGCGCTGCAGTGTAAGCCACAATAGGAACAGGGTCAGTGGCCCCAGGTCCCGGCCCGTCGCGGACGGGCACAGACGGGCTTAACTTAGGCGCAACTTCGGCGCGCCTTCATCGCGCCCGCTGCGCTCGTCCGCTGCGCTGCCGAGGGTGGGTGGCCATATTATAGGGACACATGAGGGGGGATGGTCAGTGGGGCGTGGCAGGGGGTGGAGGAGCCAAAGAACTGCAACGCGGCGCCCGGACCCACCCAAGATGGAAGACTAGCCCGTCCTGCTCGGAGAGCCAGGTGAGGAGGGGGCGGTCAGCGGCGGCGGTCTGGGACGCGTGCAAGAGAAGGGACAGCGAGGAAGGATCCAGGAGCGCTATGGCAGGAGCGCAGAAAGTGCAAATGTAGGTAATCAAAGTTAAAAATAAACAGACAGTCTCGTAAAATATGCGTTGCTCCCGGAGACACCTCGGGAGGTCAAGAGGTAGATGCAGGTAGAGCAGTGCATCAAAACTCCGGTATTAACTGCCTAAATTGAAGCATTGAGAAACTGAACTCTGAGAAACAGACATTGAGATCCCCACTAAATCTCGCCACAGAAAGGCAGGCAGGAGATTACTGGATGTTAATCCTTTTCTAATTTCCACCAGTGTTTATGGTCATATAAGCACTGGATTTCGTTCATTATGGTGAATGCTCTCTATGTCAGTATGCAATTTAAAAACCTGTTTTTTTAAATGTTTGATAATTCACGTGACAAATGCAGATGTTAGTGTGCTGCTGTTCTAGTCCTCTGCCTGATATTTGATAGTTGTGCAAGCACCGCTTGCCTGTGGGCCAGATATATTAAACCATTTAGTGATCACAAAGCTGAATTACATGGTTTGTTACCACAAAATGGCTTTTACAAATCGAATAATCCCATATTAGGATTTGGTAACTCCTTAGCAAATCACAAAAAGGGTTTCGGAAATGCATTACAAAAAGCAATTTGGTAGAAGCATGTTTAGGCAGTGCTTAATTTGAGCTTGTGGTTTCCAGTCCTCAGCACTTGGCACTTAATTCTCAGCACTTGCTCATATGACAGTCTGCCACATGATGGCGGTGTTGTCTAATTTTGAGATGAGCACAATAACAGTTGCTTAACCATTCAATATACATTAAAAATGAATATTACCTGCCGTCAGTGCTTAATTTGTGCCAGTGCTTTCCGGTGCTTAGCACCGGCACTTCTTTCCCGGGGCCGGGTCTATAGATTTTTTCTCCCCTCGGCAGTGGGCCCAGTAATTATTGCTTGCCTGTGGTGCACGTTCCTTGTTCTACTGCTAGTCGTGAGTGACAAGGCTGTTGCTGCCCTGGATTAACCTGCACAGCAGCGCATGACGGATTGACCTTTCTCTGGCTCGTTCATCCCATTATGCACACTTTGTGGTCTCCCAGCTTCACTGTCTAAGAGCCGAGAGAAAGCAGCTCCATGTTCTTAAATCGAGTGCTTGATTACGTGTCCCAGCCAATCTAGATGCGCCTTTCAAGTTTTTCTTAGTAGTAAATAGAAGAGTGGCTTCAGGATTGGATGGGAGGCAGGCCTGCCTCCGTGCAAATCAAACTCTGTGACAGGTGTACATGTGACACGTGCACAATCAGAAAATAACAGGCAGTGCGAAGGTGGAAACACTCTAACCAATCACAGCGCAGCTTCATTTGGAATGCATATAGTGATTACATATGTTTTTCTGGTTCATATTTAGCTTTAATGCGTTTTCCTCCATTCGAAATTGTTTGCAAATGCATGTGCGCCCGGACACCTGTTAGCTTTAAAGCCAAAAGATGATGCAAATCTGTCATCATCAGTGTCGTCTCTGACATGTGAACACAGGCAAAGGTTCACTGTTCCTTGACCTGAAATAAAGTCATCATACCGGGGGAAAAGTGAACTTGCAGCAACAGGTAAATGAATATATTGTATGGGAGACATGCACGCTGATCGCTCATGTTATTTTTTGGGCTAGACATGCACTTTTATGTTTTTTAACCATACTGATTACTTTCTTTACTAAGCAATTTGACATCTAAAAATATTGAAGCATCATTCTGGGGGCACTTAGCTAATTGATGTAGAAAGGTGCTGGGGAAATGGAGTGGTGCATGAAGTAGTCAAGTGTAAATTTAGAGGACGAGCTGTAGAGGAAAGCATGTACCAGGTCATTATGAAAGTAGACTTTCAATTTTAGCCAGGATGAAGAGGCACATGCACCGTTTACCTGGATGGCGGCACAATGTGTTTCCATTTCCCTATATAGAAGTGTCACATGTGTTATCTTCCAGGTGGTCACAAATCTTTTCATTTAATTGTGTATGTCTATGCCGGCATCGAACCCATCAACTGACAAATGATTGAATCTTTACATTTTACATGAATGCATATTACAGAGAAAGCTTATTTTGGTTTTATTACATATTTATGTGTCTGGTTGCAACTCAACTATTTCACCTCTCATTATTTACATGCAAAGACAGTGAGGCAGGCAACCATGTGTGCAGAAAGAAAAAGTAATACTTTGGTCACTGCACAAATTTGACAAATTATTTACTGCATGAGATAATTCTCACCAATGGAAAAAATATAAAGACACACTCAAAAAGTAGAATCGGAATTGCTTTTAAAACGGATGTATGTCGTTACAACGCACACTTTTAAAACGCATGCACTTACAACGCATTTTTTACAACGCAAAATCCATTACAACGCATTCCATTACAACGCATGACACTACAACGCATTTTTAAAAACTACCTTTACAACGCATTCCATTACAACGCATATTACCTTTACAACGCATACCATTACAACGCATAATATTAAATTGCATTTAAGGTAAGTATTAGATAGTATAGGGGTAAAAATTACTTTTCTAACTCCAGGGGGTGCAACAGTAGGGTAAGTGTTGGATAGTATAGGGGTAAAAATTACTATTCTAACTCCAGGGGGTGCAACAGTAGGGAAAGTGTTGGATAGTATAGGGGTTAAAATTACTATTCTAACACCAGGGGGTGCAACAGTAGGGTAAGTGTTGGATAGTATAGTGGTAAAAATTACTATTCTAACTCCAGGGGGTGCAACAGTAGGGTAAGTGTTGGATAGTATAGGAGTAAAAATTGCTATTCTAACTTCAGGGGGTGCAACAGTAGGGAAAGTGTTGGATAGTATAGGGGTAAAAATTGCTATTCTAACTCCAGGGGGTGCAACAGTAGGGTAAGTGTTGGATAGTATAGGGGTAAAAATTACTATTCTAACTCCAGGGGGTGCAACAGTAGGGTAAGTGTTGGATAGTATAGGGGTAAAAATTACTATTCTAACTCTAGGGGGTGCAACAGTAGGGTAAGTGTTGGATAGTATAGAGGTAAAAATTACTATTCTAACTCCAGGGGGTGCAACAGTAGGGTAAGTGTTGGATAGTATAGAGGTAAAAATTACTATTCTAACTCCAGGGGGTGCAACAGTAGGGTAAGTGTTGGATAGTATAGGGGTAAAAATTACTATTCTAACTCCAGGGGGTGCAACAGTAGGGTAAGTGTTGGATAGTATAGGGGTAAAAATTACTATTCTAACTCCAGGGGGTGCAACAGTAGGGTAAGTGTTGGATAGTATAGGGGTAAAAATTACTATTCTAACTCCAGGGGGTGCAACAGTAGGGTAAGTGTTGGATAGTATAGGGGTAAAAATTACTATTCTAACTCCAGGGGGTGCAACAGTAGGGTAAGTGTTGGATAGTATAGGGGTAAACATTACTATTCTAACTCCAAGGGGTGCAACAGTAGGGTAAGTGTTGGATAGTGTAGTGTAATATTATGCGTTGTAATGGTATGCGTTGTAAAGGTAGTATGCGTTGTAATGGAATGCGTTGTAAAGGTAGTTTATAAAAATGCGTTGTAGTGTCATGCGTTGTAATGGAATACGTTGTAATGGATTTTGCGTTGTAAAAAATGCGTTGTAAGTGTAGTGCGTTGTAAAAGTTGTGTTGTAAAGGTTGTTCCCCTTTTAAAACATATTACCAACCTGTTTCTCAAAATATTCTATAAAAACATCATTCTGCTCTACTCTCAGATATTTACCGTGCTACGCTCTCTCAATTTGGGAACATTATTTAACACCACCACTGCGCCAAAGTGCACTGTGTTTTTATGGTCTGTTTTCTATTTCTCACTTCTCCACTATATTGTTGGGCCATGGTCTTGGCTTCTGGAATGTGTGAGTGCTGAGTGCTTTTGATCCGGTCACATTGTCTTCTTTTCTCTGATTGTGGAGGCAGAGGCTGCTCTTTGACTTTGACACTCAGTGTGCTGTAGGTCCAACTCGAGGGAAGCTGAAAAACAACACTCTCCTATCTCATACATTAAAACCCAGTGGACTTATACGTTTCAGATTTATATTCTACGCACATGCATGTCTGTGGGGTATTTATCTAGCACAAAGTGAACAGAAATGAACAAGGCGCTTTACAGAGACTGGTGTACACACAGGGAGTACATCACACAGGTTCAAATTTACAGTACAGAGGAAAGGGTACAGAAACGAAGAGGGGGTGGGTAGTGGCATAGCAAGGCTCCCATGGGCCCTAATGCTAGCAAAGAAGATGGGGCCTAAATGTTCCTGTTGGGCAGTAAACACATCAATAATTGGAGTTCAGAGGCGCCCTCACAGCCACTGCATTGGCTGCACAAATGACAGCCCACGCCCCTGGGGCCCCAAAAGTGAATGTCTCTAAATATGACCAAGCCTTAAAACAACAGAGTGCTGAAAGTCACAGGTGAAGAAGGCATGCTGCTCTATTGATATAAAAGGTTTAGGTCCAAGAGTTTTAGATCACACCAAAGCTGAAAGATTACATCAAATGTTACTGACCATCAAAATATTTACCAATTGTTAAAATTGTTTTTTTCACGTTTGCAGTAGTGGACCTCCTTTTGCCCTGTTTTACTCTCTTATGTCCCTTCTCAATCCTCTACCCTGCATACATTAATTTGCCCACTGGCTTGAACGCCATCGCCTGTTGGACGTGCAGCTCATGGTACGCATGAACCAGGGGAGTAGTTGATCAGTAACATTGGCAGGGTGGGCTTCAGGGTTCCCAACAATCACATTGGGCTACAATGTTAAGACACAATAAACGGAAAACAGGGTGCATGAGAGGGTCTAAGGAACAGTGGTGAAGAAAAGGAATATGGACTGGTAGGGGTTCTAAGTGAGATAAATTACAGTAATTTGTAAAATACTCAATATTTTTGAAGAGTTTCAAAACAGAGAGAGGGAGAGAGTGTGTGTGCGTTTTTGTCTGGATGTATGTAACAATTCTTGGTGAAATGTTTGATCTCGTGGTCATAAATTTAAATCTTGGTGTGGCCACTCAGCTTTTCATCTTTCTGAGGTGGATAAAATTAGTGCCTTTGAGTTGGATAACAGCATTTTGAACTCGGTTGCAAGGCCTCCTCTGGCGTATGTATGATTTACAAACATACATGGTGTGTTAAGGACACAGAAATGTACTTTAATTTATTTTTACTTTCAATTTATTTGCAATATTACTCATTATTTCCTCTGTCCCTCCTTGACCCAGTACATTTCAGGCTTGTATCCATTCCCCAGACCTCCTTTCTTTCCTTTTTCTCTTCCTCAGCACCTCAAGCCATGCCTCCTTTTGTCGTTTCATTCTTGCTTCCATACATCATCATTCATTCCCCACCCTTCCTCCTTTGGTGCATATCTTCTTTCTTCCTCCATTTGTTCAATTTTTTTTCTTGATCCTTCCTTCATCCCTTCTTTAACTTCCTCTCTTTTCCTCACCCTTCCTTGTGCTTGTCTTCCTGCAATCCTTTCTTCTTTCTATTTTTCCATCACACATCGTTCACTTCCTTTCTCCTTCTATCCCTTCATTTCTCCCTTTCACATTCTGTTGTTATTTCCTCCATCTTTCATCCGTTACTTATTTATTTTCTCACTCCTTTACTCCCCTTCCTGCCTGCATTTGATGCTGCCTTCTTTAATGTATTCCTTCCTTCATCTTTTCCTTTCTTTTAAACAGCACTGTACAAGCCTATTCTCTTCAATTTGCCAAGTTGCCTCATGTCCTCAAATGAACCTTTCCTGAAGCTGCATTTTGAGATGTACACACATTCTCAAATTTGATTTCACATTAGAGTTGATTTCATAGGCTTTCCATATGTTATGTTATATTGATTTATATAGTGCACTAATCACCTGAGAGGGTATCCAGGCGCTTGGGCAGGTGTGTAAGTGTAAGGTCCCCGTGGTGTATATGAGAAGAGCTAGGTATTCAGCATCTTGCGAAACTCAAGAAGTGAGGAGGAGGCTCTGATGTTTTGAGGCTTGTCGGTGAAGCCAATAAAGGAAGTGGGTGGAGCCATTGGACAAAGTGGGTGGAGCCCAGCGAAGTGGGGGTGGTCTCCTAAAAATAAATCAGAGCACCTGCACTTAATATTTTACAAATCAAGCACTGCCTGCCGTCCACATCATTGTTATACCTGGAATAGTCTGAATTGTCACATTTGTAGGCGTTTGGTGGTTAGTGGTTGTGTTGATACTGTCATTGGCAGCACTGGGCGGGGCAATAGGGTGATGCAAGATACAAAGGCCTCCTGAGAAGGGCCCTGACCCTATGGTTTTACAAATTAAGCACTCTGTTTAGGGCATCCCTTTAAAATTCCGATTGGCAATGCTATGTTTCATGCTAAGTAATCAGCTCCTTAAAGAAGGTAGACACTCATTCACAAAGGGGAAGGAATTCCCATGAGACCCTGCTCCAGCAGAAAAAGGCAAATTGACATATCCTCCCTATGTCACAGACCCGTGACCACATTACTCATTCATACATTCATTCGTTGGTGGGGCCCATAACACCAACACTCATACGTCTCACTCGAATCTGCGCACAGGAGGAAAAGAAGCACTGGACATGTGGGGGGTACCTTGTTACCTATCCGGAGTAATTCCTTTACATTATATACATTATATACATCTGCACCTATAGAATCCTAACTTTAACTTCAAGGCACTCCACCACTTGGTCGATGGAGAAATTAGTTGGACTGGTTGATGGTGATTTAGAACCAACTAAAACACATTTAAAGCTTCAGAACCTTTTGGTTAACTTTTAATACCTTATCAAAGAATCACAAACTCGTTTCTTATTATTCAAAGATTAGTTTATCTAATTAATTCACTCTGTGTTGGCATATTCAAGATTACAGTTCAAATCAGATTTCTATTGAGCGATTTCCAACCATTGATCTTGAACATAAATTGACATAACATTTACATTTACCTAAATTTGAATATTGGCGACCATTTCCGGAAGAAACTGTCAACCCACAGCAAAAATCAAAATCCTTTCAGATGGAATCGCGTTTTTATAATCAAAGAGAAACCCAGGTAAGTCCAGGAAATCTCCCTCAGCACGACGTAGTCCCCACGATTTAGCCAAGGGACCAGGCGATCTCACCAAGCGAACCAACAATCCAGCAAATCGGCCCTCTACACCAACAGCCACCAACAGCGATAATGATACGGAATAATACTCTCTTCTAAATTCCCCCTTATATACTCTTTTTCTCCTTACTTTTAGGACAATGTGCAACAATTTAGCAGTAGAAGGTGTTCTGATTGGCTAAATCCTCTGAATTTTGTAAGTCTTTTCAATATTCCCAGGTTTGCCTGTTTCCCATGAGACCGGGCATGACATCTTCCCAATTGTAGTTTTTTCGTAGTTTCACAGGCAAAAGTTCCGAAGTAACAACATGTAAACCTTCTTGCACAGGTCGTTCATTGTCCCCTCAGTCATTCACAATAGTCTGGGTATTGGCAGTCCTCTACGTTCCTATCCTTGATAAGGAACATTTTGTTTCCCATCGGAGGTCGCTAGGAGATCTTCAGAGCCATCCGAGTATGCGCAGTAGACATTGCACTCACATGACGGTGGCCACTTCCGAACTCCATTTTAAGTACTACGGCCTAGTAGGCCCGAATGCCAACTTTAGCAAAAACAAACATAACAGTAATTAATATACGGAAATGAAGTTTCTAATGATAAACCCGCACTAATCCCTATATATATTAGTATTTTCCCTAGCTTGTAGCAACATTTAAAGCAATAATACTCACCATTCTGCAGCACTGGAAGCACAAACCATCACAAAAGCAACATAAATAATGCAATTCTCTTTTTCAACACATCCTACAGTTAGTTTGTGTACCATAGTTAATCATTTAATTATTAGCCATGCAATTAGCATTTCAGTCCCACGTGTATCTTGTGTTTATTAAGGTGCAAGGGTTGATTAATTATACCACTTCACACAATTAGTACGAGTTAATATTTAGAATGATTACATAATTAATATTTCATGCAAAAATAGAGGAGGTATACAAACCTTTGCTTTACCTGCTCCATCAATCCCATTCTCCTTTGTGAATGTAAATGAAATTTTTAATTGAAATGTTCATAGAGTGATATGTTTTAGAGTTAAATATTTTAGTTGTTTTTGCATGTAATAGTTACATTATGAATTATTGTATCTGGTGTGGTCTTGATATGTGAGATACTGTGTATTTGTTTTTGACTTGATGTATATGGTTTTTGGGTCTTTATTAGAAAAATAGTAAAATAGTAAAAACAGAAAATACATTTAGCTAGTTTCTCTAATGCTTACTATTTTACTTTAGGGCACTTTAGAAGATGTATTTTTACATTTAAAAAGTTAGCTAACTATCATTCTTTCTGGAAGCACTTTCTTTGCTAATGAAATGTGAGGCTTCATAGTGGCTGAAGACTTGCACCCAGACAGAGTTATGTTCTACTTTGCTGTGAGCTAACTATACAACAGTTTGGGTGGCTGACATACTCTGTGTTTACACTCATTTTACAACTTTTTCCTTATTTGTCAATTGTTTTGCTTTTAAATTGTATCGATTAAAATTTTAGTCTGGCATTAATCTTTTTGTCGATCACCTTATATGAAAGACGTTAACTAATTCCCTTAACTTATGTTTGCAGATATGGTTAATAAATTATTTGGAACATTTAATTTTCTTTGTGTGTTAAAGTATAATTTTTTCCGTTTTGTGTTATATGTATAACGATGTGTTGGTGGTTAACATGTTTGTTTTACATGTGTTTAAATGTTTCCTTAATACTTTCAAACTCTATATTTTTGTATTTGATATTGTGGTTTTCTGATGTATTGCCTGACAATATTTTTGTCATTGACATTTTTATTATTTGTCATAGGATTTAGAAAGTTGCTATTATGATGGCAGTGTGATTATATTTTCAGCAATATTGCTGTATCACAATGTTATTATGGCTGGTGTTGCAGCTTCTAACCAATGAAGACACAGGAGAAAAAAGTGTGACGCATAGGGTAAAGGATGCAATACCACATGTTACTAAGATCTTTCCATAGGGAGACACATTTGTGAGGTGGAAGAAGGACATGAGAGATGGGTATTGGATATGAAGATGAAAGCCTCACCAAATGGTGTCACATTCTTAACCGGCCCAGAAATTCCTGCCCTGTCCTCCTGGGCTCCAATGATGCCTATTACCAACACCTCTCTCTCAGAAACTCTGCTGAATATATTGTTGCAGTTAACCACCAATAAGCACTGCTCTCCCTTTCTTGGGATTTTGTTCCTGCCCCAGGCGTGTTATCGCTGCAAAATGAGTGACAATGGTCTGTCAGTCATTATGGGATATGCCTTGTGTTTATTTGGTAACTTAACATGGCTGTTTCCCAAACACAATTTGGATTTTTTTGTAGGCAAAATAAATTGGAATAGTGTTTGCTCTTTCCTGGGCTACCAAACTGTGGAGAAAAAAGAGGGATTGGGAAAAATGTTTTCATCTGTAAATGTTTGCAGAGTAGTCAGAACCTCTTAAATAATTCACTTTTAATGTTACCAACTCTTCCTGTAGCAGACTTGCATTTTTTGTTTTGCTAATTACTTTGTTGCCGTTTGACGAATTTGCAGGAAACCTACCTAGAAATCGTTCACCTATCTTAGCTGATTTACAATGGAAACTTTGCCATCCAAATTGGAAGAAAATGGCTTAACTAAATTTCACCAAATTTGGCAGCATTTTACAGCTTTCCTAAGAAAGTGTTGATTTTGAGACTTGGTGTAAATCTATTATGCATTTCAAGAGGGGCCATGATCGGGCATGTTGGGGTTAAAATTTTTGGTATATCCGAACTGTTGATGTCTCCAGCTGAATGCCAGCAAGTCAGAGGTATTGCTGGTGCGGAAGGACCATGGTCACTGGAATGAACTCTGGTGGCCTGCGAGCCTTGGTAGCACCCCCCCTCTCAAGCAGCTAGTGAAAAATCTGGGGGTGGGGATGGACTCGTCCCTTAGCTTCCGAGTTCAAACCAAAAAGATGGCAGGGACCTCCTTCGGGCTACTGCGGGGGCTCAGATCCTTAATGGGTTTCTTTGATGCACCCACACGGCAGGCCATCATTGAGACATCAATAATGTCAAGATTGGACTATGCCTGCTCTTTGTATTTGGGGTCCAATAAGGCTGAACTTCTTAGGCTACAAAGGGCACAGAACGTGGCTGCAAGAACCCTTCTCGGTTTGCGCAGGGCTTGGCCGGTGTCAGACGACATTCTTTGACTTCACTGGTTGCCTGTGGCCAGGCGAATTGAATTCAAGGCTCTCTGCATAACCTTCAAGGGCCTAAAATTTACCACCCCTAGTATTCTGGCCAACCTGCTTCTGCCATATGTTCCTCCACAACATCTCCGCTCCCTGCGCCAACACCTGGTGGTGGTTCCCTGGACATGGAGAGTCCGTGCTGAAGGCCGCTCTTTTTGCAGTAGGGTGGCTCTCGTCTGGAACTCACTGCCTGCACACATCCGCGGCCTTAACAACTACCTGGAATTCAGGAATGCCATTAAAGCCTCACCTTTTTCCTGCACCGTAGACCTACTCTCTGCTCCATCCGAACGTGTCAGTTGCTCTGCTGTCAGCGCCGGGACGCCCCTTTGCTGGGGCAGCTGTTGCGCTTTACAAGTTGTGGTAACATAACATAACAGGCCCAGATATGATGTAATTGGCCAATTTAAATAGCACTTGTCAATCCTGAATTGATGTCTACAACACGAACAGTACATGTGGCAGCCATTGCAGTACCTTTGTCCTGAAAATGAATTAAAAAATATATAAGTGGCATGGTGAGCACACCCTGACCTCAAAGGGAATGTGCCCCTTGATTGGCTGGCCACAATATTGACAATGTAGAAATTGCTTAGTCCATACATATAGAAGACATACTGAGAATAAACAACTTAGTATAATAGATGGTACGGTGATCAAGGGCAATTTTCCATGCAGCACCTGTAATAAATGTGCAAATATATTAAAAGGGGCCCTAATAGTACATAATGGTACTACAAATCACCTAAAAATTTGGTGAACTGCCGAACTAAGAATGTGATTTACCTAATAATGTGCCCCTCTAATAGAGGCTATATAGGTGAGACTTCCAGGGAAATAAGAACCAGACTGAATGAGCACAAATATGCCCTTTGTACAAAAAAGAAGAATGGCCCATTAGGGGAACATTGGATTGAAAAAAAAAATTCAATTTATGATCTTAAATGGTGCATTGTGGCAGTAGTACAAAAAAATCTGAAAGGGGGAGATTTGCTCATTAAAAGAAAGAGGAGAGAGCAGTACTTTATGTCCAGATGTAATACCTATAAGAATGGTTTAAATAGCAAAGAAGAATAATAACCACTAATATAATAACAGTGGTTCCCATTTTACCTCTTCAGAATCTGGTTACCTCAACAGGAATAGAAATTAATGCATTCTCTTTAATAGTTTATATGGCTATACTGATATTATGTAGCAGAAATTATATTTGTTTAAATATAAGACATGATTCATTAGTAGTTTCTAAAAACATCAGGTGGCTTCAGTTATTCCTAGCTGCCTGTTTTTTTATGAGACCCTTTGACTCCTGTGAGAAATAAAAAATAGTCCTAATGGAATTACTACTACCTCGGAAAGGCCGCTATTTTTCTCAGTCTCTTTTTTATTAATAAAGTAAATAAAAATTCATGCACAGTAGAATTAACAATTAAAAGAGTATAGGTCTCCAGTTTAATATTAATGATGTTTGAGAGTCATTCAGAAGACATTATATAGCAATGTGGAACCTTGAAGTAAACTTAGTTTAAAAAATGATCGAAATTACTAGTTTAAGATGGCCGCCATGGTTTTTGGCTTTTTTCTACATCGAGCAATAATAAAAATATCAATATACACATTGACAATACTATTGTAAATTTATTGTTAGATAACCCAAGGAATTATTATTTTTTGTTCGTTTTATTAATTTTTGGTCTTGATAATACCAATATATACAAGGTTTTTATTACGGGCAAACAGCGATAGTTAGAACCCCTTCCAAGATGGCCGCCCCCTTTTGGGAATACCTTCAAACTGGCAGTCAGCAGATTTCCAACATGGAGTGCAGAGGAAGTGAAGGGCTTAGGACTAGTCTATTTACTGGTTTCCCCCATAAAAGCGAGTAACCTCCAGCAGTTCAAGTTTGTCATACTGGAAGAAAGAATTGAAACGGAAAGCTGGTAGAGTGAACAATCAGTGAGACCTAGCGGAACACTAATATTAATTTGTAGGATGAAGAAATATAGCTATTACAGCACAACCATGAATAGTGTATATGAAGTCAAACTGAATAACCAATAGTAAACTCATGCGTTATTCAGAAATAGAAACAGATATATATATATATATATCAAAAAGTTCATCTGTAGAAATCTTCTGTTCAGAAAGAGTAAGATGAAAGGTCCAAGTTGTTTGTGATGCAAAACTTTCTTTTATTCGATAGTTGTATCAGAGTCAGAATCCAAAAGCGAAAACAGCCAACACGTGTTTCGTCAGTACATTATTGGTACTAAAGACTTTCTCAAGGCTGTAAACAAACAGATAAGGTATAAAAAACTAAATATATGAAACATTGGCATAAAACATATGCATTTGAGATTAATCCAAAAGACGATACCAAAGAAGTATAAACATGAAAAGGCACCGATCAGGTTTATATATAGTACCAAAGACTGTGAACAGAGGCCAACGTCCCGATTGGTGAACACACCAAAGTATAAAAAGATGGTGGATATTAGATAAAGTTGATGTAAAATAACATATACTAAGAATACAAGAGCCCGTGTCTAGACAGAAGAGAGGTCCATGTGAGGAAATAAAGAGAGATCAGAGATTGTAAGGTAAGAATGAAGAGGGGAAGTTACAGATAGACTAGCTAATTGAATAGGTAAACTGACAAAGTGACGAGTCTTGAATATAAAGAGTCAAAAGTATAATGGAAAGCGAGGAAAAAAAGAGAAAAAAGGAGTCGGAAGTCTAAAATAGCGGCTCCTAGAAAAATATATAAATATAAGTCACATACCTATGTAAGAAAATAATGTTAAATGGAGTCCAAAGATTCTCATAAGAAGTACATATGGTGTGGCTCGAGTTAAGTAAAACGAGAGCGCCAAGGATATCTAAAAAAACATAAATATCAAATTGGTCTTGGTCTAACTGCATGAAAAACGCAATATGTATATAAATATCGCAAAAAATCGGATAACAGAGGAAGTCAAATGTAAAGATAAAAACCATCCATGGCAACGTATACAATATGATGATCCATAAAGGAGTACACCTATAAAGCCAAAATAAGGAACAAGGATGTAGTAGGTAACGAAGTAAATAGAAACCTAATGGTGGCGTAGACGTGACCAAATGGGCACAAAAATCCATGGTTATGGAGTGGTAATCCTGATATTAGTAAACCCAGTCAATGTCTTGCCCAAAGCAGCAACTCACCTATGTATTATCCCCAAAAATCTTTAATGCAGGAGTAGAGGATCAGTGGATAATATCCATTCAATACAGTAACATCTAGAAACAGAATGAGCCATAAGTAAAAGAGAAACGGGGGGTCCCAATGTAACTAGTAACATTAATGTTAGTACCAGTTAGGACCAAACAATGACTCACCATAGGTAAAATGCGGAAGACATACTCCAAAATCGTGCTCTTATGGTATCAAAAAAGTCTTAATGCGAGAGTAGAGGGTCAGTGGATGATGTCCATATAGTACGAAAACATCTAAAAATAAAGTGAGCCATAAGTAAGAAAAAACGGGAGGTCCCAATAAAACTAGTAATCTTACTGTTAGTACCCGATTGGATCAAATGACAACTCACCAAAGATAAAAAACGATAAACATTCTCCTAACTCGTGCGCCGATAACGCTCCACAGGAAGCAAAGTCAGGCCAAGAAACGCCATGTTCGGTGGACTCATATAGTGAACCCAATCACATGATCAGCGTTGAGGGCCACTCGGCAGCAAAATAAAGAGCGAGAGTGGACTCGTATGTGGGAAGCCAGCGCCATTTTGTAGTAACTAATGTATGTAACTAAACTAGTGCTAAGATAATGTAAGTAGTCCCGGGAACGGGATCTACACATAGTGGTGAAATGGTAAGTGTGGCCAAAACTCCACACGCAAACATTGTAACTTCATTGTAATAGTTATGTAGGAGGGGCCGTAAGGTAAATGAACCGGCGCCATCTTGTAATGGTTAGTGTAACAATAAACAATGACTGTAATATAGTCGAAGCAGTGGTAGGTGTTACACAAACTAATACTCGGATAAATGATTTCTAAATCCAATATTGGAAGTAGGCAAGAGTGAAAAGGAAAAAAGATGCAGAGGCTCAGAAAAGATGGGACACATAGGAGAAAAGGAAGTGTTAGACTGTAGCAAGAGCTCCAAGAGACAAAACTTATATTTAAACCGGCATATGGTACATGATAACACATATAATAGATAGAGGCAACAGTAATACTACATTGTTATGAAAAAACTCTGTCGATACTGGATTATTACAGTAAGTAGAAACAGAGTTCTAAGTCACATCCTGTGTACATAAAGAACTTTCCGGAGTAGAAGTGATAACAGTATTCAACTTATATTATCCCTGTGCTGACATTTTGGTAAACAACAAAGATAATACAGAAAAAACATAAGATAAAAGCATATGCTTAGTCCCGTAGGAATACATGTAGTTCTCTATCTATGATCAACCCATGATCTACTGATCTCAGTTTAATGAGCCACATAGCTTCTAATTTTCTAAGAGCTGAGGTCTTATCTCCACCCCTGGGGTTATCTCATAATGCAGCAATACCATGAAATTTTAAGCCCAGAAGTTCCGTAGATTTGTGTTCGGTGTTATAGTGAACGGCTAGAGGAGAATTCGTACTATTATTTCGTATGGTTTGAATGTGTTCTTGTACTCGTTCTTTAAGAGCTCTAATAGTACTTCCTACGTAAATAAGATTACATTTGCACACAATACAGTATACAACATATTTGGTGTTGCAGTTCATAAACTGTGTTATGTTGTGTGTTTGGCCAGTGTTGTAACTAAAGCTCGTAATTTTGTTGTAGGCAAACTGACATATGTTGCACATTGAACATTTAAAAAACTTTTTGGTTTAGCTGGTAGCCAGGTCAAGGCTAGATCATTTTTAATAGGCTGTTTGTTGGTAGAATTTAAAATGTTCCTTAAAGTGTTACCCCTTACATATGTAACCACAGGTTTGTTCCCAAGATAAGGATCCAAGTCATGATCTAATCGAAGTGAATGCCAATGTTTCTGAAGAGTGCGGAATACCTCATTGCTATGTGTGTGAAATTGTGTGATAATATTCACTTTTCTACAAGATTTGTTGACATTACTTGATTTGTATTTCAGTAGATCTGAGCGTTTTTTGTTGTTGATCCTGGTGTGAGCTCTATCAAGTGTATCCTTATCATAGCCTCTAGTAGAGAAACGTTGCTTAAGATTTGTGATTTCTTGTTGAAATATCTGATCTGTGCTACAATTTCTCCTTATGCGTGTCATCTCACCATAAGGTATTGACCTAATTTGTACAGTTAGGTGAGCACTAGTTGCATGTAGGACGGAGTTGCAGGCCGTCTTTTTACGAAATAACCTGGATTCCAGTTTGCCATTCTCTACATATAGTGTGACATCTAAGAAGTCAATATGTTCTTTATTGGAACTATATGTAAAACTAAGATTGTCCTCATTTGTATTCATGTAGGTAATGAAATCATGTAGGTCAATGTCACTTCCTCTCCAAATCATAAGAATGTCGTCAATAAAGCAACCCCAGTAGACAATGGAGTTGGTAAGATGGGATGGACAGGATCTCCAAATGTGTTGGTGTTCAAATAGACCCATATAGATATTGGCGAAGGAAGGCAAAAATTTGGCTCCCATAGCCACCCCCAGGTGTTGTCTGTACCAAGTTTCACGATGTTTAAAATAGTTATTATCCAGGGTTAACCTAGTGAGTTCAATCAACATTTTAGTATGTTCATATAAAGTAGCATCCCTTTTGGACAGAAAATATGTAAGGGCTTCCATACCCTTGTCCAACGGAATGCTGGTATAGAGCGCATTTACATCTAGTGTTACAAAAGTTAGGTCATCCTGCCAGGTGAAATTTTCCAATTTGTTAAGTAGGTCTTTAGTGTCCTCAATGAAAGCCGGTAATTGGCGCACTATTGGTTGGAGGTAGATATCAATAAATTCTGAAATGTGTTCCGTGGGTCCCCCAATACCCGAAATATTGGGTCTCCCAGGTGGTGATGTGAGGTTTTTGTGGATCTTGGGCAGAATATACAAATATGCTATTCTGGGTGAGGGGGTGAACAAATATTTGGCTTCCATGTCTGATAACAGTCCTTCAGATTGCCAATATTTTAATGTACTCTCAACTAGTTTATTGATTGCTGGCAATGGATTGTAAGCGATCTTAGTATATGCCCTGTTGTCAGATAGCTGTCTCTCGATTTCACCATAGTAGTCAGCATTGTCCATAAGGACAATATTGCCTCTCTTGTCGGCCTCTTTAATGGTTACATCAGTGTTTTCAGCTAGATGAAAGAGAGCCTTCCTTTCTTGAGTTGTCAAATTGTCTCTATGTCTGTTAGGAGTGCGTATTAACTTGTCCTCGAGTTTATACAGATCAGAGGTGACCGCTTTGTAAAAGCAATCTATTAGATTGTCTGCAGCCAACATAGGGGTGAATGTAGATTTCAATTTCAAGCCACTATCACTTTGTAAATTGGTGGTTATGTTTAGATCATCCAGTATCATTCCAATACTGGGCGTCATATCCACACTTTCATCAAGGGACAGGAGCATTTGTATATTATTGATGTCTTCAATGGTTTGTCCACTCTTGGAAGCTGTATATATAGGTAACGGACACAATTTGTTCTGATTGTCAAAGAATTTTTTTTAATTTCAATTTACGAATAAATTTGAATAAGTCAATGTGAATTTGAGTGAAATCAGGTCTCGAATTGGGACAAAAACGTAATCCCTTTTTCAACACAATTGTCTCAGCATTATCCAATGTTAATTTAGACAAATTAACGATCGACACATCCTCTTCAATGTTAGTCATAGAACTATTAACAACTGATTCGCTGGTAATCATGGAGAGTCTAATGTCATCACTCAATTCCTCTGTACGCGCGACGCCGATCTCGTAATTCTTTTGCTGTTTTCTAAGTCTGTTTTTGTGCCACCCTCGCCTGGTTCTCTTCTTCCTGCTTGTTTTGGGTTGTTGAACCCCAACCTGGTCCTCTTTCTGTATCTCTCCAGTTCTGATAAAAAAGAAGATGTTCCTGGAGCAATGTTTGCATTACACAGTGATGTAGATGCTGTCTCACTTCTTACATCACTGATATCACTGGCAGTGCTAGAGAGATCGGAATCAGTTACTGTTATGTGGGCATCAGAGCTCTTGGTATCCAAATCTTTTATACCAGCTCTGGGCCTCTCCTCGTCAAATTTCTTCGCAAATGTAAAGATGCGACCATTTTTGTAGTCGTTTCCATCCCTCTTTAGTTTGCGTATTTTTTTATCTCGAATGTATGTTTGATGTGCGTTAAGTACCTCTTTCAAAATTTTAAAGTTTTTCTCTGTTGCCGCAGCTAAATTCAATTTCTTGATTTCCTCCTCAATCTGTTCTATTTCCTCTAATAATTTCCCTCTCTTCCTTTCTGCATGTCGGATTAATACATCCATCATAACAAAAGAAGATGAGGATATCAGATTCTCCCACTCTAGGAGGAGATCTGGATCAAGATCCTCAAATGTTGGAAATATGATAACTCTTAAGCCTCTGGGTATCTGTTTTAATTCAATGTATTTCTTGAGAGTGGTGAGGTCCCACCACCTAGACAGTTCTGACTTACGAAGTCTCTCTAATTTAACAAACAGTTGTTTTAAACCTTGAGGTTTTACCTCAGTTGTAGGTTTTTTGGTGGACTGAATGCCCTGTTCACAAAAAATTTCATTAAATAATTTGTCCCTTTCATCATCAAAGCCTGCCATGATGTGGAAAAAGTAAAGTAATATCCAAATGAATTTTCACTCGGATCACGCCTACAGAGGAATTGAGTGCTGTTCAACACCAAACTGAAAACAAATGAGGAAGGGTAGTGGTGTTCCTAAAAAGGAAAAGACCTGCACATCAAAGAGCACACAATTATATACAATTCAGTCAGAAGGCGTCAAACAGTTGATTGTATAGAAAATAGATTTGGGTGCTTGACTAGCTATGGGCACTCACTACCCAAAAGTGCCAATAAGGTGGATGTGAAATCAACCTATATAACATGAAGAAATATAGCTATTACAGCACAACCATGAATAGTGTATATGAAGTCAAACTGAATAACCAACAGTAAACTCATGCGTTATTCAGAAATAGAAACAGATATATATATATATCAAAAAGTTCATCTGTAGAAATCTTCTGTTCAGAAAGAGTAAGATGAAAGGTCCAAGTTGTTTGTGATGCAAAACTTTCTTTTATTCGATAGCTGTATCAGAGTCAGAATCCAAAAGCGAAAACAGCCAACACGTGTTTCGTCAGTACATTATTGGTACTAAAGACTTTCTCAAGGCTGTAAACAAACAGATAAGGTATAAAAAACTAAATATATAAAACATTGGCATAAAACATATACATTTGAGATTATAATCCAAAAGACGATACCAAAGAAGTATAAACATGAAAAGGCACCGATCAGGTTTATTTATAGTACCAAAGACTGTGAACAAAGGCCAACGTCCCGATTGGTGAATACACCAAAGTATAAAAAGATGGTGGATATTAGATAAAGTTGATGTAAAATAAGAATACAAGAGCCCGTGTCTAGACAGAAGAGAGGTCCATGTGAGGAAATAAAGAGAGATCAGAGATTGTAAGGTAAGAATGAAGAGGGGAAGTGTGTAGATAGACTGGCTAATTGAATAGGTAAACTGACAAAGTGACGAGTCTTGAATATAAAGAGTCAAAAGTATAATGGAAAGCGAGGAAAAAAAGAGAAGAAAGGAGTCGGAAGTCTAAAATAGCGGCTCCTAGAAAAATATATAAATATAAGTCACATACCTATGTAAGAAAATAATGTGAAATGGAGTCCAAAGATTCTCATAAGAAGTACATATGGTGTGGCTCGAGTTAAGTAAAACGAGAGCGCCAAGGATATCTAAAAAAACATAAATATCAAATTGGTCTTGGTCTAACTGCATGAAAAACGCAATATGTATATAAATATCGCAAAAAATCGGATAACAGAGGAAGTCAAATGTAAAGATAAAAACCATCCATGGCAACGTATACAATATGATGATCCATAAAGGAGTGCACCTATAATGCCAAAATAAGGAACAAGGATGTAGTAGGTAATGAAGTAAATAGAAACCTAATGGTGGCGTAGACGTGACCAAATGGGCACAAAAATCCATGGTTATGGAGTGGTAATCCTGATATTAGTAAACCCAGCCAATGTCTTGCCCAAAGCAGCAACTCACCTATGTATTATCCCAAAAAATCTTTAATGCAGGAGTAGAGGATCAGTGGATAATATCCATTCAATACAGTAACATCTAGAAACAGAATGAGCCATAAGTAAAAGAGAAACGGGGGGTCCCAATGTAACTAGTAACATTAATGTTAGTACCAGTTAGGACCAAACAATGACTCACCATAGGTAAAATGCGGAAGACATACTCCAAAATCGTGCTCTTATGGTATCAAAAAAGTCTTAATGCGTGAGTAGAGGGTCAGTGGATGATGTCCATATAGTACGAAAACATCTAAAAATAAAGTGAGCCATAAGTAAGAAAAAACGGGAGGTCCCAATAAAACTAGTAATCTTACTGTTAGTACCCGATTGGATCAAACGACAACTCACCAAAGATAAAAAACGATAAACATTCTCCTAACTCGTGCGCTTGATAACGCTCCACAGGAAGCAAAGTCAGGCCAAGAAACGCCATGTTCGGTGGACTCATATAGTGAACCCAATCACATGATCAGCGTTGAGGGCCACTCGGCAGAAAATAGAGAGCGAGAGTGGACTCGTATGTGGGAAGCCAGCGCCATTTTGTAGTAACTAATGTATGTAACTAAACTAGTGCTAAGATAATGTAAGTAGTCCCGGGAACGGGATCTACACATAGTGATGAAATGGTAAGTGTGGCCAAAACTCCACACGCAAACATTGTAACTTCATTGTAATAGTTATGTAGGAGGGGCCGTAAGGTAAATGAACCGGCGCCATCTTGTAATGGTTAGTGTAACAATAAACAATGACTGTAATATAGTCGAAGCAGTGGTAGGTGTTACACAAACTAATACTAGGATAAATGATTTCTAAATCCAATATTGGAAGTAGGCAAGGGTGAAATGGAAAAAAGATGTAGAGGCTCAGAAAAGATGGGACACATAGGAGAAAAGGAAGTGTTAGACTGTAGCAAGAGCTCCAAGAGACAAAACTTATATTTAAACCGGCATATGGTACATGATAACACATATAATGGATAGAGGCAACAGTAATACTACATTGTTATGAAAAAACTCTGTCGATACTGGATTATTACAGTAAGTAGAATCAGAGTTCTAAGTCACATCCTGTGTACATAAAGAACTTTCCGGAGTAGAAGTGATAACAGTATTCAACTTATATTATCCCTGTGCTGACATTTTGGTAAACAACAAAGATAATACAGAAAAAACATAAGATAAAAGCATATGCTTAGTCCCGTAGGAATACATGTAGTTCTCTATCTATGTTCAACCCATGATCTACTGATCTCAGTTTAATGAGCCACATAGCTTCTAATTTTCTAAGAGCTGAGGTCTTATCTCCACCCCTGGGGTTATCTCGTAATGCAGCAATACCATGAAATTTTAAGCCCAGAAGTTCCGTAGATTTGTGTTCGGTGTTATAGTGAACGGCTAGAGGAGAATTCGTACTATTATTTCGTATGGCTCGAATGTGTTCTTGTACTCGTTCTTTAAGAGCTCTAATAGTACTTCCTACGTAAATAAGATTACATTAGTTGTTGTTGTTGTTGTTATTAATTTGTAGGTAGTTTTCTTCTTGATTTTCAGGTCTTTTAAATTAGTTTAAGGATTTTAACCCCTTTTTTTATAAAAAATAAAAAAAAGATTTGTTTTATTTTATATTTGAAGCTTGCAAAAACATAACAGAGTTTGGACTATTACATGCATATTGGGTGGTGTCTTACATCACATAATATAAAGGGTAATTTGTAATTTTTATAAAAAAACAGCTAGTATCCTTCTTAAAGCAATTAACTCAATGAAACATCCTAATATGAAGTATAGTTTCTAACAGCATTAATAATTAATTACGCTGTTGCCGTATAGGCATAAATTGGAAATCGTTTTTTATTTTCAGAACATATTGTTTCCAGTGATTACTTAACCTGGCCGCTACAATTGAGCCTGATAGTAATTTTAGAAAG
The DNA here is from genome assembly GCF_964204655.1 of Triturus cristatus. Taxonomy (NCBI): domain Eukaryota; kingdom Metazoa; phylum Chordata; class Amphibia; order Caudata; family Salamandridae; genus Triturus; species Triturus cristatus. Next base: position 1,080,336,988 of record NC_140592.1, on the reverse strand, counting down.
CAAGGCTATAGTACGGCAATTCTCATGAATAGTATGCATTCTACGGTTGGGTAAATGTGTACTTTGTACCCTTACTTTCCAGAAAATCTTTACACTCTACCTACACGTCTAAATCAGGGGAAATTTAACAACAATGCCAAAAGTGTGAGTCGAATACAACTGAGAGACGACCACATAGGTGGGTGTAAATGTGAGTTGCTCACAAAACTTATTTAAAGTTCTTTGACCAAATTAATTGATGGTTCTTAATATGTAATATTTTATATATATATATTTTGATGGATTCCTATGGTTAGTGGACTATGGGAGAAAAATACAGTTCCCCTCCCCTTAATATTGCCATTCAAGCAAGAGACAACTTTCTTCTAGGTCTGGGAATGTTATCTGGTATGGCTTTCTTTTCTAGTCTCCCCCTCCCTGTGAGGGTTCTCAGTGATAAACAAAAGATCATACAACAAGGATCATGTGATATCATGTGATATAGTATAGAAAATGCCGCTTTGTTAAAAAAATCACTTTGTATCAAGTGACTTGTAGGATATACCGCAGGACTTAGATGATGTTGAGATCTTTTAGATAACGAGTTGTTTTGGGAGATGCAATAAATAACAGTATAGTTCATGTTGCTGCTATAAGGTGTTGTGCTGTAAAAATTGACAACTATGGAATGTTTAATTGTACTTATGATGTTTTTATGACTGTTTGGATAAGATTGAAATATGTTCTGTTCTGAAGAAGGCGAAGAAACTTTGTGCGGAAAGCCACATCGACAACATTTGTATTCTTTGGAATACTTTTAATTTGTATTTGATAGTTTGTTTTGGAACAACGAAATGAATATAGATGTAATTCATGTAATCAAGAAAAAAAGTTTTCTGTTATAAAACGCACTGATAGATACATGAATTTGTATTTTACAAATGGATATTTGAAATGATTTTTTTTTTTTAAATGAGCCATTTTGTTTTTTATATATATAGGTATATGTATATATGTAATATTGTTTTAAATAAATAACTTCTGTATGAGTACATGATTGTTGATTGTTTCCTGTAGTGATTGTATTCTTTATTCATTGCTGCGGAATACTTTAGCAATGTGGACAATAATCTCTGAGTGTTTTTTCTCTGTCCCCTCTTTGTTGCTATAATACATTAAGTTTTTATTTGTGTTAATATTAACATCTATTTCACATGGTCCAGGTTGGAGGTAGGTTTTTATAAGCACTTGTATTTTCATCTTGTTTCAAATATGATATCATTGAAAAGGGAATTCTCTCTTTTTTGTGTAACATGTTGTGGCAGCCATTACTGGACTCTGGGACATGGTCACAAATGAGCCCATAAAAAGGATGGTCACAGATATTGTCACAATATGCATCATTTGTTGGTGGTACCATACTAATTTTAGGAAATATGGTGGTTTCTAAGTTGATTTCATTATGTGTAAAATACTGATCTCTAACCATGTTTGAGATAAAATTATTTTCACTCACAATTTTCTCATAGAGGTTATGGAAGGTGTCCAGAAACCTAAATGGAAGTATAATTTATGTATGGTCACACTAAATTCCTCAGCTATATTGAGTGAAACATGCAATTTCAAAAGAAGCAGCAGCCTGTCAATTTGTTTTGTCAGTGTTCTATTGGAGCCTCCAACAGTTTTCTAATAAACATATAGAATGATAATATTAATATTTATGACAAAATGTGGTACATCTGAAGTCATCTTTATCTTTATTGAATAAAATTCATAAAACTTAAAACACTTAGCTCACTATATTAGCAAGTTGAAGGGCTTTGTTTTGGCATAGAAATTATAGTTAGTGCTTTAGAAAGCAAAATTAGGACACATTTTGTATCAGTTGTCATTCATTTCATTAAAACATTCTGATATGCAGACTGGAAAATGCACTTTCAACACCCGCAGCAGCCTGCCAGTTAACTCCCAGGTGATCAACTGCAGGTTAGCCACAGTATTCTAATTAGCAACTAGAGAGCTAAACTCCATGAGACCCAATACTTTGGGTCTTTGTAAGACTTGGATCCTTGCCCAGGTCATGACTTAACTTGCTGCATATAGAGAAGCTTCTGATGGAGAGGTAAACAACATCCATTAAAAGGCTATGGCTAGGAGGTATACGGAGGGTGACAGAATGGGAAGAACCCTGGCACACTTATTGTGCACAAAAAAGCCAGTTCACATATCACTGAATTCACTGAACTAAGTATCTCTAGTGCAACGTCCACTGAGGGAGTGATGCAAACTATGCTCCGGTATTATTCCACACTATGCTCCATCCAAGGCAAGGCAAGATGACAAACATAGGCAGTATCTTTATGAACCTTTTACTACTACTGTTGGTTCAGATTATTCAAGAGATGCTGAGAGAAGGCCCCCAAGCGAGAGAAGGACCCCAGCCTAGGTAGCCTAACAACCCAATTCTATAAAGAATATGTATCCCTGCTGCAGCCCCACTTGCTCGCCATGTACGAGGACACTAGTGGCACAGGCAGTCTACCCCAGTTGTTACGGGAAGGTCTAATGTTACCATTCTCGAGCTGGACAAATAACCTGATGAAAATCATATCAGCTGCTCTCTATAAGCAATACAGAGCATAAGATATTGGCCAAGCTGATCACTGGCTGGCTTCTCCTGCGATCTCCTACCATTGTGCAACTTGACCAATCAGGGTTTTTGCTAGGCCATTTCACCAGACATCACCTACGCACTTTGCACTGCTCAACATATTAAACCTGAGGTGTGGACCACAGCTGTCTTTCTGGAAGCCAGTAAGGTCTATGACTCCGTAGAGTCAATATGCCTGTATCTTCTGCTGGAATGTTCAGCTTCAATCCAGGGCCCATTCAGAAGAGCCCATGGCTGAAGTGTGTCTCAATTTAGTTGTTTCTCCTCCCTTTTCTATTGCTCGGGCAACAGCAAAGGCAATGAAGGTGCTGGCGACCAATCTGAGGCAACATCATGCGGCTAGGTGTCTGAAATACACCTGCAGAAGACTGGGGTTATCTATGTATGTCAAAGACGTCCCCTTATGTATTTACAGACCTGAAAATGAACAATTGCTTTTTATTGCATTAATTTATTGCTTTCGGGCACCTGACAAGTATCTCCATAAATTAATCTTAATGAGTCATTTTTTTCTCTGACCCCGTTTATGGCGGAATTAGAGGCTGAGTTCCCCTTAAATGAAGGGGTTATGCTGTCAAATATTTAGGATCTGGATCCATAGAGACAAGGAAGTTGTATGGCAGGAGAATAATGGCTGCATGGTTGACTGGCTGGATACCCACATTTCAGTATGGGGCAAGCAGCTTCTTTCTATAAGTGGACACATTGATATTGCCAAAATGGTGTTAATACCCAAAATCGTTTAATAGTTCATCAACATCTCCATCCCGCTAACAGGCGACTACCCTAAGAGGATCTACTCTCTTCTGAATTAGATTGCCTGGGAAGGTAAACAGACCAGGATAGCATGCTTCTGTTCGAACAGGGGGAAATGTATTCTCCTGATTAAACTCTATATTCCTACTGTGCATAGTCATGACATGCACCTCATCAGTAGCACTTTGCAATAGATCTGAAAATGTCCCCTGCCTTCAGGTTACTGCCCTCTGATCCCCAGTGGAAAAAAATTGAGAAGCTATAGACACAGTAGGGTGTACAATGAGAGCTTGGGATTGACTTTGTTGCAAGAATTGACAAAAAGTTGCTTCTTGCCCATAACCTCACGATTTCACTAGCCTCTGATAAGAGAGTGCAGCTGCAGTTGTGCCACATGCACCTAGTGACAACAGGTGACCTGCACCCAGATGGGACATTCCTGATGCTGCAAAACTGTAGGAGACCATTGCTTGTCTGCTGCTGGATTTTATGCTGTACCACCGACTAAGAACTGCTTGTAATTCCATACTCACAATGTTCTCTCGTGCACCCCATTGGCTACATACACTTGAGACGATCCTTACTTCTATCTCACCCACAAAGCTTGTCACCCTGTTATATTCCGCCATGCAGGGCAAGGCACCTCTTGTAGCCCCCAGGGCAAGGCTGGCATGGCAGACTGTCCTGAACACTGAGCTCTCAGACATACAAGAGCAATACTGCAGCTCTCAAACAAGTGCCCTGTCACCTAAATGCCGACTGCCCCTGATTCTGGTCAAGTACCTCCATAAAATATACTGAATTCTGCTCTTCTACACAAGATGGGTCTATTGGGGGATTCCCAATGCGGGTGTTGTGGGGAACAGAAACAGACTTCCTGCATCTGGCTTGGCAGTGCTCCGGTGTGGCCAGATATTTGGTCTTTGATACTAACACGACAATAACAGGCTAGGAGGTTGGGAGTACTCCATTAGTGGCCCTCCTGGAAAATGTCGTAGATATCCCTCCTGGCATGTTCAAACTCTTTGGGATGCCAAACACTGGCTGTTGATCCACTGGAGATGTGGACCTGTCACTCGGGTGGAAGTGTGGCTGAAAAATGCACTCTGTTGTCAAGAAAATCTAGAAGAATGCTGGCAGATGATGCCTACCTGCTTCCGATCTAAAGATATCTGGTGTCCACTTGTTTACTATCCTGTGGTGTAAGAGGGCTGGCAGAGGAGGCAGATGGACTGATGGAGTCCCAGTCATCAGAACTGATGAAGTTGGACGAGGACAACCCAGAATGCTGGCAAGGCCTACTGCACAAGGACTGACTTGTCTGTTTTGATATGCTTGCCATGTTCTTCGATGTTGCATGGTGGGTGCTCTGGTAATTGATGTTGGCAGTTTGATGGTGATGTAACAAGTATGTTAACCAGTATGGTTTTCTGCATATACATGCTATATGTCTGCATATATATTCTATATGCTCACACCCATGAACACAAACCTCGAAACACATGCTCATCCATTGGGACCTTCTCACAACTCAAGCCATGATCTCTAGCATGAACTCTGTGCATTTGGGAGACCTCACAGACCCATGTCCCCTTCAAATCTTCAACCCCAGGAGCAAGATGATTGCTGATGAGCCAAAGAAAATCCTGAGCACCTCCATCACCTCAACCTAATTCCCTGGGAACTGGAAACATGATGAAATGTGGCTCCTCCTGAAGAAACCATCCACTGAACCTGGCAGAACTGAAGAATTACCAGCCCATATCTTTGCTCTCTTTTCCAGCACAGGTTTTGAAAATGCAATCAACCAGCAACTCTCCGAACACCCGAAACACAGCAACCTCCTGGACCCCTCCCAATCCAGATTCCAAGCCAACCATACCACCTTGACATTCCTGATTGCAGCCACCCATAATATCAGGGTCTTCCTGGACCAATGCAAGATTGCAACCCTCTTCCCCCTGAACCTATCAGCCATCTTTGGAACTGTCTCCTATCACATCTTGATCAACAGACTCCACCACAATGGAATTGATGCCCTCAAATTGATCACCTCATACCTCACCAGAAGAACCAAGAGAATCTGTCTCCCAACATTCATCTCGGAACCCAACAAAATCATCTGCGGCACCCCCCCCAGGATCGTCCCCAAGCCCCACCCATTTCAAAATGTGCACAACGCCCCTGGCCAACACCATCAGATCACACAGACTCAACATCATCTCCTATGCCAACAACACCCAGCTCATCCACTTACTGTCAGGAGACTCTTCCACCAACAGGGCCAACTTCCACAGATGTTGGCATAAGTTCACCGACTGGATAAGGACAACTGTATCAACCTCAACTCGGACAAGGCAGAAGTCCTCATCTTTGGGAACAACACCTCACCATGGAATGACACATGGTGGCCTATTGAACTTAGCCCATCCCCTGCCCCGACAGACCAACCCGCAACCTCAGCATCATCTTGGACAGCAAGCTATCTATGAAGAAACAGGCAAACGCAGTCTCATCTGCCAGCTTCCTCACCCTATGCATGCTCTGCAAGATCTTCAGGTGGCTCCCAGTCAACACCAGAAGTATCATCACACTGGACCTCATCAACAGCAGGCTAAACTACAGGACCACACTCTATGTAAGAATCACCGCATGCTTCCTGAAGAGACTATAGAGCAAAAAAAACTTAACAGGAAAACTCATCCTCAATCTCCCCAGATTGACCCATATCAAACCGTACCTCATAAAGCTCTACACTGGCTCCCAAACCAGAAGAGAAGCCAGTTCAAGATGTTGACCTATGTATAAAAAGACCTGCACAATGAAGGACCAGCATACATCTACAAACGCATGGCCTTCCAACAACTGACCAGACACCTACAAGCCACCTCCCCCTTCCTCGCAGACATCCCTTGGATCTGCTGAGACAATGGTCGAGGATGCTCCTTCTCACACCTGACAGCCACAGCTTGGAATAACCTTTCCCTGTACCTTAGGACTGCCTCATTGCTCCCGGAATTCAGGAAATGACTCAAGACCTGGCTGTTCGAATGAACAGATCACACCGAAGCAGCTAGCAAATCCAGCGCCTTGATACACTTATGGGTGATTTGACACCTGATGCCTAAGAATAAAAGAGATAAAATATAGCACACAATGTTGCCCATATGTAGCCTAATTATAGAAGTATTCAAAATGTTAAAGTAATTCATACAGCAAATATCAATTGGATAAAAACATGAAAATAGCAACTAGCTTAAAATCCCTTTGCACTTCTTAGAACTCATGTGTCCTAATTTTATATTTCTAGAGCACTAGCCATAAATTATGTGTGAAAACCTCACATTTTGTTCATTGCTAAAGGACATGCTTAAGATTTTTACTCCATCAAGATGACTTCAGGTGTGCCACACTTTTGTCAGAATGTTAATGTTATAGTTGTTCATTACAAGACTGTGGAGAGGGAGGGAGCAGGCCAAGGATAACAGAGAGTAGGGAGCAGGGGAAAGTTCTTCAAGCTGACCTTCCTGGGTAGGTAGAAGGGGAAGTTGCAGCTCAATGAACCACGCAGGGCAGGTCGGAGAAGGAGGGGCATAGGTGGGGGGCAACAGCAGCAGAGGCACAGACTTGAACAATGGAGGTCATGAGTATGGTGGCAGGAACAGAAAGCTGACCGCTTAGGGCAGGCGGCAAGGGTAAATGAAGCACCATAGACCACACACGCAGGTGGTAGGGCAGTGGCAACACAATGGACCAAGGAGGACAAGAGGGAGGGGATCAGGTACAAACACACACAACAGGGGGCAAACGGATGAGAGTAGGGGGAGCAAACTGTCCACGCAAAGCAGGTAGGAAGGGCAGTGACAGCGCCATGGACCATGGAGAGCAGAAGGAAAGGGGCAGGATCATGCATGTCGAAAATGGAGAGGAAGGAGAGAGAGGCAAGGGCAGCAAGCTGACCACACATTCCTGAGAGGAAGGAATAAGGCAGCACAACGGCCATGCAAGGCAAGCAGAAGAGGAAGTGGCAGCACACCTGACCATGGTTTGATGGAGAGGGGGCATTGGCAAAACAGCAGACCATGGAGTGTAGGAAGTAGTGGGTCGGGCATGGGTTCGGACAACAAGAGGTGAGGGGAGGGGACAGAGGCAGCAAGCTGACCATGCAGGGCAAGTGGGAAGGGCAGTAGTAGCACAACAGACCATGCAGAGAAAACAGGGTGGACAGAGGCAGCTCAATGAACTATAAAGCGCAAGAGGGAAGGACAAGGGGAATGTACATGCACAACAGAGAGAAGGTGGGAGCTAGTCAGAGGCAGCTATCTGCAAATTGGAAAACATATTTTTGTTCACCTCAGTTTCTCGAAACCTGCAGAACAGATTTACACCAAAAGAAAAACAGCACACTTTCTGGGAGAAATTCTAACTATCTGCTATATTTGGTGCATTTCTGTTCTGCCATTTTCTCTGTATCATTGTCTAATGCTTTCGTATAAAAACAGCATGGGCAAAATGTATTTTGTGCCCCCACCTTCCATTTTTCTCAGCGGATCACTGAGAAATTCACTTCTAGTGCTGCCACTGTCTCTGCCAATGGTAATGGTACAGTACCTAGTACAGCTCATACATAGCTTGCTATGTAGAGTTAGGCCTACTACACTATGTACTTTCTGAATCAAGTGTATATTCCTTAATCTGCACTTATTTCTTTGTGTCCCCTTGTTGACAAGTGGGTGCAGTATGGATGATTACACTGTACTTCTTCAAGACAACTGCTAAGTCAGCTTTTTGACAAACCTATATCTAATGTAGGAGTGAGTGAATTTAGCAAGGTTTTCCAGACAAACATTGATAGCTCTAAACAAAAACTCTGCAACTTTGCATATTTTCGCTTTTCACACCTCTGCATATTTTTGACAATTCATGTGGGAAAAGGAAACGATTCATCCTGAGTTTGCTATTGTTTGACTATATTGAAATCTCTCGCCAAAGCAGTTAATATCCCAGGGTGAACTTGAAAAGGAAAGCGGCGTAAATCAGGAACTTGCCAAAACTTCACGCTTATATTACCTTCTGACTTTCGCCAGTAGGTAGTTATAGTTCGGACTTTTTCTATTAAAAAATAGATTTTTCTTTTGCCAATATCTTTGGCGCTGTTTGACGAATGTTCACAAAATTATCAAAACTAATGGCCCTCTCCGGTCAGCTCCTGTTGTGAACGTTTCGGGCTAATTCGTCAAGCGGGGGCCGAGATAAAAGGGGATCGAAAAACGCGTTTCTCCATGTTAATTTCCATGGGGACCTTTAGACAAGGGTACAGCCCAAACTGCTGAATATCAAATTTGGCAAAAAGGCAAGTCTTGGTCCAAAAAGCAACCTTTATTTAAAATGGTGTAAATCCATTCAGTAGTTCCTGGGAAAATGATACATAAAACAAATTAGTATCTGGTTACTGTGATGGGTCCGCAAACCCTCCTGAGCATGAGCTTGACTCTGATTGGCTGCAACACTTCAACTTGGCAGCCATCTTGTGACTCGGTTGAACCGAGTCACAAGAAAAAAGGTGAAAAAATGATAAAAATGTAAGAAAAGGGGCAGGGTGGGAACACCCTGACCCCCATAGGCCTCCTCAGGGGGGTCCCACAGAGACCCTGAGGGCCAAAAGAAACATTTCCTTTCTTTTATTTTCAGCAGGATTTGCGTATGGTGCATGAATCCCGTCGAAAAAATAAAACAAAAACAAAGCGCGCTCTCTCTCACTTTGTTTAATTAACCCCAGGGTGGGCCAAGTCCCGGGGGCAATGTTATAAAATGGTGCGGGGGCCATCAGCCCCAAGGACCGCCACATCCCTGGGGCTTTGTTTATAATTAAAATGTGGATGGGCACGGGCCCCCCCACCGCACCGGGGGGGGGTTTTGCAGACCCTGGGGACCATCACCTCTCCAGGGCTTTAAACACATGTTGGAGGGGGCTGTGCAGCCTCCCTCATGGAGTCCTCCATGACCCTGGGGCTGCCACCCCATGGGCCAGCTCCAGCAATGTCCCAGGGTGCCCACCCCTGGGACATTACAGTTTGCTATGGAAGGGCTCCTATAAGCGATGGCCTAGCCCTGGGGGATGGGGTCTCTGGGGCTGTAATTGGCCTCAGGAGAGGGGCCACACAGCCCCCTTCCTAAAAGAAAAATAAAGAAACCAGCAACTTGCTGAAGGCTCTGCTCCCTCCATTGCACCACTCTGTGAACGCTCCTCCTGGCACATTCTGAGTTGGGGGATGAAGCCCCCTTCGTTGGTTATGGTCCTTAGGGGTCAACTAGCCCACCAGGTACCTCCAATAAGTTCCACACAGTGGGATTGCTGAGAGGTGGACCGAGGCCACACACCTTTTTACAACACTCTGCAAACACGCCTATTGGTGCACTACTGGTGGGGCAATGAGGTACCCTTGTGTCCTGAGGACCTCAGAACTAAAGTGTACTTCATCCCCCAAGCAGGAGTGTGCCAAGATGCACATTTGCAGAGTGGTGTAAAAAGGGGGTGTGGCCTCTGACCACTCACAACAATACAGCTGTGTGGGGCTTACTGGAGGTAATAGGAGGGCAAGGTGGCCCCCAGGGACCCTCAGGATGCAAGGGGGCTTCATCCCTCAAATGGGCCAGGAGGTGCATTTGCAGAGTGGTGGAGAAAGGAGGCGGTGCCTGTATACACCTCTCAGCAATCCTACTGTGTGGGGCTTACTGGAGGTAACAGGCAGGCTAGTTTGCCCCTAAGGACCCTGAACAGCGAAGGGGACTTCAATCCCCATCAAAGAGTGCACCAGGTAGCATGTTTGCAGTGGTGGGCAAAGGGGGCATGGCCTGCAATGAGAACTTAGCAATCCTGCTGTGTGGGACTTACTGGAGGTAATAGGAAGGGTAATTGGCCCCCAAGGATGTCCTTGGGGGCCAACTACCCCTCCTGTTACCTCCAGTAAATCCCACAGATTGGGATTGCTAAGAGGTCTTCAGAGGCCGCGCCCAACTCTCTCCATCACGCAAACACACCTTCTGTCAGACTACTTGTTGGGGGATGAAGTCAACTTTACTCCTGATGGACTTTGGGGGCCAAGAAGCCCTCTTGGTACCTCCTATAAGTCCTATGCAGTGGAATTCCTGAGCGCTGGTCGGAGGCCCAGTCGCCTTTCTCCACCAATCTGCAAATGCGACTACTAGCTAAAGAAGCATTTGCAATGTAATAAGTCTCGCATTTGCGAGAGATAGAGCTATTGGTGCTGTAAATGTAAAAGTTTTTTACTAATATTTTTTGAAGTAGAGTGGATGTACATTATGTGTAGGGAAATTATCAGGCCTGGGTGGAGTTTGCGGAGTTTTGCGATGCGGAACTCCGCGAAGCTACAAAAAAACTCTGTGAAGTTCCGCGAGTGGCGGAGTGCAGTGCGAGCTGCAGTTTGTGCTGGTATTCCTGCTGCCCGGGCAGAAATTCTACCCTAGCGGCAGCTCGTACTCCCGAACTTACTGTTCGCGATCGCGAGCGGGGAAAAAACTCCGCTGCACATCGCAAAGCGGAGTTTTCGGCACTCCGCGAGCTCCGCAGAGTGCACAAAACTCTGCAAACTATGCAAACGGAGCAAAGTTCACTGCCCAAGCCTAGAAATCATGTGGTATTTTGTGCAGTGAAATTATGTGGATAGAAAGTATATGGTATTCAGTGTGTATAGGAATTATGTAGAGTGGGATTATGTGTTATGGAGAGTAATTATGTGGTATGGTAGTCTGTGTTGTGGAATGGTAACCTCAGGTTTAGTTTCCTCATTTCCATAGAAGCTAAACTATAAACTCAATGAGACAAAATAATAGAAGGATCCACTGAGGAGCACTTCTGGACCTAGTCAGAGGTATGAGCGGACCACTGGAATTAAGCAACAGCTTTGGCTGCACCGACTATCGCACAGTTATACATTTACCGCATTTGCCATATAATCCTTCATCTGCTCCATAATCTGCAGATTTGAACAAAAAAAACTTGCTTCTAGCTCAAACGTTATAAAAAATGCAGCGATAAGTGTTATAGCGTGGTGGAAGGCCCTTTGCAACCCTAAAATGGTCACCTCTTTCTTATTGCTAAATGTGGGTGTTAAATTAGCACTAATGGTGTGCACACCACTGTTGCTTTTTTCTGTGCCTCCCTTGCCTCTTTCTGCATTTCTCTTACTTCTTTCTGTACCTTTCTTTCTTTTTCTGTACTTCTCTTGCCTCTTTCTGGACATCTCTGCCCCTTACTGCACCTCCCTTCTTTCTGTACCTCTCTTGCCACATTCTGCACCTCTGTTGCTTCTTTATGCACTTCTCTTGCCTCTTTCTGCACCCTCTTCCCTCTTTCAACACATTGTTTGCTTCTTTCTGCATTTCTCTTGAATTTTTCTGCACCTCTCCTGTCTGTTTCTGCACCCCAGTTGCGTCTTTCTGCACCTCTCTTGCCTCTTTGTATACGTCTCCTGCCTCTTTATGTACCTCCCTTGCTTCTTTCTGCACTTCTCTTGCTTCTTTCTGTACCCCTCTTGCTTCTTTCTGCACCTCTATTGCCTGTTTCTATACCTCTCTTGCCTATTTTTGCACCTCTCTTGCCTCTTTCTCCACCTCTCTTGCCTTTTTCTGCACCACACCTGCCTCTTTCTGCACTTCTATTGCCTCCTTCTGCACCTTTGTTGCTTCTTTCTGCACTTCTCTTGCCTCTTTCTGCATACCTCTTGTCTGTTTCTTCACCTCACTTGCATCTTTTTGCACCTCTCCTGCCTCTTTCTGCACCTTTCTTGCCTTTTTCTACACCTCTCTTGCCTCTTTCTGCACTTCTTTTGCTTTTTATGCACCTCTCATTTCTTTCTGCACCTTTCTGGCCTCTGTCTGCACCCCTGTTCTCTCTTTATGTACCTCTTTTGCCTGTTTCTACAACTCTCTTGCCTTTTTCTGTACTTGTCTTGCCACTTTCTGCACCTCTGTTGCTTTCTTATGCACTTCTCTTGCCTCATTCTACACTCCTCTTGCCTCTTTCTGCACCTCTCTTGGTTCTTTCTGCACTGCTCTTGCTTCTTTTCGGAACTTATCATGCCTCTCTCTGCACTTCCCATGCCTGTTTCTGCCCTCTCTTGCCTCTATCTGCATCTCTGTTGCTTCTTTCTGTACCCTTTGTGCCCTTTTCTGCACACCTCTTCCCTCTTTCTGTGCCCCTCTTCCCTCTTTCAGCACTTATCATGCCTCTTTCTATACTTCCCTTGCCTGTTTCTGCACCTCTTTTGCCTGTGTTTACACCTCTCTTCCCTCCTTCTGCACCTCTCTTGCCTTTTTATGCACCCCTGTTTCCTCTTTCTGTACCTTTCTTGCCTGGTTCTGCAACTCTTTTGCCTCTTTCTGCAGTTGTTTTGCCTCCTTCTGCACCTCTGTTTCTTCTTTCTGCACTTAGATATTCACTAAAAATACCAGAGATTTCAGGGACGTTATATTTAGGCTGACATTTCACTCTTACAAAAACAGAAAAATCCGGCTTTTATAGTTTGCTGAGCTAACTATAACTGACGCCCCCAATGCACTAACTGGTATTGGTGTGTCTATGGTTTCGAGAATGGTAGTTTGTATTTTAGAGTGGGTGTATCAAAGATTATATTAGGGCGTGAAGAGGTGCAACAGATATTAAGTGGGTGATATCATCGGTGATGTCATCAGTGATGTCATTTGAGATGCCATTAGTGATATCATCAGTGACGTCACTGACCATGTCATGAGTGATGTAATATGTGACGTCATCAGCAGTGCATTGAAAATGTCCGCTCAACTATAACGTCCCTGAAACCTGTGTTTTTTTTCATTGAATTTCTACAGTTTTTTAGATGCTAATTTCTAACTGTAGCGTCCCTGAAACCTCTGGTTTTTTAGAGAATTATTAAGGTTTTTAAAATGCTAATTCCTAACTATAACGTCCCTGAAACGTCTGTTTTTTGCAGTGAATATACTATAGGAAAATGGCAACATTCTATTCACAATAACTGTGGCGCCGATTGATGAATCATCATGAAATTTTCAGAATGAATTCTTTGTTGAGATCAGCTCCTATGTTGAAAGTTTGGGGGTGATTCATCAGGGGAGGCCGAGACAAAAGGGGGGTCCCAAAACGTGTTTTTTCAATGTTCATTTCCATAGGAAACTTTAGACAAGGCTACAGGTCGAACGGGTGAACAGAATTACCCCAAATTTGGCAGGGAGAAATGTCTTGGTCTAGAAAGCACGCTATTGTTTATTTGGTGTAAATCTGTTCAGTAGTTTTTGAGAAATATCGAAATTTACAGATATCGATATTTGAGAATTCTGGCATCTGATTGGCTGAGGCGTTACTAGCATGAGCTTGCTGCTGATTGGCTGTGAGCGCTGCGAGCGTTTGCAACTAGGAAGTGTTGGCCGCCATTTTGTGATTCCATTGAAGCGAGTAAGGGGGAAAAAGTGCAACAAATGTGGGAAAGAGGAGGGTAGGATCACTGTAACCTTTGTGGATGTTTAGGGTGTGCTATAGAGGGGGTGCGAAGTGAACTAATCATACCTACCGGTGTGAAAGTTCTAGGCTACAAAAATTAAGTGAGGTATTGGCTAGTGTGTGATGTTTCTAAGGTGAGCTTGTGCGTGACTCAAGGATTAAAGCATGAGCCCACACTGTGTGTCTTATGCTGTGAAGTCATGTGCCCTGGCGGCTGCAGTACAGTTGTTAAAGTAGTGTCAGCATGTGTTTATACCTACTAGGATGAACTACTGACCCGTAGTGGTGTGAAAATCCTGGGTACGGAAAATATGTGAGGTATTGTCTAGAGACTCATCTAAGGAGGACGTGTTGGCCACCATTTTGTGATTCCGTTGAAGCGAGTAAGGGGAAAGAAGGGCAAAAAAAGTGGGAAATAGGAGGGTAGGAGCACTGTAACCTCTGTGGGGGGTTTAGGGTGTGCTATAGAGGGGGTGCGAAGTGAACTAATCATACCTACCGGTGTGAAAGTGCTAGGCTACGAAAATTAAGTGAGGTATTGCCTAGAGTGTGATGCTGCTAAGGTGAGGTGGTGTGGGACTCGGGGATTAGAGAGTGAGTCTAAATTGTGTGTCTTATGCTGTGAAGTCATGTGCCGTGGCCGCTGTAGTACAGCTGTGGAAGTAGTGTCAGCATGTGTTTATAACTACTAGGACGAACTACTGCCCTGTACTGGTCTGAAAGTTCTGGGGTAAGGAAAATATGTGAGGTAGTGTGTAGAGTCTCATGCTGCTAAGCTGAGCTGCTGCCGGACTCGGGATGAAAGCGTGAGCCCAACCTGTGTGTCATATGCTGTGAAGTCATGTGCTCTGGCCACTGTGCCACATCTGTGCAAGTAGTGTCAGCATGTAGTTATAGCTACTTGGAGGAACTTTTGTTTCGAACATTGTAACTTGTGTATGGTGCTTAGGGGGTGTTATATAGGAAGTGTGAAGGTAAATTTGTGTGTATGAAATGAATTTGGTATTTGGAAAGTGGAAAGCACTGACTCCTATGGGTCTGATGGCGCTGGAGGCGTAAGGTGAGGTGCTGCTGGAGTTGGGAATAAAGCTGATGAACTACTGACCCCTATTGTGAACTTTTAACATGCACGTGCCATTGAATGTTCGATAAAATGTTGCAAAAGTATATCATTAGGTTAAAAAAAAAATGATGAACTTTTAACCTGCAGGTGTTGTAGAAGGTTCCAGAAAGTGTGGTGATAAAATAGGTTGAACTTGTGACCTGTATGTGGCGCAGAATAATAAGTAGCTTTTCAGAAGGAAAATTCAAAATTAACCAATAGAGGTACATTTTGGAATGTTGTTGAAGGAATGAAGTATTCTGATTTGTTCTTTACATGTATTTATGTGTGGAGCGACAGAGAAATTGTGCCATTCCTGGTTTCATTCTTGATGAAGTCGAAGCTCTACATGTACTATGTGAGAAAGACAGAATTGTATGCGTGTGTCATTTGAAATCTGGATAACAACTACAAAGGTGAGTTAGAAATCAACAAGGTGTGTTATGTGTATTATAGTATTGATTAAGTATTTGAGGTGATGTTTTTAATTTTGAAAGTATTTTTTATTTCAAAGTAATATAGTGTTAGTAAAGTGTGGTGTTTGATATTGGTTATGAAATATGCATAACATTTGAACTGTTGTTATATAAGTATTTTATATATGTTTGGGAATTTTTCACAGAGAAGAAGTGTAGTTTGTCATCTTTATAGGACTGTATTGTTTTGAAAATGAGGTACAGCGTTAATTTGAGTTTGTAATGTATATGGGGAAATAAAGAAAATGTTGCACGTTTGCAACTGATACTTTTTGGGGAAATAGTGGGGTGGGGGTGGTGGTAGGAGACGTATGTGTTATTAAGTTAAAAGCGATAAAACGAAATGCAGAAATGTTATGTGGGCAGGCTGTGGTCTTATTTTTGACACTGAGAGGTAGGTTTGAATGTAAGTCATGGTAGGTTGTTGTACAGTGAGCCGTGTACAGTGTTTGGAGATTACATGGAGAGGAGATGGCGATAGGAAAAGTGATACGTTCCTTTTATATGTATGCATAGTTAGAATAATGTGCTCCTGAGTTGAGATAAATATGAATATGGTTTCTGGTTTGCATTTGGGTATAGTGAATAGTTTTTGTAGTTTTTCTGACTAGTGAATAATAAAAAGGTAGATATACTAAAATATATGGTAGTAAACGTATTAATTATTGTCTGTTCTTATGGAATGGAAGTAGTTGCGTAGTGCTTCTTTAGAAGACATGTTTTATAAATGTGTGTGAGATAAAAAAAATGTAAATGTGCGGTATATTTTCTGTATGACTTTGTTGACATTAGTGAACTACATGTGATTATAAGTGATACTATTTGTCAGGCTGTGTCGCTGTGGCGGATATATGTTGGTGTTGAAGTGGTTTGTGTTTTACTGAAAGTGAAATTCACTATCCCTTTTGAGACACTCGTCAATTTATTGATTCCTTTTAATATCTTTAATATAGACACAGTAAAGGGAATGTATATCAAAAGTTTGGGAATTAGAATTTTGTTTACTCTCCCTATGCCCTGCTATACACTCTACAGAGTGTTTAAATGACTTTCGTAACATATAGATGTCTAGTTAGTAAAGGTGGTGAAGTTCAACTGGGCCCATTTATAAACCGTGCTATGGGATGGTTTATGTTTTACCTGCCAATTTGCATGTTGGAATACTTTTTGCTGATAAGTGTTCCGGCAGACACCTGTTAAAATGAAAGTCGTATATGGGTATAGTGGTGCTACTGGGAATGGTGGGGTTTCTGTTTGATTTTGTATGGTTAAGCAAGGGCGAGGTTGGTGGTGGGGGAGGTGGTTATATTGCTGATTGAAACACAGAATATAGTAACGTGCAGATGTCGAGAAACTAAAGGTGATCTAGTACCACTGGGAGAACTTATAAAGCGCCCTATGGCATGGGATATGTTTTAGTCGCAAATTTGCATGTTTTAATACGTTTTGCTGATGAGCATTTTGGGAGACATCTGTTGAAGTTAAGGCTGTGTATGGCTATAGTGGCGCTTCTACGTTTGCTGGGGCTCTTTCTTTTATTTCGTGAAGTTAGACAAGGGCGTGTGTTGAGTTGATGTAGTGGTACTGTGTCTGTTTATAAACCGTCTTATGGTATGGTGTATGTTTGAGTTGCAAAATTGCAGGTTTTAATAGGTTTTGCTGATGAGTGTTCAGGCAGACACCAGTTGACATTAAGTCTATGTATGTCTATAGTGGTGGTAACGGGAGTGCTGGGGCTCGTTGTTTGATTTCGTAAGGTTAAGCAAGAGATGGGTGGGGGTGGGGGAGGTGCGTATGTTGCTGATTATAAGATGGATATTTGTAATGTGGGCATGTGTAGTTACTAAAGGTAATGTAGTTTCATTGGGCCCATTTATAAACAGTGCTATGGGATGGTTTATATTTTACCCGCCAATTTGCATGTTTGAATAGTTTTTGCTGATAAGTGTTCCGGGAGACACATGTTAAAATTAAGCCTGTGTATGGGTATAGTGGCGCTACTAGGAATGGGGGGTTTCTGTTTGATTTCGTACTGTTAACCAAGGGCAGAGGTGGGTGTGGGGGAGGTAGTTATGTTGCTGTTTGAAATACAGAATATAGTAACATGGAGATGTGGAGCTACTAAAGGTGATGTAGTACCACTGGGAGCACATATAAAGCCCCCTATGGCATGGTATATGTCTTACCCGCAAATGTGCATGTTTTAATATGGTTTGCTGATGAGCTTTTCAGGAGACATCTGTTGAAGTTAAGGCTGTGTATGGCTATAGTGGTGCTTCTACGTTTGCTTGGGATCTTTCTTTTATTGCATAAAGTTAAGCAAGGGTGGGTGTTGAGGTGGTGTAGTGGTACTGTGACTATTTATAAACCGTCTTATGGTATGGTGTATGTTTGAGTTGCAAAATTGTAAGTTTTAATAGCTATTGCTGATGATCATTCCAGCAGACAACTGTTGACATTAAGTCTATCTATGGCTATAGTGGAGGTAACAGGAGTGCAGTTGCTCGTTGTTTGATTTCGTAAGGTTAAGCATGGGTATGGGTGGGGGTGGGGGATGTGCGTATGTTGCTGATTATAAGACAGACATTTGTAACATGGGCATGTGTAGTTAGTAAAGGTAATGTAGTTTGAGTGGGCCTATTTATTAAACCGTGCTATGGTATTGTTTATTTTTCCCTCGAATTTGCATGTTTGAATATGTTTTGTTGATAAGTGTTCCGGCACACACCTGTTAAAATTAAGCCTGTGTATGTGTATAGTGGCGCTACTAGGAATGGGGGGGTTTCTGTTTGATTTCATATTGTTAGGCAAGGGCGGGGGTGGGTGTGGGGGAGGTGGGTATGTTTCTGATTAAAACACAGAATTTAGTAACGTGCAGATGTCGAGCTACTGAAGGTGATGTAGTACCACTGATAACACTTATAAAGTGCCCTATGGCATGGTATATGTTTTACCCGCAAATATGTATGTTTTAATACGCTTTGTTCATGAGCGTTATGGTAGATGGTTGTTGAAATTAAGTTCTTGTATTGGTATAGTGTGTTTACTAGGTTTGGTGTGGCTCTTTCTTTAATTTTGTAAAGTTAAGGAAGGATGGGGAAGAGGGTGGTGCAGTGGCAGTGTGACCATTTATGAATCGCTTTATGGTATGGTACACGTTTTTCTGGCAAATTCCCATGTTTTACTACTTTTTGGTGATGAGTGTTCCAGCAGACAGGTACAGAAATTACACAACATTTCTGTGGATAAGACATCTTCGTGCTGATAGACACTCTTGTACTGTGGTCGAAGGCTGATAGCGTTGATGGAAAATGATGAAAATTGGTGCCATTTTAGATTTTAATGGAAGATTACACTGTTCGTTTGTTATTATGGTGTAGTTAGGGTTCTAAGTGGGAAAAAATAAAGTGGGGGTGCTCTAAAAGGGGGGCAAAGCTCTTAAAGAGGTGTGAGCTACACAAGTTGGGGTGTGGTCTAAATCAAGATAAGTATCATTGTGTGCTTTAGAAAATCCTCTCCAATTATCATAGGTTCGGAAAAAAACATTGTTTAAAGGATTTCCCTTTCTTCTACAACGTGGGTAACCTAGCGTGATGTCTCCAGTTCTCAGTAGTGAGCAAAATAGGCATGCTTACATCGATGTGCATGCTGTCATTGCAGTGGAATAAAAAAAAAATTGACTATTTTTGAGAGGGCCGAAAATAGAGCCTGGTAGAGAGTCGTTTGGAGGCTGCCTGAAAATAAGTGCCGGTCCCCAGACCCGGCTCAATTAAAGCGCAGTATCCATGCATCCTAAGCACTATGCCATTCAACCATCTTTTAATTGATGGATATATTCCTACTTATATAGATACATAAATCTGTTTGTCCGCTTATCTTAAGCATCTATGAGCGCACTCGCCTATAGTAAGCACTGTGCCATTCATGCAGCGATACGCCTATATATGCATAGATATATCTATCTCGGAATCAATCCTAAGCATTTATCAGCCCACCCGTCTATCATAAGTACTAGTCTTTGCATTCATTCATCCTTCCATCCATCCATACATTGACATATTGATTTATGTATCTATCCATTGATGCATCTGGCCATGCATCCACTCGCCCTTTATTCAACTATACGTTCTTATTTCCGTGCATCGTCCGCCCCGATCTTAAATACGACGTATTATACTCATCCAGCTACCCTCTTAAGGCATTGAAAAGGCTTGCGAAAAGCATTGACAGGCAGATATTTTTATAAAGAATAACAAAGCTTTGAGTTACTCTTTGTGGAGCATACTTCAACACCCTTCTCTGGTGGTGTTTTAAACAAAGGTACATCTAGCGAAAGAAATGCAAAGGAGCTTTTAAGTGCAATACGTTAATTTAGAAACTTAATGTTTTGTCGAGTTGTTTATAGGTACACTGTTTTAAAGTGGCCGTGACTGACAGATCCTGAATCAATCAATCAATCAATCAGGGTATTTGTAAAGCGCGCTACTTACCTGTGAGGGTCTCAAGGCGCTGAGGGGGGGGTGCCGCCAGGTCTTGAGGAGTCTCTTGAAGGCG
Organism: Triturus cristatus; assembly: GCF_964204655.1. Lineage (NCBI taxonomy): Eukaryota > Metazoa > Chordata > Amphibia > Caudata > Salamandridae > Triturus > Triturus cristatus. Next base: position 1,080,316,934 of record NC_140592.1, on the reverse strand, counting down.
AGTAGGTCTTGGGTCTGTCGTAGGTGGGTTGGGAGGGTGTTCCAGGTCTTGGCGGCAAGGTAGGAGAAGGATCTGCCGCCGGCAGTCGTATGTTGGATGCGGGGCACAGCTGCGAGGGCGAGGCTGCTGGAGCGGATCTGGCAGGTGGGGGCGTAGAAGCTGAGTCTGCTGTTCAGGTAGGCTGGTCCGGCATTGTGGAGTGCTTTGTGTGCGTGGGTGAGGAGCTTGAAGGTGATCCTCTTGTCGATGGGGAAGCAGTGCAGGTCTCTCAGGAGGGGGGTGATGTGGCTGTGGCAAGGGGCCTTGATGATCAGTCAGGCGGAGGCGTTTGGGATGCGTTGTAGCCACCGTTGGAGTTTGGCTGGGATTCCTGCGTAGAGTGCGTTGCCGTAGTCCAGTCTGCTGCTGACGAGGGCCTGTGTCACTGTTCTTCTCGTTTTGGTCGGGATCCACTTGTAGATCCGGCGGAGCGCGCGTGGGGTGTTGTAGCAGGAGGAGGAGACGGCGTTGACCTGCTTGGACATGGAGAGGGAGGAGTCGAGGATGAATCCTAGGTTGCATGCGTGGTCGGTGGGTGTCGGTGCTGTCCCCAGAGTGGTCGGCCACCAGGAGTCATCCCAGGCTGAGGGGGTGGGTCCAAGGATGAGGACCTCCGTCTTGTCCGAGTTCAGTTTCAGACGGCCGCTCCTCATCCAGTCGGCGATGGCATTCATTCCCTCGTGGATGTTGGTTTTGGCAGTGTGAGGGTCCTTGGTGAGGGAGAGGATGAGCTGGGTGTCGTCGGCATAGGAGATGTTGTTGAGGTTGTGGTGGCGGGCCACTTGTGCAAGGGGGGCCATGTAGATGTTGAACAGCGTGGGGCTGAGGGATGAGCCCTGGGGGACACTGCAGATGATGTCAGTGGCTTCTGACTGGAAGGGTGGGAGGCGGACGCTCTGGGTTCTGCCGGAGAGGAAGGACGTGGTCCAGTCAAGGGCCTTCTCTTGGATTCTGGCTTCTTGGAGGCGTGTCTTTAGGGTGGGGTGGCAGACCGTGTCGAATGCTGCTGACAGGTCCAGGAGGATGAGGGCTGATGTTTCGCCATTGTCCAGTTGGCGTCTGATGTCGTCTGTGGCAGCGATGAGGGCTGTCTGGGTGCTGTGGTTTCGTCTGAATCCGGATTGGGACGGGTCCAGGATGTTGTTGTCTTCGACGTGGCAGGTCAGTTGAATGTTGAAGATTTTCTCGATGACCTTCGCCGGGAACGGGAGCAGGGAGATGGCTCGGAAGTTCCTGAGGTCCTTGGGGTCCGCCTTAGGCTTTTTGAGGAGGGCGTTGATATCGGCATGCTTCCAGCTTTCCGGAAATGTCGCTTTTTTGAAGGAGATGTTGATGACCTTTCGTGGTGCGATGGCTGCGTCTGCTTTGTTGAATACGTGGTGTGGGCATGGGTCTGACGGAGATCCTGAGTGGATGGAGTTCATGATCTTGCATGTCTCGTCGTTGTTGGTGTTGGCCCAGGAGGTCAGGCGGTTGGCGCTGTTGGTGATCGCGGGGGGTGTGGAGTCGTGCATCGTTGGTGCAGTCGTGGTGTTGAAGCTGTTGCGGATGTCAGCGATCTTGCGGTGAAAGAAGATGGCCAGTGAGTCGCACAGTTCTTGTGAGGGCGGGATGTCATTGGTTCTGGCTTTGGGATTGGAGAGTTCTTTTACGATGCGGAAGAGCTCTTTGCTGTCATGTGCGTTGTTCTCCAGGCGGTCTTTGAAGGAGGATCGCTTGGCTAGTCTGATGAGGTGGTGATGTCTGCGGGTGGCATCCTTGTGGGTTGCGTGGTTTTCTGGCATTCGTTTGTGGAGCCATTTCTTCTCCAGCTTACGGCAGGCGCGTTTGGAGGTCAGGAGCTCATCGGTGAACCAGCTGGCTCTCTTGCTGTCGTGGCTGTTGGATGGTCTCTTGAGTGGGGCGAGGGTGTTGGCGCAGTCGTCGATCCACTGTCTGAGGTTGTGGGCTGCGGCGTCAGGGCATGTGGGGTTGATGGGTGGGTTCTGGGCGAGGGTGGTGGTCAGCTGGTCTTCGGTGACTTTGTTCCAGCAGCGGCGAGGCAGCTGTTGGGTTCGATGGTGCGTGGTTGGTTTTTTGAAGGTGAAGTGGATGCAGCGGTGGTCGGTCCAGTGGGGTTTGGAGGTGTGGTTGAAGGCGACGTGGGTGCTTGTGGAGAGGACAGCATCCAGCGTGTGGCCTGCAGTGTGGGTGGGTGAGGTGATGAGTTGTCTGAGGCCGAGGTTGGCGAGGTTTTCGATCAGAGTTGCGGAGTTGGCGTCGTTGTTGTTCTCGCGGTGGAAATTCAGGTCCCCGAGGAGGATGTAGTCGGTGGAGGCGAGTACGTGGGTGCTGGCGAGTTCGGCGATGGAGTCGCTGAACTGAGCCCGGGGTCCGGGGGGCCTGTAGATGAGTGTTCCTCTGAGGGTGGTATTGGGGTCGGTGTGGATCTGGAAGTGCAGGTGTTCGGCGGTGTTGAGGGTGTCATCTGCGTGGGCGGTGACCTTGAGGGTGTACTTGTAGACGATGGCTATTCCTTCTCCGATTCCATTGGCGCGTTCCCTGCGGGTGATCTTGTAGCCGTCCGGGATGGCTATGGCGATGTCCTGGTCTCGGTGAGGAAGGCCACGTCTGGGTCGGAGGTGTCGAGCAGGTCCCAGAGCTCGACGGCATGTTTGCGTGCGGAGCGGGTGTTGAGCAGGATGCAGCAGAGGCTGTTGGGTCTAGTCCTGGGAGGTTTGGTGGCTCTGTCGCAGGTGAAGCTGCAGGTGCGGCAGGCGAAGGGACCGTGGGTCCGTTTTGGGGCGGCCTGGAAGCAGGTGTTGTTTTGGCCGGCGTTGAGTGCGTGGAGGGAGTCGGCATCATACCGGTGTCTGGCGTCGTGGCGAGCGTGGGGTCTGGGGGATCTGGCGCTGGGTGTGGACCGGGCACGGACGGATGCAGTCGGGCTTGCCTTTGGTGCGCCTTTGGCGCGCCAGCAGCGCGGCCGCTGCGCGCGGCCTCCATAAGAGGGGTAGAGGGAGGTAGGAGCAGCTGGGAGGTGGGAGTGGGGTGGCCAATGGGATGTACGGGGTGCGGGGCTGCAGGGGAGCAGCAGTGGGAAACTGAGGTGGGCGGGCGGGAGGTGGGCGAGCGGGAGGCGGGAACCAGGCAGCAAGGAAGTAGTCAGCGACAGGGAGCAGGCATCAGGGCAAGAACAGGGCAGCAGGCGGGAGCAAAAAAACAGAGCGAAAACTAAAACGGACCTGGCGGCACACGGATGGGCAGCGCAGTGGCTGGGGAGCGACCTAGTGAGGCAAGGTCCGCTCTCCTTTCCGCTGCGCGGCCTCATAAGAGGGGTAGAAGGAGGGAGGAACAGCTGGGAGGCGGGAGTGGGGTGACCAATGGGATGTACGGGGGCGGGGCCGGAGGGGAGCAGCGGCGGGAAACTGAGTTGGGCGAGCGGGAGGCGGGAACCAGGTAGCATGGAAGTAGTCAGGGACAGGGAGCAGGAATCAGGGCAAGAACAGGACAGCAGGCGGGAGCAAAAAACGGAGCGAAAACTAAAACGGACCTGGCGGCACACGGAGGAGCAGCGCAGTGGCTGGTGAGCGACCTAGCGAGGCAATACCTGTACTTTTTATATTTGAGAAAGTATACCAGAGAGCTAATTTGGGGTGGTGAGAACCTTGAGTTCTATATTTCCATGTGAAGTACAGTATAGGAATATAAAAGTAATTGGAAAGTTTTTATGTTCATATTAAAGAGGGGATGTGAGAACTTAGTGAGGCAGGCAAAGTGTGTAAGGTGAGAGCAGGTTCTTGCTGGAGTTGCCTTGTTGTGGTCATTTGCAGAGGCACAACCAGTGGGAAATTTCAGGGGAACCTAATTCTTTCAGCAATAGGCAGAGTGGGAATGTAGGGGTTGTAAAAAGGGGTGAAAAACAACAGAATCTCCTTTACAAAAAAATGATGTTTTGAAGACTGGTGAAGTACTCGGGTGCAGCTCTGTGTGTGCACCCAGGAAGCTGTTTCAGAGAATTCGGGGCAATGGGCGTTGCGCGCCTGGTGGTCTGTCTGCTAATCACCCCACGATGATGTTGCTGGTGCGTTGCAAAAAGAGAAGGGAAATACTGAGAGGAAATGGCTCTCTTTAAAGGATTTCCCTTCTACTACAATGCAAGTCACTTGGCATGATGTCTGCACTTCTAAGCAGTGAGCAATGTGCATGCTCTCACAGTGTCACTGCAGTGTAATAAAGAAAAAAAAACGAATTACGTTTGTGAGGTCGCAAAATAAAGCCCTATAAAGACCTGTTTCGAGGCTCCCAAAAATAAAGTGCTGGTAGTTACATCCCCACAGACACCCCCTCCAGTTGAAGCCCTGGTTGCAGTGTTATGTTTGCGAAGTTGTTGATAAAATTGTTAGGTAATAATGGAAACTTTTATGTGTGCTGTTTCGAAGATAGTATCATTCTAAGTACATAGATTACATTTAAAAAAATACTATTTATAAAGTTGTGTGCGGTGTGTTGCAGAGAAAGTGGTGTGGGGTGGTGGGGTGTGGCGTAGAGGTGAAAAGTATGAGGTAGTACAGTTATATATAAATTGTAAAGGAGTATGTAAATAATTAAATAAATACTTGCTGTATGTTCTATGGCACTACTTGTCATTCTAGTGGTCATCTGTCGTGCGCCATCATGTTGCAGCACTGGGTCTGGAAGTTGTTAGTGGAAGTTTTGCAATTGTATGTTATTATTTTAACATAGTGAAGATGTGAAAAATAATTGAATCTATTTTTTGTTTTTCAGAAAATTATTTTATTTGGAATGAAATTTGAAAATGCCTCGAAGAAGTGAAAAAAAAAGAAAAGAGAAGAAAAATATGTATTTGACGAAAAGGAAAGATCATGAAGTAGAAATAAATGAGTAGTAGAGAAACTGTTTGTTCGAGTAAAAGCAAAAGACAATTTTTGAAAAAAATATTACGAACATTTAATGAGTAAAACATCACACAAAGCAAAAAGAAGAATTTTTCAAGTAAGGTGAAGCAGAGTTCAATTTCAAATACGAGGAAAAGGAAAGATGATAAAGAAATAGTATCTGGTACTCGAAGACAAAAACAATTTCAAGAAATTCGTCAGAGACTTTTTCGATCTAGAGTGATTCAGAATTTATTAAAAACATGCTGCAAATATAAAAGAAGAATGTTCCAATTCAAAGAGAAGCAGCGTATTGAAAGTATAGTGGATAATGCTTTCAATTTGAAACAGAAGTTGTTTGATTTGATTTTAAAGAGACTGAAAGTATTGGATAAAATAGTCAAAGTATTGAAAGACAAAAGTAGAAAAAAAAGACTTGTGAACAGAACCAACTTTTGCAAAATCTTTAGTGGACATTGGAGACATACTTCTAGTACTGAGCCTTTTTTAATGGGAAAAGTTACTTCCAGGAAAATAGTTTATCATTTGCAGTTCAAACTGGAGGTCTTTGCTAGTTCAGGATGGTGTTCCTCTTCCAAAGGAGGAAATGGTTGGTAAAAGAGCAGAAGAGTTAATTGCTGAAGAAGTGCAAGGGAAACGTCCCCAAGCTCCTGTGTATAGGTGGAGTTGTAGTAGCATTTGTATTCAACAGGAATCCATTGATATAATGCGAAATTTGCTACAAGATTTCAAAATATGGGAAGAATTTGTGGATGTTAATAAAGTTGAAAAGACTACCTTATATCTGTTGATGAACAGGTAATACGTTTAGAAGATGATTTTGAAATTTCAAGTGGTCAAATAGAGAAAGTGGACAAGTCAAGGACTGAAGAGATTTATGAACATTATACAATATGTCCTTTGCATTCAAAAGTAGTGATGGGAAGTAGCATTGAGTTATTTCAAATGAAAAAAGCACAGGGAACTCCAATGAGCGTATGGGAGAAAAGCTTGGAAGCTCGTTGTTTTCCACAGTTCTTCCTACTGGAGAAGGTGGACGATATGATGACCGACCTGTACGGATTCCAGCTTCAGAATATCGGTCAACAAGATTATATTATGAAGATCCTAGATTTCGACAGTGCATTCCATACATATTTCACATCTTGTTTGAAAGTGATCTGTCTTCTCTCTCATATGCAGTGAATCATATACATAAAACTGGAGTTCATGAATCACTTCTTTCGGCGAAAGAATTTGTGGAGAAAGTTCAAGAAACAGATTAAAATTTAGAAGCACAGTTAATCAATTTGATTGCATGTCAATGTGGAACAAATGAGTATTGGTATGGTCGTCATGGAGAACTCAAGTGTATGTTACAGAACTTAGGTACACCAACATGGTTTGTCACACTTAGCTGTGCAGAGTATGCATGGGAAGATTTGCTTGAGTTTTTAAGAGAAGCGAATTCTAATATAAAAATGATGAAATAAAGACTCCTGGTGAACTGTGTTCATTGGATCCTGTAAATGTGTGCAGATATTTTATTCATAAGTTTCAAGCTATGATGTCTTTTATCTGTAATAAAAAGAATCCAACTCTTGGAGAAGTTACCGATTTCTTTTGGAGAAAGGAGTATCAAGCAAGAGGTACACCTCATATACATATGCTAGTATGGATCAAGGATCCACCTACATTTGGAAATGATTCTGATGAAACAGAATTGTCTTTCATCGAACAGTATGTAACATGTGAGATTCCAAGAGAAGGAGGAGATAGAAGCTTGAGACAGCAAGTTTTATGTTTCCAAAGTCACCGTTGTGGAAAGTATTGCAGAAGAAAAAACAAGTCTAAAGGAAAATTGGACACCAAATGTCGGTTTGGTTTTCCCCGTCCAGTCATTTGTAAAGGAAGAGTACATTCTTTTTTTTCTTCTGTGAGGCACACAATAACTCGGAAATCTCCAAAGAATACCTACAACTTAATAAGAACAGAAGTGTCAAAGTATATCAATGACTACAATTCTGTCTTTAAAAAATGTGGAATGCGAACATGGACATCCAGTAGGTTGCGGATAACTCAATTGTTGTTGCACGTTATGCTACATCATACAGAACAAAATCTGAAAAAGCAGAGATGAAACAAATGTGGGAAGAAATTGCACAAGAGAATAGCCTTAGCAAAAGATTGTACAGCTTTAGTTTGAAAATGCTTTCCCATAGAGAAATTGGATCATATGAATGTTCAGACCACTTGTGTTCTTCGGGGCAGATTTAAAAGAAAGTGACGCATCTGTAGAGATGCGTCACTTTCCCTGCGCCAACTTGCCAAATCCTTGCGTCACCATGGATGCACCGTATTTACAATACGGCGCACCATGGCGCAAGGATTGACAGATGCGTCAGAAATTCTGACGCATCTGTTGACGGAAAAGTCACGCATTGCTGGAGTCGTGTCGCAAGCACAACTCAACTCCAGCAATGCCCAGGGCCGCCCTATGCCTAACATGCTGCATCAATTGTTACGCCTGCTTCAAGCAGGCGCAGGGTTTTGACGCAGCATGGACGTAAAAGTGACTCAGTGAAATCTTGTAGATTTCCCTGCGTCACTTTTACCGGGCTTCCTGCGACAGAACGCCCACCCTGCATACATTAAACCTGACGCAGGTTTAATGTGGCGCAGGGCTTCACAACATGACACATCGCCCTAGATGCGTCACGTTGTAAATGGGCCGCAACTTTTACGCTGCCACTGCGTCACAAAAGTGACGCAACAACGGGGCAAAAGTGACGCAAGGGGCTTGTAAATCTGCCCCAAAAAGTTTATATTCAAAGTTACAAAGAATCATTTGGGTAAGTTTAGGTCTTGCCTGCAAACGAAATAGAGTGTTGAAATCATTGGAAGAAATTGAACAAATAGCAGCAAATGAGCCAGATAGTACAGACATTCTTAAAACTAATATGTTGGACACATAGGGCCCGATTCACAGTACTAACTTAAGACAAAATCCTAAACTTACCACCATTTTCGTATTCACAGAAGGCACTTACTCATTTTGGTATTCACAGAAGACACTTACTCATTTCGGTATTCACAGAAGTTAGGAGTCCTAACTTTAGGACTCCTAAATGCCTTCTGTGAATACCGAAACTCTTAAAATTAGGATTTTTCTCAATTTAGTAGTAGTAAAGTTAGGACTCCTAACTTTAGGACTCCTATATGCCTTCTGTGAATACCAAAACTCTTAAAATTAGTATTTTTCTCAGTTTAGGAGTCCTAAAGTTAGGGTAATCTTATATACCACAAGAAACTTAGTTGTGAAACTCCTGATTAGCAAGAATGTTACTATTTAGCACTTCTGCAGCTGTTTAAACCATGGTGTAGCGAAAGTGAATTACTTGGAGAGTTTGACTGCTACGAAGATTCTTTTAATGCTTGTAAAGATAGCTTTCGATGTCCGATTTTCCCTACATATTTAAAAATGTGGAAATATAAAGTTGAACAGGAAAAGACTATTATAGCTGAAATAGCTCATGAAAGTTCTCAAGATAGTCAAAGTAGTGGTCCATGTAGTCAAGATCCTCTTGGAAAACCAATGCTGGAAAATGAAGCAGCGATTGCTATGCATGAAGATGAAATTGCAATGCAACAAGCACACAAGGAGAATATAACATTGGAAAAGGGAGAAGAACCTAGTAAATGTTGAACAGAAAGAAATATATGTGCAAGTGAGAGAACGGATAGAACATGGTTTGTTGCATGAAAAAAAAGAATGTCTGTGTTCATCTTTTAAACCTCTTCTGATGTACATCAATGGTCAAGCTCGGACAGGTAAAAGTTTTTTAATTAAAGTTTTGACCAGTTATCTTCAAAAATCTACTGCTTCACATTTATGTTGTGTGGTAACAGCTCCAACTGGATTAGCTGCACACAATGTTAAAGGAGTTACTTTGCATAGATTATTGATGTTCCCAGTGGAGCATGATAATAAATTAGAATATCAGAAGTTGTCTGGAGAAGCTTCTTATGAAGTGTCAAGAGTGCTGAAGAAAATGAAACTTGTAATTATTGATGAGGTGAGCATGGTCTCAAACTTAATGCTTGCTTTTGTACACTTAAGAATGCAACAGGTATTAAAAACAGATTATGACGTTCTCTTTGGGGGAACACATTTAATTGTATTTGGAGATCAGCTACAACAAACCCCTGTAAAAGGAGAACCAGGGTTTAAAACTCATCTACATGAAGACACTAAGAAATCTTTGGGAAGTATTGGAAATGTGAATCTGTGGTTACATTTTGAATATAAAGAACTCACTCAGAATATGTGACAAGCAAGAGATGAAGATTATGCAAATATTCTAAAAGATGTAAGAATTGGTGTTCTAAGCAAACATGGTAAACAAGCGTTTCAAAGTCGTCCACTGAACAACTTGTTTACAAATGAAAACACACCAGCAGAAGTAATGTACAAGAAAATGAAAGAAAAAAAGTCTATAGTTTGCTTAATGCCTACAGTGGAAGAGAGTTATACATTTAATAGAGAGCTTATGAAATTGGAAAATCAAGAAATAGTTCACATTGAAGCTATTGATAAAATAGAGCAACAAGGAATAACAATTGTTCATTCAGAAAAACTGGATTCTTTGGAAAAATTCTGTATCAAAAACTGCTGGCTTAGAAAAAAATTTAGATGTATGTTTAAACTGTAGGGTAATTTTGAAGCGTAATCTGAATGTAGAAGAATTTTTAGTGAATGGAGCAATGGAGAAAGTTGTTGATTTTGTGAAATATCAAAATAGAAATGAAAGTTAATTGTGATCAGATTGCAGAGGTAAGACAGATTGCACGTTCTGCTGCATGTTTTTTGCTTGTAAAAGACCTGTATGTTCGTAGAAAACAGTTTCCCTTCTGTTTAGCATATGCAATAACTATTCACAAATCACAGGGTTTAAGTGTAGATATTGCTTTTGTAAATGTTGGAAAAACTGTGTTTAAAGAGGGAATGGTATATGTTGCATTATCTCGAGTTAGAACGTTGTCTGGTTTGTATTTAATTGATTTTGATGAGAACAAGGTTAGTGCTGATGTTAATTGTGTAAGAGAATATAATTGTTTGAGAAGGCTTTATGCTCCCCATTTAGGTGAATATCCTATTTATGAGAACCGTGTTGTGTGTTCAAAACGCAAATATGTTGAAGACTTAACTATGGTTGAAAAGTAGAAAGAAAATCAACAGAAAAGAAAAGATGTAAAGAAGCAGAAAATACAAACAAGTGATGATGTAGTTGGATACCAATTAGAAAATGCTTCTGGTGTCAACTGCTATGGTAATGTCATTCTAAATGTTATATTTTATCTAGAAGATGTCTGTGGTGAAATTATGGATAGTCAGGAAAAAGCTTTATGTTCTGCACTCTACACTTTATTTCAAGAATTGAGAACTGAAAGAAGTAAGATTCATTCTGTTTCTGGTATTTGCCAACTGTTGGATACATGTACTGGATCTTTAACGTTCAGTGCTAATATACAGCAAGATGCACAAGAATTTCTGATGGTTATGCTTGGAGTACTGGAAGATGAAGGAATTCAGATTGAGAGTTTATTTGGACTCAGTTACAAATGGGAACATAAATGTGAAGAGTGTTTATTATCTTCATGGACTATAGTTGACAGAGAACGATTTTTATATTTAACAATACCTGACTGCAAATCTGTACCATTTTCCAAATTAGTAAAAGAAGCTGATCATGAGATGATGTGTTCTCGTTGTAAATCAAGAATCCTATCTGCATTTTGCCTACAAAGATATGGAAAATATTTGACTATAATGCTGCAACGCTGTTGACCAAATGGAAGAAAAGTGGAAAGCAAAATTAAAATTTTTGTTTCTAATCAAGTATCTGTTTCTGGAAGAACTTTTGCAACAGTTGCTATTGGTTTCCATGCTGGAAGTACTACTACAAGTGGACATTATACAGTTTATTTAAAGTGTAATAATGGTTGGAGTCACTGTAATGATACACACTTGGAAATGAAACCGAGATTGCCGCATGAATTACCCAACTCATACTTAATTTTTCTGAAACAAAGATTTTAGATACATTATTCGGCTTTAATGGGAAGGTGTATAGATCTTTAAGGAATTCATACTGGATGCTTTTAAAGCGACATTTTTGATACATTATCTGGCGTATTGGGGAAATGTGCAGAGAAACTACGTAAGATCTTTAAGGAATTCATACTGGATGCTTTCAAAGCAAAATGTTTGATATATTATCTGGCGTATTGGGAAAATGTGCAGAGAAACTACGTAAGATCTTGAAGGAATTCATACTGGATGCTTTCAAGGCGAAATCTTTGATACATTATCTGGTGTATTGGGTACATTTGCAGACAATCTACAAAGTAAAGGTAAGCTTTGAACATTTGAAGTACTATTGGATGTGTTATTTGTGTTGATTTTGTATCATATTTGAGAGAATTAGGGTTTTTTTTTTTTTTAACAAAGTGGTTCATTGTTTTTTTTTTCCTTGCTGTTTATGATGAAACTACACTGGCATCACTGTGAATAGTGAAGTTAAGTACTTTGCAGTTTATTTTATGTAGTTGAACAGTTAGAAAAATAGTATTATTGACAAATACACAATAGTAGTTCGATATTTAAAAAACCTTTGAAATTCATTGAAAAAAACATTGGCTTCAGAGACGTTATACTTAGAAATTAGCATTTAAAAAACCTTTGAAATTCACTGAAAAAACCATAGGTTTCAGGGACGTTATAGTTAGTTGGACATTTGACTCATACAAAACCAGAGAAATTCGCCTGTTATAGTTAGTTGAGCTAACTATAACTCGTGCGCCCGCAATGCACTGCCGATGATGTCACATATTACATCACTCATTACATGGTCAGTGACATCTTCTGTAATTCTTTGCCTTGCCTTAAGCTCCTTACCCAATATGGATGATATTAATCCATAGCTTGTTAAATTGTTAAATTGTAAACTAAAATATGTCTTCCTTGTTTCCACAGAGTTTATTTCAAAGTCCCTATTTACAGCTCCTTAGAGCCCTTGTTTGTACTTCTTGTGAGAAAAATGTGTTGGAAAAGTCTGGATTATAACTGACTCCTACTTGAAGTACTCAATGATTATTGCGCCCTGACAAAGGAGCGACCACTGCGCCCTTCACGGCCTGGTCGCCCCCACGCTGCCCGCCTGCTCTGCCTGCCTCCTTACCTGCTGCCTGCCCGACCTCGGATCCCCGGTGCCCCAGCCGCCGCAGGGCCGCCCGACCTCGGATCCCCGGCGCCCCAGCCGCCGCAGGGTCGCCCACCAAGCCCGCATAGGTTTTCCCGCCGTTCCCTGCCGCGACCCCGCCCCCCCGCCTGCCGATTGGCCCTCGCGCTCCCCGCCTCCCAGCGGACCCTCCCTCCCGGCTCCCTTCTTAAGGGGACCCAGACCTCGGATCAGGAGCGACCACTGCGCCCTCCACGGCCTGGTCGCCCCCACGCTGCCCGCCTGCTCTGCCTGCCTCCTTACCTGCTGCCTGCCCGACCTCGGATCCCCGGCGCACCAGCCGCCGCAGGGCCGCCCGACCTCGGATCCCCGGCGCCCCAGCCGCCGCAGGGCCGCCCACCAAGCCCGCATAGGTTTTCCAGCCGTTCCCTGCCGCGACCCCGCCCCCCGCCTGTCAATTGGCCCCCGTGCTCCCCGCCTCCCAGCGGACCCTCCCTCCCGGCTCCCTTCTTGAGGGGACCCAGAACTCGGATCAGGAGCGACCACTGCGCCCTCCACGGCCTGGTCGCCCCCACGCTGCCCGCCTGCTCTGCCTGCTTCCTTACCTGCTGCCTGCCCGACCTCAGATCCCCGGCGCCCCAGCCACCGCAGGGCCGCCCGACCTCGGATCCCCGGTGCCCCAGCCGCCGCAGGGCCGCCCACCAAGCCCACAAAGGTTTTCCCGCCGTTCCCTGCCGCGACCCCGCCTCCCCGCCTGCCGATTGGCCCCCGCGCTCCCCGCCTCCCAGCGGACCCTCCCTCCCGGCTCCCTTCTTATGACGCCCCCTGAGCGACCGCGGACGCGCGCAGCGGGAGCACCGATTGAGCGCCGAAGGTGCGCCAAAGGTAAGCCCGTCTACGCCCGTCTGCGCCTGGACCGCGCCCCGCGCCAGGACCCCTGGCCCCCGCAGACCCCAGCCCACCCGCCGGACTTACGACGCCGCCACCCTCAATGCACTCAACACCGGCCGAATCCCAGGATGCTACCGAGACGCACCCATGGACCCTTCAGCTGCCACTCCTGCAAGTTCACCTGCATCCGGACCTGCACTGCACCAACACTCACCAAGCCAAACACCAGCAGCAACCACCTGAAGTGCATCCTGCTCAACACCCGCTCCGTCCACAGACACGCCGTCCAACTCTGGAACCTCCTCGACACCACAGCTCCTGACGTCGCCTTCCTCACAGAAACATAGATGAACGCCTCCTCAGCGCTCAACATCGCCACCGCCATCCCAGAGGGCTACAAGATCACCCGGAGGGACCGCGGCAATCAGACCGGAGGAGGCATCGCCATCATCCACAGGAACACCATCCGCATCACAACCAACACCGACGACACCCTGACAACCGCCGAACACCTGCACTTCCAGATCCACACCGACCCCAAGACCACCCTCAGAGGCACCCTGATCTACCGACCCCCGGGACCCCGCACACCATTCAGCGAAGACATCGCCGACTTCATCAGCCCACACGCCCTCCCCTCCGCTGACTACATCCTCCTCGGGGACCTCAACTTCCACCTGGAGAACGACAACGACCGCAACACCACCACCCTGCTTGACAACCTCGCCAACCTCGGACTCAAGCAGCTGGTAACCACCCCCACCCACCTCGCTGGACACACACTCAACGCCGTCTTCTCATCCAGCAAGGACATCGTCTTCAGCCACGCCACCGGACTCCACTGGACGGACCACAGCTGCATCCACTTCAGCTTCAGAAGGACCACGATCCACCACCACCAGCCACAGGTTGCACGAAGAAGCTGGAACAAGATCATAGCCGACCAACTCGCCGCATCCCTGAGCCAGCACCCTCCCGCCAGCTCAGCGAATCCCAGCCAGGCCGCCGACAACCTCACAAAGTGGATCAGCAACTGCGCGGACAAACTCGCCCCTCTGAGGACCCCGCCCAGCAGACCCGGCAGCAAGAAGGCCCCTTGGTTCACCGACGAACTCAAATGCTCCAAGAAGAACTGCCGAGCCCTCGAGAAAGCCTGGAGAAGAGACCCAACACCGGACAACATGACTACCCTCAAGCTCGCCACCCGAAAGCACCATCAACTGATCCACGCCACCAAGAAAACAGCATTCAAGGACCGCCTGGACAACAATGCACACAACAGCAAGGAACTCTTCAACATCGTGAAAGAGCTCTCCAACCCCAACGCCGGTAACAACGACATCACCCCATCGCAAGACCTCTGCAACTCCCTCGCCTCGTACTTCCACAACAAGATCGCTGACATACACAACAGCTTCAGCACACAAACAACCCCCTCCCACGACCGCACCAATGCCCCCCACCACCACCCTCAGCGCCTGGACACCGATCAACACTGAAGACACCATCCGCACGATGAACTCCATCCACTCCGGATCCCCAACCGACCCCTGCCCTCACCACGTCTTCAACAAGGCCGACGCTGTCATCGCACCCCACCTGCGGGACATCATCAACACCTCCTTCGACACCGCCACCTTCCCGGAGAGCTGGAAGCACGCCGATCTCAGCGCTCTACTAAAGAAACCAACAGCGGACCCCACCGAACTCAAGAACTACCGCCCCATCTCGCTCCTCTCGTTTCCAGCCAAAGTCATCGAGAAGACAGTCAACAAGCAGCTGGCCGCCTTCCTCGAGACAAACGCATCCCTCGACCCCTCACAGTCTGGCTTCCGGGCCAACCACAGCACCGAAACCACCCTCATCGCTGCCACCGATGACATCCGAGCCCTGCTGGACAACAGAGAAACAGCGGCCCTCATCCTCCTAGACCTCTCCGCGGCATTCAACACGGTCTGCCACCGCACCCTAGTGCAGCGCCTCAACAACGTCGGAATCCAGGAGAAGGCACTGGATTGGATCATCTCCTTCCTCGTTGGAAGGACACAGAGAGTTCGCCTACCCCCGTTCAGATCTGCAGCAACAGAAGTCATCTGCGGCGTTCCCCAAGGCTCCTCGCTCAGCCCCACCCTCTTCAATGTCTACATGAGCCCCCTTGCGGCCATCGCACTCCAACACAACCTCAACATCATCTCCTACGCCGACGACACACAGCTGATCCTCTCCCTCACCAACGACCCCGCCACCGCCAGAGCCAACCTACACCAAGGGATGAAAGACGTAGCCGAATGGATGACGACCAGCCGCTTGAAACTGAACTCAGACAAGACGGAAGTCCTCATCCTGGGCTCCTCGCCCTCCGCCTGGGACGACTCCTGGTGGCCCCCTGCCCTGGGCACCGCACCCAAACCGACAGACCACGCACGCAACCTGGGCTTCATCCTGGACTCCTCCCTCTCCATGACCAGACAAGTCAACGCCGTCTCCTCGTCTTGTTTCAACATCCTGCGCATGCTACGTAAGATCTTCCGGTGGATCCCCACCGAGACCAGGAAGACGGTCACCCAGGCCCTCGTCACCAGCCGTCTGGACTACGGCAACGCCCTCTACGCCGGAACCACCGCCAAGCTCCAGAAGAGACTCCAGCTGATCCAGAACGCCTCAGCGAGACTCATCCTCGACATCCCCAGACACAGCCACATCTCCAGACACCTGAGAGACCTGCACTGGCTCCCGGTCAATAAGAGAATTACCTTCCGGCTCCTCACCCACGCACACAAAGCCCTACACAACCAAGGCCCGAGTTACCTCAACAGCCGCCTCAAATTCTACGCTCCCAAACGCCATCTCCGATCGACCAGTCACGCCCTCGCCGCCGTCCCCCGCATCCGAAGAGCGACAACAGGAGGAAGGTCCTTCTCCCACCTGGCCGCCAAGACCTGGAACTCCCTCTCTCCCTCCCAAGACCACCTCTCCTTCAGGAAGAAGCTCAAGACCTGGCTGTTCGAGCAGTAGCGGACCCCCCCCCCAAGCGCCTTGAGACCCTCCGGGTGAGTAGTGCGCGTTATAAATGCCTTTGATTTATTGATTGATTGGATCTCTGATTCCACTCCGAAACGCGCGTCGGCGCTTTTGTTGCCCTTCCATTTTAATTGTATATATCGTTACATGTGTAACTATGTTGTATAGTATGAGTGTAGGTGTGGTATGACATCACTGATGACATCACTCATGACATCTCAAATGACATCACTCATGACATCACTCATGACATCATCCACGTGACAATCTGATGCACATACTGATGCTCTAATATAAACTTTGATACACCCATTGTAAAATGCTGACTACTATTTTTGAAACCATACACAGAAGAATGCCATGTACTTCATAGCACTCACTATTTCCTAGGGCTACACACACATCCAGTCACTTATACATGTAGTTACTCATCAATAGAGGACTATAATATGCACTCATACATCTATACATGCAGTCACACGCTGCCACTCATCCATAGAGTTACTCACATGCCTAGTCAGTAATGCAAAGAATGAATCACATACCCATTTAATCATGTATACAGTTATACACACCAACTTCGTTATTTTTAGACATACCACATCACTTTTTATACAGGTACTAAACACATACTTACTGTCTTATACAATCACTGATAGAAGCAGACACTTATTTATACACACACTCTTGAAATAACTTAGTCTCACGTATACTCATTTATATACTCCAACATTCACATATAGTGGCTTAAAACATATGTAGTTAGTCACAGAAATACCACTGAGACATTTATTAAGTCACCAACACACCGATAGACACACTAACTCACCCATACAGCCCTTTCCAGATGCACTTTTAATCCATACAACCACTGAATCACTTAGACATCTATGCACAGACTCATATACCTACCCACTCACACAGACTCTCAGGGACCCATACAGATACTCAGCCAACAAATCAGTAACCTATATAGACACTCATGTAGGTATTCAGCAACCCATGCAGTTGCTTACACACCAATGGAGAGACTAATACAAACTTTTACACAGTTTAGTCATTAACCCATGGATTCAGTAAGACACGTTCAATTACTCACTTATACAGTCAGTCACACACATACGAAATAATTCCTTTAGGCACTTGTAAATGCATTCATTCTTCAATGCACCTTGGCATATATATATATAAAACATATTTACAATTTATAGAAACACACATTCACTGGATGATGTCATGAGTGATGTCATGAGTGATGTCATTTGAGATGTCATCAGTGATGTCATCAGTGATGTCACTGACCATGTCATGAGTGATGTAATATGTGACATCATCAGCAGTGCATTGTGGGCACGCAAGTTATGATTAGCTCAACTAACTATAACAGGCAAATTTTTCAGTGAATTCTAACATTTTTTAAATGCTAATTCCTAACTATAACGTCTGTAAAACCTATGGTTTTTTCAGTGAATATATATATATATATATATATATATATATATATATATATAACCTACTGGCGGTCGCCAGTAAGTATTTATAGTTAGGACCTATTATCCATAGGAAATCCGCAACAATCTATTTGGAATAACTTTGGCGCCGGTTGACAAATCTTCGCGAAATTTTCAACACTCGTGGCCCGCTCCGGTTCACTCCTATCCTGAAAGGTTCGGGGTGATTCATCAAGCGGGGGCCGAGAAAAAAGGGGGGTCCCAAAACATGTTTTCCCCATGCAATTTTCCATAGGGAACGTTAGTCGCAGCTACAGCCCGAACTGCTGAACGGAATTACATCAAATTTGGCAAAAAGGTAGCCCTTGGTTCACACTCGTGCCTTTTGATTAAATGGTGTAAATCTGTTCAGTAGTTCCTGAGAAAATCAAAAGTAAAATCATAGATATATCTATGGGCGCGGTGGATCCGCGCACCCTTCCGAGCATGAGCTGTATGCCAATTGGCTATCAACACTCCAAACCAGGAAGTGTTGGCAGCCATCTTGTGCCTCTGTAGAACCGAGGCACAAGAAAAGAGAAGAAAAAACATACATAACACAAAATGGGGCAGGGTAGAAACACCCTGACCCCCTAGGCCTGCTCAGGGGGTCCCACAAGGAACCCCAGGGCCCAAAAATCGGCAAAATCCGCGCTGGGTGTGCAGATCCTGCCGATAAAAAAAAATCAAAGCGCGGGCTCCTGTGTTTCGTTGCTAATTTGCCCCCGGGGGGCCAAATCCTGGGGGCTATGCAAGTATTGGGTTGGGGGGCCCAAAGGGGCCCCGGAGACCGCCACCCCTGGGTTTTATGGAAATATGTGGGGGAGCTCACAGCTCCCCCTGCCCTGGGGAACGGGTCTTCAAAAATGAATGGCTGGGGGGGCTCAAAGGCCCCCCAAACCCCAAGGACCGCCACCCCCCAGGGCTTTGTGAAAATATTTGCAGGGGCTCATGGCCCCCCCCCCGTAGGCCCGGGGACCGCCACCCTCCTGGGCTTGTGTATTTGTTAAAATAAAAAAAGAAATACCCTGTGTGGGGGGGCTCAAGCCCCCTACATGCCCCAGGGACCGCCACCTCCCCGGGGCTCTAAATATGTAAATTAGGGGGTCAGTGACGGACCCCAAAGCCACGGGGACCACCAACCCCCAGGGCTTTCTAAATTGGTGGGACGGGGGGCATGCGGCCCCCACCATGGAGCCAATGATGGCCCTGGGGACCACCACCCCCCGGGGCCGGCTCTTTCAGTGTCCCGGGGTGCCCACCCCCATGACACTGCTGTTTGCTATGGCAGGGCAGGAGCCTCGTGGCTCCCACCCTGCCATAGCAAACTTGGTTTGAATTTTGAAAGTTGGAGCAGGGAAACGTGCTCTCTCTTTCAAAATTCAAACCAAATTGCTTTTCCACACGGGGAGCTGCATCTTAGCAGCTCCCCATGTGGAAAAGCAATGCTGGTTCCCGCAGGAGGCGGGGAGCCGGTGGGACCTTGAAGGGATTGGGGACCCCCCATGGCCCCCAACGGAGAGGGCCAGCACCAGGGATGGGGTCCCCGGGGCTATTGGTGGCCCTGGAGGGGGCCAAGCAGCCTCCCCCCCCCAATTGTTTTAAAAAAAATTATAAAGGCAGGCCCGGGGGATGGTGTCCCTGGGGCCTTTAGTGGCCAGAGGAGGACGGCAACGCAGCCCCCCTCCAAAAAAAATAATTAGGAAAAAAGGCCATGCCCTGGAGGATGGGGTTCCCCAGGCTGATTAAGGCCTCAGGAGGGGGCCACGCAGCCCCTTTCCCAAATTTGTAATTTTTTTAAAAAAATAGGGGGCAGGCCCTGGGGGATGGGATCCCCAAGGCCAAAAAATAAGAAAAAGATGGGGGGCTATGCAGCCCCCCTTTAAAAAAGAAAAAGAAATAATGGCATCGCACCAGAGGCCACGGCCCCTCGTTTCAGCACTCTGCAAACGCGCTCCCTGGCGTGTTTGTGGAGGGGGAACAAATTCCCCTTGAATACTGGGGGTCCCTGAGGGCCAACTAGCACCCCAGGAACCTCCAGTATGCACCAGGGGGCTGCGGTGATTCAAGGGGGGGTAATCCCCCAACTTAAAACGCGCCACGGGGTGCGTTTGCACAGTGGTGAAGGAAGGGGGCGGGGCCTGATGTGATATGTGTGCAAACACGCACTGTGGCGCGTTTTAAGTTCAGGAATTAATTCCTCTTCAATCCGGAGGGTCCCTGGGGGTCAACTAGCCCATCAGGTACCTCCAGTAAGCACCACGGAGTTGCGTTGCAGAGTGTTGTAAAAAGGGGTGTGGCCTCTGAACACCTCTCTGCAAGGCAGCTCTCTGGTGCAAACTAGAGGTACCTGGTGGGATAGTTGGCCCCCAGGGACCCTCAGGATTGAGGAGGAATTAATTCCCCAACTTAAACCGTGCCACAGGGTGTGTTTGCAGACATGTCACTTCAGGCCAAGCCTCTTTCCTTCACCACTGTGGAAACGCACCCCATGGCGTGTTTTAAGGGCAGGTTTACACAGTGGTGAAGGGAGGGGACGGGGCCTGAGGTGACGTGTGCAAACACGCCCTGTGGCGCGTTTTAAGTTGCGGAAATAATTCCCCTTCAATCCTAAGGGATCCCGGGGGCCAACTAGCCCACCAAGTGCTTCCAGTAAGTGCCACTGCGCTGCGTTGCAGAGAGGTGGTGCAGGCTCTGCCCCTTATAACATCTCTATGCAATGGTGCTTACTGGAGGTACCTACTGGGGTAATTTGCCCCTAAGGAGTCTCAGGATTCAAGGGGAGTTAATCTCCCAACTTAAAATGGCCACAGGGCGTGTTTACACAGTGGGAAAGGGAGGGGACGGGGCCTGAGGTGACGTGTGCAAACACGCCCTATGGCGCGTTTTAAGGCCTTGCCCATTTTCTCTGCAAGGCAGCTCTGTGGTGCTAACTAGAGATACCTGATGGGCTAGTTGTACCCAAGGGACACTCAGGATTCAAGGGGACTTTATCCCCCAAATTAAAATGGCCATAGGGCATGTTTGCACACTTCAGCTCAGCCCCCCTCCCTTCACAAGTGTGCAAACGCACCATGTGGTGCGTTTTAAGAGATAGTTTTAATACCCCTGCCCTGTTATATACTAGGGGCTTACAGAGTAGGTAATGCTAATAACAGGGGTACCCCAATGCATAGTGTTCCTTAGTGTATGTAGGTGTTTTAAGTGTCTTTTAGCATAGCACTGGCTCTGGGACTGGTTAGTCAGAGTCAGTTACCACCAGTACCCATCTGAAAAAGTTGAGGGTACAGGATGATTTCGCAACAAAGACTCTTTCTCCTCCTCTGTTTGTTCTTTCTGCACGTCTTCCTTCTTCCGGAACTTTTCTTTGTCTTTGAGGACTTCTGTAGCTTCTTTCTGCATTTATTTTTATTCTTTCTGTGTGTTTTTTCTTCTTTCTTCACATGTCCTATCTCTGTAGGCATAGTTAGAAATTAGCATTTAAAAAACCTTTGAAATTCACCTAAAAACCATAGGTTTAAGGCACGTTATAGTTAGGAATTAGCATTTAAAAAACCTTAGAAATTCACAGAAAAAACCATAGGTTTTAGGTGTGTTATAGTTAGCTGGACATTTCACTCGTACAAAACTATGGAAATTCCCCCATTATAGTTAGTTCAGCTAACTATAACTCGCGCCCCCGCAATGCACTGCTGATGATGACACATATTACATCACTCATGACATGGTCAGTGACATCACTGATGACATCACTGATGACATCTCAAATGACATCATTGATGACATCACTGATGACATCATCCATGTGATAATTTGATGCATCTTCTCACACCTTAATATAACCTTTGATACACCCACTCTAAATTACAGACTGCCATTCTCAAAACCATAGACACTCCAACACCAATAACTATATACCCACTTACTGATTCTTAGGTCTACACACCTATCCACTCACTCACCCGTACAGTCACTCATACTTATGGTCACTCAGTACAGGACTATCATATGCACTCATACACCTACATAGACACTCACTCACTGCCACTCATCCACAGAGGTACTCACACACCTGCTCAGTCATGCAAATAATTAATCACACTGCCATTTACTCACCTATACAGTTATACACACACCAGCTCAATTACTCATACAAATACTAGCACATTCTTACGCTTTTATACAATCAATGATACAAGCACACACTCATCCATACAGCCACTCTAACAATCACACACTCTCACTTATAGCCATTTATGTATGCCAACACACATATATACTGCCTTTCACATATGTAGCTATTCACACATATACCACTGAAATATACATTCACTCACTAACACAACCATACACACACACACACACCCATACAGTCCATCACAGGTGCACTCTTGAAACCATGCACCCAGTGAATCACCCAGTCACACATGTATGCACAGAGTCACACACACCCCACCCACTCAAACACTCAGGCACCCATACAGATACTCAGACAACAATTTATAACCCATATAGATACTCATGTAGCTATTTGCAAACCCCTGTAGCCACTTACACACCAACAGACAGATGGATACAGACATTCACACAGTTTAGTCACTAACCCATGCATTCAGTAAGATACATTTAATCACTCACCTATAGAGTCAGTCATGCACCTACAAAATCATCCATTCACACACTTATACACCCAGGAAACTATAACTCACGCGACCGCAATCCTCTGCTGATGACGTCAGATATTACATCACTGATGACATATGTGTCTTTATGAAAAATAAATATTTGTAATATATGTATAGCTAAAGATTAATGGAAGAAGACATGGGTAAATAAGTGTCTATATACAGTGATGTAATATCTGACGTCATCAGCAGAGGATTGCGGTCGCGTGAGTTATAGTTGCCTGCACTAACTATAACGGGGGAATTTCATTGGTTTTTTACGAGTGAAATGTCCAGCTAACTATAACATGTGTGAAACCTATGGTTTTTTAAGTGAATTTGCAAGGTTTTTTAAATGCTAATTCGTAACTATAACGTTTGTGAAACCTATGGTTTTTTCAGTGAATATATATATATATATATATGTATGTATGCTTCCTCACGATTGCACTATTCCATTCTGGGGTTTGGAAATCATAGACGCCACTCCGGGAACCAGTTTAAAAAAAAATGGTTCATTTATTTAATCACCAGTGCAATAAGGGGATAGTCTACTTGACCTTAGAGTCCTGGCATCTAGCTTGTCCTTTAGTAGTGTTCGTGACCATAGTCCATCAATTGTGTTTACGTTTTTTTGGTCGTAACTAGATCACACATTATATTTATCCTATCAAGCAATTAATCTTTATCATTCAGGATAAAATTCATGTAAAATACATTAATTTAAACATATTGCTTGAATAAAATAATTTCACAGATCATGCAGAAAAGTGGCAACTCAATTTATTATCACAGTAAAGTACTGAAGTTGATGAAGTTTTTATACAATGCAAGTGCTTTTTTGTTCATTGACCAGCATTTCAAATATAGAGGAGCCATTCCTATCTGTGTAGATGCAACTATATAGATAATTATATATATATAAATATATAGATATATATCTTTACCCCGCTAATTCAACTTTAGATTTTTTGAAGCCACTGCACATTTTCAAATAGATTCCTGCTGTTTCACTGTCTTTCATTTCTACATTCACACACAGAATTGTGGAGAAGTCAAGTATCTTGGAACAGTCAATAATACATGTGGAATGGATTCTCCTAGGTGAGAATTTCTTGTTATCATTCATGAAAGGCATGGATGGCTACACTTCTTGATTTTTCCTTTTTACATCACTAGAACATAAGAAAATGTGCTTTCAAGGATCTCATCTTGGACAAAAAATTTGATTTTCCTATAACAAATCCTAGTGCTGAAGGGGAAGAAGATATTTGTGTTCTGATAAGAAGACAGAATCGACAGTAAAGGAACAGTTCGACTGAAGTGTATATTTTACTTCTACCTTTCTGGTTCCATTCCCTACAATGAAGTTTCAACCCAGCCAAAGCCCGGTGTAGCTTTATAGTTATAAGAATGTTATGTCTTTGTCAAAAAATAATCTGATTCCATTTATTCTGGCAGATTTGTGACAGCCATGCAAATCTTATAAAAATCAAATCTGTCCGGTGAACAAAATCTGCTTGTGTAAGATTTTTGCAAATGACAAAAAAGTACTGGGCCTCATTTATGAGGCCCCTTGCACCACCGGAATATCACTTTTTATGATGTTCCGTGGCACAGAAGCCTGCTCCGTATTCATGAGGCAGCACTAAGCCACTTTGTTTGGCTTAATACTGCCTTGTAAATATTGTCACCTTTCACTTTTTCAGCATTAAAGGGGCATGCAATAGTCATTGCTGGGGGCGTTCCCACAACATCCATGGCATTTTAACAATGCCCCAGATTTACGAGAAATCGTAAATCTGAGGCAGCATCAAAAACGTATGCATCCCCAGAGGAGGCGTAAGGGAGGTACAACGAGGAGAAATAACTTTATCCTTTTTCTATGTGTGCTCTATGGTGCAAAGGTGCCTGCATTGGGGCACGGCAGCCTATCATGCGCTGGCACAGGGAAAAAGGGCAGGAATGCGCTGTATCACATATATACGGTGCATTCCTGCCCTTTTTTTTCACCATAGGGCAGGGCAGCAGGAAGGCTTGCTGTGCTGCCCTAAGGCAAAACCTCGGGCCACTATTTTTACTCCAATGTAAACGTTGCAGACAGGAAAAAAACATTGTCACACAAACGACAAAACATGTCTGTTTTCATTTTTTTATTGGTGTTGATTGCTGAGGTTATTTCACTTTAAAACTGGAATAATAAGAGAACTATTGAAATCTCTTTCATTATACTGATGTGTTTGCTTTCCATTGTGTTATGTGTGTGGAGTTTCAGATACACATTCGCGTCCAAGAACATGTACCTTGGAGAAATGAAATTGCATTTTATATGAAAAGTTCTTTACAATAAACCCAGGTATCTAATTCCCGACTTGATTCAACAATTATTTCAGATGGGAAATCTGCACCCGAAGTCTTAACCAGGAAAACCCTGACAGAGTGACATCTCTTCAATAGAGCAATTGTCCTAATATATAGATTCGATTCTCAGGGCCTGGGGACATTGTGTCCTTTTGTGGTATTTTCTTTTTTTTTTTTAGCTGTGCTGCTAAGTGCCAAGAAATACTACAGCAAGAATTATGTCTGAATATAAAGTTTAGAATACATTCTTTATGTCACACATCTGTTTGGCTTTGATAATAGCAAACCCTAGTACTGCATTGCGCCATTTATTACATAAACCAGGAAACTGGGCTGTATAATCAAAACGTATTTAAGAGTGTAATGGACTACAAAAAGAGTCACATTAAGCACAATACTTATGTTGCTTGAAAAACCATTTGTTTCCCTCTTTAAAAGTCAGGGAGCCTCATGAGGGTGTGGCTTAGCCAACACCCAAGATGGTGCCCTGAATCCAAAGCTCTGCCGAACCAGAGCATTCACGAGCCTCTTGCAGCATCTGAAGGAGGTGCAGACGGCAGTCCTTCACAGGAAAGAATGGTGGAAGTTGCTGTGGCACCAGGGCAGTAATTTTCTTTAAGTTACAAGCACTCTTTGCTTGGCTTTGCCGTCATGACTGTTTCTTCTGAAGCAGCTGCCATTTTGAGAACCTGTAATTATGCGGCTGCTCATCACTAGAGCATTGATGGACCCCCTGCAAAGTCTGGAGGAGGTGCAGATGGCAGCCCCCTTTATAAGAAAGCATGGCGAAGGTCGTTGTTGTGCCATGCTAGTAACTCTCTTTGGAATGCGATCATATTTTGCTTGGTTTTCATGTCGCAGCCATTTCTTCTGAAGGGGCCACCATTTTGAGAAGTTGTAACTTTACCGCTACATATCACTAGAAAAGCGGTATGAATTGACTATTTGTTTATTTTTTCTCTTCTTATACTTTTACTTTTGGCAATCCCAGAACCTGAAGACAAGTTTGTCAATAACCAGTGAAGACCTTTCTGTGTTTTTTTTTTATTTGCCCTTTGCCGGTTGCTTATGACCCCTTTACCTCATCAGATATCAGTCTTTTCCTTTAAAGGCAGGTTAAAAAAGCCACAATTCATATGTGAACCCAAAAAACAGCTACCTATTCCCTAAGGAAGTTCTTCTAGTAAGGAAAATTAATTTTTGGAAACAATAACTTCCTCTGAAGGGATGGCTACCTCTGCGGCATCACACAATTCCTCTCAGTAGTCCACCTAAAGTACATCTCAATCTCCTTCCTCTTCTTCTAAAAGACTGAAGCAAGACCCTTCGTCACCTGAGAAAACTATGCCTTCAATCTCTCTAGAATTATTGTTGGAGGAGATTAGGGCACTGCAACCCTTTGTTGAGGAAACAAATAATCGTATCCAAAAACTGGATGTCAAATGAACACTACTGGAAAATTGTGTCTCTATAGTGGAACAGCAGGTGGTGGACTTGCATGAAGGCACAGCTAAACTTCGGCTTTTGGAAAAAGAGTTTGTCCAACTCAAAAAACAGGAGGAAGACTTGGGAAACAGAAATAGGAGGACTTGTTTGTGCATGTATGGTCTTCCTGAGGCACTTGAAGGTGATGATCCTGTTTCCTTCTTTACATACTTTCTTCCAAAAGTGCTGGATATGTCATCTTCTACTTTGCTTAATATTCAGAGGGCTCATAGGCTGGGACCTCTTCTCACTTCTTCCACATCACCTGAAAAACCTAAAGGAATTATCATACGATCCCTGCAATGTCCAGATTTGATGCTGGTTCTTGCTGCAGCTAGGGCTAAGCGGCAGGAGTCCAGGATGACTTTAGTACCACTGCTGCCAGGAGAAAGGAGTTCCTAGGTTTTCGACTTTCTTTAAAGGCTTTGGGTGTGCATTATGGTCTTTTTCATCACTGCATTTTTAAAGTCACCTAGCAAAACAAGACTTCCACTTTTGAAAACCCAGCAGAACTTAATAGATTTATACAATCTCTCAGTTCGCTGGACACCATGGATACAGGTGGTACTTCTTTGCATTGACTTCCCTTTTAATTACATTTTGTCTGTCCGTTCTTTGTGTTCGATAACCCTTGTGTGCTGGATATTGTAAGATGTGATAGGTGTTCCTATGATTGTTAAACTGGTTCTTCATTGTGGTTATTTGATGTTATAGTAAATTTATTATGGTGTCCGTCTTCTTTGTTCTTGTCGCTATTATATCATATTTGGTAATATAACATGTTGTTTTATCCACCTCCCTTTTCACAGATCCATTCAATTTGTCTGCACAGTGCATCAGTCCACATCGGTGTGTGCTTTCAGATGTGGCATAGACTCCTCCCTCTCGGGTGTGTCATCTGTTTTGTGTCGTCACCACCCCAGTTCTTTTCTGTTCCCCTACAGGTATGGTTTTTTTCTTCTTCAGTCATCTGATTAAGGACTTGTACTGTTTTCTCTCTTAGCTATTTCTTCCCCAGGGAGACATCCTTTACATCGCATGTAATACATCTAATGCCATTACAGTGCGGTCATTACAATGACCGCATTGTTACATCACATAACTTTACAACATAAGTCATTACAAAGACTTGCTGTAGGTAGCACAAGGTGTTGGATTCAAAATCCAACACGTTCCCTACTGTTGCACACACTGGAGTTGAAATAGTAAATTATACTATTCTAACATCCAGCACCCCATACAGCAAGTCATCGTAATGACTTGTGTTGTAAAGGTATGCAATGTAACGACCGCGTTGTAATGCTCCCTTTCCTTTTAGTTTCTTTTCTTTCTCTCTGATTGTATTCCTATACTGCATTCTCTCTCCTTTCTACTATTTAATAGATTTTTCATATATGCCTCATTGTTTTCCAATACTTTTTTCTTGATGGTGTATT
This sequence comes from Triturus cristatus, assembly GCF_964204655.1. Taxonomy (NCBI): domain Eukaryota; kingdom Metazoa; phylum Chordata; class Amphibia; order Caudata; family Salamandridae; genus Triturus; species Triturus cristatus. Next base: position 1,080,289,429 of record NC_140592.1, on the reverse strand, counting down.
AATTCAGAGAAATCACATGAAATATTAAAGGATCTCTTAATCGGATCAAGCAACAGAGGGTGTTATCCCATCTAGGTAAATCTAATCCTGGTTTGTTTTTTCCTCAGAAAACTTACCTTCATTCTGAAGCTTTGACATTTAAGCGAGCTTGGATTGGCTATGTGTTTGTTTCCCCATCAATTAATAAGAGGAATGGAGTTGTGAGTCTGGTTAAAAAATTCCTTAATGTTAATATGGTCTCAACAAATAGACTACACGGGTAGGTGGATTATAGTAAGTCTTATCATAGATAATGTCCCCCACACTATTATGAATGTTTAGGCTCCAACACAATCAGATACTGCTTTTTTTGCCTATCATCGCACAAAAATGTACACAATTTCATGACTCTCACTTTATTTTAGGAGGGGACTGTAATAAAATAATGGACCCGTTTTTAGATAGACAATCCTCAGTTCACTTTTCAGCCCATAAGATGCATAAACAATTTCACTCTACTGTTCATAAGGGAGCCTTGGTGGATTCTTAGAGATTGTTTAATCCAACTACCCGGTAATATACTTTTTATTCTGCTTCTCATGGTTCACTTTCATTACTTGATCATATATTTCTCTCTAAGTCTCCTGCACAGCTTATCATACAATCACATTTTTCTCCAATTGTACTTCCTGATCACGCAATGTTATTGATAATATAGAATTCTCTCCTTCCCTACTCTATAATACTTTCAAATCCTAAGAATAGGAGAGTAGGATCTGCTTCACATGGGTACCCCCACTTTTTGCTGGTGTTTCACTGTTTTTCGACCTTAGTCTGGCTGTGGCCCTGCTAATCAGGACCACAGCCTAGCTGCTTCCTCTCTAAAATGGTTTCCATGTACATTTGGTACATCTCTAATTGGATTCTGGAGTATCTTATAAGTCCCTAGTATATGGTATACTATGTACCCAGGGCATAGGTACCTCAGAGGCCTACCAGGGGCTGCAGCATATATTATGCCATCCCTGGGAAGCACTCCAAAATGACACCACCATTCTGCTACTGCAGCCTGGGTAAGGTGGTGCATGCAGTTCTGGCGGCGGGGGTAGCATTCCACCCTTCTAGAGGGAGAGACATGTTCACACTGGTCTACCCGGTAAAGACTTTCTAGAGCCCTGGCATCACAAATAAGATGCCACAGACACGGGTCTGGCCTCCTGCTGCTGACTGAAACTCTGGCAGGGGAGGCCTGGACAATAGGTTTCCTGTCCCAGGGAGGTGTAACCACCTCCCCAGACAGGCAGATGTGTCTAGGGGCTGGGCTGGAGCACTCTCTGGTGCTTTGAAGTTCTGCACTGGGGGCACACTTGTTGTCCCTGTGCATAGTCCAGTTCAAACCAGTTGCAGAGGCTACCTGTCCCTGCTCTGGTGCAAAACTGGACAAAGGAAATGGGTGTAACCTCCCCTCTTTCCAAACCCTCCCATAGGTGGGTCCCCAGAGTATGTCCAACCCCCTATCCTAGTATAAGTATAGGAACCCAGTCTTTGAGACTTCAGATTATCATGGACGAAACTCTGCAACATATATCCTGGACCTTTGACTTTCTATTTCAAATATAAGATGGAAGAAATCTCCCTTGGGGCCAAGGAGTGACTCCCATGCTTGGCAGGCACCAAAGAAGCAACTGTCCGGTCTGTAACTCTGAAGCTCCCACCAGACGCCAAAGTCTTTGCATCACCAGAGGTGGATTTCCAGACTTCCCCGTGGATACCCTCAGTCCACAGCAAAGCTGAGGCCCGTGGCTATTGTGGGTGAAGTGGAGCCATGACCCCTGCACACCGTGAACTTTTGCTGGTACATCATCAGCCTTGGGCACCTACTGCACTAAGGATCTCTGGCCTCCACTCCACGAGTGACCCGTGGGCCAGTTTCCAGTGCGACTGCTTGAGGCTTCTTTATGATTACTAGCCTGTTGGCTAGCGGGTCCCCACGAAGGCAACTCCTTTTCTGATTGGGCTTTCCTGGTTGCTCTAGACGTGCTATGACTTACCTTTGCTGGGTGAGTCCCCCAGACTTAGCTGGTCTGCACTGAAGTCTTTCTTCTATTTCCACTTGACTTGCCATTGCCAAGGCTTGTTGGGTCCATTCTGGTCGCCGACACCACAGCACTCGACAAACTTTGTGGGAGAGCTCGAATCCAGCTCCTGGTCATCATCGACTCCTCCTGGCCCTCGTGGCTGAAGAGTCAAGACACCCATCAACTCACCTGAAGCACCTGACATCTGTGGGCATTGGACTATTGTGCCCCTGGTCACTGGTAAGTGACCCAGACTCTGTCCCCTCTGCTTTCAGGTTCCTTCCATCCTCGATCCAGGCTTGGATCTCTTCGGACACTTCTCTTCATGGCAGCAGCACTTCTTTGCTAGCTTCCATTGAAAACAACGCCGTGACCCGACACCAAAAGACACCTATGCACCCGGCTTCCCTGGGTGAGGTAACTCGATTACTCCGGTGCTCCCGTGGGTGTTGCTCCTAGACACCTCTAAGTCCAAAAGGGTTTGCTTGAAGTCATCCTCTAAGTGTCCTTAACTTGTAATTTTCCAACCGCGACTTTCCCCATAGAAGTTAACAACGATTTGCGCCTCTGTTCTAACACTGCACGTGTCACCCGTGGGTCCCCTACGTCACTACCTTGGGTGGTTCCTTGGGGCCCAAGCGCTTCTAAAGGCTCTAGGCCTTGTGTCTAGTTCAGTCGTGGTTCTTATACCACATTATTAGTATATGGTTTGGTACTAGACTAGAGGGTTGTGTTTTATCTTAAATACTAATATTTTGAATATATACCTGGTGTGGTTGTACTTTCATTTGATCATTCAAGAGATTATAGATTGGTAAAACAAGCTGATTTACATTCCTTCAAGACTTAGCCTGAAGGCTGCTCTCCATAGCTACCACTAGGATAGCTTTCAATAAAGGTTGTCTTTAACCTATCACCATAAGGGGTTGTTTGGACTGGTACAAGGTGCCCACTTTAATTAGTGGACAGCATATACCAGGCCAACTTCTCACATTGGTGTGCAGCGTGTGGGATTCCAGCTTGCTATTGTTTTACCAGATAATCTCAATTGAATTGATCAATTGAAAACCACTAAAGGTACTTTAGGTACATATAATATCAAGCTTAGTATACAGTAATTTCTACTGAACTTAGAGTTTTGTGTCAAGGGCTTAGCACACCCTTTCTACAACTCAAGAGAGTTTAGTAGGCCACACTAGTGTAGGTAGTGCAATACACCACACCACACTAGTAATGTCTAATCAGCCAGGAACCAGTGGGTCCCTGCCAGAAGCCAGTGGGCTTCTCCTCCCCTATAAGTATGAGGATCTCAGCTTTGCTCAGCTTAGGGCCTTATGTTCTATTAGGAAGCTGAAGACAGGCAAAAGCCCAACCACCCAGCATCTCTTGGAGATACTCAGGCTGGATGATCTCTCAGGGCCTAGTGGGCCTGAAGGGGTAGGCAAAGTGGGTGGGGCAGAATTTGAGGGTGTACCTAGGGGTGGAACTCCCCCTGGCCCAACCTCTGATGCTGACCAGACTAATGACAGTGATAAGGATCTGGACAACCCAGCTCCACTGGATGAGGATGATGAGGAAGAACACAATGCTCCCCTCTTTGTCTCTCCAGGAAGAGTTGAAAGTAGGGTTAGAAGGGATAGATCTCTCTCAAGGGAGTCTGTCCTGTCTACCTCATCTGTAGGGACCTCTATTTCACCTCACAGAGGGAGGGAAACCCCCCAGGAGAGGAGAGAGAGACTGCTGAAGTATGAGCAAGCTCAGCTTCACCTCAGAAAACAGCAGATGGCTCTAGATAAGGAAGCCCTAGAGCTCTACAGAGCTAGAACAAAGGAGGGACTAGAGTCCTTTGGTGGCAGCAACTTCCCTAGAGATAGGGAGAGGTCTTATGACCACAGAAACCTAAGTAAGATTGTCCCTCCCTACCAGAGTGGGGATGACATCCACAAATGGATAACTGCCTTGGAGAGGGCCTGTAAAGTACAGAGGGTCCCCCAAGGGTAGTGGGCAGCAATCTTATGGCTCTCCTTTGCAGACAAAGGTAGAGATAAGCTCCTCACTGTAAGAGAAGAGGATGCTGATGACTACCAGGTCTTGAAATGTGCACTGATAGATGGATTTGGCCTAACCACTGAACAATACAGGTTAAAGTTCAGGGATACCCAAAAGGCACAAAATCAAGACTGGGTGGACATTGTTGACTGTTCTGCTAAGGCTCTGGAAGGTTGGTTATTGGGCAGGAAGGTGTGTGACTTCACGGGATTGTACAATCTGACAATTAGGGAGAAGATTCTTAATAACTGTCAAAATCAGCTGTTGCACCAGTACCTGCTAGACTCTGATCTGACCTCTCCCCAATAATTGGGAAAGAAGGCAGACAAATGGGTCCGAACCAGGGTGAGGCAGAAGGAACAGAACCAAGGTGGTGACCCAAAGAAGCAAGGTTCTAAGAACTCTGACAAGGGTGGGGAGAAGGGTAAAGACCAGAAGTCTTCACAAGGGCCCCAAAAATCTTCTTCAAGTGAGGATTCGCAGTCTAACAAAGGGAAATGCCAAAATAAACCATGGTGCAAAATCTGTAAGCAAAAGACACAATGGACCACTGATTGCACCAAGTCCAAAGAGAATACTCCATCCCCCACCAATGCCCCTAAGGCACCTGCTCCCCCTAGTGCAGTTACAATTGGTGGTGGGAGTACACAAGCCAAGGGTTTAGTAGGGTTGACCCTGGGTACTGAGTTGGGCTCTGGCCTAGTCAGAGAAAAAACTCAGGCTGTTCTTGTCTGTGAAAGGGGCAAGGATATGACCCCCTCTGTGAGTCCCAGTAACTTGGGCAAGTACAGGCAACAGCCTTTAATCAATGGAGTACCGGCTTTGGCACTCACGGAAACAGGAGCAAGTGTCCCTATGGTGACAAAAGATCTTGTGGATCCTGGGCAGATTATACTTGGTGAAATGTACCAGGTGACCAATGCTAGCAACGTCAGAACAGACCATTCTCTGGCAGTTGTTAACTTCTCCTGGTGAGGGGTTACTGGCCTTAAGAAGGTTGTGGGGAGTGCAAACCTACCAGTCGAACGCTTCTTTTTCAATGATCTAGAGACTGCAGCTTGGGCAGAAGTAGAGCTCAGGACTCATGCAGAAATGTTGGGCATCCCTGCATATATGTTTGCTGTGACCAGGTCACAGGCCAACATGTCTGGAACTGAACAGGCCTTGGATTCTGGAACAATGGACCAAGTGCCATCCAAGAGGAGGAGCAGAAGGATTAAGGCAGAGCCTTCCCCACTGACTCAGAAGGAGGATCAGTCTCTTGAGGGAGATGATCACAGTCCTGGAGAAGGAACTGACCCAGAGGAGCTTGAGCCTGATCAGGTTGAGTTCTTGGGGACAGGAGGCCCTTCCAGGGCAGATCTGAGCCAGCAGCAGCAGAACTGACCCTCTCTTGAACCCCTCAGACAGCAAGCTGCTGCTGAGGCTGCTGGGAATGCTAGTGGTCTCCATAAGGTGTATTGGGATGATTGACTCCTGTATTCAGAGTGTAGAGACTCCAAGCCTGGTGCCACCAGGAGGTTGGTTATAGCTCTGAAGTTCAGGGGCTTCCTATTGACCCTAGCCCATGATATTCCTTTAGCAGGACACCTGGGCCAGAACAAGACTTGGGACAGACTTGTCCCTCACTTTCACGGGCCCCACATGTCTGCAGACACAAAGGAGTTTTGCCGCTCCTGTGTAACCTGCCAAGCCAGTGGCAAAGCAGGTGGTACTGCAAAGGGCCCCCTGATACAACTACTGTCGTACTTTAAAATTTTGGACCGCGTAGGAGGCAGGGCCCTACCCCTGTCTATCCCGGTATTAGCGAACCGCGAATGGTCAATGCGGTATGTACAAGTGCTTTGTGTAACCTTTTAGCTATGAATGCACTGTGTATACATTATTACATCGACTTCGTGGGTTCCATCTTAGAGCGGTGGCCATCTTATGGTTGCCCTCACATAGGCTACATATCATGAAGCAAATACGGGCCTTTTAGAGCACATGTGCCTTCCTTTGACTTCTCTGTGACCTGGGCAGCTTGGCTCCGCTGGCCCAGGTCAGTCCGGTCCCACGAGCTCCCCGTCCTACGGCCACCTGTGATTAGCATCAGGGCTTGACACACCATAAAGCCTTTTCATCCTACACGAGCCTCCAGCTAATCTCTTTCACACCTGACTGTTCCTGCTTTATGGCTTGTTTTCCAAACAGGAGATGCTCGTGTTTATTGGGGCCTGTTGATATCTGATGTGGGATCTGAGCCTTGCTGGGTAAATAATTGTGGGCTGGCTTAACTGGAATGTGGGATGGTCATCATGACTCTGCCTTTTCGTTTGTAATGAATACATTTATATGGCCATATCATAAAACAAGGAATGTATGCCTGAAGCAGGATATTTTGTATTTAAGGAGAAGCCCGTTTCTGTAACTTTTAGCAGTCTCCTGAGAACATACACGCTGTTGTACTTCTAGGATACCTGTAATTGGTCTGCAGCCAATAAACTGATCTTTGACTTCACCCAGAAGACTCTGTGTTTCTGAAGGTCTGAAACAGGAAGAACCCGAAGTCATAGGGTGTGTTCCCCTGCACCGCTGGGCTTAAAATTCCCAGTACTTCAGTTGGCGCCCCACTCGGGACGATTTCAGCGGTACCGGTCCAAGCCAGAGGTTCGTGAGGAGCTTCGTGTGGAAATTCTGGAGGAAGGCCGCCACTTCATCGACCCCTGCATGTCGACGTGGTACGAAAGTCTTTTCTGCGAGGTTCTCCGCGTCCCGACGGCTACGAAGGACTGCTGCCCTGATTAATCGCCCTGTTTTGAACCCTTGACGATTTTGGTAGAGCGAAACAATCGAGAGAGTCTTCTGGTGACGCCATTGATCATCGATATTCAGTTAAGTATAAGTGGAGCGTCTCCCAGTTTTGTTTGGTATCCTTCGGGATTATTTTAATTTGGAGTTTGCAAACGCCAAAGCCAGAGGACTCGTGTATTCACAAGACTATCATAATCGATAATCCTTTGAAGTTTGGAACTAGACTAGTGAGCGAAGATGCCTGGTGCTAGTGTATTTGGAAGATTATTTTGTTTGGGTTGTGGAAGGGATTTCCAGTTAGAGGATTCATGTCCGGTTCCTCCAATTGGAACTCCAACTTATGAGCTTTATGTAAAACATGGCGTGGGCCCCATTGCATATAATGAAGTATGGATCCGATACACCAGAAAGGACGGTGTTTTAAAATGGCCCCAAAATGGTAGTTTCGATACAGATATCTTAGATAATTTGGAAGTGAAATTGTTTAAAAAGAAAGCCCGGCCGGCGATGTTTGATTCTTTCCGCCTATGGCGAAAGGAAGCCAAACAGAAGGAAATTAAGCTAGCGAAAAGAAATAAGAGAGAAAGAGGTATGTCAGTGATGCAAGCAGCTGTGCAATTTAAAGATAATGAGGAGGAACAAATGAATGAACAGCTACACAGACAGCGCAAACTAGGGATTGATAAATTTTACCCTGCTTTGTCACCCCTTGTGCAAGATGAGACAAAAGAGAAAGAGAAAGATTCCCTAATGTCCCATTTGCTAAGTTCGCCACCCCCATATGCGCAAAATGCCACAGCACCTCCACAGCTTGTAAATGTGCAGCCTCCAGTAAATATGCCTCAAGCCTTCCCGCAGCCGCCAGCTCCTCTTCAGCTGGCTCCTATCCCTGCAGTGCAGCCCTCTCAAGGGCCGCCAGTTTTGTTACCTGTTACCCCCGCGCTTCCTGCGACTTTGCCTAGCACGCCAGCGGCTTCCCCTGGCGCTCCTTCTTACACTACCCAGGTACCTGTATCTGAATCCGTTTTTCTTCCCTCTGTCTATCCCCCTGTTTTCGCCTCAACTTCTCCTTCAGCACGACAACGACTAGCTAATGTAGTTACTAGTTTAATGACGCCTCTCTTTGGGTCATCTAGTGCGACTCCTGGCTTACAGCGTAAGCAATTGCGCAGTCAGCTGCCTGGTCCCGACGAGAAAGAGGTGTTAGATCATCTGGCGCGTAGGTGGATTGGTTTCCCTTCACTCTATGATGTGGAATCAGTTGTTAACGTTTTTCACCAATGGGATGCCCCAAAACAGAGGTATGTCTTTGATAAGATGTGTGAATTCCTCTGTGAGGAATTGGACGATAATGGTGCAAACCGAAACCCACAGGAATTGTGTCGAGTGCGATTTGATTTTGAAACAGGTATAATTGTGGGCCCCAATGTAGATAAAGCAGTTGCGACTTTACTGTCCCTCAGAAATGGGGATTGTCAGCAATCATTGTTCGAACAGGAACTCCCTGTGGGGAAAAAGGTAAAAGCGCGCCAATATCCGATGCGTGAGGTTCCCCCAGTTTGGAGACCTGATGATCCAAATGCTAATCCACCTAGCACATTTTCAGCGTGTTTGGGTGCATGTCCCATGGAAGCGATCTGAGGTGTTAGCACTTAAGCAGACATTGCCTGACCCCCGTAAAAACCCTACAGGATATTATAAGGAGTTATCCCAAACTGCAGAATCGTGTGTCATGAATCTGGCTGACATAGATATGTTATTCGGGAATGTTGTTCCACAGCCTTTATGGGGATCCATCCGTAATACGGATCATGCTGCAGAGCTAGGGGGTACATGGGCTAATATCGTTGCTGCAGACGCTAGACAAGTTGGTGGCGCAAAGCCTGACCCTTTGGTAGCAGAACTCCCTGGTAGAATTATCACATACATGAAAACTATAATGCCCGCGATGCGCGTAAATTGGGATAAACTATCCGCATGTAAGCAGAAGAAAGATGAGACAGTGTCTGATTTCTTTACCAGGTTTGAAGAAACGTTTATCGACCACAGTGGTCAAGACATGAGCACTGAAGGTGGCCAACGGTTATTTGTTGATAAATTTGTGCAGAATCTACTTCCCGAGTTGTGTAAAAAATTAAAAGACTCAGAAAGTTCCTGGGCTGTTTCCTCTTCAGCGTAAATACTGGCTACTGCACAGTATTATGAGAATAGAGATAAAGATGAGAAGGATAGAACAGATAAGAAAACGAAAGAACTGAAAACAAAGGTCCTCTTGCAGCAGGCTTATCCACCACGTGGAGGACAGAATAATTATAGGCAAACACAAGGTATCTATCAGCAGCCCCAACAATTTCAGAATAATCAGCAAATGAATGGGTATTATCAACCACGAATCCCTGTAGGTCCCAACCAATGTTCATATTGCAAAGAGGAAGGTCATTTTAAATATAATTGCCCTAAATTAATGCAGCGTAACAGTAATGCGTATGGCGCAATTATACCTCTTGCGCCATACGCATTACTGTTACGCTGCATTAATTTAGGGCAACTATATTTAAAATGACCTTCCTCTTTGCAATATGAACATTGGTTGGGACCTACAGGGATTCGTGGTTGATAATACCCATTCATTTGCTGATTATTCTGAAATTGTTGGGGCTGCTGATAGATACCTTGTGTTTGCCTATAATTATTCTGTCCTCCACGTGGTGGATAAGGTGGTCAGCAAGCTCCTAGAGGCAGAGGGCGTGGAAATGCTCCCCAGAACGTGCGTCCTCTTCCGCCTCAAAATACCATAAATAGCTTTGATCAGCAAGCCAACGCGACTGGTAATACAGCTCAGTACTACAATAATGATTATTATGGAGAAGACGACAATGTAGAAGATAATGATTACTAGGACAGCCGTAGACAGAGAGAGGGAGTTGTTTCAGTGCCAGTGGATCAGAGCGGACCTTATGTTAAAGTAACTACAGCAAATGTAACGGAGCCCTTTCTGCTGGATACTGGTGCTGCAAAGAGTTCAATTATGCATTCAAAACTCCCTGGCGCGCCTTTGTCTGGCGAAATGAATGTTTCAGTAGGTTTTTCTGGCGCCCCAGTTAGGAACCCGATTTCTAGTCCTATGTCACTTTCTGTTGGACCTTGCGAGTTAAAAGCACCCCTCATCCTAACGACAGGTTGTGGTGAAAATTTGCTAGGATTAGATTTGCTAAAACGATTGCATGCGAGGCTATATTGTTCTCCCTCAGGAGTACAACTTACATTAGGTAAGAAAGTGATTTCCCCAATGTATTTGTCTAAAAATGCAGTGCCACCTGAATTATCATCCCTTCCGGATGTCCTTTGGGCTACTGGTCCCAATGATGTGGGTCTTTTGGAAATACCGCCATACGTGGTCACTTTAAAAGCCAATGTCAGATTGCCACACATTCCCCAGTACAAGATCTCCAATGAAGGTCAGAAAGCATTGTTAGCAATTGTCAGTGATTTGATTAAAAAGGGTGTAATTGAAGAGACAAGAGGCAACGTTTGCAATAGTCCTGTTTTACCTGTCTTAAAACGAACGGACCCTTCACAGCCACCTGTTTACAGATTTGTGATTGATCTTAGAGAGGTAAATAAGATTGTTGTGCCACAGTTTCCAGTTGTCCCTGATATAACTGCCTTGTTAACCATGATTCCAGCCTCCGCTGCATGGTTTTCAGTGATCGATTTAAAGAATGCTTTCTTTAGCATCCCAATTGCAGAGGAGAGCAGAGACATTTTTGGCTTCAGTTTAGGAGGTCGAAGCTTCCGCTTCAAACGCGCTCCCCAGGGCTACTGTGAAAGTCCATCAATATACAGTCAGGCTTTAAAAGCGCAGCTTGATGCACTGGTTTTACCTAGTGGCGCTATCCTCATTCAGTATGTTGACGATTTGCTAATCGCCGCGGATACTGAAGAGATTTGCAAAGAAGCCACATTGTCATTGTTGTGTCATTTGTCTGTCTTTCATCACAAAGTGTCTCTCTCAAAGATGCAATATTGTCGACAAGAAGTGACCTACTTAGGTCATCTCTTATCGAAGGAGGGAAGGAAACTGACCCCAGAAAGAATTCAAGCCATTGCACAATTGAGTGTGCCTAGAACACAGAGAGAAGTGCGTGCTTTCTTGGGCATTACTTCATACTGTAGGCACTGGATACCAAATTTTTCCTTGTTGGCAAAACCTTTGTTAGCATTAACATGCAAAGACACACCGAATCCTATCCCATGGTCTGAAGAGTGTCAGAAAAGTTTTTTGTAATTGCGTAATGCATTGTGTTCAGCTCCTGTGTTGGGTACCCTTGACTACAGTAAGCCTTTTACATTGTATGTTCATGAAAAAGATGGTTGCGCATTATCAGTGTTAACACAGCCTTTTGGCGATAGACCGCGTCCATGCGCATATTTTTCGTCAACCTTGGACCCGGTAGCGAGGGCATTGCCAAGTTGTCTGAGAGCCACAGCCGCCGCAGCTATGTCTATTCGACAGTCTGCTGGCCTAGTAATGGATAATACATTGATTGTTATGGTTCCACATGCTGTGGACACATTGTTAAACAGGACCAAGACACAACACTTAACTAGTGCGCGATTATCCGGATATGAGCTGACACTGTTAGCAAATCATATACACATAAAGAGATGCAACACGTTGAATCCAGCTACACTATTACCAATTCCAGCAGACCTAGATGAGATTGAGCAACATGATTGTTTGTTCAGAACAGAAGAAGAGACGAAAGGGAGAGTAGATCTTAAAGATACTCCCCTGACTGAGTGTGATGGTACTTTATGGGTGGATGGTTCGTGTTTCAAGCTTCCAAATGGTGATACGACTGCTGCATATGCTATCACGACTTTGCACACGATTGTTGAAACTGCACGTGTGCCACAAAATTCAGCTCAAGCAGCAGAATTGATTGCCCTTACGTGAGCATGCGTGTTGTCTGAAGGAATGAAAGTGAACATATATACGGATAGCCAGTACGCCTTTGGCGTGGCGCACAGTTTTGGGCGATTGTGGAAAGAACGTGTGGGTTCCTGACTTCGCATGGAGCTAAGATTCAGAATGGCAAGTTGGTGAATGATCTCCTTGAGTCGCTGACCCTACCGTTACAAGTTGCGATTATGAAATGCAGTGCGCACAAGAAAATCACTGATGATGTTGGTCGTGGTAATGCGTTTGCTGATGAAACCGCGAAAGAAACAGCAAAAGATGTGAAGACTCGAATGTATGTTGCAGGCCCTGCAAGATGGATTGGTGATGTTGGAATGTGTGAAAACACGATAGAGAGTGTAAAGTCCCTTCAAGCTGAAGCCACAGAGAAAGAGTTGAGCAAGTGGAGAGAAAGTATGGGTAAGTTGGATGAGAATGGTTGTTGGATTGGTTTGTCAGAACATAGGCGATGGTTGTTACCTGATGCGTATGTGCTTCCAGTGGTTACTATGGCGCATGGAATGGCACATATCAGTACGAAAGGAATCTGTAAGTTGTTGGCTCCAGTATGGCAGAATGCTGGAATTCCCAAGTGTGCAGAGAATGTGGTCAAGAATTGTATGGTATGCTTGAAATACAACCCTGGTAGGGGAACCCCAACTCCAGCTGGTCATTTTGCGCCCCCATCATATCCATTTGAAGTTTTGCAGCTAGATTTTATCCACATGGAAAGGTGCAACAACCTAACCCTGGGCGCGACACTACGCTTCGCCCACGTAGTGTACGTAGCGCTGCCTGCTTCGCAGTTTTCGAAGTAGGCGAAGCAGGCAGCGCCTACGCACACGCGAGGGCGAAGCGTAGCTGCCTGCCGCCCACCACCCGCCTCCCGCCCGCCCTACTTTTAAAAGCTAAAATAAATTTGTAATAAAGCAAATTAAAGGCACTTACCTGACGCGCGGCGTCTCCCGGGGCTCCCTCTTCCTGGTTTTCAATTTTCCTGACAAATGCGCATGCGCGGACGCCCGCGCATGGGCATTACTCGCAAGAAATGCGCATGCGCGGGCGTCCGCGCATGCGCATTTGTCAGGAAAATTGAAAACCAGGAAGAGGGAGCCCCGGGAGACGCCGCGCGTCAGGTAAGTGCCTTTAATTTGCTTTATTACAAATTAATTTTATCTTTTAAAAGTAGGGTGGGTGGGTGGCGGGTGGCGCGTAGTGGGGCTACGCGAAGCGCGTAGTGTGCGTACATTCAGGCACACTACGTGCTGCTTCACGTAGCCCCACTACGCCCACTACGCCCACCCTTACAACAACCTTAAATATGTATTGGTGGTTGTCTGCGCTTTTTAAAAATGGATAGAGGCCTATCCCCTAAAAGACAGCACTGCTCTATCCACAGCCAAAGCCCTTGTGAAGGAATTTTTTCCTAGGTTTGGAATGCCAAGAATGGTGTGGAGTGATAATGGGAGTGAGTTTGTGGGACGAGTGATGAAGAATATGTGTGAGGGGTTAGGGATTAAGCAAAAGTTCCACGCTGCAAATCACCCCCAATCAGCTGGATTAGTTGAGCGCTACAATGGCGCTCTAAAACTCAAGCTGGCCAAAATCCAAGCGAGCTCCGGTCTTAAATGGCCTGACGCTCTGCCTCTAGCACTCCTGTCCACCAGAATGACCGCACATTCACGAGTGGGACTTAGCCCATACGAGATTATTTTTGGCCGCCTGGCCAATGTATGGGGTGTGCCAAGACCGGCGAAATTCAGCGAAATCGAACATCCAGTACTGCTTGATTACTTGTACGAATTGACGGCTAAATTGCGGGTTTTACACCAACAGGTGCATGATACTCTCCCCCAGGCCTCTGAGACTCCAGGACACCCTATCGACCCTGGCACATGGGTGCTCATCAAGAATTTCCAGCGCAAAAGCAACGATGAGCCCCGTTGGATTGGCCCTCATCTCGTACTTCTGTCTACAAGATCAGCTGTTCGAGTAAAGGGGAAAAAGAACTGGATCCACGGCGCCCACATCAAAAGGATCCCTTTTCCTCTGCCGTATGACCAGTGGGTCCAGGAGGGTATCGCTGACTCTGAAACAGACATTGTACCTCGTTTTGTGCCGTTCAGTGATGCACGCGTAAGAGGCACAGCTTCAGCACAGGAAAGTGACGATATTTTGCAAGAAGCTGTGCCACCGTCAATTCGATTGGACACTACAGAGCCTGAACTCTTGTTTCAAGATCAGACAGTACCTGGCCGTTTTCACTATAACTTAAGACCAAGGCCTATGGACAAATAAATATTCTTTCCCTTACCTTTTTGTTTTTTGATATCATAGCTCTCCCATCTGAAGGACTTTCTTGATTTTTGTTTTTCGAACCACCATCCGGGTTCAGCCGCAGGGTCGCGGTGCCAAGACTTTGGGGTACAGGCCGAAGACGTTAGGTCAACGGTTCTGGTTGGTCTAGGGTGTTCCCTGGACTGACAGGCGTACTCCTTAGCAGAAGATACTCACCCACCGCGAGCGGCACGATTAGAGGATGGAGTTTTTCAAGATGGAGAGACTCGCTGAAGAAATGAACTCTAAAGCAAGAATGTGAAAAAAAATGAAGAGCAAATGTTTTGTATTTTTATGTCTGTTTGTATTATGTAGTATGGTAGTGTTTACTGTAGGATTTGTATTCTTCTCCTCTCAAGAGCCCATTGCACCCACTGTACAGCCTATACCTCCTCCTACTGTCTCCTCACACTCTTTTCACCCTCTGCCTGAACATGAACAAGCTAGACGATCAGAGTTTGTAAACCACTCGTTTATTCAGCTCCTGCACCAGCACCAACTAGTCATGAATACAACCAATTGCTGGGTGTGTGGTTTAATGCCACATACCATTAATAAGGGTATTCCGTATCTAGTGCTGCCGTTTAGTTACAATGGATCGTCATGGGCATTCCAGACCATGTTTCTCTTTGCATTAGACGCCTACTCCCCGCGACAACCACGTTCCATCAGACCTAGCACAAATAATAAAGCTTTAATGAAAGGAGTTGCCGATATGAGCAGAGATATCGACGCATACTCATCTATTCCTAAGGAGGAATTGAGAGCTTATGTAGGGTGGAACGCGACGGGGTATAGTATTAGTCTGGGTGAAAGACAGCGAAAAGTTTCATCCCCAATTTGGGTCGCACCCCACATAGGTCGGTTCTGTTTACAAGGTAATGGTCAGAATCCAAGAGCTCAACTGGGGAGAAGTGACTGTACTGAAACGTACACTTTTCCGTCACAGTTTTCCCCTGCGTTTTTGGCTGCCAAGGGTACATATTTTGTCTGCAACGACCGAGCATATACATGGTTGCCCCCTGATTTCTCGGGCACATGTTATATTGCAAATCTGCTACCGCCAACATTCACTGCTGCCTCCGACTATCACAAGACCAGAGTTGTGAGAGGCGTGATTAGTAAGGAGGATACTGCCAGTCAGGAAGCGGGAGACTTCTTTTTGGGTTTCCTGCCGTTTTTGGGACCTATGGTCAATAGTAGGAACCTGAGACAACTGACTCGTGTGGTTGAATCCACTGTTAATGTTACGGCTGGTGCACTTGGTAATTTAACAGCTGAGCTCCAAGCGGATCGCCTCATGACTTTGCAGAACCGCATGGTTCTAGACGTTATACTTGCAGACCGCGGTGGGGTATGTAAGGTTATCCAATCTAGTTGTTGCATTTTCATACCAGATAACGCTCCAACAGTTTATCAAGCCATCTCCAAACTGCATAGAATATCTGAATCCATACACGTGGATAAAGGAGATTGGTCACTAGTGGGGTGGTTCTGGGAACTGATATCTGCCTGGGGTTGGAAGATTCTGATGGTCATTGGAATGATCTTAGCCATCCTTTTCCTGTTCTGTCTGTGCATACAGTGTGCTCCTGCGATATGTGGCCTCTGTGCTACATTATGTGTAAGGAAACCTGTATCGAGGGACGAACTAAGTAATAGGATGATGCTACAGCAACATCTCCATGACTTCGTGAATATTGACCTAGACTCGGATTGAAATGAGTATAGTTATTGCCTATTTAAGGGCAAAAGGAGGGTCTGTCGTACTTTAAAATTTTGGACCGCGTAGGAGGCAGGGCCCTACCCCTGACTATCCCGGTATTAGCGAACCGCGAATGGTCAATGCGGTATGTACAAGTGCTTTGTGTAACCTTTTAGCTATGAATGCACTGTGTATACGTTATTATACATTGACTTTGTGGGTTCCATCTTAGAGCGGTGGCCATCTTATGGTTGCCCTCACATAGGCTACATATCATGAAGCAAATACGGGCCTTTTAGAGCACATGTGCCTTCCTTTGACTTCTCTGTGACCTGGGCAGCTTGGCTCTGCTGGCCCAGGTCAGTCCTGTCCCACGAGCTCCCCGTCCTACGGCCACCTGTGATTAGCATCAGGGCTTGACACACCATAAAGCCTTTTCATCCTACACGAGCCTCCAGCTAATCTCTTTCACACCTGACTGTTCCTGCTTTATGAACTGGTAAAGGGATGCCTTCAAGGGATTAATTTGGATACTTAGTTGTATATTTTGGCAATTATTTGATATAGGATAATTATTTTCCTATAAAACTGAATTCCATCAGTATTCACGTATTTCTAAATTGTATCTTATACATCAGTCATATAGATCAATAAATGAAGAAAGAAAACAAAATTCATTGAGAATCAATCAAACTAGAAAAAGCAGAAAAAGCAACGGGTGTGTAAAAACGAAACTTTATATCAATCAATGAAGTCAATGAAATCAAGGGTACTGAAAGTGGACAGTTATACAGATAGTGGAAGGAAATGGTACAATCAATTGTTCCTTCACATGAACTTAATCAAACACTTTTTCACAATAATAGTAAATAATTATAAAGAAAAAAGTGTGACAGTCGACGTTTCGGTCTTTTAAATATCCATTCATAAGACCATCGTCAGGACAAGTCGATTAAAAGGTGACCCCTTATTCTTTGGGGGATTATCTCCCAAACAAGAAACCTGATGAAATTGGAGAGTATCGAAGTCTGGTGATATTTAGATCTCACTTTTGTGAAGCGCGTGTCTTCAATTTAATACTACTGGCAATTCTCAGTAGTTATGGCCAAATCCAAACATCAAGTGGCTTAATTCAAATAGAAGGAGAATTGAATCTCACTTCAACCGGCACGTGTCCTCAGTCGATTAAAACTCGCGGTTCACCAGCGGTTACACGGGCGGCATGCCACTATCTGTATAACTGTCCACTTTCAGTACCCTTGATTTCATTGACTTCATTGATTGATATAAAGTTTCGTTTTTACACACCCGTTGCTTTTTCTGCTTTTTCTAGTTTGATTGATTCTCAATGAATTTTGTTTTCTTTCTTCATTTATTGATCTATATGACTGATGTATAAGATACAATTTAGAAATACGTGAATACTGATGGAATTCAGTTTTATAGGAAAATAATTATCCTATATCAAATAATTGCCAAAATATACAACTAAGTATCCAAATTAATCCCTTGAAGGCATCCCTTTACCAGTTCATGTTACATTACCCAAGCCCTCAAGGGTTTATTGGGTCGTCCATTTTCTATATCAGTTCCTGCTTTATGGCTTGTTTTCCAAACAGGAGATGCTCGTGTTTATTGGGGCCTGTTGATATCTGATGTGGGATCTGAGCCTTGCTGGGTAAATAATTGTGGACTGGCTTAACTGGAATGTGGGATGGTCATCATGACTCTGCCTTTTCATTTGTAATGTATACATTTATATGGCCATATCATAAAACAAGGAATGTATGCCTGAAGCAGGATATTTTGTATTTAAGGAGAAGCCCGTTTCTGTAACTTTTAGCAGTCTCCTGAGAACATACACGCTGTTGTACTTCTAGGATACCTGTAATTGGTCTGCAGCCAATAAACTGATCTTTGACTTCACCCAGAAGACTCTGTGTTTCTGTAGGTCTGAAACAGGAAGAACCCGAAGTCATAGGGTGTGTTCCCCTGCACCGCTGGGCTTAAAATTCCCAGTACTTCACTACCTGTGGTGGGGGTGCCCTTTGAAAGGGTGGGGATTGACATTGTTGGTCCCATGGATCCCCAAACAGCATCTGGGAACAGATTTATCCTAGTGGTAGTGGATCATGCTACCAGGTACCCAGAAGCTATTCCCCTTAGGACCACTACAGCACCTGTGGTGGCAAGAGCCCTGTTAGGAATCTTCTCAAGAGTGGTGTGAGAAGTTGGCCTGGTATATGCTGTTCACTAGTTAAAGTGGACACCTTGTACCAGTACAATTCGACTTTTATGGTAGTAGGTTTAAGACAACCTTTTAAAGAAAGCTATCCTAGTGGTAGCTGTGGAGAGCAGCCTTCAGGCTAAGTTTTTAGAGGAATGTAAAGCAGCTTGTTTTACCTTATAATCTGTTGAATTACTAAATGAAAGGACACCACACAGGTATATATATCAAATATATATGTATTTATTACTAGACACACTCTACTAATCTCTTTATGAGATTAGAAGTCAGGAACATATGCACAAATCAACGTTTCACAATAAATTAAGCACAAATATGGCTGGGGCCCTAGGGGCGTACCAGACCATATACTAAAAAAGAGACTTAAGAACAACGACTTAAGAAGGGACAAGGGCTAGGGCCTTCAGAAGCGCTGGGGCCTCACTAATCCACCCAAGGCAGGTAAGTAAAGGGCTCACGGGAGACGCATGCAGTGTGAGAACACAGCCACGGATCCCAATTGACTTCAATGGAGCAAGTCGCGGTTGGAATTTTAGAGTTTTAGGATACTTTGAGAGAGTATACAAGCAAGTCACTCACAGGGCAAGTAGTCCTAGAGCCAACACACACAGGAGCACCATAGTACTAGAGTTACCTCACCCAGGGAAGCCAGGTGCATAGGTGTCTTTTGGTCTCAGGTCGCGGTGTCGTTTTCAATGGGAGCCAAAGAAGACTTGCTACTTGTGAAGACAGAAGAAGTGTCCGGTGGAATCCAAGGCTGGATTCAGAAGAAAGAAGACCTGAAAGCAGAGGGGACAGTGTTCAAAGTCACTTGTCAGTGACCCGGGGCAAGGAAGCTGGATGCCCACAGTCATCGGATGATTTCAGGTGATCACAGGTGTCTTCACTCTGCAGCCACGAGGTCCAGGAGGTGTCAACGATGACCAGGAGCTGGATTCGGCGTGTACCATGAAGTTTGCAGCTTACTGCGGTGTCGGTGACCAGATTGGAGCCAACAAGCCTTGGTAACAGCAAGTCTTGTGGAATGTGTAAAAAGTAAGCGTTGCAGACCAGCAAGATCTGAGGAACTCACCCAGTGAGGGTAAGTCAGGGCAGGCCTGGAGCAACTAGGGGAGCCCTTTGGAACTGTAGAAAACTCTTCTGGGGACCCACAAGCCAACCGGCAAGGGATTGCAAAGATGCTTTGGGAGGATTCCCTCAACAGGGGCCCACGGTCACTCGGGATGGGGTAAACCCACTTCCCTTTGTCCAGTTTCATGCCAGAGCAGGGGCAGGTAGCCCCTGAGCCGGTTTGAACTGGCATATACACAGAGGAGCCTACTGCTCCCCCAGTGCAGGACTTCAAAGCACTCTTGGAGTGCACCCACCCAGCCCCAATACACTAAACCCTGTCTGGGAGGTGGTCACACCTCCCTGTGACAGGATACCCATTGTTGGGCCTCTTCCACTGTGAGTTTCGGTCATCAGCAGGAGGGCAGCCCAGTGTCTGTGACTGGTGGCATCCATTTTGTGATGCCAGGGCTCTTCAGGATTCTACCGCATTTCCACAGTAGGTACATGTCTATCCCTCTAGAAGGGTGGGATCATACACCCACACCAGTTACTGGTGTGGGGGTATGATTCCAAAGTGTTTGACACCAAACACAACATATTTTGATGTAGCCATCCCAAAGTTAGCATTAACCGCGAGGTTATAATGCACTTAAGAGTATATGGTTTGACCGCATTCACAAACAGCCCCAGAGAATAGACTCTGAGAGCTGCAGAGGGGCCCTGCTCATGCAGAAGCACCCCCTCACATGGAAACCAAGCACCCTGCCCTCAGGATTGATGGGGCCTGCCTTAGGAGTGACTGATAGGTTTAAATGTGTGTGCAGGGAGAGATATAGTGAACCTATATCTCAGTGAGGAGTGCTAGCATCACCTCACCCAGGCTGCAGTAGCAGGCCTGTGGTGTCAGATTTAGTCTGCTTCCCAGGGGTGGCATAATACATGCTGCAGCCCCTAGTAGGCCTGTGAAGTACCTATGCCCTTGGTACCTAAGGTACCATATACTAGGGGCTCATAAGGTACCACAGTATCCAATCACTAGTGCATCTAATATGCACTCCAAGTTCTTTAGAGAGAACAGAGAGGCTGGGGCTCTGATTAGCAGGGTCCCAGCCAGACTATAGCCAGAAACCAGTGTAAACATCAGAAAAAAAGTGGGGGCAACATAAGGTGCAGATCCTACTCTCCTACACAACCCGCCCAAACGCAGGGACACTAAACTAACCTTGACCAGTTGAGTCTTCGTGTTCTAAGTGGAAATACCTTGAGAGTCCATCTGCATTGGCATGTTGGGTCCCAGGTCTATGTTCCACTGTATAGTCCATCCCCTGTAGGGAAATGGACCACCTTAAAAGTTTTGGGTTTTCAGCTTTCATCTGTTTGAGCCATAGGAGGGGCTTGTGGTCAGTCTGAACAATGTAGTGAGTGCCAAACAAGTATGGCCTCAGCTTCTTCAGGGCCCACACCACAGCAAAAGCCTCCCTCTCTATAGCTGACCAAAGTTTCTCTCTAGGGGTCAGCTTTCTGCTAATAAAAGCTACTGGCTGGTCTTGACCTTCATCATCCAGTTGAGACAGTACAGCTTCCACACCCAGCTCAGAAGCATCTGTTTGGACAATGAACTTTTTTGGTGTAGTCTGGACTCTGTAAGATGGGGGCAGTGCACATGGCCTGCTTTAGGTCTTCAAATGTCTTCCGACAGCTAGCTGTCCACTGAACCTTTTTTGGCATTTTCTTTGAGATAAGATCATTCAAGGGGGTCACTTGTAGTGGAGGCAGCGTTTTAGATACATACATTGCTATGTTAGCATACGCGCCTTAGATGTTAGAAACGCCATCTTGCCACTTTTGCTGCTTTTGTACACGACACTGCAGATCCATGTTAGTATTTGAAAACTGCTTGCTTGCCTTTTCTTCACATGAGAACTGTCTGTTGTTCACATCCCTAGACGTGCACTGGGACCTTGGTTTGAACATTGTGTGCAGAAACAGTCTGAGCCACCAAACAATGTATGTTTTTGAGTTCAGGTTGATCGGCCCACGCTCTAGCCATAACACGCACACAGCTGCAAATATCTGAAAGTCGAGAGCCTTTAATATTGCAGTTTGCATGCATTAGATACACATTCTGGAGAAGAACTTTTCCAGACGCAGAGCAAAGCTGATCCTGTGATGTGATTCACCTAAGCTGATCTTTACAGTATGGGGTTCCCCATTCAAACCTAGAGACGTTCTATTAGTACAATAATACTAGCTCACTAGTGAAGGGAGGATGGTTGTATTCCACTATCATTTGTAATATGATTTCTCCCTATATTTTCTATGATATTGTAACAATGCTGATGGTTTTAATTGTAATCATTTGTCTGCTTATGCTAGCCAAAGTACTGCATCTTAGGACACGTAGTTTATAAAATAAACATTTTAAACTTTACCGTGTCTCTGATTACTCTTGTTGTGAACTGATATGAGAATAATAACAAACAGGTATTTCTGATTCCCACCATTCCTGAGAGTACTCTAAAGTCGCATGTTCTGGGTTCTCTAATCATTGGTAGCTTCCATATGGTATGAAGAGTGAATGAGACGCTGATGCTGGTTGGATAGGGGTTCTGGGTACTGAGGTGAGTTTTTGGTACACCGCAATTCACTGAGGTCCTGGTTTCCTGCACATAGTACTGTGCATGAGCAGAATCCCTGCAACATGGCGCACTTAACGTTTGGTCTTCTGATTTGAAATGCCTTAGTAGTGCTTATATTAGTCCACAACACCCTCACTCTTGTTTCCGGATAGCGGGAGTGACGGTTTTAACCTACCTGTTTGTTCGATAGGTTCCCTCAAGCTTGTTAATTAAAAAGGTTTTTATATTTCTGAACCATTGTGCTACGGTATATCCATTGTTGTTCTTCTCTGTGTCCTTATGGCGGTCGATATTGCAGCGCATAGCCGGACACCTCTGCGATGTCATTTGACGCAGTTTGGGGTGCCGGACGATGGGATAGCCGTTATTTTTGTGGTGAGTGCGGATGCATCATACCCCTACGAGTTGTTTTACTGTTTTACTCTTGGGTGACTATGCCGGCGGTGAATGCGGATGATAATATGTTTCACTCCTATACTCCCCTGCAGATCCCAGCAAATTATACGCCATATAGGACGCAAGAAATTCCTATTTCGGCTTGGCAGCATTACATTTGGTTTAATGGCACCATTCCCCATACGGTTACACTGGTTGGAATGGGCCCTTTATCAATTCCAGGGGCCACTTGGCCGGTACTAGCTGGATTTACACCTCATCCTCGTTATTTGAATGTTGCGGTGGATGAGTTGCGTGTCCTCCATACAGCCCTGATTACTGTATATAGGGCTTTAGTGCAATACGTTTCGCGCAACGTGCAGGTGGGGGCACCTGCCGTTGCAGGACACCCAGCTGGCCAGGCCGGGGTTGTTATTAGTCCCGTCATGGTTAATTCGGTAATGGGCAAGCGCCCCCAGAATAAGGACGATTTGCCTTATTGGCTTGCTGAGAAATTTGAGCAGCTGGAAGCAGTATTTCCGCACTCTACTCCTGTGGAGAAACACAGCATTATCACCATTAGTTTGCAAAAAGACTTAGGGCCTCATGTAGGTAGCCAAATACCGGTCGGTAACGGCCGATTTTCGGTAATTATACCGTTACCGACCGGTATTTTGGCCATTGGTATGTAGGGGGACAAACTTTGCTTTCGGAATTTACCGAATCAGTAAAATTACCGATTCGGTAATAATACCGAATCGGTAATGTTACCGAATCGGTAACTTTTCCGAATCGGTAATTTTACCGATTCGGTAAATTCCGAAAGCAAAATCGAGATGTAGGGGGAGTGTGTGTGTGTGTTTAAGAGTCGGTATTTACCACCAACTTATAGTTGGTGGTAAATAATGAATGTATGTGTAAATGCATTTTTACGCGCGTAGCAGTGTGCAATGTGGCATACATACATGCCCTTAGGGCATGTATGTGTGCCACATGTGCACACATGGCCGAATCAGGGGTGCAACAGGGTGTCAATGTGACACCCTGCCACCCTTGTATGTGTTCCCCCCATTACCGAATCGGTATTTACCGATTCGGTAATGAGGCATACCTTCCCATCAATGGGAAGGTATGCCTCATTACCGAATCGGTAAATACCGATTCGGTAATTACCGACTAGTAACGATTCGGTAAAAAATACCGACTCATTACCTACATACCAGTTACCACTTCTAAAATACCGATTCGGTATCGTTCGGTATTTTAGAAGTGGTAACTGGTATGCTACCTACATGAGGCCCTTAGTCCCGGAGGTGTCCAATTGTGACAACTGGTGTAAGGTTTTTGCAGCGGTCTACTTGAAGTGCTTCGGCAACAGGGTTCTCGTCCTGTGTCTCCTGTACAGGCGACTGGTGAACGCACATATGATTTGCGCAATCGCACTAGTATTAGCTCACCTGATAGATTTCAGGGTACTGAACAAAGTTCTCCTCGTTCTTCACAGGAAACATCGGCCTAACAGTCCGGTGGCCGGGAACGTGGCAAAGGTCGGGGTGCCCAACAAGGTCGTGAGCAACCCCGTCAGCCTCACGGTATAGGCAAGCAGGACAAGTTTGCACGTCAACGTCCCCAGTTTCAGAAGAAGAAAGTTGCTGCGCTAACAGCAAGGTATGCCACAGATAGTGAGAACGCAACTTCGGAACCTGACATGGGCACTAACGCTGCTCGACAGCGCAGAGGAGGTTACAGTAGTGCGGCAAGCACTGCATCCATATCTGGAGGTGACAGCAACTGATACGTTTATAACTGTAGAAACTGTGGATACTAGAGTGGCTCCCCCTGACAGACTATATGACATAGTCCTCTTAATTGAAGGTGACATACAACATACAATACAAGGGATTTTTTGGGATAATCTGACCTCTTCCTATGACATTCTCTTAGCAGAGGCGACTGGCCCCCGGATTTCATTTTGGATGCTCCTAGGGGGAGGAGGTGATGCTCCCGTCCATTGCGCACACTGTGCCAAAGGAGCACGCTGAAAGGTTTGCCGAAGAGTGGGCTCAGGTGCTTGCTCCGGCTTTGGACCATACTCAGGTTGGGTGGGATAAATTGTCGCCAAGCCATGAGATTCCTTTACGGTCTATGCCCCAGCCGCAGCCCCAATATCCCATTCGACGCGAAGCTAGATCTCACGTCGCAGAAATCCTTGAGCAATTGGAATATCAGGGTGTTATTGAAACATGTGTGTCACCAATGAATAATCCTTTATTCACTGTAACCAAGCCTGATGGGTCGTACCGCCTAGTTTTGGATTACTGGCATTTGAACTCTCATTGTCGGAAATGTGCTGTACAGAATACCCACAGTTCTGCCCTCGTTTATAGTCTTGTGCGAAAAAGGTTTAAGACCACACTTGACAAATCCAATGGCTTTTACAGCCATAACCTGTCCTCTATTAGTAATCAGTGGACAGCGTTTACTTCTGGCGGCAAACAAAAACAGTTTAAGAGATTAGCCATGGGCTATAAAAACAGCCCTTACGTCTTTGCCGCACGTGTTGTCTCTCTGTTAGAGAGCATGGAGCCTGATGCGTACTCGTATGTTGATGATATCTATCTCACAGACGACGAGTTGTGGCCGCATCTGTGTCGCGTTGATCGCATCATTGTTATGTTTTCAGACTTCGGTTACAAATTCAACTTTGCGAAGTCTCAGATTGCAGAGTATACAGTGTTGTTTTTGGGCTACGAGCTCAACAATTAAGGTCGAGGGCTAGCCCCTCACTTCTTGGAGAAGTGCGCGTGTTTGCATGCTCCAACAACACTGAAGAAATTACAGTCTTTGCTGGGTTTTCTGAATTTCGGGCGTACGTACATTCCTGATTATGCCCAGCGTATCAAGCCGCTATATGCCTTGGTACAACCTACTTTTTCCAAATCGAGCTGGCTGCCAGAGCATTTAGCTATTTTGCAATCTTTGCAGGCTGACATTCTTGCTTCGAAATACTTACTGACACGTGATAACCACCCAAACCTGGTAATAAGAATTGTGCCAGGCGCAGTGGGTTTCACGTACTTAACATTCAATGAGGGCGATACCGTCCCCATTGCCTACAAATCACACTTGTACACTTCGGCTGAACTTCCCTTTTCCACAGTTGAAAAAGTTTTGACTGCGGTGCAGATGGCGATTCTGAAAGAACGAGCGCTGTCGCAGGGAAAACACATGTTGGTGGTTACACCATATCCTGCTTTAGAGGCGGTGACAAAAGCCCGTGTACCTAATTCTAAAGCTTTGCATCCACGTTGGATACAATGGGCCACTTCTTTGACATCGCCAGATGTCACCTATATCTTTGATGCCTCATTGCAGACTAGGGGTGGGCGTCAATTTCCGTTCCGCTCGCGGAAATTGCGACAATTCGACATTTTCGCGTTCTGCGCAGAACGCGAAAATGTCGAATTGTCGCAATTTCCGCGAGGGAATGGAAATTGTCGCCTTGAGTCCTTACTTTCCTGTCACAAAAATTAAACCTCAACAGGAAGCACTTACAGATATAAATAAAGCAGGGGCCCGAGTTGAAGCTCAAATTCAGTAACGCATTAATCAGCACAAAACATTCGGGAGCTAGGTCGAGGCTGGGCAGGTATGCTTTTCTCCCCATATCTACCGTCAAAAATTACCTGTGATCTTTGGTGGAGCTCTGTGCAGCCATGACTTTCTCAAGCGCAATCCCCTTGTAGTTCCTGACACCAGGAGGTTCTGTCTCCTCGTCTGCTGCTCTGATCGGTCTCTGGCCCTTTATAAACAAGAGGCATGTGAACTGCATGGAAGCCCCACCCCACACACCAGCGGTGGGCAACGTCTTCCCGCCCTTTCCCCCACTATGATGGACAGCTGACTCGAGGGACCCCAGGGCCGTCGGCGCCGTGGCAAAGTCAGCACTTACTGATTAGCCAGTAGAAAGTACTCGAGTAGAGGTATTGCACAAAACGGTGGCATCTTCTTGGGTAAATATGCAGGGCAGGAATCATTCTGGCACGATGCTCCTGTAACAAAAATGAAACCACAACCGGAAGCACTAATCTCCGCGAACACGCGAAATATCGCGTGATCGCGGAGATTTTGTGCCGTTTCGCAATATTTGGCGAAAGGCACTTCCGCTAATTCCGCCCACCCCTATTTCAGACTCAGGAGTACTTGCAGTATGAATTCATTCATCCAGCTCCTCTGTCTTTGCGCCCGCTTGAAGATTACCATTGTGTCATTTACACTGACGGTTCGGCGCAACAGGCGACGATATCAAGGCATGCCTATTCAGCGGCCTGCGCAATTGTGGCGGGTACTTTCAGGAATGGAGAATTCAAGTCTGATGCTGTGCATACGCAGTCATTGGGTGATTGTACCGCACAGTTGGCAGAGCTCCGTGCTCTGGTGCTTGCACTGAAGTTTGCTGATCCTCTGGTTACTACTCTTATCGTGAGTGACTCATTTTACTGTGTTCAGTCTTTTAACGACAATCTATTCTTTTGGTCTCAAAATGAATATTGCGATTCCAAGCACAATCAAGCATAAAATGCTTTGGGTTCGAGTGGCAGAACTTAAACAGCATCTGCCTCTCGTGAATGTAATTCACACTCTTGGTCACCAGCGAGTTGGTGTCCACGCTGTCGGCAACAGCTTAGCCCATATCCATTTACACACCTCCTATAGTACCCAGTCAGGCCTAAGAAGGCTCTCACCTGTGTCTGGGTGGTTGGAGCAACCCATTTCATGATGGTTTGGATTTTGCTCTGTAAAGGCTGAACATGGCCTCCACCTACAAGGTGGCCCAGGTACACAACCTGACTCTGCCCTATATGGCACTTAGTGGCCTTGATAGTGAGGCCTGCTTTCTGCAGGGCCTCCAAAACATTTCAGAGGTGGACCAGGTGATCCTGCCAGGAGGAACTAAAGACAGCAATATCATCTAGATAAGCTGAGCAATAAGTTTCCATCCCTGCCAGAACTTTGTTCACCAACCTCTGAAAAGTGGCAGGTGCATTCTTCAATCCAAAGGGCATCACCACAAAGTGGTAGTGCCCACCAGGGGTTGAAAATGCTGTTTTGGCCTTTGCATCATCAGCTAACCTGATTTGCCAGTAGCCAGCTGTTAGGCCAAATGTACTTAGATACTTGGCTGAAGCCAAAGTATCAATCAGCTCATCTGCCCTTGAAATTGGTTAGCCATCAGTCCTGGTGACTGCATTGAGGCCTCTGTAGTCTACACAAAACCTAATTTCTTTCTTACCACCCTGGGTATGAGGATTGGGTACTAGAACTACTGGACTAGCCCAAGGACTATCTGAAGGCTCAATCACACCTAACTCCAACGTTTTCTGGACTTCAGTCCTGATGCAGTTCCTGACATGGTCAGGTTGCCTGTAGATTTTACTCTTGACAGGCAGACTGTCCTCAGTGTCCACCTCATGGGTGCACCAGGTAGTCTGACTAGGGGTCAGGCTAAACATATGTCTGTACTGCTGCAGAACTTGTCTGCACTCAGTTTGCGGAAGGTCAGTGAGGCTGCTTGCCAAAGCAACACTATCTACTGACCCATCATCAGGGTTCTGTGAGAGCAGGTCTGGGAGAGGGTCACTCACATCCTCCTGTTCCTCATCAGTTACCATGAGCAAGCCCATGTCAGCCCTGTCAACATATGGTTTCAATCTGTTGACATGGATCACCCTCAGGGGGCTCCTGGGAGTTCCAAGATTCACCAGATAGGTGGCTTCTCCCTTTCGCTGAACAATTGTATGGGGGCCACTCCATTTGTCTTGGAGGGCTGCTGGGACTGCAGGCTCCAACACCCATACTTTCTGCCCTGGCTGGTACACAGTCAGCACAGCCGTTTGGTCATGCCAAGTTTTTTGTAATTCTTGGCTGGCCTCCAGGTTTTTGGTTGCCTTCTTTATGTATTCGGCCATCCTGGAGCGGAGACCAAGTACATAGTCCATCACATCCTGTTTGGGGGGTTTGAGAGGTAACTCCCAGCCCTCCTTCACCAAACATAATGGACCTCTTACAGGATGCTGAAACAGAAGTTCAAATGGGCTGTAGCCAACCGACTTCTGTGGAACCTCTCTGTATGCAAACAGAAGGCAGGGAAGAAGAAGGTCCCATTTTCGCCTAAGCTTTTCTGGGAGTCCTTTAATCATTCCCTTAAGGGTTTTGTTGAAACGTTCAACCAACCCATTGCATTGTGGGTGATAGGGGGTGGTGAATTTGTAAGTTACACCACACTCCTTCCATATTGCTTTTAGATATCCTGACATGAAGTTGGTATCTCTGTCAGATATGACCTCCTTTGGGAAACCCACTCTGGAGAAAACTCCAATGAGGGCTCTTGCCACCACAGGGGCTGTGGTGGTCCTCAGGGGAATGGCCTCTGGGTACCTGGTGGCATGATCCATTACCACCAGGTAAATCTGTGCCCAGGTAGTGGTATCAGGGGGGCCTTTGTTGTGCCACCTGACTTGCCACTGGCTTGGCAAGTGACACAGGAGCGACAAAACTCCTTGGTGTCTTCTGAAACATGTGCCCAATGAAAATGTGGCACAAGCCTGTCCCAGGTCTTGTTTTGGCCCAAGAGACCTGCTAAAGGGATGTCATGTGCTAGGGTCAAGAGGAACCCCCTAAACTTCTGAGGTATTACCAACCTCCTGGTGGCTCCAGGGGTTGGATCTCTACCCTCAGAATATAGGAGTCCCTCATCCCAAATAACTTTATGGGACCCACTAGCACTCCCAGCAGCCTCAGCAGCAGCCTGCTGTCTGAGGGGTTCAAGAGAGGGGCAGCACAGTTGCTCCTTACTCAGATCTTCCCTAGAAGGGCCCCCTGCCCCCAAGAACTCAACCTGATCAAGCTCAAGTCTCTCTGGGGCAGTTCCTTCTTCATGATCTGATTCTCCTTCCTCAAGAGGTGAATCTGTGATCTGAGACAGAGGGGAAGGAACTGCCTTAACCCTACTTCTCCTCTTCTTGGGAAGCATCTGGTCCATAGTTTCAGGATCCAGAGCTCGTTCAGTTTGATGCATTTTGGCCTGTGACCTGGACACAGCAAATACCTCTGCAGGGATGCCCAACATCTCAGCATGAGTCCATAACTCTACTTCAGACCAGGCTGAAGGCTCTATATCATTGCCCAATAGACATTCTACAGGGAGGTCTGCACTGACTACTACCTTCTTGAGGCCAGTTACCCCTCCCCAGGAGAAAATCACAACTGCCAGACTATGGTTGGTCCTGACATTGCTTGCATTGGTCACCTGGTACATTTCACCCAGGATGATCTGTCCAAGGTCCACAAGATCCTCTGCCACCATGGCGACACTTGCACCTGTGTCCCTGAATGCCAAAGCCTGTTTGCCATTTATTACAGGCTGCTGTTTGTATTTGCCCAGATTACTGGGGCTCACGAGGAAGGACATATCAATGTCTCCATCACAAATCAGCAATGTCTGAGTGGGTACTCTGACAAGGCCAGAGTCCACTTCAGAACCCAGGGTCAACCTTACTACACCCTTATTCTGAGTACCACCTCCACCAGTAGCTGAACTAAGGGAAACAGTTGCCTTAGGGGCAGGAGTGGTGGTGGTTTGGTCTTTGGACTTGTTACAATCAGAAGTCCAGTGCCCTTTCTGTTTACAGAATTTGCACCAGGGCTTCTTTTGGCCTTTCCCATTGTTGGATTGTGACTCCCCACCGGCTGGAGATTTTTGGGGCCCTTGTGAAGACTTCTGGTCTTTTGACTTATCCCCACCTTTCTCAGAGCCCTTAGGATCCTGCTTCTTGGTGTCACCCCCTTGGTTCTGGGTTTTCTGCTGTCTCACCCTGGTTCTGACCCATTTGTCTGCCTTTGTTCCCAATTCTTGGGGAGAGGTCAGATAAGAGTCCACCAGGTATTGATGCAACAACTGGTTCTGGCAATTATTAAGGATCTGTTCTCTCATCATAAGATTATACAATCCCTTAAAATCAGTAACTCTACTGCCAACCAGCCAACCCTCCAGAGCCTTGGTTGCACAATCTACAAAGTCAGTCCATTCCTGAGTCTGTGCCTTCTGGGGGTCTCTGAACTTCAACCTGTACTGCTCAGTGGTTAAGCCAAACCCATCTATCAGTGCACTCTTCAGGACTTCATAGTCATCAGCATCCTCTTCTCTAACAGTGAGGAGCTTTTCTCTACCTTTATCTGAAAAGGAGAGCCACAAGATTTCCTGCCCACTGCTTTTGGGGGACCTGTTGTACTCTACAGGCCCTTTCCATAGCAGTTATCCACTTGTGGATATCATCCCCACTCTGGTAGGGAGGAACAACCTTGCTCAGGTTCCTATGGTCTGGAATATATTCTCTGACTCTAGGGACACTGTTGCTGCCATCAGGGGGTTCTAACCCCTCTCTTCTAGAAGCTCTCTGGAGCTCAAAGGCTTCTCTGTCTAATGCCAACTACTTGGTTTTGAGGGCAAATAGTGCTTCCCCATACTGCAGCAGTTTGTACATTCTGTCAGAGGAGGTCTCCCTTCTATGAAAGTAGGAGCTCCTCTGCTGGACAGATCCTCTGCCAGAGTGATAGGAGTGGTCAGACTCCCTAGAAAGTGACCTGGGCCTTTCCTCCACTCTGACAGTTCTCTTAGGGAGAATTCCTCTGTCCTGTTCAGATCCTTGTGGATCTGGCCCTTCAACCACAGAGTCCTGGTCATCTTGATTTTCATCATCTGACCCAGACACTGTAATTGACCCACCCCCTGATTCAGACCTTTTAGCTCCTAGAACTAATCTAAGATCATCTGCTGTCAACAGATCTATCAGGTGTAGTGTGGAGGACCTCTGTCCTAGCTTCAGGTGCCTTGCAGCACACATGACTTTCAAGTCAAAGAAAGTCATGTCCTTATCCTGAGGCTGGGTGGACCCACTGGCTCCACCCTTTAAGGACATTCTAGTGTTGTGCAGTGTTGTACTAACTACACTAGTTTGTGGCCTACTGATCCTAGCTTGAGCTGCAGAAAGGGTGTGCTATCCCTTGACACACAGCTCTAAGTTCAGTAGAACTTATTGATACTAAGCTTGACTTTATATGTACCTTGTGTACCTATAGTGGTTTTCAGTTAGTTATTCCAATAGAGATTTTCTGGTAAAACAATGGCAAGCTGGAATCCCACACGCTGCCCACCAATGTGAGAAGTTGGCCTGGTATATGCTGTTCACTAGTTAAAGTGGACACCTTGCACCAGTACAATTCGACTCTTAAGGTAGTAGGTTTAAGACAACCTTTTAAAGAAAGCTATCCTAGTGGTAGCTGTGGAGAGCTGCCTTCAGGCTAAGTCTTGAGAGGAATGTAAAGCAGCTTGTTTTACCTTATAATCTCTTGAATTACTAAATGAAAGGGCACCACACGGGTATATATATCAAATATATATGTATTTATTACTAGACACACTCTACTAATCCCTTTATGAGATTAGAAGTCAGGAACATATGCACAAATCAACGTTTCACAATAAATTAAGCACAAATTTGGCTGGGGCCCTGGGGGCGTACCAGACCATATACTAAAAAAGAGACTTAAGAACAACGACTTGAGAAGGGACAAGGCCTAGGGCCTTCAGAAGTGCTGGGGCCTCACTAATCCACCCAAGGCAGGTAAGTAAAGGGCCCACGGGAGACTCATGCAGTGTGAGAACACAGCCGCGGATGCCAATTGACTTCAATGGAGCAAGTCGCGGTTGGAATTTTAGAGTTTAAGGATACTTCAGGAGAGTCTACAAGCAAGTCACTTACAGGGTAAGTAGTTCTAGAGCCAACACACACAGGAGCACCATAGTGCTGGAGTTACCTCACCCAGGGAAGCCGGGTGCATAGGTGTCTTTTGGTGTTGGTTTGCGGCGTTGTTTTCAATGGGAGCCAAAGAAGACTTGCTGCTTGTGATGACAGAAGAAGTGTATGGTGGAATCCAAGGATGGATTCAGAAGAAAAAAGACCTGAAAGCAGAGGGGACAGTGTTTAAAGTCACTAGGCGGTGACCCAGGGCAAGGAAGCTGGATGCCCACAGTCATTGGATGATTTCAGGTGATCATGGATGTCTTGACTCTTCAGCCACGAGGTCCGGGGGGTGTTGACGACAACCAGGAGCTGGATTCAGTGTGTACCATGAAGTCTGCAGCTTACTGCGGTGTCGATGACCAGATTGGAGCCAACAAGCCTTGGTAACAGCAAATCTTGTGGCAAGTGTAAAAAGTATGCGGTGCAGAAGGGCAAGGTCTGAGGGACTCACCCAGTGAGGGTGAGTCCAGGCAGGCCGGGAGCAATCAGGGGAGCTCTGTGGAACTGTAGAAAAGTCTTCTGGGGACCCACAAGCCAACCGGCAAGGGATCGCAAAGACGCCTCTGGAGGATTCACTCCACAGGGGGCCACGGTCACTCGGGATGGGGTAGGCCTCTGATCTTCGGTGAAAAGCCTGCTGGAGGCTTGGACCATACGTGGTCCAATGCACAAGTTTGTAGAACATCGTGAAGGGGTTGCAGCCGAAAATAGTGCACTGTACCCAGGGATTGCAGTTCCTCGTCACTCGTGGGGTCCACTTGCCTCAGCGTCGCTTGGGACTCACGATGGCCTTGGAGAAGGCAGGAAATCCTCTTCCTGGGCTGCAGGGACTTCGGACTCCAGCAGGAGCGGGAAGGTTTGCGACCATTGATGCAAACGTTTGGTGCCTGCCAAGCAGGGGAGTCACTCCTTGACTCCAAGGGAGATTCTTCCGTCTTCCAGAGGTAATGGAACGTCGAAGGTCCAGGATTCTTCTTCAGAGCTTCGTCCAGGGATATCTAGTTTGCAATGGCAAGTGTTCCCTAACTTATACTAGAAGGAAGGGAGGGACTAGCTCTATGACCCCTCCTATGGGAGGGTCAGGGGAGTGGGTGGTTACACCCACTTCCCTTTGTCCAGTTTTGCACCAGAGCAGGGGCAGGTAGCCCCAGAGCCGGTTTGAACTGGCATATGCACAGAGGAGCCTAATGCTCCCCCAGTGCAGGACTTCAAAGCACTCTAGGAGTGCACCCACCAAGCCCCAATACACTAAACCCTGTCTGGGAGGTGGTCACACCTCCCTGTGACAGGATACCTATTGTTGGGCCTCCTCCACTGCGAGTTTCGGTCATCAGCAGGAGGGCAGCCCAGTGTCTGTGACTGGTGGCATCCATTTTGTGATGTCAGGGCTCATCAAGATTCTACTGCGTTTCCACAGTAGGTACATGTCTATCCCTCTAGAAGGGTGGGATCATACTCCCACACCAATTACTGGTGTGGGGGTAGGATTCCAAAGTGCTTGACACCAAACACAATGGGGCAGATTTATGAGCCCATTGCGCCACTTTTGCGTCACTTTTCCCATGTTAAAAGTGACGCAAAAGTGGCGCAAGGGGCTCATAAATCTGCCCCAACATGTTTTGATGCAGCCATCCCAGAGTTAACATTAACCGCGAGGTTATAATGCACTTAAGAGTATATGGTTTTACCGCATTCACAAACAGCCCCAGAGAATAGACTCTGAGAGCTGCAGAGGGGCCCTGCTCAGGCAGAGGAACCCCCTCACATGGAAACCAAGAACCCTGCCCTCAGGATTGATAGGGCCTGCCATAGGGGTGACTGATAGGTTTAAATGTGTGTGCAGGGAGAGATATAGTGAACCTATATCTCAGCGAGGAGTGCTAGCACCACCTCACCCAGGCTTGTAGCAGGCATGTGGTGTCAGATTTAGTCTGCTTCCCAGGGGTGGCATAATACATGCTTCAGCCCCCGGCAGGCCTGTGAAGTACCTATGCCCTTGGTACCTATGGTACCATATACTAGGGGCTCATAAGGTACCACAGTATCCAGTCACTAGTGCATCTAATATGCACTCCAAGTTCTTTAGAGAGAACAGAGAGGCTGGGGCCCTGATTAGCAGGATCCCAGCCAGACTATAGCCATAAACCAGTGTAAACATCAGAAAAAAAGTGGGGGCAACATAAGGTGCAGATCCTACTCTCCTACAAGTGGGTTTTCCTAAGGAGGTAGTATCAGACAGAGGCACAAACTTTATGTCTGGTTACTTAAGAGCAATGTGGCAGGAGTGTGGAGTGGCTTGCAAGTTCAGCACACCCTATCACCCACAATGCAATGGTTTGGTTGAATGGTTTAACAAAACCTCAAAGGGCATGATTATAGGGCTCCCAGAAAAGCTCAGGCGAAGATGGGACATTCTCCTGCCCTGCCTTTTGTTTGCATACAGGGAGGTGCCACAAAAGTGGGTTGGCTACAGCCCCTTTGAACTTGTGTTTGGTCACCCTGTCAGGAGTCCATTGTGATTGGTGAAGGAAGGATGGGAGTTACCTCTCAAGCCCCCAAAGCAAGAAATAGTGGACTATGTACTTGGTCTCCACTCCAGGATGGCTGAGTACTTGAAAAAGGCAACTAAAAACCTTGAGGCTAGCCAGGAACTGCAAAAAGCCTGGCATGACCAAAAGGCTGTACTGACTGTTTACCAGCCAGGACAGAAAGTGTGGGTGTTGGAGCCTGTGGCCCCAGCAGCTCTCCAAGACAAATGGAGTGGACCCCACACTATTGTTGAACAGAAGGGAGAGGTTACTTACTTAGTAGACCTAGGAACTCCCAGGATTCCCCACATGGTTCTCCATGTAAACAGGCTAAAGTCATATGTAGACAGAGCTGACATGGGCTTCCTCATGGCTACTGATGACAGACAGGAGGAAGCGAGTGACCCACTCCTTGACCTCCTCTCACAGATCCCTGATGATGGGTCAGTTGATGGTGTGGCCTCACTGCCCAGCAGCAAACTGATTGCAGACAGGTGCTCAATCAGTTCAGAAACATATTTTCTC
This sequence comes from Triturus cristatus, assembly GCF_964204655.1. Lineage (NCBI taxonomy): Eukaryota > Metazoa > Chordata > Amphibia > Caudata > Salamandridae > Triturus > Triturus cristatus. The sequence continues at coordinate 1,080,254,294 of NC_140592.1, read as the reverse complement.
TGACTCCAAGTCAGACTAAATGGTGCACTCATGAAGTGGACACTGGGGACAGCCTGCTTATTAAAAATAAGATTTATAGGCAACCTGACCATGTCAGGGACTGTATCAGGACAGAAGTCCAGAAAATGTTGGATTTGGGAGTTATTGAACCCTCAGATAGCCCTTGGGCTAGTCCAGTGGTCCTTGTGCCAAAACCTCACACCAGTGGTGGGAAAAGAGAGATGAGGTTTTGTGTGGACTACATGAGTCACCAGGACTGATGCCCATCCAATTCCAAGGGCAGATGAGCTTGTATATACTTTGTTCTCAGCCAAGTACCTTAGCACATTTGACTTGACAACTGGCTACTGGCAGATCACACTAGCTGATGATGCAAAGCCAAACACAGCATTTTCGACCCCAAGTGGGCATTACCAATTTGTGGTGATGCACCTGCCACTTTCCAAAGGTTGGTGAATACAGTTCTCACAGGTCTGGAAGCCTACAGTGCAACTTATCTAGATGATATTTCTGTCTTTAGCTCCACCTGGGAGGATCACCTGGTCCACCTAAGGAATGTTTTGGAGGCCTTGCAAAAGTCAGGCCTCACTATCAAGGCCACCAAGTGCCAGATAGGGCAGAGTCAGGTTGTGTACCTGGGCCACCTTGTAGGTGGAGGCCAGGTTCAACCACTGCAGAGCAAAATCCATTCCATCATGGTTTGTGTTGCTCCAACCTCCCAGACTCAAGTGAGAGCCTTCTTAGGCCTGACTGGGTACTATAGGAGATCTGTCAAGGGGTATGGATCAATAGTGACACCCCTGAATGACATCACTTCTAAGAAAATGCCCAAAAACGTTCAGTGGACAGCTAGCTGTCAAAAGGCATTTGATGACCTGAAGCAGGCCATGTGCACTGCTCCCATTCTACAGAGTCCTGATTACTCCAAGAAGTTCATTGTCCAAACAGATGCATCTGAATTGGGGGGTAGGGGCTGTCCTGTCACAATTAAATGATGAAGAAGGTCAGGATCAGCCAGCAGCTTTCATAAGCAGAATGCTGACCCCTAGAGAGAAACGTTGGCCAGACATTGAGAGGGAGGCCTTTGTTGTCGTTTGTGCTCTGAAGAAGTTGAGGCCATACTTGTTTGGTACTTACATCCTTGTTCAGACAGACCATAAGCCCCTCTTATGGGTAAAACAAATGAAGGGTGTAAACCCCAAACTGCTTAGGCGGTCCATTTCCCTACAGAGGATGGACTTTACAGTGGAACATAGACCTGGGAGAAACCATGCCAATGCAGAGGAACTCTCTAGGTATTTCCACTTAGAACATGAAGGCTCAACTGGTCAAGGTTAGTTTAATGTCCCTGCGTTGGGGGGGGGGGGGGTGTTGTGTAGGAGAGTAGGATCTGCTTCACATGGGTACCCCACTTTTTGCTGGTGCTTCACTGTTTTTCGACCTTAGTCTGGCTGTGGCCCTGCTAATCAGGACCACAGCCTAGCTGCTTCCTCTCTGAAATGGTTTCCATGTACATTTGGTACATCTCTAATTGGATTCTGGAGTGTCTTATAAGTCCCTAGTATATGGTATACTATGTACCCAGGGCATAGGTACCTCAGAGGCCTACCAGGGGCTGCAGCATGTATTATGCCACCCCTGGGAAGCACTCCAAAATGACACCACAGGTCTGCTACTGCAGCCTGGGTAAGGTAGTGCATGTACCCCTTACTGTGGTATAGGCTACCTATATCACTACCATTGCACACAAACATAAAACCTATAAGTCACTCCTATGGCAGGCCTTAACAATCCTGAAGTAGAGTGCTTGGTTTTTATGTGAGAGGGTGGCCCTGCATGAGCAGAGCCCCTCTGCTGCATTCGGAGTACCTCCTCTGATGCTGTTTGTGGTGCAGACTGACCATATACTCTTAAGTGCATTATAACCTCGCAGTAAATGCTAACTTTGGACTGGCTGCACGGAAACATGTTGTGTTTGGTGTCAAACACTTTGGAATACTACCCTCCCCCCGCAAGTTCTGGCGGCGGGGGTAGCATTCCACCCTTCTAGAGGGACAGACACGTTCACACTGCTCTACCCGGTAAAGACTTTCTGGAGCCCTGGCATCACAAAATGGATGCCACTGCTGCTGACCGATACACCGGCAGGGAAGGCCTGGACAGTAGGTTTCCTGTCCCAGGGAGGTGTAACCACCTCCCCAGACAGGCAGATATGTATTGGGGCTGGGCAGGAGCACTCTCTGGTGCTTTGAAGTCCTGCTCTGGGGGCACACTTGGTGTCCCTGTGCATAGTCCAGTTCAAACCGGTTGCAGGGGCTACCTGCCCTTGCTCTGGTGTGAAACTGGACAAAGGAAATGGGTGTAACCACCCCTCGTTCCAAACCCTCCCATAGGTGGGTCCCCAGAGTATGTCCAACCCCCTATCTTAGTATAAGTATAGGAACACAGTCCTTGAGACTTCAGATTATCCTGGACGAAACTCTGCAACATATATCCTGGACCTTCGACTTTCTATTTCAACTAGAAGATGGAAGAAATCTCCCTTGGGGTCAAGGAGTGACTCCCCTGCTTGGCAGGCACCAAACAAGCAACTGTCTGGTCTGCAACTCTGAAGCTCCCGCTGTACGCCAAAGTCTTTGTATCACAAGAGGTAGATTTCCAGACTTCCTCGAGGCTACCCTGAGTTGACAGCAAAGCTGAGGCCTGTGACTGTCGTGGGTGACGTGGAACCGTGACCTCTGGACACAGTGATCTTTTGCAGGTACCTCATCTTCCTGGTCTTCCTTGAAGTTGTGCTTTGGGCTCCTAGTAGCCCCAGCCTTGGGCACCTACTGCACCGAAGATCTCTGGCCTCCACTCCACGAGTGACCCGTGGGCCAGTTTCCAGTGCGACTGCTTGAGGCTCCTTTGCGATCGCTAGCCCATTGGCTAGTGGGTCCCCACGAAGGCAACTCCTTTTCTGATTGGACTTTCCTGGTTGCGCCCGAAATGCCCTGACTTACCCTCGCTGGGTGAGTCCCCCAAACCTTGCTGGTCTGCACAAACATCTTTCTTCTATTTCCACTTGACTTGCCGTTGCCAAGGCTTGTTGGGTCCATTCTGGTCGCTGACACTGCAGCACTCAACAGACTTGTGGGACAGCTCGAATCTAGCTCTTGGTCATCATCAACGCCTCCTGGACCTCGTGGCTGAAGAGTCAAGACACCCATCAACTCACCTGAAGCACCCGACAACTGTGGGCATTGGACTATTGTGTCCCTAGTCACTGGTAAGTGACCCAGACTCTGTCCCCTCCGCTTTCAGGTTCTTTCAATCCTCGATCCAGGCTTGGATCTCTTCGGACACTGCTCCTTTTCACGGCAGCAGCACTTCTTTGCCAGCTTCCATTGAAAACAACGCCGCGACCCGACACCAAAAGACACATATGCACCCGGCTTCCCTTGGTGAGGTAACTCGAGTACTCAGGTGCTCCCGTAGGTGTTGGCCCTAGACAACTCTAAGTCCAGAAGGGTTTGCTTGTAGTCATCCTCTAAGTGTCCTTAACTTGTCATTTTCCAACCGCATTTTTCCCCATAGAAGTTAACGGCGATTCGCGTCTGTGTTCAAACACTGCAGCGTCCCCCATGGATCCCCTACGTCACTATCTTGGGTGGTTCATTGGGGCCCAAGCACCTCTAAAGGCTCTAGGCCTTGTGTCTAGTTCATTTATTCTTATACCAGTTTATTGGTATATGGTTTGGTACGCCCCTAGGGCCCAAACGTGTATTTGTGCTTTTACTGTTGAATTCTGACTTGTAACTTAAGTACTTCAAACTCCAGCCTCTTAAAGAGACTAGAGGGGTGTGTTTTATCATAAATACATATATTTGGAATATATACCTGGTGTGGTTGTCCTTTCATTTGGTCATTCAAGAGATTATAGACTGGTCAAACAAGCTGCTTTACATTCCTTCAAGACTTAGCCTGAAGGCTGCTCTCCATAGCTAGCACTAGGATAGCTTTCAATTAAGGTTTTCTTTAACCTATCACCATAAGGGGTTGTTTGGACTGGTACAAGGTGCCCACTTTAATTAGTGGACAGCATATACCAGGCCAACTTCTTAAATTATTTTTCTAAACAAAAATAATGCAGTTAACAGAACACACTAGACTCCTTTCATCAATTAAATCCTTAAAAAATAAGTATTTCTCCTCTAAACTGTTCTCTGACCTTAACTCTCTGCTTAAAGCCAAATTACAATTTAAATGTATCTCTACTAACAAAGCCTCTTCTGTACTTCTTCGAAAGTGTGCGCTTTATTATGGAAGGCGAAATAAAGCTGATAAGCTATTAGTGAACTATCTTAAGGGAAGAAAGGAACGGCATATTATCGATTCTATCTCTAATTTAACAGCTAAGTCTACCACTAAACACCAGGATATTTAGAAGAATTTGGTAAGTTTTATGAATCTTTCTATACACCCAAATCAGCTCCCTCCTTCCTCCGCAATTGTGGATTATCTACACCACACCCCTCATCCTGTTCCGTCAGATTTAGAATTTGAATCTTTAGAGAGTGGCCCTTCTTCTGAGGAAATTGCTGCGGCCTTAAGAGCGCTTAAGTTAGGGAAAACACCTGGCCCAGATCGTTTTACAGTAGAGTTTTATCTTCATTTCTCTAGTATTTGTCTTCCCTATTTGTGTCATTTATTTATTAATTTTACTGCATTTTCTTCTACTTCTGGCACCTTCCAAGAAGTTATAATTTTTCTTATTCATAAAGAGGGTTATGACCCTTGCGAATGTAAAAATTATAGGCCTATATCTTTATTAGACCTTGATTATAAAATGTTTGCTGAGCTCTTGGCCCTCCATTTAGAAGCCCTTCTTCCTCATTTTATAGGAAAAGAACAAACAGAGCTTATCAAGGAAGACTTATTTCTGATAATGCAAGACTGTTTCTGAATGTTCTCAGTAAAGCCTCTTCTTTTAAGTCTTCTCTTGCAGCTATAACACTTGATGCTGAAAAGGTATTTGATAGAGTAAATTGGGATTTTTTATTTGACTCTTTGAATTGATATGGGTTTGGACCTAAGAATATAGTTCTTTTCTACCTTTTATACTATGCTCACTGAGCATCTGTAATGATTAATGGCATGATTTCCTCATACTTTCCTCTCAATGGAGGGGTTAGAAAAGGTTACCCTCTCTCCCCTTTTTTATTCGTCTTAGCTCTCGAGCTTTCTCTTTCTCAGATCCGTCTTAATCCTTCTATTTCTGGATTTTCATATGGAGATCGGCATTTAAAACTTTCTGCTTATGCAGACGGCATACTTCCATTTATCTCCTCTCCTGAGGATTCGCTACCTTCTCTGTTACACAAAATTTCACTATTTTCTACTGTTTCTGGATATAAAATCAATAAGGATAAAATGGAAATTCTCCTGTTGACTAAATAAACTTTTAGCAGCTCTTACTCTCTTACCAGTTATCAGTACCTTCTGCAAAAATGTAATATCTGGGGATATGGTTCACAAATTCCTTCCCAGATACAGTTAAGATCAATATTACAGAACTTAGTATGAAAATTGATAAGATTCTTTCCTCTTGGAATCCGTTATTTTTATCATGGTGGGATAGATTAAATCAAAATGATGATTTCCCCCTTATTATTATATCTTCTTTCTATGTTGTCAATACACATTCCTAAACAGTTTTTTAAAGAAAATTTACATATTGCTCATTAAATTTCTTTGGAAACAAAAAAACCGAGGGTAACATTAGTTACCTTACAAAAACCCGAAATCAGCAGGAGGGGTTCATTTTCCTTAATTTTATGGTTATCACAGAGTTTTTGCCTTAAGCCAAGCAGCTCTTTGAACTCAGGATTCATCCTCATCCTTTTCTCCATTACGACTAGATATTGAACGTGCTTCTCCTCTCACATTTAGCTTCAAAGAAGTTTTATCTCTGACTGCTAAGACATTGTTTCTTTATTCTCCTTTTTTTATGGGACACGATATCGCTGCTCAAGTCAGATTTTCTTCCGCTTACTCTGGATATGGCCTTATTTTTTAAAATGCTAATATGGTACAACTCCTTACTTAAGATAAATAATAGGCCCTTTTTTTGCCGTACCTGGAAGGATTAAAAGTTTAATGTGGGTTTCTCAATTTTTTTATAAAGTCTCCCCTATCTCTTTTCCTCAATTTTGCCTTATTTATGATTGCCCTGAATCCTTTTGTACTCGCTTTTTGATGATTATTGATTGAAGTAATCCTTGATGTATATACCTCTTTACAGAAGTCCTTGAAGAAGGTTCCCGTCTATTCTGGTATTACTGGATTTTTGAAAACTGGCATTGGGGCTATGGCTATTTCTAAGTATTTCTCCCTTTCTGACCACTCTTGAATCAAATCCAAGTCTGAGCTTTTATGGGAGAGAGATCTGGGAGTTTCTTGGACTAGCTCTTTTTGGAATAGGGTATGGACACACATATATAAAACTCATGGTCTGCTGGAATTACACAATCTCAATTTTGTGTTTATCATTGCCTATATTTTACTCCCTTGCAGTGCTCCTAATTCTCCTACGATATTCCTGCTAAATGTTGGTCTTGTGATAATCCTGATGCAGATTTAATGAATATCTTATTCAATTGTCCCAATGCTCATCATTTTTTGTACAACATTTGGGCTTTTTAATATTGATATCCCTTTTAATATTATTTATCTCTTTTTGGGATCATTGTCCAATTTGCACAATTGGAAAACATCAAATAAGTTATCCTCTAAAGTGTGGTGGGATTCGGTAAGTTCCCATCAAAAGTTAGATATTATGTATGTTATAAAAAGTACATCTTCTCATAATGTGCAATTATTATGGTTACCTCTTAGTTCATATCTCAATAAAATTTGCAGTGATTTATTCAGTATTGTAGCTGTGTCTTCTGAAAATGTTCGTCCTCGGTGAATTTTATCTCTCTGTCCTCCTTTTATAGCTAATTATATTTTCTGATGTGTTAAAAGGTATAATGTTCATTATACGAGGTTAAATTAGAGGCAAACTGTTGTCACTGCTGTTATATATTTATGATTCATGATATGTTCTCTCCTTTGCACTACCCCCCTCCCTTTCTTCCCTTTCCTCCTTTTCCTCCCCTTATCCCATAACATTATAAAGACTTTTATGGTTTTCTTATTGGTATCCTTTAGTGCATATTCACTTTGGATTATTATTGTTGCTCTTTTGTATTGTTGGTATGAAGTATATATTGAAATGTATAAAGTTGTTTAAACACAAAAGTCATAGAGCCTTATTTATGGGATTTTGGCATTGGGCAGCGCAGCAATGCACCTTGCTGTGCTGCCCTAGCAAAATATAAAGGGTAGGAATGCAATGCACTTGAGCAATAAGGTGCATTCCTGACCCTTTTCCCTGTGCTGGTGCAATTAGACACCCTTTCACCAGGGTGCAAGGGTGCCTCAGTTGCATGCAGGATAGTTTTTGTGCATGAAGGGGATCCTTCCTACACACAAAAAATATCAAGAGGCAGTTTTCTCTTTTTATGTGTGCTGCAGAATTCAGCACACATAGAAAGAAGAACAGATTAGGAAAAAGAAACATATTTCTCCTCCTTACGCCTCATCTTGTGGGCTTACAGATTTCGAGCTTCGCCAGGTTTACATGATTTTGTAAATCTGGGGCAGCATCAAATTCCATGGGTGTTGCATGGGAAAACCCACCTCAATGCCCATGGAATGCCTCCCAGGTGCAGAGTAAGGTGACACAGCGATTTGTGCTGCGTTGCCTTCCTCATGATTAATGAGGTCACTCAAAGCCACGCAGGGTGGCTTTGCCTGGCTTCATAAATTGGAGTGAGAGCCCTGCGTCATGCATGTACTACTTTACGTGGTACAACAGTGACGCAGGGCTCTCATAAGTAATCCCTTCAGTGCATTGATCAGAAGAGTAGATACAATTAGAGAGTGCCAATTATTAGGAGATGAGCAACTCAGCGACTGTAATATAAAGTTTGCTGAGAAAGCCATTAGGCCTGAGTGACCTCTCAGCTCTCATGACTGAGAAGTCAAGATTAGAATCATTTTCAGCACTGACTGTATTAGCAAGTCCTTTAAAAACTATTGTATTTATGCTGAAGTATGTCTTGCCATATATAGATCTAACAAATTATGAAACTGATAGGTCACTTTTTCCTAGTCCTTGCACATCTTGGCTACTCTTGGGATCTTCTAGAGATGTCTATTTTCATTTTATAAAATTTGGCCTCCAACACTTCTTTGAACAGCTGATGTTTACACAAAGAAGAGGGTAAAAACTGCTCTTGATCAAATACTGTCTGTATTTTGGCTCGAGTCCTGTCCTTAACTTGAGGTAAATGTACTCCCCATTTTAGACCTTTGCTTACACTATTCTGATGCCTTTCAAGAGGTAAAAACTCTTCGTAATATGGCCATCAAACAATAACAAACTATTTGACCTTTCAAAATAACGCATGAAGCAATATCTACCTTATCAATCTTTTTTTTCAAGAAATGGTCCCTAAAATCTTCAAGCCAAGCAAGTACATTCCTCTAGAAAGCAGACACAGTCACTTCCAGCTCTACAGCTAGTGTAATTGTGGTCTGATAATTTGAATCCCAGTGGATACAAGAACTAAGTCAGGTCTAGCTTTGCATCCACATTTGTAACTCTTATAATTATATGTTTCTAATGAGGGTTGTTTTTCACACCATATATCTTTTTATTTGTATCCCTGCATCAGCTCCTTTAATTGGTATGCCACCCACCTTCTAAATGTAATAGTTCATGTCCCAAGGGAGTTGGAGAGCAGCTCCCTTATACAGAGCACCCTTTAACATCACTTGCACCCTGAATCGTATTACCTCAAATGTCTGTTTCTCTAGAAGAGTTTGTAAGCAGAGGATTAGCACAGTGCCATCCACTCCGAGCTAGGGAGAGAAAAAGCCTTTTGCCATTTTTACAGTAATGTCTTTAAGCATAGGATTAGGAAGTGCCATCCACGCCAAGGTGAAAAATGACTAACGCCTTTTAACACTCAATGCAGGAAACAACCTTTACAACGCAACTATTACATCGCACTACACTTACAACGCAGGCATTACAACGCAACATCCTTTACAACGCATGACACTACAACGCATACCATTACAACGCATACCATTACAACGCAGACACTACATCGCATGTCACTACAACGCAGGCATTACAACGCATACCATTACAACGCATACCATTACAATGCATACCATTGGAGTTAGAATAGTAATTTTTGACCCCTACACTATCCAACACTTACCCTACTGTTGCACCCCCTGGAGTTAGAATAGTAATTTTTACCCCTATACTATCCAACACTTACCCTACTGTTGCACCCCCTGGAGTTAGAATAGTAATTTTTACCCCTATACTATCCAACACTTACCCTACTGTTGCACCCCCTGGAGTAAGAATAGTAATTTTTTTCCCCTATACTATCCAACACTTAACCTACTGTTGCACCCCCTGGAGTAAGAATAGTAATTTTTACCCCTATACTATCCAATACTTACCTTAAATGCAATTTAACATTATGTGTTGTAATGGTATGCGTTGTAAAGGTAGTATGCGATGTAATGGAATGCGTTGTAAAGGTAGTTTTTAAAAATGCGTTGTAGTGTCATGCGATGTAATGGAATGCGTTGTAGTGGATGTTGCGTTGTAAAAATTGCGTTGTAAGTGCATGCGTTGTAAAAGTATGCGTTGTAACATCATACATCCCTCAATGCACATCATTGCAACTTTGGATTAGCAAAATACATCCAAGTCACCATGGAATGAAGAAAAACAACCCTTGGTGTGTTTTACTCTAGTTAGAGCTCATAAGCGAGGTAAATCTTTGTCCTGACACAAGAGAGCACTCAGTATAAGTCAAGACAATACCAGTTGAGGCTTAGAGTGCTACATATATTATGCAAAATAGGAAGCAGGGAACGCTGGGTTGCAAAGCTTAGGTGGAGAGCAGCTAATTCGTATATAGGGAATGTTTCAGGGTGATCCGTCTGGCGGGTCCTGAGAAAAAGAGGGATGCCAAAATCCATTTTCCCCGATACTGCAAAAACCGCTTAGCAGAATTACATCAAATTTGGAAGAAAGCAAGATATTGGTCCAAAAAGTGTGCTCTTTGTGATTTGATGTAAAACCACTGAGTAGCTTTGAAAAATAAAGGTTAAAAAACTTTGGAGGATCTGCGGATCCAACAGTACTTGAGAGAAAATCTGATTGGCTGCCCCAACATGAATAAAGATGTGGTGGAGGGAATTTTTGGACTCTGGGATTTAGTCCTCTGTTCTACAAAAAGTAAATAAAAATAAAAATAGAGGAGGGCAGTGAAGGCATACCCTCCCCCCAAAGGCCTGGTGAGCGGACCAAAACTGCCTTTTTTTAATAGGCACATCAGATCCGCAGCATTATTTTTTTTAAAAAAAGACATCAGTTTCATACTCCACAGGGTGGACCAGGGACCTGGGGAATAGTGTGTTTTAAATTTTTGGGGGAGCGGTGCACAGCCCTCCTTCCCGAACCTTCATGAGGCACTGACTGGAGCCAGTAACCTTATACTGGAGCGGAGGCTTGCAGCCCCACTTCTTGAGTCTCAAAGATGCCCCAGGTCTCGATTCCCATGGGCCGATTTCTTTTTTTTAATGGGGAGGAGGCATGCATGCCCCATAATGTTTGCAAGGGATTTTTATTTATATTTTTATCCTGATGATGCCCCTAGAAGGGGCAGGGGCACCACCAAGGACTTTTCTAAATTGTTGGGAGCTGCAGGAAGCAGAGCAGCCCCCCCAGCAACATTTGAAAAAAAAACAGTAAGCGGTCGATTACGATTTAGGGCGGATCACCACCGCCTGCATGGTGGTGGTGATCCACCCTACATTTCCCTCCGCCCACCACCTATTTCCCCCCGCTATACTAGTATGGCAGGGGAGACCCTGGCGGACGGAAAGACCGTCCGCCGGTGTTCCGCTGGTCACACAGGTGGCCGGGCGGAAAAGGGGCCTGATATGGTGGCGTGTCTGCTAGACACCGCCATCCATATTAGGAAGGCGTGCGGATAGTGACTTCGGGGGCCCGTAGTGGGCCCCCAGGGTATTGGGGGGTTGTGGGGTGCACATGGGGGGTACCTACATTGTCATGGACAAGGTGGCAGGCACCTCGCGGTGCCTGTCACCTTGTGCATGATAATGCACACAGTGCATTCCCAGCATTGTGGAGGGCGTTGCTGTGAGCACTGCCCGCCACAATGCTGGGAATGGAGCATGCCACCGCCACGGTGGCGGTGGCATCCTAATTGCAGGTGCAGGACCGCCGCACCACTGGCGGCCGGTCCCAGCACCGCTAGGGTGTCCGCCCATCATCCTAATTGGCCCTTAAGTCTCCAGGGCCATTTCATCAATGACCCCAGGAGAGTTTACCGTATTTTATAAAACACTCCTGCTTGGAGTTCTATGCTCTTTCACTGGAGTGCAGGGAGCAATTATAGTTTTTTTTAAGAGTGCAATTTCTGGCCTGACATGTTGATTTTCTTCATAAAACTTTATCAAACATTGATTAAGACAATGAATTATTTTAAACATTCATTGTGTGAATCAAGGGAATATACACTTGATTATGATTATTGCTGATTGTTTGACAAAGATGATAGGTATGCTTTATTTATGATGATATGCAGATTCCTTGATAAAGCCAATAGACCCACTTTTTATATTTATCTCTTTATATTGAAACATCACACAGCGGGGGTTGGGCGCAGGGCTTGCCCGCAGGCTAAAGGCTGTGTGCAGTGGGGGTTGGGTGCCAGCCAGCACTCAGGTGTTCAGGCTGCAAAACCCTGTTCCCACCTGCCCGCTGCTCATGGCCGAAAGCCATCCACTGCAAGGGGTGCGGTGCTATTATGTTCCACAATTTTTGAAACAATATTGTCTGTTTAAATATAGAAGTAACATATTTTTGCAACATTATTTTGACATGATATTTGTGTCATTCAATATTTTTTGATCTGACAATTTGTTTGCAAAACCTCTTGCAGGGCAGTCCGTCACTATTACAATAGAGTAACAAGTCAACCAAACTCTAAAACGTTCTCTAAGTTACTTTGTAAATAGCACAGTGCAAAAGGGCAGTTTAGGCAATGCTCATCAAAAGCAAATACTCTATTTCCAGCGATAGAAAATAAAACTGCAAACGTAGTGAAACTAGCAACCTCCCTGAACTGGTTTAATCATAACACCCATTTAACTGTAGACATAGTGCCTACATCTTGGAATTAGGCAGCTGCGACGTTATTTTTAAAAATAAGCAAAGTTCTTAAAACCACTGATGTTGTGAGTTATCAACAAATATCTCAAATGTACTTCCTTTATGAATTTGAGAGAAAGCAGTTTTGGGAAAAATTCAATAAGTTACATAAATCAATAATCTATTTTAAAATTACCAGGCCAGTGTTAGACCAGACCAGACATGGGCATAGAAGCAGAGGTGGTCATGATTGTCAATGAGGTTGGAAAGCACATAGCAACATGAACGTCTCCATTTGGTTCCCCTCAGGGCCGGCTTTAGGGCAGTGCGACTGGTGTGGCCGCACTGGGCGCTTGCCTGGAAGAGGCACTGACCTCAGGTAGGGGGACCTGTGTTTAGCAAAAAATTAAGACTGGAGAGATTAGGGGGACTTTTGCCCAGTGGTAGTGAGGAAATTCGAGGGTTGTGGGGGCGCCCAAAAAGATTTTGCTACCGGGCGCCACCAGCGCTAAAGCCAGCCCTGGTTCCCCTGTAGCAATAAGCAGGTGCTGATGCTAAAGGTCAAAAGCTGCTGTGTCAGGGAATTACATGACTTGAGAGTTGGGGGCATTGTTTCTTCCCGGACCGTGTCGCGCATGAGTGATTGAATGGAATTAGTCGCAATTTAGGGAGAGCAGTATTTTTAGTCAGTGGTGTCCTTCGAGCTCAAGTTTGAAAATAATGATTTATATTTTTCATTTTAAGGGTAGCTTTTGGAAGCTTTGCAGAAACATATCACTGCGTCTTTTTATTTTCGAGATCATTTGGCCTCTTTAAAAACAAGCAATGTATGTATGCTGGTAGTAAACATTCATTTGGATATGTCAATTTAGACTAAATTTAAGACTGAATTCTCCATTTTCATCCAACCCTACTGTGTTTCCAAGGCATTTATTTCAATTAGGGGCAATGCCGTATCCAAATTCCATGGTTAAAATCCTACAAGTGAGAATTCACTTCCATATATTTCTCGAGGCCCAGGAAACTGCGTTCTTCAAAACCTACCTATTTATTTTAACTCATCTGCATAATGTGATGTAGTTCTCTTCAAACAATTTCCATTCTCAAGTGCAAACATTTCTGCAAGGTTCGATTACTGAACAGTAGTATGTGAATTCTCTACAATGTTCAGATTACAAATATTCAGTACATAAATAATGTTTTGCTCTTACTTGAGCTCGCCAATTGAAGATTTGGCCTCAGTGCATCAGGGGCTAGTGAGTAAGGGGAAAGTACTCAAAGTTCTCCATTAAATAAGACAAGAACGCAAATAGCTTGCAGTGATATCTAGCAGCTCACAGACTGCGCTCATCATGTTCTGCCTTGTTGTCTATCATAGTTTATGAGAAAAACACTCGTCCTGCTCAGCACGCCCCTGTTGAAAGAGTTCACAGAATATAATCAAATTAAGTTTGAACTCTTATGAGCTTTTATAATTACTTTCTGCTTTGAAATTCTGTTTAGATGTATAATAAAAACCAGACTCAAGGAGGTAAATCACCACGATGTCTTCTTGGGAAAGGGATTTACCAAAACACAAATTAAAATTCAAAAGAAGCAGGTTTAGTACTATATCAGGTAGCAACATTTCAGTAGTCTTTGGAACTATATCTAATTTTGGTGTGCCTGCCTTAACTCTAGAGGCTGTACAGCTTGCTATTTTTCTGTACTGTTTCTGTGGTTGCTCAAGGGTACATCTGAAGTGGCTGATTCACCAAATGATCTCTGTATATTATTTTGTATTTTTCAGCAGCAGCTGCATAGATAATTTGTGTTGTCATAGCTCTGCCTGCAAACAATGTGATGATGGTGATGAGGACAACACTTGTATCACCCTATTCAAGAAGCAGAACAGCTATTCTCAATGTCTCCTAGAGTTTCCTGCCTGTAAGATGGGGGAAGTCAGATCACTGATTTACCCCTGTTGGACAGGCCACACAGAGGGCTTGCTCCCTCCCCGCACGACAGGGCCCGAGCTCCGGCCCACCAGGCATACCCCCGTGACAAGCCCATGTACTCCGTCTCCCGACGGACCCTCTGCCCTCGGACCCCTACTCATCACAGGGTCCAGCCCACCGGCTTCCCTGGCCGGGTCAAGCCGCCATCTTGGGCCCTGCACCACGCGGCCGCGTGGCCTCACCTCGACCCTAACCCCGGGCCTGGCCGGCCCCGACATCCCGGCACCACCATCCACCCAGGAGGTGAGCGGACCACTTGGCAGGTCAATGGGAGAACGAAGTGTCAAGAGCTCTTCCCCCGCCAGGTACCGATCGCCTCCAGCTCCCCCAGGCGCTGGCTCCCCCCCCTGCTGGGTGTCTGGACACCTTCATCCCGGACCCCCCGACCTCCAAGTGCGAGGGTCCGGACATCAAAGGGCACCAGCCCTATAACTGAGGCAGCTCCGGAGCAGGAAGGCAGTTGTATCCTGGAGTCGAGAGACACCGAGTGAACTCAACCCTGACGGTCTACTGGCGCTGCCGTAGCCCGCTCTTGTGAACCATCGTCCTGCCTGCTGGCGCTGCCGCGGCCTTCTGCAACCTTCATCTTCCGGGGACCTGCTGGCGCTGCCGCGGCCCGTTGTAACGACCATCCTCACCGGGACCTGCTGGCGCTGCCGCGGACCGTCATCTTCCTGGGACCTGCTGGCGCTGCCGCGGCCCATTGTAACGACCATCCTCACTGGGACCTGCTGGCGCTGCCGCGGACCGTACATCTTCCGGGGACCTGCTGGCGCTGCCGCGGCCCGTTGTATCAACCATCCTTACCGGGACCTGCTGGCGCTGCCGCGGACCGTACCACCTAACCACCAAGCTCGAGGATTGTGAGCTCATCCTCATCTCGTCCGAACTACCTGATTGGTAAATAGACTGACCCGCTACCCCCTTCCCTACCCTACGAGACTCTAATCGAGGGGACCCCTGCGTCCAGACCTCCTTGTACCATTCTACCGTAACATAACTAAGTACCTATAAAGAACACTGAACCTTATCCGTGTGTGATATCTGTCTGTGGGGGGGGAAGTTACTTGTCTGTACGATCGCTGGAGACGGCTCTCCCCGGAGACCTCTCCCCCTGACCCCGGCCGACCCTCCCGGTCCGTCTACCTTTTCTAACATTGGTGGCCAGCGGCGCGATCCGAATCAACGCGTAATCGTACAGAGAGTAGCTCACCCCACGACAAAAACACGATGTCGACCAAAGATAGCAGCTCCACCGAGAAATTCCAAATGGAGAAATTAGAAGAATACAACCACCGCGAACTGAGACAATTTTGCATAGAACTTGGCATTGCTACCACCGGCCTGAGTACCAAGGATGATCTAAAGCGCGCTCTGGAGTCATGGACAGAAACGGGGGTCACAGGACCCTCCGACCAAAGCAGCGTCACACCAGACCAAACCAGCATCACACCAGAGGGGAACGCCACGGCTCCCGAGGAGCGGGGAACGGGCCTCCCGCAAGAGGAGATCCGAGAAAGAGACAGAGTCAGATTACACGAGTTGGAGATGGCACGACTCAAGATGGATGGGGAACTCAAGTTAGCTGAACAGAAACTCAACCTCGAGCATATGCGGCTTCGAGAGGAACGAGAAGAAAAGCAGAGACAGAGAGAGCTGGAAGAGAAAAAAATAACGCTCGAGCACGAGCGCTGACTAGCGGAAATAGAACTGCGCAAACAGAATAAGGAACTGGGGGTGCCTGAGCGACCACACACCCCGGGGCCAAGTGAGAAAAAAGTTCACATCCCCAAGGATGTTGTCCGCGAATATGTCCGAGAAGACGACATACAACAGTGGTTTAAAGCCTATGAGATCGCAATGACCTCCCACCGAATCGACCGGAGTGATTGGGGAGCCGGACTTTGGGGGAGATTTATCAACGAGGGTCGCGATGCCCTGCTGCAGCTCCCCGATCACCAAATGTCGTCCTACGACCACATGAAGGCTGCCCTCCTCACCCGCTACGGCCTCACGCCCGAGATGTACCGCCAGAGGTTCAGAGATTGCACCAGGATCCCAGGTACAACTTGGGTAGAATACGTGAACTATTTCAGCCGGGCATTCGAAGGTTGGATCAAGGGAAGTCAGGTCACCACTTACGAACAACTCTTCAACCTTATGGTATGGGAGCACCTGTCAAACAACTGTTTCGTCGAGCTCAGGCAGCACCTACTCGACAGTAAGCTGACCGACCCCCGGCAGCTCGCCGCCGAAGCTGACCGGTGGGAAAGCACCCGAGTGGGCCGGAGAGGGCCCCACGACCAGAACAGAGGCAACCAAGGCCAGCACCGTCCTCGGGGAGGAGGAGGGGGCCAGGGGCGAGGGAGAGACGCCTTACCAGCAACACCCGTGGCCAGCACCCCGCCTCCGGCCGGCCGGGGCAACCCCCCGTTGCGGCCTGGGTACCGAGCCAACGTCACGTGCCACCGGTGCCAGCGACTAGGCCACTACGCCAATGACCCGAACTGCCCGCTAAATCAAACACCCACGCCCCGCCAGGTAGCGGCCGCTGCCCTAGGGGAAGAGCAATCATCGGAGGGACCCGAAGAGTACGAGCCGGCCCAGCAAGGGTGGGAACCGGCCGCCATGGTCCTGGCATGCCTAGGGGGAAGAGACATGGTTCCGCGGGCTCCCCTACCCGCCAACACCAGAAAATACGGTCAGTGGGTGACCATTAATGGACAGAGAGCCGAGGCCTTGCGTGACACCGGCGCCAGCGTGACGGCCGTCCGCTGTCATCTGGTGAAGCCCGAGCAGATCCTGCCGAACATTCTTTGCCCCGTCCGCTCGGCAGATAACTCTGAGAGTATGTGTAAGATGGCCTGCGTCCCGTTTGAATGGGGAGGGGTCTCCGGCCTACTGAAGGTGACGGTCCGGGACGATGCCCCCGTGGACTGCCTCCTGGGGAATGACCTCGAGAGTTCCCCGTGGGCCACCGTCGAGAAAAGAGAGCACCTGGGGATGCTGGGCCTCCCGGACTGGGCCTGCATAACCACCCGATCCATGGCCGCCCGTGCCACCCCCCGATCAGAAGAAACCGAATGGCCAGCACCTCCGCCCCCGGTTGCCCCCGTCGAGGACAACGGCGAGTCCGACCTCCCGGACCCGACTATCGAAGCAGACGCGCAACACCAGGACCTTCCGGATCTGGCTCAGTGGCGTCAAGAGGGGGGGCCCACCCAAGAACAGTTCCGCCAGGAACAAAAGACCTGTCCCTCCCTCGAGGGACTCCGCCAACAAGCCGATACCCAAAACGCAGGGGACACCACCGGAACCCACTGGGTCTACTGGGACAACGACCTGCTCTACAGCGAGCAAAGAATCGCCGAGCTGGGGGCCGGTCGAGTTCTGGTGGTACCACTCCGCTTCCGAGACTTTCTGCTCAACCTGGCCCACGATGTCCCCCTGGCTGGACACCTGGGCCAGGACAAAACATACAGTCGCCTGGTGACCCACTTTTTCTGGCCAAAAATGAGGAATGACGTCCTGAACCACTGCCGGTCTTGCCCCACGTGCCAAGCCAGCGGGAAGAGTGGTCGGAAGCTGAAGGCCCCTCTGCAACCCTTCCCTGTGGTCACCACCCCGTTCGAGAGGGTGGGGATAGACATCGTGGGGCCTCTGGACCCCCGCACGGCACAAGGACACAGGTTCATCTTGGTACTAGTGGACCATGCCACCCGCTACCCCGAGGCGGTGCCCCTACGGACAGTGACAGCTCCGGTGGTTGGCCGGGCCCTGATGGGGATCTTCTCCAGGGTAGGCTTCCCCCGAGAAGTCATCAGCGACCGAGGTACGAATTTCATATCTAAATACATGAAGTCCCTCTGGCAACAATGCGGGGTCACCTACAGATTCACGACCCCCTATCACCCCCAAGGGAACGGACTAGTAGAGCGTTTTAACCGCACTCTCAAGGGGATGATTGGGGGATTGGAAGAGCCTCTCCGTCGCCAGTGGGATGTGCTGCTCCCGTGCCTCCTCTTCGCCTACCGAGAAGTCCCCCAGAAGTCCCTCGGCTTTAGCCCTTTCGAACTCTTGTACGGGCACCCTGTGCGAGGACCCCTCAGCCTAGTCAAGGAAGGTTGGGAGATGGCCCCCTTAACGACCCCTCCCGACGTCTTCAAATACATCCTGGCCCTACGAAACCAGACCCGGCGCTTCAGGGAGATGGCCAAGGCGAACCTCGAGGCCAGTCAGGAGGACATGAAGAGGTGGTATGATCACAATGCCTCCTCCGTTGAATTCGAGCCTGGGCAGCAAGTATGGGTGATGTCCCCCACCGAACCATGTGCCCTGCAAGACAAGTGGACGGGGCCCTTCAAAGTGGTTGAGCGTAAAAGCCCCGTCACTTACCTCATCGACATGGGGTCCACCCGGAACCCCCTGCGGGTCCTCCACACCAACCGGCTCAAACCACACTTTGTGCGCTCCGAACTAAGCCTCCTGATGGCGACAGACAGTGGTACAGAAGAAGACTCCGAGCCCCTCCCGGATCTCTTAAAGACTCAGGAGAAGGACGGCTCCGTGGATGGGGTCCGGCTCTCTGACGCCCTCACTTCGGAGCAACGCCAGGACTGCCGGGACCTCCTGCTGCAGTTCGCTGCCCTGTTCTCCCTCACCCCCGGGGTCACCCCTTGGTGTTTGCACGACGTAGACACCGGGGACAGTCCCCCTGTCCGGCACCGGGCCTACCGTGTACCAGATCGGGTACGGGCCTGCATACAGGAGGAAGTGGCCAAGATGCTCACGATCGGGGTCATCGAGCCCTCGGACAGTCCCTGGGCCAGTCCGGTTGTATTAGTTCCCAAGGCCGCTGCCCCCGGCACCGCCCCTGAACTGAGATTCTGCGTCGACTACCGGGGCTTGAACGCTGTCACCCGGACCGACGCTCATCCCATCCCCCGAGCAGACGAGCTGATCGACCGGCTGGGGGCCGCCCGCTACCTTAGTATCTTCGACCTAACGGCGGGCTACTGGCAGATCGGCCTCACACCCAGGGCTCAGGAACGGTCAGCCTTCTCCACCCCCGATGGCCACTATCAATTTAAGGTCATGCCCTTTGGCATGAAGAATGCCCCCGCCACATTCCAACGTCTTGTGAACCAGGTCTTGGCAGGGCTCGAAGAATTCAGCGCTGCCTACCTGGACGATATCGCTGTATACAGCCGCCACTGGTCCGACCACCTCCGTCACCTCCAAGAGGTCCTCCAAGCCCTCCAGCGGGCCGGCCTCACCATTAAGGCCGGCAAGTGCCAAATTGGCCAAGGGTCTGTGACCTACCTTGGGCACCAAGTGGGAAGCGGGCTGGTGGCCCCACTACAACTTAAGATTGCTGCCATCCAGTCCTGGCAGCCCCCCGTCACCCAGACCGAGGTCCGAGCCTTCTTGGGGCTCACCGGCTACTACCGGCGGTTCGTGAAGGACTACGGCAGCATCGTGGGGCCCCTCACGGGACTCACATCCAAGAATCAACCGAAGCGGGTCCACTGGACTCCTGATTGTCAAGCGGCCTTCGAGGAGCTGAAGGCCGCCCTGTGCACCGCCCCGGTGCTCCAGGCCCCCGATTACAGTCGGGAATTTGTGGTGCAGACCGACGCCTCCGACCACGGCATCGGGGCCGTCCTCTCTCAGCTGAACCCCGAAGGTCATGACCAGCCGGTGGCCTTCATCAGTCGACGTCTCCTGGCCCGAGAACAGCGTTGGAGCACAATCGAGAGGGAGGCATTTGCAGTAGTGTGGGCCCTCAAAAAGCTCCGACCCTATCTCTTCGGTACCCACTTCCGGGTACAAACCGACCATCGACCCCTGCAATGGCTGATGCAGATGCGGGGGGAGAACCCAAAACTCTTGCGCTGGTCCATTTCCCTGCAGGGAATGGACTTCACTGTGGAGCACCGGCCAGGCCAAGACCACGCCAACGCGGATGGCCTGTCCCGCTTTTTCCGCCTCGACGAAGAGAGTCCCCAAGGAGATGGGTGACTCTCCCCGCCTTCAGCTGGGGGGGACGCATGTTGGACAGGCCACACAGAGGGCTTGCTCCCTCCCCGCACGACAGGGCCCGAGCTCCGGCCCACCAGGCATACCCCCGTGACAAGCCCATGTACTCCGTCTCCCGACGGACCCTCTGCCCTCGGACCCCTACTCATCACAGGGTCCAGCCCACCGGCTTCCCTGGCCGGGTCAAGCCGCCATCTTGGGCCCTGCACCACGCGGCCGCGTGGCCTCACCTCGACCCTAACCCCGGGCCTGGCCGGCCCCGACATCCCGGCACCACCATCCACCCAGGAGGTGAGCGGACCACTTGGCAGGTCAATGGGAGAACGAAGTGTCAAGAGCTCTTCCCCCGCCAGGTACCGATCGCCTCCAGCTCCCCCAGGCGCTGGCTCCCCCCCCTGCTGGGTGTCTGGACACCTTCATCCCGGACCCCCCGACCTCCAAGTGCGAGGGTCCGGACATCAAAGGGCACCAGCCCTATAACTGAGGCAGCTCCGGAGCAGGAAGGCAGTTGTATCCTGGAGTCGAGAGACACCGAGTGAACTCAACCCTGACGGTCTACTGGCGCTGCCGTAGCCCGCTCTTGTGAACCATCGTCCTGCCTGCTGGCGCTGCCGCGGCCTTCTGCAACCTTCATCTTCCGGGGACCTGCTGGCGCTGCCGCGGCCCGTTGTAACGACCATCCTCACCGGGACCTGCTGGCGCTGCCGCGGACCGTCATCTTCCTGGGACCTGCTGGCGCTGCCGCGGCCCGTTGTAACGACCATCCTCACCGGGACCTGCTGGCGCTGCCGCGGACCGTACATCTTCCGGGGACCTGCTGGCGCTGCCGCGGCCCGTTGTATCAACCATCCTTACCGGGACCTGCTGGCGCTGCCGCGGACCGTACCACCTAACCACCAAGCTCGAGGATTGTGAGCTCATCCTCATCTCGTCCGAACTACCTGATTGGTAAATAGACTGACCCGCTACCCCCTTCCCTACCCTACGAGACTCTAATCGAGGGGACCCCTGCGTCCAGACCTCCTTGTACCATTCTACCGTAACATAACTAAGTACCTATAAAGAACACTGAACCTTATCCGTGTGTGATATCTGTCTGTGGGGGGGGAAGTTACTTGTCTGTACGATCGCTGGAGACGGCTCTCCCCGGAGACCTCTCCCCCTGACCCCGGCCGACCCTCCCGGTCCGTCTACCTTTTCTAACAACCCCCATTTATAGTTTGATTCTCTTCTTGACATTTTTGCCTTTCATGTCCCCCGTTACAGTTTTTATAACCATTAAGCCGGACATATAGGCCACAGTAGAATCCAGATGAACCGGCACAGTCAGAAGGACTTCTCTGGTTGCTTCTTGGTGCATCTGCCTAAAAGCTGTGCAAGTCTGGCACAGAAAGGGTGCGAGCCGGGGACAAACATTAGCGAAGTCATCTGCAGAATCACTTGTCTTTTAAACCTAGCATAAAAGTTTGAAATTCTGGGCAGAGTTTCCACAGTTCACCCAGCATCTCTTTAGTGAAAACATTACTGATTAAGAACTTTAAATACCTTCTGATGAGCCATCAGAAGGACGCATTGCCACTCTAGTGCAAACCTTATAAAAGTATCAACTCCTAAGATCTGGTACGCACTTCTTGCAGGCAATGGTTATTCATTTCTGCAAACAACTTTCCTCCATGGACCTACATTAGGAGTTGCTATGGGTAACATATCTACATCTGTGATAATGCTTTCAACGCTCTATCTTTCAGTGCCGGGCTACCAGTTAATAAGCTGAAACTGTGCTCCACTCTTTAGTTCATTAAGGGGCATAAGTATGACCCTCAGAGTTTGCGACTTGCAATTTGCATTTTTTGTGACTCTTAATTTGAGAGTCACAAACACTGATGTACAGCAGTGTCTGAGACACTGTTTTGATTCCCAAATGGGGTGTAAAGGACATACCTCATTAATATTCATGAGACAGCTTGTATTTTGCGACCCATTGGGAATGGTCGTAACTCACTGGGATGGTAGCCGGCTGGGATCAGCAGACCACCATCTCTGTGACTGCTTTTTCAATAAAACAGTTTTTTTCTTTAAATGCAGGCTGTTTTCAGGGCCGGACTGACTACCGGGCGTTTTGGAATGATGCTGAGCTGGGGGCTGATTTCGTTGATGGGGACCTGCGTGTACTGAACGAAATTAGTTTTGCTTTAATTATTTCGAAGTACACGCAGGTCTCCATGAACGAAATCAGCCCCCACCGCAGTGAAATCAGCCCTCTGCTCGGCAGAATTCCAAAACGCCCGATAATCAGTCCGGCCCTGGCTGTTTTCCCCAACGGAAAACAGGCTGCATTTAAAAAATAACAATGAAACATTTCAGTTTCATTTTTTAAGAGCAGGAAATAGATCATGGGACCACTGCCTGATCCTAAAAACATTTCTGCGCCCAAGTGAGTTTGCAAACAATCTTACAAACCCCTGCAACTCGATATTAGCAAGGGATGACCTTGGCATACCCATTCCTAATAGTGATCCTCAAAACCTATTTTGCGAGTTGGTAACAGGTTACCGACTCTCAAAATTTGTTTGGTGCATCTACCACCCTTTTCAGCAGTCGCAAACGGGCCAATTTTCCGTTTGCTACGGATAAAAATGGTAGTACATCAGGCCCTTTATAATTTGTGATAATTTGTGATAATGAAAGCATGGACATTGAAAACTCTGCTGTAGTGTGTAAAAAATCCACTCTTCTTTCAAAGCAAAGCAATTCAACAAGAAAAAACGCGCATTCAGGTATGAATCTACTCAGCCCTGTATAATGCTGCCAAACGAATACCACTGCGCGAGTTAGTTATGCCAAATGCCATGTGTTTCCCTTATTTTTTATTGTTTACTGTAAAACTGGTCTGATTGCCAATGACTATCCGTGATGACTGATACAATAGGAAGAGGAAAATTGGGCTAGCAGCTGTAAAGTTGAATGCATTTCTTTAGAACGGCACATCTTGGGGCAACTATCCACCCATTCACACCATTGTGTATTTATGCGAATCCATCATTTATTAAAAGGTTTCCTTCAACAAAGAAAACATTTCTTCTTTATATAAAAGTCACTTCAATACATTACAGTGAGATTCACAGTATTTAACTTGAATGGGTAATTGCAGGCAGGGCTCACCAGCACCTAACTTAGTGCAACAACACCTATTTTTCCTCAACAGACTTTGAGCAAGAGAGAGAAAAATACAAAATAGGAATGAAGGAGGAAGAGAAAGACAGAAAAATTGTGAGAAATGGAGAAAGCAGGATGAAAAAGCCTGCAAGAGACAGATAAAGAAGCAGGGATTGTCTAGTGGTGGATACAAGAGGCGCTGGGTACATTCAAGACTTACATTTGACACCCTGATATTCTTAGCACCCGCTAAGGGCTTCAAAGCAAATCTTTGGGGCTGGCCCTTATTCTTTTACAAATTAAACACTGGAGGGGCAAAAATGCTATTCTTTGCCTTCTGAATGAACTTCCAGAAAATCCTATAGTACCCAATATTAAAGTTCTCCTTTGTACTTCTGAATATCGACACTAATATATTGACATACTAGTATGGAGGACAGAATATCGAGGGACAAAATATTGAAAGGTAAAAGCAATTAGGGAGGTATATATTTACTATTCCGCAATCCACATCTACGGACCATGAAGATGTATGTACCACATAGGAACATATATGGAGTTAGGAATAGAAAATCCAGACATACTTACCTGTCGATATTTTATTTTCGGTATTCTGTCCTCAAGATTCTGTGCATTTGATATTGTTGATTCATTATTCGGTGGGCACACCAGCATTTATGATTAACATCAGAGACATATTTATCTATTGGGTATTAATGATTACGTTTTGCTATTTCCTTAGATGTGTACATCCTGCTTCCTTGAATGTATTCATTTGAGGCAGAATTAAATGTTTAAAATTAAAACCTGAATGGCTAATGTTACAAATATATTTCCTCTTTGAATCCTGAACTCCAATATTGGGGACTATAGGTCTCACATTTCCATTGGTTATGCAATAGTCAATGGATACCCAGTTCAGACCACTAAATTTTTCAATTTGTATACTTTATCTCAAACTATTCAGTTTAAATAATGGACACTTACAAAAGGACCCATAACATTGATAAAGTTGCTTACAAAAGACGGTAAAGTCCTAAATAGGACAAGGCAGCAATCTGGATACGAAGATGGGGTCCTGGACGACAGGGTGCCAAGAGTCAAGGGGCCTCATGTAGGTAAATATAATTTACCGATTCTTAAATACCGAACCTTACCGAATCGGTATTTATGAATCGGTAAGTTATATGTAGGTAATAATTCGGTAATAATTACCGATTCGGTAACATTCGGTATTCAAGAATCGGAATTTACCGAATCGGTAAATACCGAGGTGGTATTTACCGAATCGGTAAATTCCGAAGTGGTATTTACCGAATCGGTAAATACCGAATCGGTATTTACCGAATCGGCAAAATGAAAACACATGACTGGATGAAACAGCCAATCCTGTGCAACCACACCCCACCCAACCAGGAAGTGGCCACACCCAGGCAGGTGCACACAATCAACAGACTCTGGAGAGGCTGGGAGTGCAGAGGAGAGGCAGGGAGCCAGTGCCTGTTTGTGCATCTCAAAATCATTATGTCCAGCCAGAGGACACAGAGAGATGGAGGGGAAAGGAGGAGGAAGCAGAAATTCAGCCCCAAGGAACTCCAGGTGCTAGTGGAGGAGGTGGTGAAGCAGCACCAGAAGCTGTTTGGGAGGCAGTCCCTGCAAATGCCGGAGTCTGAGAAGCACAATATATGGCTGGGTATCCAGGCGCAGGTCAATGCTGTTGGAGTGACCCACAGGGACATCGAGGTACTTAAAAAGCGCTGGTACGACCTGAGGATCGTCACAAAGAGGAAGATGGGGGAAATACAGAAGGAGGCCAGCCAGACAGGAGGTGGAATCAACAGGGCACCTGCCCTCACCGAACTGGAGGAGCTGGTGGAGGCCACAATAGAGCACGAGAGCGTCGTGGGTCTTGGGGATGCCGACAGCTCTGCCAGAGCCGCCACCCAACAAGGTAAGACGACTGCACAGCAATGTAGCCCCCCCTACCCCTATCCCACATCCCCCATTGTGAAATGAGTATCCCACTCCAGTTCATGTGTTAGTGCAGACAGGCAATGCATTATGGGAGATGTAGTCAGGGAACCCCCAACCATGAACTGAATAGCACAGAACAACAATGCATGGTACACACATTAGCCAAAAGCAGGCAGAGGACAATGTGAGAGTTTTACATTAATTTATTGTGATGCTAGCAATGCAGGCCTTCAGGTACACTGAGCTGATGTTGCATTTCTGTCCACAGATGTAACATCGCGCAGGACTGCACATGCTACAGGAGAGAGGGCACACCGGCAAGACAGGTCAGCTCTGGCCAGCACGAGTTCTGCCCAGGGATCATTGCCACAGCCAGCATCACCACCACCACAGCCCGCATCACCACTACCACAGCCAGCATCACCAATACCACAGCCAGCATCACCACACATGCATGAGTCACCGGCCACATCACCGCCTGCATTTGTGAGGCCGAGGAGGCGTGCCTTTGCCAGGTTGCGAGCGTTAGAGACCTCATCTGACGACAGCAGGGGCCCGGAGCCAAACACCATGCCCCAGGATGGGAGCCATGCCACTGTGCCCTCCACCTCACAGGGAGCACACACGGGTGCAAGACGGCGCCACAGGTCGCGGGTGCAGAGTCCACCAGCAGACGTTGACAGCCATGGGGTCTTTGCGGGGCTCGAGGGCAACATGCTCAAGCAACAGCGCCTACAAACAAAGGCAGTTATGTCAGTTCAGCGGCATGTGCGGGGACTGAGAACTACTTTCGTCAACATGGACAGGAACATCAGCGCAATGGCGGTGGGGATTACTGCCATGGCAGCGGGCATGCGGGACATGTCCCAGTCCATCAAGCTGTTGTGCAGCAAGTTAGACGCAGACAGAGCTGCAAGGCGCCGGCAACGGCAGAGGGGAGACAGTCACACCAGGGCACTCAACCGGCTGTCAACTGCCACTTCACTACTCTGCCGGCGCTCAGTGGCCATGCAGGAGGGCCTGACACACTGCAGCAGCGATGTTTCCAGGGGGATGGTGCAGGTCACCAGTGCCCTGGAGGTGCTCTTGACAGGTCAGGCGGCCACAACTGGTGCAGGGGGTGCTGCGGAAAGCATCGACACCAGCAGCAGGAGCAGCATAACACCCCAGGTCCCAGAAACACGCAGGATCAGCAGGCGGCATGGGGCTGGCACTAGTGAGGAGGCTGAATCCGTGCCATCCCACACTGTAGCGCGTGGCCGCAAACATTGATGCAGCACCGAGTAGCCAAAGACAATTGGGTGACATAACCCTGGACTTGCTACTTGTCAATAGGCAATGTTGCCAGAATGGCATATTCTTGGTGTTGTGGCGTAGTGCCGCATTATTAAACTACGTCATGACATACAACAACTGGCTGTGTCCCCTTACTCACTCAGAAATAGTTGCATGTGATCTCTGCCCGTCTCTCTCTCCCATCTGTTGCTGTTGGCACTCCAGCAGCGTTGGCCTCTGGCTGACCTGAATCATCATCATTATCCTCAAAATCTGTTAGTACCACCTCTGTACCTCTCTTCGTGGCAAGGTTGTGCAGCATTGCACAAGTGGCAATGATCTTGCAACAGATGATGGGTGTGTACTGGCGTGTGCCTCCGCTTTTGTGGAGGCAGCGGAACCTGCTTTTCAATAGTCCAAACGTGTGCTCCACCACGTTGCGTGTAGATTTGTGTGCCACGTTATATCGTCTCTCACTCTGGGTTGATGGGTGTAGGTAGGGAATGAGGATGAATCACCGCACGGCATATGCACTGTCGCCTAGGTGAGTATGAGAGTACCATCAATCACATGCCTCATTACACGGTGATTTGCACTTAGTAGAATGGAGCGTCACTGTTACTTACCTACCAGGTATCCTTCTCCAAATTCTCTGGCAAGCAGTCGTGTGTAGATCCCACTGTTCTGGAAGATGAAGGAGTCGTGGGTGCTCCCAGGAAACTTAGCTACGATATCAGTGATGATGTTCCCTGCATCGCAGATCACCTGCACGTTTATGGAGTGGGTGGACTTTCTGTTCCTGTAGATGTGCTCAGTGGCAGCTGGTGGGCAGATTGGAATGTGTGTGCCATCTATACAGCCTATGACATGGGGGAACTGTGCCATGTGATAAAAGTCTGTTTTGGTTTTCTGCAGTTCAGCCTGTGTGATTGGGAAGCTGATGTAGTGGTGCATTCTCTGCATCATGGCATCCAGGAACTTCCTGAAGAAACGGGACAGGCAACTCTGGGATACACCACCCACCGCAGCTATCACCCCCTGGTAACTTCCAGATGCGAGTAGGTGTAGGCTGCAGAGCACCTGCATATGTGGTGGTATGGCATGCGCCCTTCTTGTTGGCTGGTCCAGGAGTGGGTGCAGGTCCCTTATCAGGTCCATGATGGTTTGGGGGTGTAGCCTGTACCTTTCATGTATCTCATCCTCAGTCAGTTGGAAGAGTGTGATGCGCTGTCTGTAAATGCGTTCCTCCCGTCTCCAAATCCTCAGTCCTGCTGCCTGTAGACGTAGGCGCCTTGCAATGACATACAGGGCGGCCATGTTGTCCATGCTGTTGCATTTTGGGATTGCTTATATGCACTGTTGATGCTTACCACCTGCTTTCACTCTGTGTTAATTACCGACTCTTAATTACCGAATTTCATGGATTTCTTAATTACCGAATTTACCTACGTCTCTTTTCTCATTTTTACCGCTTCTTATTTACCGATTCGGTAAATATGTATTCGGTAAATATGAATCGGTAATTTAGAATTCGGTAATCATGAATCGGTATTTACCGATTCATATTTACCGAATACTGGTTTTTGGCCTCCTACATCTCACTTGACTAAATACCGGTCGGTAACAGCATATTTACCGAATTTCGGCCGTTACCGACCGGTATTTAGCTACCTACATGAGGCCCAAGGTCTCAGTAAAGACTGTCGAGGATGAGAAAAGCTTGGAGGGGGAAAAGTTAAGTTTTCACACTGGAAGCAGTGTATGCTGCTTGGTGCTGGGTCTGGTGAAGATTTCTAATTTCAAACTTACGTGTCTATTACGATGGCGGGCACGGCAAAAGGGACCACCCACCATATGTGCGGTAGTCCTGTGATGCGGATTAGGATGCGCCCACCACACAGGCGGGTGCATCCAGCATTTTTTACATTGCGGCGGGCGGTGCTTTCAGCAGCACCTGCCCTAATGTACAAAAGGCATGTGGTGCATTTGCATGCACAACATGGCAGGCACCGCTCTGTGCCTGCCACGTTGTGCATGCAAATGCAGGGGGTACCATAGGTACCTCCCATGTGCACCGCCCAACCCCCCAACACCCTGGGGGCCCCCAACGGGCCCCCACATGCAGACACCGTATGCCTTTCGATGGCGGTGTCTTGCAGACACTGCCACCATATTATACCCCTTTTTCGCCCTGTCGACTTATCGATGGGCGAAAAATCGGCGGATGGTCTTTCCGTCCCCCTGGGTCCCCATGCCATCGTAATATGGCATGGGGAAATGGTACACTTGTGGGGAGGAATGGCGGGTTGATCGCCACCGCCATACGGGCGGTGGCGATCCGCCCGCTATAGTAATAGACCCCTAAATCTCTTTTCTGGAACTCAGATTTCTTCAGCGGGGCAAGGCTGCAGGCTGTAGCCGGAGAGCAACTGACTTTTTATGATGCGGGTCGGACCCCTGAATCGGATTTGCTGCTGCAGAGAAGAACTTAGTGGGAGCTGTGGTGAGGTCAGGCGAACCCGTGATGCACCTTCAGTGGATTGGCTTGACAGGTTGGTCCCAGTTTTCTCCAGAAAAAAATCCTTGAAAAAGTGTTCATGCTTCAGTTATTATGTTTTGGAGAGGTGGAATGAATTCCTGACACTAGCCAAGGGTTCCAGAACCTCAGGTGAAGCACTTAGGGATCAGGACTAACTCCAACAGAAGTCACCACGAGGGTCCATGGAAGGTCCAAATAAAACTGGTCAACAGGACTTTGCAGGAAAGTTGGCTTATTGCAGATTTTGTGCAGATCCACCAACTAACTCTTTGAGTACATTTCTCAATCTTGGATACACATGGGAGCAGGTTCAAGCACTCAGGATTCTCTTCACAGGTCACAACAGCAGATGCAGTACTCTCTTCTACAGCTCCAGTTGTACTCTGAAGAGGCTGGCCACTTTAATGACTAGCACAAGCATGTGGACGGGGGGTGACTCCTGGCCCCTCCCTAATCAATGGGCTAAATATCTCCAGGGATAACCCTGCCTAATTGTGTGCACTACTGGTAATAAACCCAGAGTGTCTCTTGCTAGGGTATCCCCTTTCCTCTGGGATCCCACTCCAGGCAACTCGTAATGAGGACCAAAGTGAGCTCTGACTTTCCCATGCACACAAAATGTTATATTACTTAATGTACAATATCCTGTGTTAAGACTGGGATTCTGATCCAGTTTAGAGATTCTTTTTAGTACAGACCTCTTTGTGTTTTTTTGATCTGTGCTATGAATGAGTCTCACCAACTGAGTCGTAATCACTGTAAGCTTTGCTAAAATGTTTTGAATGCTAACCATTGTATTGTATTGTAACTGGACTTTCTAAAGCACGACTATCACTCCGAAAGGAGTATCTTGGCACTGTGCAGAAATAGATGGAGAAGGGACAGGGTATTCCGAGTTGCCTTGGGGAGACAGAAGGTGTTAAATGAGAGAGAAGAATAGAGAGTCAGGGGCTCCGAAAACCCAAGTTTTTAGCGATTTCCTGAAACAAGTTTCAGATTGAATCAGATGAAACTGGCTGGTGAGTGAATTCCATGCTTTTGCCCCTAAGACGGTTACTGATCTCCCTCCTCCAGTTTTAAGTTTGAAACAGGCAGTTTTTAAAAGATTAGCTGAGTTGGATCTAAGGGTACGTGTGGTGATATAGGGCGCAAATCTAGATCTTAGATACCCGGGTCCAGTGGCCCTAAAAGCTCTAAAGGTAATGACAAGTATCTTAAATAGGACTCTTTTGTGTATGGGTAGCCAATGCAATGCTTTTGAAGCTGCGGTTGCTGAGGAGCGACGTGGCAGCTTGAGTACCAGGCTGGCTGCTGAGTGTTAAACAGTCCACAGTTTTTTAGGATAGTATTGTTGGTACCTGCATAGAGACTATTGATTTAGTCAAGCCTAAAAGCTATTAGGGCTGCTGTAAATGTTTTTCTTGCAGTGGCTGGGAGAAGGTAAAAAAAAAATCTGGAATTTAATCAGTTGAAAATACTTCCCTGCCACTGATAGTACTTGCGGACGGGAGGATAGGGTAGAACCAAATTTTACCCCAAGATTGTTTACTACCTCCACCCTATTAAGTGGCGGAGGGGTATTTTGTGGCCACCAGTGACTGGGGGCGAAACTGTTGGCTTTGCCTAGTAGCATGATTTCAGTCTTTTCGTAGTTGCACTCAAGTGATTCTGCTTCATCCAATGAAAGACCTCTGTGAGACAATGTTGGAAGTTTACTTCAGCATTGATAGATTGTTTATATAATGTTAGAATTAGCTGAGTGTCATCTGCATAAGATCTAGTATCGATGTTCAATGATGATATCAGTTCTATAAGTGGGGCCATATAAGTGTTAACCATTACTGGACTCAATATAGATCCCTGCGGGACACCTATATGCAGAGGTTTTATGACTGACTGGTAGGGTCCGAGCAGGGTTACTTGCTGACGACCTGTCAGAAATTATTTGATTCAGGCTAAAGCCAGATGGGAAATGCCACATGCGATGTAGCAAAATCTCATGGGAGATGGTATCGAATGCAGCTAATAGGACTAATAAAATCAGTACTGCTATTTTCCCTTAGTCCAATGCGGATTTAAGACTCTTTGCGTTATGTAGAAGTGCTGATTCTGTAGAGTGTAATGGCCTAAAGCATGATTGCGTAGGAGATAGGGTGTGTGTGGTTTCTAAAAAGGACGTGAGTTGACTGTTGACAATAATTTCTGTAATTGTATTGAGACAGGGTAGTAAGGAAATAGGCCGGAGATTGAAAAGGGTGGTAGGGTCTGCCAACTGTCAACCATCAATGCCCATCATTTAAAATAAGGTCCACTGCTGTGCATTTGTCGAAAGAGACTCTGTACAGGTTACCCATGATCACATGTGCACATGTGTGTGCAACCCCTGTGGGGCTGATACATTGGCTACTATATAACTCGGTCCAGTGTCTATGCACATGTAGCCTGTCACAGCTGGGATTATTGATTCATTGTTTGTCGCCTGAGCAGGCTGTACTAATAATCAGGCATTCAAAAAGAAATATCTCCACTGTTGGACCGTTCGTGTTTCTTAAATAAACCCCTTGTCACAGATACATGAAGAAACAAAGTCTGGTATATTTAGTTAATACTCCTTAATTCTGTGTAAATCAAGAATTTAAAAGCATTAACAAATATTATCTCTACTTCCACTTTGATAACAGTTTTTGGTTTAAAAAAATAGGATGTACAATAGTGGCGGACTGAATAAATCTAATTTTCTTTTTTTTTTAACTCTTTTTCATTTAACAGGCTCATTAGACAGTTCAATCATGGACAAATAATCATGTACATCACTAGGTCACATCGTATCAATGACACTTTACAGCGGGGGGGCAACATGTAAGGAGCACTCTCTCAGTTGCGAATATAATTTGGAACAGGGGCGAACATACATTGAGGGCTTATCATACATTGCTTAACCAATAAAGCCCTGATGTCGGTCTCTGCCTTTTTATAGCCCCCTGTATTTGCTCCATGGCACTTTCGTACACTGTCTCTTCTGCTAACTGACACCAATCTAGGTCTCTTTCCCACTCCACCAGAGGCGGGCTCACCAGCCACTGGCAATATATCATTTTGCAATCCCTGCTGCCAGCACCAGCCAGAGGCTAACATACCGTGTCTAAACCATCTCACCCCTGATCATGAGCAGAAGCCACTTGGCATCCATCGGGACTTCCGTTTCAGAAACCCTGGTGTTAGAATTGGGAATCTTTGGTTGGCACAGGTAGGCACTTGTGACAAGCTGGGACTCTTACTTCTAAGTCAGGATAAGGGGATCACCCTTTCAAATAACCCCTGCTCACCCTTCAGGTAGTGTGGCGCAAGCAGTCAAGACTATTCTCAGGGCGTCATAGGTTAAGCATTTGTGAACACATACAGTAATACAATGACACACCACAAATGGACACCAGTCAAGTTTGTATCAAAAATAGGTTTCTTTATATAAGGCTTAGCACAAGACCAGAATAACTATTAGAAATGACCACAGTATTATTTCAAAGTTCAATGTTCTTGTAAAAAGGCTTAAAATGCAAAAATAGGCTTATTTTAGTCAATTCTTCTTTTCAGGCTTTGTACGGTTCGTTCCTGGGTGTGCGACTCGTCCGCATTAAAAACAAGGCAAGTACGAGTCCAACAATTGGTGCTGACTCCGGGGTCCGTAACATGCACGCTGCGGTGCGAACAGAACAGAGTACCTTAAGTTCGTGGGGTCCGCGACGGACAGTGCGGGACAAGTTGATGGGTCCGGGTCATAGTTCTGCAGCGTATTCAGATGCTGGTTGGGTCGCGGCATCCGGACGCGGCGTTGGTACGGGACCTTCAGGGATACGTGCGGATGGCCCGGATCATCTTGCAGAGTCCGTGGCGTTCGGCGTTCGAGCCGTTCCTTCGGTGCGCATAGGCGGCGACACTTCTCGGTGCCGTACAGCGTACGGGGAGGATCGGTGCGATGCGGCGTCTCGGCTCTGAGTACGGCACGGTGCAGTACGTTAGCAGCGTACGGGCCGTACCTGCGGGACAGCGAAGCTTGTTTTCAGCGTACAAGGTTCGGCAGCCAGGGCTGTACGACTCGAATCGGCAGGGAAGGTTAGGTGCAATGCGGCCGGGAGGGATACGGCGCATACTAACGCTTTTGGATCAGCGTAGCCGCAAGGTGCCGGGCGGCAAAGACACGGCTTCGCGGCGGATGGGGTACGAGTCGTACTGGGGCCAAATCCAGCGGGAAACAAGCAGGAATTGTCCAGGCAACTCAGTTTTGGAAGGCAGATGAGTCCAATGGTCCTGGGACTCAGTTCGGGGGCAAGCTCTCTTCCAAGCCCTTGGAGATAGTTGAAACAGAGTGCAAAGTCTCGCTCAGTCTTTTCCTCTCCTTTCTCAGCAAGGTACCAACTGCAGGCCAATCCCCCAGGTCAGGGAAAGTTACTCCTCCTTCAGCTTCTTCCAGGTCCTTCTGGTCAGGCAGAGTTTCTTCGTGGTTCAATCAGTATCTGATCTCTCTGGGGGAAATCAGAATAAAGCGCTCTCCAGGCGCTATGTGGAGGACCAGCACAAAGTCATTGATAGAGCAGGGCCCAGGGAGGCAAGCCTTCCCCTGGGCCCCAGCAGAAGCATGCCCCTGGTTGTTTCAAGTTAAGCACAAGAACAAGAACATTTTCATGGGGTCACTGCCCCTCTTTTATACACAGAATCCTTTGTCTCCAAAGGTGCAGGGAAGGGGTGAACCAGATGCAACTGGTTCCTGAGCACTTTGTTTTGCTCAGCCCCTCTCCCTATTCACAGAGCAGGCCAGGGTCATCAGCCGCACCACAGGGGGCGGAGCCATCATTGTGTGGGGTCCTGTATTCAGGTCCTATGTGTACTCCTCCCACTCATCAACCTGCAGAGCTCTCCACCCACCACTGGGGCAGACCCACCCTGACTCCTGGAGCCAGGCACACCAGTCAATCACACGCCAGACAGTCACTGCACATTTATGCCAGTGTCTAGAAGTGGTGCTTCTATACTAGCTACAGTAACGCCGCACACATCATTGCGCAGCATTCACTCTCACGAGTTTGCACATATCAAACTCGACCCTGCACTCCCCACGCATCAGGAACTAGCACGGTCACTCAGATCCCCCATGCATTCCTATGGGAGAGCAGGTCAGTCTCATTCAACCACACAGAGTGCACACGCTTTCCACTGGGACACAGTGTGAAAGCGCCTAGAGGCCTAAAACCACTAGTACAACTCAGGAAAAAGGCTAGGATACTGCAAAAAGTTCTAGGGGTGAACTTGCCAGAAGGGCCAAGTCCAACACCTGGCCATTATTGATGTAACTTTTTGCCAGAACTGTGCGACCTTGGGGCATTCCCATATAATATGAAAAAAAGGGCCATCCCGCTGACAGCCCCTGATGTAAAGCGCTGTTGGTGCCCTTTCCCACTTGTGTAAGAGTGTGTAGGACGGTGTAGTATCCTGAGCTGGACCAGCCAGAATCTTGCACGGATTGTGATTTCCCTGGGGTCTGGAGTGTCTCTACCCACTCTTCGTTATCTATGTTACCTAGTTCATTGATCCAGGCAGCGCATAGGGCAGCCAGGGGGTCAGGTGTATTGTTCATGAGTTTGCGATATATCGTTGAGGTCACCTTTTTAGGAATGGGATCTACGAGCAGCCTATAGTACAAGGGGTAATGGTCAGGAATGAGTGTGGCCCGGTGTATATGTGTCTTCAAGGCATGTGTGAGTCTCAAATAGTGAAATCTCTGGGCCAGGGTCAGACCGAATTCTTGTTGTAGGTCTTCAAAGGGGAGGGGGGCGCTGCTCCTCCACATGTCCCACAGACATTCAATGCGGATAGTCTGCCAACCTCCAAAGCGTGGCCACCTCCCTCAGTCCGTTTCCGGCCCAAAGGGGCATCCTGCTCATCAGTTTACCCTTCCACCCCAGCAACCTATTTGCCTCCATCCAACATGCCACCACCGCCGCTGTATGCAAGGCCCTTTAGGGTCTGCCTTTCGGGCGTATAGTAGCGGTTGACAGCTGCTTCCCAGCATAGCATCCCAATCCACTCTGTGCGCTGGTTCTCCCTTGTCTGCGTATACCCAGTCATTCACAACTAGTAACTGCAAGACCCAAAAATGTAGCCTAATGTCTGGGACATCTAGGTCGCCATCATAAACCCCTTTTTGCAACTTATGCAGTGCTATCCTAGGTGAACCACCCTGCCCCACCCATTCCCAGGTCTCTTGAGCCACCTTCTTAAAGACTGTCGGTGGACAGGGTAAGGGGTGTTCTGCAGGATATACCGAAGGCGCAGCAGTGCCATCATTTTGAATAGGGACGCACTGCCCATGAGAGATAACAGCAAGGTGCGTCAATGCAGTATATCTGTGTGGAGCCTATCTAACTGAGGGGTAAGATTCCTCTCCAGAAACACCTGGTGGTCTCGGACGATATGAATGCCAAGGTATTTGAGGCCTCCTGTAACTATAGGCACTTTGCACCTCACAGGCAATCTTGGTGGGGGCCAGATAGTGGGAATACCACTGATTTAGTCCAATTTATAGAGTATAGTAAGTAGCTCCCGAACAATTTGAATATATGGAGAACCCTTGCGATGAAGTGGTACGGACTTGCGAGATACAGGATTATCAGCATACAATGAGATCCGTTCCTCCCAGCCCCCAGCGCTTCTATACCCCAGATCATTGGGTCTTTCCTGATCCAATGCACCAGTGTTTCTAGTGCTAAGGCAAACAGTAATGGTGACAAGGGACAACTTTGCCTCGTGCCCCTCCTCAAATGAAATAGTATTGATACTTATCTACTGACCCGAACTCGGGCCAATGGACCCTGATGGAGCAGCTTCACCCAGTTACAAAATTTGAGGCCAAAGCCCAACCTAGTGAGCACCGCAACATAGGTAGGGCCATTCTATGCTGTGAAAGGCCATTGAGAAGTTCAGCGCCATCAATGC
This sequence comes from Triturus cristatus, assembly GCF_964204655.1. Taxonomy (NCBI): domain Eukaryota; kingdom Metazoa; phylum Chordata; class Amphibia; order Caudata; family Salamandridae; genus Triturus; species Triturus cristatus. Next base: position 1,080,218,026 of record NC_140592.1, on the reverse strand, counting down.
TGTTTGCTGACAAGAGGGGTCTTTCGTCACATGGAGCACACCATACAGTGTGTTGTGGCGAGTGCATCTGTTGGGCATAAAGCCTGATTGATCCCTGTGGATTACCGTAGCAATGACGGATGCCAGTCTATTGACCAAGGCCTTGGCCAATACCTTTACCTCAGCAGTGAGCAGGGAAATTGGTCGGCATGAGCTACACTGGTCCGGGGGCCTGCACGCCTTGTGAATCAACGGGAAATTGGACCCTCTTCCCGAGCCTCTTCCAGCATGCTCCTTAGTGGTGATGTTATTCTGGAGGCCAGGCGTTTATATAACTCAACTGGGAGGCCGTTTGAGCCCACTGCCTTTCCTGATTTTAAGGACCCCAATGCACCGGACAGCTCCTTCTCTGTTATATCGGCGCTTAGGGCCTCTTGTGCCTCAACTGAAAATGTTGGCAATGAGAAGTCCTTCAGCAGCTCATCACAGTCCCTGCCAGATCGTGTGCTCACTGGCAAGTACACCCCCTCATAGTAGGAGGCAAACACCTCGGCAATTTCCACACTGGACATCTGGAGTGTCCCGTCTTTGTCTCTAACACTGACCACCCACAATCATTCTCTATCACATTTGTCCAGCCAGGCCAGCAGTCTTGAAGCCTAGTCACCCATGTCTTACAGTCGATGTTGCATTGCCAGGGCATAGACTTGTGCTTCGCCCTCAGCCACAGCTTGCAACTCCAGCTGGCGCAGAGCCAATGAATGCCGCAGGTCTTTGTCCCCCCCCAGGCTGACACCTCACTCTGCATTTGGAGTATTTCTTGTTCTATTGACCTTATTTGTAATGTCTCTTCTTTCTTTATGCCTCCTATGAGCGCCTGAGCCTGACCTCTTAGTACTGTTTTGTAGGCCTCCCAGATATTTTGGTGCGAGTTCACTGATCCTGTGTTTTTCTGAAAGTAGAGGTCTGTTCCCGCCCGGAGTTTGTCCCTCAGTATTGAGTCTCTCGGCCACCAGGGGTCAATCTTCGGGAATGCCGCTCTATGGATGTACTGGCCCCAGACAGTCACCCCCACCGCGGAATGATCAGAGATGCCCCTGGCCATATGTGTTGGTGCTGAGAATTGTACCACCTTACCACTTTGTGTAAGTAGATAGACAATTCTTGAAAATGAACCATGTTGCGCCGAATAATATGTGTATTGCTGTTGCTGGGGGTTGTGTGTCTGCCAGATATCCACCAATCCCATGGCTGTCAGTAAATCCAAGAGGATTCGCTCCCCCCACCCCGGTAATGGACCGGAGGGAAAACAAAACTGCATTGGCATTTCCCCCCACCAAAAAGGTGCCTGCCGGGAGGCCTATCAGGATCCTGCTAATCTTTGGGAGAGTGATCATCTCGAGCCTCTGAGGTATATAGAAGGAACACAGCATTGTCAAGAGCCCCTCTCACTTGCCTGCCACTGGCACACAGCACCCGGATTCGTCGGACTAGATACCCTCGATGGTGAATGGCAATGTGTTTCGTACCAGAATTCCCACCCCTCTGGCATCCGTGGTATATCCAGAATGTGCCACTATTCCATATCCAAACCGATCTAAGGCCTTTTATTTGCTCCCACTGAGGTGTGTCTCTTGATGTCTCTCATTACCACGTCCGGGGAATGTCTCTTGATGTACTGAAGGAACAGTGTATCTGTTTAATCTTATTCCCCAGTGCGTTCACATTCTAGGTCCAGGCATGGATTCGCGTTGGTTCACCCATGGTTATGGCTATTTCCATTGGAAGACACAATATGCCCCCCCCTCAATTAGTGAGGGGCTTGAGCCAGCCTCCAGCATAAAATTACGACATGTGGCTATCGAATGTCAAATACCCCTTATTTCCCTCTGAGAGTATCTCTGTGTGTAGGCCCCCAACTGAGAGTCTTTCAATGGCTTCCAACTTCGCAACCACTGTGGTTCTCCATCAAAATTCAAATGTCACGTGGTACCAGTTTGGTCCCATTTCCACCCCTTAATTCCCCCCAAACCAGACCTATGTAAGGAAGCATCTCTGATAGTTACAGCACCCCTGACTGTCCAATTATCTGGTCTTTGACACTGGGAGGCCTCTCGGGTTTGTGGTTCACATCTTGCCACTCTGCATCCCGCTTATTTATGGTATGGTAGTTGGGCCTTGCCCCCTTTCTGCCCAATCATTCTCCAACCCTCCAGCCAGTCACTTGCCTCGCCAGGCGAGTTCAAGAAGTAGAATTTACCCTCTGCGAGAATCTGTAGCTTCGCTAGAAATAGCATCATGTACTTGATGTTCTAGTCTCAAAGGGCCCTTTTCACTGTGTCGAAAGTACGCCTTTGGGGCATTGTACTTGGAGCGTGAAGTTGGGGAAGAATCGGATAGTGGCGTTCTCATACTGCATTTTGCCGTGCTGACGCGTCGCCTGCAGGATCACATCTCTATTTCTACTGTAGAGTATACAAGCTATTATCATGCAGGGAGGGCCCGTCATGTGCCTCCCATGGCCCAGTGCGCGGTGTCATCTTTCCACGGAAGAAAAATTGGATAGGGGTTTAGGCTTGAGATTATTCAAGATTAGGTTTTCTAGGAAGAGGTCTACTGACGGCCCCTCCATTCCCTCAGGCACGCCCACCACTCAAATTTTATTGCGTTGCACTCTGCCTTCCTAGTCCTGAAGCCTGGCTAGAATGGCTGTCTGATTTTGGTCAGCTTTGATACTTGCTCCTCCAATCGCATCATTTTGGACTGAAGGCCTCCAATGCTCGTCCCGGCAGCAGTCATCTTATCCGCCATCTTCTGGAAATCGGCCCTGAGCAGGTTGACCTCCTGTGTTATGGAGTCTAATTTTGGTTCTAGGGTTTGACGCTAGTCTGTGATTGCCAGCATAATGTCCCTTTATGAGGGGTCAGGGGCTCGGTCATCTTCCTGGAAGGTGGTGTCTCCCCAGTCATGCACTCTTCCCGGCCCATCACCACTGTATATTTATCAATGTGGTTTGCCTGACCTGGCTTCACGCTCTCTGTGTGACCCACACACAGTCCTTATTATGTTCCTGGAAAGTAGGTTCCTGCCCCGGTCTGGATATTTGGCCTTGTGCCGTCTGTCTCTCTTAGTGTTCCTGTTCAGATTGTCGGGGTGCCACCTCTCTGGCAGTACCAGCACCCTGGCCAAACCCCACTCAGCAAGGGGGGGGGCACCCTCAGTTGTTTCGCCGGTGGACACCAGCACATATCTTTGGTCCTGGATACAATTGTCTCACTGTGCGACCTCTGGGGGGGCTCCGTGTCCCTCTGGCCCAGCCGGCATCTTCTCGGGCCCCTCTCAATCTGCGCCTCCGGCAACTGTGCGGTAGTCCAAATGACTAGGCGCCGGGCTCGGCCACACCCCTCTCTGTCACAGGCTTTTCTGGTATCTTCTGCTGGTCTTCGCTCCACAGGGTGCACCTACGGGGATTCTAGGCCCAGGCCGAGGATCAACAAGGGTGCTTGTGACCTCCATCCAGGCACACAAAGCCCGGCCTCCGAGGGACAGACAGGAGGTTTCCCGCTTCTTGTTGAGGCTCCCAGCCGGGGGCCAATTTCGCAGGCGCTACTGCCCCTGCACCTTCGTGCTCCATATCCACTTACTAGTACTTGATGTGCGGGTTGCAGGCCAAGGCAATCTCACCTACACACCGGATGTGTTCAGGCTCGCAGCTGGTCTCCAGGTCTGAGCGTTCTCTGTCAGTAGGTATGTCCGCTGCAGCCTCCAATCAGGTCCAGAGGAGGGGGACGGGCCTCTGATTGCTCCCTCTCTGACTCAGAGTGCCCGGCTGGTGTCATTAGTCCTGGTGATGTTGGGCCTCCGGTCTGCAGTGCCGGCCTTCACTTTCCTCAAGGCTGGAGAGGTGGCGCCATGTTACTGGCCCATGTCTTAACTCTCTCTGTTGACCGTTGTGTCTAAGGTCGCCGCCCACCAGGTCCCAAGGGGGGGTGGCCCACCTATTGCTTCCTCCCTGACTCAGAATGGCCGGCTATCGTCGTTGCTCCGGGCAGTGTTGAGGCCTTCGGTCCATGACCCCAGCCTCTGCCTTCCTCAATGCTGGAGAGGCGGTGCCATTTTGCCAGCCTGTGCTCTCACAGTTTTGTCCTCACTCCCCGGCGTTTTGCTGTCCCTCCGGGTTTCTGCTCAGCAAGGGGGGCACAGTTTAGGTCTCTCACCATTCCTCTGGCGCTGGTGCTCTCCCAGTGTACGGATTTTGACGGATATTACGGGGCTATTGGCTGGCGGCTCTTGCAGCTCTTTAAGTTTCCGGCCTTCTTCGCAGGCTGGTTGCCACGCCCCCCGAATAAATCAATTTTTCCATCACTGTATCATATCCCATATGAGTGAAATATGACTTTGTTACTGTGACATCCAAGACCTACTCTTCAGAGATAATTTGCATCAAATTAAGGCGGCTACTAGAAAATTATATTTCTTACTGTGTTATGTGTATGAAACAAAGTACATGCATTATGTTATTCTGTTTCATGGTTTAAAAAAACTGGCATCGTTACCCTCCATACATAAACCCACATCCTCATTTTTACAATACATAAATGGAAAACCTGTTTACATGTTGAAATTGTTTTAATGATGTTATGTGTTTGACCACTTTGCAAAGTCATCCAAATGAGAATGTTTATCCAATAGCTTGGATATTCAAGGTCATGCAATGGTGCACCAATATATTTATTCAAATATTGATCTGTCATCCACTAGTAAAGATGTTATCCTAGCTGTCTGAAACAAATGTCTTCTTGACTGTTCTACATTATAATACCAATATACAACAATAAATCATAAAATAATATTTACCCAAAGCAGTCATTATTAGGACTTGACCAACCGTTGAATACTGCTAGATTCTACAGCCTCTTGTACTGCCACAATCGCATTTTTGCACTCAAAGCTTCGAATTTCTGTTACATGTAAAAAATGATACATTTCAACCATTTGAACAAAGTAAGAAATATCACAGAAGGCTGCAATCATTCCGCATGCTTAAGGTTAAATTGGTGAAAAATGGGGGAGGGTACCATTTCCAATACTTATTTATCTTATTACCTTGCCAATAACACTTTGGCCTAATTGACTCAGCTTTAGCACAATGCAGCAAAGAAACCAACAATAGAAGAGACAAGACCAGTATTTTATATATATTTATTTATTTAGGAACTTATAGAGCGCGAACTGTCGCCAGTTACAGGCATCCTGGCGCTGACAGAGTCTGAGGAGGAAAGAAGAACAAAGAGGACGAAAGGCTAGCCAGGGAACAGCCACGTTTTTACCTTTTTTCTAAAAGGTAAAAGTTCATCAGAGTGTCTGATCTCATTGGGAAGGGTGTTCCAGAGTCTAGCGGCGGTGACCTCAAAAGATCTACCTCCGGATCTGACCTTCTTGAAACTGGGAATGACCACCAGTTTGGCATCCGAAGATCGGAGTAATCTAGTAGGGACGTACCACGTAAACTTAGATTGAAGAGGGACTGGGCCAGAGCCATGGAGGGCCCTAAAAACAATACAGAGGGCCTTAAATTGCACTCTCTGTCTAAGAGGGAGCCAGTGCAATTGTGCCAAGGCGGATGGTCCATGGGATCTCCTCGGAAGCCCCAGGGCTAGTTTTGCAGCCGCAGATTGGACTCTTTGGAGCCTGTCTAATAGGTACTCCGGGGCCCCTAACAGGAGGGCATTGCAATAGTCCAACCTGCTCAAGATGGTGCATCTAACTATTTGGGCGCGCGCCTGGGTGGGTAAGAGGGGCAGAACTTTCCTTAGGGAGCGCAGGATGGCAAAGCAGCAGGCAGAGGTTTTCTGGACATGTGTCTCCATGCTAAGCTTGTGATCAAGCATGACCCCCAAGTTACGGACCGAGCCTACAGGCTGTACATTAGAGGCTGTTTCCAGGGGCCAGAAGTTGCTAGGAAACGAACAGGGAATCCTCGAGCCACTATTAAAAAGCACTTCAGTTTTCCCTGCATTAAACTGAAGAGAATTGTTCTTCAGCCATCTTGATGTCTCCCGCAGGCAGTTGTGGAAGGTCTCTATGGAGATAGAGTCTTCTCCTTCCAGGGAGAGGATCATCTGCGTGTCATCTGCGTAGTTGATGGTTTTAATGCCGAAGCTTTTGATCAAAAGAATTAGTGGCCTAAGGTAGACATTAAAAAGTATTGGGCTGATAGCAGAGCCCTGTGGGACACCGTGCGCTACCGGAGAGAAAGCAGATTGAAAAGGAGGTAGAGATACTGCTTGTTGCCTGTCCTGCAAAAAAGAGTGGAACCAATGCAGTGCCGTATCCCTCACTCCTGCCTCCCATAAGCGTCTCAGTAAGATCTCATGATTCACCGTGTCAAAGGCGGCAGACATATCGAGCAGTATCAGAAATGATGCCTGGCTTCTGTCTGCTCGCCTTTGTAGTTCGTTCATGGCGATAACAAGGGCTGTTTCGGTTCCGTGCGCAGGCCGGAATCCAAATTGGTCTCTGTCCAGTAATAGATGATGCTCCAGGTGGTAGGAAAGGGTGTTACTGACCACCCGTTCCACTATCTTAGCAGGGAACGGCAATAGTGAAATGGGCCTGTAGTTTTTCGAACAGTCAGGGTCAAGGGAGGGCTTTTTCAGCAACGGGGAGACTAAAGCTTGTTTCCAGAGGGCAGGGACACTGCCAGTCAGCAGAGATTGCTGACAGATTAAATGGAGCGGGGGGAAAAGTTCTGCTTCGCATTCTTTCCAGATTTTAGGGGGTACTGGGTCCAATGGGGACCCAGACACAATCCCTCTAGCTATCTTAGTGAAGAGTTCAAAAGTTAGCGGAGGAAACCTGCATAGGAGTTCTTCTGGAGACCTATGCTTGATTAGTGCTTGATTCTCCAGAGTACCGGTGTTCATGGAGAAGGGATTACCAGCAATAGGAGAAATATCCAGCTCATTAAGGATAAGTTCAATTTTCTCCTTGAAAAAGAAGGCCAAATTGTCACAGAGGTCCTGGGAAGGGACGATCAGGTTTTTACAAGACTCCGGGTTAGTGACGCTATTTAAGATGCTGAAAATACTCCTGGAATTTTTAGTAGTATTACAGATCAAGGAGGAGTAGTAGTCGGCTTTCGATTTTTTAATGAGAGTTTTGTACGCGTGGACCTTGGTTTTCCACGTGTCTTTACAAGTTATATTATAGTCACGTCTCCACCTTCTCTCAGCTTGTTTACATTCAAGTTTTAGTTGTTTTAGGTCAGAATTAAACCAGGGAGCTGAGTCTTTGCCCCTGCAAGTCCGGATTTTGAGGGGGGCGTGGGTGTCGACCACTCTAGAAATATTAGAGGCAAGGGAGTTGTAGTTGTCGACTGTGCTTTTGTTTGCATCAAAGATTTGTTGCAAATGGAACATTTCGCCCAAAGAATATGCACGTGAGAGAGCCCTCCAATCTCTGCATTTAATTACCTTAATCGGTGCCGGTGCTTTGTAAGGGCCAGTCGTCTTATGAAGACAGAATTTAACCAATGAGTGGTCAGTCCAATCCATTGGAAGAATTTCTCCCATTACCACTAAGTCAGGTGCCGCAAAGATCATATCAAGCAGATGACCGGCTTTAAGGGTAGCCTTGAAGGTCAGCTGAGAGAGGCCAAAGCTGTCGCAGGTAGAAAGTAGATTCTTAAGAGCTGCGTCAAGGATACCGTTCTGCCATAGATTGAAATCGCCGAGTATAAACAGTTTCTGATGAGATAAGGCGATACTGGTTAAGGTGTTGATTAAAGCTTGTTGCTGCTGAAGGCTAAAAGCTCCCGGTGGGCGATAGCACAAAATCCCTGTAATGCTGTTTCCAGCGGGGGTCTGAATTGAGAGTCCTAATAACTCAGTGCCCAAAATAGGGTCGAGAGTAAGGATTTTAATGCTGCATGAGGCTCTAAAAATGACTCCCACACCTCCGCCTCTACCAGTAGACCTAGGGAGGTGGAGACATTTAAACCCTGCAGGGCAAGCAAATCCCGGATCGACCAAGCAGTCAGGACGTGTCCAGGTTTCTGTCATGAAAAGGATGTCAAGCTCATGAGAGTCAATCAGGAGTTGGATCTCTGTGTAGTGTTTGGGCAGAGACCTGACGTTTAGTAGCCCACAGTGAAAAACATCGTCACTCAGTACATCAGCTCGAGAGAGGGAGGAGGGTGAGAGGGACAGTGTTCCTTTGTTGGCACCCAGAATACCTATTTGAATGAGCTCCTCTCTGGAATAGGGAGGCCCAGTTGGAAGCGGAACATGGTATAAAGGGTCGAAACCGGCAGCATGAGGGGCCCAAGGCCCTACCTTGGCGCGGACGGGCGCAGACGGGCTTGCCTTAGGCGCGCCTTCGGCGCGCCATCGTCGCGCCCGCTGCGCTCGTCCGCTGCGCTTCCAAGGAAGGCACATATTTAATAGGGCAGTGACCAATGTGCGAGGAGTGGGCGTCGCCTCAAGGTGGGCGTGGCCTCCGCGATCGAGCAAACAGTAGCGGCAAGATTCCCTGAGGTGTTTAGACCGCGACAGCTGAGATATCAGCTGCGCGTCGTCTCCACCGACAGGTAAGCGCCCTGAAGTTGTGAGGGAAGGGGGAGGGAGAGTGGGATTAAAACAAACAGAAATCACACATATAAAAGCAATGAGCAGCCGTTATAAAGGTATTCTATAAAGGTATTGGACCTGATACACAAGTGTAAGTTGATGATTGCTTGGTATTCACAAAGAGATTTATGAGTAGTATCTTTATGAGTGCAGTTTCTGCACATAAAAAGAGAGAATTGTGAGGTCATACCAATTTGGAACAAGATTTTTCAAGTACGTCACCTTGTTCTGCTCTTAGATTTATTTACAAAAAGCAAAGACAGATAGAACAGAAATCCCTTCCCCCCCCAAAAAAAAATTAACTGATAAACTATAACTGAATAAAAATTCAATTTCAAATTTGGATTAAAGGAAGAACATGATTTTAAACTGTAATCTAATTGTCTAACTGTGATAAAATGTCCCATTTTGTGTGGTCACCCCACCAATGCAGAGGACTTTGACACATTCTTTCAGCTTAAAGCAATGAGAACAGCCAAGGGATTGGCTGTTGCTACCTCCTTTTGGCTAGGGAGGGCCTGCATGAGAATATGCTCCCTTTTGCATGCTCACCCACATTTTTTGTTAAATTGTATTACGAGTGTTTTTACTCCAACCACCGTGGCACAACTGCTCAGTGCCCAGTGTATGTGCTCTGACTCATAAGACCTCTAAAAATGGACTTATCAATGAGTGGCATATTTAACTTTCTTGAAAACCCATACTATGTAGCGAATTAAATACACCTATTGCATTGAATGAGTATCACCTGTAGACTGCTGCTCTTATTGTGCCATCCACTAGTGTGACAAGGAAAACATGGCTTTTGACTTAACAGTGTTGCCTGATTGCTGCAGTTATAACCTGCAGCCCAACCTGTCAAAATATAAATTTTGACAGAAGAAAAACATCCCTTTCAAATGTTAATAAGTAACCCTTATGTAGGCCTTGTAGCTCAAAACGTAGGGTGCATTGTAGTTGTAAATGGAACATTTAGGAATTAAATGTTACCATATCCCCACAGTGACCAGGCTCCAAATGCTATTTTCACTGAAGAAGGCTCTGGCTGTCCTATGAGACAACTAGATCACTAATAAAATGTTAATTCTGCCTTCCCAAGTTTGGGACCAGCTAGAAAAATAATTCAACCACTCTGGTCAATATTGGTTAATAGCCAAATTCAATAGTGAAATAGTTTTTTAAAGAGTATTTTAATAAGTGGCTTTTAGAAAGAAAATTTTCCCTGCCTAACGATCATTGATGCTACTCTTTATTAGCTCTCCAAAATCTTTCAATCAAGTGATTGACCTTAATGAGGTGTGTAGTGTGAGAAACCAGGGCTTTTTGAAGTGCACCCCCACGTTTTGCCCCCATTTTCACTACTAAATGCTAGTTTTGCAACTCTGAATGTCCCTTGGGCTCTGCTAACCAGACACAGGGAAGTGCTCTGATTAAAAGTACATGGCAATTAGGCATTATTACAATTGGCACTGACAAACTACCTGTACGGTTCGGAGGCTCAATAAATGTAATGCACTTTAGTGAGCACTATTGTGTTGTCTGCTGTCATTTTAAAGGCAGCCCTGTTTTGCAGGCCGCTTTTAAAATTAAATTATATTCAAATGTAACTTTGTAATTAGAGGTACTTCCAAAGTCTTAGAGTAACTTATTTGTACATGTATGTATCTCGTAAGTGGAGGCTGCTTTGTAACTATTAACAGGGACTTTTGATAAGATGTTTTATAAGCCCAGCTGAGGGAAAAACTGCCAATTTCGTTTTTACCATTGTAGCACATCGGATCCATAGGCTAACATGGGAATACGTTTAATAAAGTATAACTATTAATAGGAGTGAGCAACATATAGAGTATTAAAATGATAGCATAAATCTAACAACTTGCCACGATGCTTAGCTTTATTATGAATATCACAGAAAATAAGTTATAGTACTTGCTTTTCTGCGGAACATAAATCCAGCTTTCCAGCAGCCCCGCCTGCTTCACCAGCCTGAGCCAAACTGCTCTGATGAGGTGTGAAGTGGTCTGCATAGAATATAAACATATCCGGTGGGAGGAGATATACAGCTGCAGAGCAAAAGGCAGGAGGTGCATGGAATTGCTGATCTGGTCTTCAAGAAGGGAATTCCAGTTAGGACAGGACACAGGTCACCCCACATCCTGTACTCCAGCCAGACAGGAACCCCAGTAATTGAATTAGCAGAGGGACTGGAAGGTGAGTATTAGGGAAACTTAGCCATGCCAGTGGGTTGGCTTAGCCAGATCTGACCCTCCAGGAGAGAGTTTCTCCATTTTGGATTGTAAAAGACAAGTGCTTTCTGGGACCAGATAATGCCACACTTTGGAGGAAGTTGTGATACCTAAGGGTGGCACCCTGCACCCCATTGGTCAGGGGTGCACCCCTCTGCTTGTCACCAAAGAATGCTGGATAAATATGGGAGAGCTGCCAGTATCTCAGATCCATGCCTGACCCTACAGCAAGAAGGACTGCCCTGCTGACACCCCGGTCTGCAGCAAGAAGATTACACTCTAAATGACTGCACATGCTACACACTTTGGAACTTCAGCCCTAAGGACTTTGTCTTGCTTTGAAAACTGAATGAGGGGACTCTCTGAAAGCAACAGGTAAAAAAGAGCTCCACCTGCATCATCTCTAGCAAGAAGTAATCAACTGACCACCTTCAGCTTGATTTTAAAGGATCTGGCCTGGTGTATTGTGGGAGATGTAGTCCCAACTTCCCAAGGAGCAAATTAGACCTTCTAGAACCTTGGATTGGTGTTGCGGACACTTTGGAACCCCTAAAGGTCCTTCTGGATGAAGATCCAAATGTTTGGAGTAGTTTGGAGAATTTTTGTCAAAAAGCCCTATAAGTTGACTGGCCCATCAATGAGAGTCAAATCAGCTACATTGAACCATGACTCTGTCTCAGATTTAGGTTTATCCTGCTGAAGCTCCAGAGATTTTTGTCATTGACAAAACTTCCAGGAATTGACCAAGTCATCGTGCTGAGCCTAACCACCATCACCCAACCCAAGCCGGCCTGACAAGGAGCCTCAATCAACATCAATAGCAAAATCTCCCAAAATGTGACTAAATCAAAAGGTTAAAACTTGACGTGGCCCTACCGCTAAGTATATCCTACCCACCTGCATCACGGTCAAGCGCAACCAGATGTCTCAAAGTGGTTGTTTTAGCATTATAAAGTGTTTTTTAAAATGTCTTAAATCATATCTCTGGTTCCCTACATTAGATATGTGTTGTTTTAGTGTCATTTTAATCATACAAATATTTCCTATGTTTATAAATTGGTGTTCGGATTTTATTGCGTGTTGTGTCTTATGTATTTAATGTATGGGTGTTTTTAAATGCTTTACACACCTGTTTCGGATGTTAAACCTCCGTGCATGCAGCCAGCTACCACTATGCCCACTCTCATACCCATACAACCACTCACATACCCATTCACGGACCCATACCAGTATTCAAATACCTACACACTCCCTCACAGAGGCACTCATACACCCACTCACTCACCCGTATAGCCACTCACACAACCATTGACTTACCCATACAGCCACTTATACAACCAGTCAATCACCCATACAGCCACTCACATAGCCACATACTCACCAATACAGCTACTCACACTCCCACTTATTTACCTACACAGTCGCTCATACACCCACTCACTCACCCAGACACCCTTTAAACCCTTTAAACATAGCCACTCACACACCCATAAAAGCACTCACACACTCACTTACACACCCACACAACCACTTACATACCCACACATCTGTTCACTGACCCATATAGCCATTCACACAGACGTTTACTCTCCAATAAAGCCACTTATGCACCAAATCACTTAACAAAAACACCCACTCAAACAGATATACAGCCACTTCACTTACACACTGAGTCACTCACTCATACAATCATTCAGACACCCACTCACTCACCCATACAGCCACTGACACAGCCACTCACTCATACATCCCATATACACCCATACAGCCACTTACACACCCATACACACAAGGATCCAATCACACAGCCACTCACATACTTTTTTAAAAGCAGGTTTATTAGGTTTTTGAAAGATAGACAACAACCATATACTACAGGTTATAACACATAGTAAACATTACACAGTTGCAGCAATATGTTGGAACATTTAGGCAAGCATATTAGATAATAGGTCATAAAGTGAGGTATTCCTATGGAAATTGAGGCACCCTGTGAGTGGATGTGCAGTGCTGATGTTCTGCCTGGGGTAATTTGTTCAGGTCATAACTGGGGGAATAACCAGAAGAAAGAGAAATGAAAAAAAACTGCAGCGGGTCCCGGGGATAAGGAGGGCAGGGGCAATCTATGGCACTGGTGACTGTGCTAGTGGAAGTGATTAGAGGTACAAGGGGTTCAGCATTAATGGCGAAAGATGTTTGTCCACATGCGAGCAGTACACTTATTTAGGTGCCAGGAGATGGCCATGACAGCTACTGAGGCGAATCATCACTGTGAGTAGCTTGGCGGAGTTGCATTAGCAAGGTAGCCCACTGCAGAGGGATGGGTCAGCGGCGTATCCGGAGGGCCTCCTTATATCAGAATGCATTGTCCTTTGCAGCGCCCAATTTGCACACTGCTCCTGTCCATGCCTCCACTGAAGGGCACAAGGGTGCCCCCAGTGTAGTGTAATTGTGTGTTGACACTGTTGAATGAGGAACAAGGCAAGAGCTGCAAAGTACGATTGTACCCTGTGTTGTTTCCTGCATTTGAAGATGCCTATGGAGCAGGGCTCCCATGAGGAGATGTCCGAGAAACTTGTGACCTCCCTGACTGTAGTGTGAATGGTGTGCCAATAAGTCTGAAGGCGAAAAAATGAAGACAATTGCACTCTATGAGTTTCACAAAAGTGTAATTGTGTAATTCTTTAGAGGGTGCAGGTGGGTATCACCTTCTGATCCATAGGCGTAAGTATATGAACTGAAATAGCGTCCTCCTCAAATTGAAAAATGTCTCAACAGTCACTCCAAAATCAATTTCTGTAGTCTTTATTTCAAATGATACAAGTTAATCCATGCATATACCAATCTTCTTTTAATTCTCATACCATTCCACTCAAACAGATAGGTTTAAAATGTCACACTATTAGAATATGTTTAACTGATATCCATGTGAATACAGTCCATTAATTGAGCCCAATGAATTTTGAAACCTGCCCTTCATCAGGGGTGGTTCCTAAAATGTAAAGTCCCCAAATTCAAGATATTCTCAGATACTTCCATTAGAGGTCATCATAGTCCTTTCTAATATAATCATATGAAAACAAAATATTATTTTTAAAAAATGAGACTGGCCCGTTCCAAATAAATGTAAAGCAAAAAGAGAGGGACCCCTTCTGTCAAACCCAGGGATTGGGGTACTGTTAAACAGTAAAAAGAATGATCCCTTGGTAGGAAGCTCTATTGGTTCATTGGCTGGAAAGCTTAGATACCCAGTAGCAATTCACTCCTGTCCCTTTAACATTACACTCTCCTATCACACTTTGTCAAGCGCATATAATAGAGCAAACCCACTATATATGAACAACAAACAACATATGTCAAAAATAAAATTAAAATTTCATTTGTTCATTCAATTGTTTTAAAAAAAACATCCCGTATTCTCACTGTGTCATAAAAACACCATACATGTCACAGTGATACAAATAAAAGATTTCATACACAAATAACATTCACAATATTCACACAAATACTAAAGAGAGACACCCAGACAGTATATTTTGTCATAAAGAAGCATATCCGCTGAAAACACTTTTACGCTAATCCTGGATACACTGTGTTGTTTATCTGCAGGATATGCTTGTTCCTCAGATCATGCAATTGAAGCATCGTCGCGTTTCGATGGCTCAATTATACATCCATCTTTTTCAAGACCAACATGTGACTCTCCTAATGGCACTGTATGGTTACCATGAAATCAATTCCTGTATAAAGTACAGATAATATATATGTTTACAAACAGGGATTTTTCTTACCATAACACAATAAATTGTACAATCGATTTCCAACATCCCTCTTTCATCTTATAGAGTAAAATTAATAATATATACAAACGACAGAAAGACAATTAATCCTCAATGAACCCTAAATAACAATCCATTCTTTCTTTAAAACAACCCCAGAAAAGCCTGTAAAAATATTCTCATAACTATTTAAATCACATTTAAAAGAATTTTTGATTGTACTACTTATGGAATCTCTTATTTCACCTTTCAAAAATAAAACATATGTTTTGATATCCATCATATGGGCTCGTCATGCTGCCACCACTTACACCCACCAAGAGTTTTTAAACAATATTTCCTTATCTATAGATAATGCATTGCTTTTATTCCTGACATGACAGATTGAACAGAAGCTTACTTCCTATATGTTGTATGTCTTTACCTTATTTCATATCTTCCTACTTGGAGCGCCTTCTATTTTGAGTTGCCTGGTACAACATTAGCCTGCAGTTGCCACTTCTGTTATGAAAGATTTTATAAACAAAATATATTTACTGAATTTTTAATAATACTATCATTCTTCCTTTTCTATAGATATTATTGTATTGTTATCACCTTATAAAAATCGGGAAATGCACAAATCACGCACGGATTCCTGGATCTCATATAATATTTCTCTTAAAATCTTTAATAATACGCTTTTGTTTCGTTGTCTGCTTTAAAATCTAAAAATGAAGAAAATCTCATATCAGTACTTCACATATTTCTGAACTAAATCTAAATTTAGCTTGCTCAACTGGTCTCGCATAGTACCTGTATGTTGTTTCTAAATTTGCCGACCTAGATTTCATCTATTCTTTTTTGGGTCTTCAGCGCTAGTAAGCTTATTGCGCTCTCTGTTTCTAGGTACTGAAAAATAATAAAATGTAACCATTAACTATTTGGAAAGTGACACCTGCTTACTCATACTAGTGAATGTGTCCCGTTACACCGACTAACGCTGCCTCAATCTTACTCGCATCTTACCTTTCGGCGTTTCTTGAATAGGACTGCTGAAAAACTGTTCTAGGCCGTAATACTCCGGTGGACTCCTCGACAAAACGCCCAAAAATACCTTGTTTATGGTTCTGGCTTATATACCTACAACTATGTTTCTCATTGGTTGGACCATCAACTTATTAATTGATCCCAGCCGCGTTTTCATCTTACTCGCAGTGTTGGCTCTACTCATGTTGACCCGGAAGTACTCTAGGAGAGGAAAACACTAAACTGGCAATCCATGTATACACCGGAAGTTGGGTCCCGCAGGGACCGCGTCACGTGTAAAAGAGTGCTAAACTGCAACACTAGACTGACTACCGTTCTTTTGTAGGGCAGAAATGCACTCATTCCGGCCCCCTTAAAGACGGATAACCTTCTTAATTAAAAAAACATTATTTCTCTACAAGAAATAATTAAAAATAAATATTATCAGTAATTTATTATATATACAAAATATTTTTTTGAAAAAGAATATTTTTTTGTTTATTAAAAAGAAGGTTATTGCGTACATTCTAAAGGTTATTGCGTACATTCTAAGAGGATTTTATTTCTTTTTTCTTCTTCCTTCCATTGTACCACTTATTGATTTACAATTAATTTCATCCACTCCTCACGTGAATTTAAACCTTTATCAATGGTATCAGATAGCACATATACCATTGTTCGCGCATTTTCCTTACATGATCAAGATTGCCACCTCTTCTACTAATACTCACTTTTTCTAGTATAAACCAACTGAACTGATCACAATCATGATTACTTGACCGATAATATTCAGTCAGCGGAGCATTTTCCTTTTTGTTCCTCAATGCAGATTTATGGTCTAACAGTCGAATCCGCAGTTCCCTACCCGTTTCTCCTATGTAGCCCATTCCACATGGGCAAACAAGCAGGTAAACTACATTTTTGCTTCAACATTTATTTAAGGATTTTGCTGTTAGGACTCTTCCTTTAAACATAAAGTTTTTTGCCTCAATACACTGTGGGCAAATGGAACAGGTACCACACCACACCTGTAATTGCCTACCGCTTTTTGGTTATACAGATTGTTTTGACTATTACCATCAATTTTCTTGTAAGTTTGAACTAATGTGTTCCTAATGGTTTTGTTCCGTCTAAATGAAAAAAGGGGTTTAGTCAATGGCTTAGGCAGACCTTCATTTAAAATCTTCCAATTGCGATTAATTATATTTTTAATTTTGTTACTCATGCCCGAGAATTGACTCACAAACACTATTCTTTCAAAGGTTTTGTTCTGTTTTTGTTTGTGTTTATTACTGTTTAACAAATGATCCCTATCATAAAACCTTGCACGTTTCAAAGAATGTTTAATTAATTTTCTTGGATATCCCCTATCTTTTAATTTCTTTTCCATTATGTTGGCATGATGATAAAAATCTGTGAGATTCTTACAATTACGGCGCAATCTTAAAAACTCACCAAAAGGAATATTACCCGTCTGTGATTTTGGATGGTTACTTCTGTACTGCAAAAGAGTATTCCTATCTGTAGGTTTGAAAAACAGCTCTACCTCTAGAAAGCCCTCTGTGTCCTTTATTTGAATGTCCAGAAAGTCTACACTAGTATCACTGAAATGGGCAGTAAATATCAAGTTATTGTCTCCCAAGTCTAACCATTCTATAAACTGCATCAGATCACTGCCGCCACCGCTCCAGATGAAAATAATGCCATCTATGAAACGGTGCCAGCAAGTGATGTTCTCATAGCATGGTGCTATCTCGTTGTAGATATGCTTTTGTTCAAAACTACTAACATAGAGGCATGCCAGGCTCGGAGCACAGGTAGCCCCAATGCTGGTCCCCTTTATCTGTTTATAGGACTCATCCTTAAATAGAGATGTTATTCTTCAACACCATACTGATACAGTCCAAGATAAACTCTTGGTTACCCCCATTCAAATCTTCATTATTCAACATGGACGACATCACCATAATGGTGTCGTCTTGGGGGATATTAGTGTACAGGGCTTGAATGTCCAAGGTTACCAGAAGCTGGGTCACCCTGTTGAAGCCCTGACCTTCGAAAATTGAGATTGTATGAGCCGTGTCTTTTAAATATGACTTCTGTTTCTGGACAATCGGTCTGAAGAAGAAGTCCACATACTTACTAAGCGGCTCCAAAAGTGAGCCCAGGCTGCTCACAATTGGTCTCATGGGTGGATTAGTAAGATCTTTATGGAATTTAGGCAATCAGGTTTACACCAAGAGCACACATGTTTAGGGAAGAACCACATGCACTTCAGCACTGATAAGCAGTGGTAAAGTGCTCAGAGTCCTAAGGCCAACAAATATATTCAGCAATACATGGAAGCAAAAAGCAAAAAGATTGGGGCAAGACCACCCTAAGGCTGGCAGGTGTAACAATTTTTTACCGCTTAAAATAAAAATTGGATTGAAATCAAATCCATTCATTTCACATTAACAAATCCATTTTTGATATATTTTTATTTTTCATAAACATGTTATAATGTCATTATTCATTTAGAAATGTGCACATTTTTTACTTTAATATAGTTTAAATATATACAATATTATTATAAACTATTAGGTATTAATATTGTTAATGTAACAAAATATATTTGCTATACTAAGTTGCATATCATTAAAATAATGATCAATACATTTTAATTAAATTATTCACTTTATTATAATCTCCCAACCGTTATTCCCTAACAACCCAATATCCCACTGCTATATTAAATTATAAATCCACTATTTTTAGACACACAAAACAACTAAAAATACTAATTTCAAGAATGTCATAGTGAATAAATTATCTTCCTATAAACACGAATAAAAGAATATGAAACATATTTTATCAAACCATCTACAATACATTTAATAGAAAATAACATTTACAAATGATATTACATACAACAATATTTTCTAAATCCATATTTTTACAACGATATTAAAAACAACACTAAAAATATTCCTACCTGCGATTTTTTTGATTTATAGATATTCTTGACAGAATATTTTTTATCATGATATTTTTAGTGATACTTTGTCCAAACACTGATTGACAGGAAGTCCTGTATAGGCAGGGATGACTGTGCTAAACTCAGCTGATCTTCAGGGTAGGTGGTAACTGTCCCTCCTCTTGGCACACCTGTGTAAAACCCCCCTCACAGGTCTGTATGATGCACATGTATAACTTGTGTGCCCTAGAAAGGGGTCAAACAGGATTAAAACAAAAATTATTGTGTACCCCCTGACTGGTTGATGAAGGACCCTTGATTTTGTCCTACCAGACTAGTAGATGGAGTCACCTCTCGAACATTTACCCCATTAGTGAGGGAGTGTTAAGGAGTCACACATACCCACTCGCTATTGGGAACTATAAATGTGGCACCTCTATGAAAAAAACAGAAGAAGCACTGCTCCCGCTGCTTGAGACTAGGACAAAGAAGTGGACTGCAAGTGACATATGGCTGACCTCATGTGTAGCTAAAGGGACAAAATGATGACCAGTAGGAAATAGACCTGTACTGGACCTTGCTGTTGGCCTCTGGCTGACACCCAGAGTCTCTATGAGCTACTGGGAGGTCCTTGGGGGGGGGGGGGGCTTAGCAAAGTTGGTTGTTTTGGTACCAGGAGAAAGTTTGGAAGTTTGAAAACTTTTCCTCCAGATCTTCAGCAGAACCAACTGGAAAAAGCATCTGACAGACAGGTCCACAGTGTTGGATTGGATTCCAGCTTCATTTCGCTGAAAGATCCCCATACCTCAAAAAAAGTAACTAAGCCCCATTCTGCATTGGAACTTAAAATATCTTCAGTGAGAAATCGCCAAAGCTTCAGGGGGATTGTTAGAAATCGGGGTCTCTAGTTGGCAGTGGTAGGTATCTTTGACCAAACAGGGACCCTTGCTTCTAGTCAGGGTAACGGGGATACACACTGTAGATAACCCCTGCTAACCCCCTTGGTAGCTTGGTAGGAGCAGACAGGCTTATACCAAAGGCAATGTGTAAAGTATTTGTTCCAACACTCACAGTAATACATTGAAAACACCACAAATGGACACCACACCAGTTTAGAAAAATAAAATATCTTTACCTAAACTAAACAAGATCAAAACGACAAAAATCCAACATACAGATACTCAATAAAATGTCTTTAAAAAGGATGTTGCAAAAACAAGCTTGTAGAAATCAAATAGAACCAACTTGGGCTATCGCAACATTAAGACAGCACAAAATACAAAGTACGGCGCCGCCCGCAACGATCGCGATGGGGAGTCACACAGACCCCCAAACAACAGTACCTTGGAAAAAGGATGTCGGTGACGATGCACGGCGTCGAAGATGGTCGGTGTTTGCTCCGGTGAAGATGCGACGTCAGCAAGTTTCTCGAGTCACCCGCGGCAGTTATCGGCACGTGATAACAAATGCAGGCGCTGGCGAAGAAGCCGTCGTTGCGAGCGCTGGCGTCGGTCACGGCCGATCCCTGCCCGCATCGGCAGGCGTCATAGGGCGTTGGGCTGCGGAACAGGCTGGGCGCTGCGTCGTTCACTTCAAGAGCGGGTCCCCGGGCCTCGGTGCAGGTCATAGCATCACAGCGGCGGCAGAAACAGGATTTCTTCCTTCTCTTTAGTTGCTTCTAGCTCCCAACAGCGAGAGCCTCACACACAGTGACAGGCACCTCCTGGCAGGCTAGAACTCCCAGCAAGAAAGTTCAGGGAAGCTGGGGGTGAAGTAATTTTGGTACTTCAGAAACAGGAGGTCAGATCTTCTCAGTCCCTTGGAGACTTTTCTTCAGTTGGACACAGCACACAGCAAAGTCCTTCTTCAAGCAGGGGACACAGCACACAGCAAAGTCCCACTGTCCTGTTCTCAGTAGAAACAGCAAACTGCAGGCCAACCCCAGACACACAGCAAGGGTAGTACTTCTCCTGAGTCTCTTCAGCTTATCTTCTTTGGCAAGGATTCCTCTTGATCACAAAGTAGTCTAAAGTTCAAGGGTTTCAGCTCTCATATTATAACCCAAAAGTATTTGATCTCTATGTGTGAGGGGTCCTGAATCCAGTCCAAACTAGTTCTGTCAGCACGCTGTCAGTGCACATCTTTTTCCTTTGTGTGTGTGGGCCAGGGCCATCAGACACACTGCAGGAGGTGGAGCCAGCATTGTGGAAGGCAGGCACAGCCCTATTCAGGCCCAGGTGCTACTCCTCCCACCACTCCAAATGCAGATAGGTCTATTCAGCCTAGTGCTGACACACCCAGACTCCTGGAGCCACCCAGCCCCTGTCACTCTCAAACCAGACAGTCAATCCACAAACAGGCAGAGGCACACAGAAAGGTTGAACAAGAAAAAAGCCACTTTCTAAAAGTGCTATTTTCAAACACAGAATTTCAAAACCATCCTTCCTAAAAGATGTGTTATCAAATCCTGAGTTCAGGGATACCAGACTCCAATTTTCTATCTTGCTCCTATGGGAAGATATGCAGGCAAACATGTTACGCAGCATTCCCCATTCTGTCCAATGGGCAAGGTAGCCTTTTCAATAGTGAAAAACTAAATTGGCAGTATTTCTCTATCAGGACATTTTACCCTCACTAGTACATGTCCTACCATTCACATACACTGCACCCTGCCCAGAGGGGTACCTTGGGCCTACCAGCGGGGTGTCCGATGTGTAAGAAAAGAGAAGGGTCAGGCCTGGCAAGTGGGCCAGGTCAACATGGCAGTTAACAAACTGAGCACAGGCACGGCAGTGGCAGGCCTGAGACACCTTTTTTGGTTTACGTATGTGGGTGGCACAATCAGTGCTGCAAGCCCATTAGTAGCATTTGAATTACCAGCCCTGGCACACTCGGTCAGTTTACTAGGGACCTACTAGTAAAACAAATAGTTCAATCATGGATAGCCAATCACAATAACAATTTACACAGGGAGCACTTACACTTTGGCACTGATCAGCAGTGGCAAAGTGCCCAAAGCATCTAAACCAGCAAAAACGAATTCCAGCACAGTCCCAAAAACTACAGGAGGTAGATGCAAAAAGTCAGGGGAAACCACGCCAAGGATGCCAGGTCTAACAGGGATCAACATATTTCACACATTTGGTCTTCAGTTCTATGGCAGCGGGTACAGTTTCAGTGGCAACCCCAGTATTTTCTTGCATAGGTACTTTTCAGCACGCATTGACCTACATTAGGTGCTTTATTTTTATTGGCAGTTCTCCCATTTAAATCCTCTAAAACAAATCTTATCTCCAATTCTCTTTGTTTGATTTGTAATATGTGGGTGTCATTTCCTTATTATTTTTACTTTTCTTTTAGTTTTAAGCTCAAAGTGTTATGGAAATCGTTGATGGACCTAGCAGGTTACTAACTTTATTACTTGTGATGGACCCCTATCCACCCCAATTAATAATTCACTTTCTTACAGCAACTGAATTGCCACCTAAAGGTAAAGCAATAAATTAAATAAATATACTTTAGCATGCTTAATTCTCCTCTCACTCACTATGAAATATCAATGTTTCTATGAGTTGAATGCCAAATGTACTCCTCCAAACAAGTCTCTCCTGAGAAATCACATTTTCAGCTTATTTACTTATCTGCACCAGTCTTTCCCCAAAAGATCTGCCATTCTGAGCATATGATTAAGTTACCAATTTCAACCAGGTTAGATTAAGAGATTCATGTGTTTTAAATTACTTGTAACATTTTCAGATTAAGGCACATGTGCAACAGAAACTCCAGTAATGAGGGTGGCACAAATCATTTGAGAAGATTAGCAGCTTGTGGAACTGTCTGTGAGAAACTTTACAAAACTTTCAGTGCCTGCCAAAGTGATGCAAAGCAGCACATGGCATTTACTATCCAGTTCAACAGGTGCTTTGCTCTTTAACCCTTTCACTGCGGCGGGAATTCCGCCGCAGCGCTGGGGGGGGGTTTGGGGGCAGCACGGTGGCGCGGTGCTCATGACGGAACAACTCCGTCATGAGCCGTGGTTGAGCTGTG
The DNA here is from genome assembly GCF_964204655.1 of Triturus cristatus. Taxonomy (NCBI): domain Eukaryota; kingdom Metazoa; phylum Chordata; class Amphibia; order Caudata; family Salamandridae; genus Triturus; species Triturus cristatus. The sequence continues at coordinate 1,080,195,381 of NC_140592.1, read as the reverse complement.
CTCATGACGGAGTGGTTCCGTCATGACTCCGCCCACTGCGCTAATCGCCCGCACAGGCGGGGAATTAGCGCCGCGTGGGCGGCGCGGCCGCCGACGGCCGCAGCATGACGGAACCACTCCGTCATGAGCACACGGCTACCGTGGCTCATGACGGAGTGGTTCCGTCATGAGCAGCGGAGGGGTTAAAGGCACTCTTTTCTCAGCACAAAAGCAGCTTTACAATCATTTGCATGGGGGGCATTACTGGAGTAGATCAGAGAAAACAGACATACAATTTAACTCAAAGCTCCATTTACTAGGATATTTAAACGGGGCTTTGTGTCTACAACAAATGCCTACTTTAAGCAGTCGGTTTTTAGGTCGAGCAAGACAGTGCAGCTCTTTCTTCAAGACCTGATGTAATCTGTCTGTGTACTTCTAGGCCTGCCCCTTACTTGGCAATGCTTTTCATTTGTCGATGTCAGTGTCCTTTAAAAATTCCTGTTTGCTAGTGGTCAGTCCTGCCTCTTTGTCCCGCCTTTCTTTCTTCTGTTCCTCCCACAGAGCAGGGACTTAGCAGTGTCGCATGCCGCTATGGCTCTTAATCTGTTCTCTGGGGGACTATGGGGCAGATTTATGAGCCCCTTGCGCCACTTTTGCGTCACTTTTCCCATGTTAAAAGTGACGCAAAAGTGGCGCAAGGGGCTCATAAATCTGCCCCTATGTTTTTATTGATTTCCTGCTCTGTTACTGTTTGTGTGTGTTTAGCTTCAGCGCCCTAGCTGCCTATATTCAAATATCGCATTCCTCCGTCCCATCTCCTGTTAATGCCACAGTTGTGTTACTGCTGCCTCCCCCACCATGGCTCCCACTCAGTTGTTTGTTTAATAAGTGTGGACATACTTTATCAGCCCTGCACTGGTTTGGCTTTCATTCAGGTGTATTTTCTCTGCTCTCCGCCCTCTTCCCCCTCCCAATCAGTCATAGGGCTTCAACCCCTGGCCTGCTTAACAGAACAGCAGGGGAGCCAGGAGGAGGGAGAGGGAGGGCTGTGCTGATAGATTTCAATACCCTCCCCCCCCCCCCCCCTTATGCTGAAGAGCTGGAGGCAGAGACCGGTGCCCCCGCCTGCCGGCTGCTGTAATTAACTGTCATGAGCAGAATGCTTCATTTTTACCCTCTCACAGACGCCTCTGGAAGACCTCTCCACATTTCATCATATACTGAGTTTTGGAATCTCTGCAGCTAAAAAGCAGCTCGTATAGAATGCATCGGCCAAGACTGTGGCCTTATTTTGTTTAATTAAACTGATTTCAGTGAAGTTTTTTCCCCTTTTGTTGCTCTTCATAACTTTGAGACTCGAGGTGGAATGATACATGTTTGTGATTTCTGTGCATCTTTGAGAGATACCTTTCTTTGGCAGCCAAAGTCCATGTTTAAAATAGGCACTGCCTTCGATTCGGCCATGTCTCTGTCATCCACTTCTTCGTCCATCACACTTCTAAGCGCTGTGTCTCTTAGCATGATGCCCGCACCTTGATGCTTACCTCACACTGCATGGAGCACTTTCCACATAGGACCAAAACAAAGACAACTCACTTCCGACAACAAACCTGCACCCTGTAGCGTGCTGTCATGTAAGCAAGCACTTCAGTGCCCTACATAGGGGCTGTAAGCGCCAAAAGCGCTATATAAATGTTGCAACATTATAAAATACAATATTGTGATATTGAGTTGTAATTACGAGGTCTGCGATTATAGTCTGCCATTCTGAGCATATGATTAAGTTACCAATTTCAACCAGGTTAGATTAAGAGATTCATGTGTTTTAAATTACTTGTAACATTTTCAGATTAAGGCACATGTGCAACAGAAACTCCAGTAATGAGGGTGGCACAAATCATTTGAGAAGATTAGCAGCTTGTGGAACTGTCTGTGAGAAACTTTACAAAACTTTCAGTGCCTGCCAAAGTGATGCAAAGCAGCACATGGCATTTACTATCCAGTTCAACAGGTGCTTTGCTCTTTAACCCTTTCACTGCGGCGGGAATTCCGCCGCAGCGCTGGGGGGGGGTTTGGGGGCAGCACGGTGGCGCGGTGCTCATGACGGAACAACTCCGTCATGAGCCGTGGTTGAGCTGTGCTCATGACGGAGTGGTTCCGTCATGACTCCGCCCACTGCGCTAATCGCCCGCACAGGCGGGGAATTAGCGCCGCGTGGGCGGCGCGGCCGCCGACGGCCGCAGCATGACGGAACCACTCCGTCATGAGCACACGGCTACCGTGGCTCATGACGGAGTGGTTCCGTCATGAGCAGCGGAGGGGTTAAAGGCACTCTTTTCTCAGCACAAAAGCAGCTTTACAATCATTTGCATGGGGGGCATTACTGGAGTAGATCAGAGAAAACAGACATACAATTTAACTCAAAGCTCCATTTACTAGGATATTTAAACGGGGCTTTGTGTCTACAACAAATGCCTACTTTAAGCAGTCGGTTTTTAGGTCGAGCAAGACAGTGCAGCTCTTTCTTCAAGACCTGATGTAATCTGTCTGTGTACTTCTAGGCCTGCCCCTTACTTGGCAATGCTTTTCATTTGTCGATGTCAGTGTCCTTTAAAAATTCCTGTTTGCTAGTGGTCAGTCCTGCCTCTTTGTCCCGCCTTTCTTTCTTCTGTTCCTCCCACAGAGCAGGGACTTAGCAGTGTCGCATGCCGCTATGGCTCTTAATCTGTTCTCTGGGGGACTATGGGGCAGATTTATGAGCCCCTTGCGCCACTTTTGCGTCACTTTTCCCATGTTAAAAGTGACGCAAAAGTGGCGCAAGGGGCTCATAAATCTGCCCCTATGTTTTTATTGATTTCCTGCTCTGTTACTGTTTGTGTGTGTTTAGCTTCAGCGCCCTAGCTGCCTATATTCAAATATCGCATTCCTCCGTCCCATCTCCTGTTAATGCCACAGTTGTGTTACTGCTGCCTCCCCCACCATGGCTCCCACTCAGTTGTTTGTTTAATAAGTGTGGACATACTTTATCAGCCCTGCACTGGTTTGGCTTTCATTCAGGTGTATTTTCTCTGCTCTCCGCCCTCTTCCCCCTCCCAATCAGTCATAGGGCTTCAACCCCTGGCCTGCTTAACAGAACAGCAGGGGAGCCAGGAGGAGGGAGAGGGAGGGCTGTGCTGATAGATTTCAATACCCTCCCCCCCCCCCCCCCCTTATGCTGAAGAGCTGGAGGCAGAGACCGGTGCCCCCGCCTGCCGGCTGCTGTAATTAACTGTCATGAGCAGAATGCTTCATTTTTACCCTCTCACAGACGCCTCTGGAAGACCTCTCCACATTTCATCATATACTGAGTTTTGGAATCTCTGCAGCTAAAAAGCAGCTCGTATAGAATGCATCGGCCAAGACTGTGGCCTTATTTTGTTTAATTAAACTGATTTCAGTGAAGTTTTTTCCCCTTTTGTTGCTCTTCATAACTTTGAGACTCGAGGTGGAATGATACATGTTTGTGATTTCTGTGCATCTTTGAGAGATACCTTTCTTTGGCAGCCAAAGTCCATGTTTAAAATAGGCACTGCCTTCGATTCGGCCATGTCTCTGTCATCCACTTCTTCGTCCATCACACTTCTAAGCGCTGTGTCTCTTAGCATGATGCCCGCACCTTGATGCTTACCTCACACTGCATGGAGCACTTTCCACATAGGACCAAAACAAAGACAACTCACTTCCGACAACAAACCTGCACCCTGTAGCGTGCTGTCATGTAAGCAAGCACTTCAGTGCCCTACATAGGGGCTGTAAGCGCCAAAAGCGCTATATAAATGTTGCAACATTATAAAATACAATATTGTGATATTGAGTTGTAATTACGAGGTCTGCGATTATAGTTTGCCAGATCACTGGGAAATGTATGGTCTAAAAAGCATTGACCCTCCTGCATTTATATATTTGTGACGTGTAATACCACTGATACATGACTTCTACACACAGGAGAGCAACAATCCTGAACCTTAGAAGAGAACAGATGGATTATGGAAGATTAAGCAAATTTACATTTTTTGTTTTAGTTCCAAATTTGGCACACTCGCCCTATACCATGAGGAAGGATGTTCCAAGTTTAAGTTGAGTATGCATGATATGCAAAGGGAACATCACCTGGGCCAGTCTTGAGTTCATGAGTAGTGCAGGGCAGACCCCCATTATCAGATACCCTGCTGGAACAGCATATGTATTTTCAGTATGACAGCAGGTGATGTGTGACCACCTTTTCCAAAATGTGGCCCCTACAGAGTGAAGGGCCCCTGTTGCCTTCACGGAAGGGCTGGGTAATACTCTGTGGAAAACTCATCTGCGCTATGGCTTGTATGAAGTTTGTACGGCTAACTTCCGCATCTATGTTTTTTTAAGACTGTACCTACTTCGCAAAGTTAGAGATTTATTTTTTTAATTAATGAGTGAAAAATCTGCTAAATTAGTTTTTGGTGGAGGAAAAATTTCTGAAAATGTACTTTTTTTAAGCTGGAAAATCTATAGCAAAAGATTTTTTTCCAGAAAAGTTTCCAGCAAAAATATGTTGATACTCCATGCCCTGCCAGAATCTTTACCGTGTGCCACGTATGATGATCTCATGAAACCTGACTCTTGTCTTATGACGTTTCTACAGAGTCTCCTGGGAATGCTATTGTAGGTGATGTGGAGTTTGTCCTCTGTAGCGAGCCTTAAAGGTATGGAAACATATGTCCTCTTAACCCGGTTTCCCCCACCCCTTCCTGTAGCTTCTTTCCACCTTGTCCTAAATAACCCTGGGCGTAGTGAGGCTACGCGGAGCATCACGGAGTGTGCCCAAATCTACACGCACACTCCGCGTAGCCCCACTACGCGCCGCCCGCCTCCCTCCCGCCCTCATTTTAAAATTACTTAGAAATTTAAAAATAAAGAAAATTACTTACCTGAGCTGCCGCGTCCCGGGTAGGCCTGGGCTAAATTTCCGTTCCGCTCGCGGAAATTGCGGTAATTTGACATTTTCGCGTTCCGCGGAGAGCGCCAAAATGTCAAAATTTCCGCATTCCGCAGCTTAGCAATAATTTGTTTCTTGCTCGCGCTGTAAAATAATACATTTTTGCGCGCGCGCGATAGCCTTACCTGAATCCCCGCGTTCGCCGACAAGTTTTCCCGATCCGGTCGCGTTCTCCACGAGATGTTGGATTGTTGGTAGCCATTTGCGCTGTCTCGCGCCCGCAGTAATGTCATTGGTCGCGCGATCACGTCTTTCTTCTCGCGATCATGCACCGCGAGAAGAGTGAAAACAAGATGGCCGCGCCCGCGAGCAACTGCATGGGTAAGTTGGCGAGCCGCGACCACGCAGAAAATACCACGAACGGGCGGGAAAAAAACTTCTGCATCTTCGCGATATTTCTGCGTGTTTGCGGAGATTTGTAACATTTTCGCGATAATTTGCGAAAGTCACTTTCGCAAATTCCGCCCACCCCTAGTCCCGGGGCTCCATCTTCCTGATTCCTCACTAGCTTCTTCCTCACAAATGCGCATGCATGGTTAGCGCTACTTTTCTTATCGCTCTGCTTGTTTGTGTGCAGCTTGATAATTGGAGAAATGTCGGTTAGCGACATTTCTCCAGTTATTTTGGCACGGAACGCCCACTTTGCATCTGCAAAGCTGGGCGTTGTTGTAAGTGGCACTAAATCAGCAAAACACGCGATAGCGTGTCTTTGCTGATAAGGCGATGAAATTATCGCCGCTTTTCGCCCAAAAACGGACGCAAAAGCGGCGATAATTTCATAACGCCGCCTTGCTGATATATTCCTAAGTACATTTAGTAATCAGGCTCAATATTCAGCAGAGCCAGTCCTAAGCTGCCGGGCAAACACACTGCCTGGAAAAGTGCACTTCCGCCAGGAAACTTTTGCAAAGGTGATTCTCTTGGCAACTTCCAGCAATTGAAATTTACCCATATTTTTCAACCACTAGTTTTTAAATCCCTGGACAACTTTAATGCGTTTGGAGGACTGTGGGAAGTTTAAAAAAATGCACACATTAAGCATAAGTCAACTTCAGAAATTTGGCAAAATGGTACTTATAATAGTTTACACAGAGTTTACTGCTCAAGCCTTGGAGCTTTGTGGCGCTGACAATGCAGTTGATGCACTGCTAACTCTATTATTTTTCAGAGTCAATGGCCTACTTGCCACGCAAAGATTCCGACTGTGTTATTTGTAAGTAACACACACACATCTCTACAGCAAGTACAATAAAACCCACTGAGCTGCCCTATGATTCTGGATGTTGTTTTAAAAAAAAAAGAAATTGCTGAATAATCACAATTACAAACTTTGTCAAAATAAACCGGTTTAAAGGCGGCACCATACATCACCTTAAAGGGTACATTTGAAAATAGATACAGCCCCCAGTCCTTGTATACAAAAATACATTTGTAAATATAGTAAGCACGGTTAAATAAACATTTTCTCGGCGCTTAAGGAAATAAACAGTTTGCCTGTTCCATGGAGTACGAACATGAGGTTAAAAGGACACTACTGGTTTTGTCATTAAGGGGCAGGAATGGCACTCGTCAGCAGGTCTTTTTTTAACCCATGGGATAGCTTAGTGAGTTAATGTGCCTCAAAGATAAATCTGTGTCCAACCTGAAGGTTTCAGGTTAAATGCCACTACATATGTCACCGTTGCAATACAATGCAGCCTGCAGGTCACAGGTTTAAAATCATTGCAACATTGCTGAGAGGGTCAATGCACTCGACCCGAAGGTATCAGAGCGCTTTACATGAGCACCAGGTGCGTTATCGATCAACACATTCATTTTGTTAGGCATAAGGAGATACAGGGGCATATGTATCAATTTCCATTATTGCGATTCTCAAATAGCGATTTTTATGGAATCGCTATTTGAGAATCGCAAAACGGGATGTAATAAAAAATCCGCAAATGTTTTGTGATTCCTTGGCATTCCTTAATTGCGATTAGCAAGTTGCTAATCGCAATTAAGAAATACCTTCCCATTCATTCCTAGGGGCTAGGAGGCCCATAGGAATGAATGGGAAGACATTTTCATTTTGCGATTCGCAATTTGAGAATCACAAAATGAGAATGCAATTTCAAGGGTGCCAGGGTGTCAAAACGACACCCTGTTGCACCCCTGAAATATGTATGTGTGCACATGTGGCGCACATACATGCCCTGTATGTGCATCACATGGCACTTTGAAAAATGCAAAAAAGTGCATTTTTCAAAGAAATCGCAAATTACCACTAACTTGAAGTTGGTGGTCACTTACGATTCCTTACGGCCAATTCACATTTTTTCGGTGCTTCATACATTGCATTTAAGGAATGGCAATTTGAGATTCCTTAAATGCAATCACAAAATAGAGAATCGCAAATTTTTCGATTTTCTAATTTGCGATGCCCTTTTGGGATGATACATCCCAAAAGGCCTTTTATCGTTGGCAAAAGGGCTGATTTTGAGAATTGGCCCGTTTGCGAATGGGAAAAGGACATGATACATATGCCCCTAAGTGATTTGCTCAGAATCACAGGATTTTGAGCGTCCCTGCCGAGACTCGAACCGGTTCTCTAGCTTCGAGGTCGACTGCTCTAATCATTAGGCCACATCCTCGCTTCTTGGTGGGGGTGGATTGGGGATACTTAGGGGAGAGCTGATGGCTCTGGCAGTTCTCGCTCGCCCAGATGCCCCAACCGCCCCCAAGCCCATACATTCCTTACGAGTGATGGCCATGCTCAGGCTCAAACAGCGAGTCTGTGGCAGAGCTGCAACTGTAGCCCAGTTGTTTTGTTCCCATGTTCTCTCCGTTGCATCGCTCTGGTCCTTGCAAGTTTATGTTGATTCAGCTTTGTTTTCCATTCGAAGTGGCTGTTCCCAGGGCGGGCCTGTTTATTTTAAGGGGACTGTGTTTGTTCCCACTGGGCAGCTCCCTTTTCAGATCCCCGCATTGTGTGCCAGCAGCATCTGATTGCAGACTAACATACTTAGACATGAAATGCCCCAAAAAAACGCTTTACATGTCGAAATTCAGAAAGAAAATACGTTGTGCCAGCAAAGAGTGTTTGCGCTGTGAGTTTATCAAGGAGATCAGCGCCGAACTCGAGCCAAACTCCATATGAACAGCACACCCTAAACAGGAAAACCACAAGGCAAACTTTATTTTTAAAAAAGGAAAAGGGCCAGAGAGGCCGGCCTGCCCATTGTGGTGCACTCAGTGGGTACATGCCAAGCACTGACCGGCACAGATTGCATTTAAGGGAGAAGCCGAAAAGGGCAAGTTTACTCAAATATCTAATGGCGCTGAGCAAGACCAGTGAGTCCCTGCAACTTTCTAAGCATTTATCTATTCACTGTTCCACCTAGCCTTATATAATCCTCTCAGTCCTTTCACGCATCCATCCATCCCTCTATCTTTTCACCCACCCGCCAGCTATCCATCCAACCACCCACCATCCATCCACCAATCATTCCTGATCTGTCTTCCACAATTTATAATCGGAAGCGCAAACCCACCCCTCCGTCCTACTGTGGTCAGTATATTGGGTACGAGTAACATCTTCTTATTTACAGCGCCCAAAGTAGCCAAAATTGTCATATAAAGCACTATATCAAAACAAATTATTGTCTTAAAACAGTGGAGTAGTGATTACATTTTGAATGTCTCAGCCCGTCTAGTGCAACTGGTCTGTTATTTCTTTAATTTGGCAGTATCAGAACTTCTAAGCAGAGGTGGTGTACTTTTATTAGTGCATTACTGATAGCTGTTTGAAGTCTCAGCAAAGATGCTCATATATGAATGGGCGTGGAATGTTTATTGCGTGTACAATGCAGCACCTGTTGATGGGTTACGGTACTGTGTTCACAAGAGAGCTGTTCAAGCTTCTCTCATGACAGATCAGTTGCAGCTCAGGTAGCAGCCATGCAAGCTTCTCCGACATACACACAGCAGGTACAATACATGGAGTAGCGTGCTTCGTTGCGACACAGTGGGCTCACGCAGCGCTCGGATAACTGCAAATCCAAGACTAAACATCCGGGTATAGCCATTGCTTAGCTGTAAACATTATTCCTGTCTCATATTTGTATGTAAACCAAGTAGACACCGTAATAAAGTTAAAAAATTTAAAAAATACAGCATCAGTTAGTGGTTTTGTTTAGTTTCTGGCTATTCCTGGGACAGCTAATTTACTATTATAATGCTAGACTTAAAATATTTCAGGAAACTAGTCCTTTGGGCAAATCTTCTGGCTAACTCCAATCCTATGATAGTTGGGGGGAAGCTAAATCTTCACATAATTGTATTGTAATTCAGTTTTCAAATGTTACAATATAGCATCTTGGCACCGTTCCTATTGCTCCTGCATTATAATAATAATAATAATAATAAAGCCACTTTTAGAGCGCATGGTTACACTCAAGACGGTGTGTCCCCGCGCTAAGAAATGCTAATAGCTCCCTGAAAAAGGCCGAGGTCCGGAGCGGAAGATCTAAGGTTACAAGGAACAAAAATTACTTAGGGAAAAGGTAAGTTTTTAATTTAAGTCTGAATCTAATTTCGGAAGGCTCCATGCGCAAGTCAAGAGGGAGATTGTTCCAGTGCTTGCTAACTAGGAAGCGAAAGGAGCTACCTCCCATCCTGGCCCTGCGAACGCGAGGAAGCTGAAATAGCATCGCTCCAGTAGATTGGAGGTTACGGGTGGGGCGATGGATCGTGAGAAGGTTTCGCAGGTAACCAGGACCTTTACCCTGGGCAATGCGATGAGCAAAACAAAGTGCTGTGAACTTGATGCGTTCCTCAATAGGGAGCCAATGGAGTTTATGTAATGCCATTGTTCCAGATGCCCTACGTGGAAGGTTAAGTTCCAGGCGTGCGGCGGCATTTTGGACGCACTGCAATTGGTGTATGCCTTTTCTACTTAATCCTAGGAGTAGGGCATTGCCGTAGTCCAAATGTGGAGTGACTAGGGCATGAATCAATGTTTTCCTGGCACTGATGGGGAGGAAGTTGAGAACTTTACGAAGTGTTTTTAAAATTACAAAACATTTTCCCGTGATTTTGCTGACCTGCTGCCTGAAAGAAAGCTCCACATCCAACCATATGCCAAGATTTCTAACGGAGTCCGCCGGGAGGGGGATCGCACCTAATTCTGTAGGCCACCAGGCCGGCGACCAGGCAGAGGGGGATTTTCCGACCACTAACAGTTCTGTTTTATCGCCATTAAGGCGTAGGCAATTGTGGTTCATCCATCCTGCCACAGATCGCATGCAGTTAGAGAAGTTATTGGCATCTTCTACCTGATTGTGGGTAAGTTTAATTATTAGTTGGGTATCGTCAGCGTACGTGACGATATCCACACCAAAGGCTTTCACAATATGAGCTAGGGGCTCCATATAAAGATTGAATAGCGTGGGACTCAGACTTGAGCCCTGTGGAACCCCATGTCTCAGCTTACGAAGAGACGATTTGTGAGGAGGGCAGTGTACCTGAAAACTCCTATTTTCTAGGAAGGATTCTATCCATTTCAGGGCTGATCCTTCAACTCCCAAGTCTGAGAGGCGAGACAGCAGCGTCGAGTGCAGCACGGTGTCCAAAGCTGCACTGAGATCTAATAGAATCAGCGCTGCCGTCTGCCCCTCATCTGCAAGTTGCCTCAGGCATTGACGCTGAATAAGTACCAAAAAAAAAGTAAAGGCCTTATTCATGAAAAAAAAACATTTAAAAAAATAGACAAAGATTTACATCTCTGCCTTACCTCCCAGACGGATTTCAAGCATACTTCTGGGTGTGGCCTGAAGGTCAAGAGTTCACAGTAGTGAGGTTTGAAGGGATATGGACTAAAACCCATTGAAAGCGTTAAAAGTTAAAGAGAGATTTGAATTTTTTTAAAGAGTGACACTGTGCTCCAAAGTGTGAGACTCACACTCAATGAGTGACACTGTACTCCATGTGTTGTTCTGCACACCAAATGATAGATTTACAGCAACGAGTAAAACTTGCACGCAGTGAGGCCAAGTTGTGAGACTCACACATCGAGTGATACCGTGTCCCAAGATTTGTAACATCCAGTGACAAAGGAAAGTACCACCAGGTGACACTTGTACCCAAAGTGAGGGAGTCTGCACTAAGTTATGGGACTCCCACCCCAAAAGGCACAAAGATGACTTCTTTTGGGGGTTTTTGGATGCAGAAACCATCAGCCCTCCAGCCTGGCTAACAGCCCTGTGGGATTGCCAATAATGTCCTTGTACACACATATATCATTTGCCCGCCCCATCTTCAGATAGATAGTTGGACTCACAGTGCTGGCTCAGTAAACTCTCTGGCGGCATAACACATTTTCTGGTAGAGCCTGTGAAGTGCATGCGCTGCTCTGCGAGACATGCTGTATTGAGGTAGAGACTTGAAGCTCCACTCACTCGCCGCCCACATTTTATATAGGGTTGTGTCATTTTCCACTGTGAACTGTGGCTGTTCATTAGTCAAAAGGCTTAGTAGTCCCTCCTTAGTACCGCTTGTCTCATTATGTAACATCCCATGGAGACACCCCTTGTTACGTGTGTAGTTGCTCGGTTGCTTTAATTACAGCCTCCGAGCACTATTTTCTCAAATAGCTTTGTCCTGACTGCTCTGGCAGGCAGGACACACTCTCTCCTAGCGCTTTTAAAAAATACATTTGCACGCATTTGCACTGCAATAGGTCTCACATTTGCAAGAGTTTAAAGTATTGGTATTGTATTTGACAATGCCTTTTATTTATCTGATTAAAAAACAACACATAAAAAAGGCATTGTCATTTACAATGCCAATAGTTCAAGCTATCATAAATGTGACACCTATTGCTTTGCAAATGATTGTTCTCTAAAAAACTGTTGCCTTGCCTCTGTGTTGCTATGCCCAGCGCGCATCCAACGCGTTGAATCCTTGTGAGTTTGTCTAGGCATAGGAATTTATACTAAAGCAGGTAAGCTTCCAGTACAAATCCTATGCTAGACAGCACTTTGCAGGAATTTCTTCATCGTGCAAATCAGACATGTCAGCGCAAAGCATGACAGCACAGCAGCAGTAGGCTCTGTGCTGTGTTTTCCCCCTATGGCAACGCAGCACGGGACATTTGATTGCTGTGTTGCATGAAAAATTCGTAACCATGATCCTGTGTTATTTAGGCTATAGCTAAGTTGCGTGGAGCATTCTCACATTTAAGAAGTAAGGTGAGGAAGAGGTGGATTCGAGTTTCGGGAATTAGTAGTAAATTATAAAATAATTATGATGCATTGCACAATTTAGCACTCCAAGTTCCATACTGAGTAGTTATCTTCACTCACCATTTGCACATCATTCATTTCATTAACCACTTGCACTATTTTCCGGCCTTCTATTGGGATTATATTCTTTTATTAACCACACGTTAAATTGAAATGATTAGCATTACCGTGAAATACCCCTGAAATCACTCTATGGCGTGATTATGCACAGATTCATTAGTGAGCATATTAAAACCATAATTAAGTTCAAAGGCCCCTGTGATTTATAACCAGAAATTGGACTGCCTTTGAATTATTGCTGCAGTAATCACAAGGATTTATATTCAGAGAAACAGCAAATTGAAAATATCGTTTGGAATATTAAAGTTTGCATAACACTCTGACTCCCCGGGAAAAAAACTATCTATCATACATAATTCGTGCAGGATAACGCTTTAGAGTGTTTTGCAAAATTCATTTTAACACGGGTGCATGTGTGGAAGTGCATATACGAACATTGGTTTTTAACCTAGGCAAGCATAAATGTTAAACCCCATAGTAAGGTGTATTTGCAATTAAAAATGACCACAATTGGCCATTATTGACAGAACCACAATAAGTAAACTCATTCATATTTCTCTCACGGCAGGATGCTAATGCAAAAATGATTTGCCAATTTTCAATCTCGCCACATCTTGATAGCAAAATGGAAATTCAACTGAATTATGAAACGCATTCTTACGCGATACCCTACTGCAAAAATAAACATTGTGAACAGAGGAACTTTTAAAGTCCGCATTCTGTAAGACGCGTGACGTGTCAACAATAGAGAGGATGCACTCCTGTTTACAGCTAACTTTCATTTTCAACACAAACAATATATGGCGCTTACCTTATGAAATATGCAAACAACAGGGAAATGGTGCAGCGCCATTATTTCCATTTCAGAGCTGTGAAAACTGTGTTTTCAGATTAAAATGTGTTGTGTTTGTACTATTCAAATATAATCGCACGCGAATATATGACAGTAGATCAGACTGCATATGTGAAAATGGATGGCCACGCCTCCGCACAGACTCCGAGCTGCACAGATGAACCGTCTGGAATGATTCACACAGCAAGCACGCGCAAGTGCCGCCCTCTCCATCAGCGAAGGCATTCTTCGGCTTCGTGTATCGCCCCCGAAGCAAAAGCAAGCAATCTCGTTCCCTACATACTTTTGTCCTCAAGAACGCAGCTCCAGTTTATAAATCACTTGCATCTGTCATAACTACACTTTTCAGTCACAAATCAAATCCTTTCCAAAGCAATGCATTCCCAGTGCCCTTCTCAAGCTCTCAAACAGAAACAAGCAAGCCGCATACCATTCATACCGCACATTTTTCCTCAGAAACTTCTTCACGGGAAATGCAATTGAGGAGGCTAGAGGCACACACATGATGTAGCGTTTAAAAGTTTGAGAATTGTAGGGGTGCGTTATATTCACTGTTAGTCGGCACCCGTATATAACCAAATGTGTACTCAGGGATTTCGTGTGCAATGTATTACAACTGTATAACCTATATCGATTTTAGTAGAAGTGCTAGCTATGTACAAGCACATGGTAAACGTATTAGAGAAATGTATAGTGTTTAGCTACGGGAAATGCAATGTGGTGTTAGAAATGTGTACCCCAGACTTCGTGTCTGTAGGTTGTTTAGGTTGACCACACATGAAAGAAAGACGTAAATGTCAATACTGTGATTGAAACCTGCTTGTGTAACCGAAGTAGTGGCCAGAATTCGCATATATCGTTGAGGCGAAAGGCCTGGTATTTTCTTATGTTAGCCAAGGGCAATAGGCCAAAAGGGATTTATTCCAGTAGAGGTTTTAGGCTGTAGTAAATTGCAACTTAAAAGATGTGAAGAATGTCTGCTTTGCATGATCTCACCCCAGGTGCAAGGACAGTTGCTCGTTAGTAGAGAAGCTCTTTGTTCGTAATTTGAATTATGTAGAGAAAGCCAGACATGGGAGTGTATTGGAATGTGCCAATCGTAACTCCTAGTGCGGATGGCGTCTGGGACTCAAGGCCAAGCGATGGACGATGGAACTGGACAGCGCTCTGTGGAAAAGTACTGAAAGACGACCCCAGAAGGAGAGGAGGCGCAAAGGGCGTGTTCGGAGACTTGGGGTACTGTATTAGGGACAGCGCCCCGAGGGTGGAGGCAGAGCAGAGCGGGGCAGCCCAAAGCAGAGGACGGCTAGGCGAAGGGTAGAGGGGGCAACTTAGACCAAGCTCTCTAAGTGAGGACTTCTTAGGAAGTTTCGATCTGACACCTTTTATTCTGATGAGGGTCTCAAGGGATTGCTATGTAGGGATGTCACCTAGTACAGAGTAGGGACAGAGATGGTATGGTTCAGTGTCCCTAGTATCGACATTTGCTTGGTAGTGTTCTACCTCATGCTTTTAGAGATTGTACTTTTAGTTATTTTTAGCCGTATGCGGATTCTTCGTAGAGTAGCATTTGTTTTAGTGCCTATGTACTTGTTGTGCCTCGTGTTGAGGACTTTGTATCTCCAAATCTTTATGTTGATAATAAAAACCAGAGAGCCAAGAGATTAAGTTTCGAGTCCTTGATTATGGCAAATTGCAGACTGTAATTGTGATAACGGTAATTTTCCCTCCATGCTATCAGGCAAGTAAAAAGTTCCATCTGACCAGAGTGGGTTCCAGTAGATAATTGCGAGATACTAAAATAGGCCGGAGCAGTTGGTAGCAAACGAGGATGGTTTCTTACTGATAGCGAGGGAAGATTAGATAAGGATAAGTGACCCTTGAGGCCCAAGAGACGATAAGTGATGCTGAATCATCAGATGGCGAGCAGCAGACGGCGGCAGATGAGCATCGACGGCGAGTAGCAGCGCGGCAGAAAGCAGCAGTTCCAGGAGTGAGTATGAACATAATGAGTGGTTGTAGATTGCGGTGTTGATTTGTTGTGTGATGTCTTGCGGAGTTGTTGTGTATGTCGTGTGATTGTGAGATCAGGCTGTGAGCGCGCGCAGCCCGGGAATTGTGGTGTAGAAGACACCTGAGATAGATTTTGTTGACCACCCAAAGGAGATCGTGAGGTACCATCGATCACCTGGACCGAGATAGGGGGAGCGAATGCGTGTGTGTATGGCAACTTAACGCTGGTCGTGGGTTGTGGTGAGCAGATCGGAGTGTTAGTAACCTATCAGAGGCGTTTTTGTCTGGCCGGACGGGGGCAGACGGGCGCCAATCGAGGTCAACAAGGTCGAGAGACTGTGGACGGACAGTCAGAGGCTGTGGACGGACAGCCAGAGAAATAACTTAATTGGTTATTTCAGTGTATGAATGGGACGTGAGTAAGCGTGAAACGAGTTTGGAGAAGGGAACTGCTGCGAACGAAGGAAAGTGACGTCAGAGGGTGTCGCGCTGTGATAGGCCGGTTGGTGTGAGTCGCGCTGTTATTGGAGGATTTGAGAACAAGAAGTAAATAGAGCGCGAGATCGAATTTGCTCATTATGAAGTGCCTTAGGGCTTTGCGAGAGTTGTGTAGAGGTGATAGGCATGTGGTTGTCCGCGGGGGAGAAGAAGCTCCTCCCGAGGATACACCGGCACATTACATGGCACAGAATGTGGGGTTACATACTATCGTTTGGATCGAGAATTGGCACAAGGTTACACAAGGTGAAGGGGAATTAGCTTTCCCGAGGTACGGCTCATTTAGATTAGCGGTGCTGTACCAGCTGAAGACGGTGATGGGGTCCTTAAAACCCTTGCCAAGACCAGCACAGTTTGAAGCATTACATGCGTGGATCCGAGCAGCGCATGATAAGGAAAAGGGAAGAAGTCAGGAGAGGATGAGGAAGTCGATTAGGGCGTTTCAGGATGCCAAATGGGACGCAGCGGAGAAAAGATGGAGAGTGCAGACAATCGAGGAAGCGAAACTGTATCCCGCGATAATGGAGGAGACGGGGATAAGGAATGGGAAAGCACAGAAAGAGGATAGTGATTCTGATGATGATGTATTGCAAAGATTGCTAGACGAGAGACCACCCCCTTATAACCCGGATGAGGCAGATGATAGGTGGAGCGAGAGAGAGGAAACTAGAAGGGTAACGATCCAGCCCGAGACCCGAGTGGAAGGGTTGGTCTCGTTTGAAACAGCGAGTTCACAGGGTCAGTCGGGGACCAGCCGAAGGATTGAAGGAGAGATGAGGTTACCGGATGCATTGAGGGTACCGGTCACCATTGGACCGATTGTGTCTATATACAGCCCGGAATCAGAGGCGAGAGAGAGGTCCGAACGAGAGGCAGAGAGAACTAGGCGAGAAAGTGGGGAAAGTGAGTTGGAAGGGGCAACGGCCCGACCTCCAAGCCCTGTACAATGGAGTACACCATTAGCAGCGGTGTCGGACACATCTAGGGGCGAAGAGGACGAGAGACCGGTGAGGCCGAGGACTCTGATGGAGTCGAGACCAGATTTAGGATCATGGGTACCGCCAAAGAAGCAAATGAGCTGGAATATGGGCCGAGCGGGGACAACCCCAGTTGCCTTTACGAGCCATTCTGCTCCCATAGAACTACCAGAGGAAAGGAGAGAGCAGGAATCGGAATGCGAGTATGATGAGGGACGTGGAGCAAGTTGTCAGGTGTTGAAAGGAGCCTTGAAGGCAGGAATGATAGATGTAGTAAGACTTAAAGCAGAGGCGGATGAAATAATATATGGGAATCTACCTCTGGAGAGAGTATTGACCTATACTCCCGATGAATTGCTTTTTGTGGCAAAGGATGTGACTCGTAAAGCACGAGTGGCACATGAGAAACTGGCGGGTTTGGCTAGAGAATATGGGGTGGATCTATCCAAGACTAGAGCATTGCAAGGGAGCCATAGGATGCATTGTACCGAGCGGGAATTGGAAGAGAAAAGGGTTGTTGGTCTAAGGTCACATACCAAGGAATTGATTGTAGCTATGAGAATATGGCTGATGCTCGACAAATGGCAAGAGAAATGGGCTAGGAAAAGGAATTCTAGGGGAGCGAAAGGAGGGAGCTCTGAAGGAGATTTGCAGGAGGTAAAGATCCTTCCTTTGAGAGAGGTGGCGAATGGAGGATATGTGCATGTACCATGGAGCAGGGGGGATTTGGCATCATTTACGAATGATTTTCCCAGGCTCAGGGAGAAGCCTGCAGAGTGGTACAAGCAAGTTGAGCGTTTCGTTAAGATTTCGAAGGTGTTGTGGATAGATCTGAACACCTTATTCGATATCGTAGTTCCGGGAGATCTGTGGAACGCATGTAAAATTGCTGTTGATTGGCCGGACTATGAGCCTGATAGGAACATAGTTACAAATGGTCCGTCGCCCGTGGTAATGAGGCTGTACGATAAGGTAATTACGTGGTTGAAATCGAAGGTTTCACCCCAGGACATCGATTGGGTGAAGATAGACAGGACAGTGCAGGAGCCAAAGGAGACAGTACATGAATTTTATGAGAGACTTTTGAAGGCTTTTAAGCAGTACAGTGGTTTAGATGAGCTGGAAACGAAGGACATGGGACAGTTTGTGTCTAAGTTTGTGCTGGGTTTGAAACCCGAAGTCAGTCTCATGATACAGCAGCATTTGATCTGTTGGCAGAATAAGCCTGTAGATGAGATCTTGCGGTATGCTAGATACTGCACGGATGAGATTGAGTCCAAGCACAAGAAGATGAAGGATAACTTATTGCTCATTCAGATGCAAGCGGCTCAGGGACCGCCGAATGGGGGTCCAGTGGGGCGAAGACAGGGAAATTATCAGACAGGGAATCAGAATATGCAGGGTCAGGGAAGGCCGAGACCCGTAGACCCTAGGACAGGAATAGATGTAGCGATCTTGAAGAAGACGACTGCTTGTCACCAGTGTCACCAGGTGGGACACTGGAGGCGCGAGTGTCCCTTGAACCCCTATAATCAGCCGCAGATGGAGGGAGGAATGGGTCAGGTCCCTGGGGCGGAACAGGTACAGACGGTGACTGTACCGAGAACGATGCAAGGGGGAACAGGCGTCTCGCAGGTGCAGGTTCCCCAGCCACCCAGGATGCAGAACATACAGCAGGGAGCTCGGACTTATTTGCAGATGCCCATGTTCGAAGTGGAAGAGGAGAGGGATGCAGATTTGCTGGCGCAGTTAAGTTTGGGTCAGGACGATGATTGCCTGCTCAGGGCCATACTAGAGGTAGATCAGAAGGGACCCTTTGTGGAAGCCGAACTCGATGGACGCCCTACTACCTTTTTGGTAGATACGGGGGCTACCAGGTCAACCATAAGATCAGCAGTAGTTCCGGGGGTAGCCCTCTCGGGAGAAAGTATACAAGTGGTTGGAGTGGCGAACAAGAGACTAGTTAGCCCCTTGACGGAACCGATTCCCGTCAGGATAGGAAACTTTAGGGATCGACATCAGTTCGTGGTGTGCGATTCTAGTCCTGTTTGTCTGTTGGGAAGAGATTTATTGTGTAAGCTCAATTGCACAATTTACTGTACCCCGAGGGGAGTAGAGGTACAGACCAGAGATGACGACGCGACCTTTAAGGTTGCAAATCAGCAGGGGTGCGTGGAAGTGTACCCGGCTCTGACAGTGGAGGAGCTTCCACAGGACTTGAGAGAGTCAGTTGCGACCGATGTGTGGGATCTAAGCGGAGAGGAGATCGGCTTAGTCAGGGGAGTGGAACCAGTGAAGATACAGGTTAAGCCAAACGCGGAATTCCCGAGAACCCCTCAGTATAAACTGTCGCCTGAGACGATTGCTGGGATCAAACCTGTGATTGAGTCTATGATTAGGCAGGGAATACTGGTGGAGATCATGGGTAGTCCATGTAATTCACCCATTATGGGACTGCAGAAACCGAGTGGGAAGTTCAGGATAGTGCAAGACCTGCGGAAAATAAACGACATAGTTGTTCCATGTTGTCCAGTGGTACCGAATCCATCTGTGATACTGTTCCAGATCCCATGCGAAGCTGGATGGTTCACAGTGATTGACTTGTGTCAGGCATTCTTTTCGATTCCCCTACATGAAGAGAGTAGATTTCTTTTTGCCTTTAGGCTAGAAAATCGTATATTAACGTGGTGCCGTATCCCACAGGGGTATACGGAGAGCCCATCGATTTTCAATCAGCTGTTAAAGAAGAATCTGGAAGGTCTTGTGTTGCCGAAAAACTCTGTTTTGGTGCAGTACATTGACGACCTGCTTGTCGCGTCAGAGACAAAAGACGCTTGCAGGATCGATACCATTGCGTTGTTGAATTTCCTGGGAGAGAGCGGTCACAAGGTGTCTCCAAACAAGCTGCAATACTGTTTACCTGAGGTACAGTATTTGGGGCACAGAATTGAAAAGGGTAAAAGGAAGGTGTCTCCAGATCGCATTGATGCGATTTTGAGAATGCCAGTTCCCTCGACGCAGAGGGAAGTTAGAATGTTTTTGGGAATGGTGGGCTATTGCCGCCAGTGGATCCCAAACTTTTCCTTTGAAGCGAAGCCTTTGCAGCGGCTGACGCGAAAGGATGTAAGTGATCCGGTACCATGGGACGACGACTGTTTGAAATCATTTCTGAGGCTGAGAGAAGCCTTATGTAGCGCTCCTGCGTTGGGAATGCCGGATTATAACAAGGCATTTGCATTGTTCTGCTGCGAAAGAGAAGGTTGCGCATTAGCAGTGTTAACCCAGAATCATGGAGGTGTCCGTAGACCAGTTGCTTATTTCTCAGCTACTCTAGATCCAGTAGCTTCTGCGTTGCCCGGATGTCTCAGATCCGTTGCGGCAACAGGTGTCAGCATTGAGAGATGTGAGAGCATTGTGATGGGTCATCCACTTACTGTACATGTGCCACATTCTGTTGAATTGTTGATGACTAGGACTAAAACGCAGCACCTCACGAATAATAGGCTGACTCGTTATGAGCAAGTTATTCTTGCAGCCGATAATGTGACATTGAAGAGGTGTGCTGTTTTAAATCCTGCTACACTGTTACCTGTTCTAAAAATAGATGATAATGAAGATTGTGAGGACCATGATTGTCTCGATGTGACTGAACTATGCACCAAACCGAGACCCGACATTGTCGATGAACCGCTCCCAGTGTCAGATGAGATTTTCTTTGTAGACGGTTCATGTTTAAGAGACAGTGTCGGTCGACTGAGAGCAGCGTTTGCTGTATGCACCATCACGGGTGTGGTTGAAGCCGCTTGTTTAGAAGGAGTACACTCCGCGCAGGTGGCTGAGCTCATTGCCCTGACTCGTGCCTGTTTGGCAGCCGACAAGATCCGTGTAACTATTTACACGGACAGCCAGTACGGGTTTGGTGTGGTTCATGACTTCGGACAGCTATGGTCCCAGAGAGGGTTTATGACGTCTTCAGGTTCTCCTATAAGAAATGGTGATTATGTGCGGAAATTGTTAAAAGCATTGCAAGGTCCTGATGAAATTGCTGTTGTTAAATGTGCAGCCCACACGAAGGGAAGCGACTTTGTCTCGTTGGGAAATAACTATGCAGACGAAGTAGCTCGATTTTGTGCAGAGCAGGGATGCAACTTTACTGAGATCCACATTGAGGAAACCGGGGAAGAGGTGGTGTATGGTCAGATGTTAGCAGTGGCTGACACATGGGAGGAACTGAAGCAGCTTCAGGAAGGGGTCTCAGATCAAGAACGGGACAGCTGGATACGAGCTGGATGTGAGAAGGGAGATGTGGATATATGGGTTTCGAATGATGGACGAGCAGTGTTGCCAGAAGGTTTGTTGAATCCCATGGCGAGGTTGATACATGGTGCTGTACATCTGGGTAGGGATGCCATGATGAGAGTGTTTCGTCAGACTTGGTACAATCCGAAGTTTCGTGCCGTGGCTGAAACTGTGTGCCAGAGATGTGTCACTTGCCAACAGATGAATGTAGGGAAAAGAACTGCTGTGACATTGAGCCACATAGGGAGGTCAGGGGGACCTTTCAATAGGATGCAGTTGGATTTTGTCGAAATGCCGAAGTGTAATGGGTTGAGGTACATATTAGTGATAGTATGTGTCTTTTCCAGGTGGGTGGAGGCGTACCCTACACGCAGATGTGACACACTCACAGTAGCGAAACTCTTATTGAGAGAACTCATTCCAAGGTACGGGTTCCCGACGTCCTTTGAATCGGACAGAGGAACTCATTTTCACAGCGAAGTTATGAAATTGCTTTGTGCTGCTTTGAATATAGATCAGAAGTTACACTGTAGCTATAGACCAGAGGCTTCAGGGATAGTGGAACAGGTGAATGGAACTCTGAAGGCTCGGATGGCGAAAGTGTGTTCATCTACGTCTCTGAAATGGCCTGACGCATTACCTTTGGTCCTTATGAGCCTTCGAAGTGTGCCTGATAGAAGAACTGGGTTGTCACCCCATGAAATCCTCATGGGAAGAGCGATGCGTTTGCCTGCAATACCTGCCACTGCTCTGATAAATATCACTGATGATATGATCCTGGACTATTGTAAAGGCCTTGCTGACGTGGTCCGTTCTGTGTCTCAGCAGGTGCAGACAGCAACGGTTCCAGCTGCGAGTGACAGGTGCCACGACTTGGACCCAGGCGATTGGGTCCTGGTCCGAAAGCACGTGAGGAAGAGTTGTTTGGATGCTAGGTGGCGTGGCCCTTTCCAAGTAATCCTTGTTACGAACACTGCTGTCAAGTGCGGAGGGTTACCGAACTGGGTGCATGCTTCTCATACCCGCAGAGTTCCAGCACCCTTGGAAGATACAGCCCCTCTCGAGAACCAAGATCCCAGTGAGCCGACAGAATCGCCAGAGAGGGCCAGTCAAGCTGTAAGGGTTGCTGAAGCGGCTGATGGTGCACTGAATCGAGTTGGGGGAGGACGTGAAGAAAGTACTGACCCAGAAACCGGCGAAGGAGCGAGAGGTGCAGTGGGTAGTACAGAATCGAGTTCTGCCGAAGAAGAGGAAGTCAGTGCACAGGGTATCGGAGAGAAGACGGGGGGAGCCACCGAAGCGGAAAGGGTTTGGCCCGCAAAGCAGAACCGGGTAAACCTGAGGTTGGCCCCAGACACCGACCTTGCACCAGTTTCGGAAGAACCAGAAGAAGAATCGGGAGACGAGGAAAATCCTCAAGGTGGTGTGAGAAGGTCCAAGAGAACTCGAGTGCCAAGTCGGAAGTACGCTTCCCCGGAGTGGGCATACCAAGTGACTGATGCCAGGGTTACCGAGCACGGGAAGATTGAGGTCGATGACATTGGTCAACAGTGTCCCGCTCCAGAGGGTGGAAGTGTTGCTGAAAGTTCCGGGATTGGAGATCGAAGGGATTCTGACGATTCATATCCCAAGTCCGCCATTCCTGAGTACCATTCGAGGTATGATCTTGGACAATTTAGAGTTCCCGACGTTCACAGCATTGCCAGATCCACAAGAACTGATTATTCTTAAGCTCGAAATATTGCAGGGAGTCCTGGAGCTGTTGGGACCGGCGCTTATGTTAGATTGATTTGAGAAAGGTTGTAAGCTAAGAAGAAGATTACCTAGAGCCGAGCGGAAGAAGAACAAAATTAGGGATTTTTTCCGTTGTAGAACGAAGAAAGTTAGGGAGGGTTGCCTAAGTTCACGAAAGAGACATTAATGAGAAAGAGACTTATCCTTTCAGAGACTGCATTGGACATTGAGCATATTCCGAAGATGGCAGATCCTGTAAGCCCACATCGTAGGGCTAAACTGATAATAGGCACATTGATAGGAGTTGTAGTAGTCACCATATTTGCGGTAGTGATCAGTTCCTACATGGTGGCTCACAGGCAAGAGGGGAAGGTTCAGGGAGCACCCACACCTATTACCCCAGGGCATAGTGGTATTAGTATTAGCGAACAGGAATCATCGGAATTGAGAGATGTTCGCAGACTTCACATGGATTTGTCAAAGGGTGATTTTAAGCTTAACGCGTATGCAAGGTTGCTGTATGAGTATGTTGATGCGATGGATGTGAAGGATTGTTATGTGTGCATGCAGTTGCCTGCTTCAGTGGATGAGGGTATCAAGTATCATCATCTCCCATTGACTTATGGGATTTCTTGTAGCATATGGCTCAGTTTATTTTATGACAGGAGACAGTTCGAGTATTTCTTCTCAAATTTTGACACGGTACTTCCCGAGGTGCCAGCAATCAAGCATTTGAATAGATATGATCTGGATAAGAAAGAGGACAGGCTCCTGAAATATTTTAGACCGACTGTGAAACTGGATACGGCGCATGCTCACAGGAATAACCTGACATGTGCGTTATCAGAGATAGAGAAGAAATTCATAGACCAAGTAGAGGACAGGTATAGAAAGTTGACCGAGACACGACACACCGGAGATAGCCCAGTAGATTGGACGGACGAGGAGAGAGCTCACAGATCTAAGGGAAGTTATGGACCAATAGCATTGGATGAGGCACAGAGAGGGAATTTGTGTATTGCACGGCCTCAATCCAAGACGGAGAAGGTCGCAGTAGGACATAGCATTTGTTCTCAGACTTTTACAGTGGAAGCTTATGCTAAGAATTTTATGCAAGGTCCAGTAGAGGTAATCCCGACAGTGTATTATGTTTGTGGGACGAATGCTTATGTCAGACTACCCGACAATTGGTATGGAGTATGCTATTTGGCTATCATATTCCCGAAGATTTATCACACAAGGGACTTGGAGTTGTTAGAGACGAAGCGACCGCCCAGGAAACGTAGGGCTACAAATGCCGGTGCAGTGATTGGGGACATATACGGAGCAATGATACCTAGTATGGGTGTGGTGTTGAATGATGTGAAGATCCGAAGGTTGGCGACTGTAGTTGATGAGTTGTCTATGAACACGGCGAGATCTTTGATATTGGTGGCTGGAGAGATGTTGTCGATCCGGAATATGGTTTTGCAGAATCGCCTTGCTTTAGATGTGTTGTTAGCAAAAGAAGGCGGAGTCTGCAAATTATTGAAAGTTCAGGAATGCTGCACGTATATTCCAGACAACTCGAAGGAGATAGGGAAGTACATAGACAACATAACGACTATTCACAAGGAGATTACGGATCTGACGGAGGTGAATGTGTGGGAGAAGATTGGATTAGGATTTGGAAGAGTGGGAACTTGGTTTGCGAATCTGGGAAGGGGATTTCTAGGTTCAGTGTTGAAACCAATTATTATTGCCGTGGTTTGTGTGATCTGTTTGTGGGGATGTGTGAAGGCATGGAAGTGGTATCAAGGAGGCAAGGTTGAAAGAGCTCTAAAGGCAAACGAGAGGAGGTTGGCAAAGCTCCAGGAGCAGCAATATGAGAGTCTTAAGAAACTGGAGGGAGTCCGACATGGAAATGTTATGACTAGCACGGTTTAAATCAGTTCTGAAGAAGGAAATGTAATGGTGTGATGACGGATGTCATCAAAGGGGGGAACTGATGTAGCGTTTAAAAGTTTGAGAATTGTAGGGGTGCGTTATATTCACTGTTAGTCGGCACCCGTATATAACCAAATGTGTACTCAGGGATTTCGTGTGCAATGTATTACAACTGTATAACCTATATCGATTTTAGTAGAAGTGCTAGCTATGTACAAGCACATGGTAAACGTATTAGAGAAATGTATAGTGTTTAGCTACGGGAAATGCAATGTGGTGTTAGAAATGTGTACCCCAGACTTCGTGTCTGTAGGTTGTTTAGGTTGACCACACATGAAAGAAAGACGTAAATGTCAATACTGTGATTGAAACCTGCTTGTGTAACCGAAGTAGTGGCCAGAATTCGCATATATCGTTGAGGCGAAAGGCCTGGTATTTTCTTATGTTAGCCAAGGGCAATAGGCCAAAAGGGATTTATTCCAGTAGAGGTTTTAGGCTGTAGTAAATTGCAACTTAAAAGATGTGAAGAATGTCTGCTTTGCATGATCTCACCCCAGGTGCAAGGACAGTTGCTCGTTAGTAGAGAAGCTCTTTGTTCGTAATTTGAATTATGTAGAGAAAGCCAGACATGGGAGTGTATTGGAATGTGCCAATCGTAACTCCTAGTGCGGATGGCGTCTGGGACTCAAGGCCAAGCGATGGACGATGGAACTGGACAGCGCTCTGTGGAAAAGTACTGAAAGACGACCCCAGAAGGAGAGGAGGCGCAAAGGGCGTGTTCGGAGACTTGGGGTACTGTATTAGGGACAGCGCCCCGAGGGTGGAGGCAGAGCAGAGCGGGGCAGCCCAAAGCAGAGGACGGCTAGGCGAAGGGTAGAGGGGGCAACTTAGACCAAGCTCTCTAAGTGAGGACTTCTTAGGAAGTTTCGATCTGACACCTTTTATTCTGATGAGGGTCTCAAGGGATTGCTATGTAGGGATGTCACCTAGTACAGAGTAGGGACAGAGATGGTATGGTTCAGTGTCCCTAGTATCGACATTTGCTTGGTAGTGTTCTACCTCATGCTTTTAGAGATTGTACTTTTAGTTATTTTTAGCCGTATGCGGATTCTTCGTAGAGTAGCATTTGTTTTAGTGCCTATGTACTTGTTGTGCCTCGTGTTGAGGACTTTGTATCTCCAAATCTTTATGTTGATAATAAAAACCAGAGAGCCAAGAGATTAAGTTTCGAGTCCTTGATTATGGCAAATTGCAGACTGTAATTGTGATAACGGTAATTTTCCCTCCATGCTATCAGGCAAGTAAAAAGTTCCATCTGACCAGAGTGGGTTCCAGTAGATAATTGCGAGATACTAAAATAGGCCGGAGCACACATGTAGAATGAAAATCACTGTACCAATGAACAATACTTAAACAGATGGTGCTAGTCTAATTGTTTCAACTAACTTTGCTTTCGGTTTACTATCTGCACCTGAGCTTTGTCATTGCAAAGGCATGTCTCTCGTGGAACATGCACTTCAACTGCTCCATCATCAAACTTTACTCCCTCAAGTAATAAATACTTCATTCTCCTGGAATGTTCCTTCACTCTGGCACTAATATCTAGAGCTTCTCTTTGGAAGAAAATTCCCTGCGAGTAAATGAAAAATATTGGTCCCAGTTCACAAACCCCAAAAGTTCCATTAAAACATTATGCAAAGAATACCGACCTGCACATGATAAACTATGAAAATTAAAAAAGTACTCTAAAGGTTTTAATATGGAAGTTTCCAAGTAACAGGAGGACACGTTGTCATTAAAATTATTAATAAATGACCCCGACCTTGAACCGAACCCGCCTAGAATAAGCAAATCACTTTGCTTATGGAGATTAGCTTCTTCTGCTTTCAACCTAGGGCAACTAGAATCTAAAAAATCATCAATTCCTGCCTGATACAGCTCAAAATCGCACTCAGCATCTTTTTTACTTTGCCAAACTGCTAATAATAGTTCTTCCTCTATCACATTCGAAGACCCTCCTGCTAAATTAGAAGAAGAAAATCTAAATTCAGCCTAAAAAAATTGAAATCCAGGCGATTGGGCTTCACCAGGGACACAATAACTGACTGCTGAATAGCTCCCACGCCCTTTTGCCTACAATATTGAATAGTCAGCTAGTATTTATATTTCTTTGACCCTTTACCCTTTACTAGGCCATATAATATTCATGGAGCAGTCATCGACGTGAACAGTTTCGATTTTGGTGATGTGATGACAGGATGCAACAGATTGCAGAATACCGCTCCACCTTACACACAATGAACTTGAAGCTAAACCACGGATCCCTTTGGGAGGGTTCCCTTTTAGCCTTAGGCTACTGGGAAGGCGAGTTGTTGGTATTGGCTGCTGCTGGGCTCTGCCGTAGCTGCCTCACACTGCACTGACGAGCATCGCGTGGTAAATGGAGCTGCCAGAGCTTCAGCTGGATGAAGGGAGGAGAGTATCCCTGTCAAAACCTCAGCCTGAAGATGAGTTCTCTGAAACCCCTGTACAGATGCACCACCTGAGAACTGGCAGGGTACGGAGAATTCACCATTTTGGACTGAACTCAGAACCCTTTGATGACAACATCCACTAAAGTGGCAGCGGCCATCTTTGTTTTCAAAACAATTGTGATGCAGGAACAACAGCTCCATCGAGTAGCTGCATTAATAACAACAGGCAGAGGTCACCATCGACTTCTCCATTCTTTGCATTGTTGCATGTTGCTGTCCTTCACTGACCTCCATGCAGTGATTGTCACGGCTGATCAATGTGCTTTGCATTGTTGCATTCACTGAAATGCCGTCTACCAAGCTAAAGTTAGATTCTTGTATAATTACACCCCCTAGCCAAGAAAGGTTCGACCACCTGATACTTCTCAATGCTCCGAGGCAAAATATATTTACATATATTAAAGGCCAGACTAAGCCAAATTCTCTTTTTCTGAAGACAAATCACTTACCAAACACAACAAGATGACGAACGGAGCGCTGAAACTTTTCAACCACTCACCCTCAGTCAGTAGATCTGGGTTTAATCCATCATTCTTTTGCCACCCTAGTTTGGACCCAGCCATATGCAAATCAGTCTTGACCCTAAAACTCATCTTAACAGTCCAACCCGCACTGCAAGGCCAGGTCTTCCCTGGACCAGAAATAAGCATCCTGGGACTGGGTTCAGAGTATCACCTCTCATCAGCCAGGCTAACTTGAATCCGTTGGTATAGCAAGCAAGGGACTCATGTCGGGGCATACCCTTGGCCACATAGGGCGAACATAGCAAACACAACAAGATGATGGACAGAATGATGAAACTTTTCAAGCACTCACCCTCAGTAAAGAGACCTGGGTTTAATCCGTTGTTCTTTTGCTCAATATGCCCCGCTAGTTTGCACCCATCCCTATGCAAATCAGTCTTGACATTTCCCCACATGGGAACAGTCTGGCCCTGGACCAGATACAAGCATCCTGGGTACTGTTTCGGGGTATCACCCCTCATTAGCGAGGCTAGCTTGAATCCAGTGGAACAGCAAGCAATGGATCCAAGTCTATCACATTTTCCCACCATTTTATTTTGTGATGTTGCTATGTGCATCTTAAGTGGCTAAGGGTATGGCACTGAACTCAAGCTAGGCTGGTTGATGAGGGCTGGACTGTTCACATGGTTTACAGGTTAACACTTATTTGCATATCGCTGGGTCCAAACTGGGTGAAGTTAGGAGCAACATAATGATTGATTAAACCCAGGGACAAGTCTGATTTGCATATGGCTGGGTCCAAACTGGGGTGATGTGACGAGCAAAATAACAATTGATTAAACTCAGATCTGTTACTGGAAAGGGCTTCTGCCCAGGCCCTCAGTGCCTTTAGAAATTCCACCTTTTTGGTGGCGCCTGACCTTTGGCAGGAACTCCCATCTCCTTACAAAAGTCCTTAAGCTGCACCACTCTGTATGTTTCCAGGTTGGCCAGCGTAACATCTATGGATCCCATTGCAGCACCAGCCAGAGACATGATGTAAAGTAAAAATTGAAAAAAATTTCACACAGAGAAAATTTACAAAATTTGAAATGCTCTTGCATGTAGATGGGCAACACTATGTTACTGTATGATACTGCACATACACAAGTTTGATCCTCACTGCTAATCATCAGTGTTAGAAATGGAGCTTCTGGTTGGCAGAGGTGTGTACCCTGTCCAAGCAGAAAACACAATCCTAATCAGGGTACATTACAGCACAACCTAAATTACCTTGTGCTCACCCTCTGTTAGCTTGGCACAGAACAGTCTGGCATTAACTTAAGAGGCAATGTGTAAAGTATTTGTGCAACACTTCAAACAGTAAAACAATGGAAAGACCTCAAAAAGACTCCAACCAAAATTAAGAAAAATAAAGAATAGTTTTATAAATACAACAAGACCAAAACAACAAAAATCCAATGTATAGAAGTGGAGATATGAATTTTTAAAGAATAAATGTAGACATAGCGCTTAAAAGCCATAAGATCCTATTAGGTTATCTTTCATTTCATTTCATTTCATTTGTCAGCTTTATTTCGGTCACTGGGACCATAAAAGAATAATACAAATATGCAGGGAAAAAAGAGAAAAAATAAGGTACAATCAAGAAGCAAAGATAAAAATCCATCATATACAATAAACCATAATTAACAAAAAAAAAAGGTTCAGTTACCAATATTTGACTTTATACAACGATTGCGAGTGTACCACATTGCTGTTAAAAATTTTGCAATTGATAATACTATAGGAGCCGATAAATCTGTTTTTAAAATTCTAAAAGCAGGGAGATGGTGCCTGAAACCAAAATTTTTCAGCAATGGGACGAGCCAATATTTCCTAGCTCTTTTGTAGGCTGGACAGAAGAATATAATGTGCAAGTCAGTCTCGTACCAATAAGCACAGGCTGGGCATTGTGTTGCATGCTGTGCATGTTTCCAGCAGTCCGTGTGTGCCCTAAGGGGGAGAGTGCTATAGCGCCATTGCATGTACAATTTCCTTGTTAATGTTGGGGCAATATCATCCAGAGGAAGCTCCAGATGGTATGAATCTTTGAACCCCAGGCAAAGATCGGATAAAGACCCTGCCCGAACATTCTTAATTAAGGCGCATAAATTGTATTCATAGTAGGCCTTGGAGATGGATTCGCGGGAGATCCTGCTGCATGCATTTACTGGATCTAACCACAGATCTGGTATTCCTATTGACTCACATAATTGTTTGACATAACTTAGCCATGGAATTTGAGCAACTTTTACAAGGCGCAGTATCTCTTGGAGCTCCATTCTGTAGTTAAGGAGCTCTGGGGTGCTCCAAACTCTGCACCAAAAAGTTATGGGTTTGAGACCAAGCTCCTCTACAATAGGTCTTAAGCCCAAGTCAAATCTTAGTGGTAGTAGCGGAGTGCTAACTGGTAAGGCTGTCAACTGCCTTAGGAAGTTATTCTCCGTGACCTGCAATTTCTGGGTAGATGTGTGCCCCCAAATTTCACCCCCATATAACACAGCCGCCCTGGCCTGGGTTTTATAAATATGTAGGCGAGGGCCAAGTGGTTTGTAGGACAATCCTTTTGCCAGCCTACAGATGCCACCCGTCATCTGGGTCAGTTTTAAATTTGCCTTTAAATGGTGGAAATCCCAAGTCATGAACTGATTACATGTGACCCCCAAGTACTCGAACGTGTATATCCTCTCCAATCTAGACGCCCCTATCAAGGGACTCGGTCGGGTTTGGGAGGGCGGTTTAAAGATCATGTACTTGGTTTTTGAGGCATTAATCTCCAGTCCGCGGCTCACACAGAAATCCGCGAATCCATCCAGCACCTTTTGTATGCCCATAGGAGTTTTGGAGAGCAGCAGGGTGTCATCTGCGAACATGATGGCTGGGACCCTGCTGCCGGCCAACCTAGGGGCATCGATGTTACTTAGCCCATTGAGATGACTAATAACCCCATTGACGAAGAGGCAGAAAAGGGTCGGTGCAAGCACACAGCCCTGTCTAACCCCCCTGTCAACGGGGAAGCCATCCGAGAGATTTCTTCCTCTACCACACCTTACCCTTGCAAAATTTCCCTGATGTAGTTTCTTCAGGATTATCATAATATCAGCGGGAACCCCTAGGTCCGTGAGTACGGCCCATAGTTTATCCCTGGGCACTAGGTCGAAGGCCGCTCGCAGGTCCACGAACACCGTGTACAGGCTGCCACCCTCGACTAGGACAGACTTCCAGTATAGGAGGTTCAGACGAAAAATCTGATCGATAGTTGAAACTCCTCTCCTAAACCCTGCTTGGTAGGGGCTCATAATTTCGCAATCATCAATCCAATCCTGGAGACGATTAAGCATCAGTCTACCGAAAATCTTTTGTGAGACATCGATAAGACTGATGGGTCTATAATTGGCCGGGAGCAGAGGCGAACCCTTCTTATATATGGGGACGATCTCTGCGCCCAGCCATGTATCCGGCACCTCCATGCCCCCTAAAATAGAATTGAATAAAAATGTTAAGTAGGGTGCCCAAACATCCGGTTCTTGCTTGAAGAGATCACCTGGCAAGCCGTCCAGGCCTGGTGCCTTGCCTGATGCCTGCCCGTCAATAGCTACTCGAACCTCCTTTATTGTAAACCATGCCATTTCCAAAGTGTTATTGGCGATCTGGGGGGGAGATGGTATTTCCCCCTCTGGTGATTTATATAAGGATTGGAAATGGTCTGACCATACCCCAGCTGAAATGTTGGGCTCCAGTGCTGAGACCAGCTCCTCGGAACCTGTATTCACACAACGCCAAAATTTGCGTGAATCCCCCCGTGCAAGTGAAATGGTGAGTGATTCCCATTTTTGGTGTTCCCATTCGCTTTTGGCGTTAGTAATTAGGGACTTGTAAGCAGTTCTCATAGCCCTAATTTCCGCGCTTCCCTTGCCTGCCTTAATAGATGTCACTAAATCTGTTTTTGCCTTACGGCATGCCGTGTTATACCAAATGGGACCGGCAATGTGTCCGTTGGCCCTTTTTGGATTGCTAGTAAGGATTTCGGACACCGATTTGGTGAGGTTTTTGTGAAGCTGCCCTAGTTGTTTTTGTACGCTCTGTGTTGTGCCATGCACCATGAGAGATTGTACCTTTACGAGTGTGGGAATTATCCGAGCATACAGCTTGGGTATCTTCTCAGGATGAGAAACTAATTTCTGCCATTTCACTCTGCGTCTGTTATTCGTAAGACAAAGCCCTGCCTCAGCTGTCCCTCTCTGTTTCGCAATATGTGCGACACCAGGGTGGTCATATTCCAGTTCCAATGCATTATGGTCGCTATCTTCCCTCGATGTGACCCGGAAGTCTTTAATATGCGGCCACTGTGCTAAAGGGACGAGAATGTAGTCAAGTCTTGACTCCCTACCCACTCTATTGTAGGTGCATCTTGGGGGGATGTCAGAGTTAATCCTCCCATTACAGGCCCGAAGCCCGTGTTTCAGTGTTAAAGATGTAAATTGCAAAGCCAAAGGTGTCCATGCTCTTGGGGCCGGGGCTTGTAAGGGAGGCACAGACCACGCTAGGTCCTCTTCGATGAGCAAGCCCTCCACAAAGCCCGACAGGGGTTCAAAATGACAGTTTAGATCTCCCCCAATTAGAAGGGGGATGCCCAGGGGAATTTCATCTAGGGCGAGTGCCAGCTCCTCGATCGTTCGGGACTCCTGTGTGATATTGGTTGGCCTAGAATATACATTAACAAGCAGAAGGCTGTTTGCATTTGGCCACTCCAACAATACAGCTAGAATGTCCTTCGTTTTTAATGGGAGGACGGCGGCTCTACAACCCAAATCACTAGCCACCCAGATTGCGAGACCTCCCGAGGGGCGCCCTCTACCCCCCCCATTTTGCTTGTGTGAAAAATGTGGCAAAACCTGTATAGGCGAGTTCTTCCCTCGCCCAGGTTTCTTGAAACAGGCAAATATCCTGGTCCTGGATGAGGGAACTCCAATCCGGGCAATTCACTTTATTGCCCAGGCCCGCCACGTTCCAGGATAAAATCTTGAAAGGGGAACAGTTGGTTCTATCTGTTGCTGGGTTTGGGGTCGCAACCATTTCGGGGTCCATCCCTTCAGATGAGGTATTGACTGAACAGTCAACTTGGTCAATAGTCGCCTCATTTGTGATGCACAGGGGGAAAGGCTCATGGAACCCAACAATCCATTTGGGTGTTCCTGGCCAGATTTAACCTTCTCTTTAGCAATTATTTGTCGTACAGTGGTTATAGGAATCCTATTTTGGGCGATAACCTCCCCACCCACCATCTTGCTTGGTCAATCTACCATATCAAGGCTGCTAAACCTGTTGTGGGTAGGGAAATAGTTGTGTCGTGGTAATCTAGGGTGAGGATAGGCGCTTCTATCAATAGGGGCCCATTTGCCTCCCCGCCTGGATACTATTTCCCACCCCTCCTCTGTCTGTTCGCAACTAGAAAGTGGGTAAAAAAAGGATAGAGGAAACGATTGTATGGATGTCCCCTGTGCATGATGTGACCAACTACATATATGAGAAACTGTGAGGGGGTCTCTGAAGTTGATCACGACACAGTCACCATGGATTGATTTCCAAGTATTGCTTATCCATGGGACTCTCCCCACCATAAGCACCTCACTATGAATTCCTGCCGGGAGATACCTATGAGTAGAGAGCCAGAGGATTACCTTGTTCTTCAAGGCCTCCACTGGTTCTCGTGCAGAAGGATTTAATTCAGGAATGCCAGTTAATATGACTGTGTATGGTATGGCCTCTGGTGGCAAGTCAATTGATCTAAAATTTGATACATTGCCATGGGCCCCCAATACAGGGGCAACTAAGATCTCTTGCAAGCCTGTACTTCGTGCGGGCATTGGGGGTTCAGAGTTTACAGCTTGTGGGGTTAATGGCATGAGCTGTTGTATTTGTATAGGCCTGGATGGCAGATGACCTTCCTCCTAGGAGGCACAGATTGAGCGATCTTGCCACTGCAAGTCGAACTTCCACTTGGGAGTTGAGTAACTTTATTTGGAGCTTCGACTAGTTGTGCGATACCCTTCTGCAGGTGCATTAAAGATGTTTCCATCTTTACTAGCCGGTTTTCTAAGGGAATAAGCATTTCTCTCAAAAGGGTGCCAATATCCAAGAGGGTGAAGCCCTCTTCCCTCGTTGTGACACTTTGACTGGGAGTTATCTGGGGCAGGGTGTTTGAGGATAGTGCCCCTGATTGTGGTGATCGGTTTGAGCCCTTTTTGAATGTGCCGTGTGGTTTGCCCTCAGACGTGGGATTATGTTTTGGGATCTTAGGCTTTCGTCCTCCTATTAATTGGGCCCTTCTTTTCCTTTTCGGGATGGCTCCTTCCCGCTCGCACTGTAGTGACTGAGCAGACTCGCGGGCCCCTGTGGTAGTTACATCCCTGATAGACACACTAGATTTAGCAGTATTAACAGATAATTTGGGCTTAGATGGTGGGAGAGGTAAGATGCTAAAATCTACAGGAGCAGAAATATCGCAGTCAATAACGGGAGTGCTGAGATTACATTGAACAGAATGATCAGGCATAACATTTGTTCCCCCATCATCTATTGTTGTGCAGCCACGCATGGGTTCTGGAGTAGTGGCATGACTAAGGGGACCCAAAGAGGACCTCCTGACCCAATCGATTTCTTGCGAGATACGCCTTTCTAGTGTGGTAATTTCCTCAATAAGAAGTGAGCCCGCCTTGGCAAAATACGTGTCCAAGGTACCTTTAGGCATCCCAGTGGCCATCGATGTTTTGCTCCTCGTCTTTCTTGTGGTCATCTTCCCAGGCTCGGAATCACAATTCATTTGGAGAGTCCAGAGGCAAGAACGGTGGCCCAGGCCCTTGCTCGCCCGTTCTCGAACGGCCTCAAACGGCCCGCTCTTTGCCCGGTCTTCGCCCCGTGCTGTGTCCCGCGCGCGTTCCGCTAGCGCGTATGGGCGGGGCCTTGTTAATGAGAGAGAGGGCGGGAGGAGGAGTGGACGGGAAGAGGGCCCAGCTGCAGCGATGATGGGAGCGCTGTGCAGGCTGGTACTCGGACATAGAGGCCTTATATAGCAATATTCCAATTGGAGGAGCCATTGCGGCCGTGCATTGGTTCATAAAGGCATATAACATCGATTGTCCTTCTATCTTTGTGTTGGAATGTCTTAAAATTGTATTAGAGGATAATGTGTTCGAGTTCAATCAACAACTTTACAGACAGAATCAAGGCGTCAGTATGGGGGCGTCTTGTGCCCCAACGGTCGCTAATATCTACATGACCCTTTTTGAAAAAAACTACATCTATAATGAAATAGCACCTTTTTACGAATCAGTGACCAAATGGTCGCGATTCATTGATGATGTTTTTTTTATTTGGTCAGACACATATGAAAAATTACTTGAATTCATTGAGTGGATCAATCTATGCGATGAGAATATCAGCTTTACTAACAACATTAGCTCAGAACAAGTAGAATATCTAGATATCCTCATTAAACATCAACAAGGAGTATTAACGGTCGTGCTATACACTAAGACCACAGCAAGGAATACACTATTGCATTACGATAGTTATCACCCCAAGAGCCAAAAGGACAATATCCCGTTCGGTGAGTTTTTACGCCTTAGGCGAAACTGTACGAACATCAGTGACTTTGATGAGAAATCAGAGGTCATGAAGAAAAAATTTCACGCTAGAGGATATCCGAACAAAATTGTACGGGAGGCCTACAAACGGGCACGTTACTATGATAGACAACACCTACTTACAAATATTAAAACTACATCAAATCCACCTCTAGTTTTTGCTACACGCCATTCTATGCTGAACTCCAGAATTCGACAAGCGATATGCTCAAGTTGGCATATACTAAATGTGGAGAAGTCCAGGAGAGAGGAAATAATACCTAAACCGCTATTTGCATACAAGCGTAACAAAAGCTTGAGAGACCACATAGTACATTCAAGAATGAAAAATGAGATAAACCTCTACCAAACTGATTTGGAAGGCTCTAAAAAAGTGGTGGGGAATTTCAAATGCACTATGTGCAAATCTTGCTCTATGGCCATCGAAGCAGTGACATTTACATTCAATGGTGTCAATATTTCACCCAAAACATTAAACAACTGTAAATCAACAAATGTCATTTATTTGATCATTTGTCCATGCCACAAGGGATATGTGGGAGAAACAGGGAGAGCGTTTAATGTCAGACTTACCGAGCACAAATCAGCAATTAGAACTCAGAAAACATCGGCACCCATGGTGCAACACTTCTTAGATCTGGGACATACACCAGAAGACATCAAGTGGTATATACTGGAAAAGATTTGGCCCCGCGTAGGAGAACAGATAGATAAGATCAGAAAAATGAGAGAGGTCTATTGGATGTTTATCCTTAACACAGCTACATCAGGTTTGAACCAAGAAATACCTTGGGATCAAGCAATTAAAAATAATGGATAATTCATATTCATGATTACAGTCAATTTAGTCAAACTTAAACCTGTCTTATAGTCAGGGTTAAGAAACTGAAAAAAATAAGCAATAAAATTAAGACCTCACATCAATACTATACTGATCTATCACTTAGTGGGTCACAAGCAGACAAAAGAGACCAGTTTATACAGGATTGAAGTTGAGATATCAGTAACCACTTTAACTCAAGAGATCCTGGCATCATCATCTCTCTGTTATGGAAAGAATGGTCTTTTTCTTTAACGTCGTAGGTCCTTATGAAAAGACTAACTTTATCACTGTATGTAATACATATCCCCTTATATCAAAGGGTATATAAAATATAACCCCATTCATAATTTTTCAAAATAAATAAACAATTGTGGTATTTTTGTAATCCTTCAAACTGAATAGATCACAGTGATAGTGAGACTTTTATCAATAAATAAGACAGGAACAATAAAGTTATAAAATAACCATTCAAACATGGCGTAGGTCGTGTAATTTCGACCGAACCATCAGTCCTATCTTTATGCGCATGACCGAGGACGTCCGAGTAACGCACGTAAATCCGGCGTATGTAAATAGACCCAACATGGCGGCGAACATGAAGACTGTCGATCCAGAAGAGGACGCGGAGCCAAACAGAGAGGAGATATTTACCAATTTGAGTCCCGCACGGGTAAGGAAAGATAATATGGAGTGCTATCAGTTTATTCAGAATTAGACTTAAACCAACAGGCATGCGGATTTTTTCACTCGTTGATACGAATTCTGTTGATCGTATCACAATAGCAGTGTTAATCATAATGACACACGCTCTCCGCTAGTCGAATATCTATTACAGACAGGGAAGTTAATCAGCAATAGTTTAAGATTTTTAAACGATGGAGAGTTTTTCTAAAGAGAATTCTTACTTGTTGTGGTGAAACTCTTTGAAAATTGACAGACATTCACTTATGCTATTCAACAGGATGATAAAATAGAGCGTGAAACGAAGGGGAACAAACAGACGTAACCAATACAGACGACTACGAAATAGAGAACAGAATAGAACAATCAAGGTATGTGTACTACATACACATGAATGAATTATAATGGCATCCTCGTAGTTATTGGGCTAATTAGACAAACAACAAATTGGAAAATTACAGATCTTATCAAAAGTAACATAAATTAGTTTTAGTATCAGAGCCCTTCTGTTCATACAGTAAACAGTATATGAAAGTGAGCATCAATAGCATACTCGCCTTTATATTCACATCTTTAGGTCTGCTCTTATTTGCGAAGACAGGAAAACAAAGGTGCGCACCCTTGACATCCATGTTTCGTTGGAAATCAGATGTTTAACCGGTGTTACATTTTTCGAGCAAGTAAGTACTCTAGTCAAACGCACCATAGACTACACCAATATATTGCAATAAATAGAGTATAACTAGACATTTACCATCTCCCAGTCTAAGTGATATACCTCTATCTTTCCTTAGAACCCTCGTATACCATTCGTCCCCCAAAATAAGGACTTAATCTGGTTTTAACAGATTATTTT
Organism: Triturus cristatus; assembly: GCF_964204655.1. Taxonomy (NCBI): domain Eukaryota; kingdom Metazoa; phylum Chordata; class Amphibia; order Caudata; family Salamandridae; genus Triturus; species Triturus cristatus. The sequence continues at coordinate 1,080,157,702 of NC_140592.1, read as the reverse complement.
GAGCTACACACGAAAATAGTCTATTGGAACAACAAGGGTTAGTATGGTTTCTTCATCTTTTATTATTATATATAAGCAAGATTAGAGACTCAGTAATCGCAACTTCAATTTAACCAGCATACACCTAGAAATACATCTCCCAACAACTTCCCAAGTAAGAGTAGATAAACTCGTCCTGTGCAATAAAAAAGAGCACTTGTTAGTACCCAATTCCAGCACATCCCAGGTGTGTATCAGATTGGTCATGGCCAGTATAGCTAAAGCAAAATAGTATTGTTTCTCCCCATTTTTGTAACACTAAGGACCTGGGGAATCAAATTTCTTTATCATGAGTGTTAAGGTCAGTGCAGAGCTGAGAGACGTTGGAGTGGATCTTATAATTCAAATGAATTTGTTCGTAATTGTTTATGTTAATGAATGATCATTGCTACATTGACTCCCTTAAACAATTCACAAAATGGGTTTTAATTGATACATATGTTTTTTCTGTTGTTATTATCTCTTGCATATAGTGTTATACTCAGAGCGGATTCCTGACGAAGGCCTAGCCGAAACGCGTTGTGTCAATCGACCGCCTATGTGCTCATTGTTCAACAATTGAGTAGAAAGTTGAGATAAACAAAAAATATTTTTTTCACTGATTTTTGATTTTAGTTTTTGTATATAGTGTGTGTGAGGAAAAACAATCATAGCAGAAGTAATGAATTATCAACATGATTAACACTAGCAGGCTAAGGACACCTCTTATGATCAATCAGTTATGAATCTATCATAGTCAACATTGTGTACATAGGAATTAATTTGTATAGATAATGATTTGCAGATATATTGCTGTCCATATGTATAGATGAAGAAAAGAATTTATTGTGGAAAAAAAGAAATTGAAAAACAAAAAACGAAAAAAATAGATATTTATATTTTGTAACAATAAAAGAGAAATATCACATATTCATTAGCCTGTATGCCTATCTATTCCACGGTTTGCATTTGCTAGATATCAATTTATGGTTGTTAGTTGAATGAGAGATATGCATGTTTATTGGGAGTCAATTTGCAAGTAGTATTTATCCGACACTGTGCCCGGTGTTTACCCTTTTCCCATATAACTCGCAGTCCCGCCGCCAGGTTAAATCAGCAGCAAAGAGTCCACCGGTCCGTAGGAGCACAGTTTGGGCGGGTTTGGCCTCCGTGGGTCTCAGCAATCACGCAAGTACAGCGAGCGGCTCCCGCGATGCGGGGGCCGCGAGTCTTTAAGTATACCGGTGGAAGGAGTGGCGGGAAGAGGGCCCAGCTGCAGCGATGATGGGAGCGCTGTGCAGGCTGGTCCTCGCAGTCCCGCCGCCAGGTTGAATCAGCAGCAAAGAGTCCACCGGTCCGTAGGAGCACAGTTTGGGGGGGTTTGGCCTCCGTGGGTCTCAGCAATCATGCAAGTACAGCGAGCGGCTCCCGCGAAGCGGGGGCCGCGAGTCTTTAAGTATGCCGGTGGGAGGAGTGGCGTGGAAGAGGGCCCAGCTGCAGCGATGATGGGAGCGCTGTGCAGGCTGGTCCTCGCAGTCCCGCCGCCAGGTTGAATCAGCAGCAAAGAGTCCACCGGTCCGTAGGAGCACAGTTTGGGCGGGTTTGGCCTCCGTGGGTCTCCGCAATCACGCAAGTATAGGTTACCTGGTCATGTTGGACCAGGTCAAAGTCAAAAGTTCAGGTCATCTGTGTTGGAGCACGGGCCGGATACAGGACCCATCCAGCGCCCACTGAGCAAAAGTACCTTGATTCTGGTAGCAGACAACAAGATGCTTTGGTGCTCTTCACGCAGTTGGGGTGATCCACCAGATTTATCTTCGCAATAGTGGTGATGCAACAACTCTGTGAGCTAAGCACCGGGTCTGAGGTGCAGTGATTCCAACTGTGATGCGCTGGGTTTCTCCACACTGTAGTGACGATGCATTCAGCCACCAGGTGGAGTAGATGCATTGCTTCTGAATGCAATGTGCTGGTCCGATTCCTGCAACAACAGCGATGCAGCGGTTCTGCTCCCACAGCAGTGGATGCAACAGTTCCACTGAAGAAAACTCCTAGGTCTACTTCCAAGGGTCCAGGACTAGGGTGACACAACGTATGGGAGGAGTTTAGCAAACAGCAGGTCCAGCAGAGTGGCAGTCCTTGACTCATTGTCAGTGAAATTGCTCCCCCACACTCTCAGCTCCACCATTAAGTGAGGCTGCCCCTACACTCTCGAGTATTGGTGATTGAGGCTCTCCTCCACCCGTAGGTTTCCCTGCGTCTCATCCCTGGTGGTCCAGAGGACCTCTGTCTCCTTCCTCTCGCTCCACTCTTTCACTCGTTTTCACTCATTTTTCTACCCTCTTTTATTTTTCACCTTTCTGCACTTTCTGCATCTCCACTTTTTTCTGCTTTATTTTTGCTTATTTCCCCTTTTCCTTTACTTCTTATTTCCTCTCTTTACTTCTCCCCGCCGCTGCTGCCCCTGCGACCCCTCCCCCAGCGCGACTGGCCCAGCTGTCCAGCCCTCCCTGACCCCTACTTAATGGCTGGCGCACAGCAGATGTGTGCAGTGGGCACACCGCTGGCGCGCCAAAGGCACACCAAAGGCAAGCCCGTTTGTGCCCGTCTGTGACCCGACCGTGACCAGTATCAGTAACCCTGGACCTCCGCACCGCCATCGCTATGACCCAGCAGCACTCCACGCTCTCAAACCAGGCCACAACAACAACTGCAAGCTAGCATCACCAGCCGACACCCACGAACCCTTCAGCTCTCACCGCTGCCGGCACACCTGCAGCACCGCCAAGACCACGGACCCAGTGCACCCACCTGCAAGAACACAACCAAACCGAAGACCCTTCAATGCATCCTCCTCAAAGTCCGATCCCTCAACAAAGAGCCCACCAAAATCTGGGACCTCCTCGATAGCACCACCCCGGATGTAGCTTTCTTCACTGAAACATGGACCAACACCACCTCGGGACCGGACATCGCCATTGCCATTTCCCAAGGATACAAGATCTCCAGTAAGGACCGCCACACCCGCCCGGGAGGAGGAATCGCCATCGTCCACGAATCCACCCTCCACCTGAGCACACTACCCGACGAGCCCACAGACCTGATGGAACACCTTCACTTCAGGATACTGGCCAGCCCTACCTCCACCCTCCGAGGAACCCTCATCTACCGACCCCCTGGATCCCATGAACTTTTTGCCAATTCCATCACGGACATCATCTCCCCGCATGCCATCGCGTCCACCAACTACACCCTACTCGGAGACCTCAACTTCCACCTCGACAACCAACTGTACCCCAGCACCACATCCCTCCAGGAAACCTCCACAACATTGGACTCCGCCAGATAGTGACAGAACCCACACACTCAGCAGGACACACCCTCTACCCCCTCTTAACAACAGGAAACTCCATCAACTTCAGCCACACCACCGATCTCCCATGAACTGACCATCGATGCATCCACTTCACCATCAGAACACCCACCATCCACAGACACCAACACCTGCTCCCACGAAGAAACTGGACCTGAATCACCGATGACCATCTAACCTCATCACTCAGCGACTCCACCCCAACCATCGTGGAAAACAACAACCCCAACACCGCAGCCCAAACCCTGCACAGATGGATCTCTGACACTGCTCCCCTCAAGAAAAAAACAACAACACACATGCTTTAAAAGCTAGATGGTTTACCACTGAACATCTAGAGTCCAGACGCACTTGCCGCCGTCATGAGAAGGCCTGGAGGAACTCCAAATCCACAGAAGCCCACAAAAACTTTAGAGCTGCCACCAACGCCCACCACCAACTCATCAGAAAAACGAGGAAAAAAAGTGATTGAAGACAGAATCCCCAATCATGCACACAACAGCAAAGAACTCTTCAACATCATCAAGGAATTCGCCCAAACCACCAGTGAGTCCACTGACATCCCTTCCTCACAAGACCTCTGCAACAAACTCAGCACATTTTTCCACCACAAAATCAAGAGCATCTACGACAACTTCGACGAAGACACACTGAAGACAGTGAAGTTAATCCACTCCGGGGCCCCCACGGAGCCCTGCTCCCACCATATTTTCAACAGAGTCATCGACACCATCGCACCCATGCTCCGCCACACCGTCAACCACTCCCTGGAAACTGCCTCCTTCCCCGATGACTGGAAACATCCCGAGATCAACCCACTCCCAAAGAAACCTTCGGCGGACCCCACTGACCTCAAAAATTACAAACCCATCTCCCTGCTCCCGTTCCCAGCAAAAGTCATGGAGAAAGACAGCAACAGTCAACTCGCCACATTCATCTAAGCGCACAACATTCTCGACTCTTCCCAATCCGGCTTCAGAAAAAACCACAGTATGGAAACCGCCCTCCTCACTGCAACAGATGACATCCACACCCTACTGGACAAATGAGAAACAACAACCCTCATCCTCCTCGACCTTTCAGCAGCGTTTGACACAGTCTCTCACCGCACCCTAGTACGCAGACACCACGACGCAGGGATCCAAGACAAAGCCCTCGACTGGATCCGCTCCTTCCTCTCCAACAGAACGCAGTGGGTCAGACTCCCCCCTTTCCTCTCGGACCCTACACCAACCACCTGCGGAATCCCCCAGGGGTCCTCCCTCAGACCTACGCTCTTTAACATCTACATGGCTCCGCTCGCCCCCATCGTCAGAACCTACGGACTCAACATTGTGTCATACGCAGACCACACCCAACTCATCCTCTCTTTATCCAACGAACCCAACACTGCCAGACACAACTTTCGAGAAGGTATGGAAGCCGTCGCCAAATGAATGATAAACAGCTGCCTACAACTAAACACCAACAAAATGGAAGTACTCATCATGGGCCCAAACCCCGATACCTGGAATGACACCTGGAAGCCCGCCCATCCCCACGGACCATGCATGCAACCTCGGAATCATCCTGGACTCAGAGCTCAAAATGGACCTCCAGATCAACTCCGCCTCGTCATCCTGCTTTCTTGTGTATCCAGCGTCGGCAGATCCTTCTCCCTGATCTCTATAGGTTAGGCAAAACCCTCATCTTCTGCTAATGTAAATGTCCAGTAACATTTTGATACTTCCTTCTTTTGTATCACACTTCCATGTATTTTCCCCTCAATGTCTCTGTTTCCTGACCCCTCTTTCCCCAGGGACTTGGCTCAGCTTGCTAGTTGGTAGTACTTTAATTTAGATAGGGTATCATTGGTCATTGTTGTCAGTTGATTCCATCCTATTAGAGTGTTCTCCTCTATCAGCTGACCCCATTTTGGTATACCCTCCTCTTTCAGGGGAATTGAGAGATTGTCATTCTGGAGTTCCTGGGGAAGCCCACATTGGGGCATAGTTACAGTAATATGGTACCTTTAGAGTTCTTCTGATTTGGTACCATAGCTTGGAGGCTGACAATAGCACCTTCAGTTTCACATTTATATAAGAAGAAACTACCTTCTAGTTGTGTCATTGCTTGCAAATATTTGGGGTAGGACTGATGTTCTTTGAGTAGTGATCTTATATTCTTGAATTGAAATGCTCACCAATATTGATAGAAAGCCGGCATTGCAATCCCTCCATGCTCTTTTTTTCTTCTGAGCTTTTTGCATGCTATTCTGATGCCCTTTGAGGCCCATATGAAGCTACTCAATTCTCCTTGCAGTTTCTTAAACCATTCTCTCTTGAATTCCAGTGGTATGGTATTAAAAATATATGTGAATTTTGGGAGAACTGACATCTTTAGAATATTGGATCTTCCAATAAATGATAAAGGAAGACTCCCTCACACTTATAGCAACTTCCAGTTTCGGACACCAGTTTGTTAAAGTTCATGTGAGCGATTTCATCAATGTCCTTCCCTACAAGAACACTCAAGTCATCTGCATAAAGGGAAACTTTCTTCTCCCAGTCCTGATACTTAAAATGAGTAATATTGTGGTTGTATCTGAGAACATTGGCTAATGGTTTGATATGCAGATTAGAAAGCAGCGGGGAAAGTGGGCATCCCTGCCGCATGCCTCTTTTAATGGCTAGCTTCTCTGTGAGATTACCATTGACCAGAACCCTAGCTGTTGGACTTTTATTCAGAGATGTTACTGCATCTGAAAGTACTCCCACCCACTTTGTAAAACTCAATACCTTAATGTAGAAAGGGCCTGCTAACCATATCAAAGGCCTATGGTGCATCAAAGGTAAGCTCATGTGTCAGTACCTGAATTTGTCTTCCTTTGACAAAGCCTTTCTGGTCTTGATGTATCAACTGATCGGCAACCTTTCCTAACCTTCTAGCCAGTATTTGAGTGTATATTTTGTAATCTCTATTTAGTAGCCATATAGGTCTATATGAATCACAATTCTTTGGGTACTTCCTTGGTTTCAATATTATACATGTAGTTGCTTCTTCCCATGACTTTGCTAAGTCTTGTCCTTTTAAAAAGGCAGCATTTAATACCTCTGTCAGGGAGGGAACTAGTTCTTCTTTGAAGGAGCTATACATTTCATTAGGTAATGCATCTGAGCCAGCTCCTTTCCCTTTTTTAGCTTCGCAATCAGACTTGTCACTTCTCCAGTTGTTATCTCCAAGTTAAGTTCTCCCCTCTGTTCTTGTGGCAAGGTTGGAACTACTATCTTCTCAAGGTAGCAGCCTATTTGATCTACTGAGGCCACTGTATCTTCTAAATATAGCTCTTGAAAGAATTTAGTGAAGGCTTTTTCAATCTTTGAGTCTTCTATGCTGAGATTTGTCTGGCTCTCTGCTTGAATAGTGAGATCTTATTTCAGTTTTGTTCTGTTTTGAGTTTCCAGGCTAGCATTTCACCACATCCCTTCCCATATTCATAATGTGAAAACTTGCTTGCCTCACATTCGTTTCTAACTATAAGCGCTAAAACACTAGACAGTTCTTCTTTTTGCTCTTTTATTTCCTGTTCTAATTTGCCAATCTCCTGAGAGTTTGTGGCTTGCTCTGCTACCCAGCCTAGGTGTTGTTATTCACTTTCTACTTGTTTAAGTTTCTTCCTGGTATTTGTATGCTTAATAGCTGCTAAGCTAATTAGCCTTCTCCTGATAACACCTTTATATGCGTCCCAAGTAACCTGGATAGGGGTCCCAGGTTTATTTATTGAAAGAAAAAAATTATTTTGTCTCGGATTTCAATTTCTCCTTGACCTGCTGGCCTAAGAGCAGAGTTTGATCCAGTGTCAATCTCGGGGTAGGGTGTGCCTTGTCTAATAATACTTCCATTCGGTCTCCCGAATGGTCATACAGGTGTGCCCGTAAATGTTCCACCTTTCCAACAAATTTACATAAGCCCTTGTCTACTAAGAAAAATCTATCCTAGAGGCATGTCCATATTTTTTATTTCAAAAAGTAAATTAATGCTTTTTAAACCCCTTTAGCTTTCCAGACTACTACCAGTCCCAGTTCTTCTGTGTAGCATTTCAACCATTCCCTCATTTTGGGTAAATGAAATACTTTCCTTCCCTTGGGTCTATTATCAGGTTAAATTCTCTACCCTGGATTGAAGGGGCAGAGACATGTAAGAGATGACTATACAGAGCCTGCAAGGGGTAGGATGATCTATAGTAGGACCATAATATCCTGCCAGGACATATATTTTGCAGAACATTCTAACTTTTGCAAAGACCCATCTCCCCGTAGATTCAGTGCTTACTGCTTTTACTGTCACTTTGACTGTGACTTCTTAAACAAATTCTTAAACAAAATAGCCACCCCTTTAACGCAATATGCCTGGTCGGTACAGATATATGTATCCACCCATCTTTGCTTCTTCCGTATTTCTCCCCTTTCCACCTTAAGTAGATGTGTTTCCTGCAGGATTATAATCTTGCTATTTGCCGATTTTAAATATTCCAGGATTTTTTGCCTTCAGCTTCTAACTCTGAGACCATTCACATTCAACGTTAAAATATTAATGTTTATATTGACTCTGATGGTCCCCTGCATTTCCCTAAATCTTGGATCTCTCAAATTTCCATAAGTTGGACAAGATTGTTTTTCCCTGAATGCTCCCAAACCTAGTGCGAATACATCATAATACTTTCTTGTGAGTTCTTAGGGTGAACCAGTTTTCCCCTTTCATGATCCCTGCTCTCTAGGCATTAACTGTATTCTTTTTGTTGCATTTTGATCTGGTCTATAAAAATCTTCACCTCCTTAGGGTCCCTTCTTATTTTTTATTTTTTTTGAGTTTTATATAGCGCAAACTCGACCCGAAGATATCAGGTATCAGAGTGCTTTATATGAACACCAGTTTTGTTACAGATGGACACATTAATTTTTTTTAGGCACAGGGAGATTAACTGATTTGCCCAGAATCACAGGATGTTAAACGTCCCTGCTGAGACTCAAATCCGGTTCCCTAGATTTGAGGTTGACCTCTCTAGCCATACGGCTACATCCTCTCCTTATGTTGTGCATCTGATTTCTCCACATTATTTTTAAAGAGGCTGGAACACATAATTGGGCTGTTGCCCCCAGGGATCTTAGCTCATGCATATGTTGCCATAGTTCTCATTGCCTGTCCTACGTAGCTTTGGCGATATCTGATCTGATTCTAAAAACCCATTCTCTCTTAGTATAAGTGCCAACTTTGAGTGCTTCATTTCAGATTTTTTCTTTAAAGACATAGGTTTTCAAGTTTATCAAGAATTATCTTAGGTTTTTTCTCAACTTTCCTGTCCTATAGGAGTTCTGATGTACCCTCTGTATATCCTCCTCCAGGACCATAGGCTCCACCCTGGGGAAAAAACTCTTTGAGGAGGCCAATCACAAAACTCTTAATGTTCTCCCGTTCCATCCCCTCTGGAACATTCAAAATCTTCAGATTATTTCTTCTTGCCTGATTTTCAAGGTTTTTGATTTTTTCCCTAATGTCCTTCCTATTAGTTTTCAAAATTTGCATCTCCTCCTGGCTCATCTCTACTTCCCTACCCTATTTATCTAGAGAAGCTTCCACTATTGCTACTTGTTCCATCAGGGTATTGATTTTAGCCGAAAGGGCTACGCAAGTCCCTTGACTTTTCACTTTGTTTCTTTCTGAGGTAGTGAAATTCACTCTCATTTCTGAGATAAGGGACTGTTAGACTTGGGGGTCTCTAGTTGGCACAGGTATGCACTTGTGACAAATAGGAACCCTCTCCTCTAGTCAGGGTAAGGGGGTACACTCCTAAAATAACCCCTGCTCACCCCCTTGGTAGCTTGGCACGAGCAGACAGGCTTATCTCAGAGGCAGTGTGTAAAGCATTTGTGATCACATACAGTAACCAAGTGACAACACTACAGATGGACACCACACAGGTTTTGGATCTCTGACAGTGCCCCCCTCAAGAAAAAAAAACAACACACATGCTTTAAAAGCTAGATGGTTTACCACTGAACATCTAGAGTCCAGACGCACTTGCAGCCGTCATGAGAAGGCCTGGAGGAACTCCAAATCCACAGAAGCCCACAAAAACTTTAGAGCTGCCACCAACACCCACCACCAACTCATCAGAAAAACGAGGAAAAAAAGTGATTGAAGACAGAATCCCCAATCATGCACACAACAGCAAAGAACTCTTCAACATCATCACGGAATTCGCCCAAACCACCAGTGAGTCCACTGACATCCCTTCCTCACAAGACCTCTGCGACAAACTCAGCACATTTTTCCACCACAAAATCAAGAGCATCTACGACAACTTCGACGAAGACACACTGAAGACAGTGAAGTTAATCCACTCCGGGGCCCCCACGGAGCCCTGCTCCCACCATATTTTCAACAGAGTCGTCGACACCATCGCACCCATGCTCCGCCACAACGTCAACCGCTCCCTGGAAACTGCCTCCTTCCCCGATGACTGGAAACATCCCGAGATCAACCCACTCCCAAAGAAACCTTCGGCGGACCCCACTGACCTCAAAAATTACAAACCCATCTCCCTGCTCCCGTTCCCAGCAAAAGTCATGGAGAAAGACAGCAACAGTCAACTCGCCACATTCATCTAAGCGCACAACATTCTCGACTCCTCCCAATCCGGCTTCAGAAAAAAACACAGTATGGAAACCGCCCTCCTCACTGCAACAGATGACATCCACACCCTACTGGACAAATGAGAAACAACAACCCACATCCTCCTCGACCTTTCAGCAGCGTTTGACACAGTCTCTCACCGCACCCTAGTACGCAGACACCACGACGCAGGGATCCAAGACAAAGCCCTCGACTGGATCCGCTCCTTCCTCTCCAACAGACTCCCCCCTTTCCTCTCGGTCCCTACACCAACCACCTGCGGAATCCCCCAGGGGTCCTCCCTCAGACCTACGCTCTTTAACATCTACATGGCTCCGCTCGCCCCCATCGTCAGAACCTACGGACTCAACATTGTGTCATACGCAGACCACACCCAACTCATCCTCTCTTTATCCAACGAACCCAACACTGCCAGACACAACTTTCGAGAAGGTATGGAAGCCGTCGCCAAATGAATGATAAACAGCTGCCTACAACTAAACACCAACAAAATGGAAGTACTCATCATGGGCCCAAACCCCGATACCTGGAATGACACCTGGAAGCCCGCCCATCCCCACGGACCATGCACGCAACCTCGGAATCATCCTGGACTCAGAGCTCAAAATGGACCTCCAGATCAACTTCGCCTCGTCATCCTGCTTTCTTGTGTATCCAGCGTCGGCAGATCCTTCTCCCTGATCTCTATAGGTAAGGCAAAACCCTCATCTTCTGCTAATGTAAATGTCCAGTAACATTTTGATACTTCCTTCTTTTGTATCACACTTCCATGTATTTTCCCCTCAAGGTCTCTGTTTCCTGACCCCTCTTTCCCCAGGGACTTGGCTCAGCTTGCTAGTTGGTAGTACTTTAATTTAGATAGGGTATCATTGGTCATTGTTGATAGTTGATTCCATCCTATTAGAGTGTTCTCCTCTTTCAGCTGACCCCATTTTGGTATACCCTCCTCTTTCAGGGGAATTGAGAGATTGTCATTCTGGAGTTCCTGGGGAAGCCCACATTGGGGCATAGTTACAGTAATATGGTACCTTTAGAGTTCTTCTGATTTGGTACCATAGCTTTGAGGCTGACAATAGCACCTTCAGTTTCACATGTTTAAAGAATTTGGATGCCCACATTTATAGAAGAAGAAACTACCTTCCAGTTGTGTCATTGCTTGCAAATATTTGGGGTAGGACTGATGTTCTTTGAGTAGTGATCTTATATTCTTGAATTGAAATGCTCACCAATATTGATAGAAAGCCGGCATTGCAATCCCTCCATGCTCTTTTTTTCTTCTGAGCTTTTTGCATGCTATTCTGATCCCCTTTGAGGCCCATATGAAGCTACTCAATTCTCCTTGCAGTTTCTTAAACCATTCTCTCTTGAATTCCAGTGGTATGGTATTAAAAATATATGTGAATTTTGGGAGAACTGACATCTTTAGAATATTGGATCTTCCAATAAATGATAAAGGAAGACTCCCTCACACTTTTAGCAACTTCCAGTTTCGGACACCAGTTTGTTAAAGTTCATGTGAGCTATTTCATCAATGTCCTTCACTACAAGAACACTCAGGTATCTTATCCTTTCCTTTACTAAAGGATTATTGCTTTGGGAGTTGCACTCCATAATTTCCATTTTATGTTGTTTGACTTGGTAACCTGAAACTTTCCCATACTGATCCAAAATATCTGTTATTATATGGAGTGAAACTAACAAGGTATTAGTAAAAAAACTTTAAGTCATCTGCATAAAGGGAAACTTTCTTCTCCCAGTCCTGATACTTAAAATGAGTAATATTGTGGTTGTATCTGAGAACATTGGCTAATGGTTTGATATGCAGATTAGAAAGCAGCGGGGAAAGTGGGCATCCCTGCCGCATGCCTCTTTTAATGGCTAGCTTCTCTGTGAGATTACCATTGACCAGAACCCTAGCTGTTGGACTTTTATTCAGAGATGTTACTGCATCTGAAAGTACTCCCACCCACTTTGTAAAACTCAATACCTTAATGTAGAAAGGGCCTGCTAACCATATCAAAGGCCTATGGTGCATCAAAGGTAAGCTCATGTGTCAGTACCTGAATTTGTCTTCCTTTGACAAAGCCTTTCTGGTCTTGATGTATCAACTGATCGGCAACCTTTCCTAACCTTCTAGCCAGTATTTGAGTGTATATTTTGTAATCTCTATTTAGTAGCCATATAGGTCTATATGAATCACAATTCTTTGGGTACTTCATTGGTTTCAATATTATACATGTAGTTGCTTCTTCCCATGACTTTGCTAAGTCTTGTCCTTTTAAAAAGGCAGCATTTAATACCTCTGTCAGGGAGGGAACTAGTTCTTCTTTGAAGGAGCTATACATTTCATTAGGTAATGCATCTGAGCCAGCTCCTTTCCCTTTTTTAGCTTCGCAATCAGACTTGTCACTTCTCCAGTTGTTATCTCCAAGTTAAGTTCTCCCCTCTGTTCTTGTGGCAAGGTTGGAACTACTATCTTCTCAAGGTAGCAGCCTATTTGATCTACTGAGGCCACTGTATCTTCTAAATATAGCTCTTGAAAGAATTTAGTGAAGGCTTTTTCAATCTTTGAGTCTTCTATGCTGAGATTTGTCTGGCTCTCTGCTTGAATAGTGAGATCTTATTTCAGTTTTGTTCTGTTTTGAGTTTCCAGGCTAGCATTTCACCACATCCCTTCCCATATTCATAATGTGAAAACTTGCTTGCCTCACATTCGTTTCTAACTATAAGCGCTAAAACACTAGACAGTTCTTCTTTTTTCTCTTTTATTTCCTGTTCTAATTTGCCAATCTCCTGAGAGTTTGTGGCTTGCTCTGCTACCCAGCCTAGGTGTTGTTATTCACTTTCTACTTGTTTAAGTTTCTTCCTGGTATTTGTATGCGTAATAGCTGCTAAGCTAATTAGCCTTCTCTTGATAACACCTTTATATGCGTCCCAAGTAACCTGGATAGGGGTCCCAGGTTTATTTATTGAAAGAAAAAAATTATTTTGTCTCGGATTTCAATTTCTCCTTGACCTGCTGGCCTAAGAGCAGAGTTTGATCCAGTGTCAATCTCGGGGTAGGGTGTGCCTTGTCTAATAATACTTCCATTCGGTCTTCCGAATGGTCATACAGGTGTGCCCGTAAATGTTCCACCTTTCCAACAAATTTACATAAGCCCTTGTCTACTAAGAAAAATCTATCCTAGAGGCATGTCCATATTTTTTATTTCAAAAAGTAAATTAATGCTTTTTAAACCCCTTTAGCTTTCCAGACTTCTACCAGTCCCAGTTCTTCTGTGTAGCATTTCAACCATTCCCTCATTTTGGGTAAATGAAATACTTTCCTTCCCTTGGGTCTATTATCAGGTTAAATTCTCTACCCTGGATTGAAGGGGCCGAGACATGTAAGAGATGACTATACAGAGCCTGCAAGGGGTAGGATGATCTATAGTAGGACCATAATATCCTGCCAGGACATATATTTTGCAGAACATTCTAACTTTTGCAAAGACCCATCTCCCCGTAGATTCAGTGCTTACTGCTTTTACTGTCACTTTGACTGTGACTTCTTAAACAAATTCTTAAACAAAATAGCCACCCCTTTAACGCAATATGCCTGGTCGGTACAGACATATGTATCCACCCATCTTTGCTTCTTCCGTATTTCTCCCCTTTCCACCTTAAGTAGATGTGTTTCCTGCAGGATTATAATTTTGCTATTTGCCGATTTTAAATATTCCAGGATTTTTTGCCTTCAGCTTCTAACTCTGAGACCATTCACATTCAACGTTAAAATATTAATGTTTATATTGACTCTGATGGTCCCCTGCATTTCCCTAAATCTAGGATCTCTCAAATTTCCATAAGTTGGACAAGATTGTTTTTCCCTGAATGCTCCCAAACCTAGTGCGAATACATCATAATACTTTCTTGTGAGTTCTTAGGGTGAACCAGTTTTCCCCTTTCATGATCCCTGCTCTCTAGGCATTAACTGTATTCTTTTTGTTGCATTTTGATCTGGTCTATAAAAATCTTCACCTCCTTAGGGTGCCTTCTTATTTTTATTTTTTTGAGTTTTATATAGCGCAAACTCGACCCGAAGATATCAGGTATCAGAGTGCTTTATATGAACACCAGTTTTGTTACAGATGGACACATTCATTTTTTTTAGGCACAGGGAGATTAACTGATTTGCCCAGAATCACAGGATGTTAAACGTCCCTGCTGAGACTCAAATCCAGTTCCCTAGCTTTGAGGTTGACCTCTCTAGCCATACGGCTACATCCTCTCCTTATGTTGTGCATCTGATTTCTCCAAATTATTTTTAAAGAGGCTGGAACACATAATTGGGCTGTTGCCCCCAGGGATCTTAGCTCATGCATATGTTGCCCTAGTTCTCATTGCCTGTCCTACGTAGCTTTGGCGATATCTGATCTGATTCTAAAAACCCATTCTCCCTTAGTATAAGTGCCAACTTTGAGTGCTTCATTTCAGATTTTTTCTTTAAAGACATAGGTTTTCAAGTTTATCAAGAATTATCTTAGGTTTTTTCTCAACTTTCCTGTCCTATAGGAGTTCTGATGTACCCTCTGTATATCCTCCTCCAGGACCATAGGCTCCACCCTGGGGAAAAAACTCTTTGAGGAGGCCAATCACAAAACTCTTAATGTTCTCCCGTTCCATCCCCTCTGGAACATTCAAAATCTTCAGATTATTTCTCCTTGCCTGATTTTCAAGGTTTTTGATTTTTTCCCTAATGTCCTTCCTATTAGTTTTCAAAATTTGCATCTCCTCCTGGCTCATCTCTACTTCCCTACCCTATTTATCTAGAGAAGCTTCCACTATTGCTACTTGTTCCATCAGGGTATTGATTTTAGCCGAAAGGGCTACGCAAGTCCCTTGACTTTTCACTTTGTTTCTTTCTGAGGTAGTGAAATTCACTCTCATTTCTGAGATAAGGGACTGTTAGACTTGGGGGTCTCTAGTTGGCACAGGTATGCACTTGTGACAAATAGGCACCCTCTCCTCTAGTCAGGGTAAGGGGGTACACTCCTAAAATAACCCCTGCTCACCCCCTTGGTAGCTTGGCACGAGCAGACAGGCTTATCTCAGAGGCAGTGTGTAAAGCATTTGTGATCACATACAGTAACCAAGTGACAACACTACAGATGGACACCACACAGGTTTTATATAAAAAATAAGTATTATTTATATAGATTTACCACAAAACCATTAAACGACAAAAATACACAATACTGTTACTTTAGATGGTAGGATTTTGCTTAGTTCTCTTAACCTCTTCCATGCTCATGACGTCTCCCGGCCGTCATGAGTCACGATGGGCGTGAGCGGACGACGGCCGGGAGACATCATGACCACGCCCGCGATCGGAATGTCAGCACTGCGGGAGCGCTGCGGCGGAATTAGCACCGCAGCGAAGAGGTTAAGTTCTTAAATGCGACACTTTAATTCAATGTACCTTTTAGATGCAACACGCAGGGCAACAAAAGTGTTGCAACGATTTTGATGCGATGAAGTTTTTGGTGCAAAGAAATAAAGACGTGAATATCTTCAAGATGCGTTACGCTTCTCCGATGTTGCAAGAAGACTCGACTCGATGCTTCAGCTGCAGCGGCGATACACTTTATGCGATGCGACGACAGCGGCCTTGGCAGCGACAATCTTCTCCGAAGTTTGTGAGACACTTCCGCTCGATGCGATGTTGCAGCGGCGACACCCCTTTACGCGATGCGACGACAGCAGCTCCGACGGCGGCACGCTTCTCCGTGGATGCGAGGCGCTTTTCTTGATGCGGCGCAATGCGACAACTACGATGGCTGCGATGGTGACACGCTTCTTCCTAGATGCGAGACTCTCCTCTTGATGCGGTGCAATGCGTCAGCTACGATGGCTGCGATGGCGACACGCTTCTTCGGTGTTGTGAGACACTTCCTGGATGATGCGAGAAGCTTCTGCTCGATGCGATGCTGCAGCGGCGACACACTTTACGAGATGCGACGACAACAGCTCCGACGGCGGCGCGCTTCTCCTTCTTGATTCGCGCTTCCAGCTCCTTGCGACATGCAGTCCCTCAGAAGGCCCAACAACAGCAGCAGGCACTTCCAAAGAATTTTGGGGAGCTGGGGGGTGAAGTCTGTTGCTCCTGAGACTTCAGCAGGAGGCAAGCTCTTTTCCAAGCCCTTGGAGATCCTTTACAAGTTGAGCAAAAGTACACACAAAGTTCCTTTCTCCTCTCTTTGGCAGTAAGGCAACCACTGCAGGCCAATCCCCCAGGTTCAGGAATAGTTTCCTCCTCAGCTTCTTCTGGTCCCTTCCTCAGCAGAGGTTCTTGTTTTCCCAAAGTGATCTAAATTCTTGGGATCAGGGTCCCAATATTTATACCCAGAAATCCTTTGTCCTCTGAAGGCCGAGGGGCCTTTGCCCAGTCCAAACCAGTTCCTGATCACTCTGTTTAGCAGACTTCTCCTTTCCTTTCACAGTGCAGGGAAGAAACATTAGACGCCCCTCAGGAGGTGGAGCCAGCATTGTGGAAGGCAAGTATAGCCTTGGAGCACTTAGTTGACAGGATTCCTTCTCTTCATTCACTGTGCAGGGCAGATACATCAGCCGCTCCCCAGGAGGTGGAGCCAGCATTGTGGAAGGAAGGCACAGCCCTATTCAGATCCCAGGTGCAACTCCTCCCACCCATCTGGATGGAGATCTCTCTATTCACCACTGGGACATCTCACCCTGTCTCCTGGAATTCCCCAGCCCTGTCACTCAAACTCCAAACAAAGGAATACACACAGCCTAGCAGAGGCAAGTTTGAATGGTTAGACAAGAAAATGCCTACTTTCTAAAAGTGGCATTTTCAAACACAGAATGTTAAAACCAACTTTACTAAAAGATGTATTTTATCATCCTGAGTTCAGGCATACTAAATTCGAATTTCTACCATGTTCTCTGAGTCAGTTAGGAATATAAAATGTAATAACCAAACTGCCCATTCTGGCCTATGGAAAACAGGTAGCCTTGCAATAGTGAAAAACGAAAATGGCTGTAATTCACTATTAGAACATGCCACCCACACCAGGGCATGTCCTACCTTATCCTTACAATGCACCCTGCCCTTGGGCCTACCATAGGGGTGTCTGATATGAAGAAAAGTGGGTGCACTTGCCCAGTCAGCATGACAGTACAACACTGCACGCAGGCTCTGCAATGGCAGACCTTAGATACATGTTTACAGGCTGCTTCTGTGGGTGGCACAACCAGTGCTGCAAGCCCACCAGCAACATTTGGATTTACAAGCCCTGGGCAGTCCGGGTGCACTGTACTAGGGTCTGACAAGTAAACCAAACCAACCAATCATGGAATCACAAATCATACATTAATTTACAAAAGGGAGCACTTGCACTGTGGCACTGGACAGCAGTGGCACAGTGCCCTGAGCAACTGACACCAGCAAAAACAGATGAGGCACAGCGAAAAATGGAAGGGAGACTCACGCCAATGTGCCAGGTCTAACAGGGACTCAATCATTTTCTTCATTCCTGTATGTTCTTTTTGGCTTTAGGAACTTTCCTCTCTTTTTACAATTCATCTTGTAGCACTGCTTGCATTTGTTGGTCCAGGGTTGAGTCTCCGGTATCTATATCTTCTAAAGCCAAGTCTTGGTATCTGTTATTGCTCATGATTTTTCCCCCTATTGAGTTCTCCCCGGGTATATTTGGACCTTCTTTCCTTTCCTTCTGTTCTCATGTAAGTAGACAATGGAAGTCTCATGATTGGCTTGAACTTTAAAGAAACAAGCGTAATGAGAGGGTAATTTTATATTTTTGTGCCTACTGGTCTGGCTCGTGGTGGTATGGAGGAGAACTCTAAATTTGAGGTTAATGCAGCTTGTTTCCCCTTCTTATTCTGATTCTAGGCAACAAAACAAGATTTTTTGAGATATGCCAGTGGTAGTATTAATCGCTAAGCTCCTGTTCCTTAAACAGTAGCTTATCCCCTTTCTTTGACTATAATCCTGGTCTTGCACTGTTAAAGGTATATACTTTTTGCCCCTTTTCTCTCCTCCAGTCAATTCTGAGAGACCGGAGTCTTGTGTTTGTTTAGTTCCGCCACCTCGGTCCCTTACCAAAGTCATGTACATGCTCTCTGGCCTCAGCTCCTTCTCCTGAGTCTTGCTGCTCATCCGCAGTGTGGATAATCCTACTGCTGTGCTGCTAAGACTGTTTGCCACCTTGCCCTGGAAGGAGACCCAAGCAGTGGCTTTCCGTCTACTGTGGAGGACCAAAGCCGCTTCCGCCTACGCAGCGCTTGTAGGTTGCAGGGATTCGGCAGTCCCTCGTGACCTTCACGTCGTTCTTCCACCAATATTTGGCCCTTTTCTACTAAACCTAAGGTACTATTATGCATATTATCCTTCCCTGCCATCATGCCAGGCATAAGCCTTTGACTCTTCTCTGGGAGTAGTTTTTCACATCTCATAAAGTGACAAAACTGACAATCCCAGCTGCAGGCAGGCTAATACTAATTAGCCTTTTCGAGCTTCAGGTAGAAAAAACATAACTTTCTAAAATATATAGTTCCTATATACTTATCAAAAAAACAACTTTTCCATTGATTTGGTTTTGTAATAAATATTTAAAATAGTGTTTGAATTTTATGAAAGCTTCTTAAACAAAGGTGCAAAAATAATACTTAAATTGTACTTTAACATTTCTTATAGAACACACCATAGCCCCTTGCAGTGAAACTAGATTTTGAGGGCTGGACACTGTAAGATCGTGACAACCCTAACTTCCTACATGTTCCTCTGTTAAACAAAGAGTACTCTTTCATACTGACTGCAAGCCTCACTCAGGGTGACATACATAATGTTTAAAAGTAGGATTACGAGCACTTACATTAGTAATGAGACAGCAGTGCCCCAGTTCATTAATTTTGTGGGTGACCACACAAAAATGGCATTTTCCAACACCACAGTGCACTGAAAATATTGTACAGTACAAGTTCTATAATGTACAGGGAAGTTAGCAACTGTCAAAAATAAAGTACAAGGGCCCGATTCACAGAACTAACTTAAGACAAAATCCTAAACTTACTACCATTTTGGTATTCACAGAAGGCACTTACTCATTTTAGTATTCACAGAAGGCACTTACTCATTTCGGTATTCACAGAAGTTAGGAGTCCTAACTTTAGGACTCCTAAATGCCTTCTGTGAATACCGAAAGTCTTAAAATTAGGATTTTTCGCAGTTTAGTAGTAGTATAGTTAGGACTCCTAACTTTAGGACTCCTAAATGCCTTCTGTGAATACCGAAATTCTTAAAATTAGGATTTTTATCAATTTAGTAGTCCTAAATTTAGACTTAGGACTACTAAATTGAGAAAAATCCTAATTTTAAGAATTTCGGTATTCACAGAAGGCATTTAGGAGTCCTACAGTTAGGAGTCCTAACTATACTACTACTAAACTGCGAAAAATCCTAATTTTAAGGCTTTCGGTAGTCACAGAAGGCATTTAGGAGTCCTAAAGTTAGGAGTCCTAAACTTAGGACTACTAAATTGAGAAAAATCCTAATTTTAAGAATTTCGGTATTCACAGAAGGCATTTAGGAGTCCTAAAGTTAGGAGTCCTAACTATACTACTACTAAACTGCGAAAAATCCTAATTTTAAGACTTTCGGTATTCACAGAAGGCATTTAGGAGTCCTAAAGTTAGGACTCCTAACTTCTGTGAATACCGAAATGAGTAAGTGCCTTCTGTGAATACCAAAATGAGTAAGTGCCTTCTGTGAATACCAAAATGGTAGTAAGTTTAGGATTTTGTCTTAAGTTAGTTCTGTGAATCGGGCCCCAAGAATCTATATGTTAGGGAGTGGACGTGCAAAAGTATAATGGGGAGGTCTTGGCTGTTTGGATGTTCAACCTATGATCAGTCTAATATTAAAAAAATGACAAGAATGTTGCAAACTGGCTCCATTACTCTGATAATGTGGAAACATTCTCTGCTATGATTGCCCAAAGACATAAAATATGCACAAATCTATCACTAGGACTCAACAGTTTTTTGCTAATAAAAATATTCACAAACCTATTTCCAGTCCTGGAAAGTATTTGACTCCAAAAATTTGCTTAATATAACTTGAAGATTACATAGAGTGTGTGTAGCACAGTAACAGTATTTCAATTGATTCCTTTTGCTACTGCAGTTAACATAATGCTTGGGAAATTTTGAGGAGTGAGATGTCAGAACCAGCAATATGGTGAAAAATATCTCACCTGAAAAAACAGGAATGCAAACACAAATTATATTTTTTAACCGAGAACTTGGAAATAAAATTGATTATTTATATATTTGGATGTTTTATGAAGAGTCAATAATTACATTGCCGAATAAAACTAAAACTGTATATATGATTTATGATCTTTCAACAAACACTGTTCATGAAGATGTTCATGACCTACTATATTAAACCCAACTTGCAACATAAATTTCTTATTTGAAGTAGAGTTTTATTGAAAAAGCTAAATTAGAGGTTTTGAGGATGGCGTCTTTTATTAATAAAAAATTTAAATTACACTGCTTTTAATCATGTAATGCTTGTGGCGTGAAATTATGCCATTACACTACGTGCCTGTAATTACATGCCATTTGGAGTAAATATTTACTGCAAATGTTCCATTTGTGTAAATATATATGCAAAAATTGCTGTGAACACACAGGAACAACAAAATGCAGGGGGATCTTGTTTGCAGTGCTTTTGCTAAATAAGTGCTCATGCCAAAAATCGACATGAGAACAACTTTCATGCTCAAATTTAGCTCAAAATGGGGTGTGTGGCCTGGGTCGCATGAAGTAAGCTGCATGATTGCTGAGCTCCAGCACCTGAGGCCTGCAAGTACCATCATTCAGATTTCCCCTGGGGCCACGACTAGGCTGAATTCAAGGTCCGGACTCCAGGTATGCATATGGGCACCAGTGAATATGAAGGTGCCAGCAGAAACACTCAACTCCAGGAGACCAGCAGCTGGAGTGCAAAATGACCTGGCTCTGCCTGCTTGTTGAATTTATGACCGAACAAGTGGTTGGAAATCAGGAAACCTACCTTCAACAGCTAGGGGATCCATGGTGACTCCTGTGCCTTAATGGGAGTAGAAGCAGGAAACAGAATGCAGCATGGCCCCCCACTGACTGGCTGCGCTACAGAAAATCAGAAATGACTAAGCAATTGCAATGGAGGAAAATGCTCAGTCACTGTACAGAGCTGCGGGAGCCCACAAGACTTAGTGCCATCAAGCCCAGAGCAGATGATGTCCCAAAGCCAACTGGAGAACCAAGGACTGGCTGTCCCACCCACCTTGGGAGGACCCTGAACATAAAGCCTGTACACTGGGGAGAGGAGTTGGCCTAACGGCTAGGGCGCTCAACCTCGGACCTGGGGAACTGGGTTCGAGTCTCGGTAATGACGCTGAACATCCTGTGATTGTGGGCAAATCACTTAATCTCCCATGCCTAAGAAAGAATGAATGTGTGTCCTAATGTAACGTAACTGGTGCTATGTAAAGCGCTCTGATACCTGATTGGATTCGGGTCACTCTCCAAAAGATCCGTGTTAGGGGCTGGCATAACATTACAAACAGCTATAACTTTTATGAGGCAGCTCAGGTCAGCATAGAAAACAAACGGGCATATTCTCCACTAGAAAACCCTGCATTCAGGATGAACCGGAAGAAACTAGGGAATAATGGTTCCTTCGCATTCTGTACTGATGGACGATGGCAACAGAAACTCCACCAGCGACTATATCGGTTGCAGCTATGTGGCACAAACTGACTAGGGATATGGAGTGGGAGAAGAGATTTGAGGCCAGACGTACTAATGTTTTTTACGGGCCCAAATGGGTTTTAGACCCGTTTGCGACCGCATAAAACGTGTGCCCATATACTAATCCTATTTTGCGACGCACAAATCAAACTGCAACTCGCAAAATAGGATTAGCGACTCGCTATTTGGAAGGGGCGTTCCAAGGGCGTCTCTTCCTAATAATGAATTCTGCAGCTATGTATGACTGTTTTGCGACAGAAGGGTAGTAAACCACTTGCAAACGGGAAGGGGTCCCAAGGGGACCCTTTTCCCTTTGTGACTGGCTCTCAAAATAATTTTTAAGGGCAGGCAGTGGTCCCAGGGACCACTGCCTGCCCTTTTGAGACCACTTCCTGCCCTTAAAAAATTGAACTGAAAAGTTTCAATTTTAGTTTTTTAAATGAATCCCATTTTCCTTTAATGAAAACAAGCTGCATTAAAAAATCTGCTTTATTTAAAAGCAGTCCCAGACATGGTGGTAAGCAGGCCACCATCCTTGTGAGTGCCAGCCATTCCCAATGGGGTCAAAATTGCGACAGCCTCATTAATAGGCATGAGGCATGCAATTTGCAATCCCATTGGGAATCGCAAACAGTGTCTCAGACTCTGTTGTGCATCTCAATTTGCGAGTCACAAATGCGAGAAATTTGCGACTCGTATATTGGTGGGTCGTACATCTGGCCCTAAGACCATAAAACCCACTAAGGATGGGTACGAGACTTAGACCATTGACAGAATTACTAGGCTTTAAACTATGGGATACCAATGGAGTCTCTGAGCTAGAAGATGTGTGGGATGCAAAAGGCATGGTGCCATTTGAGCACCGCCATGCAGAATATGACATGGCCACAACACAAAAATAAAAATATCTACAACTACACCACACACTACAAATGAGGATACATTGAGGGGGATAAAACCATAGAGGATTACCCCTGGAGAGGAGACGACTGGACAGATACATGAATAAAAAGGCCACCTTCCTCACATATGTCACACTGATGAGGAACACTCAGGTAGACCTTAATTAGTTAAGGGCATGTTGGCATAAAGACTGACATAGGGGAGCACAAGCATTACAATTGGAGGGATGCACTGCAATCCCCCAGAATCGTAGCCATAAAAGCAAGCATCTGCCTAATCCAGTTAAAACTCCTACATAGAATGAAATGAAATGAAACGTGGATTTATAAAGCGCGAATTGCTGCCCTGAGGCGTCCAAGCGCTACCCGAAGAGTGTGATGAATTATCAGAGGCGAACAGCCGGAGTTAGTTTGAAGAGGTAAAAAGAAAGGTCTTTAGTTGTTTTCGGAAGGAGAACAGGTTGGGATTGGATCTCAGCTGAAGGGGAAGGAGGTTCCACAACTTGGCGGCGTTGTAAGAGAACATCCTGCCACCAGCTCTCGCTCTCCTGATTCTGGGAACTATTGCTAGGAAGGCCTGGCCGGAGCGAAGTTGTTTCCTAGGATGGTATTGTGAGGTGAGATTGCGGCAGATTGCCGGTCCTTTGTCCCAAAAGGCTTGATGGGCAATACACATTGCCTTGAAGGTGATTCTTTGTCGGATCGGCTGCCAGTGCAGGCTTCTCAGCCCAGGTTTGGCTGATAATCTCCGTGGCAGCTGTAATAGAGTACGACCAGCGCAGTTTTGAACGATCTGCAACTTACGAAGTGTATAGTCGGGAGCACCGAGGTACAGGGAGTTGCTAAAATCTAGTCGGGACTGGATCAAGCCTTGAACAGCAACTTGCTTGGCCTCCATGGGTAGAAGTGGAAGCACTTTCCTGAGTATCCTGAGAAGCCCAAAACAGGTCGCTGACAGCCTGGTAGCCTGGGTTTCAAAGGTTAAGGCTTTGTCCAGCCATACCCCCAGGCTTTTTATGTTGTCCTTAGGTGCAGGCGGAGTGCCTAAGCAAGGGGGCCAGAGGGGGTCGAGGATCGTTGGAGTGACAGGGCCCAGGAGCATCAGCTCAGTTTTATCCCCATTAAGTTTGAGGGAGGATCTCGTCATCCAGTCTTTCACATCCTCCAAGCATTGCCTTAGTCCCATTTGCGTGGATCAGCTATCATCTTGTGTCAGGGATACCACTAGCTGAGTGTCGTCCGCATAGGAGATGATCTTAATTCCAAATGGACGAACAACCTCAGCCAGTGGTTTCATATAGATGTTAAAAAGCGCAGGGCTTAGCGAAGAGCCCTGCGGGACCCCACAGCTCAGGGGTTTGCTAGTGGAAACAGTATCGCCCTCAAAAATCTGAAAGGATCTCTTGCTCAGAAAAGATTTTAGCCAGCACAGTGCCCTACCTGAAATTCCCACCTCAGAGAGGCGGCAAAGAAGCACATCATGGCTAACGGTGTCAAAAGCTGCACTCAGATCAAGGAGGATCACTGCCACTGATCCGCCTTGATCCAAGATCCTTCTTGTTTCTTCGGTGACCTCTAATAAGGCAGTCTCCATGCCATGTTTTGGTTGGAAACCAGTTTGGGTGATATCCAGCAGCTGATTGGTCTCCAAAAAAAGCCATCAGATGTATATTAATATGCTTCTCCAGAATCTTACTCACCCAGGGGAGCAGGGAAATGGGGCGGTAGTTGCTAAAGTCGCCTGGATCCAGGTTGGGTTTTTTAAGTAAAGCCCGGACCATAGCCTGCTTCCAGGGAAGTGGGACTCTGCCGGAGGTAATAGAGGCATTAAGGAGGTTCTTGATGGTGGGGAGAACGACCTGGCTAACGGAGATCATAGCCTCTGGGGGAGCAGGATCGCAGGGTGACCCTGATTTCACTTGTCGTGCTAGGATTTCCAGGGAGTCCTGTTCTATCAGAGGGAAGTGTTCCAAGATAGCCATGGATTGGTGGGGGGCTTCCGCCTGACAGGACCGTAACTGGGAAACTGGATGGGAAACAGTGTCAGAAAATGAGGCGTAAATTCGAAGAAATTTTTGGTGAAAAAAGACAGCCAGGTCGTTGCAGTGAGCTAACGATTTACAGGGTAGTGTGGAGGGTGGTGGGGGTTTTGTGAGGCTATTTATAATTTGAAAGATTTCTTTAGGCTTTGATTTGGCGCGTAGGATTTGAGTGGAAAAATAGGTTGCTTGAGCAAGTTTGATCTCATCTTTATAAGCTCTGATCGCGTTTCTGTAGAGAGACTTATCCTCCGAGGAGAAATCTAGGCGCCACCGTCTTTCTAATTTCCTGCAATGTCTTTTTTTTTCCCTAAGTTCCTCGGAGAACCAGGGGGCGGTTTTTTGTAGACGCTTCGTAGTGATTTTATAACAGGGGAGTGTGGCCTCAAGAGAGTGCAGGATCCACTTTTCGTACTCTTGATTGGCGATCTCGGGATCCATGTTGGGGAGAGGGCAGGAGCCAACAAGGCTGCTCAACCAGGATTCCACAGGGAGTTTAGCCCAGTTTCTAAAGTTTTTGGCGCTGGGGGTTGAGCAAGGTGATTTGCCGATAGACCATATGAGAGGGACAAGAAAATGGTCCGTCCACGGAAGACCAATAGGTCGTCCATCCCTTAGCTCAGGGCAGTTGCTGAACACGGGGTCCAAAAGATGGCCCTTAGTGTGGGTGGCAGAATCTACCAACTGCTCCAGTTGTAAAGCCGCTAAGTCATTTGTCAGCTCGGTGGCGATATGGTCACTGGCTGCATCAAAATGGAGATTGAGGTCACCTAGCAAAGTATAATTCGAGAGCATTGTGACCGATTCGGCCAGGATCGAGGGGAGGGTCTTGTGAAACTGCTTAGGGGGGCCTGGAGGTCGATATATCAAGGTGCCTGAGAAGCAGTTATTAGGGGAGAAGTCGATGCTGAAAGCGAGGCTTTCACAATCAGGGATTGGGTTATCAATGCATCGGCAAGGAAATTCTTCTTTATGTACTATTACTAGACCACCTCCTCTCCCGACGGACCGATCCTTCCGTGAGATTTGAAAGCCTGGAGGTAAGGCTGAAACAATGTCTGGGTCAGAGTCTGGTGTCAGCCAAGTTTCTGTAAGAAAAACTAGATCAGGTCTATATTCCTCCAACATAAGGGCAATTTCGGTCCTGTGTTTAAGTAGGGACCTACAATTTAAAAGTAGTAGGTTATAATCCTGTTTCTTGGCGGGAGGCTGGATAGTATGTAGCTTGTGTTTGCATGAAGGGCAAACCACAGGCAGGTCCAATACATGGAAGGAGTGCAGACAATCTGTTTTTCCAATATAGCGTAGGCTCAGTAGGTGATCAGAGCTATAATGCCTTGTATGGCCGGGCAGAGGGACGAGAATCTTGGCCCCTGGTCCCGGACAGTCGTGGACGGGCGCAGACGGGCTTGCCTTTAGCGCGCCTTCGGCGTGCTGGCGGCGCGCCCGCTGCGCTCGCCCGCTGCGCGCTCGCACTGGCATTGAATTTATGCGCCCTGCCTAATGAGCGACTAGACCGCTGTCCGCTCCCTCCACCCAAAATGTCAGCCAAAATCTCCCTGCTAGTCCTCCTTCACCACGTTGGAATTAGCGGTAAGGGTCCGGACGGCAGTGGAGTGAGGAGGCTAATGTCGGGTGAAGTCAAATTTGAAGGTGCAAGCGTGAGGAGCACGCCGAGGAAGTCAGGCAAGTGAAACACACAATGATTAAAAGAAATGCAATTAAAAGAGAGTACCTCCCGGCTTCCGCCTCAGGAGTGCTTCGGGTATTGCGCGCTCGCGCTGGCATTGAATTTATGCGCCCTGCCTAATGAGCGACTAGACCGCTGTCCGCTCCCTCCACCCAAAATGTCAGCCAAAATCTCCCTGCTAGTCCTCCTTCACCCCTTTGGAATTAGCGGTAAGGGTCCGGACGGCAGTGGAGTGAGGAGGCTAATGTGGGGTGAAGTCAAATTTGAAGGTGCAAGCGTGAGGAGCACGCCAAGGAAGTCAGGCAAGTGAAACACACAATGATTAAAAGAAATGCAATTTAAAGACAGTACCTCCCGGCTTCCGCCTCCGGAGTACTTCGGGTATTGCGCGCTCGCACTGGCATTGAATTTATGCGCCCTGCCTAATGAGCGACTAGACCGCTGTCCGCTCCCTCCACCCAAAATCTCCCTGCTAGTCCTCCTTCACCACGTTGGAATTAGCGGTAAGGGTCCGGACGGCAGTGGAGTGAGGAGGCTAATGTCGGGTGAAGTCAAATTTGAAGGTGCAAGCGTGAGGAGCACGCCGAGGAAGTCAGGCAAGTGAAACACACAATGATTAAAAGAAATGCAATTTAAAGACAGTACCTCCCGGCTTCCGCCTCAGGAGTGCTTCGGGTATTGCGCGCTCGCACTGGCATTGAATTTATGCGCCCTGCCTAATGAGCGACTAGACCGCTGTCCGCTCCCTTCACCCAAAATGTCAGCCAAAATCTCCCTTCTAGTCCTCCTTCACCACGTTGGAATTAGCGGTAAGGGTCCGGACGGCAGTGGAGTGAGGAGGCTAATGTCGGGTGAAGTCAAATTTGAAGGTGCAAGCGTGAGGAGCACGCCGAGGAAGTCAGGCAAGTGAAACACACAATGATTAAAAGAAATGCAATTAAAATACAGTACCTCCCGGCTTCCGCCTCAGGAGTGCTTCGGGTATTGCGCGCTCGCGCTGGCATTGAATTTATGCACCCTGCCCAATGAGCGACTAGACCTCTGTCCGCTCCCTCCACCCAAAATGTCAGCCAAAATCTCCCTGCTAGTCCTCCTTCACCGCGTTGGAATTAGCGGTAAGGGTCCGGACGGCAGTGGAGTGAGGAGGCTAATGTTGGGTGAAGTCAAATTTGAAGGTGCAAGCGTGAGGAGCACGCCGAGGAAGTCAGGCAAGTGAAACACACAATGATTAAAAGAAATGCAATTAAAAGACAGTACCTCCCGGCTTCCGCCTCAGGAGTGCTTCGGGTAGAATATACTACACTCATACATTATTAGAGCAAAAGATGACCAATGGCTCTGACAATGTGGACAGAAAGGAATATTTCTTTGCATATTTTGGGACTGTCTCAAACTCTGAACCTTTTGGGAGGAAGTGATCCATAAAAGAGAAGAAGTCACAGAAGTAGCTATTGGTACAAATGCCCCCACCCCAGCTTTATTGGGAATATGGAATAAACATAATGTGATGGCTTACACCAGGCTATTGATTAACCTAGGCTGCATTGTTGAAAAGAGAGAAATCACCCAGAAATGGGGCAGTAAGACAGGCCTGAGATTGTAAGACTGAGTATTAGGAATGAAACAATATAGAACAAAGGGATAAATGGTCTATGAACGATGGGGATGTGCCCGAAAATATGAGAAATTATGTGGCGGGTGGTGCACAAGGACATAGAGAAACAGTGGTAGAAACAATGATGTTGAATTAGTGAGGGTTGAGAAGTGCCCAGACAAGAAGCAGGAAGGGCACATGATTCAGCTCCTGGAAATGAAAACTGTGAGGAGGAATCAGCACCAAAACCTGATGGAAGTAGCATACACAACCAGGTAGTGCTGATGGAGGAGGGGGGATGCAGGGGAGAAAGCGTGCACAAATCGCTGCATTTGTGTTTAATTATTTTCTGTCTTACAACTAGCACAAAATTATGGACTTGCTTATCATGCAATTCCCTGTAATTTTACATAATTATGGAGACATTTCATGTAATTATGCAAAAGGAAATTATACAAATGTTGCACACACCTACAAATTGTGTTCTCCAGTAAGTCATTCCAAACTGCAAGCAATTTCTAAGAGCTGTATGGAACAAATGTTACTATAGCCTTGTTGAAAACAGAGATACAGTTGATCACAGTAATGGCCAGTTCTGGGACACATTAGGGCAGCAGAGATTTTTCTCTTGAGGTGATACAGTGGCCAACGGGAACAGCTTCCCCTTTGCAAGCCAATCCCCAGCTCCACTAAGGAGTCCCTAATTGTTATGTTATGTTAAGTTTTGTATTTGTATAACTCACAACTCACCAAGGAGGATATCCTTGCACTCAAGCACTCAAGCAGGGGCTGTATGAACTAAGCCAGGGCTGGGGGCTAGGTGACGAGCCAGATCTTCAGCTTCTAGTAGAGTTTACGATCTGAGGAGGAGGCTCTGATGTACAGGAACAGGTCGTTCCAGGATTTGGGAATGAGGTAGAAGACACACTGCTGGATCTGGTTTGGCGTGTGCATCTGAGTGGAGGTATCTGGTAGGTTTGTGGAAGTTTAGGCATTTGTTGAGGTACCTGGAGATCAGTGTACTGCAAGGATCTGAATGTTTGTGTGATGAGTATCAGGCCTGGCTGCTGGGTTTTGTATGGTCTGAAGTAGGGGTATGCATAACTCACATCATTTGCTGCAGCGTAATTATGAAAAATTATAGCAAATCACACAAGATTACTCAAAATTACTTGAATGGAGTAACCCAGCATTTAGCACTATGTTCTTAGCATAAAAATCACCCTCTCTTCTAAAGCAGAACCTGGGATGCATTTGGCGCTGAGATAAGAGCTCTAAACGCAACAGGACAAGAACAGCCGCAGCTGATCACACCTACTAAGTTCATTTTTTTGAGCTCTTGTGGAAGTATTTTTGTGTCAAAGTGCTCATAATCATGTGAACGGGTATAATCATGTAATTTTCATTAATTTCTCGTCAAAGGTTAAGTGTTTCATGTGCTTTAAAACCTGGTGGAGCATTTGGGTGCATTCTTTTAAAATGACAGCAATTCCGCCTCCCGGTCTGATGTTCTGTCCTGTCTTGAAATCTCGTATTCATGGGATTGCCGTTTTTGGTCAAGGAAAGCAGGTCCGGTGAGCTGCCGTGGGCAGATCCCAAATGATGGAGTATGGCGAAAAGGGAGGCGCGTTGTGCAGTGAGGGCCAAGTGTATTTGTCCACGTGTGTTGAGCTGAAATTGCCTTTGCAACTTATTACATACCATACCAAATCGAAATTAGTCGGGAACACACATTCACGCCCTTCCCAATTAAAATTATGAGTCTATAAATACAATTTGTGAAATGGAAATGTTTATCTGATGTGCAAAACAGAATTTATACATATCAAAAAGACATTTGTAATTGCAAACTCTGTCATTTTTTGCACATCTCATGGTTTATTAGCGTCAAACAGCTTGGCACACCGGACACTAAAGTTCAAATACACCGCCATTCTCCTCAGTATCAATGATTCAGGAGGTATTTTTAAAGCCCCTCCAAATACCGGTGAATGCAGAGTTGGATGACTATGACAGATAGAAGACTTACATTTCCTGCATTCACATTTATTCTATGTAAACCTTTTCTTTCTTTTAAAGCAGCTTGTGTCCCCTAAGGGAATACAGCATGTTTTAAAAAATATTCACATCGAAGGAATGGCGGCGAGCAGACGGTGGTCACGTGGACCAATGTCGCCCGCCCCGAGGCTGCTGAACATGATTTGATTTTCAAACTGGAATCAGGTCCACAAAGACAGATTCTGCTTTGTGAGTCGCTTACCTCTCCAACTCGTGTGATGGTAATTGATCAACCGTGTGCAGACTCAGCGTGGTGGTAATTAATCATTGATATACCACTGCAACTCTCAAATAGGAGAGTGAAGCCCCTTTCAGGCCCCCTACTATTTGTGATCTGATTTGTGGTAACAAAATTGCTTTTGCTACTTAGAAAAACATTGCAGACTCGCAAAATGGCTTTTGTTCTTTTTGCACAGGAGTATTGCAATAGTTTTTTCTGAAACCCAGGCATTGCGGTGGCATAATACCCTTCGACATCAGACCTTCAGTTGTGAGATGCTGGATAGCAGAATATGGTAGTTTGTTATTTTTTTACTTGGTGTGTATCAACTAGTTTTTGAGAAATAAAGTTTCGAGGCGCTTTAAATTAATGGCTATTGCATTTGTAATGTAGAAGCGATTTGTCACAACAGTTATTTTTGGCATTATTATCCTCATTATAATGAGTATTATTATTGTTGTTTTTGCAGTTGTTGTTCTTATGTCTAGAGAGAACTCTGTCATCCACAAATGGAGTGTCCTGGCACTATAGAGAATGATCTAGGTTCAAACTATCTGACAAGGAAGCCTGTGCAAAGTTAGGGGCATATCAGCAACAACCTTCGATAATTATCGCTAAGCGCACTTAGCGCTCGGATAATTATCGCCGGCTAGCGTGGATTTTTATTGCTGATATTGCGTGCTATTAGCAACGCTTATCTCAAAAGCGATAAAAATCCTAGCGCTAACTTCCTAACGTGAGATTATCGCTGGAAACCCAGCGATAATCTCACGCAATGTGGCGTTAGCTTGATGATAGAGACTCACAAACTTAGCCATGATATCCACCTTCCATAGGATATCATGGCTAAGTCAGTCCTGAAGCAGGCGTAAGGAAAGTAGCGATAACAGGGGTTATCGCTACTTTTCCTGACGTTATGCTTCATAGCGTGGGGCTTGATGATAGGAGAAATGTCGCTTAGTGACATTTCTCCTGTCACGTCAGGTCAGGAATGCCCACTTTGCATCTCATTAGACGTGCAAAGCTGGGCGTTAGGAATTCCTATGCTAACGCAAGTTTTCACACGTTAGCTTGCTAATTAGGCGATAAAATTATCGCCGTTCTTCGGCTGAAAACGGCCGCAAAAGCGGCGATAATTCTATCGCCTCGCCTTGCTGATATGCCCCAACATGAGTAAAGAGCCAGGTCATAAGTATCTCCTTAAACGCCAGCATGTCCGGCTCCATTCTGACAGTATATATGCATTTAGACAAGGGAGAAACCATACCAATGAAGCTTATAAACATTCATTGTTGAAACTCACTTACAAGCAAAATATTTATGCAACGTATGCATAACTTTGAACACCATACCGCACTTTATAAATCTGTTATCTGCTACAGTAACATACACATGTCCTCTGTGCAGTGGGGAAGAATGTTAAATAAGGAATGCATTTATGCATGCTGACTGTAAATAATGGAGAAGCTGGCACCTTGCTAGCACATTCTAATTTGAAAATAAAAATAAAAACATACCGAACCTCCAACGAATATGTAACAATGCACAGCTTTTGTTATGACTAAGTGAATTCAATGAATATTGAAATATAATTGTGTGTGAAAACATAACAAGAATGTTGCTTGCATAGGAAAAGAATATGTTAAAGCCTAATGTAGTGTACATTTCAAAAGCAAAAAAAAAATCAAGAAAATAATTTATATGCAACATAAGTAAGAACAAAACAGAGGCAAGTTAACATGGATAAAAATGATGGGTGACTATGGGTCATATTTATGAGGGCTTTGTGTTGCTTGCACCTCGCACCGTGGTACATGCACGACGCAAACCTTCCAGTGAAATTTATGAAGCCAAGCAGAGCCACTTTGCGTGGCTTTGAATGGCTTCACAAAAATGGAGCGATGCAGCACAGCACAAATCGATGCGTTGCCTTACTCTGCACAAGGGAGGCATTTAATGGGCATGACAGGAGGTGTTTCCATGAAACTCTCATGGATTTTCGACACATTCCCAGATTTACAAGGTCTTGTAAACCTGTGATAGTGTCAAAATCTTATGCATCCAAGATGAGGCATAACGAGGAGCAATATGGTGTTTCCTCCTATGTATGCTGCATTCTTCAGCATTTATAGATCCCGCCTACAACACAGGCAACCTTGCATCATGATGGAAGGGTTTCTGCGTTGGTACTAGGATGCTGAAATGGCACCAGAATAGGGGGAAAGGACAAGAATGCACCATATTGGGTCAATACTGTGCATTCCTGTCCTGTTCCACTGATGTAGGGAGGCACAGAGGCACAGCATGGCGACTTGCTGTGCTGCTCTGTGCCACTATTTCCATAAATATGCCCCTAAGTCTGGGCAAAACATCCTTTACATTGGCATACTCTTGGGCAAATTTGTAATTTCCTTTTACAGATGTGACTTGTAAGGCCCAAGCTTATGCCATCAGTCCATATAGTGTAAATGAGATTACCTTCAGGTAGGAAATTATATTGTGAGAGCATTGGAATACCTTGAACCAACAAACATGATTTGTTAGTGTTGCCAGGTACCGGTAAATCAACTTGAAAATTCTTTTCAACCTGAATTTTCTACTCGAGTAGGCTATTCGGATAACCTTTTAAGTGCCTTTTATGTGGGTTTATTTTTTACATTCAGGTTGCCCCTTTATTGGTGGTATATAGGCCTTTAAATGGACCTAAGTGCGCCAGGTATGCCCAGACGTGTGTCCTGGGCTCACTGTGCCAAAGGAATCAAGCTATCCTGGCTGAAGAGGGGTGAAACCCCGAAACCGATCCTAGGATGCTTGTTTCTGGTCCAGGGAGGACTTGGCTTGGAAGTTCGGGCTGGACTGTTGCCATGAGGCACAGGGTCAAGACTGATTTGCATATGGCCAGGTCTAAACTAGGGTGGCATGGTGAGCAAAAGAATGATGGATTTAACCCAGATCTCTTCACTGGGGTTGAATGTTTTGATTTGTTCTGCATTCCGTCCATCAATTGTGTGTCTTTTGCTTCCTCGCCCTAAGTGCGCCAGGTATGCCCAGATGTGGGTCCTGGGCTCACTGTGCCACTGGAATCAAGCTATCCTGGCTAAAGAGGGGTGAAACCCCAAAACCGGTCCTAGGATGCTTGTTTCCGGTCCAGGGAGGACTTGGCTTGGCAGTTCCGGCTGGACTGTTCCCATGAGGCAGAGGGTCAAGACTGATTTGCATATGGCCAGGTCTAAACTGGGGTGGCATGGTGAGCAAAAGAATGATGGATTTAACCCCGATCTCTTGACTGGGGGTGAATGTTTTGATTTTTTCTGCATTCCATCCATCAATTGTGTGTCTTTTGCTTTCTCACCCTAAGTGTGCCAGGTATGCCCAGACGTGGGTCCTGGGCTCACTGTGCCAAAGGAATCAAGCTATCCTGGCTGAAGAGGGGTGAAACCCCGAAACCGGTCCTAGGATGCTTGTTTCTGGTCCAGGGAGGACTTGGCTTGGAAGTTCGGGCTGGACTGTTCCCATGAGGCACAGGGTCAAGACTGATTTGCATATGGCCAGGTCTAAACTAGGGTGGCATGGTGAGCAAAAGAATGATGGATTTAACCCAGATCTCTTCACTGGGGTTGAATGTTTTGATTTGTTCTGCATTCCGTCCATCAATTGTGTGTCTTTTGCTTTCTCGCCCTAAGTGCTCCAGGTATGCCCAGACGTTGGTCCTGGGCTCACTGTGCCACTGGAATCAAGCTATCCTGGCTGAGAGGGGTGAAACCCCGAAACCGGTCCTAGGATGCTTGTTTCCGGTCCAGGGAGGACTTGGCTTGGCGGTTCGGGCTGGACTGTTCCCATGAGGCACAGGGTCAAGACTGATTTGCATATGGCCAGGTCTAAACGGGGGTGGCATGGTGAGCAAAAGAATGATGGATTTAACCCAGATCTCTTGACTGGGGGTGAATGTTTTGATTTTTTCTGCATTCCATCCATCAATTGTGTGTCTTTTGCTTTCTCACCCTAAGTGCGCCAGGTATGCCCAGACGTAGGTCCTGGGCTCACTGTGCCACTGGAATCAAGCTATCCTGGCTGAGAGGGGTGAAACCCCGAAACCGGTCCTAGGATGCTTGTTTCTGGTCCAGGGAGGACTTGGCTTGGCGGTTCGGGCTGGACTGTTCCCATGAGGCACAGGGTCAAGACTGATTTGCATATGGCCAGGTCTAAACTGGGGTGGCATGGTGAGCAAAAGAATGATGGATTTAACCCAGATCTCTTGACTGGGGGTGAATGTTTTGATCTGTTCTGCATTCCATCCATCAATTGTGTGTCTTTTGCTTTCTCACCCTAAGTGCGCCAGGCAATCAGTTTGTGCCATTTTCTATTTGTTTTTCATTCTTTTAAAAAATATATTTTTATTGTTTTTTAGAATGCATAAAACAATCACTCTCAGTAACAGATGACATAAAGTAACATGACAAGTTCTTACTGGTTGTTTTGGTTGGTCCTAACTGATGTGACAAGGTAACTGCTATGCTTGTGGGTGGTCTAGGTGTTGGTGGGAACCCTGGCTTGTGTCAGGACTAAGTAGCTGTTAGAAGCTTGCCATTTTTGTTGGGGGAGCAAGGGGCCTTGGGGATATGGTTCTTTTTGTTCTTCATGACATACCTGTTCTTGCATCGCACAAGGCAATGCAAGGACAAGGCCAGGGCTTCGGTAAGATTTACAAAGCCACAGAAGAGGCGATTAGGACAGACTTGCATGGCTTTTTATACAAATGTATGTTACATTTTGAGCTGGTTGTTCACAAGCATATGCCTATGGATTTGACGCAAGTCCTGATTTACAAAGGTTTGTAGACCTGAGATTTTGTTATATCGCTACGCCTCCCAGACAATTTCATAATGAGAACAAACATCATTTTTTCTCCTCTGTATTTCCTCTTTCTATGCATAATGCCTTCTGAATCACACATAGAAAGAGGAAAATGCCTCTAATGACTGTTTTGTGCACAAAATAAATTCTGTACCTAACGGTGCTAATACTCAGCAAGTGGCACACTAGCACTAGAAGGAACGGATATGCTCCTCATCTTTGTAAATATGTAGATTTCTGCTCTCTTGATTTTAAACAGTGCAGCATAGTAATTTTGCTTGCAGCCCTGTGTTGCATGAAACATTAGTAAATAGCCCCCTTAGTCTCAAACATGAAGGTCTAAATTCGTCAGCTAGGCAAGGCAACAGGCTGTAACTGAGTTGGGATCAACAATATAGGACAGCTGTCATTCAAATTTGGCTTTTATCAGTAAAGCTTAGAGTGGGAGAAATGTGAGTGTTGTGCCCACGGAAGGTCCCTTGGCAGCGAAATACATTTGAAATTTTAATCTGGTCAAGATTTCTTAATTTGCACTTAGTAATTTTTTTGAGCTTGGATTCCTTTGAGGCTGCAGACAAAGAGGGCCCGACAAGACCACATACCTTCTCTGTAAGGTCCTGCTGAATCGGATTTGCTGCTCTAGAGAAGCTCTCAGTGTGTGAAACCTGATTCTTTGATCCAGTATAAAACACCCTCCAGTTGGATTAGCTTGCCAAGTTTGCCCTGTTCCTCTAGATGTCTTTGGAGCCAGTCTCCAGGCTTTCAGAGGTGGTAGGAGATGTCCTGCCAGACACGGACAATGGTTCCAGGAGCTCTGCGACAGCACTTGACGGTCAGTACTTCAGAAGTGTCCTGGGCAGGTCCAGTTGTAACTGGCTCATGCTACACAGAGTTCCGTGAGCAGCGGAGTGCATCACGTTGCACCATTTGTGCTGAATTTTAGTGCCAGGTGTTTGTCCCGCACTATAAAGTCCATGCAAACTGCACCACACGCAGCACAAGAGGGTGCTGCTTCTTTCTGCCATTCGAGTTGAAGTTCTGCTCGAGCAGCAGCTTCCTTAATGCAAATTGAAGGGCAACCATCCGCCACTGCCCATATTTAGAAATCTCTTCAGAAGGTGATCTGGACTCTGGAGTAAGATTTTCCTAACTTGACATTGGCGAGCGCGATCGAAGAAAAAACTCCGCTCAGGTTTGTGGATTTTTTTTTAACTCTGCATGCTATGTGGTGGACAGAGTGGGAAAAACTCTGTCAACTCTGTGAGTGAAGAGGGATTTTCTGCCCAGGCCTAGTTTTAACTGGTGAGCTGGATAGTTACAGGAAGGCCTCTTTTATCTTTTTGTCTTCCTGTATCTTGCCCACGAGGTCAGTCTTATAACTCTTGTAGTCCACTTTTTTCTCCAGGGTACAAGAGAGGGCAGATCAGAGCTTCACAGCTCTTCTCAGGTCAAAGGCATAGATCAGTGCCTGGTCTAGCAAAACAATAAGATTTCACATGGGTATAACATTATTGTTATAATGAATTGTATTGCATTGACTAGAATGGCCAAGTCTGATTGTCTTCCTCCTTATTTCTATTTGCTGCACATGGACAACAATCTGAGATATAGAAACAACTGTGAAATAACAGTCACATAAGTTCAGAGACATCACTGCCAGGTGCTACTCCTTGAGAGCTGAGCAACAAGAAGTACATAAGATGGCACCCATCTTAATGGCTCAAGCCAAGAAAGCACAAAGTGACCAGAAAATGTATCTTCTCACCATGAGCACCAAGCCCTCTTTTTTTTTCCATCAAGGTGCACACACTTTTGTACCTCCTGCATACTCTTCCAGGTAGTAAGATGTTAGGAGGATAACCCATGGATTTAACAATGGTATCACCACCAAAATCAAAGCAGGTGTCTGCCAGTGCTATAGCAACTATAGTCATGGTTGAGACCAGTGAGCCTGATACTCATCATCTTTCTGAGGTACAGCCATTGCAGGATGTAGAGCTTGCTGCATAGCAAGATGTTCTGACTGCGCATCACATTCAGTTTTACCATATCCAATGAGGAAAAGAAGGACCACTGGGTCACTTTCTCCTAACCCATCCTTCAGATAAAGGTGACATGCAGTCCCCCATGACACCTGCTATGGGAGACGTGAAAAAAGGGATTTTAAAGAAAGCCAAGTTGTCCTTGAGGAAGATAAACCAGTTTTTGGTCCTGGTGAGAGTGGTTCTGAATAAGTTCATATCACTTCCATTCGGCCTGCCCCTTTACAAACATCACTTGTTTCCTTCTTCATAAAATCACAAAAAAATGCACTGACAACCTCTACTTGCCCAAACCAAGCTAAGTATAGGTGAACCAAGAACACCAAATCTGACTTTGGCTCTATAAGTAATCCCTACTCCCTGATTTGAGATTCCATTACATTTGTGCTGAATGAGAACCACATTGCAGACTTCACAGTTTGCCACCAAGCAGTGTATCATGGAATACCTGATGGCCATTAAGCTCCTAATGTCCCATATGAAAATCCAATATCCAATACTTTGGGTACAGAACCTAAAAAGATGACTGTTGATGAGAGAAAAAAATAACATCTGATGAGGATGTTGATGAAGATGTTGTCTTCAATTGAAGAGAAAGCCTTGTCCATCCTAGTGTTTACTAGTTGCCTGTTACAAGAGCAGCTTGGCACAAGGAAAAGGGTGATTCTATGGCGAACTCGAAAGCAGCCAATCAGTGTACTACCACAGAGGTCACTTGAGGTTTGTTCATCACAAGTAAAAAGGAATACAAACCACAATCAAGGCTCTGTTTAGCAAGGATATACCAATCTATGAAAAACATCAGCTGGTCCATTTATATATTGATCTTTGCAGCAGAAGTATTTTGCTGAAGAGTCACAATGCTTCAAAAAATATTGAAATGCTGTACTGTGTATTTCTTTTGTATCTCTTTGGATATACATACGTGACTGAGAGATGGGGTTTTAGATTTGTTACAACAATTTCTTGGGGAGTCAGTGTTGTCATGTTCTGAGGTTGCACATCCATCTGTTACCCTGTTAGGTTAGGTGTACAAATGGTACACTGTGAGCTAGCAGGAATTAGGCCAACATATCCGGAGAGTGTGCATGTAATCAGTCTCATGCAGTTCTGATGGTTTTGTTGTCTAACAAATACACAGTTTTACTTGGGAAAGTATAAGCTGTACAACACTTCTTGGTCAACAGTTTAATCCTTCATGTTGAAATAAATTCCAGGCTGCAATGAGAGATTGTGTCCTTCAGGGTTTAATTTGTAAAAGAATATGTTCCGGTGTCTAAACTTTAGCTCAGAAGCCAGCGGCTGGTGCTAATGAATGTCAAAAATTCAGAATACCAATGCCGCTATGTCTTGCTTCTATCTAATGCCTTTTAAATCCACCACTAGAAACTCCCTTCCCCTATATCTCACTTTTGCAGGTTTTGTTCATTCCTGCTTTGTCCCATTGTCAACGTCTTGCGTCTTTCTCTTCCTTCTTCGATCTACTTTCTGTTTTTTTCTCTCTTTTCCTCTGGCGAGGAGTGCTAGTGGGCCCACCTGCAATCACTGGCTCAAAACAAGCACTGGCGTCCTCCTGAGAGTATAACTGTCCCACCATACTGAATCCAAGGTAAAAATATAGGCCATTTACTTACATTCATTTTTCTGTCCTGGAATACTCCATTTATAAGAGCTGGACCATCAAGGTAAGTTGTTAAACTGAAAAATGAAAGACTGCAAATTCAAGGGCAAAGAGGTACTGAAGTGCTTTCTTTACCAACTTTGGATCCTACAATGGTGGCTCTGAATCCAGAAGCATATCACAACTTCAGCAGCACCTGAAACTGGCCAAGCAGACACCATTCCAAGAAACATCCACTACTAATTCAACAACACTAAAAGCATTACTTCAACAAACTTCTGACATGCAGTAGTATTTAAGAGTTTCAGGACTTAAGTCAAGTACACAGGAAGCTCAGAAAAAGCAAATGATAACAACTATTAGAATAGAGAAGATGTTTCAGAACTTCTTGGATGACTAAACAGAATTCTATGTGGATAAAGAGCATTGGTCTGTTGGCATGTGAAAAAAAGGAGAAGTGGCCAGAACTCAGCCAACTGGCAATAAAAAATATCAAGCAAATATATAGGAGGCCTTTTTTTTATCTTATTAGTGGGTTTTCATTGTAACCAGTAAAATTGTCATGGTCAGAGTGGCTAGTGTCCCTCCACAAGACTGACAATGAAAAGGTGTGATTGATTTAATGCTACACCAGATTAAGCCCTTTACTCTCTCTGAGTCTTCACTTACCATGTTTACATGAGCAGTCAAATATAATCCTTTTCTTTTCTCAATGCACAAGTTCTCTTTTCTTAAAGGAACCTCCGTCGGGCTCCTGGCCCATGATTAAATCCTATTTCAAAGATGAACAATTACAGAATGTAACTGTTCGTGTGTACACAGTTTCAATATATTTATGTGTTAGAAATATTTCTGAAATGTGTGTGTCTGTCCTCACTATTTTGCATTTAACCTTAGGTAGCTAACTTGGCACTCTGTGGGCTGCTATCAACTACTTAAATAGATTACCATATTTGTCACCACCCTTCCATGACTGGTGTGTCTTTCTCATGAAATAGCTGACTGCTATACCTGTGTCTCTCTCAACGTTTGCCTAAATCCTCCTAACCAACAATTAATTGACTCTATAACCCATTGCCTTACTAATGAGATCTATTGTGCTATAATCTTTTTCTACCATCAACAAATCTCACACTTGGTGGGTGGATGTGGCGCAAGCAATGATAAATTGTTACTGGAGGTGAAAAATTTAAAAATCACCTACACCACCACCCTTACCCAGGTTATAGGACATCATGGTACAGAAGATCATAATCAATGGTAGGCTAATGCTATGTAGTGTGTACTTTTTCTTACTCTGTGCCCACACAGAGAATCTAGCTGTGAATGAAATATTCTCCTAGCTTCTATGTATGTCTATATTCCATAAAGTTGCAGATTACGTTGTAAAATCATTTTTCTGGTTCATCTGCACCACTCAGAATAAGAAACTTTGTTACCATTGATTGTCTTCCCTGATTGGACCTGTTTGTAAAGATTAATTAAGAATTAATTATCAGTAATTCATTGGTAATTGGTTAATTAGGTGCTTTACTAATAACTTATCAAATAATTGTTTCAGTAATGTTAAATGCATTAAATATATGATACCTCAGTATTTTTCTATCTAACTCAGTATTTTAATAAAATAGTGAATTCTACATTATTATTATTTTTTAATTATCGAGCACTAATAATTCATTCATAGTTTTTCAGTAATTTTACATTTTGTTTTTAGGCTTAGAGTGCCACATACACCTTTGTATTGAGCACCCTACAACCCAACCTACATCAGATGTTCTCACCATATATATACACACACACACATATGTAAATATAATATTTTTAGAGTTAACTACTTTGTAATAATATTGTATTCAGAATCTTCATTTTTAAGTTGGAATACTTTATTTAATTATATAATATTAATAATATGTTTGGGGAATGGGAATAGTAAAGGTAACCCTTCTAAACACCAACAGTTTCCTTACTGTTTTTCAGATTATAGTGGAACTAGGAAAGCTGACCTCTCGCAGTCTAACACTTTCTCCTCTGTTGCTTACCTTAGAGTCACAGTAGTAAATCTGCCCCTAACCCAAAGTTCAGCACGTTACCTACTGTTGCTTATATTGGAGCAAAAAATTGACACTGTCTCCTCTAAAGTCCAACACCATCTCTTCTGTTGCTAAGGTTAGAGTGGGTAAAGTAAATATGGTCTCTCAAAAGTCCATTTTATCTACTGTTGCTCAGGTTGGAGTGAGGAAAGTAAATCTGACCTCTCTGAACTACAACACTTTAATTTCTGTTGGTTAGGTTGGAGTGGGAATAGTTTACTTAAATTATTCCGAATTACAATTAGTAATTTTTAATTTATTTAATTTTCCATTTGTTTTTATTTTACTAATTCTATTTCTATCAATACGATGTTTATATTTTTCCATTTATTTTAAAGTATCTCTGTTGGGACGCCTTCAGGCACCGGGACACCGACAAGCAGCCTCCGCTGCTGCAGTGAGGGGAACGGCTGAAAATCACCGTCTCTGGCCATGAGGGGAACGGCCGATCACAATCCCCAGCAGCCCCCGGTTACTTGTGACTCTGCCAAACGCGCCAGGAGGTGCGAAAAAAGCACTGCAGCCCTCCTGCAGCGTGGGATGCCTTCAGGTACTGGGACACCGACAAGCAACCTCCGCTGCTGCCGTGAAGGGGGCAGCTGAAGGTCATGATCTCTGGACGTGAGGGGGCGGACTAACTACAATTCCCGGCAGCCCCCGCTTACCCGTGACTCTGCCAAACGCGCCAGGAGGCACGATAAAAGCACAGCGGCCCTCCTGCAGCATGGGACACCTTCAGGCACCGGGACACCGACGGGCAGCCTCCGCTGCTGCCGTGGGGGGAACGGCTGGAAATCACCATCTCTGGCTGTGAGGGGAATGGCCCGACCACAATTCCAAGCACCCCCGCCTACCTGTGACTCTGCCAAAAGCGCCAGGAGGCGCGATAAAAGCACAGCGGCCCTCTTGCAGCGCCGTGCCCTGCCGAAGCCTGGGCCAAGGGCAGGCCCGTCCGTGCCCGTCAGTGGCAGAAAGAGGCAGGGCAGGGCTACCCCCTTTTGTTTGCTGGATCGACCGGGGAACCACTGTTGAGACCACGTGGAGACAGTCATATTCCCCAAGGTAATGTTCATACCTTCCTGATTGTGACTGAATGTAAAAGACACTGGTAATTGTGTCTACTAGAAATAGCTGGCCCTATCTTATATTGTAAAAGGTTTCTCCACTAATGATACTACATTGGAGATAGTGCATGTATGGTATCAGCATATCGAGGCTAAGTTGTAGTTCTTGTGTATTGTTTGATTGAAGAGGTCATATAGTCTGACCCGTAATAATAGCTATGGGTAAAAGGAAGTGGGTGGAAGGGAGGATGAAGGGGAGGCGGGTGTCAATGGTTCAAACCAGGATAGTAGGTGAAAAAAGGCAAGGAAGCTCCAATTGCACGCAGGTAGTAATTGTGTCTTAGATTGGATTGACACCCTAATTGAGGAGTGTGAGGGCATTTTAGATTCTGAGCCCATAACCCAACCTACTTGCGTTTTAACTCCCCCCAGATCATCCCCAGATACAAAAACAACCACTACCACCATTCTGGCAATGTTCCATGAAATCCTCAAAAAGAAAGTTTCTAACAATATTGATGAAGGAGAAATAACTAAAGGGGGTATAGCTAACACAGATCAAACTTTTACCATGGTACATTGTACCAATAGATTCCTCCCATTGTTAGATATTTCCAATAACAAAACAAGGAGAGAAGAAGGGTCACAGACAACACAGATGACATCGACCACACTTGAGCAGGGCAGGGCCAATGGGCCAGGCTTGAGTAAGGAGCAACAAGACTTGCTACAGCAAGTTATCTTATTACGTCAGAAATGGGATCAATGAGAAGCCAGATAGAGGACTTAACATCGTTGGTAAAGTCATTGACATCTACTCCACCGCAGCCTGGGGATGCAAGGGAAAGTAGATGCCCAGGATACTTACAGGGTATAACATCAACTACCCAGGTAACACCTAGGGCCACACCAGTCATTGCCCCCCATGTATTACAAATTCATGTAGATGGGGCTTCATCCAGTCTGGGAAGCCCCAGGTCAGAGGCTACGAGGCCGCTTCCACCAAAGCCTATAGACTTATTTCAAACTCTAGTACAAGCCATACTAAAAATTCCTTTACACCAGCTTTGACGAGGGCCCCGATATGGCATAAAGAAAACGCTGTATTACATCCTATCCAACCAGAGGCTGAGCAGAGAAATAGGAATCCAGCTTACAATCCTGCGGATTTCACCAATACCCACAGAATCTTTATGGTGAATGTACCAAAGTTAGAAGGAAGCAAAAGATTAGAAAGCGAGGATTCCCTAATAAATAAATCCATTCATTGGATATGGCATGTTAGAGGATACCGTTCGGTAATAAGGGAAGATATTGTAAAAGCCTGTAGGTTGCAACTTCTAACCTTTTGGATTGCACTGAGCTCACGATGGCCAGAGCAGATCTAGCGGAAAATCTATTTGCGCTATAATTTCGTACAAGTGTACCAGGTCAGTCAGTCATCCAGTTTAGACGCTCCCCTACAAGTAGCATAAACGCCTGTCTTCTCAAGCACAAACAATCTAGGATCCAGGGATTATCTACCCTGGAAAATATAGATTGACATGAGGTGAAATTGGTTAATAGGCAGCAGGCACATCAATCAACCAATACTGCCCAAAGGGATAGCTTACTAAGCAGTGAACACCTAGTAGTAGAACACGATCCAATGCTAGAAGAGGATTCCCTGCCAACTAGACAGAATGATGGATTAGGGCAGGAGGTTAGCCCAAGCCCCTCTGTTCCAAGCAGTCAGTCGATTGTTTGTACAATACCTCTAAAGAACACACTGTTGTCATGGAACATTGCCGGACTAGGTTCCAAGTTGGGATCTCCAGAGTGGCATGCTTTTATCGGGGTTTTGAGATCTGTCTGTTTCAAGAGACCTGGGCAGAAGCCCCCCCTCTTTTGTGCAGGGTATTTACATTTTTACATTGTGGTCGTTAAAGGCCTAAAAGGCAGGCCATCAGGGGGTTTGACAATGTGGGTGAAGCAAGATCTAGGGTTAGACATTCAAGCTCTCCAAACCCATAACTAAGATATCCAGGCTGTTACATTGTCTAGGGGAACTAATGGGATTGTGGAAATTTATAATATTTATGTGCGAGGCTCCAGGGGGG
Organism: Triturus cristatus; assembly: GCF_964204655.1. NCBI lineage: Eukaryota > Metazoa > Chordata > Amphibia > Caudata > Salamandridae > Triturus > Triturus cristatus. The sequence goes on along the minus strand of NC_140592.1, from coordinate 1,080,113,543 downwards.
AAAAGTCGGGAGTTTTAGCGGCTCTTGACGATCTTCTCGAGGGTAGCCAGACAGATGCACATATCATCGTCGCGGGTGATTTTAATGTGATGTTTGAGCCACTATTCAGTGAGGAGGATCTAATTCCAAAGCTGGAATTAGATCCAATAAATTGATGGTCAGATGCGGTGATTCAAATCAATTCCATCTGCATGGAGAAGGGACTACGGGCAGTTAATGGCCGTACTACGTCAGATAAAATGGGGGCTAATACATTTGACAATGGATATAGCGCTAGTAGGATAGACTTCGTACTGGTTAGCTTAGCACTTTGGCATACTGTGAAGGATATGAGGGTTCAAAAGAGATTGGAAAGGGATCACAATCCAATATGTGTGGACTTGGACCTATTACGGTTTAAAGTCCCCCACGAAATGCTAAACACTTTCATCACTGCTGACGTTGTGTTAACAAATGATTTGAGGCGACTTAAATGGGATAAGATAATTGAACTACCCACAGTACTAGATAGTATTGAAAAGGAATTAGATCAGGCCATAAATGAATTACAGGCCAGCGTAGCTAATCCGATGGACTTAAAGCGATCCATCTACATACATAGTACATTTTCTGGCTAACTGCGTATGCATTTTAGCAAAAAGGGCAAACTAAAAAAGACAGCCTGTCCTAAAGTACAGTAATGGTACAGCTTAGAATGCAAAAAGGCTCATGCAGACCTAGGGGTAGCTATAAAAGAAGGGGACCCCGCAGTGGTACGAGCAGCAAGGGCTATTTACTGGGGGGCGCAAATAAAGGCGAAGAAAGAATGGGACAGTAAAAGGTGGGATGAATTGAGGGAGGCTTGTGTTAATAGAAACCCCAAACAGTTTTTGAACGTTCACAAATGGCACAGAGGAGGACAGGCCTCCCATCCCCAAAATCATGTCTCACAATCAGAGTGGGTAAACCATTTTAAACCACAATATGCTGCAAGTGAGAATGAAATATAGGGCAGCATCGCCAAACAATTTTTTAAGGAGGCAGTTTTTAGTAAGGCAGATGTAGAGCTGGCATTGAAATCCATTATGGCTGAGAAGACTCCCGGCCTAGATGGGATACCGGGGGATATATTCCTCTACGATAAAGTGAGATGGTGTAAATACATCCATTTATTGTCAAATGCTATAGCCCAGGGTGCGCCGGTTCCAGATTCCTGGAAAGGTGCAGAGATTATAACTGTTTTTAAGAAAGGGGACAAATCGCGCCCAGGGAATTATAGGCCGATTAGCCTCATAGATTCCTTCCAAAAGGTAATGGGAAGATTGGCGCTCAATAGAGTGCAAGAATGGATTGATGAATTCAGCATCCTATTGCCCCTACAAGCGGGGTTTCGAGCTTTTACAAGCACAATTGACCAAGTGTTCAGGTTCATTTTGCTATATTGGAAAACAGTAACCTTGTGTAGGGGAAGTTTGTATGCCGTTTTTGTTGACCTTAGGTCAGCTTTCAATCTTGTACCGCGAGATAAGCTCTGGCAGTCGTTACAAGAAATGGCGCTACCACCCGACCTGTTGACATTTATCATTGGGATGCACGAGGATAACAAGGCTAAGATTCGATGGGGTAAGCAGGGCAAAGTCACTGAGTTTTTTCCAGTAGAGAAGGGTGTTCAACAGGGTTGTGGGTTGGCCCGACCCTATTTTCCTTATATATAAAAGGGATAGTGAATTGCATGAGGTCAACCCCCACAGATGCACCAACACTAGCAGGCAAAAAAGTTCCCATATTAATGTTTGCGGATGACACACTGATCATTTACAAGACACCGAGTGAGCTCCAGAGAGCCCTAGTAATCTTTGAGGAGTTCTGCGCTAGGCGTGGATTGGAGGTCAATGTTTCCGCACAGGGCCTTTAAGGGGGGCATTAAAATGAACAACGTCGTGCTAGATCAAGTTAAGGAGTTTACATATTTAGGGGTTAACATCCAGGAGGGGCTAAATTGGACACACCAGGTCGATATAGCATCCCCTGTTACACTTCAAACATACACCCCAGGGGGACGCCTTAAACAACATCATTATTCTAAATGATCTATGCATAGTGGAGCCCTGGGTAGGGCAAAATTTTGCTCCAATACCGACGTTTCAGGGAAGTAGAGGTATGATGAGTTTTATTGACTTTGTAATTGTCTCTAGTGGGCACTTCCATCATGTTGATAAGTTGGAAGTAATTGCTAATGCTGCCAGTGACCACAACCCTCTAAACTTATCCCTGCATTGTCCCGTTAAACCCAAACATTCTGTTTGGGAGCAACCTGTAAAGTATAGTAGGAACCAAGGTATCACACTTAAATGGGGCAAAATAGACGCGGCAGGTCTTGAGGCAGAGATCCTAAATGGATATAGCTCTGAGTACGAGGCATGTCTAACACCTACAACTACCCCTGAAAAGGTCATAGGGAATTTTGAATCTCTATGTGGGCATGTAGCCGAACGCCTCACAAAACCAATTGGTAAAAGCAAAATGCTAGGTCCCAGATGGTTTGATGCCGCATGCTCGGCAACACATAGATCCTTGAAAGCGGCATTAAATCAAAAACCTAGGGACATAGAACTGGTTAGAGCATCTAGACTGGCCTATAAAGAAGCCATAAGAATAAGGAAGTTTGACTTAAAAAACCAAGCCTGGGAAGATCTAGAAAAGGCCTCGGAATTGAAGGACAGTAGGCTTTTTTGGGAAGTTATCAATCGCCCCCTTTTTACAAGTAATGGCAAGGATAATATTGTGATGCAGATTGCATGCGAAACTTGGGAATCACATTTTGGGAACATTTTTAACCCACATGGTACTTTATCCAATGAACCATCACTAGGAGACGCTAGGGAATCGGTGGTCTCTCTATCTTCTTTGTCCTTGAGCTCATCGCTCACCTTACAAGAAGTGGAAGATGCTCTGTCGAAAGGCATACCATTAAAAGCACCCGGCCCTGATTTAGTGCCTTTGGACCTTTTTAAATACAATGTTAAGGTTTGGGCCCCCCTGTTGTTAAATGTTTTTAGAGCAGTTGTCATTAGCCGTATTCCGGCATCATGGAAGGAGGCAGTAGTGGTGCCAATTTTTAAGAAGGGCGATAGATCAGACCCCCGATGCTATCGCCCAATCTCCTTAATTGATGCATCGTGTAAGATATTGGGTAGGGTCATTTTAGCCAGACTAGAAACATGGGCAGATTCGGTGGGCCTTATTGTGAATTCCCAATTTGGGTTCAGAAAAGGTAAATGTACTGTCGAACAGTGCCTGAACCTGGCCCTGATCATAGGGAAATACATGAAGGCAAGGAAATCCTCCATCCACCTTGCCTTCATGGACCTTTCAAGTGCATTCGACACTGTGTGTCGGAGCAAGCTGTGGCAAATGATGGAGGTCATGGGCTTCGAGGAACCCTTGGTCACCTTGCTCCGTAGACTCCATGAATCCACTACTGTGGCCATAAGGTTTGGGCCAGGGGAGAGAAAACTAAGTCTATCCTCTCAACTGAGGGCGTTCGACAAGGATGCATATTAGCTCCTTTTTTGTTTCTTGTGTACACCAATGGTCTGGAAAAATACCTGTTGGACCACTGTCATGATTTTCCAAAGGTCAACGGCAGGAGCATTCCAATGCTTTCTTACGCCGACGACACGGTACTTATGACACTCACAGGAAACAGTATGCAGCACTGTCTTGATGCCTTCCACAAATTCATGTTGGACCTAGACCTCAAGGTAAACTTCGCCAAATCCTTTGCCATGGTTTGTGGCCCAAAGGGTACCAAAACCAGAAAGTTTGTAGTCAATAACTCCACCATTGAAAAGGTTGAAAACTTTAATTATTTGGGAAACCTCTTTACCAACAAACTAAGCTGGGCCCCGTTAATGCAGACTCGAGTTCAAAGTGCTAGTCGCTCTATAGAGGGTCTGTTTCGTTTCTGTGGCAAACTAGAACAAAAACCTGTTATACATCTAAAAACCTTGTATAAAGCTAAATGTTTGTCGGTTGCTACTTATGGGGCAGGGGTTTGGGGGACTGAAAGCCCAGATAAGATACAGATCATGGAGAACAAATTTTTAAAGCGTGTATTGGCTATTCCACCAGGCTCCTCAAACAGACTTGCCCACAACGAAATAGGTCTAAACAACGTGAGTGACACCATTCGCCTTTCCCCTTTACTGTTATGGGGCAAAATATGGCTATCAGAGGACTTACAGCTCACCAGAGATATCCTCCGGGATTGTTTAAAATTGGCAAACATGAAACAGATCCCCTGGCTATCTTATGTAAATGAAATGCTCCATAAAATAGGCTTGGGTGACATTTTTGACAACCCCGAAAATCTACAGGGAGATATCAAAGCTGTAATTAAAACAAATTATTGGAAATCACCGTTTGTGAATTCCCTGGTTAGCCCTAATGTTCCTAAGGCTACTTTGCAGCACCAGTTTTATTTAACCTTCACAAACCATGTGCAATGGCGATTCTACTTGACAAGGTTTAGGCTACACATCTTGCACTTCATTTTTGCGTTTCCTAAACAGGGGGGTTGGTGTGAGAGACTGCCCCCCTGTCCTTGTAATAACAAAGATAGCCAAAGCACGATGCATATTGTTCTTTTCTGTTCCCTATATAAGGACCCGAGAATCAGGTTTATTAAGCCTATCCTTAAGGAAAAGCAACCATGCCATTATAAAGAGGGTTATGATTATTTATTATCTCTGTCTTCACCTGGTGTCTGCTGTGCAATGTTAAATTTTATACGGGTGTCACTTTTGATTAGAAAACGGTATGGCTAAATCTGGCCCCAAGAAGCTGACCCTTTGATCATGTATATTGTATATTGTTGCATCGTGATTTTCTTATTTATTTTTTCTGCCCTTCAATGTATGCCCCGGTACGAAGAATCTATGAAATCATCTAATTTGATTGAAAGTAAAAGCTATGGGGTCTTCATCTGTGATTATATTAGCTAATGGATTTTATTAGTTTAGTGTTATAATTGTAAGACTGTCTTTTAAAAATGAACTTGAAATAAAGCTTGTAAATGAAATTGTTTGACTTTTATGATTCTTTTGTTTTGAATCGAATAAAGTTTTTGAAACGAAACAAAGTATCCCTAAAACATCGCCAACTGACAGGGGTGATGCAAAAAGAATACAATTTCCTCATTTTCTAAGATAATCGGCCCTGCTATTGAGATATATAATATGAAAGTCATTAGCTCTGCCATATATGGTGCAGAGCTATGGGGGCATGAGTACTCATCTAAACTTACTCTGTCTGAAAATAAGTTCTGCAGAAATATCACCAACTTGCCACAGAGTACTCCGACACGCCCGTTATTGAATGATCTAGGAAGAAAAACAATAGCGGAAACTGCTAAATTACATCTCCTATTGTACTGGCGTAGACTTTGGTCTACTCCAGAACTTGCAGAGTATGCGTCTGGCTTCCTAGATATAATAAGGGCGGATACATTGTACCAAATAAAATGGCTAAGGCAGCTTAGAGCTACCCTATCGAACATGGGCATGAATTCTCTGTGGGCGGATCCAAAAAATACAATCTTTCCATCAAAAAAGTTCTTGAAGGCTAAATACTGGGAAATGGTTCAGAATAACATAGTGAGAAGTAGCGAGTCCTCTTCCCTTACAGGGCTTTTTCTGGACTGTAAACCCATCCCTAGGCTAGAGCAATATAGGGATTGTATCACAAAGCCCTATGAGAGGAAATTATATTTCCAGTTTAGGGTGGGTCCCCTGACAATAAAGGTTTTTACTAGTAAATTTTCCCCTCCTAGTAATGATCTGTGTCCGGTGTGCCTGAATGGCAAAGAATCTTTGGCTCATGTATTGTTTGAATGTAGTGGATACTAATGCCCCACGCCATGTTTGGTTGACTCCAATTTGTAAGCACTTGGGAACAAGAAGGGGTAATGAGGCAGAAAAAATCCTAAGAAGCGACACAACAGAAGTGATTGTTGTAGCCATGGCAAAATATCTGGGGTGGGCGTTGGCAATAAGAGCAAGGTCCCACGATTAAGTACTGGATCAATTGAGCTTATGCCAGGCTGTACTGTATTTTTGTGAAACTAACTGCTCTTTTTTAACTACCCAATATTGATTGGAGTTTGTAATGAGGTACATCCACAAAGTTTTATTATATTAAAATTTGGAAAAACAATTAGATTTGTAAATAGAGTTTCATGGTATTTGTATTTTGCCATCTACGGGGTTGTGTACCAAATTTGAAAAGAACTTCTATGAATTGCTTTTAGATGTTTTGGGATTTGTTTTAAATGTATATTTTGTGCTTTTAAGACTTAACACGTTGAATAAAGCTTTTTTGGATTGGATTGGTATCTTTGTTGTATGTTTTGATTTAATAAATGGTTTAATATATTTTCTATGTTAAATTTGCATTTTTAATTACTTTTTAAATTAATATATTGTTACATACTTAATATGTAACATACTTACTTATTTATTGATAATATCTATTTTTGGCCCATGATATTTTTGTATTCAATATGTTTGTATTTTACATAGAAAGTATGTAAAGTTGATTTTCTGTCCTAAATATTTTTTTGAAGACATTATTGTAAGTTTACTGGGTGATATCGTCTTATAGAAGTAACTTTAGTAACAATACAAGGTGATGCTGCCTCCACAAACACTGTCATAAATAATCATATCCCCTCCCAAGTCACTGGTTCTCATACCACACCATCTTTCTCTCTTCGTGAGAGTGATTTTAGGCCCTTGTAACCACAGTTCTTTTTTCATCTGCCCCTGGATATGATGCTTTGTTTTAAAAATCTAATCCTTTAATTTCCTCCACTAAATCCAATGGTGGTGAAATGAGGGGTAGATTCATCTGGAGGAACCATCTCATTTGAGAACCACGGTTTTTCCCGCTGTGTTTTGATGTGTACTCAAGCTACCAGAGTAGAATTTGAGAAGCTAGAGCTGTCAAAGAAGCAACTGTCAAATGGGGTCTTAAGAAGCACCTCAAGCCTCCAAAATGGTATGTAATTGTAAGATACATGATCACCTCATCCTCTTATCAGTCTATCAGTGAGGCCTAGGACATTTGTTTTCCACAACTATAAGCCTTCTTTGTTCCACCTGTTTCCTGGGAGAAGGTTTTGAGGTTATGGATTGATATTCAAGTGGGCACATAATGTGTTTTGGTTGGTTAATCCACCTATGGGAACTGTTCCTAATTGTGTTGACAAGTCAGGAGGTATGAGAAATGTGGTTTCTTGTTGGCAGAGGTATACACCCTGCTCAAGCAGGAACCCCATTCCTAGCCAGGGTAAGTCAAATACACAACAGGAATTAACCTGTGCTCACCCTCTGGTAGCTTGGCACAGAGTAGACAAGCTTAAAGTATTTGTGCAACTCTTCAAACAGTAGAACTGTAAAAACACCACAAAAAGACTCCACACCGGTTTAGAAAAATTGATTAGGATTTCATAAATAGAAAAAAGACCAAATTGACTAAAATCCAATCAGTAGATGTCAAGATAAGTATTTTTAAAGACTAAAAGTGAAAACTAGTGCTTAGAAGCAATAAACACCTGTGGCATTATCTCATTATGCTGGACCGGGGCAAAGTCAAGAGTTCAGGTTGACCGCGATGAAGCAGAGGACGGATACAGGAGCCACACCAGACCCTCTGAACAAAGGTAACTTGATCCTTGTAGTACCAACAAGATGTGTGGGGGCAGCTGAGAGATGCATCAGTGTTGGTTCCACAGTCTAGGAAGTGCATCGACTTTTCTCCATGAAACGATGGAGATGTGCCAGTTCCGAAGATTTAGCACTGCATCCAAGATGCTTTGGTTTTGGTTTCAAAGCCAATGTGCAGGTTTTTCCACTCAGCCAATCATCTCTCACTACAGCGATGCTGTGCTTCTGATGCTTCGGTTACAATGGCAATCAACTGGTTCCATGTGCGATGCACCAGTTCTGTTCCTGCAACAGCGTTGATAGATCGATTCAGCTCACACAGCTGAGGATGCATTGGTTCCACAGGATCATGCACCTGGATCCACTTTCAATGGACCAGGCACAGGAGCAAGGGGTAAGACTTTGATATCCCTAAGTCTTAAGACAGGAGGCAAGCCAGCATACCCTTGGAGACCACTCTGGGTCTAAGTAAGTTATTTCAGTTCTTCTTCTGCAGGGAAGAGGGTAGCAGGCAGCAGGGCAGCACAGTAGTAAAGCAGCTCTTCCAGAGTAGCAATTCGAGCAGAGCTGCAGTCCTTGTAGCAGTACAGCAGTGCTTCCTTCTGGCAGATTTTTCAAAGATCCATAAATGTCTGATTTTGTAGGGTCAGAGACCCAGTACTTATACCCAATTGTGCCTTTGAAGTGGAGGTGACTTAAAAGGGGATGTTTGAAGTGCAAAGAAGGCCTCCCTGCCAGCTCTGGCTCCTGACTCACTAGACGGGGGTATAAGCCTTTTGTGGGGGAGACAGGACATAGACTATTTAGGTGTAAGTGTTAGCTCCTCCTTCCCATCCTGCCCGAGGTGGCCCATCAGGATGTGGATAACCACTCAATCACACCTAAGTTGCCTTTGTGCATGGCTGTTTAGAGGGAATGCACAAAGTGCAGCTGTCACCCACCACATGTATTGGGACAGGCTACAGGCACAAAGGGCTAAGGACAGAAAAATGGCATTTTTCTAAAAGGATAGTCATACATTCATTTCTACCAGATGTATCATTACAATTATAACGATATGAAACATGGCAGAGCTACTCTTTCTCAATCAGGAATTGCAGCTTATACATTTAATATGAAATTCCCAATGTTAACCTATGAGAAGGGTAGGCCTTACAGATTGTGAAAACCAGATTTGGGAGTTTTTCACTTACAGAACATGTAAAACTTAAAATTACATGTCCTACCTTTTATTTACACAGTCCCACGCCCTATGGGCTACCTAGGCACTACCTTTGGAGTGACTTATATGTAAACAAAGGGGAGTTTAAGGCTTGGACAGGGGTTTTAAATGCCAAGTCGACATGGAAATAAAACAGCACACACAGGTTCTGCAGTGGCAGGCCTGAGACATGTTTAAAGTGCTACTTGTGTGGGTGGCTAAAAAAGAACCATGCATCATGTCACTTGACTAAAAAACTGCACACTACACACAAACAGAAGTCTAGCTTGCTCACCTCCCAACATGAGGCAATCACACCAAAATGCCATGGTGGGGCACAGAGTGTCACTCAGAACACTTCTAGCATGCACAGCAATGGGGAGGGGGAAAGTGATATTGGAGTATTGGGAATAAGTATGCAACTGCCAAGTAGCTTCAATATTTCATACTGGTGGGATGCATGCAACCGACACACGCATACTTTGGAAAGTCCCAGTATGGTCTCTGACCCACTGTCACCAGCATCTTTATATTGGTGCATGGTCTGTGGCTGATACTTGACTCCACTGCCCACCACATATACCAGTTCACCGGGACCCCCCTCACCTGCTCCTTGCTGTGGGACAGCCAGGCCTCCATCAATAGGTAAAGCCAGGAATGATGGAACTTGCTGGTCGTCTTCATGGCAATGAAAAGGTCCTTTGGGCCGATCTCATCCAGGACATGCCAGGGGGCTCTTGTGGCCTGCTTGGCTGGCTCCACATACCACCAGACGTATCGCAGGATGCTGATGTACACCCCCCATGGTTGTCAGCCACCACAACCTGGTCCGGCGAGCAGCAGCCTGTGGCTGCAGGAGCATAGGTAACTGTGGTCCCAGCTATCACCCATTCCTCATGCTATTACAAAGTCAGTTACCTACTGTCTATCAGCTGGTATGTCACTGTTAGTGCTTACGTGCTTCCCCGCACCTATTCAGCCTAAGGAGAAGCTCACTCTCTGAGCCTGCCACCTCTAGGCACACAGCACTGTCAGTCCACACTTGGCTGACAGGTTCAGTTTCTTTTTTTCACTTGCAGGTGGAGCGTCCTCTAGCATGCCACACTCCAGAACGTCGAGGTCAAGCTGTATGCACATGGCATTATCATTCATTAGTGGCGGGAGAGCACCGGTACACTTCCCCACTCCCATGCAGACAGTATTTTTGCTGAACTCTGCTCATCAAGTGGAGTGTGAGGTGATAAAACTCTGTGAACTCTACCAGCGGAGTGGAGTTCACCAACCACCCCTACTCTCTATCCTGCAGTTGAGGTGATGCATCGATGGTCACAAAACTATGACGATGCTCCGGTTCTGAAGATGAGATGCTGGGTCCCAGATGCGTTTGTTCAGAAGCTGATGTCGCAGATTTCTCCACATAGTCAATAGGATGCGTTGATGTTCTCTCACTGCAGCAGGCACCTGGAACGGCTTCCACTGGATCAGGCACAGGAGCAGGGGGGTAAGACTTTATTGGGGCACCTGTTTCAAGCATTTTACCGGTCGCAAATGGGTCGATTCACAGAATCGGCCTGTTTGCAACCAGTAAAATGCCTTTTTCGATGCATCAAAGGCATTGTATTTTCAAAATAAGTAATCGCAATTTTTGCGATTACCTATTTTGCGAATGCCTTTAGGAAATCGCAATTTGTGATTCCCTAAATGCTATCCATGTAGCATTTCCAAAATGCGACTTTGTATTTAGAAATTGCAAATTACCATCAATTTCAAGTTGAGGGTAATTTGGGAATTCTTTGAAACATGCACAAAAGTGCCATATGGCGCACACACATGCACCAGATGAGCACACTTCCGTTTTTTGGGGGTGCATCGGGGGCCTTAGGCCCGCTGGCACCCTTGCAGCTGCATTCGCAATTGGCAATTACCAATTTGGTAATCACAAATTGCAAATGCATTCCCATTCATGACATATCGAATGGCCTATGGGCCTATAGGAATGAAGGGGGATGTATTCCATAATAGCATATTGCAACTTGCGATTTGCTGTTAGGGAATGTTAAGAATTTGCAAAAATATTTGTGAATCCTTCATGCATAGACATTTGCGATTACCGAATAGGGAATCCTTAAAATTTGCTATTTGATAATCACAAAAGATTACCTTGATGTGTGTGCCCCTATATCCCTTATTTATCAAACAGGAGGCAAGCCAGCATGCCCTTGAAGACCATTCTGGGTCCAAGCAATTTAGTTAAATTCTTCCTAGCAGGGCAGAGGGTATCAAGCAGCAGGGCAGCACAGCAGAAAAACAGTTCTTCCAGAGCATCAGTTCAGCAGAGAGGCAATCTTTGTAGCAGCATAGCAGTTGTTCCTCTTGGTAGAGGTCTTCACAGGTCCAGTATGGAATGGGATTTGTAGAGTGAATTATGCCCAAAGACATCAAAGTGCTACAGTCTGTAAAGGAAGAACATCTGCTACAAACAGAAAGCAGCCATCATGGGAGGGAGAAGAGCCAGGTTTTCAATTGCTAACAGAAGGCCACAAGGAGTCCAAGCTTGCAATATGAGCAGACAGAGCATTCCACACTTTAGTTGCTGCTACCAAAAAGGATTGGCCATATTGTCTTATTTGGTGGGGACAGGGACCCATTGCTTATACACAGTTGTGCCTTTGAAGTGAAGATGATGTCAAAGAGGGGCTTTGAGGTATGCAGCAGCTCTCCCTCCCAACTTAGGCTCCAGTCTCACTACAGGAGGGTATGGAGCCCTTTGTGTGGGTACAGGATACAGCCTATTTAGCTGTAAGTATCAGCTCCTCCATCCCATCCTTCCCAAGACGGGCCAATTAGGATATGGATGGCCACTCAGTCACCCTAACCACCCTTTATGTGTGGCTGTCTAAAGGGAATGCACAAAGTCAAGCTGTCACCCACCCCAGACGTGCATTGAAGACCGGCTGCAGGGACACAGGGATAAGAGCAGAAAAATGCCATCTTTCTAAAAGTGACTACCAAAAGGTACGACGCTTGCGCACCTAGCTGCTGCACTGCGAAAATGAGGACACACTCACCTCTTAAAGTGAACCATATTTGTCAAGTACACCAAATTAATCCAAAGTATATCAAGCGATTTTTCAGAAATCAAGTAATCCATGTATTCCATGTTTATAAGATCACTCCGGAGACAGCTAAGTTGAACCAGAATTCTTTATTCCGCATTTTCAAATGCCTTGTGTTGCCAATCCAGGCTATTACATAGGCACGTGCTGTCAACCATCCCTCGAGCCGACACATTAAAAACCCAATGCATTTCGAATTATATTAATTCTTCATCAGGGGTTGCTGTAATAAATCAGAAAGAACTACATAAACATCAATTTGAGGATGACATTCGCTCAAAAACATAATATCGACCCTAAACCGTTCCCAAATTTACCCGTGACAGTCCCTCATTAACACCCCTCATAAATATGCATTCTAAAACAAAAGTGGAATGAACCAAACATCGCAGGCCCTTCTACTTGCATCCACAGAAAATAAATTGTGCTTGTTTACCTCGTGAAAACATAACCGGCAAAAATAGCATGTTCGTGCCTTCCTTTGTATTCAGAAAATCTTCATCTCTTCTCCCTCCCACCCAAGCAGTTATTAAAACCTTCTCTCACACGTTTGCCTAATTATTCACCTAATTAACACAAGACCTTGTGTCCTTCTGTGTCCTGTGATTGCTCATGGTGAAAATAACTAATGCCTACAAATCCCATAATACTCTAACCCCATCATCAAAAACAGTATGCCAATCTGGAATAAAAGATTCATGCTGAAAAATAATAACTGTAAACAAGTGTGCATAAAAAAACATAAGAAAATCAATCGTTATACATAAATATTCAAATGTCTTAGTCTTAATAGAAACCACATTCTTTTGATTAAAAACTTAAATGTGTTAAGCGTCTCTCAAGGTTTTTGGTCGCCTCTCCAAACAAATAATATGCAGTCCAAACGTAATTTCCTTTACAAAGTTCCACTCGAAGTCTTCCGATGTTAGGCTGTCTCCACAGCGATGCTTTTAAAAAAAATGTTTAAATGCTTATTCAATAATCTGTAGACCACTGGGGTGCAAACTCGCGTTGGGACGATTAAAGTTGCAAAGCAAGTGTAAGGATGGCGAGTGCACTCCTTCCCTTCATACATCATTGGATTTTGCTTAAATTGCAAAATAAATGCGTGCAAATACAGCACTGTGGTTCGTCCTAACGAACCACAGTGCTGTATTTGCACGCATTTATTTTGCAATTTAAGCAAAATCCAATGATGTATGAAGGGAAGGAGTGCACTCGCCATCCTTACACTTGCTTTGCATCTTTCTAAAAGTGGCATTTTTAAAAGGGTAGTGATAAATTCATCTTTGCCATTAGAGAGGATTTATCATTACCATTCTAAAGATATGAAACATTACAGAGCTGCTACTTATGAAACAGGAGTCACAGTTTATAAGTGTAACAAGGGATTCCCAATGTTAACCAATGAGAAGGGTATGCCTCACAGTAGTGAACAATGAATTTGAGAGTTTTTATTATAATACATGTAAAATTTAAAAGTACATGTCCTACTTTTTAATTGCACAGACACTGCCCCATGGGATACCTGGAACCTGCCTTAGGGGTGACTTATAAGTAATAAAAGGGGAGTTCAAGTCATGGCATGGTGTTTTAAATGCCAGTCAACATGGCCGTAGCACTGCACACACAGGCTCTGCAGTGGCAGGCCTGAGGCATATTTAAATTGCTGCTTGTGTGGGTGGTACAATTAGTGTTGGAGGCCTACTAGTGCTGCAGCAACAAATGATGGACGGAATGCTGAGTAAATCAAAAATTCACCCTCATTCATGTGATCCGGGTTAAATCCATCATTCTTTTGCTCACTACGCTGCCCCAGTTTATACTCAGCCATATGCAAATCAGTCTTGACCCTGCCCCTTATGGGAACAGTCCAGCCCGCTCTACCAAGATGGGTCCTCATTGGACCAAAAACACGCAACCTGGGGCCTGCTTCTGGGCTAGCTTGAATACAGTGGCTGGGTTTAAACTGGAATGGCATGAGGAGCAAAAAAACAATGGATTTAGGCCCAGATCTCTGTACTAGGGTGAATGTATGACATTGTGTCCATCAATTATTATTTTTTCACAGGCCCTCTAGTAGCATTTATTTGACAGGCTCTGGGCACATTTAGTGCACTCTATTGGTATTAAACCATGTTCTGGGAGAAGTACATGGACTTTAGCTCTGGTTGGCAGTGGCAAAGTGCTCAGAGTCCTAAGGCCAACAAAAATAAATCAGCAGAAACAGAAAGGGTGAGGGAAAAAGGGAAAATATTTGGGGAACACCACTCTAAGGCTGCCAGGTATAACATGGAGGTTGCCTTCAGCCTGTGTTACAAGGTATTAGTCCATTGGCACTCATCATTTTTGGGTGCCATCGTGACAGTGAAGTGTCTGTGAAATTGTACTCCCTCATTTTATCTGTGTGGTAGCTTTGCTTATAGTCATATGTTAGAACATGGATCTTGGTTTGTTCCTGAGGTTTCTTTCAGTTTTCATGAAGAGCATGACAAGTTGTTGTTGATCTTTGCCCTACCCCTTCATTTAGAGAAAAACATGATTGCATTATTTGGATGTCAGTAACAAAACTGTGCAAAGTTCTGAATTTGACTAAAAGTTTAGCAATAATAGCATACTCTATGGAGTGATATTCACGTGCACACAAATAAGGTGTTTCAGATAGGTACAATATATACAAAAAAAGGTACCTGGCAACATAGGTTTAATACCAATTAAAGATATCATTAATTGTATAATACATTGGGAATTGTATTGTTATGTGCAACAAGTCAAAAAACCACAATATTGCCAACGATCTTCAGAAATACATTTTTTGTATTTTTTCATATAATCATTGGCAGCACCACAGTGTACAGAAGAAAGGGTGCTCAATGTGTCGGGTGAGAACAGAGTGTGCAAAAAACGTATGTGGATGGTGCAATGTAGTGATCAGAGGAAAAGAAAAAACTGCAAAAAAAATGAATAATTTTACAGCATGCACAGATAATTACAGTTCATAATTAGTCTGCTGAACACGTTCAGTTAATGAAAGAGATCTTTTTTGGCTGGAATGCTGTCAGTGACATTTCAACCTTCCATGATTAAACAGGTCATTATTGTAGAATCTTGTAAGTTAGAGATGACAGGACCCTCTTGCTCCTGACAGATTCCATAGACCAGTGTCATAAGTGCCTGGCTCATGATGTAGAATTTCAGTTAATGGTTACATGCTGAGGAATAAAGGCTGGGGAGGATGGTACAACTGACGACGAGATAAGGGCTACATAATCCAAACAACCAAGAATGCTCTCTCAGAGAGTTTTCTGTGGTCCAGCAAACTGCTCATGTGTGCCGCTTACTAAGGCCTTACAGAGAAATTTGTGTATTTTCGGCCGGGAACCTGCAGGTGAGTTTGTGAAATAGTTACTGTGCCACAATGAAACACAGTGCCTTAACACATAAGGAACGATAATGCTAAAGGCAGTGAAAACCAGGGACAAAGTGTGCTAAACACAGTGATAGCCAGGTGAAAGGAAACGCTAGAAGAGAACTAGCTAGATACAGAGAAACACTAAAGGAAGTGAAAACCAGGTATAATGCAGAAGATTACAATTGGTGATGAACACATGCAAAAAGCAAAACAAGTACTTACTGTAAAATAGAAAGAAGGCACTGCATGTTTGATGAGAGGGGCAGGTGACCCGAGTTCAAGTACTAAGCCAGTACTTCCAGAAAGTACAGAATCAGGTGCCCATCAAACGCTGTCTGAACAGCACATACTCTCAATGTCGGTAAGTTACACAACT
Source organism: Triturus cristatus (assembly GCF_964204655.1). Classification (NCBI taxonomy): domain Eukaryota; kingdom Metazoa; phylum Chordata; class Amphibia; order Caudata; family Salamandridae; genus Triturus; species Triturus cristatus. Next base: position 1,080,097,732 of record NC_140592.1, on the reverse strand, counting down.
GGTTATAATGTCGCTGTTTTCCTGAAACCACTGTTTCTATTGAACATCACCAAACAGCAGAATATTGGCACCAGGTGAACTGCCTGAATCAAAACCTTTAATGATTTCATTGATGCACTTGAAGAAGCAGATAGCAAGAAGATCATCAAGTATCTCAAGAATCTTGTAGGTGAAGGAGTAAAGGAAGTAATAAAGAAAATACAACATGCTGATGAAGTCTCATACCTCCAAATCAAAGAGGCGCTAACTGTCAAGTTTAATCCAATGCCGAATGTCCATTATGAAAGATACATTTTCAACCAAGAAAGGTTAAAAGCTGGTGCAACAATCGACAAGTTTGTTGAAAGATTTGATACGCTCATCAAATATTGTAAATTCAATTAATTCAATGAAAAGAAGCCATATGTCTCAGAGTCATAGATAGTTGCCTTTCCGATTCATTCAGACGATGAATGCCAGAAGAAATGCTCATTCAGGAGCGAGTACTCTTGGCTTCAAGATCTGAGGCGTGTGTAGAATGAGAAGCTGCTGACATGCAGGCTGAAGGAGCCCAGAGGGAGTCAGCATTGCATGTGAAAAGTAAGCAGAAATACAAGGCTGAAAGGCACAAACTGATGTCTCCAAAGAAAAATAAACTGTGCTTCAGATGCAGATTTTATTTTCCACATGAAGGTAAATGTAGCTCCATAGGACAAGTATCGAAGGGCTGCAGGAAAGAGAACCATTTTATGATGGTTTGCAAAGCGAAGGAAAAATTGGATGTGTCATGTTTAGAAAATAAAATGGACACACAAACATTCCTGAAGCGGCATTCTACTCATGGCCACAAGGTCAGGTGGCCACATCAGAGCCAAATGGAAACTAAATAATTTGATCAGCATCTAAATATTCATCCAAAAGGGGGGGCGGGGTTCGGGATTTGGGGCAGAATATTGTAAAATGCATAAAAATTATTTTAAAAAAACTTTTATCATAGACAGTGGTGCTTCAATGTACATCAAGCCTCAGGAGAAATACAATGAACTGTTTCCAGTGTCCTGGCTCACACCGTCAAAGACTACAGTGTATACATGTGCTGCATCAACGTCATTAAAAAGTCAAGGTTAATTTGTAGCAGTGATGAACATCAAATAAGAAAAAAGTACAAGCACAAATTCATGCACTTCACAATACCTCTTCAAGTGACTGTTCAAGTACTGATGCTGAACGTGGACTGATATCTGTAAATTACAACATAAATCCTCATCATGAAATAGTGTTAGACCAGGCATACTTAAGGTGGTCTTCCCCAAGACTTTTTGCCTTTTACATACTGTTTTTGCTGATTCTTTCTGTTGGCCTTAGAACTCTGAGCACTTTACCACTGCTAACCAGTGCTAAAGTGCATGTGCCTCTCTCCTAAACATGATGACATTGGTCTCTACTTGATTGGCATATTTGTTGTACTGGTAAGCCCCTTGTAAAGTGGTATAGCATATACCCAACGCCTGCACTGCAAATGCAACAAGTGGGCTGCCGCAACCACAGAAGTAGCCTTTCAAACCTGTCTCAGGCCTGCCACTGCAGTGCCTGTGTGTTCAGTTTACTGCCATATTGACTTGACATTTAGAACTACCTATCAAACCTTAAACTCCCCTTTTATTACATATAAATCACTCCTAAGGTAGGCCCAAAGCAATCCTAGGGACAGGGTTTCATGTAACTAAAAGGTAGGACATGTGTGTTTAATCTTTACATTAACTGGTAGTGACAGACCTCCTAATTCGTGTTTCACTACTGTGAGGTCTAGTCCTCTCATAGGCTAGTATTAAGAATTCCTTAGCGATAATTCCTGATCAGATAGGAGTAGCTTTTCCATGTTTCTTATCTTTGGAATGGTAATGATTAATCATCCTTACTGGTGAATTTGGATTTAACATTACTGTTGTAAAAACACAACTTTTAGAAAGTTGACATTTCTCTGCACTTTCTGCTCTGTGTGCTTGACAACCTTTATCCAATGCATGTCTGGGGTTGTTGACAGCCACATTTTGTGCATTCCCCTCTAGACAGCCACAACACAGGAATGATAGGTGTGTCTGAGTACCCATCTACATACATCTGCATTCTGATGGCCTTGCCTGGGCAGGATGGAAGGAAGCTGCATTGGGGGAGGGTGTGCCAGTGTGTGCACCACACCACCCACATCCAGCACACTCAATAGCAGCTGAAGCACCACTAGAAGGACATATACTGTCTCCTTTTTTTCCAACTCCCCTATCCGATTTTTGTTTAATTCTTGTTATGCCTGTATTTTCCTATTTTTCCATATTTCATGATTTTCTTTTGATTAGCTGACATTTTCCTGAATCTACTTTTCTTCTACTTTGTTAGTTAGCTTTCCTTCTCCACTATTTACTGTGTAAGACTAATTACAGATTATTGGTACACTACTGTCTACTGTGAAGTTTGCAGGCCCAAGTAAGCTAGTATTATTTACCACCCATTGCTTTCTTTTTCTTGCTCATGCTCTATCTAACAGTGAGAGAGTAGTCATGGCCCCTCGCCCCAATATTGTGCTGTAATTGATTTATTCTGTATGCCAGCAGTAACCATGACAGTGCAGCTTCACCAGAAAGTATGAGGTCACATTGTATTGGTCAAACAACACCATTCATCATTACCCCCAAGTCCCTCCAGCCTTTCTCCCATTCATTACATGTGGAGATAACAATCTCCCAGACAGAAAAAAGAACAATGGAATGCCGGGATCCTAACCCCATCCCTTCCCACTGGTAGTAATTAACCAGTACTCACTCAGCATTCCGCCTGTTCTTTTTTTTGGTGTGCTAACAGAATGGGACGTGGACTGCTATTGCTGCTCCTGCTGGACAAGAGTGATATCTCTTGCGGCCATCGGTCTGCTGGGCTTACCTTGATGGCTTGATTGTGCCTCCTGGCCTGCCGGGCTTGCCGGGAGGTACATTGTTTATTTGCTGCCCCTTTACAGCTGGTGTGCTGTAGCTTCTGTGGTGTTTCGGGTCCTGGCCGCATGACTTCCTAAGTCCGGGCCGGGAGGAAGTTGCATTGCCGTGGGTTGTTCCGTGCTGCTTCAGGCCATACCACCCTGAAAGCACTCGATCTCATCTGGTCTCAGAAGTTTAGCAGGGTCAGGACTAGTTAGAAGTCTGGATGGCTTGTTTGTGGCATCTCCTTTGGCCCACTTTTCCCTTGCCCCCTGGGCCAGTCCTGGCATGATGGGCAGTCACTGGGGCTACTTACAAGTCAGTTCTGTGTTTGGGGTGCTCTGCTTTTGGGTGTTTCGGAGCAGTTCTGGCACATTTGTCCTGGAATGCCATTCTTTGTGTGCGTGCCTGGGTGTTCTAGGAGCATTTTTCCATTCCTGATGCCTGTTCATTCCCCATTGTGAGTAACGTATAGCGCTTCTCTTTGGTGTTTTATTTTTGCTTTGTGCCCAAGTACTTTGGCTGGTGGTGCGTACCTGGACTGGCTGGTCGGAGATTTTTTGGGACTGCTGTATTCTGTTTCAGGTTGCTCCTGCTCTGCCCGGCTTCTGGGTTTCTGGAAGCTGTATTACCGTTTTCTGTCTAGGCGTGCCAGTCATGGTCGGCGTGCCTGTGTATCTTGAGGGCATTTATTTCAGTTCCTGCTGCATTTTAATGGCCCATGGTGAGTACCGCATGGTGGTTTTCTCTTGGTTTTTACTGCTGTGTGCCCAGGCGCTTTTGCTGGTGCCTGCTCCTGGGCTGGCTGCGGGGGGCTCTGTTGGTGCCTATCGACCCCTAGCATGAGTTCGGCTTTCATTTTCCTTCTCCCTACCTTGCTTGGTGTCTGAGGAGTGTGTGGGTCACCTACGCCTTCTTGTTTGATAGAGGCTGGCTCCTTTGCCTCTGGGGTCACCTTTTGGTTGGTTATCTTCTGTGGCTGCATCTCTGGTTGCTAGGTCTCTGGTGTCACTGTGGCTGGAGTTTGGTCCCTATGATGGCGGCTGGGTCTTGGTTTTTTCAGCCTGGGGCCTGGTCTTGTATTTGTGTTTGGTCCATTGGGATTCCTGCCTGCCTTCTCTGGTGTCTCTGGTCCCTCCTCATCCTGGTCTTCTGGTAGGCCCTGCTGTTGCTGATTCTGCTTGGTCAGGTTCTGACAAGTCCCTCTGCCGGAGTCTGCTCTCTTGGTGGGTTGTGCCGTTCGGGTTTGTTCTTCCCTGGTTTCTGGTGTTGCCACGTCTGGTTTTGGGGCCTTGGCTCTGCTTCTGTTTTTTGTGTCCTCATTGTCCCCTTGTTGGACCCTCGGACCCTGGGTCAGTTGGGTTGGCGTCCGTTCTCTGCCCTTGTCTCCTGGTTGTGGGGGCGGGGCTTGCCTCCGGGGGGGTGCCTGGCTCCATCCTTGGGGCGTTTAAGGTCGCCTTTTAGGTTTCTGTCAGTATGACTTTTTGGCTTCCCTTTCCCTGGTATGGGTGGCTCCTTTTTTGGGCCCTCTGGTGGTCTGGCGGTTCTGTGCCTTGCTATGGCTAGGTACAGCCTCCTTTCCCTTTCTTTTTAGCGTCTCCTCTGCTCCTGACCTCGCCGGGTGCAGAGTGGGCCGTGGATGTGGTGTGCCAGTGTGGGCTGCTTGGCTTCCACTCAAGCTTCCTGCCATTTCCTGTTGCCTCAGTGGCCTGGCTGTGGCTGGTTCTGGCAGCTTTCTCTCTCCACTAGGTAGTTGTGGGTTTCGGGGTTTTGACTGTTTGCCCTGTCCCCCTGCTTCCAGGCCTGTGGGGGTGCCATGTTGGTGGCCTCCTGTCTTTGCTGGCTTGTCTGTGGTTCATGTGGGCTGGCTTTTCAGGTCCTGTGGGCGTGTCTGCAGGGTTGGGCTGTGAGCTGCCCTGTTTGTCTCTTCCGTTGCTGTTTTCCTGTCTTGCTTCTTGTTTCCTGCTGTTTTAGTTCTGGGGCCAGTGGTTGTCTGTGTTTAATTGAAATTTGTCCCTATATATGCCCACCATTTGCAGTGGCTTTTTATAGGCTTTTTTAATGATTTAAAAAAAATCTAATTTAAATTGTTATCTGTATTTGTATGTATTTGTATCTGTATTTATGTGGTTGTTAATACTTTTGATGGCATTTAGTGCCAAAATAAAGGGGGTCATTAAGATGACGGACGGACTCCAGGTTGTCCACCATTGTATCGTACTTGGGACCACCCGTCTACAAGGCAGCAGTCCCACAGGGCAAATTACGATGCAACCGCCACCGTGGCAGTCGCATTGTCCATGTTTTTTATTGTGGTGGGTGCTGCACTCTGCAACACCCGCCGCAAGACAAAGCAGTCACCCCACACATATCCCTGCACTACATGGTAGCCATCATGCCGTGCCTACCACATGGTGTAGGGACATGTAGGTGCCCCCATGTCACTATGTCCCTGGCCCAGAGGGTTAGGGGGGCCCGCTACGGGCACCCAAATCCATTTCCACCTGCTGTTTTGTCACCGGTTGACCTCCGCAGAACGACCGGCAGAAAGAGATATTGTAATTCCTTAGGCGGTGCCTGACAGACACAGCCACCATTCGGGGACTACAGGGAGGTCAGATACAAACCGCCTGTTGGGACCGTAGAGGTTGGAGTTTCCGACCGCCACCCATCCAGAACCCATTAAAATTAGGCCGGATGGAGATCCCTGTTCCGATGGTGGGGAGACCGCCACCGACAGTCTGTCGGTGGCGGTCTCCATGCCATCGTAATCAGGCCCAAAGTTATAACTTTCTATATAGGGCACCTAGGCTCTAACAAGTAAATATTTATATTAATTAGTATATATGTGTGGTTAACTGTTTTTCAAATTCAGTTAATTTGTTAATTCTGTTTAAATTAATATCATTATTTATATTATTTAATATTTATTTATTTATTTTATATATATTTTAAAAAACAATATTTAGTAAAACAATATTGATTATATGAATTTTATTATTGTACTTACCATTTTAAAGATATGATGACGATATTTTTGTCATCGATATTTTGGTTGCAATATTTTAATATCACGATATTTTGGGGGTCAATATTCTGTTTCTGAACCCACATAGGCTATAGCTTTTTTCCTCCTTTATGAAGGATTTTTGGTTGGCTTGACTACCTGGATTTTCTAACACTGTCAATCAACAAAATGCCCAAAGTGATATTTTTTATAGAAAATGCTGCTAGCCGAACTACAGTGATGTATTGTGGTTTGTTAGGTCTCATGTGTAGGTTGGGGGCGTAGGAGCTACTTTTGTTTCCGTTCTTTCTATCATCTCCTTTGGGCATTGTGAGAGCGATAGTGCGGTTGCAGTGGTTCCTTTTCTGAAATCGGGTATGAAAACAAGATACGCCTTCTTTTCCATGCTTGGTTTCTGTTCCGGTTCATGTCACCGGAAGGACTTCGCCCGCAGCGTTGTTGGAAAACATGCTAACTCCTTCATTGCTGACTCTGTTCCGGATCAGCTTTTTGATCTTCGCTTTGGAAGTATATCTTTCGTATACCCTGGAGGATTGGACTGACACAAGGGGGCCTATTACGATGGCGGGCGGACTTACGTCCGCTCGCCACACTTGCGGTGCTGGGACCGGCCGCCAGTGGTGCGGCAGTCCCGCACTGGTAATTAGGATGCCACCGCCATGCATAGTAATATGGATGGCGGTGTCTAATCATCGACCGGGCGGAAAAGCGGCGGACAGTCTTCCCGTCCGCCGTGGGTACCTCCCGCCAACATAATCAGACGGGGGGTAATTTGCATGCAGGCGGTGGATAATGGCGGGTGGATCGCCACCGCCATAAGGGCGGTGGCAATCCACCCGCCATTATAATAGACCCCTTGGTTTTGCGCTTGGGAAACTGCAATGTACCTTTTGGATCTCACTGGTGGAGTACGGGACTGTTCGTTTTGTTTCCCTTTATTTATTTTTTTGTTCGGCAACTCAGCGGATATTTTGTAACCAGTCCCATTTGTTGTGGGTTTCTTGGACGCTTTCACAAAACGTACAGAGACCGCACCGGCAAAAGAAGGGATCCTTTATTTTTAGCGGGTTTTTCTGTATTGACTTTCCCGCAATAGAGAAGGTGGGGTTTTACTCATACTTGTGTTCTGGACTTACCGGAAACCCCATTTTGGATGAGGTGTTTTCCAGACATGGTAAGAAGTTAAAACAACACTACCATAACCACTACTTAAGAGAGTTTGACTGTTGTTCTCCTTAAGTACCTGATTGTTCTTTTTCTTTGTCTACAGCTTCTCAGAGCTGCTGTCTCTACTCAGTGATTCATCGGCTAGTGGAGAGGGGGAGCAATGTCCTGAGGGTCTGCATCCTGTGTTTTCCCTTCTCTGGATGTTCCCCTTTTTTCCCCATCCCCATCTTCTCTCTGTGCCTTCTCTCACTATTGCTCTGATTCATATATGTGAGGGGTAGTGGTTAAGGCACGGGTAGTGAATGGGACCTACTTCGCTCCTGCAGCGTGGTGTGTGCTCGTAAGTGCTGACAGAACATGGTTGTATTTCTTTTATTAATAACATATAGGAAGAGGTGTATCTGGTATGTAAAAAATGTATATTTTTTTCTAGTTGCACCGACCACCAGTTGTGCTACAGAGGCGTTTGGAGAGGAGACACAGCGGAGGCATGGATAGCAGTGGTAAGTCACTTTGCTTGTTAATTGACAATTACTATTATACTCACTACAAGGGGGACTCATGAACCCCTGTTTGAGCTGCTACAGCAGTGGTTGAGCTCTTATTGCCTTTTCTATCTGCAACTCAGCAAAAGCTCACATAATGAATGCTAAAAATGATGGCTTGATGGAAATGGGAAAAAGCAGAAGGTTAAAAGAAAGGAGGAGTGAACTGGTATATGAGTGAAATGATGCATGGGTTGGTGAAAGGATGTGTCTGTGGGTATTGGGTAAATGCATGGATGGATGAAAGGATGATTGAAAGGGTGGTTACTGAATGAATGGGTACATGGATGTATATATGGATTGTAAATGTTGGTTAAAGTCTGGATGAGAGAAAGTAAAGCTTACATCATGATGGCTATTACTGGGTGAATATAGACGAATGAAAGGATGAATTAATAATTGCTTGGATAAAGAAATAAGGGAGGTCTTCTCGAGAGGGCGTGCTCACTTACTTTCCTTACTTGGTTTTTATCAAAGCTGTGCTTCAAAGTGGAGGTATGTTAAGTTTTGGTCTACTCCCTTGACTCACTGAGAAGAGAGGCAGATATGTATCCCACCCATCATAATTCATCATCTCCCTCCCTGCCCATGACATTTTGACACCCATGACCTAAGTGCAGCATCATGACTGCTGTATTGGCTGAGCAATGTATGTGTGCTTCAGTTAATGTAGCATTTACAAAGTTTTCAATTAATTACAAACCAAACACAAGGTGTGTTTCCTTCACCCACTCAGCAGTTCTTAGTACTTCACTCCATTATTCTTTTCTAAATTCTGTCCCTGCCTACAAAAATATTTCAAAATACATTATTGGCATGTGCCATATTTTTATGGCCATGTGAAGTTATTCATAAATACATTTCCCCCTGGGGCTTCCTGGTCCTACGCCCGCGAGGAATGCCTAGACCGCACCTTCACTGCAGCGGACAGCGAGCTTCTTTGAAGACCGCAGATGGTGTGCAGATCCGGCCATGGACGCAGAGGGTCTAGCATGGGAAGAAAGCACTCTCAGATGACTGGAGCACCCCCCTTGCACCAGTAGATGAGCGGCATTGAGGCTGGGTACAGAGACTGTGCTGGGTCCACAAGGGGCACGGAGGCCCTCCTCCCCTCTCCAATATTCTGTGCCTCCGACTCGCACCAAGTCAGTGTACATTTTGGATCTCAGCTGCCCAAAACCACCAAAATCACCTGCAGTACATGAGAAATAATCATACAGAGGTGGTTGAAGGCCCTGGTGCCTTTTCCACATACTAATAAAACAGAGTCTGCCCCAGGATCAAAATGGCCAGCCCATGAGTCAATCAATCAATCAATCATAGCATTTGTAAAGTGCACTACATACCCGTGAGGGTCTCAAGGCGCTAGGGGGGGATGCTGCTACTGTTCGAAGAGCCAGGTCTTGAGGAGTCTCCTGAAGGTTAGAAGGTCTTCGGTCTGCCGTAGGCGGATGGGGAGGGTGTTCCACGTCTTGGCGGTGAGGTGGGAGAATGATCTGCCGCCGGCGGTCACTCTTCAAATGCGGGGGATGGTGGCGAGGGCATGGTCTGCGGAGCAGAGCTGGCGGGTGGGGGTGTAGAGGCTGAGTCATCTGTTGAGGTACGCTGGTCTGGTGTCGTGGAGTGCCTTGTGTGCATGGGTGAGGAGCTTGAAGGTTCTCCCCTTGTTGATGGGGAGCCAGTGCAGGTCTTTCAGGTGGGGTGTGATGTGGCTGTGGCGTGGGGTGTCCAGGATCAGGAGAGCGGAGGTGTTCTGGATGCGTTGGAGTCGTTTCAGGAGTTTGGCCGTGGCTCCTGCGTAGAGTGCGTTGCCATAGACCAGTGTGCTGCTGACGAGGGCCTGGGTGAACGTCCTTGAGTAGGCCTCAGGCTCTAGCAAGGGAAAGAGGCACTGGTAAGGGAAAGAGGGCCAATCACTTTGGGAACCAGAACTAAAAATAGGACTAGGGTGGTTACTGCATGCAAAGAAGTGGCCATATTTAAACGTACATCAATACAGTGTCTGGAAAGTATTAGAGACGCTATTCTTAGCAATTATTTCTTAGAAGTGCTACGCATTGCATTTTGCCCACCATTTTCTTAGATTAAAGGGAAAACCCAAAGGAAGCAGAAAGAAACATATATATTTAAAATCGTCATATGCTCTTTCTCCATTATGGCAGGAACAAGCTTGAAATCAGCAGGAATTAACTCCTACTCTATAATATACTCCCCCAACCTCACCAGGACCGCTATTATAAACACAATTTTCAAAGAAGATACTCGGAGACTCTGAACTCTGACCCGTACTATAACATGGAAAAAGGCATCATTGTAAATGACCTAATATTATTCACCAGATAAATAGCAATATGGCACAAAACCATAATAAATTTATTAAACTTGCTAGAAACAAGAAAAATTCAGTATGGCACCAAGTTACTGACCTAATATTACTCACCAGATAAATAGCAATATGGCACAAAACCATAATAAATGTATTAAATTTGCTAGAAACAAGAAACATTCAGTATGGCACCAAGTTACTGATCGCTCACTGAATCATGGCTCAATGAAGCATCTTTGCCTTGCATGGATTTATTGGTTCCTCCAAACTATAAAATCGGCAGACTAGACAGACAAATGAAAAAGGGGGAGGTATCTCTTGCATTCACCGCTTCAACCTCTCCATTACTCAACTTTGCTCCGATCCTCTTGACTCCTGTGTATATCTCATACTTTATTTATTTATATTTATTTATATAAAGTTTTGTATAGCGCGAGCAAGACCCTAGTGGGTATCAGAGCGTTTTACATGATGAGGAGAAGGGTATCAGTTGGGCTGATAAACAAAAGATACATGCACCCCTGAAATTGACCTGTGCCATATGTTGCGCACACACATGCCCTAAAGGCATGTGTGTGCACAACATGAAACTTTGAAAAATGCACAAAAGTGCATTTTTCAAAGGTTTAGCAAATTACCATGAAGTCCAACTTCATTGTAATTTGCGCCCCCTATTAACGAAATCGCTAATTTTATTACTTTAATACATTGCATTTAAGGAATCTCAATTTGCGATTACCCTTAGTCTTAATGACATAACAGTAATTGACATTGCTGGAGTTCCAAAATAAATCTATGATTAATTTAGGACAAAAACACAGACAAATGTCTGTTTTAGATACCACCAATACTATGGTGCTAACATGATCTTCGAAAGTGGAAGTGTGCAATACTTGCCCTAAATTGTAGCCCGTTACTGAAGGGATTGAGCGGGCCTCTTCTAGGGTGGATTGCAGTGTTTGTCCCTTTGAGAAATTTGTGAAAACAATGGGATAAAACAGTGCGTTTTAAAGCACAGGTTACACATGAACTTTCCAAAACGCCAGAGGTTCTGAAGGGGTGCACATTGAATATTCAAGTCCTTTATAGTTTGCCAAACCAATGAAACCTGATGTTCCACAGAAGTTGTCACCATCCTTTTCAAAATTTGCTGTTGGTACCCCACATTTTTTTAAATGATATTCTTTTTGCATTTTATCATGCATGGTTCCATGACAAAAAATAAATACAATATGCCAATGCTAAAATGTTGTCATTAATATTATCCATATATCTTGGGAAATCCATCTGTTAAAGAATTAACTCTGGTATGTCATGGCCAGCATTTAGTCATGGTTACTCCCTCACCTATATGCCATGTCTGTCACCCATTATGAAAGGAATTACTGCTACTGCGCTAGCACCAGCATTTTGCCATGGGAGACCCCATGGATAGAATTTCCTCGAATATGCCAGCTCCAGCATTATGCAAGGGTACCCCAATTGCCTCCAGTAAACCAGTGCTAGTATTTTGCCATGGGTGCTTCTCTAAGCCAAGAATTACCTTCAGTATTCCAGTACCAATGGAGACTCGCAAGCATAGCACCACATTTCTTACTCACGCTATCTTACATTCACTAACTCAAACTCATCCTTACTCCCTCACACCCATTTATTAATTCACACTCATTTGCATTCACTCATTCATTTACACTCACTCTTCCACTCACCGTTACTCTCTCAATTATTCTCACTCACTCTAACTGACACTCTAACTGACACTCTCAACTTAATCTGACCCACTCATACTTTCTCAAACGTACTTGCATTAACCGCTATCCTCAGCCTTAATACATATAAATCACCCTTATCGTAGGCTCTAAAAAGCCCATAGGGCAGGGTGCATTGTACTGCATCACGACCAGCCTTTGCTTTTGATTTTGCCCCAGTTTTGTGTTACCAGGTACCCTTGGTTAGACAGGCACAGGTTAATTTAGTGACTTTTGTGGTTCACCCTGACAAAAATTGTGCTTGTAGCCAATTTCAATTTTTTTACATTTATGAACTGTAATGAAGGAAATTCCAAGAAATTGAATGATTCTATATGAATCCTGTTTTAATCCCAATGCATTCAACCCAACATAAACCGTCGAACCCTCTACTTTGGATCGCAGATCTTTTCTAGAGCTGTCATATTAACGTTATGAGTAGTGCTCTCCTACCTCCAAGTTATTAAGCACATTGTTTCCAGTTCTAGAGTTTCATGTAAAAACGAATTTATTTTGAGTGTTATGGCATTGGTTAGCTTCCTCTGCATTAATTAGACAAACAAACCTGAAAACCAGGATTTGCAGGTGAAACATTAAGGACAGTAAACAGAGTGACCGATTTGGTTTTGGCAGATGAGATACTCCATCACAAATGTGATGGATATCTGTTATGCAGTATTACAAGTGCCATAGGATATAATGCACTTGCATGGCGAGGTTAGGTATATCTGTCACATGTGATGGAATGTACCATCCGACAAACTCTATATCAGGCCCAGCGTCAGTGTCTGTGATAATACAGAATAAAGTGGTAACCCTAGGGCTTGAGTAACAGTTCATAGACACTGCTAGAAAGAGAAATATTGGGGACTTGCAAAGGAAAAGCAACCAAACTTGGTGTAGAAAGTTATTAGAAACAATAAAAAAATTGGCCTCCTGCAAGAAAGCAAAATTGGAGTGGGCCTAATTGAATTGCCGGCGATATGGGAGTGACACAAGGAATCCAAATTGCAAAAACATAGATTGACTATGAAATGGTTGCATGTTATATTTGAATTTTATGAATGTAATGCATTAAAGTATAATCAAAAATAACACTTTCAAGCATGTCTGTTTGTTTGTAATGTTCTTTTAAATACTTTATTCCTCATTTTAGAATATTCAGTCTCGTTATTTCTATGTCTTTGAATAAAATAGGTTTCATCACAAGAACCTCTGATAGTGTAGCAAATGATTAACATTTTGGAAGTTAGCAATGAGCCAACCCATAATTGTCATGCAAAGAGGCAAATCTTCCATGCATTTATTTTAAATCACCACTTTTAAGTTACACATAAAATGCAATAGTTACTTTTGAAAACTATTCCACACCTAACAAAATTTGGCTTAAAAAACAATAATCTTCAATTGCAGGATTATTTTGAGTGGTTCTCAGACTAATTATAGGCGTGCAGTTATTTCCAGGATACTCCATAAAATACTAAAAAGTGTACGTTTTCAAATGCCCGTCAGGAGTAGTACGCACTATATATATGAAATTTAAAATGAGCACATGCTCAATGTCAACCTTCTGGAAAATTCCTCTTTCAATATTTTCTTTTTTTAATAACTCTTTTTTATTAAACCTTACTGATCACAACATCATACAGTCACATACATTGCCATTGCACGATTCCAAATATATGTTAGCTGCGTATCACAGTTTACCTTTCAATAGGACATGCTAAGTTACAGTTATTATGGTGAGGTTGGTTCGTCATGGGGGGTAAGGGCAGGTGGTTCACAGATGTGTCCACGATAAGCATTCCATTTGTTCCATATGGCAGTCCATTTTTGGGGGCAGCCACGTGCAATGTATACTGTTTATTCCCTGATCATGCACCATTCCATGTTAGCCTTCCAGGCCTCAAGTTTTGGTGACATTTCTGCCCCGCACAATTGTGCGATGTTTCTTTTTGCTACCATTCGACCCAGGGAGGCCCATAATTTGTCTTTGTTGTTGAGATCCGTGGGTTGCCATACATTCAAGAGACACCTTTTTGCTTCAGGCCTAATCACAGTTTCTAATACCTCGCTCATGCAGTCATGTACCCTCTTCCAATATTTCTGGATATCACCACATTCCCATATAATGTGCTTAAACGAGCCTTCTTGACCACACAGTCTCTTGCACTTTCCATCTGTCGCCCTACCCATTTGCGCTAGTATAGGTCTAGAGATTTAGGGGCATATGTATGGACAAGCCCTTTTTCGATTCCTTAATAGCGATTTTTAGCGAATTGCTATTAAGGAATCGCAAAATGCTATGTATGTAGGAATCGCAATAATAATATGTGCGATTCCTTAATATTCCCTAATTGCGAATCGCAAATTGCGATTCGCAATTAAGCAATACCTTCCCATTCATTCTTATGGGCATAGAGGCCCATAGGAGTGAATGGGAAGACATTTTCAATTTGCGATTACTAATTAGAGAATCACAAATTTAGAATGCGATTTCAAGGCTGCAAGGGTGTCATAAGGACACCCTGATGCATCCCTGAAATGAGCATGTGTGCACATGTGGCGCACATACATGCCCTAAGAGCATGTATGTGCGCCACATGGCACTTTGAAAAAAGCAAAAAAGTGCTTTTTTCAAAGAATTGGTAAATTACCACCAACTGTCAGTAGGTGGAAATTTGCGATTTCTTATGCCAAATTCGCACAACTTAGGTGCTTTCAACATTGCATTTAAGGAATCGCAATTTGCGATTCCCTAAATGCAATCGCAAAATAGAGAATAGCAAATTTTGCAATTCTCTCATTTGTGATGCCCTTTTGGGATGATACATCCCAAAAGGCCTTTTCCCGTTCGCAAACGGGCCGATTTTGAGAATCGGCCCGTTTGCGAACCGGAAAAGGGCTTGATACATATGCCCCTAAGACTCTATGTAAAATATTTAGTTGGACGAGGCGTAGTCTGGACGAAATTGCCACCTACAGTGAGGAGGCCACTTCCTCCTGCCACTCCTCGTCTTCCAGCTCCAACCCATCCCTCTCCCAGTGCTCTTGTATCAGTCCAAGAGGCTCTGCAGTGTTATTGATTAGTTTTTTGTAGGCAAGGGAGATGGCTTTGTTTGGCAGGTAACCATCCAATAGTCTGTCTTCTAATGGAGCGGATTCCAGTGGGGTGGTCACCACTGGCAGATTCAATATAAGGGCATGTCGGACCTGCAGGTATCTAAAATATTCTGTGTCTGCCAGCTGGTGTTTAAGCTGTAGTGATGCAAACGTGACCACCTCACCTGCTTCCCATAGGTCCCTGATCTGTGATAGCCCGATGAGATGCCATTTGTCAAATCCCTTTGACATCCCAATGTACCCAGCTGTTCCGAGTCCGATAGTGGGGTGGCTAGCGTGAGTTTCCGGTCCCACCCCAAGCTGCGTTTTGCTGCGGGCCATACCTGGACTGAGTGTTTAGTTGGTCCCGTTAAAGGATACCTTTGGGGTCTGGAGTAGAGCGCTCTGTTATGATTCCAGCCATCGCAATCTATCCATTCTATACCCAGGGTCGTCGCCAAGGCAATAAGTGCAATGATTTATAGCAGCCAGTTGGGAGGCCCAATAATACTTTCTAATATCCAGAAGTCCTATTCCCCGTTGTACCATCCAAATGTGACTTTGTGTAAAGCTATACTGGGTCTACCATCCCACAGCAGTTCTCTCTGAAGGCCCTCTATCTCCTTGAAATATCTAGCTGGGGCCAGATCTGGGAAGTTCTGCAGGACATAAAGGAAGCGCGGCAGGGACATGATTTTAAATAGCGCTGTTCTTCCCAACAGTAACAGCAGCAGTGCCCTCCAGCTCGCAACGTCCCGCTTCAGTCTCTGCAGTGGGGGAAGGAGATTGCGCTCATAGCGGAGAGTAGCGTTGGAGGTGATAAAGATTCCCAGATATTTAAAGCTCACTCTTGTTATTTGAATAGGACAGCCCTTAGGCGGGGAGGGAGGATCTCCATGAAGAACATAGAGCAGGGACTTGCTCCAATTGATCTTGTACCCCGAGTTGTTCCCAAAGTTTGGGAAGATGTTAAGTACTTCATGGAGCGATATTTTCGGGGAGGCAAGATATAAAAGAATGTCGTCAGCGTATAATGAGATGCGGTCCTCCTACCCCTCCATCCACTTGAGTCCCCTGATCATTGGATCTCTGTGGATCCATGCCGCTAATGGCTCCAGGGAGAGCACGAAGAGTAAGGGTGAGAGCGGACAACTTTGGCGGGTCCCTCGGCCAAGAGTGGATATCTCTGATTTCTTATTGTTGACTACTACTTGTGCTGGAGCAGGGTTTTCTATTGAAAATTTATTGAGATTTAAACTCCAGTTCATGTTATATGTCATGATTAAAATTACTAATTTATAATCATTAATATTAAGTTTGTTGAAAGTCTTGATTAACCAACATTACTAATGAAGAGAAAATTACACGCGAGAATGCATATATGTTGCTTTATTAATACGTGAACTAAATTGATGGGCAAATTAATTAAATGAGTGTCGCAAAAGTGCTATTTGTTTCGTGTTTGCGCTTTTAAATAACGTGCTCTAATGCTTCTTTGCGTTGCAGTAGGCTAGATAAT
Source organism: Triturus cristatus (assembly GCF_964204655.1). Taxonomy (NCBI): domain Eukaryota; kingdom Metazoa; phylum Chordata; class Amphibia; order Caudata; family Salamandridae; genus Triturus; species Triturus cristatus. The sequence goes on along the minus strand of NC_140592.1, from coordinate 1,080,081,352 downwards.
TACATACACATAAGGGTATTAGTGGGAATTAACACTGTATAATCATTACGATGTGGTAACGTTGTTTTGTGTTTCTTTTAATTAAGATAGTCCGTTCTGGCCTAAAACAAGATGGCCGCTATTTACAGCCTGCACTCGAGTGACTGAGATTTGACAAAAGGCCTTGCTGAACATGGTTGAAAGTCATCTGACCACAGCCTCTGTCTGAATTAAAAGCTTCCGTGAGGACAGCAGCTCCGGGCTTGCTGCCAAGTGCCCTTGGAGGAGAATAAAACCACAATGAACTTTGATAGTATGCGGTGGCTCCGCTATGGTTCCAAGGAAGAGCATTCATAAATGTATCGTTCACTCAGCTCGAGTTTCCTTCTTCCGTGTTTTTATTTTTGTGATTTTCCTGAGCGGAGGTTTTTCTAAATGTTGCTAAGACAACATCCTTTCCTGCTCGCTCTGCTCAGTGGCTCAACGGACGTTCAGTGTTTATTTGTTACTTTTATTTTGCTAGTTTGCTAGATTTTGCTATTTATTGACATTTCATTTGAACTAATTTATATAAACAACCATTTGTTTGAATTCCAGGGTCGGGTGGTTATTTCTTTGTCATTTATTGAGTTACAGATGTATTTCCTATGTTTAAAATCATGACTCAGGACAATTTCTTTATGGTCGCATTGACCTCGCTTTAGGTGCAGATTGGTTTAGGTTTCTCTCCTCTATTCAGTGTGGATAGAGTAATAGAATGAATGTCAGTGTGATGGGCCCTAGCGTATGATGAGTGTATGTGCGTGTGACTGTGGATTTACTCTGTCCGTGGAAGTAGGGAGATTTAATATGCGCCGATCTGCAGCAGTTTCCTGGTAGCAGAGGATGAGTGTATGTGCGTGTGACTGTGGATTTACTCTGTCCGTGGAAGTAGGGAGATTTAATATGCGCCGATCTGCAGCAGTTTCCTGGTAGCAGTATGATGGTTTTAGATTATTGTCTTGATCTGATATATTGCTTGTACAAAGGCTTTGATTTATTGATTTATTGATTGATGTTGGTATATGTACTAATACTATATGTTGAGGTCGTCGTATTGAGTTCTATGTAGTGTGTACGGCTTCTGGAACGTGGGGAGCTGGTGACGGTTCCGTAGTAGGGCAGAGGGAAGTGAGTGCTGCTCTCGGGAAAGACGGGATTGTTGGCCCTGTACGTATGCGGGGAAAAACGTGTGACAATTGAAGTTGCGCGTCACATTGTCCGGGTTCGGAATCAGTGACATCGTCGTGTGTTACTATTAGGGACATATTTTCGGTATAAAAGGAGTGCGTATGGTAGCGAAGGTTATCTGTGAAACTCTGGTCTTAAGTCCCAGGGATCCGTAAGGTTCGCCGTTAAAGCTTACTGCTGGAGTAGTAATAGGTATTCTCTGAGCTTGTCTGAAGGACTGGGCAGAGGTAAGCGCTGCTTGGTTAACGCGTGTTATAATTCTGTAGTGGGACAGACTGTTCGCTGTTCTCGGGAAAAGCAGGATTCTGTGTGCATGTGCTACATTTTCTGGTGTGAAAGTGCGTGAATGTATGAGCATTTAATTGATTGTGAGACTTTTAGGAGCAGTCCTAGAGGAAACAGTTAATGGATGCACGTTAGAAGGGCAGAGTAGAGGGTTGTGCTACTGTGTCAACGAAAGTAATAATTCCGTGGTAGAGCAGAGGTAAGCGCTGTTCTAAAGAGAATCGGAATTCTTGTGAGAAAGACTTTTCTTTACTATTATGTGGTTAGCGAAGCAGACAATGGAGATGTTTATATGTAGTAACTAATAGATTTTGTAGAATCTGAAACGAAGTCTACTGAGAAGGCTTTGTAAAAGAGGGGTAGACGAGTGACAGGAGGCAGAGCAGAAGCGTTTGCAGCGACTGCTGACGTCATACAGACCGCGCTGTGATTGGGCAGTGGATCAGGACAGTGCTCGCGCTGGGATTGGTGCGTTGGTGTGAGCCGCGCAGGGATTGGAAGGAGTACAGGGTGACGTAGACGCTCCAGGATTGGTGCGTTAGTGTGAGTCGCGCTGTTATTGGACAAAAGATCGTACAGTTGCGGAAAGGACTAGAGGGTTGTAGTAAGCGCGAAAATGTATTATCAACCGGAGGAAAAGAAAAAGAAATCCTTGTTCGGTAAAATTAAAAGGTGGTTCGACAAGGATAAGAATATAATAACTAGAGAAGGTGAATTGCTTCCTCCGACAAGAACTCCTGCATCCTTCATGGTTGCGAAATATGGGTATCATACCTGTATATGGTTAGATAACTGGGCTAAGTATACTAAAGAAGATGGTGTCTTAGCGTTCCCGGAACATGGTTCATTTAATCTGGCCGTGTTGAGAAATTTACGGGAAAAGATGATGTGTCTAGAGCCTAGACCAAGGCCGACACAGTTCGAGGCGTTGGTGGAATGGGAAGAAGAGGTGCATGAGCGAGAAAAGCAGAGGAGTGGAGGCAATTATAGGTACATGTTCGGGAGGAAATATGATCGTGAGACTCATCATGATCGAATGAGGAGATGGCGAGATGCTAGTATGTCAGAGGGATTATATCCTATGAGAACTGTTGAAGAAGCGGAAGGGAGGAAAGGTGCAGAAAAGGTGCCTGATACAGAAGTGAGAAGGTATGGGCCTAATGATTATGAGGATGAGGTCTTGGATGACATGATTTACAAGAGTAGATAATGATAGCACGTTCCTGAATAGGAAAATGTCTTTCGTTTTGCACTCAATCTCAGAGATGTGATCTCTTTTGTGAAATTAAACTCAGGTAAATCGGAATTTATTCAAGTATAACTTGAGTTTATTAACCGTTGTTCAAAGTTAATGAAGTCAAAGAATTGTATTCATTCTTTATCAATGCATCATATATCCAACTGCCCAATGCATTTCGGGCTTTTTTAAGCCCTTCTTCAGGGGCGGTACTCTGAAAGGATAAGGTATAGGGTTCAGTATATATATACATTTTATAAACACTCAATGGAAAAGAACAATTTTTATCCAAACAATTATACAGTAGATTTTGATTGTAACAAACATGATCATGTTGAAACAGTATTAAAAGTAATACGTTCGTAATAAGTAAAAAAAACACAATGCCAATGTTGGTAATTACCAAAATGGAGGTACACTACACATCAAAGTGATGTGAAAATATCCACTTGTTTTACATGTTAAAACAACATACTGTGATGTGCATTTACCAAGGTCATAGGAAATAGTGAAGCCGAAATGGACCAAGAAAGTTTGGGTGGTAGTGTAAGTAAAAAAAATTAAATGAAAAAATGAAAATGCCATATAGGACAAAGTAATGTGGTGTGTTTTTGCCAAAATTGTAGGAAAAAGTAAAGACGAAATAAAAAGAAAAATCTGGATGGTGGTGTGGGTAACAAAAATACATACAGCGTGGTGCCTTTTAAAAGAATACAATCACTATCTGACAAGTAACGGAAGATCAAACTTACAGTTGGTATGGTGATGTATAGATTCTCCTGAACCCAGGAGAATCAAATCGGAAACGCTCCGGTAAGTGTAATGGATGGTAATCTTGTGATATATAGACATGTGATAAGGAAAAGTGCGGGAAAAAGAGAACTACAAAGAAAACAGACTTGTAGTTCCAAGAGGTAATCATGTGATATGTGATAAAGAAAAATGCGGGAAAAGGAGAACTACAAAGAAAACAGACTTGTAGTTCCAAAAGGTCAATAAAGTTTAGTGAAACTACACGTGCAAACAAAATATAAAATAATAAACAAAAGTGAGTGCAGTTAAATCTGTAAAGGAATTAGGCCAAAAGTAAAAAGAAAAATGGAATAGACAGCGTGTGACACCGAAGAAACACATGTAATTCGAGTGATTCGAACCAAAAGCGATAGTTCAAAAAATGTAAGATATTACCAAATCCTGGAGCTTGTAAGGGAGCGTCAATGTAATAGTGCAATAGTACATGTGTATAAGATGAAATTAGTAAGTAAAATAAAATAAAATAACTGTAAGGTTCAACATGAACTGTAAAGTTACACAAGGTACTAGGGTACCACAAGTCGGGTGGAAAGTTCAAATCTCCAATTTAAGGTGAATAAAGGAGACCTTAGTTACAGAAAACAGCCCAGATCATAACGCTCGTTGAGACCTTTCGGATGTATGGAATTCAGCTTGTGGATCCAAAATGTTTCTCTTTGTAATAGATATTTACTATTGTCACGACCCCTCAGCTGGGGAATCTGTTCAAGAACCAAAAATCACAGTTGACAGATGTTATGCTGATGCTGGTGAAAATGAGTTGCGATTGGTGATTTCGCCTGTTTGGTACGTATATTGCTTTTGTGTTCATTGATCCGTATACGGATTTTTCTCTCAGTTTTGCCCACATAAACCAAACCACATGGACATTTCAACATGTAAATGAGATTCTGACTATTACATGTGGCTGTAACCTTGAGTTTGATCGTGTTACCTTGTGAAGGATGTTGGATGTTGGTACCTTTGATGATAGAGTTACAGTTACCACAGTTGAGACATGGTAAAGTACCTTTGAAAGAGCTGGTAGTGAGTTCATCAGCTTTAGACAATATTTGTTTGATGTTGCGTGATCTTTGGTAAGCAAATCTAGGTGATATTTCAAAAATGTTATTGAAATCCATTTCCATGCTTAACATAGGCCAATACCTGAGGATGGTTTTTTTTATGTTGAAACTTTGTGTGGAAAATTTTGACACAAATGTCATTCGTTGATCTGAAGTTTTTGGTGGTTTGGGTGAAAGAAGCATCTGTCGGGTAGATTTGTTAGACTTCAATATGGCGCTGTCAAGAACTTTGGTAGGATATTTTCGTTGTTCAAATTTGGAAATGCAAGCGGATTTGCTTGATTCAAACAATTCATTGGTACTTGAGATTCTTTTCAATCGTAGTAGTTGTGAGTAGGGCAAATGATTCTTGAGAGATGGTTGGTGGAAACTGTGAAAGTGCAGGAGATTATTGCGGTCAGTAGGTTTAGTGTAAACCTCAGTGGTGAGGTTTCCTTGGTATAATGTGACCTTGGTATCCAGGAATGTTATCGATTCTTTGTTTATACAGTGAGTGAATTGAATTCGTTGGTCAACTGTATTAAGTGATTCAATTAATGATTCCAGATGATCAATTGAGCCATTCCATAAGATAAAAATGTCATCAATGTATCTTTTATAAAGGGTAAGATGTTGGGTCCACTCGTGTTTGCAAAGTATGTTGTCTATTTCAAAACGGTGCATAAAGAGGCTCGCGTATGTTGGGGCGGCACAATTGCCCATGGAAGTTCCGGAGCATTGAATGTAAAATGTTCCTGCCCATTCGAAGTAGCTGTGATAAAGGGTGAAATGCATGAGTTCCATCAGAAATACTTTGAGATTCTCTGGTTTGTCTGTGGTCATCAGAAATGACTCGATTGCCTCAATGCCTTTATCATGGGGTATGGAAGTGTAAAGTGAGTTTACATCAATGGTACATAGGACGGTTTCCATGGTTATCAAATTTTGAATGGACTCCAGGATATTGAGAAAATCAGTAGTGTTCTTAATGTAGGTAGTCATCGACTGAACAGAAGCTTGTAGATGTTTGTCCAAGTATTTCCCTACGGGTTCATGTAGTGAGTTCACTGTAGACACAATGGGTCTGAATGGCGGTCTTGTGGCGTTTTTGTGCATTTTGGGGAGCATATAGATATAGGGTGTAGATGGGTTGCTTTTGATCAGATATGTTTTGTCTTCGTCGTTGATGACACCCTGTTCTAAAGCTGTATTAAGGATGGTTTTGAGCACAATCATGAAATCATTGGTTGGATCCGTTGGGGTGGGCATGTATGTATCTGAATTGTTGACGTGATCATTTACATTTTTAGTGTAAAAGATGGTATCCATAATGACCAGTGCTCCACCTTTATCGGCTTGATGTATGGTAATCTCTGGTTTGTTTGCTAATTCTTTTAAGGCTTGTTGTTCCTTTTTGGTTATGTTAGAGTATGCCTTTTTGTTATGGTAGCCAATTTTTTTGAGTTCTTTATTAACGATTGTTTCGTAGGCATCCAATACTTTATGACTCATGGGTGCTGTGAAGGTGCTCCTGTTGCGAAGTCCCATTAGGGTGTTCTTCCGTGGTACATCTGGAATGTTAAGGATGTTTTGAAAGTAGTGTTTAAGTCTCAGTAGACGCATGAATTTAAAGAAACTTATATCAGTTTCTAATTGATTGGAATGGTAAGTGGGAACAAAGGAGGTTCCTTTTTGAAGTGTAGCAATCTGGAGTTGTGTAAGATTATAAGAAGAGATGTTTATCACGAGGTTTTCTGACTGCGCGTACTCTTGGCCACTGATTTTGTTGATGTTTTTCCTCCTGGATCTCCGGGTGGCCTTGTGCCTGCCTCTAAAAAATGAGATTGTCCCGAACTGCTGGTTGTTGGGCCTTCACTGGCTGTGTGCTGTGGGTCTCCTGTCTCTGTTGATCTAAGATTTGGTTGTGAAGTTTGGGGTGCTCTGGTTGTCTTATCTCTACTGGATGAGTCATCGGAAGATGTAGTGTCTATATCCGATCTTTGTCCTGTGTGTTGACGTTGTTGTCTTTTGTAAGCATAGGCTTCTGCCCATGTGTAGACCTCTCCTAATTTATAATCCGTACTGTCACGTTTAAATTTTCGTGTTTTCCTTTCATTAATCTCTTTAGTATATTCGTCAAGTTGTTTGTTAAGATCTGCAAGTGTTGCATTCCAATCAATGTCAGAGATTTTACTAGAAATTTCTTCACGAAGTTCATCAATTTCTTTCTGAAGGTCTACAAGAAGTTTGGATAACTCTTCTACTATTAATAATATTAGATCCAGTGAACACTTATTGAGTATTGCTTCCCATTTTTCTGTGAACCGTGGATTGTTTTTGCATAGAGTCGATTTAAGGGCTATTCTTAACCCTCTTGGGATCCTTTGTACCTTGTGGTAACGTATTAATGTGCTTGCATGGAGCTTTTGGTTGATGGCTCGTTTGGAGGTATATAGTAACTGTCTGATGTTAGATTGAACAGTTGTTGTACTGTGACTGGACCCTGTGGTATCCTCAAAGAGTGCATAAATGCGTTGAGTTTCTTCATTTCTATACGTGAACGTTTGTGTTCTTCGTTCAGAGGTATTCTCTGCTTCATCCATTTATATGTTGGTGCGCTTTCCGTGTCACTCAGGAAAGGGGACTCATATGAAAAGCTAGAACAGAAGTTGCGCACTCAAAATTTCTCCAGGAGAAATTTTGAGTGCGCAACTTCTGTTCTAGCTTTTCATATGATTTACAAGAGACCACCTCCATATAGACCAGAACCAGAAGAAAGCACGCCAGTTGCTACTCCGATAAGAGATACTTTGCGAATTGTTAAAACTGAGGTTGTGACACCTGATCTGAAAAGTGGTAGCTCTTTCACGGAAAGGGAGAGAGAGAGAGAGCGAGAGAGAGAGAATCAAATTGGTGATGAGAAAACAAGGGAATTAGCCAGAACCACATCTGAGCTGACTGAGAAAATTAGAGAGCTGACGAAAAATCTTGAAGCTGTTACAGTGCCTGTAACAATTGGTCCAGTTGTGCCTATTTTTGATAAACAAAGGATGGGTGAAAATGGTTTGACAGTTCCCTATGTAGGTAATGGTTTGGTTGGTTCTTGCACTTTGGAGGAATCAAGAATGAGGACGGGTGAAAATAATTTGAGGCAGTCGAGACATGACACATGCAGTGGAGGATCAGATGTGCAGCCTAATTCAGGATTGAATACTGGTTGTTTGGGAGGAACGATTTTGGAACCACAGAGGATGGCAGAACAAGTGGGTGCAGTGAAAAAGTCTACTGAAATAACAGCTGAAGATTTGAATGATTGGTTGAAAGTTCTTCAAAAGAAGGATAAAGATTCACAGGCAATTGATGTAGCCAGGTTGCGCATAGAATTGGAGGAGCTTATTGCAGGAACAATTCCTACAGATATACTAAAAAACCATCATGATGGAGAGTTGTTATTTATGTGCAAGAGTATCACCTGGAGGGCTAAGAGTACACATGACAGGTTAAAGGCAATAGCGAGTGAACAAGGAGTTGACATGGATAAGGTGAAAGCTTTGCAGAAACCTTACAGGGTGGATTTCACCGACAAGGATATTGAGAATCTAAATGGTGTTGGTAGAACAGGGCAGATTAAGGAAATGATTGCCTTATTGCGAAAATGGGGTGATGTGGAAAAATGGAAGGATAGGTGGTACAAGAAAAGGGAAGATTCAGTGGACAGGACTTACTCAGCTTTTCCCATGAGAGAAAAAGAGAAAACAGTGGATGCTTATCCTATGAGAGAGATTCCTGGAGGAGGATACGTACATGTCCCATGGACTAGACAGGATATTTTGTCATTTACGAATGATTTCCCTCGATTGAGAGAAAAGCCCGTCGAGAGGTATAGGCAGGTAGACAGGTTTGTGAAATTTTCAAAAGTGCTGTGGATTGACCTGAATAGTCTGTTTGATATAATTGTTCCAGCAGACTTGTGGGCAGAGTGTAAAATCGTTGTAGATTGGCCTGCTAAGGAGTACCCAAGAGATCCGAAAACAGGAGCACCAGATCCAGAGGTAATGAAGAAGTACGAACAGGTTATAGTGTTCCTGAAAAATAAGGTACCCCCGAAAGAGACAGACTGGGTTAAGATAGATTGAACACATCAGGAAGCAAAAGAATCAGTTCATGCTTTTTACGAAAGGCTGATACTGGCTTTTAAACAGTTCAGTGGAGATGAACACCTGGGTGACAAGGATTTGAGTCATTTTGTATACAGATTTGTATATGGCCTGAGACCTGAAATCAGTGAAAGAATACGTGAGCATACAGTTGATTGGCAGAGTAAAAAGATTGATGAAATCTTGAGACATGCAAAGTATTTCAGTGATGAGATTGAGGCAAAACAGAGAAAGCTGAAAGAGAAAGCAATGTGGGCACAGGTGAAGGTTGCTGAAAGACAAGAAGCACAGATGGTGGAACAAGCGAATAATCAAGGAAATAGACCCAGATATGCAGGGAAAGGGAAAGGGAATCTAGAGGAGGCAAAGAAAAAGTTCCCTTGTCACAACTGTGGACAATTGGGGCATTGGAGATCCGAGTGTACCAATCCACCATTAGTGAGTAATGAAAATAAACCCTTAAATAAACAGGTGCAGAACGAAGGGTGTAATCAACAGCAACAACAGCAGAAGGTTGTCAGACAGCAGAGCCAAGAGCCAAAACTGCCCTTGCCGCAGAATAGAGGGTCCCAAAAGTATAACCAGGACTCAGGATTCTACAATGATGAGCAGGTAAACAAACCGAGACGTTCTAACCTGGTACAGCAGTACTGGTTAAAGAATGAGGGGAGTGAGTCTGAAGGGGACTATTGACGGTGCCGAAGAGAGGAGGAAGAGTGCATACTTGGTGCAACTCTAGAAATAGACCAGGCAGGACCATTTGTAGATGGGAAAATAAATGGGGAGAGTGTTACTTTTTTGGTAGACACAGGAGCGACGAGATCAACTGTCAGGTCAGCAGATATTAGAAATCTTCCTCTCTCGGACGAAGCAATCCAAGTGGTTGGTGTAGCCAATACACAGATTAAGACTCGTCTTACTGAACCAGTAAGGGTAAGAATAGGGAAATTTTCAGACATGCACAGGTTCGTAGTTTGTGACACTAGTCCAGTGAACTTGTTAGGTAGGGACCTATTGTGCAAGATGAATTGTACAATTTTCTGTACTCCGGATGGAATAGCTTTTGAGATACCAGATGAGGATGTTTTGTACCGGATGACTCTAGATAATAGAGAGAGTGAGATTGTTGGTGCATATGCTGTGTTTAATCCAGATGATTTGCCTCAGGAGTTGAGACACACAGTGAAAACAGCGGTTTGGGATTTTACTGGAGAAGATGTGGGATTGATGAATAATGTAGATCCAGTGAAGATTTCAGTGAAAGAGGGGATTGTTTATCCTAATATCCCACAGTACAGATTGACACCAGAAATAATTGAAGGAATAACTCCTATAATTGACAAGATGATTCAACAGGGTGTTTTGAGAGAGTTACTGAGTAGCCCGTGTAATTCACCGATAATGGGGCTAAAGAAACCTAATGGAAAGTTCAGGATTGTGCAATATTTGAGAAAAGTTAACAAAATTGTGGTGGCATGTTGTCCCATTGTGCCAAATCCGTCAGTGATTTTGTATCAAATTCCTCATGATGCCGAGTGGTACACGGTGATTGATTTGTGTCATGCTTTCTTTTCAATTCCATTGCATCATGACAGCCAGCCGATTTTTGCATTTCGGTTTGGACAGCGTATTTTAGCATGGTGTCGTATCCCACAGGGGTATACAGAGAGTCCTTCGATATTCAATCAGTTGTTGAAAAAATCATTGGAGAGTTTGATCATGCCTGAGAGCTCAGTATTAGTGCAGTACATTGATGACCTACTTGTGGCATCGAAGACACGTGAAGCTTGTGAAGTAGATACCATAGCTTTACTGAATCATCTGGCAGATGGAGGGTTAAAGGTATCTCCAGCCAAATTGCAATTTTTGCAAGAAAGAGGTGCATTATCTTGGACACAATATTGAGAAAGGTCTGAGAAAGGTGACCGATGACAGGATCAAAATTATCAGAGGTATGAGAGCCCCGATGACCCAGAGAGAAGTGAGGATGTTTCTGGGGATGGTGGGTTATTGTCGTCAGTGGATAAGTAATTTTTCCCTGATAGCAAAGCCACTGATTAAATTGACCAAAAGTGAAGTGAAAGACCCATTGGAATTGGATGCAGAACAAATGGCAGCATTTGAAGAGTTAAAGAGCAGAATGTGTGAAGCTCCTGCTTTGGGAATGCCAGACTATGAGAAAGAGTTTGAGTTGTACTGCAGTGAGAGAAATGGATGTGCACTTTCAGTGTTAATTCAGAAACATGGACAACTGAGAAGGCCGATTGCGTACTTCTCATCGACACTTGATCCCGTAGCTGTGGGTTTGCCAGGTTGCCTGAAAGCAGTAGCTGCTATATGCAGAAGCTTGGAACAGAGTGAGGGTATAATAATGGGATATCCTGTAAGGGTATTCGTACCTCATGATGTGGCAATTCTTTTGACAAGAAGCAGAACTCAATATATGTCACACAGTCGACTGACTAAATATGAGAAAATCATTCTGGGAGCATCAAACGTGACTCTCGAGAGATGTGTGAATGTGAATCCAGCAACTTTGTTGCCAGATGCTGACAATGTGAATGTTGGAGATGATGTTGATCATGATTGTTTGGATGTGCTTGACTATTGCACAAAACCAAGACCCGACATAAGAGATTTGCCATTGCCAGAGAGTGATCATGTGCTGTTTGTGGATGGATCATGTCTGAGAACTGATGATGGTGTGCTGAGTGCAGCATATGCGGTGTGCAAGGTTTCAGAAGTTATGGAAGCTTCGTCTTTGAAAGGAGTAAGATCTACTCAAGTGGCTGAATTGGTGGCATTGACGAAAGCTTGCAAGATTGGGAAGAATCTGAGAGTGACTCTGATGACTGATAGTCAGTATGGATTTGGAGTGGTTCATGATTTTGGCCAACTTTGGCTACAGAGAGGTTTTTTGACGTCGAGTGGGACTCCAATAAAGAATGCTGAAGTGATTGGGAAATTGCTTGAGGCGATACAGCTGCCTAAAGAGCTAGCAGTTGTGAAGTGTGCTGCTCATGGACAAGGAGATGATTTTGTTACTCTTGGAAATTGTTTTGCCAATGACATAGCACAGTATTGTGCAAAGAACAATAATTCGATTAACAAGGGACGAGAAAAGGAAATGTCTTTTTATTCTGTGATGTTTACTAATGTCCTAGAAACATGGGATGAAGTGAAACAGTTGCAGGATGAAGCAGGAGATGAGGAAATGAGAGATTGGATCAAGACAGGTTGTGCCCCAAGAGAGACAGATCATGTTTGGATCTATAGAGATGGTAGACCAGTCATGCCAAATAGCATGTTGTCAACAATGGCAAGGATGTACCATGGTCAGGGACATCTGGGAAGGGACGCAATGATTAGGTCATTCAAGCAAACCTGGTACAATGCAAAGTTCAGGTTAATTGCAGAGAGCATCTATCAAAGATGTTTGATTTGTCAGCAGTTCAATACTGGGAAAAAGACAGTGGTGAGTCTAGGGACAATAGGCAGAGAAGGAGGTCCTTTTACGAGAAGGCAAATAGATTTCATTGAAATGCCCCAAGTGAACAGATTGAGGTATGTTCTAGTGGTAGTCGGTTTGTTCTCAAGATGGGTAGAGGCCTATCCGACTAGGAGGAATGATGGAATAACAGTTGGAAAGTTACTGTTAAGAGAGTTGATTCCTAGGTACGGGTTCCCAGTGACAATTGAGTCTGACAGAGGTGGACACTTCTACAATGAGCTCATGGGTTTAATTTGTGAAGCATTGAGCATACAGCAGAAGCTACATTGTGCTTACAGACCAGAGGCTTCTGGTGTTGTTGAGCAGATGAACGGCACAATCAAAAACCGAATTGGTAAGATGTGTTTAGCCACTGGAATGAAATGGCCTGATGTCTTGCCTCTAGTACTTATGACTATTAGGTCTACTCCAGATAGAACCACAGGGTTGAGTCCGCACGAAATATTAATGGGACGTGCGATGAGACATGCATTTGTGCCTGTCAACAAGTTGATGACAATAACTGATGACATGATTTTGGATTACTGTAAAGGCCTGGCTGACGCAGTTCATTCTGTGTTTCACCAGGTTGGAGAAGACGCTACCACACTTGAGAAGAAGCAAGCCCATGATCTGAGTCCAGGGGACTGGGTGAGGATTAAGGTGCACAGGAGAAGAAATTGCTTGGTTCCAAGGTGGGGAAGGCCAAGACAAGTCATTCTGACTACGACAACTGCAGTGAAGTGTGCTGGGGTGAAGAACTGGGTTCATGCAAGTCATACTCTGAGAGTTCCAAATCCAAAGGATGGGACTGGTAAGGAGTATTTTGAAGAGTCAGATTCCAGTGATGATGCAGAAACTGAACCAGTGAAAGGGGGGAAGGAGAAAGAGAGTCAGGTGATTCTTTTTTCTTTCCAAGAGAGGCTTCAAGAGGAACATTGAGAGTCTCAGAGGAGAGATCAGATTCTGTAAGAGTGCCTGAAGTTCCACCGAACAGTGGAGAAGAAAGAAGAGAAGAGAGCAATTCCACAGAGACTACGCCTGAATCAGATGTTGAAAATCCACTTGAGATTACACCTGAAGAAGCAGGGTCAGAAGAAGATAGAGAGGGACAGATTGCGGAAGACCCCCGAGGAGGTGTAGGGAACATTCCTGATAAGCTAGGTGAAGGGATAAGTAGACAGCAAGAAGATTGCGTGTCAGAGACCCGAGGAGGGACAGAATTAGGGAAATCTCAATCGGTGGTTGAAAAGACTGTGGAGCAAAAGAGAATTGTTCATGGACAAGAGGCAAATGAGACAGAATCAGATGAGAGTGAGAATGAGAAATCAGAGGGTCGAGTTCTGAGAAAGAGAACTTGGATCGGAGAGAGAAATAATAAAGAAGTGAGACCAAAGAGGAGTGTGAGAGGAGATCTTTGGCCTAACAGGATAAAGAGGCTAAGGTACAGACTGACACGAGCAGGTGCAAGTTCAAGTTCATCGAAAGCTGAACAGGTGAACGAGGTATCGAGTCAGAATCAAGCAAAAGGTGAAAAACAAAAGGTTTCAAAAGAACCGGAGGAGATCAAGAGAATCAGAAAACATAACCAGAAGTATAGGTCACCGGAATGGACGTACGTGGCACTGTCTAATGGCGAAGAGGCAGAGAGTCAAGGAAATCCAGAGGGGACCGTACGTAAAGTGGTTGAGGAGAAAACTGTTGGAATCCTGAAAGTTATCCTGACTGACATTGGAGAAGAGTCGGATGCACAGGATGTTGTTGAAGATCTGATACAATTTGATGTTGCTGAAGAAGAAGTGAAAAGTGATGAAAATCCAAACTGAGTGAACTGAAGGAGTCACTTGGAGAAAAGTGAAAAGAAAAGTCTGAAATTAGCTGTTTGAAATAATCTAGTGTTCTAGTGTTTCGGTAGTGGAGTAGAAGAGGCTAAGTCAAAAGACACTGCCAAAGTAGTAAAATGGCTAACACAGAAAATAATAAAAGTAGATGTGCCTTCTTGAAAAGATGGTGTAGAATGTGCTGCTGCTGTACTGGATTATTAATTCTATTATGGGGTGTACTAGCTTTATTAGTTACTTTTAGGGTTACAATAGATACTTTTGGAATACATACTGAGAATGTGACTAATATAGAGAAGAATTCACAAAAAGTAGTTCCGACTAGAAGTAGTAACATTTACATACATAAAGATAGATCAATTAATGATTTTTCTAGCAATGTTTTTTCAAAGTTGTTGTATGAATACGTAAAGACAATGGAAGTTAGGGATTGCTACGTCTGTATGCAACTACCTGCATCCGTTTCAGAGGGTGTTACTTATCACCATTTATCAGCTACGTATGGGATTTCATGTAGTGTGCTAAGTAGTGTTTTTTATTTGTTAGGGAAAATAGATTATGAGATGTCTAACAAAGATAACATTTTTGGGCAATTGCCTATGGATAAGAAGCTGAATCCAGCTAAAGAAGCTAACATTTTTGGTGAGATTTTTATTGAGGCAGAAGAATTAACATTAGATTACATTTTTAGAAACAATTTAACTTGCAGTTTGAAGGAAGAGGAAAAGGCTTTCCTAGACTTGGTAGAGGAAAGGAGAGTGGGCATGCATGAGAAGGCAGGGAAATATAAAATGAGTGAGACAATATGGGACATTGAGATGGGAAAAGAGTTGAAGAATGGGGCCAGTCCAACTTTGGCTTTAGATGCACCACAGAAGGGTAAACTATGCATTACCAGAAGGAGATCCCAATATGATAGTCATTTTGTTGGGACTAGTGAGTGTCATGATACATACTTTATTGCAACAGGATGGGGTTTTAAAGGTGGTGAAGATCCAGTTTTCCCGGGAGTGTGTTATATTTGTGGGAACAGGGCCTATTACAGGTTGCCTGACCATTGGTATGGCACATGTTATGTTGGCCTGGTCTTTCCAAAGTTTTTCATATAGCCCCTTCCATGCTCATGACGGAACGATTCCGTCATGAGCATCGGTTGAGCTGTGCTCATGACGGAACCGTTCCGTCATGGCCCCGCCCGCGCTCGAACCCTTCAGCACCGCGGGGGAATCCGCGCAGCGCTGAAGGGGATAGATAGAATAGAGGACGTAGAACACATTAATATACTAACACGTTTTAAGAGAGAAACTTGGTCAGAAATTGTAGGTGATATCTTTGGAGCTTTAATTCCAGCAGTGGGAATTTCTTTAAATGCATATGGAATCCGGAAACTGTCAACAGTGGTGGATCGCTTATCGACAAGTACCGCTGGAGGGTTTCTTTTGGTAAATACGGAGCTGATTGCCGTACGTGCCATGTCTATGCAAAATCGACTTGCCCTTGATATTCTATTGGCCAAGGAGGGTGGAGTTTGTGGAATGCAGAGACCTAAAGGTCTATATCAAAAATATTACTGATTTGCATGAAGAATTAGTACCACTGGAAGCTGAAAGTATCTGGACTAAAATGGCTAATAAGCTACTAGCTGTTAAGAGTTTTATTACTAAGATAGGTAGTACCATTATTGGTAAAGTATTATTTCCTTTGACATGTGTGATTGTTGCCTTATTGATGCTTAGATTAGGGTGTTTGTGTTGTAAAAACAGGGGAGGGAAAAAGAGAATAATTAGAGGTAATTCTGCAAAGAAACAAAAGAGGTCAAAGAGAGACCCACAAGAAATAGAATTAGAAGAATTGAGGGAGAGTGTTTACTTGGCGTCGAAGAGGGATGATGAAAGAGAATCTGGTGTTTAATGTTGCGTCATAAAAGACATTTTCAATTTCTCCTAAAATTGGGACTACATTTTTTTTTTTGGGTTGGTTTTTTGTGGTGATATATATCACCAAAGGGGGGATTGCTGGAGCAGGGTTTTCTATTGAAAATTTATTGAGATTTAAACTTGTTATATGTCATGATTAAAATTACTAATTTATAATCATTAATATTAAGTTTGTTGAAAGTCTTGATTAACCAACATTACTAATGAAGAGAAATTTACACGCGGGAATGCATATATGTTGCTTTATTAATACGTGAACTAAATTGATGGGCAAATTAATTAAATGAGTGTCGCAAAAGTGCTATTTGTTTTGTGTTTGCGCTTTTAAATAACGTGCTCTAATGCTTCTTTGCGTTGCAGTAGGCTAGATAATTACATACACATAAGGGTATTAGTGGGAATTAACACTGTATAATCATTACGATGTGGTAACGTTGTTTTGTGTTTCTTTTAATTAAGATGGTCCGTTCTGGCCTAAAACAAGATGGCCGCTATTTACAGCCTGCACTCGAGTGACTGAGATTTGACAAAAGGCCTTGCTGAACATGGTTGAAAGTCATCTGACCACAGCCTCTGTCTGAATTAAAAGTTTCCATGAGGACAGCAGCTCCGGGCTTGCTGCCAAGTGCCCTTGGAGGAGAATAAAGCCACATTGAACTTTGATAGTATGCGGTGGCTCCGCTATGGTTCCAAGGAAGAGCATTCATAAATGTATCTTTCACTCAGCTCGAGTTTCCTTCTTCCGTGTTTTTATTTTTGTGATTTTCCTGAGCGGAGCTTTTTCTAAATGTTGCTAAGACAACATCCTTTCCTGCTCGCTCTGCTCAGCGGCTCAACGGACGTTCAGTGTTTATTTGTTACTTTTATTTTGCTAGTTTTGTTATAAATATTGTTAGACTAGGGAGGGTCTAAGGCCACTTCTTCCTGAACCTATGTTCGTGAGGATCGATGCTGATCGCGAGGACGGCAACTCGGGAGACTTTACTGAGAGACCTGTCCTGACCCATTTTAGCTAGAATAGGTAACTATGAGAATAATGATTTTGCTATTGATTGACATTTCATTTGAACTAATTTAGATAAACAACCATTTGTTTGAATTCCAGTGTCGGGTGGTTATTTCTTTGTCATTTATTGAGTTGCAGATGTATTTCCTATGTTTAAAATCACGACTCAGGACAATTTCTTTATGGTCGCATTGACCTCGCTTTAGGTGCAGATTGGTTTAGGTTTCTCTCCTATATTCAGTGTGGATAGAGTAATAGAATGAATGTCAGTGTGATGGGCCCTAGCGTATGATGAGTGTATGTGCGTGTGACTGTGGATTTACTCTGTCCGTGGAAGTAGGGAGATTTAATATGCGCCGATCTGCAGCACTTGCGCGAAAGGGGCCGAGTAGAGTATCCTCACCCACCCGATGAATCTAGGGCCAAATCTCAACTTCGCCAGGACTGCAAAAATGTATGGCTATTCAATGGTATCGAATGCCATCGCAGCATCCAGAGAAACCATTACCGCATCTTCTTGAATCGTGTCCAATCTCCAGAGCACACCATGTAGCCTTTGTAAGTTTAATGCTGTATTCCGGTGTGGCATGAAGCCCGACTGGTCCGGGTGTACCAATTTACATATGACCTGGTTCAGACCTTTAGCTAGTAGTTTAGATGGGCCTATAAGAGGAGGATTCATCGCTTAGTTTTCCTTCCTTATATATAATGACCAGTTTTGCTACCCTTTGGTCATGTGGGAGTTGACCCATTCCCTACTCTCCTCAAACATGGCTTTAAGGTTTGGGGCGATTTTATCTGGCTTTAGTTTGTACAGTTCAATTGGCAAATCGTTCGGACCCAGGGCTTTGCCGGGTTGGAGGTTCCTTATCGACTGAGCTATTTCATCGACTGTAGGGGCACTGTAATATGCGCTGTTCCTCTTCAGATGGTGTGGGTAGGTTGATATCAGCAAGGAGGGCTTTTGAATCGTCCTTTGGTAAGTCTGAGCTTCTTTGGTATATCACCTTGTAGTGCTCTGTGAACTCGTTGACTATGGCACAGGGATCTGTTATCTTTTCACCAGAGTGGGTTATCAGTTCTGGTACAGCCTACTCACCCTCTCCTTCCTATCTAGCCATGCAATCAATTTCCCTGCTTTAGCTCCCTGATCATATATTCTGCCATCTTTGTCCCTCCCTAAAGTTTTGGCCATATCTGTAGCAATGGCTTTATACTCGTCCCTTTTGAGTTTCAGGGTGTGGAGTTTCTCCTGCAGGTCAACTTCTCCCAGCTCGTCCTCAAGGCGGAGGAGTTTTGTTTCGAGGTGGGCCAGATCTTTGAACTTCTCTTTTGGCACTCCGGCAATTAACGACAGTGCCTGCCCCCTCATTACTGTTTTAAAAGCTTGCCAGAGTTAGGGACGATCCAACCGATCCCTCATTTTCCTAGAAATGGTGGTCCAGGGCCAACAGGAGTGTGGCTTTCACTGTCCACACCAGAGATTAGTCAGATATCCCTCTAGCCATGTGTCTTATTTCACGTACATTCGCTATTTGGGGCCCGGGCATTAGCAAGTAGTCTATTCTGGAGAAGCTATTATGTGCCCCAGAGTGGAACGTGTATTGTTTACTCTCTGGGTGATATGCCCTCCAGACATCTGTGAGGCCTAGTGCTTCGTAGAAGTTTTTGAGCCAACTACTTGCGGCACCAATGTCTTGGGCGGAGAGCGATCAAGTGGGCCCAAGACTACAGAGTTTAAATCCCCTCCCACCATCATGTGTCCCTCTGGAAATAAGAGCACAATGGTACCTAAGTCCTTGAAGGTCTGGCCCTGTAGACCCGGCGGAACATATACAGTCATCACTGTAAATGTGTGTCCCTCGCATTGTCCCGAGATCGCGGCGTACCAACCAAGTTTGTGGGTCCAAGTGGTTTGTATATGAAGTGGGAAGGAGTGCTTGAACAGGATGCCAACCCCTCTCGACCCCGAGGTGAAAGCTGAGTGGGCCACTAGTTTGTATCCCCATCTATTCAGAGTTTTGCAGGTATTGCCCTCCAGTTGGGTCACCTGGAGTAGCACTACATCAAGGGAGTGTCGCTTGATATATTGCAGTACTTTACTATGTTTTACTTTATCTCTGAGCCAATTGACGTTCCAACTCAGGAGCTAAAGGCTTTTGTTCCAGTGAGTACTCATTTCGGCTAAAGTGAGCTATGTCTTGTGCTCGTCGTCTATTGGTCTGCCGTGTCAATGGAATTCGTGTGTGTGGTAATTGTCTATCCCCAACAACCCCCTCCCTGTTCCCCAATTCCCTGTGTGACTGTCTAGTCCCCTCCCCAACACAACAATTAAGAAAAAAAAACACGAACTATAACCCCCCTCCTTGCTACCCTGCTGCGTAGGCTTAAAATATCCCACATCCCCAACTAGCAAAGCGTCTGTCGCCCAGAAAACAGTCAACTAAGAAAGGAGCTGCGGAGCGTCACCTACACTTGGCTCCGCGAGACCCCGCTCTAGCCCTAATCCAGGAAACAAACCGGTTGCAGTGTAGTAGTCAGATTACAGAATCAAGCCCATCAAAGAGTGCTGTAACATACTGAGTACCCCCAACAATATACCTTACATTAAGCTGCAGTGAGTCCCAGAACCAGGCATCTATATCGGCAAGGACATTTTCTGTTAGTCTCTGAAAGCAATGGGCTCAACAATCTGGATCACCGAGAGCATCAGTTACAAGTGTGCATTCCTTCTTGCCCGCTCTCTGAACCTGGTGAGCGCTCACAGGTATCCCTCCAGCCGTCCACCCCACGTGTGCTGTCTTTCTGCGGCTGAGCCTCTTACAGCCAAGCCTGCACAGCAGATGGATTCGTAATGAACCAGGATCTCTCATTAGCGATAATCTTAAGCTTAGCCGAAAAGAACATCATGTATTTGATGCCCCTATCGCTTCACTCCATCAAAGGTGCGCCGCTCCTGTTGCACCTTTAGGGTAAAGTCCGGGAAGAACTGCACCATCGTGTTCTCGTACAGGAGGTCCCCATGATGTTGAGCTGCCTGTAGGATGGCATCCCAATCCCTATAGTTGAGGATCCTGGCGATGATCATCAGGGGGAGCCCCAGGCTTTGGCAGAGGGACCGGGGCCCGGTGAGCCCTCTCTAATGTGAAGAAGGTAGATAGTCGTTTAGGCTTCAGGTGGTTCAGTATTAAGTCCTGAAGAAAAAGGTCCATGCTAGGGCCCTCTGTCCCCTCCGGGACCCCCCCCCCCCCACGAGGATGTTGTTCCGGCGGCCCACCTTTCCTGGTCCTCCAGGTTCAGGGCCACCTGGCCGTGCTGATGAACCAACTGTCAAACCTTCTCCTCCAGCTTACAAGTGGTAGACTGAAGCTCCATAACATTTGTCTCCATTACTGTGAGGCGTTCCGAAGTTTTGTTCATATCGACCCTGAGAAGATTCATTTAGATACGGACTTTGTCAATTTTGGTCTCCAATGTCATTCCCAGCAGCTGAATGGCTGCCATAATTGAGCTAAGAGATGGTTCAAGACAGCCTACTTGTCCAATTTATTCGACTGCACCGGTGGAGGCCCTTTTGGCTTCATTGTGTAGCAGTCCCAGACCCAGTAAGATCAGTACACGCTAGGCCGCCAACACAGCCCGACTCCCACCACCACTTTCAAATGGTGCCGTCCGCACGTGCAGGCTGCATCAGAGACCCCCACAGGAAGAGGGGTCACCGCAAATTTTAAGAGTACCCAAGCTGCCAGTCAAAGTGAGCACCGGGGCACGGATGCAAGTGCGCAACGTAGGTCAAGCGTTCAGATAAGTCCCGCCCGTTCACAGTGTCTTACGACTGTCCAACAATTTCCACAGAATACTGGGGCCCCAAACTCCATGCTGCTGCACACTCATTCACATGGGACCAGTACCCTGCTGATCAGAGCAACTCCAGCTACAGATGAGGGCTACGGGACACTAACGTTGTGGGCAAACGGAAGGGGCACACCCAAGCAGTCAGACCCTTTGGCGGGAATTTAGTGGAGAGGCCTGTGGTGTACCCAGCAACCGTACAGGTGCAGTCCGCTAGATGAGGTCGATCTCCCACCACCAGGGCTCAGGCCATCCAGCCGAGTACACTAGCAATGTCAGAGGGCGCCACTCAGCTCGTGAGACACCCACCACATAGGTCCATACACTGCCCAGACCAGTAGTGTCAAAGCAGGGGGGCCTCCGTGCTCCACCCGCTCAAGGCAGCAATCCGTGGGGCAGCCAAATGTCTTGCCGTGATGCACAAAGGCGATCTGGCGGTGGTGAGGGGGGCCCATCAACACCTCCACCACAGCGGGGCCACCCCTAACTCATCTCCCAACATCGCCGGTTGTCAGTTGCTCTTGTTGGGGTCCAATCCACCCCAATCACTCTCGTCCACACAGGTTGCCGCCTCCGCCGGTTGTACTGCAAGCCCGCAGCCACCCGACAACGGCTGGCACCCGTACCGGCCGGGTACAGAGGCGCGGCTATTAGATATCAGGATCCAGCTCTGGTGCCCCCAGGATATGCACAGCGGCGCCACCGCCAACAGGATAATGCAGCTACGTGCTGTCGGGACACCGCCCAGATGCTCCGAAGGCTCCTGCAAACGACCGCTCCCTCAGCTCCGTCATCATAGAACTTGGCGATCACCGGGCACAGGTTACTGGGGATAGCCGCATTCAGTAGCGGTGCACTTCCCGCTGAAGTGCAAACAATCTCAGCGCTGCACCATCGGATAAATGCAGAATATTCCAGGCTATTGTCCTGGCCTCGGCAGAGCTCTCCTCTTATGCAGCCATTTTGGCTGACGCCAGGCCACGCCACCCCACTTTCAATAATTGATTCCGAAATGTATCCTTATACGATAGTTCTTGGTGGGAGTGTGTGTTCTTGAATTACCATGGTGGAAAACTATAAATACAATGTTTTGTATACCACAAATTCATGCCTTCAGAGACTCTGGGACATATCTACAAAGAAATGGTGCAGGCCGGTGGCAGATTTTGAAGCAACGTGCTGCATCATTTCAGAAACACAGGCATGTGCCGTATTTACAATGGTACGGCACACTCCTGGAACCACCAGGAACAGTGACCCCCCCTTTTTGATTTGAGTAGGGTAATGCGCCACCGGAACATCATAAAAAGTGACGTTCCAGTAGCGCAATCCCCTTGTAAATATATACCCATTGTTTCGTTCTTATTCCACTTGTTAGACCTGGCATCTTATGAGGTTAACATGGGGTTTGGCTTGAAACACCTTTCCATTGCAGATTCCCATTGGAAGATGATAGAGAGTTGGAGTTTGGGGTGTTCAAACTCACAATTTAAAAATACACATTTTAGCAAAGATGTTTTTTATATTGTGTGTTTGAAAATGTCACTTTTAGAAAGTAGGCATGTTCTTGCTTAACAGTTCTGCACCTGCCCGTGGAATCCGCGTCTGGTTTAGAATGACAGGGGCTGTTTGTGCAATCACTCCAGACACTCAGACAAAGGGAGCTGAGCTGTGCCGTACATAACCTGATGAGTCTACCTGAGCTCAAGTGGTGGTTGGATTTGTCACTGACACCTGAATAGGGCTGTGGCTGAATTTCACAATGCTTTCTCCGCCCCCTGTGGTATGGCTGGACCAGGGAGGACAGAACTGGTTCCAGTAAGGCAAGAAAGACTTTTAATTTAAGTTTGCCAACTTTAAAGACTGGAACTGGTATAGGTATTGGGGCTTAGACCCCACAACTGTAGAACTCTTTTTACACTAAGGAACCTGCCAAGAAGAAGAGCTGAAGAAGCTGTCAGGAGGGACTTTCACTTTGTTGTGTGCTTTTCTATGTTGACCTGCTGCTTTCTGCGTCTGTCTTGGGCACTGAAAGGACTGGGATTTCTGCAACTTGTGTCCTGAGTTTCTCCAAGGGCTTAAAGTAGAGCTTCCCTCCCACTGGAAGTCTCAGGAACATCAAAGACTTCAAGTTCATCTGTCAACAGCACTGGGAATTGTGTGTTTTGTGCTGTCACAGAAGACTACTATGATGCCCTCAACCACACCACTGCTGGCTCCATGACCTAAAGGCACCGCTCGAAGAATCGTCCGCTTCTCAACGTATCCCTGGTCTCACCACCGCCACCATCCACCACCGTCATCAAGCCACTGCTTGCATCTTGACCTGTGGGCAGCACACCTCTCTTCACATTGCCACCTTGGTATCACCAACGAAGATGTGACTTAGTCACCGACACTGCTGCCTGCACCGAGACATGTGAACACCACTTGTGGAGAACATAAAGCACAACAATAAGCATCGCCCGCTTAACATCACAGCCCTAGTCTCACTGACGATGATGCACGCTGCTGACATTGATGCAGCAAGAGACACACAATTGATGGATGGAATGCAGAAAAAATCAAAACATTCATCCCCAGTCAATACATCTGGGTTAAATCAATCATTCTTTTGCCCACCATGCCACCCCAGTTTAGACCTGGCCAAAATAAAACCACTCTTGACCCTGGTGCCTCATGGAAACACAGTCCAGCCCGAACTTGCCAAGCCAGGCCCTCCCTGGACGGGAAACAAGCATCCTAGGACCACTTTCGGGGTTTCACCCCTCACCAGCCAGGATAGCTTGAATCCAGTGGCACAGTGAACCCGGGTCCCACGTCTGGGCATACCCGGAGCACTTATGATGAGAAAGCAAAAGACACACAATTGATGATTGGAATGCATAACAAATCAAGAACATTCACCCCCAGTCAAGAGATCTGGGTTAAATCCATCATTCTTTTGCTCACCATGCCAGCCCACTTTAGACCGGCCATAGGCAAATCAGTCTTGACTCTGTGCCTCAACAGTCTAGCCCGAGCTACCAGGCCAGGCCCTCCCTGGACCGGAAACAAGCAACCTAGGTCCGGTTTCGGGTTTTCACCCCTCATCAGCCAGGATAGCTTGAATCCAGTGGCACAGTGAGCCTGGGACCCACGTCTGTGCATACCCGGAACACTTAGGGCAAGAAAGCAAAAGACACACAGTTGATGGATGGAATGAAGAACAAATCAAAACATTCACCCCAGTCAAGAGATCTGGATTAAACCCATCATTCTTTTGCTCACCACGTCACCCAAGTTAAGACATGGCCATATGCAAATCAGTCTTGACTCTGTGCCTCATGGGAACAGTCCAGCCCGAGCTGACAAGCCAGGCCCTCCTTGGACCGGAAACAAGCATCCTAGGACTGGTTTCGGGGTTTCACCACTCATCAACCAGAATAGCTTGAATCCAGTTGTTAAAGATTCCAGGAATCTCTTAGCATGAGCTGAAAGACATTTTGTACTTGGCAGCCATTTTAGTTAGCTATGTGCTAGCCATTTGCTTTCTCCCTCTTCCAGAACCTCGCACATGCTCCGAAGGACCTAGCTAGTAGAATGCACCAGCTCCTAGTATAGAACTGTCAGGCTGTTCTGATGTCAGCAACTCCTTGTTGACTGTGCATTTTCTGTATGACCATATTTGTGTGTAACTCTTCTAATGTGTACTTGTACAGCCTTCTTTTGAGCCCCTGTGTGGGTATATAAGGCCCCTGGTCTCTGTACTCCTTAGAATGCCTCCTACAGTGACTTGAGGGTAGTGTGTGACGCAATCTCCCTCATGTGAGGTTTAATAAATGCATTGTTTTTATATTACAGCTTCTGTGCCAATCTCTTCTTTGTTGGTTTAAGAGGACCAGGTGTATCAGTGAAACCCCTGAGAAGGTTTTTATTTCTTCAATTGGCGCTTAACGTGGACCTCATTAGAGAAGTGGCTATCCAATGGAGTGGTCTTGATGGGAGACAGGAATCAAAAGGAGGAGGAGAGGACTGGACTCTATTAAGGAGGTACCCAGCACTGAGATTCTCTGTCTCTGCATCCCAGTATATTCCTGGTCTTCCTGATTTGACTCCTCCAAATGTTTACCGCTCCTGACTGAGAACCTTTTTGGCGTGAGTATCCTAAAAACTACTGTTAGGTCACTCAGAACTTGGCACTGAGAGGTTGGAGTTTTTTGTGCTTGGTAAAGTCGTTTGTTGTGACGCTTTTTGGAATTATATGGAAATTGGCAAATATTTGGAATTTGGAAATATGTAAATTGCAATTAATGTAGGCAGGTAATGAGAAACTTTTGAAAACTTGAACGGCACACTTTGAGTTAAGTGCTACTTTGTGTATAATATTGTATATTCTGCAATATTCTTGGCATGCCTGTTCTTAGCACACATCGTAGAATGTGTTGCTTTCTTGGAGGTACCATTATGGAACTTGTATTGAATCAGCCAGCTCCCCTAGAGGGGATACTTTTATAGGTTTAGGTATAAAAATGTATTTCTTCCCTGGTGACTAGTACCCCAAGGAACTAAATATGTACATAAAAAGGATCCTGGTCTGTGTACTTAGTAACATTCATAAGTGGTGATATGCGATTTGTGGTGTTCTGCCAGACAAAACTGGTGTATTTGGTGTATTTTGGTTTCTTGAAAATGGAACAGTCTTTTGGGCTGTTTGTGAACTACCTTTGAGAGCTTTTCTTGTAAATATGACTTACAATTAATATTTACAAATGGTTTGGTTTCAGTACAGTCTGTGGGCTGTCTTTTGTTTCTGTCCTGAATGTTGATTTGTGGGTTAAATGTGTGTTTAAATGTCTATGTGGTTTGTCATTGGTGGCACTTGTGTGAGTAAGTAGCGATTGCGCTCTTTGTGTAAGAATGGCTAGCCTTAAGCACGCTCTATTGTGTGTTCTGAGTGTATGACCCCTTCTGAAAATGTCTGGAATGAGCTCAATGTTTTTTTTTGTCATCATTCTGTTATGCAAAATATCATTAAAATAAAATATATTTTAAAATAACCCAGCAATGAATTATGTAATATATGCTAAATAGCTGCACGCTATCATTAAAATTGAGTAAGACACTGTACATGTGTGTAAATTGCCACAATGTTAAAGACAAAACTTAGAATTGACAATAAATAGGAATAAAACAGGCCTCATAGAAAAGAAGAAAAAACAAAATTGTGGGCTTTACAATAATTTGGACTAAGATACAAAATGTCACAGCATTTATCCTTATGTATTAGTTATTAAAAGGCATTCACATTATCTGAGTGAGTTGGTTGTTGTTGAATTAAACACACATTACAGAATGATAGATTTGTGCTGGCTTGAAAGACGTGAGAATTTGACGCCTGCTGATCACACACTGACAGCTGTGTCAATAGCACATGGCTATTTCTGACTGCAGGCTACAGAGGGGAAAATGCTGAGTCACCTAGATTTTAAGTCAGTGTAAACCTGGTATAAAGTCCTGCATTAGAGACTGCTGTTTTAAAAGTTAGAAAAGATAAGAAGGGATTTCCTTTCTTTATGCCTTTTTACATAAGCACATCCGTGGTTTTGATGTTAAATAATAACTGTCCTTAAAAGTGGCGCAGACTTTCATGTTTCAAGTAAGGCTTCTGTGCTTAGCGTTATAAATGACAGTGTTTAAATATGATAGGAAAGGAATGACACTTGCTTTTCATATGTGCAACCATAAAAAGGGTTGGAGTTATTAAAAAATAAAAATAAAAAGGGGAATTTTTATTATTTAAAAAACATGTTATTGAAAATAAGTGCATTAAATTCGTTTTTTAATCTTTATAATGCCTAATAATAATACTGTGAACTCCTAGCATTAAAGTTTAATTTAAGCAGCGTTTTACAGCAATGCGGGGAACTAAAATGGAAAATGTCACTTCACCCAGGCGTAGAAAACTCATTTTTATAAGGGTGTACCTTATACATTTCTGATCCCCCATCTCTGGGATATATAGAGGACATTCTGGGGATGACTAATATGCCAATAAATTGTTGGGGACGCGCTTGAAATCCACTTTGTTCTTGCTCCACGAAGGCTCGCCGTGAGGGGAACGGCTTTTTGAGGGGTGAGACGCTTCATTGACCTGGGACGCAGCCGTGAGGTAAACGGCTTCAAGACCACAAGCCCCAGCATCCACAGCTCCGGGCGCCTGCCGCTGACGTCATCAGGCAGCGCCCGGGCTGTTTATAAACCCTCCAGGCTCCACGCAGCGCGGGACGCGCTTGAAATCCACTTTGTTCTTGCTCCACGAAGGCTCGCCGTGAGGGGAACGGCTTTTTGAGGGGTGAGACGCTTCATTGACCTGGGACGCAGCCGTGAGGTAAACGGCTTCAAGACCACAAGCCCCAGCATCCACAGCTCCGGGCGCCTGCCGCTGACGTCATCAGGCAGCGCCCGGGCTGTTTATAAACCCTCCAGGCTCCACGCAGCGCGGGACGCGCTTAAAATCCACTTTGTTCTTGCTCCACGAAGGCTCGCCGTGAGGGGAACGGCTTTTTGAGGGGTGAGACGCTTCATTGACCTGGGACGCAGCCGTGAGGTAAACGGCTTCAAGACCACAAGCCCCAGCATCCACAGCTCCGGGCGCCTGCCGCTGACGTCATCAGGCAGCGCCCGGGCTGTTTATAAACCCTCCAGGCTCCACGCAGCGCGGGACGCGCTTGAAATCCACTTTGTTCTTGCTCCACGAAGGCTCGCCGTGAGGGGAACGGCTTTTTGAGGGGTGAGACGCTTCATTGACCTGGGACGCAGCCGTGAGGTAAACGGCTTCAAGACCACAAGCCCCAGCATCCACAGCTCTGGGCGCCTGCCGCTGACGTCATCAGGCAGCGCCCGGGCTGTTTATAAACCCTCCAGGCTCCACGCAGCGCGGGACGCGCGCGGGCCGCGCCCGGGCGAAGCCCGGGCCAAGGGCGGGCCCGTCCTTGCCCGTCCCTGACCGATCCTGACTGGACTGGGCCACATCTCTAACGCTGCTCTTGCGGAATTTTACCCGAGGTAGAAGGGTGCACTTACTTACCTTGTTTGGACTTAAAAGTGTTGTTGCATCTCCTTGTTTTGCTTTATAGTCGCATATCTTGCACTGCTAGAATTTTGTTCTGGTGGAGTAATATATTATCTTCCTCTAATTGACCTCTTCTAGGTTAACGACTATATTTGCTCTAGTATTGTATGCATAGTATAAATGGCATCCAAAGGTAAACGCACCGGTGGGGGTGGGTCTGTGACCGGTACTCTTGACCATTTTATTACTAGAGCTGTATCAGTTCTAGAGCATGAACTTGCTATAACTGAGCGTCGCTTGTCTGTAGAGCTAGCGCAAGCCAGACGCTCATCCTTGGGAATTTTGGCAGTGGCCAAATCTCCTTCGAAGATAGCGGGCCAGGATGGGGGCGTTCTAGTTCTACGGGAGAATGTTGGGGCCAGTCCTTCTATATCGCAGTCCTGCAGTGTTGTGTGTGATGTTCCTGGTGACTCTGGCGACATTGCTATAACATCTCGCAGCCCTCCCGTCTCTAATAAATCTGATTTAACCCACCCGCAGACA
Organism: Triturus cristatus; assembly: GCF_964204655.1. Classification (NCBI taxonomy): domain Eukaryota; kingdom Metazoa; phylum Chordata; class Amphibia; order Caudata; family Salamandridae; genus Triturus; species Triturus cristatus. The sequence continues at coordinate 1,080,052,885 of NC_140592.1, read as the reverse complement.
AGGGCTAGTAAAAGAATTGTAAATCCTCCTAATGCCAAGAGGAAACGAGTAGGGGTGTCCCAGGGAGGGAGAAAGGCTAAACACCCTAATGTTATGGGAAAATCTCCAACGGGGGCAACACAGGGCGAAGTTCCCTTATCTCCTAGTGGGAATGTTACTTGTCATATAGACCAGCCCCAATCGAGTAATATGATTCTCGAAATAGAAAAAATGGTCCGTTCTCTGATACTTCCTGTGCTGGAAAGGGTTAAGCTAGTTAGTGAGAAGGTAGATGGATTAGAACAAACTGTTTTGGATAATTTTTGCTCACTCAAAAATGTTATTAAACTAGCTACCAAGGTAAGGGACAATCCTGTAGGGGTGCCCTCTACCCTCCCTATTCTCCCGCTGGTATCCTCTGCTGATGAAGCAGCGCCCGGGGTTACACCCGAGGTTGCTCTCCCCAAGGCACAGGTCACTGATAATTTTATTAATCAATGTGCTGATAATGTGGGAGACAACCTTCCGAGTGTGTCCAGTATTAATGCTGGAAAAAAGTCTACGAATAAAGGAAGGTCTTTGGAACCTGGGGTTAAAAACAGTATATCGCCTAGGGCTCATATTCATTTGCCCCCTGCCTGCACTCCTTATGTAGCTGTTCTGACTGGAGTCCCGGAACTAAAGGAAGGTGTTTTGGAATCATACCAACAACTAAAAAACAAAGTTACGTTCTGGTTAAATAGGAACAGACCGCTTCCAAATTATTTGGATGGAAAGATCCTCTTTACTAGAAGGGTTAGTTGGGTAGGTCCAAGACCCAAAGACGTCCCTGGGGACTCCATTATTGTCAACTTTGGAGATAGTCGTACAGTGAATCATATTTGTGACTCCCCACTGGCTTGCGACCAGTCAAAAATTGGGGTACATGATTTAGGGTTTTTTTACAATTCTAACCCCAATATTCCTGTAGGATTTAGTCCAGCTCTGGAAAATTGGGAAGTAAATGATCTGTGCTCCTCAGTAGCTTTTGCCTGACCGGCACCTGGGCCGCAGTCATTTATTACTCCTCTTAATCCAAGTACCCCTGCCGGAGGGCCTAAGCTTAACGAACCTCTACGTTACTCCCCTGTTACCGGGGCGGACGAGATAGCAGATGTAGTTGTAACAACCCCTGATTTGTCTACGGAATCTCAACGTGGACACGAGCAGTTGTGTGCGCACTCTGCTCACGTCCAAGGCCAAGGAAGGGAGGGGGGGTCTATGGTCTCCTGGAATATTGCAGGCTTAAAATCAAAAATGGATTCACCGGAATGGCTAGCCTATATAGGCAACTTTGATGTCTGCCTCTTCCAGGAAACCTGGTCCTGTGAGCCTCAGTTCCTACAGGGATTTCTGAACTTTTATGTACCCGCAATCCTGGGTTTAAGGGGACGCCCAAAGGGAGGCCTGGCAATCTGGGTTCGACAGGACATATTTCCCGAGGCTTTTGCAATACCTACTGGGTCCGAAGATATTCAATTAGTCAGGGTGTCACTTGGGATCCTGGGTGTCTTGGATATCTACAATCTGTATCTGAGAGACCCCAATAGGACAGGCTCCCAGGTTTTGGCTCTCTTAGTTTCCCTTATTGATCAGCACTCAGGTGGGAGGCGAATAGTTGTAGCTGGGGATTTCAATATCACTTTCGAACCGCTCCTAGACCCTGACTCTGGGTGGGGCGACGAAGCGGTGGAAGACCAATTGTGGGGGGTACCTGCGCTTGATCTCAGTCCAATTAAAAGGTGGACTGAGACTATTGTCCAGACTAATGCCCTTTGTTTTGAGTATGGTTTGAGGGCCTTGAATGGGAGCACGCCAGGTGACAAACAAGGGGCGAAGACATTTGACAATGGTCGACATTCTAGCAGGATTGATTATGTTTTATGTAGCTTGCAACTATGGCAACCAGTTTTAGATATGGTTGTTGAGGTTAGAGTTGAGAGTGACCATAACCCTATCTGTGTAGCTCACAGATGGTGGTCTAGTAATCGCTTAATAGCTGGTGAAATGGTTCCGTGCCTGTCTGAGGTAACTCTAACAAATAACATGCGTAGACTTAAGTGGGGGGAGCTCGAGCATAACATCCTGGCCATTGCCGATATAGATAACAAATTAGTTGATTCTATTGTTGAGCTTGAGGGTATGCTAATCCATGACCCCGGCAATATTGAAGTCGCTGCATGTCATGACAAGTTGTTTGCTGAAATAGGTTCCTACTTTACGAAGCCCTTGAGGAACATGAATAAGGCTCCAACTAAGAAAAATAGATGGTATGACGGTGCTTGCAGAGAATCTAGGACCAACCTGGTGAAAGCCCTGTCTAATGGTGGACAGGAGTGTATCCGCTTCGCCCGACTAGCATATAAAAAAGCTGTAAGAATGGCCAAAAAAAACTGGGATGAGCAACGCTGGCTTGATTTAAAAAGCGCTTGCCATACCCGAGATTCCCGGCTATTTTGGAACATTCTTAAGTGGGGCAGTGGTGGGCGGCCTGATAGTCCCTCTAACTACGTTTCACAGGCGGAGTGGGTTCAATATTTCAAACCTCAATATGCTTGTAACTAGGCCTGGGCGAAGCACTACGCTACGCTCGCGTAGTTTGCGAAGTTCGCGCTACTTCGCGCTACGCGAACTGCACGTAGCACAGTGCGAACACGCGTAGCGTAGTGTTGCGTAGTGCTGCGGTCATTTTTTGCTTGCTCGCGGTCCTCAACGTCAAGTTGGCGACCGCGAGCAAGCAAAATGACATCCTGGCGAGACTTTTTCCTTGTTCGCGATCGCGAGCATGGAAAATAAACCTCCCGGCGAGATTCCCAACGCGAGAAGGTCAGGTTTCTCATTGCGAGGGGTCGCGTATGCTCGCGACCGCTCGCGATGAGAAACTACCAGTTCGCGTTGAGAAAGCTGCAGCTCGAGTAAAAATCTACTCGAGCAGCAGAAAACTACAGCTCGCACTGTGCAAGATGCCATTTTCAATGATTGCACAGTGCCGGTTGCTTGTCCGCACTGTGCAATCATTGAAAACAACATCTTGCACAGTGCGAACATGTTACTTCGCAGTTCGCGAAGTGCTACGCGTAGCTCGCGTAGTGCGAACTTCACTTTGCGTAGCTTCGCGAAGTGCTACTTCGCGAACTACGCCCACCCTTACTTGTAACATCTCGTTTAACTTTGCATGGGTGCCAAATTATGTTTTTTTCTCTCAGGGTCCTTTTTCCATCCAAGATGCTAATAGGGCCCTACGCTCAATTACCAGTGGACGTGCCCCCGGCCAGGACAGGGTTCCTTCGGACGTTTTTCTCCACAATAAGGTTAAGTGGAGCAAGTTTATAACCCTATTGGCTAACGCTGTGGCTGCAGGCGCGCCAGTCCCAAAATCATGGAGGGGGGCAGTTATCATACCTGTATTCAAGAAAGGCGATAGGACGCTCCCGGGAAACTATAGGCCAATTAGCCTCATCGATTCCATTCAGAAGGTGGTAGGGAGGATGGTCCTGAACCAAATACAAGAATTGATCGATGATAATAACATTTTGTCACCCTTACAAGCTGGTTTTCGGAAACTAACCAGCACGGTGGACCAAGTCTTTTACTTTGTCCAGCTCCTTTGGAAGGTGGTGACATTGGGGAACGGCAGTCTTTATGTAGCTTTTGTAGACTTAAGGGCTGCCTTCGATCTTGTTCCACGACACCGGTTGTGGGCAGTCCTTGAGAGGCTAGGTCTCCCCAAAGAAATTTTGACAATGGTGATGCGTCTGCACGAGTCTAACTATGCTAGGATCCAGTGGGGTGGGGCGGGAGAGGACACATCTGAGTTCCCGGTTGAGCGTGGTGTGAGACAAGGTTGTACTACGGCACCCACGCTCTTCTCACTTTATATCAATGGGATAGTTGAACTCATGCTCTCTGTTAATACCGATGCTCCAAGGTTGGCTGGTGTTTCCATCCCCATATTATTGTTTGCAGATGATACGCTTATCGTATCCAGAACATCTAATGGTCTGCAAAAAGCCCTTCGCCTGTTTGATGAGTTTTGTCTTGATCATGGTTTAGAGGTTAATGTGGCAAAAACGAAGTTTATGGCCTTTAACCCTCATAGCAGCTTCCAAGGGAAAAGAGTGTTTATGAATGGGCAACCCTTAGAATTAGTAACCAATTTTACGTATCTTGGATTGCAAATTTCAAATAGTAATAATTGGCGCCGGCATCTTGAAATGACCTCCCTGCGATTTAAGCAGATAACTGGTGCCCTGAGCAGGGAATTTAGTAGGTCATTCACGAAACCAATAAGCCCGGTTTTGCAAGTTTATGAAGCAAAGGCCCTAAACTCTGTCCTCTATGGGGCGGAGCTCTGGGGTTTTGATCAGCTAGTGATTATGACAAGTGTGGAGCACAAATTCCTTCGTAGGATTACTGGTCTTCCTCAGAGCACCCCTCTGATCCCACTTAGGTATGATCTGGGCAGGAGGTCCATCAAGGATATTGCAAGGCTCCGTCCGGTTTTATACTGGCGGAGGCTTTGGACCACTCCTGAACTTTCCCATTATGCCAATGGCCTCAAAGACATTATAAAATCTGATGTCTTTCATAAAATCGAGTGGCTGAAGAACTTACATGCGTCTTTAAAAGACATGGGTATGGAAGGGATGTGGACTGACCCAGCTTCTGCCCAGTTTCCATCAAAAAGTTCTCTCAAAATGGCATACTGGGAAAGAATTGATTCCCAGATATTGAGTAGAGCATCAGGGATGTCCGGGAACTTTCTGGAGTTCAAAGACTCCCCCAGCCTTGAACAATACTGGGATGTGGTGACTAATGTGGGCGACAGGAAACTCTACTTCCAGTTTAGAGCTGGTTCTTTGCCTCTTAGATTTTTGACTGGACGGTGGGCCAGGAACTCGGAACTGCAGTGCCCTGCATGTGGGGCTGCGATTGAAACATCTCCCCACTTTCTGTTTGTCTGCCCGGCATTTACCATTCCAAGGCGTGTTTGGCTTACCCCAATGTGTAAATCTCTCGGCACAAGGAGCAGCGCTGTAGCTTTACGCATTTTGCGCACTAGCTCTTTGACATTAGTCTCTGTCGCATTGGCAAAATACCTGGGCTGGGCATGGGCATTGCGGAGAAAATCAATCAAGCGCACCCTTGATGGTCTCTAATGAATTCTGTGTTTGGGTTTTCCCTATTTTTAAGCTGCGCCTGGGACAATTTTAATCCCAAAATCTTTTTATTAATACATGTCAGTCCATTGAAGTGTTTAATGTTTTTTTAACAAGGCTCTTTTTAATAAGGTATTTTAATGTATTTATTGAAATGTATGTTTTTAGGTATTATGTTTGTGTCTTTTATGATTGTATTTTAAATCGAATAAAGACTGATTGATTGGAAATTGTTGGATATTCAGTTTTAAGTGCCCCAAACATCAAAGTCGAAATTGTGCAAAATTCACTATTTAAAAGCAGTTCTGCCACTCAGAGCAGCTTTCAAACTGCTCTTAGGCTTCAGTAAATGCACACATTTAAGTATAACACAAGTAGCTGACCTCTATACTGCTAGACAAGCATACCGCACACTGCTTACAAATATAAATAAATATAAAAACTCGGCAGAAGTTATTCTCTTACCTCTAAATTGCTGGAAAACAGGACTAACAGGACTGCCTTTCAGCTGTGATTCTTCATAGTCACTTTGAATTGAAAAACCGCATGGAACGCCTTGCACACCAAATAGGACAGCTGGTAAAGGGTTAAAGGTCGAGTTCTACATTTAGAACCCTAGCAGGGCTCAGAGCAAGGTTTGCTTTGACACTTCAACCTCTGAAACGTTTTGAAAGACGAGATGGCAGCGCAGGGAGAGAAAGAGAAGTTTTGCTTACATTTTTTTGGCAAAAGCAAGTTTTTATGCACTCATATGAATAGAAGGCTATATATTGGTATATGTGAGCTCTGATTCAGAGGATAGCCCTGTCATGTATATAAAAATAATGTTTTTAGTTGGAACATTACTGTGCAAGGGCTGAGATAATGGGATTTAGTTTGCATTCATGCGCCCACATGTTACACTTGTACATTTGATAGAGGAATTGGTGGTTGGGTATTCATGTTTTTTAGCTAGCTCAATGTGCTATTTACCTCCTATAACTTTGTTTATGCCCAGTTGCTACAAATAGGGGTTGATAGTGTCGACAGAAGTAAAACCTGTTTCAGATTTTCCTATTGTCGAAATGGGGGAAGGAGGCTAGCTCCTCTACAAATTAAGGGTAGGCACATTTATGTTTTCTCTCTCTTTTTCTCACTTTTTTTAGCCTGTCTAAATTGTTAGGAAATAGCCATGAGACATTTAATTGGCTATTCAGTAATACTGTTTTATAAATTGTTTGCATTAATAAAACGAATAAATAAATATGCTATGTTACTGCCCATTCTGTCTGATTAAATTATGAAAGGATGAGTAGTCTAGATTGCTGTTCCCTTATTTGACCTTTAAGGGAAACTAGATGTGGGTAGTTTTTGTTCTAAAATTCTCAGGCGATAACACCATTATTGTTTATGTTATTCTCATGCTACACACAGTTTTGCAAGGGCATTGCTAGTCTTTTATTAGCTAGTCTGTTTAAATAAACTGACAGTTCTTACTAGAGCTGATGTTGCATAGTTTGGATCGTGAAAAGTAGAATGCAGGAAAGACACCCATGTGATCCTTAGCAAACATTTTTGAGGAAATATTGTTTTATAGGAGTTTGTTTGTCACAACATGTTGTGCTGGATAAATTTATGTACCCACTATGTTGACGTTTTTTAGTTCTTTATGTAATAGGAATCCCTGTTAAATTAGCAGTTTTAGATTTTCTTGTTGCACCTATAACATGAGAGCATGGTCCTAAGCGTACAATGTAGGTGCTTTTATTAAGAGAAATCATTTTAGAAGTGTCTGCAGTCCTGTACAAGTAATGCAAAGTCTATGAGTAAAAGTGTAAAACATTTCCTTTTTTCTTGAAGGTCTTCAGATGAATAATATAGGAATACACAGATGTAAGGATATAGAGTATGTCTGTATTGTTTTTCTCTTTTCCCCAGAAGTTAGTAAATGAACACAGACTTTCTTAGCTGCTTCAAATAGTGTAATAGGTCCAGGGTTTTTACTCTCAGATAGATGAAGTGGTTCTTGGGTGCCCGGCTAATATATGGGGCGCACCAGGACTAGGAAGTATTCTGAGAATATCCTCTCAGTTGATCGATTATTTGTATGCATTGTCTAAAGACCTTTTGTTCTATCCACCAATAGATATTTGCTGCCTTACAACGATTGCCAGAGGGGCCCGGACATCAGATCCAGCCTGAGGAGTCAGCACCAGTCCAGCTTGAAGCCAAGGTGAATGTAACCAGCACAGGCATTGCTGGCAACTAGGAACTCAGTGAAGGTAGAAGGCCGGGAGCACTGGGATGTGAAGTGTGTACCCCTGTCACTGTCTTGGGCGAAAGACGGGGTCACAAATCAGAAAGGAGAAACCGTGGATCAAGTTGTTGATGCCCAGCTGAGAGTCACAGACCGACCAGAATGGCAAGGAAGTTTTTGCTTGAGGTGACCCCCTTTGAAATAAGGGTTGCTTCAGGTACTTCAGCATCACGCTCCTGAATTCTGGCTGTAAAGTCTGCACCTTTGTTTGTTGATTAAGAGATACCTGGGCACACTGGATACAATTTGTGGCCTCTACGAAAGAGCAGTGTGCCACCAGAGCAAAACAGGAGTTAGGGAAGGACTTGAGTTCAGGGTACAGGTGCTGTGCCTTTGGTGCCTGTTAGCTTGAAGTGAAGAAAACTGGTGCACTGCCTGAGAAATTGGACAGGATCGCTGAGGGCATTTGCCCCGGAAGGTGATTGCCCTATCCTGAAAGAAGAAACTTTTCCCTTGAAACTGGGCCGTGATTCCTGAGTTGCGAGTTGTGCAGCTCCACCCTGGGAACAACAAGAGCCTGCCTGTGAGGCTCAAACAGACACAGGGAGAAGACTCCCCTCTGGCTGGTTGTACAGCGGCTTCAATTTCCCAAGGATTTCTTCTTTTCTGTTAAAAATGTACCCCTTTAGTCGTCCCATTTTTTAGGAGAAGCAGCCCTTTGCGGCTCCTCATCCTAATTCTCATGGCCCTGTGTGGTCCTCCTGGTCCCCTGGATCCAGGATTGTTTTTGTAATAATATGTCTGACTGCTTTCATATTTGCATTAGGAATCATGTTTATTCTGCGAGAGAAATGTTCATCTGAGCAGTTACAAATGTTACTTTACCCTTTCCTTGATTATAATGATTGATACTCAAGCCCTCATAAATAGAACACTGGAAAAGTCTATTGAAAATGTTTTTTACATAGAATTGGACTAGATGGTTCTAGGATTTGATTTCTGCTTAGGGTTGAAAAATATTGGTAGTTCTGTTTGTGATAATCTGTATGACCCAATGCTCAGTTCCCTTTGTACTCCTGCTTATACCTTATATATGCCCGCTTAACAATATTTAGAATGAGAAATGCCCACCTAGCAATTAATTAGAATATTGATGAGTTTATGAAAATAAATGTGCAAAATATTTTCTATGTTCCTGCTAAATCATAGGAATGTCTTTAGCTCATGCTAAGAGGACCAGCAGTTAAAGATTGCAGGACTCTGTGAGCATGAGCTGACAGCCATTTTGTACTTGGCAGCCATTTTAGTTAGCTATGTGCTAGCCATTTGTTTTCTCCCTCTTCCAGAACCTCGCACATGCTCTGAAAGGCCTAGCTAGTAGAATGCACCTGCTCCTAGTATAGAACTGTCAGGCTGTTCTAACTGGTGTCAGCAACTCATTACTCCTCCTACTTGTTGACTGTGCATTTTCTGTATGACCATCTATGTGTGTAACTCTTCTCATGTGTACTTGTACCACCGTTTTTTGAGCCCCTGTGTGGGTATATAAGGCCCCCGTTCTCTGTACTCCTTAGAATGCCTCCTACGGTGACTTGAGGGTACTGTGTGACGCAATCTCCCTCATGTGAGGTTTAATAAATGCATTGTTTTTATATTACAGCTTCTGTGCCAATCTCTTCTTTGTTGGTTTAAAAGGACCAGGTGTATCAGTGAAACCCCTGAGAAGGTTTTTATTTCTTCACAGTGGCACAGTGAGCCCAGGACCAACATCTGGGCGCACCCTGCACACTTATGGCAAGAGAGCAAAACACACACAATTGATGGACGGAATGCAGAACAAATCAAAACATTCACCCCTAGTCAAGAGATCTGGGTTAAATCCTTCATTCTTTTGCACACCATGCCACCCCAGTTTAGACCTGGTCATATGCAAATCAGTCTTGACCCTATGCCTCATGAGAACAGTCCTGGCCGAACTGCCAAGCCAGGCCCTCCCTGGACTGGAAACAAGCATCCTAAGACCGGTTTCAGGGTTTCACCCCATATCAGCCAGGATAGCTTGAATCCAGTGGCACAGTGAGCCCGGGACCCACATCTGGGCATACCTGACGCACTTATGGTGAGAAAGCAATAGACACACAATTGATGGATGGAATGCAGAACAAATCAAAACATTCACCTCCAGTCAAGGGATCTGGGTTAAATCCATCATTCTTTTGCTCACCATGCCACCCCAGTTTAGACCTGGCCATATGCAAATCAGTCTTGACACTGTGCCTCATGAGAACAGTCCAGCCCAAACCGCCAAGCCAGGCCCTCCCTGGACCAGAAACAAGCATCCTAGGATCGGTGTCAGGGTTTCACCCCTCATCAGCCAGGATAGCTTGAATCCAGTGGCACAGTGAGCCCAGGACCCACGTCTGGGCATACCCGGCGCACTTATGGCCAGAAAGCAAAAGAACAAAGTTGTGTTGTCTAAACAGAAACAACGTCCCCACTGAGCACTCCGTGGGGTGATCACCCTCTAGCGCTTACTCCAAGTAGTTAAAAGTCAAACAACAATTGCAGGTGATTAGATCCTTAAATTCATTTTATTGGAAAAGTCATGTTGCATCACCCTCCTGGATCTTTTTCATTTGAATACATAGAAAACATCTGTCTTCTTTATGAATCACTCTTTATGAATCCCAATACTTTTTTAAACAAATCGAAACAGTCACCCCCAGTCAAGCGATCTGTGTTAAATTCATCATTCTTTTGCTCACCATGCCACACCAGTTTATCGCCATTGACTACAGCCTCGTGAACTGACTCTGCTGCTTGCACATGTGGGCACCACACAAAGCATCAACCTCCTTCACACCACAGCAATGGTCGCACCAACGATGGCGGATGCCGTCACCGAGCCTTTGCCTGCACCAAGACCTGTGGGTACCGCACGTCGCATCATTCTGCTTCACATTGAAGCTTCGACGCCATCGACACCTGTGCTCCTGACTTCAACCTCGCAGAGTTCGATCCACAACATGTCACTTCAAGGACCCGATGACTCCTGCACCAACCACTGGAATTGACTCATGCAGATGCCGTTGACGCCTCTTTGGAGCTCATAGCAAGGTCCATGACGCCCTGCAGTTCCCAGGAACTGTTTGCGGGTCTTCCCGACACCATAGCTGCCCTACAGCCTCGTGATCAGCCTGGACTGTTGTTTTTTTTTGTTCACGATCACGTGATAGCCCCTGATGGAGCTATAGACTTCAAGGAATTGTATTTTATGTAGATGCTTGCAATATTCGTATCTGGAATACTGTATTTTGGATTATTATCATTTTGGTCTTGTTTTAGACAGATGAATATTCGCTATTTTTCTTAAAGTGGTGTGGTGTCCTTTCTTATAGTGTTTTCACTGTATTACTGTGTGTTATGTGCAAACACTTTACACAGTGCCTCTGAGATAAGCCTGACTGCTCGTGCCAAGCTACCAAGGGGATGAGCATGGGTTATTTTTGAAGTGTAACTCCCTTAGCCTGACTAGAAGGAAGGGTCCCTTCTTGAACAGGTTACAAATCTGCCAACTAGAGACTACCATTTCGAACACTACCCCCGCCAGAAAATTCAAACTATCAGTTGTGGTGGTTTTTAACAATTTGTAGATTTCCAAGATTTGTAAGTGCACTTTACAATTGTAAAAAATAATGAATCCTGAATCTTCAATACAAATTCACTTAGGAAGGGCCCTCTCAAATTAAAACTTTGTGCAGCTAAATAATGTTTTTGTGTGCAAAAGTGTTTGTTAGTTCTAGGGGAGAGGCAAAGTCAGAAAATTTCTTCACAAATAGGGACCCATAAGTCTCATAAGACCTATGGGTTTATGTGTGTCCTGTGAGATTTGCTATGTATATGACAATCGGGACTTTTATGGCACCTTCCATCTTAGAGTCCCGTTTTCACCAGTTGTTCGTGTGTACAAATCGTCTTGCATTCTTTTCCTTTGTGGCTGTCCACTGTACAGTTTCTGTACGTTGCATGTTGAACTTTGCTTGCTTACACATTGCTAGCACAGCAGGAGTGGCATTTGTCCAGCTTCACAGTTCCGCACAAACATTTCTGTTCCCGCCAGTTCTCCCAGGAGAGAAAGACGTGTATGCAGATCAGGCATATATACAAAGGTAATCAGGTGAGCTGCTGATAGTCCAGATATCAGGATCTACACAAGATGACTTTACATTTCACAATTTGCTGAACCCTTGTTGGTCCACATTCCGAGTTTGAGTGTATTCCAGGTGTATTTTTTGCACGAAATAAATAACAGTGATATGTGTGTAGTGTCGTGCTGGACATATTCTAGTATCTCAGCAAAAACTTGTATTACCAAGCCCTCCCTCGAGGGCTGGCCACACTCACAGCCACATCCATCTAACACAGGCATCAAGAATGACGTGGGCTTGTCAATAAAAGGGCCGGAGTGCACATGCAAGGGCCAGTTTCAGTTATAGCAACTACTGTGTCTGTGTTTTTATTTACCACGAATGTGGGCTTAGAGCCCACAACTTTGCAATGTTATCTTTCTGGTACGCTAAATGCCACATATTGCGAGTTTCTGGGGAATAGCATGGATGTCAATACTTACCACAGTAAAATCCGTATGGTATGTTAAATACTGTACACTTTTCCACTGTAAAATGATGGCAGGCTTGACCTGCCCACATTTGAAGAAGGCTGAGATATTCAAAACCCCAACAAAGTACTGGATCTGTTCAATACCACTAATAAGTTATTCCGACCACTACTCACACAGGGGTTTACACAGGGGTCAGAAACCATCCCCCTATTCGAAATCAGGTGACTGCGAAATTATTTCTCAAACAGTATCTTAAACATGCACACCGAGAAGTCGGACGAACTGTGCAAGTAAATTAAAACGCATTCAGGCATGCCAACTAAATTATGCAAAAGATGGCACCTTAACCAGCATTTTCTAAAAAAGAAAAAAAGAAAGAAAAACAGATATTGAAGCTCTGAAACATGTATAACACTGTGCAGCTTACCTCACGATCGAGGGAATGTACTGAATACCAAAAATACAGTTCTGTGGAAAGACACAACCTGAATACTGATTGAAAAGGCAGAGTGATGATTTGAAACTCAATGCATTGCTTATTTTTACCAAGAAAAGTGTACAGAGCTGGACACAAAGCTTTAATGAAACACAGTGATGCAAATCCAAATTCCCGCGAGGACGCCACAAGAATATTTCTTTCATCACAGCAGATAGAAACATAAGAGAGCATCTCCAGCAACATCTGCAGCTGTGTTACTGAAGCATCCTGCACAGATTAGAATGCTGAGAGCATGTGTTCGGGAGCCACAGGCCTGGCCCTGGCGTGCTAGTTTTGCTTTAAAAAAAGAACATTACAAGGTACATTTAAGAATTGTGTTGTATTACAGTGCAGTGTACGGTTCCACAAAGGTGCTCGTTTTTTTAGGAGACTCTTCACAGCATATTAAGCAAATTCAGCTCAGAGGAGTATGCAGTACATAAGAGCACATAGAAGATTCCCAGACCCACTTAGATAAGGCCTTTGAACCCCTGAGATATTTTCGATTCAAAGTATATCATGGCACAGGCAATTGATGCGGGTTGCACTCTATTATTAACTATGCTCATTTCTGGGAAAGTGTTTGGGCAGAAGGATTTCAACCATGTTTTTCCATCTTTATAACCCTTTTATTGTCATTTAACATGGACTGCTACCAGAAGGTCAAACGTGATGGTTAATGGCTGTGCTTATATCGGGATTAAATCAAATTGAGTTCAAATCAGGCCCCTTTGCAAGAGCATATTTTGTATTGTAAAAATTGCCTACAAATTCCTGATATGATATTCCTGATTTGGGTGGAAATCAGTGCTGCAGTTATAATGTTTAGTGGTTACATCAAGATTAGAGGCGATGAAAACACCCTTTTTTGAGTCACACCACATTTCGTCCATATTAGATGTGGATTGCAAACGTGTGCAGGAGTACTCCTCTCTTCGTTACGGAATGTAACATCTTTAAGCCAATAATAACTGCCAATAGACACTGCTCTAAGCCCTACCACAGTGGAACGAGGTCCAGGCAACATTGTGAATATTTTCCCTCGTGTAAAGCACATGGTGGCTTGGAGCCAAGAAGATCTAGGAGGGCCCTGGAAATGAATGAGAGCAAATCATTCCAATCACATTTGGCATCACCAAGTCTAAAAAGGTGAGTGTAACAGATGCCTGTTGTTCTGACAACGTTACATCTGCCATTGCTGGCGGGCTATTCCCTGTCCAATTGCTGATAACAGTGATCCCTTCCTGAAACCAAAACTAAACCATCCTGGTTTAGGAGCAGGTTGGTAACTCTCAATGAGGATTGCAATGCAATTGCAATTAAAAAGCTTTTATTCGGTCAAATAGATCAACCATATAAGCAATACATTCATAAAACAATCTGATTAAAACAAAATGGAATGTAAAAACAGTGGGATTGAAATATAAAAGTAGCAAAGTTCATAAACATGATGTGTCAAGTACAAAAGTGCAAATGCATAAGTCAAAAAGTGCCCCTAACATTTTACTCGGACATGAACAGTCCTGATTCAAAGTGCAAATGCATAATATACCGAAAAGAAGCATACAGTCAATTATCAATGATCAAAGATTTACTAGTACTAATAGCTTTCATAAGAAATGTGGCTAAATAGAAACACAATTGTGTTGAGTATAAAAAGTACAAAAAAGAGGATTGCATATTGAGTCTCTGGAGAGGGCTTGAGTGGCCAACTGGTTTTGACTCAGTCAGCATTAGACCCACTTATAAAGTTACTTTTCAACTAAAGGGATCAGAAATCTACTTTCAACACTAATTTAGATTTGTGAAACTATTAGTAAAAAATATATGAATTATTTTTAGGATTTTTTCAGGAGTATACGTGAAACAAATATTTTAACCGAGTCTAACTCACACCATGAATACATCTTTAGGTATTCATTGAATGTGAAGGCACACCATCTCTAATATGTAGGGTACACTTATTATATTTATATATAAGGAGTGAGCCCTCTTTGATTACAAGACAAACTGTATGGGTAACTTAGGCATATTATACCTCAGAGATTGATCAGAGTGCACTTTGAGACTGCAGTTAGCTGCTCTTGTGTTTAAACTGTGTTTGGAAAATGTAAGTAGCACTCGTTTTTAGGCTAGGAGAGTGAGTTGTTAAAGTGTGGGAAAAGTAGTATTGTTAGAGGCCTAGTTTAGGTCCTTACATGCAGAACTCCAAAGTGTAGATTGAGCCTGTTTGTCTCCAAAGAGATTCTGAATTGAGGAGCAGCTCCCAGCTTCCGCCCAGTAGCCTGAGCTTGCTGTCACACATAACTTATATAAGTTGCTATTGGACGTTACATCTATGCTCTGATTGGCTGCTATATCAAGAGTTTCTATTGGATTTAGGGTTAGTGTCCTGATTGACGGGTACATTTGCGGTATTTGATTGGTTCCTGGAGCTAGGGTTTCTATAGGACATAGGGCTTAGGTTTTCTTTTCTGATTGTGTGGCAGGACTAGGGCTGGGATGGGCTGTTAGGGTCTGATCTCCTATTGGTCCTAGGGCTTAGAGCTAGTAATGTGACTGGGTAGGGTTAGTGCTAAGGGGTCACCTGATTACTAGTGCTATTTAAGGTCAGGGTTCAGGGCGTCCCAGCCCAGGTGTCAAGGCTAAGCGCGGAGAAGACAAGGACAGCTGCCTGTATGGGTCTGTTCCTTACTGGTTGGGCCTAGGGCCAGAGATGCTGCTCATTTTGTCATTCACCAGAACCCACCCTACCCCATCTACATCCACAACCAGAGTAACATACTCACAGCAAATGTACTCTACTCATTTACTACAAACAAACCCTACACACTTTTCAATGTCTTAACACCCACTACAAAACCTCACAACCAACACCTCTACACCTTTCTACCCCAACTTCTACAAATGTTCACCTTTACTCACACACAAACCACTCTATCCTATACCAGTAACTAATCCCCTCCTCACAAAATCCACACCATACTTAACTATGTGCCATCAAGACACCCACCCCCTGCTCTAATTACTCCTAACAGATCCCTTTCTGTCACCACCTATACTCAGTCATCCATCTTTTCATCCACCAACACTCTCCTCTAATTTTTACCACAAAAACACAACCACTCAAGCCTTACACTCTGATGCACCACACATATTACTTCTTTTAATCAAATCTTAACTTGTGTTCCTCCCCTCTCACACATCACATACACTCTTTTCCAAAACACATCACTATCCCTTTACCTTGCAGCTTCCACACACCAATAAAACTTTACATACACATTTTTCTCAGAAAAGAAATACATCACCCCCACACTACACACCAGCATAACATAATCTCACTCACAAAACACTTCATAATACTTTCAGTCACAAAGCAGAAACATACACCCACTCCCACCTTACTGACTACACAAATAATACACACCCTAAACCAACTCCACCACCAAGCTTTCTTTCTTCTCTCACACCATCACATATACAGCAACACAGCAACTCTCTCTTAACCACTTGTCATTGGACAATTTAGAACCTTACAACATGACCCACATGCAGCACTACCACTCCAACTCACACACCTTGCACCCTAAACAAACACAAACAAAATAAAACATGCCAATCTTCACCACTTCACATCTCCATGTCTAATGCACAACAAGAGTACTTTACAAAAACAACACAGCTCACCAATTCACTCTCAAACACCATCTCCACCACCTTCACACACAGACTCATCAAAATGCTTTCTTAGCCTGCTGGACGAGGAACACCATACAGAACAGCTACACTATTGCTATCCACATACGGCTAATACCAGAACTAAGGACCAACCTGCTACAAGCCCACAAAATACTGCTTTCTCTTCTACAAAACATAGTAACACCATCACCAAAGCTCATTCTCTAAACTGAATACTAATACATGATCGATCACTCTCACAAAGCAAGCATCACATCTGTGACCTTCTCACTGACACACAACCTTACTTACTCTTCATAACTGAATTATGGTTGGACGATGGCATGGCTTTGGTGTTAAATTAAGCTGTTCCTCTAGGCTATCAAACCATCACACAAAATGTTATAGGCAAAAGAGGAGGTGGCCTAGCGGTTGTATTCAATCAAACATTAAATATCACTAAAGCTAACAACGTTTCCATACAAGGTTGTGAGACCCTCTTTGCCAGATACAACCCTACACTCTATTCCTCCCGTAACTTCTTGATCCTTTACAGATCTCCACATAGCAATGCAATTTGCCCAGACAACCTTGTAGACACATTTTTAAACCTAAGAACACGGCACTCAAAACTTTACTTTCTGTTTGACCTAAATATTTGGTTTGACAAGCCCAGTATGCCACATCCAAAAACAATCATCACTGGCCTGGCCAAGATGCACCAAACCTACATCAGATCATCCACAAACCCACAATCACTGGAAACATCCTAAATGTCATTTTTGCAGATACAGAATGAGTTACCTTTCAAACAATGACTCCAAAAAACAACACAAATCAACACACCTAAAGCCACCATACATGCATCCACCTATTGACCATGGACCAACCTCAATTTTGAACACTAAGAAACACAACTAACATCCAGTACAGATCTAGACACAATAATTTCAATAAAAAATGATATGAGTGGCTATAGGAAGCTTTTGATATCCTATTACCACTAAGAGCAACACAACAGAACAAAAGATAACAGGCACCTTGGAAAAATACAGAGATAAAACAGCAAATTAGAAAGCTAAAATGTACTTGCTCCAAACTAACACTGATCAAGACAAACTTCACCTACAAAAACTTAACAGATTATACAAGTCAACAATAAAAAAAAGCCAAGACAAAATACCATTCAGACAGAATTCAGAATGCTAAATGGTCAAATAAAGAATTCTATAAAATTCTCACCGTATTTCGTAAACAAATTGCCTGGAAGGGGCTCATCCCATTATTCAAGATTTCACAGACAAACTGGTAATTCATTACACAACCAAAGCAGACACGTTGGACTACTATTTAAAACAAACAAATACCACCAGCACTGACCCGGTTACAAAAAAGCACTCCAAGTGTAGGCTAACCAAACCTCTTCATTCCTTCCAACAAATATCACACAATGAATTTCTGAACTTTATCAAAAGAAACAGGCCTGTCAGCTGCCCTTTATACCCATGTCCACCACAAACCTTCAAGAAAATTCTTCTAACTACCTCTGCTGCCACACCAATAAGAAGAATTGACAATTCCTTAGCTACCGGAATATTTCCTGAAGATCTCAAAAAGTCACATATACGTCCATTACTACAGAAAACAAACCTGGACCTGCTTTACACCAACAACTGCAGACCAATTTCAAATGGACCTTTCCTGAGCAAACTGATAGAAAAAACATTTGCCCAGATGTAACGATTCATTGAAGATAATTACTTACATTCAGAATTCCAGACAGGACTCTATCCAGGATGAGGCATTGTATCTGACCTTGTTGCCATCTGGGATGACCTTAAGAACCCATATGACCGGAACGGGGTTGCTGCACTACTTCCCATGGACCTCTCAGCAGCCTTTGACATGGTTGGCCATGACACTCTAATACAATTATTATGAAGCTGGCATAGAGGGGACTGCCCTCAACTGGATCACATCCCACCTTCAAAACAGAACTAATGTCATCTATACCCCCCCATTCTCATCAAACCATACTTCACAAAAGCAGGGGTGCCTCAAGGCTCTACCATCTAACCCATGCTTTTCAACATTTACATGAAATCAATCAATTTAACCTCACATGCTATGACTATGCAGATGACACACACATACTCCTTAAACTGGAAAGCCCCAAAGACATTGGAAACTCACACTTTTTAAGTTGTCTCAGAGCTGTGGATCAGTGGATGACATGAAGCCATCTCAAATTGAATGCTTCCAAAACAGAACTACTCACATGTGGTGATTGAAAAAATTAGGACCCACTTCTCACCTGGCCTAATTATCTGGAAACACATCCTAAAGTATCAAAGGAAGTAAGAAACCCCAGAATTGCCATGGACTTTAAACTATCAATGAATGCCCAAGTGGCAAGACTAGCAAGATCAAGCTTCGCTACTCTAAAAAAGCTCTAATGCATCTTCTCCGATCTGGGATTTCTACATAAGATTTAGGCTAAATCTCTCCTATTCTGTCTAAACTTGATTACACCAGTAGTCTCTACCATGGATCATCTTTAACAACTATGAAAAGAATACAATAGATTCAGAACTCTGCTGCTAGACTACCCTTACATATAATGCCACAAGCCCATATCTCCCCTGCCTTGAAGGCCCTAGATTGGTTACAGTTAGCCAAAAGATCCACAATCAAGCTGCTTTGTATCACCCACAAAGCGATACATAGAACAGGATCGCTCTTCATCAGGAATAAAATCACTAAATGTATTCAACAAAGGAACCTCCACTCGAGATTGGCACCTTGCCTCAAAATCCCACCATACAAGAAAAAAAACATAGGTAACACACCCTTCTCTGTTCAAGCAGCCAAACTATGGAACTCTTTATCCTCAACAATAAGATCCATGGATAACGACTTTAGCATCAGAAGACTACTCAAGAGTTGGCTCTTCCCCACATACCCACAATACTAAAACATATATGTACCCATCAAAACCCTCTGTATACAAGAATTTATTTGGACTATAGATGTGTACCTACATATATGTGTATTGCTTTGTATAAACATGCATAATAATTATGTTTATAAATATATAGGGCGGTTTCACAGAACTAATCTGAGATAAAATCCTAAACTTACTACTTTTGGTATCCACAGAAGGCATTTAGTAGTAGTAAAGTTAGGAGTCCAAACTTTACTACTACTAAACTGAGACAAAATCCTAACTTTTCTTAAATACAACTTAAATCTACATATTTTACCTTCCTTAAACATATATACCTTCCAAGTACTTATGTATCTTTATATTTATGACTTTACCGCTAATTCAGCATATCCAATGCACTACCCTATGTCTCACCCTATACCTCTCTCAATATATCCTCTACCTTCACTCTCTAACTCATCCCAAAACCCATTCTACTACTAGAATCCACAAAATAATCCTTTCTAGACTCTTCCCTCCTCTACTTCCCCTTGCATGACCTCATACCTCTTTTACTATTCCGATCTTCCAAACCAGCCTTTCTAAGCCTTTCCCTCTGACTCTTCCCCCTCCACCTCCCCTTCACTCATCCCAATCCTCCTCCTTCTACTATGAACTCCCCCCCCCAAAAAAGTACTTTCTAGACCCTTCTCTCTTTTATCCCTCCACTATCTTTTTCAATCCAACTAACAGACTAACATGTTCACAGCTCAAATTAATTTCAGATTTCCCTATACATATTCCCCACTAATCCTGTGTTGGTTCTGAAGTAGTGTGCTACCCGCTGAAAAGCACTTCTACACATCATCAGGGGTAGCAAGCGCTATATAAAGGCAAAACTTTCCCTCTTCTATCACTTCACTATCCTTTTTCAATCCAAATAAAAAGATCACACGTCTAGCGCTCAAATTAATTTAATATCTCCCGATACTAATTCACCACTAATCCTTTTTGAGTTCTGAGTAATGCGCTACTTGCCAAAAACGCACTTTAAAGCCTCATCAGAGGTAGTAATCGCTATATAAATGCAAATACAATTACAATATAAAATAGGTTTGCCTACATGGCAAAGACACTTTTCCTTTCCATGTGTCGCTGCAGTGCATTCAAACTGCTGATCAGTCAAAGCAAAGTTGTGCTTCAGGCAACCACTTTTTAAATGTATGTGGGTGATGCAAATGAACACTGTAGACCACATATAACAGTCATCTTCCACTTTACTGTGAATCTACTGCTATAATTTACAATGGTCTTAATAGAGACTTAAATATGTCAATTGGGTGAAACTATTTTTTACAGTGCCATTTTAAGTGCACAGCACATCCATGGCAGCAGTGATTGTCTGTGTCAGAGTGCAGAGTCCTCATTCCTGCAAATATAGTGTTCAGAAAAATTGTGAAAATTCAGGGGGGATTACCCAGAAAAGGTGATTTTATACATCTTTGTCAGCCGAGAGCCAGTGCAAACTAACAGGTGCTGCCTCTGCAGTGGCATCTGTTTATTCTGTGTACTTCAGGAACCAACAATCTACTCACTGCTATGTGCGTATATCCAACAATGTACTCATACAGCAGGTCACACAATATGCCTTGTGTTCACTAATTCCCCAACCATTTCTCTCCTGAACTTTCTTTCATGTGGACTGACCATGCTGCCATCAAATTCACGTTTCAAGATGTCTCTCCATGCTCTGGTGTCAAGCCCCCTACCAAAGTGTCTAGATTATTAAACAGGGTCACAGCAGATCCTACACTCTGCAGCACAGTTCATCTACGGGGGCCATAAACCATAATGAATTACCACATTACACCTGTCCAGATCTCTTTCAGATTACTGCCAGTTGAAGCCAGGACTATTTACAAGTAGGCTATAATCACCCATTAAGCTCGGCAAGCGAGGCAATCCGGGTTCTAAGATCTTCTGTTGGGTCTCTGTTCAGATTTAGATAGTTTCTTCTGTCACTCAACAGAAGCAAACATCTTGAATCACAATTGCACCGCTTTTGAGGGTTTTATAATTAACGACGTGTCATCCCTTAGCTCATTCAGGGCTTGGGTCTCACTGTTGGACAGATTGAAGACCGGTTTGTCACATTTCGATGTTGCCATTAGATCCACCTCTCTAAGGACAGACTGCTCAAACACTCCCACTTCTGGTGGTAACTGTCCCAAAGACGGAACAAATGCAGACTTGTTTCTAAGTCCTGTGTCATCCTCTCTTTAATTAGCTTCCTTTCCGTCAAAAAATACTTTCAGCCGAACACTACGAAAAAACCCAGCTAATTCACATTTCAATTAAAAGAATCTGGCTGATTTGTAGGTACAAAGCCAAGGCCTTTTGACAACACCCTGTCCTGTGTTGGCGTCAGTGTCTTACTACTTAAGTTCATTAGTAAGTGTGTTCTCTGCTGGTGCTCGGTTCCCCTTCCCGGGCCATACTGTGGTTTATCCTCTGATTCATGTCCTCCCACTGTGCTTTCTGTGTTCTATGTGTTTTCTGTCTTCCCCTGCCCCTCCCCCTGCCTCTCTCTAAAAAAGGCGTATATTCTTTAGGGAAGAAATGGGGAGGGCCCATCGGAGGGTACATCGGGGGCCATCCAAACCCCATCTGAGGTCCTGGCTGGTAAGGGCGCAAATAACCCCTCAATCAGCCCCTACCCCTATACCTGGGTCTGTAATCTCCATCACTGCTCTCACTACCTGAACTCGAGGTGTCTGCATTCTGTCGTGGTGGCTTCCTTTGTGTATTTTGATTATCCTTTGTCTTGGCGTAATCATCGTTGATATACAAGTATACTTTTTCCCTAGAGAATTTTTATGAGATCTTTTTGTAATTTATTCACTTTGGAATTCACTAGGTAATCCTTGTATTCGTTCACAATTGTATTTGTCTCATCGAGTTTCTTTTAAAAAAATGAGATCTGAATCTGAGTTCTCAGATTGTCCTCACTGGTTTGGATTTTATCCAATAGATTATCTGAGATTTTTTTAGCTGTATCAATAATTAAAATGAGCCAATCCCGAGAGCATCTCCAGCCGATCAACAACCAATTCTTTCGGAAGGAGGCACCCTCCAAAAAGATAAGAGGTTCGTTGACCACCAGGAGACTGTCATGGATGTTAAAGGCAATCTCTTGATGGAACATAAAGTATTGAGAGGATAATAGGCTCATTTCAAAGCGGGTCGGGATGAAGGCTTATAGAAGAAGAGGGGAAGAAATATCTAATATACATTATTGCTTTTTTCCTTCTCTATTTACCCTTATTTGATATTAGAATGTGACTACAAGAGCACATTCCCGCAAGGTCCCGGGTTCAGAGAACTACTTGTGAACTCTTGTGAGTAGAGTATAGTTACACATATATAGGTTCAGGGACTTTATGACTCTCCCACAGGTATGCGTGTATTGGGATCACGTTTTGACAATACATTACCAAAACAATGAGGCTGGTTTTGTTTTTAATAGGATTTGATTTAAATATACTAAATATATAATTTTTTTAGATATGAGCTCAACAAAGTTTTGTTTATATACCCACCGAGGTTGGAGGTGTTTGTGTTTTCTGCACGTGGTGTGGCCAATCCTAATAAGATGGGCATACATATAATGACTGGGCTGTATGGAGACACTGCATGTGACTATCTGGCACAAGTTTGAAGACATGAATTTTAACTTTTACATGAGGAACACGCAAAGGATGGGTAGTACTGCAATTATGGGTTCTGCCCTCCTCTCTCTTCTTTTTACAGAAATATTATCCCTCTCGGAAATTTCCAGAGTGTATGACAATTGGATATTGTCCAATGTACTAAATAACAAGGTAAACACCCGAATAGCGGTGAAGACCAAAAACTAGGGACCAACACTCTGACGAATGCCAAAGCGACCCGGTTGGACGCTATAAAAATTGGCAGAAACAATTGGTATCTGTAGTGGGGATATAGGGCCTTTACCTCCCCTGAATATCCCATACTCTACGTTTTAATCCTTCCAGGGGTCAACAGGAATAAAAATTGAGTGTTGCCCTCTAGGTAGTTTTATTTGTATGTATTTGCACTATTTGGTCCCTTTTTTGAAGGGGAATATTTTTTCCTTTAAGTTGTGTTACTTCTTTGTGTTGTGTTTTGTGGTCCTTTGTATTCACTCTACCCTCACCACTACTCTTCATTCAAAAACATTTTCTTGCGCTCCATCCAGGGTATTGGTCTGCACCTGGATGTATGATGTGGCCCTATGATGAAGCATGACACTGCAAAGTGTGTGAGGGCAGTACTACGACATTCATTGGTTTTTCCTTTTTTTATTTGTTGTCTCGGTTGAAATGTGGTATACCACCCACATTTTGGCGAGTGTATGATTTGTAGCACCTCCCTGTTTCTCAGTACGGGGAACGTAGTTTACTTTCTGCAGCACTTCTCTGTTGAGTGAGATTTAGCTTTCAAAATAGACCTGAAAGCTCTTCTCCTCCAACAGTACTTCAGCTAAGCTTTTGCAATTAATCTTGCCAGCGACATCTACACTACCTTTGTCTCATCAGGTGCTCCTAACCTCTTCACTGCCGTATATACCTCTTGTACATTTTGTTTTTCTGTAATGACTCATAATTATTCAATTCTTGAGCTTTGTAACTATTTTAGCACAACTAAAGCAGGGAGAGAGGGGGCCCTGAACCAAGGGAACTGGGCACCTTACAATACCATCAAGTCAAAAAACTACTGTTTGAGAACTCTGGGCCTTATTACGAGTTTGGTGGTCATGGTACCGCTATCAAAACAGCTTTACTGCCACATGTTGGCGGTTCAACCGCCCTATTACAATGCATGTGGTTTCATAGACGAAAGACTACTGCGGTCTCGCTGCCAGGAAATCTTGACTGTGGCAGCAGCATGATAGTCTAATGCATCTGGTGGAGGGCAGACTGCCTGTGTCACCCATTGCCCAATTACGATGTACCTTCCTTCGACGTGACAGTGGTGATCCAACCGCCATATCCGACCTGCGGAAAGGGAGCCATTTAAACTCAGCTTAACACGTCCTGTGATGTCATGGAGCCGATCCCACACGTCCTGTCGCTGTTGTTCCTGCTTGATGTCATCCAAAATTAACACCGTCATGGACGCAACCAATGGTAAGCTATACTCTTAACCATTTCCAATGACTCCTCAGCAAATCAATGCCCCTGTCATGGTCCATCCAAGGGGATACCCCAAATCCGGCCCTAGGATGCTTGATTCCGGTCCATGGAAGACATGGCTTGGCAGTTCGGGCTGGACTGTTCCCATGAGGCACAGGGTCAAGACTGATTTGCATATGGCCATGTCAGAACTGGGATGGCGTGGTGAGCAAAATAATGATGGATTAAACCCAGATCTGGGGGTGAATGTTTTGCCAATGTGCAACATTCCGTCCATCATCTTGAGTGTTTTACTGGGACTTTATGGTCCCCTGGTAAAAAAATTAGGGGCCCTGTTTGGAATTGTTATCAATATATGATCGAATTACAGATCTATGATGCCATCTTTGACCAGGTCACTGACACTGCATAGGCACACAGTACTAAAGTTGAATGTGTTCACATCTTATAATCCATAGAGATATGTGCATTAAATTCTGTAACACAACAGCACCTCCTCATCAATATTACACCTATTAATCTCTGTGACACCCTCAGATTGCTCACGTGCTAAGTCCTAATGTGATATCATAGATAAATCTGAATGGATGAGTTATGGAACTGAAACACACCTTCTCTGCTAAATCTCTGTAATGAACTCTCACAAATCACCAACATTGAAAGGTTATATCAGGTAAATGGGATTTCAAATAAATAGTGTGATAAGCATTCAAGGTCACAATGTAAAGACTCTCTGCAGAATAGGTGTGCCTCTACCTGGGGGATCCCTGAAAGGCCTTAGCCTTGGACCACAGCCCACTTTGCACATACCTCAAACCCTCTATGTGCATAGGACCTGTGGATTGAAGTATATCAGGGATACCCAAGTGCCATGAAAGCAAACACAGTATTTGTCACACATTTAGGTAAAGTAGGTGTTAGGTGAACACAAAAGAATGGACATATGCCCATAAAAATGTATAATAAAGTATGACAATTTAACACCCTCCGAGTGTGGATATACAAATATCTAACTTGTACACATCAAACACATATCTGTTGTGGTTTTCTCATCTTTAGAATTGTCACCATGTCACTGCATGATGATGCACATGTTCTATATTCTATTTTGTGAGATATGAGATAGCTAACGCATGAGACTGTACATTTGAACTTCTGTAACTAGCGGAGCTCTTGTGGTAAACGTTTATATTAATTTATTTTGTGAGATAAGGTTTACCAGAGACTACATTTTTGGAACTTCTGGAACTTGAAGTGCAGACAGTGATGCACACACTCTTAAACGTTTATGAAGCATAAGTAGTAAACAATGAAGCGGTAGTGCATACAGTGATGCACACACTAATGTAATGAGACTATTTACAACTTAAAACGAAATTGGTGTTGCATATAGGAAGGCACACACCTTATTTTTTTTATTTTTTTTGCGTGTTTTCTTCCATTGTGTGTCTAAAAGTTATACACACAATTCTAAGACATTCTGCCTTCATTAATATATAAACATTAGTTGGTATGAATTACAGCAACCATATTAGGGAGTAACTTATCTATTTTTGTTCATGTAGCACATTCTTTTTATGCATATTTATTTATAATGGCAACTTCATCTGAACCTCCGCATTTTTTGTCTGAAAAAGGTGAACCTATATTACCATGGAAGAGATGGAAATTCATTTTCAACTCTTACCTCATAGCTATAGGGGGTGAGAAATTTTCTGCATGTCGCAAACAAGCAATTCTTTTACATAATTTAGGTATTGAAGGAAGATGTATTTATGAAAGCCTTGACTTAATTGAAATTGGAAATGAAACTGGTGAGCCTATTAACGTATATGACATGTCAGTTTTAATGCTCGAGAAACATTTTGGTTCACATATTAATGTAGTTTTGGAAAGACATATATTCTATTCTAGAGTCCAAGGTAAGACGGAGAAAATATTTAGTTATGTAGCTACTCTTAAAACATTAGCTCGTACATGTGATTTTGAGCATTTAACTGATTCTTTGATCAGAGATCAAATTGTTAGATGCACAAATAATGTCAAGGTACAAGAAAAATTATTGAGCAAAAATCCTAACTTAAAAGATGCAGTCACTATTATTGAAGGTATGGAAAACACCAATATGTGGGTACATGAGATGCGTGAATAGAAAGGTAAAGATAGTTCAGGTAAAGAAAATGGCTGTTCAGAGTCATCAGTCAATGAGGTAAACAGGATAGATAAACTGTGTGACAAAGATAATGAAACAAATGGACCTTTAGTGATTAAGATTTGCATTTTGCAAAAATTGTGGCAAAAAAGGACATTATGCTTGAGTATGTCATGGACTTAAACAACAAAATGTGAATTATTTATGTGGTGAAACTAAAATAGTTTCTAGTATACGTGAGGATGTGAGTGTGGATGCAGATCCCATTGAGATGCCTGAGTGTGAGATATCAGTGGGTGGAAAAAAAATATCTGTGTTGGCAGATTCGGGATCACCCTATAAAATGATAGGTGATAAAAATTTGGAAACCACATTTGGTTGTGAGGATATTGAACTGTTACCTTCGGACATTAATCCTGTAGGTTATGGTGGTGTAAGAATTGATGTTTTGGGTTATTGTGTTAAAAAGATTCAATTTGATGATCGTGAGACTGTTTGTAAGATTTATATAGCAAAGAGGGGTGACAACCTCCTCGGTTGGAGACATCAGAGAGACATGGGAATTACACTTAATCCCAAAAGTAAACAGAAGGTTTTATTACTCTCTAGGGAAGATTTACCTTTAGACATTTGTACAAATTGTCCTGAAGTTTTTAGTAGTAATCTTGGTCTTCTAAAAAATGTAGAACATAAGATTATTTTGACGAAGCAACGTTTTTTGTAGCTAAAGTGAGGAAGGTTCCTAATATGATGATGGAACCATTAGAAAGTGAAATTAAGAAACTCAAGGACAAATGGGTAATTGAAGAGATTGAAAGTTCGGAGTGGTTGGCTCCGGTAGTTTTGGCACCAAAGGATGGTGGGAAGGAGATTCGGCTTTGTGCAGATTTAAGAGGTTTAAACAAATTTGACAGACAACCTTTACCGAACATCACCGAAACTTTAGCTCTCATTAAGAATGCAAAAACATTTTGTGTAATGGATTTGTCCTCTGCTTACCACCAGGTTAAGTTACATCCAGAATCTAAACATTTGACTTCATTTGTTACACCCATCGGATCATTTCAATTTGTGAGAATGCCTTTTGGACTTGCCTCCGCCGCGGCATGTTTCCAAAGAAAAATGAAGCAAGTAATGCAAGGTTTAAACAAAGTCTTGTTTTTTCAGGATGATATATTGGCCCATGGCAAAGATCGTGAAGAACATGATGAAATTTTATGGAAAGTCTTAGGAAGGTTGTAGTCGGCAGGGTTGGTGATTTAAAAAGAGAAATGTAAGTTTAGAGTTACTTCAGCGACTTACCTTGGTCACACGATTTCTGGTGAAGGAATCAGTCCTAAAATGGAGTTGGCAAAGAGTATAATTGAGGCTCCTAAACCTGTTAATAAGGATCAGATACGTTAATTTCTTGGTTTGGCAGAGTTCTGCTCTAAATTAATTCAAACCTTTGCTTCCATTTCTCAGCCTTTGAGATCTCTATTAAAGAAAGGATCTCAGTTTGTTTGGTCAGATGAGTGTAATGAAGCTTTCAATCATGTGAGGAGTTGTATTTCAAAGTTACCTACTTTAGGCAACTTTGATGTGAATAAAAAAACGATTTTATCCACAGATGCAAGTATCTGTAGATTAGGCGCTGTTCTTTCTCAGATTGTCAATGGTGAGTTGAAGGTAGTTGCATTTGCTTCCCGTGCTGTGAGAGGTGCGGAAGAAAGATATTCAGTGTAAGGGTGGGCAGAATTAGCGAAAGTGCCTTTCGCAAAATATCACGAAATGGCAAAAAATCTCCGCAATCACGCGAAATTTCGCTTGGTCGTGGAGATTTTGGTGTGCTGATGAATGCGTTACTGAATTTTACCTTTAACTCGGGCACCTGCTTTATTTATAATTATATCTGTAAGACTTACAGATATAAATAAAGCAGGTGCCCGAGTTGAAGGTCAAATATAAGTGCTTCCTGTTGGGATTAAATTTTTGTGACAGGAGCATCGTGCCAGAATGAATCCTGCCTTGCATATTTACCCAAGAAGATGCCACCGTTTTGTGCAATACCTCTACTCAACTGGAGTACTTTCTACTGGCTAATCAGTAAGTGCTACCTCATTGGGTAAATGTGTGTGCTTTTTCTACACTAAAGCTGCGTAAAGGGCCAGAAGAGTTGTCTACAGCGACCATGTGTGTCTGTAACGTTGCCACGGCGCCAACGGGCGCCGGGGTCTCTCAAGTGAGCTGTCCATCATAGTGGGGGAAAGGGCGGGAAGACGTTGCACACCACTGGTGTGTGGGGCAGGGCCAAACGGGCAGGGCTTCCATGCAGTTCACATGCCTCTTGTTTATAAAGGGCCAAAGACGGATCAGAGCAGCAGATGAGGACACAGAACCTCCTGGTGTCAGGAACAACATGGGGATTGCGCTTGAGAAACTCATGGATGCACAGAGCTCCATCAAGGATGACAGCAAATTGCTGATGGTAGATATGGGGAGACCGCAGCACACCTGCCTAGGCGGCAATTTCCGTTCCCTCGCGGATCGCGGAATTTTCAACATTTTTGCATTCCGCGTGGAACGCAAAAATGTCGAATTTTCGCAATTTCCGCGAGCGGAACGGAAATTGTCGCCCACCCTTAATTCAGTGATTGAACAGGAAGCATTGGCAGTGTTTTGGGGAATTCTTCATTTCAATTTTTTATGGGGGATACCTTTTACAGTGAGATCTGATCATAAACCTCTTTCAAGGATTTTTACTTCTAGAGAGATTGACAACCTTTCTCCCAGAATTACGTTGCGTTGATGGGTTATCCAATTACAATTTTGTTGTTGAGTTTGTACCTGGTTCAAAAAATTGCATGGCAGACTGTATGTCGAGGTTACCTATCCAGTCTGAAGTTGTCAGTGTGGATGTTTCATCTATAAATTGGATTTGTGAGTCAGCTTTGGAAGATAAAGAGTGGGCTGACGCTTACGTGAGTGATCCTGTTTTCAACATTTTGAAAGATTTCATTGTGAAAGGTTGGCCAGATAAGAAGATGTTGTCTTCCACTACGAACAATTACTATTGTGTGAAAGATGAATTAAGTATTTTGAATGACAAAATATTGAGAGGCAGACGTTTAGTTGCTCCTTCAGTGTAAAGATGCAAATTGATTAATTTGGCACATGAGGGCCATTTGGGTCGTAACAAGACAAAAACGAGACTTCGGGATTGGTACTGGTGGCCAGGCATGGACTATGAGGTGGAATGCATTGTGAAAGACTGTTGGCAATTTGCCAACAATGATAAATCTATAAAAACCTTCTCTGCACCAATTTCACCAGTAGAAGTACCTCTTGAACTGTGGACAAAATTAGGTTTGGATATTGCTGGTCCATTTGAGCTGCTTACCTGTGATGAACGTTTTGTTATTTTACTTGTGGACTACACTTCTAAATGGGTGGTAACAAAGTGTATTCCAGTAGCTAATTCTTGAAGTGTAATTGATTTCCTCAAGGCGGAGTTCTCTAGAGAGGGAATTCCTAAGACCCTTATTACTGATAATGGTGCACAATGTGTGTCTTTGGAGATGGAACAGTTCCTTTCTAGTTTAGCCAACTGCTCTTTACTCACCACAAGCAAAGGGCTCACTGAGAGCATGAACAAAATTGTTAAGAGTTGTGCTCAACGAGCAATCCAAAACAAATGATCCTTGAAGGTGGCCTTGAGAGAGACTTGGTGGGCACATAGAGTTACACCTAATAGTGTGACATCTGTGTCACCTTTTTCTGTTCTCAGGGGACGGAAACCTCATTGTAAGTTAAATCCAGTTTGGTTGGGATTAGATACTTCTGTTCCTGACCAACCCTCTGTGTCTGATATTAATGTACGAAGAAAGAATTATTAAAACAGATATAAAATCAATTTTGATAATAAACATTGCACAAGACAGACTCTGTGGTGTGTTGGCGATACTGTTCTTGTGCGAATACCTGGATTTGTAAAAAAGGTCTTTCAAAATTTATGGGTCCTTTTGTAATCTCTGTTGTCAAAAGAAATGTGGTGGAGTTGGATTCTGGTGATATTTGGAATATGTCTTGTTTAGTGAAAACTTCAAATCAACGTTCTCGACTTTCTCATCGTGTTGGTATACACCATTTTAACAACACTTCCAATAGAGATCTTATGAGACTAAGAATGAAACCCAGATGGAATAAAGATTATATGGAATGCTGGATGCTGGAAAAGGTGACCACTGGACGGGCACTACGGCGCTTGTAGCGTGCTTCAGCAGTAGCCTGAAGCCTTACTTTTGGAAATTTTAAAACTTCTTGCGTGCTGCACTTTGTTTGTTTGATTTGTTTTATTTTATTTTCTCTGGTTTTAATTGTTCCTATTCTTCTCCTTACCCTCACTTGCACTGTAAAAGGTAACGAACTCACCGCTGTTTAGCGGGTCCGGGTTCACGGGGTTGAATCGTTTCTTGAGCGCCATCTTGGAGCGGGAAGGGACGCTCTTGCCACCATTTCCGAGCGCTCTAGTGCTCAATTGGGGGTTTAGGCTATATTAGACGCCTGTACTCGCCGGGTCAGCCTGGAAAAGGTGACCACTGGACGGGCACTACGGCGCTTGTAGCGTGCTTCAGCAGTAGCCTGAAGCCTTACTTTTGGAAATTTTAAAACTTCTTGCGTGCTGCACTTTGTTTGTTTGATTTGTTTTATTTTATTTTCTCTGGTTTTAATTGTTCCTATTCTTCTCCTGGCCCTCACTTGCACTGTAAAAGGTAACGAACTCACCGCTGTTTAGCGGGTCCGGGCTCACGGGGCTGAATCGTTTCTTGAGCGCCATCTTGGAGCGGGAAGGGACGCTCTTGCCACCATTTCCGAGCGCTCTAGTGCTCGATTGGGGGTTTAGGCTATATTAGACGCCTGTACTCGCCGGGTCAGCCTGGAAAAGGTGACCACTGGACGGGCACTACGGCGCTTGTAGCGTGCTTCAGCAGTAGCCTGAAGCCTTACTTTTGGAAATTTTAAAACTTCTTGCGTGCTGCACTTTGTTTGATTTGTTTTATTTTATTTTCTCTGGTTTTAATTGTTCCTATTCTTCTCCTTACCCTCACTTGCACTGTAAAAGGTAACGAACTCACCACTGTTTAGCGGGTCCGGGTTCACGGGGTTGAATCGTTTCTTGAGCGCCATCTTGGAGCGGGAAGGGACGCTCTTGCCACCATTTCCGAGCGCTCTAGTGCTCGATTGGGGGTTTAGGCTATATTAGACGCCTGTACTCGCCGGGTCAGCCTGGAAAAGGTGACCACTGGACGGGCACTACGGCGCTTGTAGCGTGCTTCAGCAGTAGCCTGAAGCCTTACTTTTGGAAATTTTAAAACTTCTTGCGTGCTGCACTTTGTTTGTTTGATTTGTTTTATTTTATTTTCTCTGGTTTTAATTGTTCCTATTCTTCTCCTGGCCCTCACTTGCACTGTAAAAGGTAACGAACTCACCGCTGTTTAGCGGGTCCGGGCTCACGGGGCTGAATCGTTTCTTGAGCGCCATCTTGGAGCGGGAAGGGACGCTCTTGCCACCATTTCCGAGCGCTCTAGTGCTCGATTGGGGGTTTAGGCTATATTAGACGCCTGTACTCGCCGGGTCAGCCTGGAAAAGGTGACCACTGGACGGGCACTACGGCGCTTGTAGCGTGCTTCAGCAGTAGCCTGAAGCCTTACTTTTGGAAATTTTAAAACTTCTTGCGTGCTGCACTTTGTTTGATTTGTTTTATTTTATTTTCTCTGGTTTTAATTGTTCCTATTCTTCTTCTGGCCCTCACTTGCACTGTAAAAGGTAACGATCTCACCGCTGTTTAGCGGGTCCGGGCTCACGGGGCTGAATCGTTTCTTGAGCGCCATCTTGGAGCGGGAAGGGACGCTCTTGCCACAATTTCCGAGCGCTCTAGTGCTCGATTGGGGGTTTATGCTATATTAGACGCCTGTACTCGCCGGGTCAGCCTGGAAAAGGTGACCACTGGACGGGCACTACGGCGCTTGTAGCGTGCTTCAGCAGTAGACTGAAGCCTTACTTTTGGAAATTTTAAAACTTCTTGCGTGCTGCACTTTGTTTGTTTGATTTGTTTTATTTTATTTTCTCTGGTTTTCATTGTTCCTATTCTTCTCCTGGCCCTCACTTGCACTGTAAAAGGTAACGAACTCACCGCTGTTTAGCGGGTCTGGCCTCACGGGGCTGAATCGTTTCTTGAGCGCCATCTTGGAGTGGGAAGGGACACTCTTGCCACCATTTCCTAGCGCTCTAGTGCTCGATTGGGGGTTTAGGCTATATTAGACGCTCTTTCCTAGCGCAGCGGTGACGCGCAGCGGAAGCGCCCTCTCTGCGCCTGAGTCGCGCCAGAGTCCTGCCCGTCTGCGCTCGTCAGCGCTAAGGCAGGGCTAGGGCAGGACTCTCCGGAGGTCGGCTATGCTTGCGGCAAATTACCTACTTAGTTTCCGGAACAGGGTGAGTGGATGTGCACATGGGGCCCTTGACCCCCTCTCCGGCCCTGTTCAGTGATGTCAGTGTAGTTTTGAGCTCCCACGGTCTCTGCCTATTAGGGCTTTACAGCTATATTACCAAGTGTTGCTAATATAGCAGACCGTTCTGCGGTCTCGCACCGGCAATTTCCTGTTAAAATATTTCATTTGAATGTGAGATCGTTGGTCTGCCATTATTTAGATGTCTTTACTCTACTTACAGATGAAAGACCAGATATATTTTTCTTAACGGAAACTTGGCTACATGATAACGCCACGGCGGCGATAAATCTTGCCTTACCTACGGATTATACTATGCACACCTTACATCGTAATTCGAGGGGTGGCGGGATTGCGGCCGTGGTTAAGACATGTTATCCTTGCTCATGGAAGGCCATAGGTATAGCGGGTTGTGAAAGCACCCACTTTGCAATCTCGATGACCCCTCAATTTACCTTCTCTGGTTTGGCTATCTATAGACCCCCCGGTCCCGATGATGCCTTTCGAACTGCTCTTCCAGAGATGGTCTCCTCTCTAGCCCTTAGATCAGCAAATTTTAACATAATAGGTGATCTTAATCTCCACATGGATGTTCCTCAATCCTCTGCGGTGAGTAGTTTTCTTGCAGATCTTGAGGCGTTAGGACTATATCAGCAAATTAATTGTCAGACCTACGTTGGGGGTCACATTCTGGACCCCTTTCTGACGAATCTGGATAATGTGAAAGTATTGCCGCCTAAACCTATGGTTTGGACAGACCACTACCTGGTCGAAATTCGGATCACTCCGAATGTTTCCCCTTTTAAAAGTACTACACCCGCCGTTTTTAGACTTCCTTGGAGGCATATGAATCTGGAAGATTTCCATCAGCTTCTGTTACAACATCCTCCAGAACATCCTATAGATGTCGCCTCTGGATATGACCACTTTTGCGAGTGGTTGACCCAAGCATTAGACACCTTAATACCAGCGGGTTGGAGTAAGATCCGGCCGGGCCACTCAAGCCCTTGGTATGACGACTCCCTTAGGCTCCTTAAGGCCGCCTGTAAAAGGGCAGAATGAGCTTGGCGCAAGGCATACGACCCCATCCTTAAACAGAAATATCAGGCCAGCATTAAGCTGTATCACCGAGCTATCTGTAAAGCACGAGCCTCATTTTATTCCCTAGAATTTAAGAATAGTGCTAATCCAACTAAACTAATCTTTAAGGTCTTTAAAGACTTGACCAATATGAAAACCGCAGCGATGGGGAATGGCTCTCTGGCTCACTGTGAAGAGTTAGCATCTTTTTTTGTGGAGAAAGTGGATGCGATCTACAGATCTTTTCCCTCTCCTATCACATCTAATAACAATGTAGGATCTATGCATGTCATCCCCAGTCCATTGTTAGTGCTTCCTGGGCCATCACAGGAAGAGTTTGAATCTTTAGTTGTGAAAGTTAAATCGGGTTCTCCGGCGGACCCTTTGAGACCTGCACAATTTAGGGAATCTGCCGAGATCTGTTTCCCGCTTCTTCATAATCTCATTAGGTTATCTTTTACATCTGGGACGGTACCCATAAAATGGAAGCAAGCCATGGTTATGCCGATATTAAAAACGTCTATTCTAGATCCAACAAAACCAGAACATTATCGGCCCATTTCTCTGCTTCCATGGATTTCTAAGATTGCTGAGGCTCATGCCAAAAATATTCTATCTGGTCATCTTCTAAATACAGGCATTCTTCATCCCTCTGTGGTAAATAATTTAATTACCGGTACTTAATTTGATGCAGAAAATCTATAATAATAGCTCAGTAAAATAAGAGGCAGAATCCGTGGTATTAGAGGTTCGGAACGGGCTTTATTCCAAAATCAATTCGAATTGATGGACTCCATATTCCATCACCACGAAGGTTCAGGAAGTGAAGGGGCTACTTTATTGACAGGTAATCATTTTTATACAGAGGCATTATAGTGGAAACAGATGCAAGAGGCGTAACAGTTGATAACCAAGATAAAAACATACATGCGTAACTAAAATGGGTGTAACTAGGCGTAACTAAAGAACGTCATTTAGGTATGATGTCACAAATGGGTGGTTCCATGAAAGAATTTCGCAATGTCAGCAGAAATACTTGGCAGAGATGCGCGCGCAGCAGCATGACGTGTGATTGACGGGCAACTAGGGGGTGAAGGGGACTTGACATTTAGCTCTACATGTGGAGACAGAAGTCTGGGGGGTCAAATCAACCTAATCCCAAATCATATCTAACATCCTATGTTTAAAGAACTACGTTATCCAAAAGGAAAGGTCTCTCGAATAAAATCTATTCTATACTGACTGTGAGTGCGTGTACAAGCGTCTAAGTGTCTACACTAGATGCAAGGGCAGAAATCTTCCATAGTAACAGGGCTATGAATTACTTGCATAAAGACAGAGAAGCCGGGCCTTTTGCTCGGTAGCTGGAAGAATGTTTACTTAAACTACTAGACAGGAATGCATTGGATGGGGAGCGGAGCAGATAATCTCGAAGGTGAAATACAGTTTTTGGCAAGCAGACAGGGCGAGTCAGGCACCGTTAGCCGCGCAGGGAGTAGGACAAAGTTCATGGATACAGATGCGAGCTCAGACTGGAGCTTTCAGAGGCAGAAGGCAGGAAAAGGCTTAATGTCAGAATCAGGGCCTACTCGCCTGGACTGTAAAATGGGATAAATGAACCATATAAAGCCGGTGGCCTTTCATACTTAGGAATAGAATATCCGGCCCATTCATGGCGGATCTGAAAGAGGACATGTTGACGGTGGACGCACATGTGTTTGCGTCTTCATAACTGGAACTGGAGGGAACATACATGTACTTGTGATTTATACATGAAACCGTTGGGGTCCAAGATAGGGGACATAACTGATCATAAAAATCCATATTTCCACATTCCCTCCTTGTCCCCTACTTGCCCTTAGGAGATATCAATCTTCATCAATCCGTCGATCTGTTCATATAGCATCATTTGTTCTTCTTTCTTCTTCCGGGATGAATGAAATCTTGGTGGTGGAATACACGATGTGGCACACAGACCACAAATCGCTGGTCCACATTGTAGGCATAAGCAGCAACTGAATAGTATGAGAAAGCCAATACCTAGGAAGGATAGGACCCTCCATCCCCAGGCTGACAATACACCCCAAAACCAACCGGACCAAGTCCAGGTGCCTGGATTCTGGTGTATCTGGCTTACAATCTTATGAAGGCGAGTTATGGCTTTATATACAGATGGCGAATTTTCTGGTATGAAAATGCAACAACTTGATCCGATGACCCTACAAGCTCCGCCCCTATCGGCCAGGATGACGTCAAGGACAAGACGATTTTGAAGCACAACAATCCGCATAGCAGACTGCTCTTCTGTTAAATTGCCTAAGGCTGAAATAGTTTCGTTCACTACTGCTTCAAGGGTTCTGGTTAATCTACGTATCAGCTTACTATTGGTAACTGTACCTATATAGGGAAAGAGACCTTTATTGAAATCTGTGTATTTTTCCCATGCTGTTTCAGTGTAATCGACTATTGGGAGATCTCTCCGTTCTCTATTGTGTACTAAATGAGTATTTCTGTGATAATCAGGAGGAGCTAGGAAAACGGGTGGCAAAAGGAATCCGATGTAGCAGGTACCATCCCAGTCTAGAGGCAAACGTATATATGC
Organism: Triturus cristatus; assembly: GCF_964204655.1. NCBI lineage: Eukaryota > Metazoa > Chordata > Amphibia > Caudata > Salamandridae > Triturus > Triturus cristatus. The sequence goes on along the minus strand of NC_140592.1, from coordinate 1,080,016,252 downwards.
AGTCTGACCACATACGAAGTAGGAATGGCGAGAAGCTCTAAATGTAGATTTGCCTTGATCACTGAATTCTATTACAGTGGTGCATCTACTATGGCCCATATGTATGGAACCATTCTTTCTTACACATAATTCACCTTTAACTGGAAATACTGACATAGCGGGCAAAATTGGTGCAGCTTCGGATTCAACATTCAGGATCATGAGATTAAGCGTGAAATTCCCTAATCCATATACTTCATTTTCTAGATCAGTTCCTGTTCTTTTGGGAAGTCCCTCCTTGTTAGGGTAGCAGGCTTTGAGTAAAACTAGGTTCAGGTTTCCCCATACCCAATTGTCTTGATAAGTTACTGAGTTTGAATCGAAGGAATTAATTAAACTAAACCATGCTCCACAGGAGCCATTGTGTGTGAACGGATATGGAAAGAGAGGCAGAATTCCCTTATAGTTCTGATAGGGAGGGAGTCGGCCACATATCCAACAATTTGTAGCATTGCTAGCCTGATGGGAATGATGTAACATACTAATAAAAGTGTTATTGCGCAGCGCAAATCTATAGGGCAACTCATGCGGGGGTAATTCACTAAAAGAATGTTCAGCAGTAACATTGTAAACATGTTTAGAAATAGGATAATATATATGCAACAATATACTTGCAGTGATTATTAAAAGATTTAAGAAAAACAAAATTAATAACGTCACTGTGCAATGACTACGCAGTGATTTACAGTACGCATGTTGTTTCAATTGCATCTTTCGGTTTCTTTCTCTATTCAGGTCTAGGGGATACATGTCAGAGACAAATTCGACCGATTCACCTCGGAGAGGACTTAAACAATCAAATTGTCTGACTTTTTAGACCGTAATTTTAGTTTGTATAGTTCCTTATCACTCTGTTCAACCAAAGGAAGCTTTGAGTCAATCGGTGAAGACACGCGAGGTGTATCGTTTACATCGAACGGTAGTCCATAAAATTTCTTGATATGACTTGAATGTATCCAGCCTTTGCGACCTTCGATCTTCACGGCTGTCCTCGTGGTTAACAGTACAAGTTGAGGCGATGTCCACCTAGGATCCAGCTGAGTCTTCCGGTCAAAATTTCTCACTAACACCAGGTCCCCGGGAACTACGTCATGGGGTTTCACCTCGGTGTTGTCGGGAAAGGCTGCAGCTACCTGTGAACGACAAGATTGTAGTGCAGACATCAAGGAAGCCAAGTAATCTGTCAGCATATTACAGTCAACATCAGTTATTTTGCGTGGTATAGGCGTCCCCCACATATTTGGTGGTCTGCCAAAGATCACCTCATAAGGGGATAGCCCTGTTCGAGAGTGCGCTACCATTCTCATGTAAAAGAGTGCAACGGGTAAGGCTACTACCCAGTCGACACCTTTCTCTCTACATATCTTGGACAATCTAATTTTTAGAGTTTGATTATGTCGTTCCACGAGACCTGCTGCCTCGGGGTGTCGGACACAGTGAAATTTCCACTGATAGCCTAACAAAAGTGAAACGTGTTTCATTAGTTCGGATGAGAACGGCTGGCCGTTATCTGAGTAGACAACACGTGGTAAACCGTGCCGTGGGAAAAATTCTCGAACCAACTGTTTGGCAGTAGTCGGGGCAGTGTAATCTGAAACCGGGTATGCCTCTGTCCAACGGGAAAGAGCACAGACAACTACAAGAACATATTTGAATCCTCGACATCGTTCCATCTGGATATAATCCATCTGGAGGACTTCAAAAGGGTGATCAGGAGGCTGAAATCCACCCTGTTCTACGGAAATGCTTTTACCTGGGTTAAACTGACAACAGATCATACAGGTACGAACTTTTTGTTTAGCTGCTGCTCGTAAATGTTTGTTGAACCAAATGTGTTGAATGCTGTCTAGCATAGCTTTTTCTCCTAGGTGCGCTGGACTATGTATTGTATTAATGATAACTTGGACCATCGAATCAGGAAGGAACCATACAGATTTTTCCTTCGTCATCCATCCTTGATCCGTTTGGATCCCTCCTAATTCAGTCCACTTCTTTATTTCATCTGGTGTAGCATGTGTCTGTATGTCAATTACGTCAAGAGCGGGATCCTTAACCGTCATGCAATGTGTTGGTGTCGGAACTATTGTCTTTGTCATGTCAGATGTGTGAGTTTGAGCAGTCTGTTTAGCTGTTCTGTCAGCTAGATCATTGCCTTGGGAAATGATATCAGTAACTTTCGTATGAGCTTTACATTTCATAATTGATATTGCAGTGGGTAGATGTATGGCATCTAATAAGGCATGAATGAGGGGTCCGTGCTGAATGTGGGCACCGTGAGAAGTTAAATAACCTCTCTCTCGCCACAGCACGCCGAAGTCATGTACAACTCCGAATGCATAACGTGAATCAGTGTATATGTTGACTTTTTTATTTGTGGCTTGAATACAGGCTTGTGTCAGAGCGATGAGCTCTGCTGCTTGAGCTGACAAGGTATTTATGCAACTTGTTTCAATGACTTCAGTGTCTGTTGTGACTGCATACGCGGCCACTAACTCTCCTGTACTTGTTCTCTTACATGAACCATCTACATACAACGTCAAGTCTGGATCTGACAATGGGACGTCTGTCAAGTCTTGTCTGGGTTTCGTCGTGATAGTGATAACTTCAATACAATCATGTGCTAGTGGGTCTGTTCCGTTTACTGGTAACAGTGTGGCGGGATTCAATGTACTACAACGTCTGATTTCTATGTGTGGCTGGAACAATGTTAATTCGTAACCGGTGTGTCTTGCTATAGTCAAGTGTTGTGTTTGTGTGCGGTTCAAGAGAACCTCTACTGCATGTGGTACTTGTACTGTCAATTGGTGTCCTAACACTATGGCATCGCTTTGTCGGATTGCTAAAGCTGTCGCTGCCACTGATTTCAGGCACGCAGGCAGAGCCTGAGCTACGGGATCTAATGTACTAGAAAAATAAGCACATGGTTTATGTGATCCTGCTTGTTCCTGTGTGAGTACTGACAAGGCAGTACCTTCGCGTTCTGTAACAAAGAGTGTAAACTGTTTATTGTAACATGGTATTGCTAAAACAGGTGCTTGACATAAAGCTTTCTTTAGGCTTTCAAAAGCTTGTGCATGTTCCTGAGTCCAAGGGAGAACAGTCGATGTGGCTGCCTCCTGCGTTGTCAACTGAATGAGTGGTTTTGCTAGAAATGCATACTGAGGGATCCACTGCCTACAGTATGAAGTGAGGCCTATGAAAGCCCGTACCTCCTTTTGTGTCTTGGGTATTGGCATGTTAGCAATTAACTGGATGCGATCTGGTGTAAGCTGCCTTCCCTCCTTGGACAGCGAGTGCCCAAGGTAAACAACTCGCTGGACACAGAATTGCAGCTTAGAAGGGGACACCTTGTGCCCCTTTTTGGCCAAAAATTGTAAAACCGTCAGTGAGGCTTTTTCACATTCAAGTTCGCTTCTAGCGGTGATCAGCAGATCATCGACATATTGAAGCAGGGCAGTGTTGACTGGCATGTGTATACTGTCAAGTTCTCGTTTCAGTGCTTGGCTATAGATGCTGGGGCTTTCTGTGAATCCTTGAGGTGCGCGTGTGAATTTAAAGCTTCGTCCATTTAAACTAAATCCGAACAAGTATTGGCTTTCCGGATCTATTGGGACGCTGAAAAAGGCATTCTTGAGATCAATTACAGTAAAGAATGTTGCTTCGGAATCAATGGCTGTCAGTAATGAAGAAATGTCTGGGACTACGGGGTATTGTGGTACAATGCATTTATTTAATTCGCGCAGATCAATAACCAATCGATATACTGGCGGGGCTTTTGGATCAGTTCGTTTAAGAATCGGAATTATCGGGGAATTACATACATTGGAGTCGGTTTCCACAACCACTCCTTGGGTAATAAGCTCGTCAATGATTTGTAGTAAAGCCACTACAGCATCTGGGGGCAACTTGTATTGTCGCATTCGTGGTAATACCACTCCTGCCTTTAGTGTGACTCGATATGGTGTAATGTTCATGCAACCAACATCTGTAGGGCCTTGTGCCCATAAATGTGTGGGTAAAGTCTGCAGTCGGTGATCCATGTCTCGGGACACATAGTGCCCTTTGAAATCACGTAAAAACAATCTTACTCCTTCCGGAGAACAACATATTATAGCTCCTAGAGCTTTCAATGTTTTTATACCTAACAGGTTTTCTGGACATGATTTAGTAAGCAATAAATCTGTAGTTCGTGTCAAGGGACCAATCGTAAGTGGAAGAGGCTGTGATACTTCGTTAATGATAGGTTTTCCTGAAAAGCCAAGGGAAATATTCTGTGAGCCTGAGAGGGGTGCCCCTGGAACTTCACTACGTTTTATGGTTGTTCGGCTTGCCCCTGTATCAAGTAAAAACTTTCTATCTTGGCCTAATAGTTCACTGTGTACATAAGGTCCTTCTTGATCCACAGGGACCTCGATAAGGGGTAAGCCAACTTCCCTCTCTAGGCTGTTTCATGAATATCGTTGATAATCAGGATAGTCATACTGTGCGGTCTGGTACATCTGTTGTGTCGTTGTTTGTGTGGCAGCAATAGGCTGCGGTGGGGGAGCTGGCATAGACTGTTGCGGAGCTGGCATGGACTGTGCATGCTGCGGGGCTCCTTGTTGGTTCTGATCCTGTCTAAGTGGCCGTGGTCTTTCTTTTGTATTACCTATGGCGATATTATGTTTTAAAACTGGACAATCGTGTACATAATGACCTGGCTGTTTACAATAGTTGCATGTCCCTTTTACAGAACCTACTGAAACACTGGACTGTGTCATACCCTTTTTATGACCGTCAGCTGGAACTGTCTGGGAAACTAGCATTTTCATTTTCGTGTCTTTCATGCGTCTGTGTTCCAGTTCTTGTTCCTCTCTAATTCTATTGTGATGGTACTGTAGCATTTGTAACATTTGTGACGGAGTGTTACCTTGCCAGGTACTCTCGAATTTCAATACTCTATTCTTAACTTGGGGCAAGGAATTTTCAACTAATTTTGTCACAAACAGATGTGGATACGATTCGCTACTTGCTTTTATTCCACTATTTATACCAAAACATTTTTCGAATCGGGCATAGAAATCACTAGTGTCTTCATCTTGCTTTTGTTTACAGGCTGAGATTGCACCCCAGTCTTCCTTTTTCGTAGTTAATAAACGTGGCAGTACCTGTACTAGTAAACCTGGTAGTGTTTTGGTCTTTTCCCCAAGCCCTGAACCTGGACCTCGAGCTTTTTCTTCGTTTTCTAATGCTGTCCAATCTATCTTTTGGTCTCCCACCTCCCAATCCTTTTCCTTGAGTTTTTCGTAAATGCCCGTAGGCATTAATACCTTCAATATTTTCATAATGTCGGGATAGGTATATTCTCCCATGAGCAACATGTCTTTAATTTCTCGGTGGAAACCCGCTGGGTCTTTGTCATGGCTGGGTACCACTTTCTTCATTTCTAATAGTTCTATTTTAGATATGGGTGTGTATACAAACACACGTTTAAACTGATTGTCATCACCTTTTATCGGGTGCACTTCGCGTAAGGGATTCTGTCTATCCATGTAATACGTCGTTCTTTCCTTGATGGGCAGTGAGACATGTTCAGGGCATACAAAAAGAATGTACTGCTTTCTGGATTCTAGTATTTCTCTAATTAACTCAGTACCTGAACCTCTCCATTTATTCGTGAGTAATTCAGTCAATATATTAGGTAAGGGACCAGGATCGGAGTGTTGGCTTTTATATAATATAAGGAGTTGTTGAATCATATAGATACCAGCTAAACGCTGTTCATCTGGGGTGAGGTTCAAAAACGTGTGCGCTAGTGTATCATCACTATATTTTCCGGGACTATCAACCCAGTGAACGGCTGACCTGGCTAATTCTTGTTCGTCCATAGAATCGAGTATATGATAACCCCTTCGTTCTCGGAGTAATTTGTCAGCGGCTTGGAACGAATGCTCGGGGGACCTTATATTTATTATAGGGGTTTGGAAATTTCTGCTATTATCTGGACGTATCGGACGTATCGGATCAGTAAAGCATCTAGTATTATTGCAAGATCTTCCTCTACCTACATAGGCCATGGTTTCTAACTGTCCTGTGGGCAGTTCTAATTCTTCCTCCTCCTCGGTTTGTTCAGGCTGGTCTACTGCTAATCTTTCTTCGTGTATTCGTTCTACTTCTTTGCGGATCTTTCGGCACATAGCTACTATACTTAATCGTTTATCATGTCTCCCCTCTGATATATTCCGACTCCATGTGGTAAGAATTCCCATTTCTTCCGGATTTACCCCTGGTCGGTCTTGATTTCTGATCACACAATTTATGAGGAATCGTAACAGTTCCCCCTGTATCTCCACTTTCTGGTATTCCATTGCTCGATTAATACTTTCAGAATCTCGCCCTGACTGGACAAAATGATATATATTTTCTAAATGTGTAGTCATTCCTGGTAGCCTCCCTAAATATATTGCAGCTCGTCGGATACGTAATGATGCCAGCAGCATTTCGTCCTCTTTGCCGGGCACAGGGTCGTAGCTACAATCTACTAGAAGTTCCTTAAGCATGTCAGGAGTTACTAGTTTGGGCGTACGTTGGTGGGCTAATTCTTGAAACGAAAGTTTATTTACTCTGGGTGGCGTGGAAAAAATGTTTGATGTACCTCCTGTAGCACCACCTGGGGTGCTAGATGTGAAAGGATTCGTTGAACGTGATATAGCAACCATAGGTGTGGATACAGCTGTAGAAACAGATGTGCTTGCCGGAACTTGTGTCGGAGTTTGTTGTTGCGGAGGTACAGACGGAGGAGGGTCTTGGCGTTGAACCCCCTCGGCAGGCGGTCTATGTGGTGCAGTATTAGCATACTCGGGAGCTGCGTCGTCTAAATAAGAGGAAAGGAAAACATCTTCTGCGGTTCTGGGATGCCCTTTGGGATGTGCTTTTATCGGAAACAATGGGGGTGGCAAGTCTTTTGGTATCTCCGGAGTAGCCTTAGGTAACCCTTCGGCCAGAAGAGGATACATACTATTCATAAGGGCATTTCTTTGTCTGTCTACTTGTTCTGATTTTACTCGAGTACCTTCTTCAATTAATACATTTTCTCGGACTTTATTTGAATTCTCCTTACTTTTCTCTTCCTGTCTGAGCGCTTTTTCTGTACGTCTATATGATTCTTTACGCCATAATTCAATGGCATCTTTCTGTGACTGTCTAGCTTTCTTTTTCCATAATTCTTCCTCTACTTTCATGATGCAATCTGCATCCCAGGTCCCAGCTGCGGGCCACCTCTGACTTTCGGGTAATTCCTTGGTGTAGTCTACCCATAAATCAAGAAATAATATGGCGTCTAGGCCATGTTTATGATACATGAAGTACCCTGGAGTGTCCCTAGGAGGAATGGGAACAGCTTCTTCGAGTACCCCTTTTCTAGTTTTGATTTGTCTTAATTTCGAAAAGAGCGGCATATTGAGAACTGATCTGATACCTAATTTTGAACACGTTTAATACAACAAAACACAATAATGAACAGTCATTCACACCACAATATGCAGAACGTATTTAAAACATTTAACATTTAACATTTAATGAACAACAATGATGGCCCTTTAGGGAACTAGTCACTAAACATAATACTCGGCACTAACTAGGTAATTCTGAATTATATACTAGACATACTAGATATACTGCTGAACAGTACAGATACACTGCTGAAACAGTGCAGACCGGATTTGTGTACCCAAACCCGTCTTGACCGGCACAACCTATGTGTACGTCAGAACGCCTCCCCGACAATGGTACTCACCGGGTAGCTCGGAACGGAAGGCCTCGGAACTGAACTGAACTGGACTTGAACCGGACTGGACTCGACTCGAAACTTCGGAACCTCGGAAACTGGTGGGCCTCTGTATACCTCGGATCTTGCTCTCTCAGCTAGGCTCTGGTCGGGATACTTCGCACTTCTCACCGCCTCGTCTGGGTGTTGATCGCAGCCTCAGTTACCCCCGCTCGGCAGGAGGGAAATACAGGAAATCCTGTGGGTACGCGTTGTTGTCCGTCCAGCTGTGGCAGGAGACCGGGCCTGCAACGCACCTCCGGCGCGTGAGATGAGAAAGTGTCCCTGTTCGGGCGCCATATATGTGGTAAATAATTTAATTACCGGTACTTAATTTGATGCAGAAAATCTATAATAATAGCTCAGTAAAATAAGAGGCAGAATCCGTGGTATTAGAGGTTCGGAACGGGCTTTATTCCAAAATCAATTCGAATTGATGGACTCCATATTCCATCACCACGAAGGTTCAGGAAGTGAAGGGGCTACTTTATTGACAGGTAATCATTTTTATACAGAGGCATTATAGTGGAAACAGATGCAAGAGGCGTAACAGTTGATAACCAAGATAAAAACATACATGCGTAACTAAAATGGGTGTAACTAGACGTAACTAAAGAACGTCATTTAGGTATGATGTCACAAATGGGTGGTTCCATGAAAGAATTTCGCAATGTCAGCAGAAATACTTGGCAGAGATGCGCGCGCAGCAGCATGACGTGTGATTGACGGGCAACTAGGGGGTGAAGGGGACTTGACATTTAGCTCTACATGTGGAGACAGAAGTCTGGGGGGTCAAATCAACCTAATCCCAAATCATATCTAACATCCTATGTTTAAAGAACTACGTTATCCAAAAGGAAAGGTCTCTCGAATAAAATCTATTCTATACTGACTGTGAGTGCGTGTACAAGCGTCTAAGTGTCTACACTAGATGCAAGGGCAGAAATCTTCCATAGTAACAGGGCTATGAATTACTTGCATAAAGACAGAGAAGCCGGGCCTTTTGCTCGGTAGCTGGAAGAATGTTTACTTAAACTACTAGACAGGAATGCATTGGATGGGGAGCGGAGCAGATAATCTCGAAGGTGAAATACAGTTTTTGGCAAGCAGACAGGGCGAGTCAGGCACCGTTAGCCGCGCAGGGAGTAGGACAAAGTTCATGGATACAGATGCGAGCTCAGACTGAAGCTTTCAGAGGCAGAAGGCAGGAAAAGGCTTAATGTCAGAATCAGGGCCTACTCGCCTGGACTGTAAAATGGGATAAATGAACCATATAAAGCCGGTGGCCTTTCATACTTAGGAATAGAATATCCGGCCCATTCATGGCGGATCTGAAAGAGGACATGTTGACGGTGGACGCACATGTGTTTGCGTCTTCATAACTGGAACTGGAGGGAACATACATGTACTTGTGATTTATACATGAAACCGTTGGGGTCCAAGATAGGGGACATAACTGATCATAAAAATCCATATTTCCACACCTCCCAGAATGGCTTTCGAGCAGGCCATAGCACAGAGACAGCTCTGTTGGCTATGGTTGAGCACCTGCGGAGGATGCTAGACTCTGGACAGACGGCGGCACTGATTCTGTTGTATCTCAGTGCCGCCTTAGATACTGTCTCCCACCCGATTTTGCTTCAACGGTTAAGAGAAGCTGGAGTGGAGGGTTCAGCTCTAGACTGGTTTCGCTCATTTTTGGCTGAGCGCACTTTTAAAGTGTTCACACCTCCCTATGAGTCTACCCCCCGCACATCTCCCAAGGAGTTCCGCAGGGTTCGGCACTTAGCCCGACCCTGTTTAACTTGTACGTACAACCACTGACGGTGGTCGCCAATAAATGGGGCCTCACTATGGTGTCCTACGCTGATGATACCCAGTTAGTGGTTGCTCTAAACGTGAACACTGCGTTGGATGCCTCTAATTTTCAGAGGGCCCTTAAGGAGGTGGCAAGCTGGATGACAGATAACCGTCTCCAACTTAATGCTACTAAAACAGAAGTTTTAGTCTTGGGCAAAGAGGCTCATCTTTGGGGAGACGGATGGTGGCCATCAGAGCTCGGCAAAGCCCCTATCCCGGTGACACAGGTAAAAAACCTCGGGGTCTGGCTTGATGCCAATCTTTCATTCACCCCTCATACGAAAAAGGTCGCTGGTACTTGCTTTGGTGCCCTTCAAAGTCTTAGGCCCATCTTCAAATTTTTTGATGCCTCCACTAGGCAACTTATAGTCCAAGCAATGATTCTTCCCAGATTGGATTACGCCAGTGCACTTCTATTGGGCACCAACCAAGCAGAGCTTACACGCCTTCAGCGTGTGCAAAATGCGGCTGCCAGAATGTTGGTCGGATTGCCCACGTTCTGCTCGGCTAGGCGTTCCATTCTGGACCTTCATTGGCTGCCCGTTGGGCAGAGGATAAAATTTAAAGCATTGTGCCTGGTTTTTAAAATTTTGAAGTTTGCTTCTCCTCCTATTTTAGCTCAGACGATCTCTTATTACACCCCTGCAAGAGCATTACGATCAACGGGTCAATTTCTGGCTAATGTCCCTCGTTTCAAAAAAGCTAGAGTGGGCGGTCGCTCATTTGGTGTTTTGGCAGCAAGCCTTTGGAACACACTGCCTGTTAGTATTCGTTCTATTCCTGACTTGCTGCCTTTCAGAAAGGCTGTGAAGACATTTCTGTTTCCTTCGGCTTAATGGTTGTGGCTGATCACCACGTGTCTGGTGTTATGTTACCTGATTCTTTATAGCGCCGGGACGCCACTTGGCTGTGGCATCTGTGCGCTTTATAAATACAAATAACATAACATAACATAACATATAATGTGTTCTCGTTAATTACAAATTCTTGTTTTTTGCATTCATGATTACTTTTAGAGTTTAGCTTATGCTATGTCAAATTTATCTTTAAGTATTTTTCACTTATTTTAATTGAATTTTGCATGTAATTTTTTTGTTTTTATAGAAGGGAAGATGTGTTGTGGTTTTTTCATCTTTAGAATTGTCACCATGTCACTGCATGATGATGCACATGTTCTATATTCTATTTTGGGGCCGTTTCTGATTCCAGCCGCAAAACGAACCGACTGACACGGACCGGCGCTGTACGACCCGTGCCGGGCCATAGGGAAAACAGTGATCCGGCTGAAAAACCGACGCGAGTTTCACCGACCGACACGAACCCGGAATGAACCCGACCGACACGTACTGTTGTAAATTGGCAGCGATTGGATTAGCATTAACGGAATCCATCTTGTATTTAGAGGCTATCTTGTCCATTTTGTGGAATCCATTTTGTATTTTTGGCAGCCATTTTGTTTGCCATGTGCTGCCACGTGCTCACCATGTGCTTTGTCCTCCCTCAGTGTTGACTGCTCTTGTAATCTGCCTAGAAACTAACTATATTTAGCACCTTCCACCTTTGCACATGCCCAGTGAGTTTTCAGCTGTCCTTGCAGCTCTTAGTAGTATGTAACTGTCAGGATGTGTTTACTAGCATTGGCAAACTGTTAACTCCTCCTACTTGTCGACTGTGCATTTCTATATGACCTTATATGTACATAAAACCTTCTCCTGTACTTGTACCGCCCTCTTTTAAGCCCCTGTGTGGGTATAAAAGGACCATGCTCCTTCTGTTTGGTGTGCTACTTCATTCAATACCGAAGGGTGCTGTGTGAATGTAGTTCCACCTCATGAGGCTTATTAAACTTTGCATTTTCTATTCCAGTTTCTGTGCCAACTTCTTCCTATTGGTGTGAGGACTCTGTGCAGAGAAGGGCGAACCCCTTGCACTGGTAGGCCTAGCTGAGGCCCACTTCTACAGTACCTGCGACGTCCGACCCGCGCAGTACGATGCAATGCGTGTAAAACCAGACCTGGCCCACAAGTAATAGAGATCTCGGCGACCGATGCGTATGAAACACAGAAGATAGGCAGCGTGAACGAGGCGGAGAAGCCCACAAGAGCCAACATCAGCGTCCGTTTCCGTCAGAAGAACGTCTCCTTCATGCCTACAAAACCAAAAGGAAAAAAGACAAAAAAAGGACCAAACAAGCAATGACAAAGCCAATAAATATCAAAAAATTTACCTGGGACAAAAACACACCCACAACTCCAACTATGTAAAGGACTGCAATAACTACCATGATCCCTTGCAAATAGGAGACACAGCCAGCAGCAAACACCAACACACAGCAACCACAGACACAACCACAACTCACCCATCACACAACTCACACACCATCAGCACCTCACCAAAAGCACACACACATATAGCTAGCAAAACCAACACTAACCCACCCTCACTTGCACCCTCACACACACATCCCTCACCACCACCACCCATCACCATGCCCCCAAAGAAGAATCCAAAGTTCACAGATAGTGAGTTAGAAGTGCTGGTAGACAAGATCATCAGAGTGGAGCCACATTTGTTTGGTACATTGGTCCAAAGGACCCCCATGTCACAGAAAACAAAGATGTGGGTGAGGATTGTGGACAAGGTTAACGCACAAGCACCAACATTGCACACAAAGGACAATATCCAGAACAGGTGGTATGACGTGCGCAGGAGGGTCAAGAAACTCATCGAGAAAGATCATGCCTTGAGTCAGCGCACTGGTGGTGGCCCTCCTGCCAAACCAGTATACTTCAGGACCTGGGAGGAGAAGGTGCAGGACATCCTACCACCAGAGAGCATCCATGGTCTAATAGACATACCAGAGTCTGGTGAGCACACAAACAACATACCCAATATTGTGTGGCAAGGGGACAGTGAAACTATGCACCGCAAGCAAAGCCACAGTAACCAATAGAGAATCATCCCAAGATGTGTATGCTAGTCAGACAAACACAATACCTGCCATTTCATAGTGACTTGGAAATGTGTCATGACATGTACCAACCTACAAACAAATAGAGCAAGCCCGTGGCACAAAGCTAAATAAACACTGCCAGACAGTTTGCCACCACAAACACACTAACTCACAGTGCAGACGACTGACAGGAAGGAATAGTGGGGATGCAGGTGAAGTGAGTGTATTCAAAAGCATGATGGGGTTGTTGTCACAGATAATGCTCCCCCTCCTGATTGGCCCATCAAGACCTACCTGAACCATGCCCACATCACAGGGAGTGGAAAATGACTGACAAGATGGCTGACACTGGATCCTGCTGTGGGGAGCACAAGGCCCTGCTAGGGGTTGTGTGCACATCAGGAGCAGGACACCACTGACTGACATCCTGAAAGACAACTTGCACGCCCTCCAATGGAAGCACGTTTCATGGTGGGATGTCTGGCCGGGTGGGCAGGAGGACTGACAGCTCTGACCATACTTACCAGCATGTGGAGACACACACACCCCCTCAACACAAACTCCACACAACTCACCAGGTAGAATGCATTGACCCACACCTCAGTGAAATATCAGCAAAAGATACCCCGAACTGGGTGCTGCTGTGTGAAGCACAGGGGCTCTCTTTGGACTTGTAGCCAAACAAATACCAGGATTTCACAGTCAGCCATCTTGCCATTGCTTTCACACTCCCTCACATGGAAGAAGAGTCAAAAGGAAGGAAGTATGGGCATTCTGGGAAGGGGGATGTAGCCATGAGCATGATGGGAGTTGCAGTCACAGACAATCCACACCCACCCACATGGCCCAGCAAGCTCACACTGATACATGCTTGCCTCACAGGGAGTGGGAAGGGACCGACAAGATGTCTGACACTGGGCTCTGTTGTGGGGAGCAAAAGGCCCTGCTGGGAACTGGGCAACAACAAACACCAGGACTTCACAGTCAGCCATCCTGCCATTGCTGTCACACCCCCTCACAGGGAAGCAGAGTCAAGGGGGAGGAAGTATGGGCATGCTGGGAAGGGGGGTGTAGCCAAGAGCATGATGGGAGTTGCAGTCACAGACAATTTACACACACCCACATGGCCCAGCAAGCTCACACTGAACCATGCTCGCCTCACAGGGAGTGGGAAGGGACTGACAAGATGTCTGACACTGGGCTCTGTTGTGGGGATCACAAGGCCCTGCTGGGAACTGGGCAACAACAAACACCAGGACTTCACAGTCAGCCACCCTGCCATAGCTGTCACACCCCCTCACAGGGAAGCAGAGTCAAGAGGGAGGAAGTATGGGCATGCTGGGAAGGGGGGTGTAGCCAAGAGCATGATGGGAGTTGCAGTCACAGACAATCCACACCCACCCACATGGCCCAGCAAGCTCACACTGAACCATGCTCGCCTCACAGGGAGTGGGAAGGGACTGACAAGATGTCTGACACTGGGCTCTGTTGTGGGGAGCTCAAGGCCCTGCTGGGAACTGGGCAACAACAAACACCAGGACTTCACAGTCAGCCATCCTGACATTGCTGTCACACCCACTCACAGGGAAGCAGAGTCAAGAGGGAGGAAGTATGGGCATGCTGAGAAAGGGGTGTAGCCAAGAGCATGATGGGAGTTGCAGTCACAGTCAATCCACACCCACCCACATGGCCCAGCAAGCTCACACTGAACCATTCTCGCCTCACAGGGAGTGGGAAGGGACTGTCAAGATGTCTGACACTGGGTCTGAGAAATGATGTGGCTGACAATCACACATATGCACTGACCAAACAAAACCCGGTCGCACACACAGCCATTGCAACCATATGTTCAAAATCATTGTCAGGGGGTGCAGTGTCCAGGGGTGCCCCCTGGTCGTGCAGGGGAGGTATGTCTTGCAGATGACCAATGTGGGGAGCCATATATGTGGTACATTGTACAAAACACACAGGAATTCACATATACATCATTGACAGGGGACATCTGACAGTGAATGGAATGGACACACCAGTATAGCAGACACCATAGCATGGTCACTTTCACACTCGGTGCTGTTGTGAGCTGCATTCAACCCCTACATCGTGCTGAAACATAGGAATCCTTCACACAACACACCACTTACTGACATAGACTCTGTAGACACAAGGTCAAACATGGACAGTATTGGAGGAGACATGCTACTCACAGCAGCCAAACTGCAACACACACACCAACTGCCCTCAATGTAATGACCATTGAAAAGCCAGAGTGCTACCTTGCCCAATCTATGTCAACAGGTAGAACCTTGACAAGTCAAATCACATATGCACGTACAAAACTCAGCACCAGAATCATTAACGATGGTGACATCATCACTTGTAAGAAATGAGATGGGAACTAGGAACACTGGAAGAAAAAACTTCCCCCAAAGAGATCACAGGCATACCGGACTGTGACCATGTCGTACCAATACACCAATGTGGCACACAAAGACTAGCAAACTGTGCTACCACACATGCCCCAATAGTACAACATATACCCAGTGGAATAGCATGTATGTCCTTGTTAAAGCTCACATGTGTACAGGGATGACACACCTGTGTCAGAAACATGATGGCCCTTGAATAGCAATGGTCATGTACAGACAAATCTATCCATGAGCTGGCCATGCACACACTTTGACATGCACATTGAAATGTTTCTTCATGGCTGGGCAATGTGCAACAACAATATCAAACTCTGTCCGTGACAAGCCGGAAAAAAGCAGTGTACAGGCAGGCAACCGTTCGTACAGTAGAATATGTCATGTTTGTGAAACATTGATGCCTGTAGAAACATAACTTACATTGTGTGTCTCTTCCAAACACAGGTGGTGCTGGGGACACAGCACCAAATGAAGAACCCAGTCCCAGACTCTGGTGGACACTCAGCTCTCTGGTTTGACTCTGTCTCTGTCCTCTTCGGATGACGACGACCAACCTGGCCCCTCCGGTGTGAGTCATCATGCAGCACCAGCAGCAACAACATCTGCATCCCCTGTACCCACGCCTCTAGCATCTGGAAACCGACAGGGCCCCCCCGGCAACACAGACAGACCAAGGCCACTGGACACCCACAGCACAGGGACACAGGACCCCCTAGAAGCTACAGCAAACACCACCAGCAACACCACCCAAGGGGTCCCAGTGTCACCTGTGCGTCCCGCCTCTGGTCCTGCCCATGTGGATAGGGGTGCTGGGAGGGGTCGGAGGCAGAGAGCGCACCTTGCAGAGGGGTCTGGACTGCATGATGACCCCAACTGGCACGCATCATAGAAGCGCACCAGGATAGCACCGGAGGATTTGGCCAGGTAGTGGGGATCCTCAAGGACATTCAACAGGTGCAGGCTGCCCACCATGCCCGCATTGAGGCAAAGTGGGATGCCCTTACTGCGGTGCATCGGGACATACTCCAATAACTCCGCCAGATCAGCACAAACCTGTCCACACCTCCCTGTGTGGCCACAACAGTTGTTGCAACACCATCTGCCAGCACCACAGGGAGGGAGGAGGACTCTGGCGGAGAGTCCCCTGCACCTGAGAATACCCCCCGCCAAGAAGAAGAGGGATCGTCCGAAGAAGGACATGTGAGAGGCAGATGTCCCAGCACATCCCCCAGGGCCTCTAAACCTGTTCTGGACAATGTTCTTTGTGCGGAACCCGTTCACCTTGTTCAATCGCACACAACTCGCCCACATGACATGGAGGGTTCATGTTGGTCCAATGTAGCAGATGACTGTGGACTTTACTCTGGACATTTCATCTACCAGCACGTCCAAATCTAATGTGAACTTTGGATTCCAAACCCAATGTACAGCACCCACCATCCTGTGCACTTTCCCCACACATGTTCAAAAATAAACTCACCAGTACACCATACTTGCCTCTGTCGTGATTCCAAATTGTCATGTGTCATGGAGATGTCGATCTGTTACACAATACAGTGCATGCCAAATGCTGCAACAATGTGGCCAACGTTAGGTGACTCATGGTGATGTGACACATGTGAGGGAGACACACCACTATGGCAACAAAATACATACTCAACATGGCCATGTTACTTATCCCACACAATGATGTTGACCTGAAACACATTGGTATGCAGAGACACAACACCTATACACAGTCATTGATAACAAGTCTACAGGTGAGGTAAGCAAATGTCACTCAGATGTGGGAAGACAGACAACGCACCTAACAAAGCATAGCACAGGTTCATTACACATCAGCAACATGTTTATTCAAAAATAGTTGCAAGGCAATTGTACGTTACGGTGGACACACGGTCACAGAGTGTCTGAGAATTGTTGTCCAGGGGTGTGTGGCACATCACTTGATGTCATTTGACTACTCCCACACTGGTGTCGGATTCTGGGTGTTGGGGGTCAGTGTTGACCAAACAACAGGCAAATTACCCTATGAAGGACAGACACAAGACAGTCAAAAGCACAGCAGAACAGGAGAGAAATGCAATACACATGCACAAAACATGTCACAAGAAACCTACACAGAAACAAGTTAGCAGTACTACCCTATTGTGCCATACACACCACCTGAATGGGCACATCACTGCACACATCCAGTCAAGTGGCACACAGTCACACTCAGACAGCAACAGAGCAGCCACAACACATTCCAGGGTAACTCCATACATTGACATAACAACCCTGTAAACTCACATTCAGGTGAAGAAGTTGTTGATGAGCTGTGAGCGGATGTCACCCTCATCCTCATCATCACTGGCATCGTGGCACAGGCCGGGATCCTCCACAGGTGGTGGAGGTTGGTCATCGTCATCCTGGATGAGAGGCCCCTTCTTCCGCACTGCCATGTTGTGTAGCATGCAGCATACAAGGATTATTTTGCACACCTTTGCAGGCTCATATTTGAGCGCTCCTCCGGTCTTGTCCAGGCAGCGAAAGCGGCTTTCCAGGAGGCCGAATGTCCGCTCAATCACCCTCCTGCTCCGACCATGTGCCTCATTGTAGCGCATCTCGGCTGGTGTCACAGGGTTCCTGAGGGATGTCAGCAACCACGGCATGTTGGGGTATCCGGAGTCACCTATACACACAAAAATGAACAAGTAGCTGAGTTTCGTAGGAGTGCGGAATACAACATTGCCAAACACAAACAATGATAAACAGTCAGTACACACTAACAAGCCAGGCACGCTGATCTGGCATCTGTGACATCAGCGTTGCAATGCGACTACTCCTCATTATGTAGGCATCGTGTGCAGAACCAGGGAACCGTGCACACACATGTGTGATACACATGTCTGCAAGACATACCACCAGAGCATTGATGGAGTGGAAATGTTTCCTGTTCCGGTATACCTGCTTATGTGCCTGTGGTTGTATCAGGGCCACATGTGTACCATCAATCGATCCAATGACTTTTGGCATCCTCCCCAGTGTATAAAAGGCATCCTTTATTTCAGGGAGTTCAGCTGGTCTAGGGAACTTGATGTACAGGTCAAGGAAATGCAACATCCCCTCCAAGACATCGCGTAGCACACGACTAAACATAGTTTGCGACATCCCACCTGCTGTGGCCACCGTGTACTGGAAGGTACCAGTAGCAAAGAAGTGCAGGGCTGCCATCACCTTCTGGGGTCAGTGCTGTAGGGCATGTCAGGCCAGGTAGCAAATGTGGCACCAACTGCTCTGCCAACTCCTCAATCAGTGGCCTGGTGAAGCGGTACCGTCGGATGCTGTCGCGTTCCTGCATGGTTGCAAGGTCTGGGAATGGTCGATGGACAGCTGGTGCCCTGCAGAACAGCGATGAACAAAGGAAGATTGTCGGTTCATCCACCCATGTGGCCATGACTAGGCTCACTATCACATGATACATCATGACATTACACAATGTACTGAGGTGTGTGCTGTTGGGCGTGGACACATATGTCACCTACATGACCATCACCTCACATCCCAATTCCACATGTCCACATAAGTCCCATGTAGTGCAATGGCCAATCATTGGGCTGTGTCACCCAACCTATGTACTGCTATGATGTTACAAACACACACCACAGTGACAAGTGAGGCCGGATGTCGCCCAGGAATCACAGATCTTTGCCATGCAGACACCCAGGGTCCCTGTATTGCCACATCAACACTGGCATGGACATGGCATATCATGTACACACCAAAAGGCAAGCGTGAGTCCCACAGGTAGTGGCCACTGTTGTCCCTGCAGGCTCTGCATGTACATCTCTTAGACACACACACACCATCAAGGTTGCTGCATATACCACATGGATGTGGAAACTGTCTCACATTGGACACATTTGATCATCCGCATCTGAGACACAACATGCACACAGACTGTGGGTGCACATCATAATGTGGTTACAGGTCTTTCGGTGCGGTACATGCCATCACCCCAGGACTCAGGGTGTATGTGACATGTCCTAAACATATCCAACATGAAACTGTGTCCTTGACTCATGCCCATTACTGTACATGTGCACATCACAGTGGTAATGTTCACAACACACAAAGAATTCTGCCCCCATGAACACGTGCACAGCCTGGGAGTGGCTGAACAAAAGTGATACACAACAAACCAAATGTTGCCCCCCCCTGGGAATGCAGCCTTACATGCCATGGGACACTGTGTGGCCAATGCTGCAGTGTGGTAGGTGTGCACGTGTGTCCTTGGCAAGTAATTGTGTGTTGAATCTGTCAAATAGACACACCAATGAGGTCCAACGCGGGTGACAATGCGTACGCATTGCACGGTTTCTGACCGAGCCATGCATACGCTTTGCCATTGACTGCAATGAGGTCCGACGAGGGTGACAATGCGTACGCACTGCACGGTTCCTGACCGAGCCGTGCGTACGCTTTGCCATTGACTGCAATGAGGTCCGACGTGGGTGACAATGCATATGCATTGCACGGTTCCTGACGGAGCCGTGCGTACGCTTTGCCATTGAGTGCAATGAGGTCCAACGCGGGTGACAATGCGTACGCACAGCACGGTTCCTGACCCAGCCGTGCGTACGCTTTGCCATTGACTGCAATGAGGTCCGACGCAGGTGACTATCATGCATGCGCGTTGGGCAGGCATGGTCCGAGGCAGGCGTACGCCTTGGCCATTGGATCGTATGGAGACGGGTGCATGTGTATTTTCAAAATACGCGTTGTACAGTAAGTTGACCGAGCCGGGCGCACCCATTGGCTCTGTACTGTCATGGAGACGGATGCGGATTCAAAACTTGTATGAGTTGGTTGCTGGAAATTCAGTTGGATGCCTGCAACAATGTTCCAATTTCAAGTGTTTCATGAAGGTGAAGATTTGAACGATGCGGAAGGCATGTACGAGTCTTACATTTAAATGGATTGGCCAGATTCATAGAATGCAACCGTGTTGGACCTATCACTTTAGACACATGGCACAGATTCTGCCTCTGCAGCACAGATATATGGTTGCACTACCTGTGTAACTCATTTTCCTTTGTGATGATGACATGTATATCCAAATGTGTGCAGCACAAATATGGGGCATGTGTGTTAATGTACTTTTAACTTTGCCATTCTCACAGGTTGATGCCCACCAGAAGCATGAGATATGGCTGACCATCGCCCTGGCAGTTTGTTCGGTTGCGGTCTACAAGTGCCGGATCAGGTGGCAGGACCTTTTCTGGCAGTTGCGGAGGATCGCAAGAGTCCAGCTGAAGCTGTCACCTCCTCTCAGGAGAGGCGGACACCGGACCCTGAATCCCCACATGCTCCGGATCTGGCGGTGGTCTTTCCGGACCTGGATAGGCAGCTGAAGGCCAGACAGCAGTAAGGAGGGGGTAAGTCCATGCCTAATCTGTGCACTATGTCTGACATGCTAATTGCAGTCTTTTGGCCTGGTCACACTTGCACGTTACATAGGTCTTCCAGTCCAATACTCATGTCCCTCAATTGTGTGATTCACCCTCCTCATCTGTTCCCCAGGTGTGGGCCCTACAGTCTGTTGCTTGTGTCACTAGGACACTGTGTCCCTGCAGTCAGCTATGCTTCAGCTTCTGGACAGCATCTGTTCTCGTGGCTCTGTTGTCTGTTTCATGCGTGGTTCAATTGTTTACCCAATGCCTGGGATCTGACATGTGATCTGTGTGTGCCCTTGATATGTAATACAATTGCTGGTGTGACTCGCCACATGCGGCTGGGGTATTGCAAACAAATCCATGCAGCAGGGGACTCTAATTTGTGGGCCTCGGGAGTATGTATATAAAGTATGTCACACTTGCTTAGCCACCTGACTACTGTCCAGGACCAAACACTGTTTCACATAGACCTGGGCAGTCATGCCTCCTCAAGGGCATTTAGAAACACTGTGTAATCCCACTCCTGTGTATAAACTTACAGGTTGTGCTTAGTGACATATGCCTTCAGGTGTCTGCCTCTGTGTCATTATGGTGTGGCTTCCTGTTACGTACAACTGGGGTGTCCATGATTTTGAGGGTCAGCAGGACATCTGAGATGTGACTGTGGGAGACAAGACCTGTGTGACATATAGGTGTGTGATCATCTGACAGCGCACAATGGTGTATGCAACTGTGTCCTTCAGGCAGCTGGGTTACATGCATGGCAGACTGTGATGTGTTAATGTACATGGAGTCGTTTTTGCAGAGAGTAATATATCGGATTTGCATGATGTGGGGTCTTCTGAGTCCTGGATATGTTGTTTGCAGGGGATGGGTAAGTGCACCTGTCATATGCAGAGTTAGCTTTATCCCTGAGCTATGATTGTAACACAGTGCATACTCTTGTTGTCTGGATGCCCTGCCCCTGTGACAGGAGACAGTGTTGACTGACTTTCAGGGCATGCCAGTGCCATGGCATGCCAGTGCCATGGCATTTAAATTGCTATGAGTGATCCTGCATTGTGTTCAAGTGTGCACCATGCACACCATTGTGGCATTGACTATCAGGACATGAGAACATCATAGTGTGTGTTGCTGGCATGAATCACAAGCATGTGAAATGAGTCTCTGCCCATCCCTTCATCCGGACACCTGTACTGAGTCAGTAGCAAGAGGTGTGCTGTATGTATAGTGACATACTCCTACATGTTCACTTGCATGTCCAACTAATGTGTGGGTGGTGCATGTTGGGCCATTGGGGTATTAGCATCCAACATGCAACAGACATATGTGTGCCCTTCAAGGAGGGATATGTGTGCCATGGTTGATGAATGACAATTGGCTTATTCTAAACAGTGTTGGTACTTTGAGCTGTGTTCAGCTGATGATGCCAGGGCTTGCCCTGTGATGTAATGTACTCACTGTGGTGTGTGCAGTCAGTGCAGGTGACTGATGTTGATCTCTTACTTCCTCTTCCTATCCAGATACATCCATGGCCACAGGAGGGGACAGCTCCACAGACTCAGAGAAGCCACAGAGCCTGACAGGGACAGAAAGAGAGGAGTCGGGGGGACCCAGTGGCACGGAGGGCGAGTGGAGCCACACAGAGGAGTCGTCAGCACCATCCACCCCAGCTGAGGGCCACAGCAGCTCTGAGGATGACTCCCTTGTGGAGGCGGGTGTTAGCAGCCACCAATCCCCAGCTAGTGAGGCTGTCCCCGCCACTGCCCCCACCACCACCATCACCACCCTCCCATCGGCTCCCATCCCAGAGGTCCCTGGAGGCTCACCTGTTCGGGAGCATGTCTCCTTTGTGCCAGGCACCGCACCCCCTGCCCCTGTGTCCCCTGCTGCCCTGAGTGAGGAGTATGTGCACTTACTTAGATAGATCCATATAGGGCAGACATCGATGCTGAAGGTCCTCCATGCACACACAAGTCTGTGACCAAACTCGTGTCGTTCATGGAGGGCATTTCCGCGGGCATGTCTGCCCTACAGAGGACCAATCAGTCCATGGCCTCCTCCCTGACGGCAGCAGTGTCCCTCCTCCAACAGTCCCACACCCCTCCTACACCTGCACCACCCATGATTCCTAGCAGCCTACCTGTCCCAAGCACACACACACCTGCACATTCTCACAAAGCCACAGACATGGGCAGCACACAAACAGCCAAACCAAGGGCTAGATGTGCACACAAGGAAGCGCAGGGGACTGATACACACACAGTCATCCACAACCACTCCGCAGTCCTCCGAAACCTCTCCCTCCCAGCCCCCTTCCCTTGCCTCACCTGCAACCCCATCTCCACAGAAGCTCTTCCTCTATGACCTTGGCCTCTTCCCCACCGACCCAGCAGATCCAGATTACAAGGGGAAGAGGAAGTCCCCACTCACAGAGGGGAGTGCCCCTCACACCCGGACACCCTCCCCCAGGCGCAGTCAGACTGAGATCCCCACCTGCAAGTCCCCCCAGAGCCGGAAGAGCAAGACCCCACCGCTGCCACGCAGCTCCAAGGCAAAGTCTCCGTCCTCCATCTCCCAGGCCACCACTCCAGAGGTTCCTCTGCCACACCCTGCCCCGGGTTCCCCCACCCACAGATACACCATCCCGAAAATGTTGAGGCCCTCCCCCCTACCACTTGCTCCTCCACACCCGGTCAGACGGTTAATGCCACTGATGTGGGGACCATGTCCCCCCCTCTGTCCTGCCGACCTCACCTGCACCCCTGAAATATGTAGCTTGTGTGCAGTCCCTTTACCCCTTCCACAGTAGTGAATGAGTTTTGGTAAACTCCTAGGGATAGTGGTGCTTGACTACAACCACACTGTGAGTCTGTGTGCATTTGGGAACCACTGTGAGAGAAGCATTTGGTAACATCATGTATTTGCTGACAGATAACTGTTTTAAAACCTGTCATGTTATCAAATTTTAGTAGCAATAGAAGCCAGTGTTTGCTTATGCATTGATAAAATGAGACATGCTTTGACACTAATGTGCTGCACTTTAATATGTAGATTGTGTGCAGTCCCCTTACCCCTTGCACAGTAGTGAACGAGCTTTGGAAAACTGGTGGGGATAGTGTTGCTTGTCTAGAATCACACTGCGAGTCTGTGTGCATTTGAGAACCACTGTGAGAGAAGCATTTGGTAACATTGTGTATTTGCTGACAGATAACTGTTTTAAAACCTGTCATGTTATCAAATTTTAGTAGCAATAGAAGCCAGTGTTTGCTTATGCATTGATAAAATGAGACATGCTTTGACACTAATGTGCTGCACTTTAATATGTAGATTGTGTGCAGTCCCCTTACCCCTTGCACAGTAGTGAATGAGTTTTGGTAAGCTGCTAGGGATAGTGTTGCTTGTCTAGAATCACACTGTGAGTATGTGTGCTTTTGGGTAAGGATTGTGAGAGAACCATTTGGTAACATTGTGTATTTGCTGACAGATTACTGTTTAAAAACCTGTCTTGTTGTCAAGTTTTAGTAGTATTAGAAGGCAGTTTTTGCTTATGCTTTGATTAAATGAGTCAGGCTTTGACACTAAAGTGCAGTTCTGAAATATGTAGCTTGTGTGCAGTCCCCTTACCCCTTCCACAGTAGGGAATGAGTTTTGATGAACTCCAAGGGATAGTGGTGCTTGTCTACAACCACACTGTGAGTCTGTGTGCATTTGGGAACCACTGTGAGAGAAGCATTTGGTAACATCATGTATTTGCTGACAGATAACTGTTTTAAAACCTGTCATGTTGTCAGATTTTAGTAGCAATAGAAGCCAGTCTTTGCTTATGCATTGATAAAATGAGTCATGCTTTGACACTAATGTGCTGTACTTTAATATGTAGATTGTGTATAGTCCCCTTACCCCTTGCACAGTAGTGAATGAGTTTTGGTAAACTGGTAGGGATAGTGTTGCTTGTCTAGAATCACACTGTGAGTCTGTGTGCATTCGGGAATCACTGATAGAGAAGCATTTGGTAACATCGTGTATTTGCTGACAGATAACTGTTTTAAAACCTGTCTTGTTGTCAAGTTTTAGTAGCATTAGAAGGCAGTTTTTGCTTATGCTTTGATTAAATGAGTCAGGTTTTGACACAAAAGTGCAGACCTGAAATATGTAGATTGTGTGCAGTTCCCTTACCACTTCCACAGTAGTGAATGAGTTTTGGTAAACTCCTAGGGATAGTCGTTGTTGTCTAGAATCACACTGTGAGTCTGTGTGCATTTGTGTAATCACTGTGAGAGAAGCATTTGAGAACTTCATTTCTTTGAATAGGCATAACTTCTTAAAAAATTTCCTGTTCTCAAGTTTAGGTAGAATTAAAAGGTAGTCATTCCTTATGTATTCACCGAGGAACTGTCCTTGCAATACTGTAAACATTCAGTTAATATTCAAGTAGTAATGGAATGAGGCAGGCCTTTGCACATGCATCGATTCACATGCTTATCTACTATGCATGCAGTTCTCTAACCATCTACATAGTTTCTTTCATACCTTTAATTCCACAGTCAGTATCCATACACTTCAAGCAAACACCCTGTCACTCCCCATGTACTCCTCTAGTGACCCATTCAGCACCATGTACTGATCTATTCACTGCGCAAAAACCCAAACACTTATAAATTCTCCCAGGCATTCTCTTTGCAGTACTTTAATCATTCAGTCAGTGTCTAAGTACTCATGGTGTGAGCCAGGCCTTTGAACATGGACTGCTTTAAACCCTATACAGTATGCATACAGGCTTCTAGTCACCTACACACTGTCTTTCACTTCTTTAATTAACTAGTCAGTATCTATATATTTCAATAAACATCTTGTCAGTCATCTTGCACTCATCCAGTGACTGATTCCGTACCATGTACTATTCTCTTCACTGCGCCAGAACTGAAAATTTTAAAGTTTTACCCAGGCACTGTCCTAGCAGTAGTCTAATGATTTAGTCAGTTTCCAAGTACTCATGTTGTGAACAGTGCATTACCACATAGACTGCTTCAAATGTCTGAGCAGTGTGCATGCAGTCTTCTAACATACTAATACACTTGTCTTTAACAGCTTCAATTCCCCAGTCAGTCAGTATCCATGTACTTCCAGCAAACATTCTGTCACTCCCCTTGCACTGTTCCAGTTACCCATTCAGCACCATGTAGTAATGCATTCACTGCGCCAAAACTGAAACACTTATAAATTCACCCAGGCACTCTTCTTGCAATAGTATAATCATTCAGTCAGTACCCAAGTACTAATGGAGTGAGACAGACCTTTGCACAAAGATGATTCAAACGTGTTTCCACTATGCATGGAGGCCTCTAAGTACCAACACAATTGTCTTTCCGACCTTCAGTTTCCCAGTCAGTATGTATAAACTCCAATAAACACTCTGTCACTTCAATTGCACACATCAACTGACTCATATGGCACTAAGTACTAATCTATTCACTGCACCAAAACCAAAAAAATAAAAAAGATTCACCCAGTCACTCTTTTTGTAGTACTGTAATAATTCAGTCAGTACTCGGGTAGTTTTGCAGTGATCCAAGTGTTACTCTATGGACTGTTTTAAATGTCTATCTACTATGCATGTAGGTCTCCAGCCACCTACATACTTGTCTTTCACACCTTCAATATTACAGACAGTATTCATACAGTTCCCACAAATACTCTGTCACTCTCCTTATACTTCTCCAGTGACCTATTCAGCACCATGTACTAATCCATTCACTGTGCCAAATTCTAAACACTTATAAATTCAACCAGGCACTATCCTTGCAGTACTCTAATCATTCAGTCAGTACCCAAGTACTCATGCAGTGAGCCAGGCCTTAGCACATGGACGACTTCAAACACCTATGCACTATGTATGCAGTTCTCTAACCATCTACACACTTCTCTTTCACACCTTCAATTCCCCAGTCAGTATAGATACACTCCAGCAAACACCTTATCACTCCCCTTGCACTCCTTCCTTGACCCATTCAGCACCATGTACTAATGTATTTACTGCACCAAAAGCCAACCACTTATAAATTCACCCAGGCACTCTCCTTGCAGTACTCTAATCATTCTGTCAGTACCCAAGTATTCATGCAGAGACACAGGCCTTGGCACATGGACTGCTTCAAACCCCTATCCACTATACATGCAGTCCTGTAACCAGCTATACACTTCTCTTTCATAACTTCAATTCCCTAGTTAGTATTCATTCACTTCCAGCAAACACCCTGTCACTCCTTTTGTACTCCTCTAGTGACCCATTCAGCACCATGTACTAATCCATTCACTGTGCCAAAACCCAAACACTTATTAATTCACCAAGGCACTCTCCTTGCAGTACTCTAATCATTCAGTCAGTACCCAAGTACTCATGCAGTGAGCCAGGCCTTAGCACATGGTCTGCTTCAAACGCCTATCCACTATGCATGCAGTCCTCTAACCATGTACATACTTGTCTTTCACACCTTCAATTCCCCAGTCAGTATCCATACAGTCCAGCAAACATCCTGCCACTCCCTTTGCACTCCTCTAGTGACTCATTCAGTACCAAGTACTAATCCATTCACTGTGCCAAAAGCCAACCAGTTATAAATTCACCCAGGAACTCTCCTTGCTGTACTCTAATCATTCAGTCAGTATCCAAGTACTCATGCAGAGACACAGGCCTTAGCACATGGACTGCTTCAAACCCCTATCCACTATACATGCAGTCCTGTAACCAGCTATACACTTCTCTTTCATAACTTCAATTCCCTAGTCAGTATCCATACACTCCAGCAAACACCTTGTCACTCCCTTTGCACTCCTCTAGTGACCCATTCAGTACCAAGTACAAATCCATTCACTGCGCCAAAAGCCAACCACTTATAAATTCACCCAGGCACTCTCCTTGCAGTACTCTAATCATTCAGTCAGTACCCAAGTACTCATGCAGTGAGCTAGGCCTTAGCACATGGACTGCTTCAAACTTCTATCCACTATGCATGCAGTCCTCGGCACTAACCACCTACACACTTGTCTTTCACACCTTCAATTCCCCAGTCAGTATTCATACACTTCTAGCAAACACCCAGTCACTCACTCAGTCTGTCTCCTTATAGTACTGTAATCATTCAGTCAGTTAGCATGTAGTCTTTTAGTGAGGTAGGCTTTAGGGCGTGAACTGCTTCAAAGTAGTATGCACTATGCATGTAGTGTTTTAACCATTGTCACACTTGTGCTTCAGGGTTTTAGTTTCTTAGTCAGTTTTTATATAAAATGTGTTTCTACAGTAATAGAATAGTATACATTTGAAAGTTATTAATATACATTTATTTGTGATTCTTTTTTACAAATACTGTTTTTCAACGTTAAAATAGAGAAATCATGCCAGAAAAAAAAAGAAAAAGAAAAGAACAGAGACAGGAGGATTACTTGAAGAAACATCAACCACAAGTATTGAATGTACAAGATAATGTGGCTAAAAGGAAAACATCTTCTGGTAAGATCACAAAGCAATTTATTAAAAATGTTTGTAGGACCAAACAGAATGTAGATAATGCTGGAACTACTGAGAATGCTTCAACTAGGAAAAAAATTCAAAATAAGAGCAAAAAAAGCAAATGGTCAGTCAAAGGAAATAAAGTATGGTAAAAGAAGGCAAAATCAGTATAAGGAATTACGCCAAAAAATATTTTACAAGAGAGTAGTGCATAATTTGCTCAAAGATGTGAAGAAATATAAAAAGAGAGCTTTATTTTATAAAAAGAAGTATATTGAAAACATTGTGGAAAAGGCTTTTGAAATAAAAAGGAAACTGTTTATTTTAGTATTAAACAGAATTCGAGCACTGGATAAACCAATCCATGTAATGAAGGCCAAAAGTAGGGGGAAAAGAGTTATTAATAAAAAAATGGTGATTTTTTTTGGGAGAATGGAAACACAGTTCCAGTTCAGAGCCTTTTTTTAACGAAGAGAGTTATTCACAGAGCGAAAAATTATTGTATGCAGTTGACACCAGTGGTAGAGGTTATGAGGTTAGAGACGATTGTCCAATTGAGAAATAGAAAATGGTTGAAAGAAATGCAGAAGAAGTGATAGCTGATGAAGTTGTAGGGAGACGTGCTAAAAACCCTGTGTACACTTGGGATTGCAGTAGTATTTGCAGTGTACGACAGGAATCTATTGAAAAATTATGTAGTTTCTTACGAGCCTATACTAAAAAAAGTGTAAAACAAAAGATTAAGCTGTTGCAAGGACTAGACCCTTGCAGAGTGAGAAAACATACTGGTTTGCAAGGTCATTCTCTGGCTTGTCTTTCTAGGAAAGTTTGTCAAAGTGTTTTTCTCCATTTCAGAATGCTGGCAGTACATCATACTCAAATGCGGAAGTTAGTGAGAAGGTTGTATTATGTAAAAAGTCCAGCACTAAAGTTAAGTGAGTTGAACAGTGCTCTTTTGCGTGGGTCAGTATCAGATGTGAAGCAGGTCTGTGATGATATTGAGTTTTGTTACATTGGTCCTCAGCAAGAGAGTGAAGAACCTGATACATTAGTAGAACAAAATGTTGAAGACAATGTACAACCCGTAATTACAGAAAAAATTGAGGATGAAATCACAAAGATTAAGGTAATTTCAGGTGAAAGACCAAATGTTTCTTGTATTTGTTGTGGGCGAAGTCACTATAAAAATCAGACTAGGGGTGTCAATCAGTATTTAAAAAGTGAAATAGAAGATAATGATAAGTGGATGGAATTTGCAACTTATTTGTTGGTAGAGGATTGTTTTGATTTGGGATCTGAGCAGCGTATTTGCAAATATTGTTATAACAAATTAGATGAGAATAAAATGCCTGCTAAAGCTGTTCATAATAACCTAGAGTTGGTTGCTATTCCTCCAGAGCTGATAGATTTAAATACATATGAGTCTATTCTCATACAATGTGTTCACCCGTTTCAGGCTATTGTTCGTATGGAGCCCAAAACAGGTAAATTACTTCCATCAGAGTTGCAAAGAGGATTGAAAGGAAGAGTTGTGTATTTACCGTTAGATTTAAGGAAAAATATTGAAACTATTGGTGTAGACCATGCAGAAAATGAGCCACTAGTCATTCTAGTTAATGGTGTTCCTACTAAGAATAAGAAAATTTGGCAAGAGTTAGTGGATGTTAGAAAGCGCAAAAGGCGTCATTGTATCTGTTAAAAAATTATGAGTACCATAGGAATGTGTTTGTTGGAGAAGAAGAAATATATTTAGCAGAAGATACTGAAACAATAAGTGGACAAATAGAAAAAGTGGACATGTCCAGATGTGAAGAGATCTATGGACATTACAGTGTACATCCTCTTCATTCCAAAGAGGTGATGGGGAATACAATTGAGTTGTTTCAAATGAAAAAAGCAACAGGAAGTCCCATGAGTGTATAGGAAGAGAGCTTGGAAGCTCGTTATTTCCCGCAGTTGTTTCCAACAGGAAAAGGTGGACAATATGATGAACGTCCTGTGCAGATTCCTGCATCTGAATATCGGACAACAAGATTATATGCAGAAGATCCAAGATTTCGACAATGTATCCCTTATATGTTTCATCTTCTGTTTGAAAGTGACTTGTCTGGACTTTCATATGCAGTAAATCACATTTTAAAACTGGAATGCATCTTCAAAATGTAACTGCAAAGGATTTTATGGATAAAGTGCATCAGAGAGAAGATCATTTAGAATCTCAGTTCATTAATCTGATGGCATGTCAGCGTGGGACTAATGAATATTGGTACCGTCGACATGGAGAACTGAAATGTATGCTACAGAACTTGGGAACTCCTACATGGTTTGTTACACTAAGCTGTGCTGAGTATGCTTGGGATGATTTACTTGAATTTCTTCGAGAGGCAAATTCCAATATAAAAAATATTGAATACAAGACACCTGGAGAATTGTGCTCTTTGGATCCTGTCAATGTATGCAGATATTTCAATGATAGATTTGAAGCTATGATGGCTTTCATCTGCAATAAAAAGAATCCTCCTCTTAGAGAAGTTGTGGATTTCTTTTGGAGAAAGGAGTATCAAGCAAGAGGTGCTCCTCACATACATATGTTGTTATGGATCAAGGACGCCCCCAAATTTGGAACAGATTCAGATGAAACTGTTATGTCTTTCATTGAAGATTATGCTACATGTGCTCTTCCCAATAGCAGAGAAGATAAACACTTAAAACAACAAGTCTTACGATTTCAAAGCCACAGGTGTGGAAAATACTGTTGACGAAAGTACAAGTCAACGGATAAGTTCTATACCAAATGTCGTTTTGGATTTCCACGTCCTGTATTATCCAAAGGAAGAGTGAACAGTTTTATGTCAGCTATGCGACATACCATCACAAGAAAGTCTCCGAAGAAAAACACCTACAACTTAGAGGCGAAGAATCGAAATACATAAATGACTACAATCCAGTTATTTTATCCATGTGGAACGCTAACAGGGATATTCAGTATGTTGCGGACAATTCCATTGCTGTTGCTTGATATGTAACATCTTACATTACTAAATCAGAAAAGACTGAATTGAAAGAAATGTGGGAAGAGATGTCTCACGAGAAGACTCTAAGTAAGAAATTATACAGTTTCAGTTTGAAGATGTTATCGCATCGTGAAATTGGAGCATATGAATGTTCAGATCGGTTATCATCTGCAAGTTTATATTCCAAAAGTAGAAGAATCATTTGGGTGAGTCTAGGTCTTACAGGAATGCAAAATCGGGTACTGAAATCTGTTCAAGAAATTGAATATTTAGCAGAAAATGAACCATAAAGTACAGATATTTTCAAAAATGAATATGTTGGACACATACTACCCAAATCGAAGTCATCATTTTGAGAACATGTTTTTCTATGAAGTGCTGCAAAACTACACTTTTAAACGAAATACTACAGAGAACATCAACGATGGAAAATATGCAGTGATTGGTTCCGAAGGATGTCTGGTGAAACAAAGGAAAGGAAATTTAATTAATCACAGGAAACTGAGTTGCGACACTGCTGACAAAAGGGAATTTTACTATTTAGCCCTTTTGCAAATGTTCAAACCATGGCGTTCAGAACTGGAATTACTGGGAGATTTTCCCAGCTATGAAGATTCATTTAATGCTTCTAAAGATAGCATACAATGCAGTGCTTTCGCAAATTATGTCAAAATGTTGAATGATGAAATTGATCAAGAAGCTACAATTGCAGCTGAGATTGCTAGAAACAGTTCTCAAGACAGTCAAAGTTCTGCTGCACTGAGTCAAGATCCACTAGGACAACCAATTGTTGAAAATGAAGCAGCGATTGCAATGAATGAGGTGGAAACAGCAATGTATCAAGCTCAAGAAGATGCAATACAGTTAGGAAACTTGGAAGAACAACTAAATGTTGAACAGAAACAAACATATCAGCAAGTGAAAGAGCAGATTGACCATGGATTACTTCATGAAAAGAGAGGGTGCTCATGTACATCATTTCAACCTATCCGAGTGTATGTGAGTGGTCAAGCCGGTACAGGAAAAAGTTTCTTAATTAAAGTAATTACAAGCTATCTGCAGAAAACAACTGATTCACATTTGTCTTGTTTTGTCACTGCTCCAACTGGGTTGGCAGCACATAACATTAAAGCACTTACTTTACATCGTTTACTAATGCTGCCAGTAGAGCATGAGAACAAATTGGAATACCACAAGCTATCTGGAGAAGCTTGTTGTGAAGTTTCAAGAGTCCTGAAGAAAATTAAACTACTCATTATTGATGAGGTGAGCATGGTCTCAAACTTGATGCTTGCCTCTGTGCATTTAAGAATGCAGCAAATTCTTAAAACAGAGTATGACGTGTTACTTGGAGGAAAACACGTCATAGTTTTTGGAGATCTACTGCAACTGACTCCGGTAAAAGGACTACCGGTATTTAAAACACTAGCCCATGAAGATACCAGAAAGTCTCTTGGCAGTGTTGGTAATGTGAACATTTGGACTCATTTTGAATACAAAGAACTGACAACAAATATGCGACAGGCAAATGATGCTGAATATGGAAGTATTCTTCAAGATATAAGAATTGGAATTCTTTCAAAACAAGGCAAACAAGCTTTGGAGAGTCGATTACTTTGCAATGTCTTCCCAAATGAAAATGCGGTTCCTGCAAAAGTGTACGTGGAAATTGCTAAAAATAAATCAGTGATTTGTTTAATGCCAACACTGCGCAAGTGTTCCATATTCAACGAAGAACTATTGAAACTGGAAAATGAAGAAATTGTAAAAATGGAAGCCATCGATAAAATACAGCATGAAGGAATCACTATTATTTTGACGGAAAAGTTGAGATCAAAACTGGATTCTTTAGAAAAAAATATCTAAAACTGCTGGTTTAGAAAAGACACTATATGAGTGTGTAAACTGTCGGGTAATTTTAAGGCGTAATTTGGATGTGGAGAAAGGTTTAGTTAATGGTGCAATGGGTAAAGTGGTGGATTTTGTGAATTATCAGAAAAAGGAAGGAATTGAATTTTTAAAAATTAAATTTGATCAGATTGATGAAGTTAAAGAAATTGGTCGTTGTTCAGTTTGTTTGTTGCTTGTTAAAGATTTATATGTGCGTAGGAAACAATTTCCATTTTCTCTGGCATACGCAGTGACTATTCATAAATCTCAAGGATTAAGTGTAGACAGTGCATTGGTGAACATTGGATCTACCGTATTTAAAGAGGGTATGGCATATGTTGCTTTGTCACGAGTCAGAACATTATCTGGTTTGTTTTTGATTGATTTTGATGAGACGAAGGTTACTGCAGATGCAAACTGTGTAAAAGAGTATAATAGGTTAAGAAGGGTGTATGCTCCCAATTTAGGTCAATATCCCGTATTTGAAAAGCGTGTGGTTGGTCGAAAAAGAAGGTTTGAGAATATCTGTACTGAAGATGTCAAGAAGGGAAAAGAACAAGATAATGTTGTGATCGCAGGTAAAAAGAAATTGGACACTGTTGAAGAGATTGTTGGTTATCAGTTTGAAAATAGTTCAGGTGTCAACTGCTATGCTAATGTAGTGGTCAATGTTGTTTTTTATCTGGAAGGTTTGTGAGAACAAATTATGCAGAATCGGCAGAAAAGATTTTGTTCTCTGTTGCATTCTGTTTATGAAAAGTTGACAACAGATACAAGTAAAATAAAATCTGTTTCAGATGTTCGTAGTGTTTTGGATGTCTGTTCTGGTTCTACACAATTTTCACAAAATATCCAACAAGATGCCCAGGAATTTTTAATGTACATGCTTACCCTTTTTGAAAATGAAGGTGTAAAAATAGAAACTATTTTTGGCCTTTCTTACAAATGGGAACATCACTGAGAGATTTCTGTATTTAACATTACCAGACTGTAAATCAGTGTCTTTCAATAAATTAGTTAAAGGTGCAAATCAAAACATGGAGTGTAGCCAATGTAAATCAGAAATGTTATCCACATTATTCTTAACAAAATATGGAAAATACATAATTTTAATGATGCAACGCTGTACAGCTGACGGAAGAAAATTGGATACTTTAATAAAGCAATTTGTAGCAGCACAACTATCAATATCAGGAAGGACTTTTGTAGCAATTGCTATAATTTTCCATGATGGTCCTACCACCACATCTGGACATTACACTGACTATCTAAAATGTGACAAAGGCTGGACACTTTGCAATGATTCTCAGTTGGATTTTAAACAACGTTTGCCTAGGGAATTACAAAATTCCTACCTAATATTTTTAAAGTCAAAGTTTTAGGAAGATAATTCATTCTCTGAGGAATTTATTATTATAATTTAATAGGACTACCATTGGACAATTTACATAAAGAAGGAGTGCAAAAATACCATTTGGCCTCAAGGAAAGGTATATGTTTGAATTATGGACTTTTTGGTGGTCATTGGTTCAGTGAATATTTTAAAGCGGCAATATTTACAGTTTTTATAAGTTAAAGTTATAAAATGTTGTAAGCCGTAAGCATTTCATATATGTGTGATTAGTATTTTCTGGTATTTTACTGAGAATAGCATGTTGTTGTTTTTTTAACAATCATTCAGATTGTTTTTTTTTTGCCCGCTGTTAAGTGTTGAGTGCGATTGAAATCACTATTTCCAGTGAAATTCAAAATATTCTGAGAACAGCAAAAAAGGCAAACAAATTACTTTGTGGAAATTATGCTGTGTTGTAAAACATGTATTATTACATGTTATAATTTTTTTCTTTTTTTCTTTCACAGATACGCATTTTAAAATAAGCAATTTATATCAATTTAGATTGAAAATCTGAAAAAAATTTGTATACCATTTTTTATTCCTATTACTGTGAAGGTAAGTTTAACTAAGTCTTAATATGCAGACTGAGGAGGTCTGCAAGACGCTACAAAGTTGAAACACGTTTCTAAAAACACTCTGTTTATACCTATGTAGTTTTGAAATCTGACCATAATCAGATATCATGTGACCTGCAAAAAAAGAGATTTGAGGGGTTCATAATATTTCCCATTGTACCTATTGAAGGACCGCAATCATTTCAATCATTCTTCTTTGAACATCTTTGCAGACAAAACTCTGTGCTTACCTTCTATCATTCGCAAGGAATTTTAAAACCGGAAATATGTCACTTTTTGTAACATAGTTATTGCGCAAGACATTCTTTCATATTTACAAAGAGAGGAAAAGGCACTTTGTGTACTTTTTCTACTTCATGTAAATACAACCTCATCATACACACCACTTTGTGTTGAAAGGGTGTTCTATAAGTGTTGTTGTGCATGATTGCAATGAATACTCATAGAACAAGACACATCTCTAGATTTGTCAGAAATCATAAATCTCGATATGTGTGTGAATGCTGCACCATTCTAAAATTGGTGTAGGAAAGCACAACAAGGAGAATTGTTTTCATTTCTCCACATTTTTATATCTTCAACACAAACTAAAATGTTCAGCATACATTGAAGGAGAAAAACGCATTTTCTCATTATTTTTGTGCAGGAAGGTGTGTCTTCCTGCAGAAAAACAAACAGCACATGACACAGATATCCTTGCACTATGGTGCAATGGTGCCTGAGTCACCACATGGCTGCAGTTTAAGCAGCCGTGCAGAGAGAAGCATAGATTTGCAACATATTTATGTACATATGTTGCATCCCTGTGCTTCGAAAGTACTACAGCACACTACAGTTAAAGAGGTTACTGTGTGATGCTGCAGCACTTCCTCATAGTTCTGCACTTATACATTCACCATACGCTACTAATGCATTCATTAAGTCAATTACGTACTACACATACATTCATCTAAACTTTCACACACCAACAAAGAAATTTAGCTCTTTTTTTCTACCAGGAAAGTTAGTTCTTAGAAGAACTTTTTTTTTTTTCTTTCTTCTTCTATATATTTTTTTGGGTTTTCCCAAACATTTTGTGATTTTTTTGGTTTTTCTGGAAAAAAAAACCCCCAAAAAAACCAGGAAGAACCAAACAATGAACTTCAGGGAACAAAAAAAACCCAAAAAACCTAGCAATGGTGACTTTCTTGCCGGCGGCAGATCAGATCGATGGACTGCACCATGCACTTAGTGCAGAGCACTTTTAAAAATTGAAGTTTTGGGCTGACGGATGCACTCTTGAAGTGCTCGGCTGCGATGAGGTGGAAGGCGAAGGAGCAGGAGTGTCTCTCATCCGTCGGCATTCTTCTCATGCAAGATTGACAGGATGAATGGTCCGTAGGTGTTTCAGCATGCTGGCTGTCTCGCATGAGTATTTCTTTGTCGGATCCCCTCGAGACAGCACTCTTTTACAAATCTTGCATGTGACCAAGGTGGTATTGGTCTTCGTTTGCCCCTCGGGAAAAGTAAAAAATTTCCACACCACTAAAGAAAAACGTGGTGTGCATGCTGGCTCCTCTAAAAATTCATCCTCAGATGTATGAGGAGATGCAGGTGATGCCTGCTGCCCTTAAGCCATTTTTAGGTGAAAAAAGTTAGAGCTAAGTGTAAACTTAGTCTAAAAAATCTTCTTCTCTGCAAAGAGATGCTCCTCCAAAGAAGGTGAAAGAAGAATGATTGAAATGGGTGGGGTCTTTTAATAGTTAGAACAGGAAGTGTAATGAACCAATCAAATCTCTTTTTTTGCAGGACACATAGGATCCGCGCACCCTTCGCTTACGCAGCACGCACCCAGCGCGCATCCGCGAAATTGAGTTAAAAAGAAAAATAGGATTAGATGTAAAAATATATTACTTTTAAGACTAGTTTAGAGTTTGTTTTCAATTAATATTCACATGAAATGCATATATATTTGTTTTTTTGTGAGATCCGCGAGATCCGCGCACCTATCGCGTCTTGCACGCACATGACGCATCGCGGAACCGCGTAAATGTCGCGTTATGTACATTGAACATGTCGCGTATAGGCTGGGAGTCGCGTACAGGTCGCGTTGCGATCACGCACTAAACACGTACCCAATGCATATCATGTGCGGTTGCTATCGCGTAGGGATAGAGAATGGTGTGCATAGGGTGCGCGGATCCAAAAAACATGGAAACAAATATATAAAATAAAGTTTTGAACACATAGTTAAAAAAATATTTTTACAAATATAAAAAAATATGTTTGAAAAACCCAATAAAAACAAATAATATTTTTTTTTTATTTTGAAAAGTTTTAAATGAAAAAATTGGTTACAAAAATAGTGTTAAAAAAGAATTTCAAAAAAACATAATTAATGAAATTGACAAACTGAAACTGAAAAATATAGAAATCCAATGAAAATCATTAAACATGATATCTTTAGAGATAAGTTAGAGATAGAAATTAGCATTTAAAAAACCTTTGAAATTCACTGAAAAAACCATAGGTTTCATGCACGTTATAGTTAGGAATTGGTATTTAAAAAACCTTTGAAATTCACTGAAAAAAACAAAGGTTTCAGGGGCGTTATAGTTAGGAATTGGCATTTAAAAAACCTTGGAAATTCACTGAAAACACCATAGGTTTCAGGAGCGTTATAGTTAGCTGGACATTTCCCTCGTACAAAACCCTAGAAATTCCCCCGTTATAGTTAGTGCAGCTAACTATAACTCGTGCCCCCGGAATGCACTGCTGATGACGTCACATATTACATCACTCATGACATGGTCAGTAACATCACTGATGACATCACTGATGACATCTGAAATGACATCACTGATGATGTCACTGATGACGTCATCCATGTGATAAATTAGTGCATCTTCTCACACCCTTTGATATACTCAATCAAAATTTCAGACGTCCATTCTCAAAACCATAGATACTCCAATACCAATAACTACATACCCACTCATTGACTCTTAGATCTACACACACATCCACTCACTCACCTGTACAGTCACTCATACTTACAGTCACTCAGTACAGGACTATCATATGCATTTATACATCTACATAGACACTCACACACCATCAATCATCCATGGAGGTACTCTCACACCTAGTCAGTCATGCAAATAATTAATCACACTCCTATTTACTCACCTATGCAGTTATACACACACAAGTTCACTTACTCATAAAAATAGTACCACATTCTTACGCTCTTATACAATCACTGATACAAGCACACACTCATCCATACATCCACTCTCACAATCACACACTCTCACATATACCCACTTATATACTCTTACACACATATATACTGCCTTTCACATATGTAGTTATTCACACATGTACCACTGAGATATACATTCAATCACTAACACACCCATACATACACTCACCCAACCATACAGTCCATCACAGATGCACTCTTAAAACCATGCACCCATAGAATCACCCACTCACACATGTATGCACAGAGTCACACATACCTCACCCACACAAACACTCAGGCACCCATACAGATACTCAGACAAGCAATCAATAACCCAAAGAGACACTCATATAGCTATTCACAAAACCATGCACCCGCTTATACACCAACAGACAGACAGATACACACATTCACACAGTTTAGTCACTAGTCTGCAGTAATATACGTTTAATGACTCACTTATAGAGTCAGTCGCGCACCTACTAAATCATCCATTCACACACTTATACACCCACTCATTGTTCCATAGGTTTTTCCCTATATATATATTAAACATATTTAAAATTTACAGAAAGACACACTCACCGGATGACATCATCAGTGATGTCATTTCAGATGTCATCAGTGATGTCATCAGTGATGTCACTGACCATGTCATGAGTGATGTAATATGTGACGTCATCAGCAGTGCATTAAAGGGGGCGTGAGTTATAGTTACCTGAACTAACTATAACGGGGGAATTTCTAGGGTTTTGTACGAGGGACATGTCCAGCTAACTATAACGCCCCTGAAACCTATGGTTTTTTCAGTGAATATATATATATATATATATATATATATATATATATACATCAGCTCCAGTTACCATCCAGTTCTTGGACACCAACACAGGGACTCCGATTATAATTAAAATAAGTTCTCTTTTATTTCAATGATTTCAGTTCTTAGGTAACACATTTTGCTTGTATCCACAGGCTTGCTCACACCAAAGACGCTGTCGCCATTTCCATATTTTTAAAAACACAGATTCGCGATCACGTGGGTCGCTTTCTCTATTGCCATGGAAGACAGACTACCATCCCCATCACATTTAATACATATTTAAAACAAGTTTTGCCGTTTAAAATCACTTGAAACATGACAATTCATATTTTTTGTGTTTAACAATGTATACCTGATATTTATCAAAATTCTAAACATTTCCATAACATTCTCAAATGCGGTGATTTTTTTATTTTTTATTTTTCCATCAATTCTATTATATTTTGACAGACCTGTTTTAGGCAAGTGCCTTCATCATCCTAAGTCATATTAACACTCTTCGCAGAGCATGTAATATGTGATGTCATCAGCAGTGCATTGCGGGGGCACGAGTTACAGTTAGCTCTACTAACTATAATGTCCGAATTTCTCTGGTTTTATACAAGTGAAATGTCCAACAACTATAACGTCCCTGAAACCTATGGTCTTTTCAGTAAATTTCTAAGGTTTTTTAAATGCTAATTTCTAACTATAAGGGCTCCGAAATCTATGGTTTTTTTAGTGAATTTTTAAGGTTTTTTAAATGCTAATTTCTAACTATAACATAGCAGTCGCATTAGCAGCATGGTGGAGAAATGTGAGCATGGCCGCTGAACACCTCTTATCAATCCCACTGTGTGCGATTTACTGGAGGTAACATGAGGGGTAGCTAGCCCCTAACGTCAACCTTTGGTGCCAACTACCCCTCCTGTTACCTCCAGTAAGTCACACACAGCAGAATTGCTAACTTCTCATACCAGGTGACACCCCCTTTCTCCACCACTCTGTAGATGCACCTCCTGGCGCGTTCTGGGTTGGGGATTAAGTCCCCTTGAATCCTGAGGGTCCCTGGGCACCAACTAGCCCACCAGGTACCTCCAGTAAGGGCCACAGAGCTGGATAGCACAGAGGTGCTCCGAGGCCATGCCCCTTTTCTTAGTGCAGACACTATGATCCCTATGTTTCTGCATGTTACTCCCTGATGTAGGGGAAATACACATTTGCAATTCACATAACTGAATACTCTCACTTCAATGGCTTGGAAATTCACATTGTGAGACATTACTGTAAGTGTACCTGTCATGTCCTTCATTGCTTCATCAACTGGACCGACTAATGACTCTGAGTAATGCCTTAGGGGATGTGTGACCTTCCCACCAATATCTACGCTCTCCTGTCTGGGTTAGCAGATTAACTTTATGCCCATCACAAATAACTATTATCAAATACAGATTGGACTACAAACACATTTGTGATGGAATTAGACATCAACCTATGAAGATAGTTAAATCATGTATGAAACAGTAGTGCAAATTATATTACAACAGAGGAAGTATTGCTCAGTGACTGCATACAGAGTGCTCTGTTTGCTAAGTCACACGTAATGAAGCTACCATCACATGAGACACAGTAGTGAGAGAGCATCACTCCTGACACACTGAAGACAAGTGGACTGTTTGGTATAATTGTCACCCACAGTAGCAAGCAACATGAGCTGATTAATTCCTTTATTCCGCTATGTGTCTGCTCAAGACAGTAAATTGATAGTGACCTGGAGTCTGCTGTGTTGCTGGTTAGAAAAAGAATAGGCAAAGCACATCAGCATGCACCCACTATCATACCTACACAACAAATAACTCTTCTTCTGTGTCGCACATAGGTACCCGCTATACTGATGGGAAAATGCCTGCTTGTAACACACAAATTTGGCAATGTAACTTGCATGACTCTGAACAGAACATACCCAACTGTACTTGCTGTTGGGCCCTCAACTGCCCATCAAGCTACGGGTAGGCCACCATCAGTATGTAGGCCTTTAGTAGGGTCATGGTCCAGCACACGCCCAGTCCACATTGGGAGGACATTCCCAGTTGGGCCTCCGTGATCTTTCCAGTCCAGTGCCTCAGGTCCTCCCACCTTTTCCCGCAATGGACACTGCGCCGGAGATAGACCTCCAAGGTCTGCACCTTCCTGGTGATGGCTTTCCAAATGAATTGCTTCTGTTGGGCTTTGATCTCTAAGAATGCATTAGATGAAGAAACAGATTATAACTGCACGTTTTAGAGTATCTGTCTGGTTGACACACATTTTGCATACACCTAGCTGAAGCATTAGTCAATAGTTAACACATTAGATGTGTAATTCTCACATACTTAACACTTCAAAGACATGAATACACACTTTTGTAGTCACCTGCTGACTATACCCAACCCGGGCCAGAACCTACACTGACTAAGCCAAGCCACTAACATCATGAAGCCCGGGAGCATCCTACATGTACAGTGATGTGATCTACTATTAAACACAACACACCATTGTGTTCTTTTGAAGGGTAAACTCTTTGTGTATTATTGTACAGACACCTTTACAGCCAGGCTCATTGAGTTGATGCATACAAATCATAAAGGCTGGTACCATAGTATAGACTATGTCCTAAGATTTAGGTCACAATGAAAGGGCTGGCATGTGTGTCACTGAAAGCTTCCTCTCTGGGGATTGGTGGACATGTGGACTACATAATGGGATATCATACTATGTCTTATTGAGTTTGTCTGATATGTACTGCCATCACAAGAAACACCTTTTAACATATGTGGCACTGTTACAGGGATGACATTCAACATATTATTTTATGTGTGGTTTGATTGGTTAATTTCAACAAAGCTGATGATTCACATATCAAAATCACTTCAGAAGTAACCAACAATTGTCACTGTTAATGTGTCACTTGTGCAATAGGCCTGTACAATGCAAACATGGCTTATGGAAAAGTGACAACTTACCTGTGGGAATAAGGGTCCTGCCATAAGTAAATATCAAAATTAACAATGTGAGTCAATGGAAAATGTATCTGGTCCAGGGGTTACCTCAGTCACCATTCCAATTTTAGTCCATGTAAAAGCAATCAGGACTAACATTGGTTCAGAAAACTCATTTTGGGAACATCCAAGGATCAGCAGGTCTACAGGAAGATGTCTCTGTGCATCCTTTGCATTGCCACAGTAACTCTGATCCAGACTGGCCTTGTCCCAGACTGGGCACAACTCATTGTCAGACCTTGCTCTCTGCAGGCTGAGCATACTGGTCCCACATAAACATCACATTTCCAACAATTCAAGACATCAAAGTACATCTTGTATTCATCCAATAAGTGACCTCAAG
The DNA here is from genome assembly GCF_964204655.1 of Triturus cristatus. NCBI lineage: Eukaryota > Metazoa > Chordata > Amphibia > Caudata > Salamandridae > Triturus > Triturus cristatus. The sequence goes on along the minus strand of NC_140592.1, from coordinate 1,079,973,941 downwards.
GTAGTGTGGCACTCTGAAGGGGTCTGTGAGTTATATGGAGCTCCCAGACAACAGTTTGGCGAAGCCTGATGTGGGCTGAGTGGTATGTGGACTGTACACATAGCTGGCATCATCCTCAACTGCTTCTTACAGTATACATACATACATAGCTCATTCTGTAAAGCTTATTCATTTAATTGCACATTTACCATGATCTAACTAGCATATATGTCATGGGTACCATGAAATGTATGCACACATGGGTATGTGCATGCAAACGAAGTAGGGTCTAGGGATTATTACACATCACAATGGTGATGTTAATTACTTGAAGTACAGTGTTCCACAATCCATTACATGATTGTTCTATAAAGGGAACACAAAATGTTACAACAGTAATCTGAATTCACTCTGGGACTTAGAGGCCCATCGTAGCCAGTAAGAATGTAAAGGATGGAGTTGAACAGAGTAAAATATGTATGTTAGATAGTTACCTGTTCCTCTGGTGAGCCACAGAGATGGCCATAGAGGAAAAGGACCTCTTAAACAAGTTTCTCCAGTTCCTCTGCTTGGACTGTCATGATTGCTCCCAGAGTTGGCAAACATCAGCTAAAGTGGAGGACGTGTTGATAGCAGCAGTGTTAGGAGGCAAGTGAGTTATTTTTCAAACCATGGCATAAATGTACACCACATACACACTCATCAGTTTAGATAGACACAGCCATTAGGCACGACTGTCACAGTCACCAACGTTAGCCTATGGCTGTGTCTGACTTGGAAGAAACAGCCCATCGCGCAGTCAACTTCCATCGGTGACAGTAGGTTTCAAATGTCCTATGTGCAAGATCAGGCATCTGACATATTAGCAGTTGGAACTACACCACTGGTAACTCTTAAGTGCATCACCACCATTACAAATGTGTAGTAACATGTTTCCATATGTATCACCCCATTGCTCTGTACTTTCCTGTACACAAACATCAGTGTAGTGCATTTCTGTGCATAAACTATATATTTCCGTGGTGGACTATACACCGCCGGTGGCTGTATTTTCTGAGAACAATTCAAACTTTACAATATTAGGGTGTTCATTTTTTTTTGTAAACAGACTTTGTTGAGTTTTAGAAAGGTTGCATGTGGTTGTCAACGATATTAGGGTGCTCATGATACATTTTTGGATTTCTAATGTGCACACTTCTGTTACAGACACATGGGAGGGCTACAATGTGGATTATAGGTAGATGCTGGACTGTAGACAAATATTATGTGAATTATGTGAAATGCTTTCCGAAGCAGTTATATTTTGTCTCATGATTTTTGGCTTATTCTTCATATATGTTACTGTGGACACTGTGACCAATGTTCAAAATTGTTTTCACTCCACTTATAGATACCCTGGTAGAGGGAGGAGATGACAGCCTCCAGTGTTCCACCCATTTCCAGACCGTCAGTCCTTGGAAGAAAGGGATGTCATTAAAAGGTTTAATTTCAATAGGCAAACTATGCAGGATTTTTGTTATCAGTTGGAGCCTGATCTCCATTCTCAAAAAACTGATCCCACATGTATCTCACCTATTGTGAGACTTAGGCCAGTATTGCATTTTCTGCCCACAGGTTCCTTTTAATACACTGTGGATATATCTGGTGGTATTTCACAGCCGGTGTTCAGTGATGTACTACAACACGTGCTTCAAGCAATGATGAAACACATTGACAGCTATATCCAGTTGCCCAGACATGAGGATTTAGCCCATGTGAAGGTAGAATTCTATGGTGTTGATCACATCCCATATGTTGTTGGTGCCACTGATGGCACCCATATTGCCTTAGTGTCACCACAAGCCAGGGAACAAGTTTACCATTACAGGAAGTACTTCCAATCCATCAACATGCAAGTTGTCTGCTTACCGTATTTGTACATCTCAAAAATGTGTGCCCGGTTCCCAGGATCAGCCCATGATTCCTTCATATGTGCAACAGCACCGTACCCCTGCTGATGTCACAACTACTACCAGAGAGGGCCTGGCTTGTGGGTAAGTTTGATCTGTCCTAACTTTGTGTAGGTGATGTCAGGTAGTTTGATTAGAAAGTGTGTAACTTATTGTTGCACCTATATTTGTCTTCCATCTATGAGAATCATCATATTCCAACGGTCCATGGTTGTTTGCACAGTTGAGGAATCCAACTATGCCAGAGGAAGTCCGCTTCAATGAGGCCTATGGAAGAACACAGTGGACGGTGTCACAGGCTTTTGGGTTCCTGAAGGCCAGAGTCAGATGTCTGGACAAGACTATGGGAGCCCTTTTCTACTCACCCGCTAAGGTGTGTCAAATCACCATGGCCTGCTGCATTTTCCACAACATCCCCCTGCGATGGAACATCACTTATATCACAGAGGATGGAGACCATGAAGTGCCACCGGGTGAGTATTGTAAAATGCCAAATGATGATGATTGTGGTGAAGCGGAAGGAGCTGCCTTGAATTAAGATCTCATCAACAACTTCTTCTCATGAGTGCAAGTATGTTGTGAGATGTCATGACTTTGACAGCTAAAGCAACTCTTCTTGTGATGATATGAGAAATATTTTTAGAGAAAGAATTACGAAGCTAAAGCTCTGGCAAAATCTGGTGAAAGGTGTTTGTGGAAGAAGGTCTTGACACCTGCTAATTTTGTTAATTTTGCTTCTTTTAGGTTTGATTTTTGTCATGGACTGTGTTCGTTAGAAGTTGACAATGTGAATTGTGTCATATGTATGGTTTCATAGCTAATATCTTTGTTTTGGTCTGATTTAGGTACCTTCACCATAGCATCTTCATGTAGACATTTCAGAGTTGTGCCATAGCAGGTACATAATGCTGCTTGGCTCTACAAAGGGCACATGGACTATTCCTAGGAATGCCTTTCACAGACTTAGGGTCTACAAAACCTGTACCAAGACAGCTTGCACAGTGATAGGATGGAAGTTATGAGGAATCTTTTGGACTTGTATCTTGTCATGTGGTAGTCCTAATGCAATGTGTGTACCCTCATGTGCTCCAACAAAATGTTGTTGTGGGGTCAAATCATGTTAACTGCCCTTCACATTGGCAACATCCTCATTGTGTGTAAAGTATATGTAACTGTTGATGTGTCTCTTCATTGTAGGGCAAAGGGCTTGCGGCACACCACTGACTTTTGGATGTGACTGATGGAGCAGGGTATTAATCAAAATAAAAGCTGCTCAGCTTGAACTCCTCAATGTTTTCAATATTAACCAAATGTAGAAAATTAACCGCACAAGACAAAAAGGGGAAAAATGAAAACTGCGCAAGCACGTGCTGGGAGTGTTAGAGTAGTATGCAAATGCACATGACTAATGTAAAAAATAAGACAAAAGTTGAGAGTTTATTTTTCACTAATAACCAGAAAATAGTAAGCAGCATAAAAGAAAAGAAAAAGAAATGAAATCATAATAGCGGAGTTTTTTGAAAAAAAAATAATGAAAAACACTGCCATTTGTTTACTCTAGTAGTGTACTTACTGCCCTGCAGAAAAGGCCCAAGACTCATTTTAGAATTAAGATGGCATATTAGAAATGTAGAAGGGAGAAAGAAAAAGTGATGTGTCCTTCACAAGTTCCTAATGATGGCCAAGGTTGTGCAAAGAGGAAATTGATAAAAAGAATGGAGCTTCCTTGCTGAGCGGAGCATGAGGACATTTGTGTTACAAATTGATACATTAGTGAGATGGAGAGACAAATAAAACACTGAAGCCTGATACTAGAGTTTCCTCTGTTGGAAGTGATTACAGTGTGCAATGTTAGAACAATAAGACGTTTGAAAGTTAGGCACATCGAGAGTGGTGTGATTGAACACCCCTTGGCTGGACCAATCAAAATGCATAAATTCATGTGAGATGACACAATGAGGGTTGGACCTTTAGTGAGTTTAGAGTATAACTAGTAGTAGTAAGTGGGTGGGGTTAGAGCGCGTTTTCCCTCACTTTGAGAGAGGAGAGAGCTGTGTCCCTATTTCCTAAATTCTATCGGCTGGCTATTGTTTTGCTGACCCTGACTCGTTGACTTTGCTCCTTAGGACCTAGATTACTCTCATAGCTAGAGGGCGGATTTCAGATTTCCAAAACCTCATATAATTGGTTTGTATGATATTCTGAATTTGCATAAAATCTACTTGCAAATGTATTTAATCTTTTATCTCCATACGCCTATCCATCCACTCATTGCTCTTATAATTGAGATGTACTATTGATGTTTATTTGCCAATGTTTCTTTGTGTGATGACTTATGATTCAAACTGTATTGTGCTTGATGAGCATTACATAATTATTTAGATAAAGCATTGTAAACTTTCAAAGAGTTTGTCATTATTAGTGTCATTGATCTAGATATATGAAATTATTATTCTTATGTAGATATTTTAGACATTTTGATAACATTTTTCCAAACTTCGATTAACTATAAAAGATTAATCGCCAGGAAAGAGAATTAGGATGAACAAATTGGTAAATTTGTTTTAAACTCACCCAGCGTACAAGGGACTGTAGAGTTATTGAATTTGGGTCCAGATGATAAATTTGTCAGTTCCTGAACACTTGATCACATCGAATAAACAAATTGGACAAGTCCTTGGTAGGTGTAAAGGTCGTAGTTCGTGACCTGTACCTATGCAGAAGGAGCGTAAACAACTGTTTGTTGTTTAAGGAAACCCTTAACCCACCTACCTAGTAGGTGGCATGCTTCATCATCGGGGTCCAGCTGGATTACCAAGTGTAATCCAGCTGTGCTTCAATGCCTGAACTACAGCGGAGCGGGTTCTTGTGTAGAAAGTGTACAGTGCTATGTGAAATTATGTGCTAAAAATGTCTCTAGGAAATTCCCTTATGAAAGCTTTAATAAAAGGGTCCTAGGACATGGGTAAAAAATGTAATCAGGATATACTGGAGGTTTTTAAAATGAACCTCTATATCTCATTTTTTTTTTAAAGGTGTAGGTCTACTAGTTTCAGCCTTCGGAAATGTTCAAGAGGCTTCCGTCAGGACCATGAGTGCGTGACCCAAAAGACGGGGGCACGTTGGTGTGAGTATCAGCGCACACCCTACAGTGCGCTGTGAGTGTTGTGGGATCTTATTACTTACAGATCCTATGCAGCGAATACCTGTGAAAGAGAAAATACATAGTACAACTTGTACTGTCACATCTTCAGTTATCTATAGGTATATCATGCATGTCTTACTTTAGTAGCGCTCCTATGTGCGTAGAGTGGTGGGGACTGGTCTGTAGAAGGCATCATGCATGTGACTTTGTTGGGGCATGCAAGATGGCTATTGATAAATAACCAAGCGTGGCTACAATGTGCCTCAGTAGTGTTTGTTAGACTATACCAAACTGGTATATGGAAGTGATAAATACATATTGTGCAGTGGCGAACTTGTCGACAGATTTTTCGCTCTGTTCTCAGAACGTATCTATGTTTGTGGCTTGAAGAAGCTGTTCGCGTTATGGCACATTGTGTGATTTAAAAAAAATATATATACGTAACTCGTGATTGCGCGTTATATGTCCAAAGAACACATTCAACATGGAGAGACATATAGGACGAACTGACTGACAAAAAACAAAGAGGGAAGCGGCCTCACTTTTGTTCTGTAAGCTAGCTGCCTCATGGTTCCGGTTTACAATGTTACACCCATTTTTGACCCTGGAAAAATATAAAGGTATTGGGGAAATGGTAGCTGGAATCGCTAAGGGAGTTTTAAACGAGGGAAAAACCCAGTAAGGAAAATTAATTAACCGAGGACGTGTTTGTGTCCATTCGGAGGCTGACGCCTTGATTTACTCACGTTTGTCTCTGGGCTGTAAAACATGTCCACCTACATTGTAGTCCGGATCCCGGTGTTGTGGGATACGGTAGGTGTGGATAATACAAGTAGGAAGTCGCGGTCACGTGGGGGCGTGAGCACGTATGTGGTACCAGTGCGCTAACCCTCTTCTACCTGCAGCATTATTGGTCAACAGCACGTGCGCATTTTAATGTATTCGAAGAATAGGAAGCAGGTTCCTTCCTCACTCAAGTATGCTGACCTTCCTAGGTGGATATTGTGACTTGAAAATGCGTGCGCAATAAAGTTACTTGGTAATTGTGGTATAAATTTATATATTTGCAGTCGGTGTTGTTACAGACAAAATAAATGAATGGGCACCACGGAGTCTATTGTGAATATCTAGCAGGATATTTACAGGTGCTTCTAAAGGGATTATCTAAAAATCATTGGTAAGTGTTTAGAATAGGGGACTCATAAGTTTATAGAGATATATTTGATTTAGCAGGAGGAAACTCGCTAAATGTATTTCATGGCCATTGTTCTTCTCTTCCTGTGAATTAGCGTGACACGTTTCGCTGTATGCTATTCCGTGGCACATTGTCATTCAGCCCATTGATGTGTGTTGAGAGTCTATATAACCAGCATTGTTCCTTTTCTAGCAACATATCTTGTATGTTTCCTGTTGCTGAATCTGGTTGTTCTATGACAACCCAGGTCATATCATTGGTAGTGTGTCCTTCCGTTAGGAAATGGTCCGTCAGTTTTGTGCTGTTGCGATCGCAACGGATGTTGCTCCGATGTTCGCATATTCTGGTCTTTATTTCGCGACTTGTCATGCCTACGTATCTCAGTTGACATGGGCATGTAATAAGATAGACCACATTTTCGAAGTTACAATTAGTGTGTCTTCTGATGTTCCATATTTTCCCTTGTTCCAGGTGTAGGACTTTTGTTGTTTTAGTTAAGTGGCAGATGCTACAGTTCCCACATGGGTAATGACCTGTGACATTTGGTAGACCCCAGGCATTCAGCACAGTGTTGTTTGTTGGGGTCTGCTTTTTGGGGCGTGTGGAAACCAAACTGTCTCGTAAGTTTTGTGACCTTTTGTAGGAAAAAAGTAGTTTTTCTCTTTGTAGTTGGCCAGACGAGATAATTCTCCAATTACTCTGGATCAGTTTGGCAACTTTGGTGAGATAGAGTTGTATGTGGTCACGCAGGTTAGAGGGAGCGTGGATTCTGTTTGTTCTCTGCTTTCCAGTAGACTGTCCCGGTTCTGGTTTCTAGCTCTTTTTGGGGCTTTTTTGATGATATGATTAGGATATCCTCTATTCCTCAATTTTGAAGAGAGTGATTCTGATTTTGACTTGAAATCTTTTAATTCGCTGCATTTGCGTCTCAGTCCGAGATATTGGCCGTAAGGTAAGTTTTCCCTCAGTGGTCTAGGATGGAAACTTTCAAAGCGCAATAGGGAGTTTTTTGCCGTCGGTTTGAAATGAGTTTTTGTGCTCAGAACGCCATTGAGTGCCTCTATGTCTAAGTCCAGGAAGATGATGCTTTCCTGGCTTATGGCGTGTGTGAATTTGAGGTTGGGGTCTAAGGTGTTTATCCATTCTAAGAAATCATGTAGTTTATGTTCGGTGTTTGACCAAATTAAGAGAACGTCATCTATGTATCTCCTGTAGAATGTTATATCATTGGTAAATGGTGACTGAGGATTAAGAATGTGTTTTTCCTCAAAATGTGACACGTAGAGTCCGGCCCATCGAAGTTCCATATTGTTGTAGAAATAGGGTGCCTTCAAACTCAAAAAAATTCTCTTTTAGCGCTAGTTCAGCACATTCTAGGACAAATGATTTTGGGGTGTTGTAGTTCCATTCTGTATTGTCAAGTGAGGTGCGTAATACCTCAAGTGTATCGTCTTGAGGTAGGCTGGTGTATAAGCGTTCTATATCAATGCTTACCAGGATAGATGTTGTGGGGTTGAATTGAAGGTGGTTTATATGGTTTAGCAAGTCTTTTGTGTCTTTCAAGTAAGCAGGGGTTGCCTGGACCACCGGTTGCAAAAATAAATCACAAAAGCGGGACAGTGGTTCAAGAAGTGTACCTATTCCTGACACAATAGGTCTGCCCGGTGGGGGAATTTTGTTCTTATGAATCTTTGGGATTGTGTAGAAGTATGGTATCTTGGTGCCCCTGATGTCAAGAAAGAAGCTTCTTGTTTGCTGATGTCTCCATTGGATTCTGCCTCATTTACCAGAATGTGGATTTTGGTCTTGAGGGTAAAGCTTGGACAATGTTCCAATTTGCAGTAATTTCTTGTGTCATCTAGGAGGCGCAAGCATTAAATATGGTAGGCACTTTTGTTTTGTAAAACTATGCCCCCTCCCTTGTCTGCTGGTTTTATGATTATGGCCTCATTATTTTTTAGTTCTTTTATTGTGGCAAGCTGTTTGGCACTTGTATTTTTGAAATTGTGATTTTCTGTGGTATTTTCTATCCCATTATAGATAGCCTGTTTAAAGGTTAAAATTTCCACAGGAGTTGTATGTGGTGGCGAGTTGAAGGTAGATTTGAGTTTCAGGGTGGTATCGCCTTTATCCATGTTCTGTGATTGTGTAGATGGTTGGTTCTCAAAAAATGCTTTTAGTCTTAGCTTCCGAAAAAATTCTGATAACTCGAAGTGAAGTTTGAATTTGTCGAGTTTAGCAGTTGGTGAAAAGCCAAGGCCTTTGTTAAGTACTTCTTCCTCTGTTTCTGTAAGGAAATGGTCCGAAAGGATCATGACTAGTGTTTGCTTCCAGTCTGTCCCACCTGTGGTTCCTTTGTCTTGCTTCGTGTGTTGGCGCTCTGGTTCAGATCTTCCTCCCAATGTACTTGTCCTCTTCTGGGTCATCTCTCGCATCCTCTCCGGCCTGATCTTAAAAAAGGAAACCGTTGATTGGGGTTGCCGCATTGTGGTGGCGGTTGAGAAAACTGGGGGTTCCAGCCATAGAGCATAGGAGGAGCCATCTGTGGTGGTATCAGGGGGAATTGGCCCTGGTAATTCATGTGTCCGCCTTGGTTTGTGTTTGGCCAGGGTTGTTGCCAGTAGGTGTTGTGCCCTCTACCTCTTTGTCTGTTCCTATAGTTCCCATTGTTTGATCCATGGCTCTCATTGCTAGACGCACTACTGATGGAAGATTCATCATCTGTGGAGACTGAGTGGGCTGGTCTGGTAGGTGCTTTGTACTCAGCATCTGAATATGGGTATGTTTTTACGAAAGAGAATTTTTAAAAATCCTTTTGGAACTGATGGATCTTTGAGTCAGTTCATCCTTATATTCTGCCATTTCTTTGTTTACTTCATCCAGTCTTTTCTTGAATGAGGTTAGTGTGGTTTTAAAGTGGGTCTCAGTTGCCTGGACATCGATCAAAATTGCATCAGATAGTCTTTTAACTGTCTGAATTATGAGAATAATCCAGTCCCTGGTGCAGTGCCAGGCAATCTGGGCCCAGTCTCTTCAGAAAGCTGCATCATCTAGGAATATGCGAGGTGCATTTGTCACAATTAGTCCTTTTGGGGCTGTGTTAGAGCGTAAATATTCTGTCAATAGTACGCCATGTAAGATTGTTCTGATGCGGTTCTTCTTTTTTTCGGTCAGATTATCCCAATCTGCACTTTGTGAGATGGTCTTTGCCACATTGAAGTCTGCCATCAGTGGTGAAGCTGATAGGATGTTGTTGACATGTTCGTCAGTAAAAGTAAGTCCCGGGTTTTCAGCCATGTTGTAGAATGGTTCTTTTGAATAGCGCTTGAGTTAGATATCAAACAGTGTTTGTGAATGAGAGGATCAACTCTCACAGCTGTGCGCTGTCATAATACTTCAAAACAAAAAGAGAGTGAGGAAAAATAGAAAGGCTACTTGTCCCATTGTTATGTTATGTTACAAAATCTTCTATAGCGCGCGAATCACCCGGGGGCATCTCGGCGCTTGCTTTGATCGTTACTGAGGACGGAAAAACAGGAGGAGGAGGGCATCCACGTTATCATTACGGGGCAAGGAATAGAAAGGTTTTCAGTTTTTGCTTAAATGCAGCAAAGGATGGGCATTTCCGGATGGCGATTGGAAGCAAATTCCAGTACTGCGGTGCAAGACAAGAGAACGACTTAGCCCCTGAACGGGCCCGGCGAATTCTAGGGGTTTTCAGCAATTCCATGGCGTTGGAGCGTAAATTGAAGATCGGGGTCTTATTGATTAGTTTATTAGCCAAATATTCCGGGCCCAAGCCGTTTAGGGCTTTGTACGTGAGACAACAGGTCTTGAATTGGGACCGGTTCCTAATAGGAAGCCAATGTAGTTCTGCTAAGATGGGGGCTGACAGTGAGCCGGCCGGGCGATGAAGGATCATTCGGGCCGCCGTGTTCTGGATGACTTGTAATTTCCTTAACAAGGAAGAGCTGAGTTCGGCCAGCATTGCGTTTCCGTAAACAAGGCGGCTTATCACCATAGCCTGGACTAACATTTTTCGGTGCTTAGTGGGTAGATACGGAAGCATCTTTCTCAACAATCGCAGGCTGTAGTAGCAGGAGCTAGTGATTGTGGCAATATGGTCTTTCATAGAAAGTGCTTTGTCGAGTATGAACCCCAAGTTCTTCACGCTTTCCTTCGGGATCGGGGCCGGGCCCAGGTCCTCGGGCCACCATTCTGTAGACCAAGAGAGAGAGGCTTTGCCTACTAGCAGGATCTCCGTCTTACTAGGGTTCAACTGGAGGAGGTTCTCTGTCATCCATTTAGAAATGGCAGACATTCCTGCTGCGAAACGTAAGTTTTTCGTAGGTGCGTTAGGGTTGATTTTGAAAATAAGTTGTGTGTCGTCCGCGTATGATATAATCTCGAATCCACTGGCTTCAACAATTTTGGCCAGTGGAGACATATAGAGATTAAACAGAGTAGGGCTTAGGCAAGACCCTTGAGGGACCCCTTTATCAAGCCCAGGTTTGCTTGATCTGAATGGCCCTAGCATGGTTGTTTGGTTTCTTTCTACGAGGTAGTTTTGGAGCCAATTCAAAGCTTGTCCTTGAATGCCACAGTATCTCAGTCTTTCTATCAGCTTGGAATGTAATACCGTGTCGAATGCAGCGGAGAGATCTAGGAGGACCAGAATGGCTGATCCGCCTGCATCCATTTCTAGCCTCAAGGAATCTGTGACTGCAAGGATTGCCGTTTCAGTGCTGAAACCCGGTCTGAAGCCGGATTGCGAAGGATCTAGATGTTCATTCACTTCAAGATAATGACTCAGCTGTTTGTTTATGGCTGCTTCTAAGGATTTTGCCAGCAACGGGAGTAGAGATAGAGGTCGGTAGTTTGGTTTTTTTTAATAAGGGGCGGACGAAGGCTTCCTTCCAACTCGGAGGGATAGTGCCTGATTCGATGGAGCTATTAAAAATCGTTCTGACTTGCGAGGCACAACATGGTGCAATAGGGGCCATAACCCTAGGAGGGCAAAGATCAACGGGTGACCCAGACTTTGCCGATGAGAGAAGGGAGTGTACATCTGAATGCGTTAATGGTGTAAATTGTCTGAGCCTACTTGTAGGCTGAGATTCTGAGTCAGCATAGCTTGTAAGAAGAGAATTGAAGGTAGATTGTGTGGGGGCAAGGTTGGAGTAGAGCAGGTTAATTTTTTCCTCAAAATAGGATGCTAACGAGTCGCATAAGGATTGTGACTCTATTTGAGGCAGTTTACACGCCTGGATTAACGAAGTCTTTAACAATTGTAAACAGAGTTTTAGCGGAATTGGACGCAAGGTAAATTTGTTTTAGAATAAATGCTTTTCTAGCTGATTTTATGTTCTGGTGGTAATTTGTCAGAGAGAATTTGTACATCTTGCGGTCTGCAGGAGAGTGACTCCTTCGCCAGGACCTCTCAAAACCTTTGCATCTCGATTTTTCTAGCCTAAGTTCTTCAGTGTACCACGGGGCAGATTTTTGTTGTTTGGGAGGGCCAAACTTTTTTATAGGGATTAGCGTGTCGAATACTGTGGTGAGTTTGGTTAAAAAGGATTCCATCAGCTCTGACGTGTCTGCGTCTGGGGTAGGGGGGGCCGGGGGTAGGGCGTTATAAGCGGCTGAAAAGGCTTCTAATGATAAGTTATTCCATGGTCTTCGACATTGAGAAGAGCGAGGTTCAAGTTTGATTGAATTAGTGGGATTCTGTTGCCGAAGAGTAAAAGGGACCAAGAAATGGTCCGTCCATGTTAGGGGGAGGGGGGGGGGAGAGCAAAGAGCCCTGCCACTGAAGAGAAGATCAGATCAAGAGCATGTCCTTCTCTATGCGTGGGGGCGGTTGAAAGGAGGGAAAGGCCAATTTGTTTTAGACTTATTAGTGGATTGTCGGTGTCTGGGTTATCTGAGGCCTCTCCGTGAAAGTTAAAATCTCCGAGCAGGATAAAATTACTGGCTGCTAATGTGTGAGGCGCGATCAATTCTATTAGTTCATTAACAAAATTGGTCCTTGGGCCTGGAGGGCGATAGATCAGAGCTCCATTCCAGGTCTCCGTAGGGGATAGGCTCAGTTTGAAGAAGCTGGCTTCAAGTGTGGGTGAAAGATGGGTGGGTGTCCACTGGACTTTTAAGTGTTCTTTAAACCCAATTGCGATCCCTCCCCCCGTTTTACCTTGCCTATCTATATGGATAAATGTATATCCTTCTGGGATCGATAGACTAATCTGAGGGTGATTAGATGGATTCAACCAGGTTTCCGTGAGGAAGCACAGGTTGGGAGAGTATGAGTTAATCATGTCCCAAATTTCAATAGGGTGTTTTGATAGGGACCTAGTATTGCATAGTATAAATATTGGAGTTAGGCAGCTTGTGGGTCGCGCGACCTCGAGTTTTGGGCTGGTTATGGTATTTGTTATGCTGCTATAGGAACATTCTTTACAAGATACTGGTCCCTCCAGACCGGTTTCTGGAATTTCAGCCGTCTTCAGCCAGGCTTGCTTGAATCCCCTTGCCATTCCCTGGGTAGTCACTGAATAAACAAATTGGACAAGTCCTTGGTAGGTGTAAAGGTCGTAGTTTGTGACCTGTACCTACGCAGAAGGATTGTAAACAACTGTTCACCAATAATGCTGCCGGTAGAAGAAGGTTAGAGCACTAGTACCACATATGTGCTCATGCCCCCACGTGACCACGACTTCCTACTTGTATTATCCACACCTACCGCATCCCACAACACCGGGATCCGGACTACAACTCAGTTGGACATGTTTTACAGCCCAGAGACAAACGTGGGTAAATCAAGGCGTCAGCCTCCGAATGGACACGATCACGTCCTCGGTTAATTAATTTTCCTTACTGGTTTTTTCCCTCGTTTAAAACTCCCTTAGCGATTCCCGCTACCATTTCCCCAATTCCTTTATATTTTCCAGGGTCAAAAAACGGGTGTAACATTGTAAACCGGAACCATGAGGCAGCTAGCTTACAGAACAAAAGTGAGGCCGCTTCCCTCTTTGTTTGTTGTCAGTCAGTTCGTCCTATATGTCTCTCCATGTTGAATGTGTTCTTTGGACATATAACGCGCAATCACGAGTGACGTATATATATTTTTTTAAAATCCCACGATGTGCCATAAAGCGAACAACTTCTTTAAGCCAAAAACATAAATACATTCTGAGAACATAGTGAAAAATCTATCGACTAGTTCGCCACTGCACAATATGTATTTATCACTTTCATATACCAGTTTGGTGGTCGTATAGTCTACCAAACACTACTGGGGCACATTGTAGCCACGCTTGGTTATTTATCAATAGCCATCATGCATGCCCCCACAAAGTCTCATGCATGATACCTTCTACAGACCAGTCCCCCCCACTCTACGCACATAGAAGCGCTACTAAAGTAAGACATGCATGATATACCTATAGATAACTGAAGATGTGACAGTACAAGTTGTACTATGTATTTTCTTTTTCACAGGTATTCGCTGCATAGGATCTGTAAGTAATAAGACCCACAACACTCACAGCGCACTATAGGGTGTGCGCTGATACTCACACCGACGTGCCCCCGTCTTTTGGGTCACGCAGTCATTGTCCTGACGAAAGCCTCTTGAACATTTCCAAAGGCTGAAACTAGTAGACCTACACCTTTTTTTTAAAAAAATGCGATATAGAGGTTCATTTTAAAAACCTCCAATATATCCTGATTACATTTTTTACCCATGTCCTAGGACCCTTTTATTAAAGCTTTCATAAGGGAATTTCCTAGAGACATTTTTAGCACATAATTTCACCGCACATAGCACTGTACACTTTCTACACAAGAACCCGCTCCGCTGTAGTTCAGGCGTTGAAGCACAGCTGGATTACACTTGGTAATCCAGCTGGACCCCGATGATGAAGCATGCCACCTACTAGGTAGGTGGGTGAGGGGTTTCCTTAAACAACAAACAGTTGTTTACGCTCCTTTTGCATAGGTACAGCTCACGAACTACGACCTTTACACCTCCCAAGGACTTGTCCAATTTGTTTATTCAGTGACTACCCGGGAACGGGACAAGTAGCCTTTCTATTTTTCCTCACTCTCTGTTTGTTTTGAAGCACTTGATCACATCCTCACTCAAGCGTGCCTTAAAGAAGACATGAAGGTGGACAACTCGGTGAGAATCTTCCTAGACTTCTCTAGAGAGGGCCAACGGCAACAAAGGTCTTATCGGGAAGTCAAGCAGGTACTGCGGCAGCCAAACTACAAATATGCGACGCAGTATCTGGCAACATTACGAGTCACCACAGCAAAAGGCACAGAGTTCTTCAAGACCTCACAGGAGGCAGACGACTGGCTGGAACAACACAAAGGGATGACGCTGCCAAGAGAGCAGGAGAGGAGGAGAAGGAGAGAGAATCGTTCTACAGGTTGGAGGATCATGAGAGAGAACCTAGCACCGACACAAGAAGAGGTGCAGCTCGAATGTCAAAATACAGTGCAGGTGGTGGCGCTCTCCAGAGGCAAGGGGAGAAGTCACATACCCCCCAAGGGCAGCGAGATGGCAGCGGACTCTGGCTGGGAAAAGGGATCCAGCGAGTCTGAGGCATCAAGCGTAGTGCTCCCAGATGTAACACCGCAGACGGCGGACAACATCGCCTAGCTGAGTAGAATGTGGGTCTTTGCTTGAGCAGGTCTGACATCCAGCAAGATGCGCCTGATCCAGTAGTGAGGTTCAGGGACTGTTGGGTGGGGGAGCAGCGCGGGGGTCCTGATGGGACACTGGAACTGGGAGGCGGCTGCAGATACTGGGAGAGCGGCAGACGAGCAGACTTCCTCTTGTGATTGACTGATCGAACTGCAAGCAGTCACTTGCTGACCTTTTAATTTTAGTTTGGATGGGGGTGGTTTTCTGCCTATCCTGAGGAGTGGTAGTTGGGAGAAGTATTGGATGTTGAAACAGGGGGAACACTTTGAGTTGCAGAACACAGGGAATCGTGTGGGATTAAGTGGAGAGAGCAGACAGGTGACAGCCTATGAAGGGAGGTGACTGCTCCTTAATACCATACCCTAATGGCTGATAAGCAACAGTACAAGTGTATGACCTGGAATATCAGGGGTATGCATACAATGTCAAAACACCACTAAGCCCTTTCTTATATCCAGCAGTAGGGAGTCCAGATCACCCTGCTGCAGGAGACTCACCTCACACAGAAATAATGGCTATCCTTGCAGAGACGATGGAGGGGCCAGCTCTTTTACACTACCTACTCAGTTTATGCTGGTACAGTGAGTCTCATTTCAAGTGGCGGACTCTGTGGTGGATCCAGAGCGTCCCTTTCTAGCCATAAAGAGGCATCTGGAGGGCCGGGACATACGTTTAATTAGCATTTGCACCCCAAATGTAGAACAGGCGGCCTTTTTTGCAAGGCTGAGTCACTGCTTACCACACTACCTGACGGGCACTACCCTAATGGGGGGCGATTTTAACAGTGTGGATGATACGCACCTAGACAGTTCCCACGCACCACTCCAAAACCCACAAGCAGCGTGCGCCTCACACGCATTCAATACCTAGAGAGAGAGTTGGGGACTGTTAGATGCCTGGTGGACCTTACATCCCCAAGATAGAAACTACTCCTATTTCTCAGCGGTCCATGAGGTGCATGTGAGCTTAGTTGCCTTCCTAAGCTCTGTAGATACACAACGCCATGTTACAACTGTGGAATACCTCACTTGAACAGTATCCGATCACAACCCACTCGTCCTGTCCTTGAAGTTGGGACACCCTCTGTCAGCGATCCCCACATGGTGGCTCCTCCCAAATAACCTGGAGGACCAGGTCTTCCGAGAAGAGGTCATGGGAGAAATAATGCACTTCTTCATGGCCAATGAGGGTGACGAATGCAGAGTGGGATGCCTTCAAGGTGGTCTTGCGGGGTCAGTGCATAACGCTCATCATGTGGGTTAGACGTGTCCTCCTGGGAGAAGTAGCAGCGGCCAAGGCAACCCTTAGGGGACTAGAATGTAGGAGGCCTGGGCACCCAGAGATTCAACAGGTACTTTTAGAGGCAAAGGAGGAAGTGGCAAAGCAGACAGAGAGGTTTAGATTAACCCTGGGCGAAGTGGGCGTAGTGGGGCTATGCGCCGACCACCCTCCTTTTAAAATAAGTTAAACTATGATAAAAAAATAAAATAAAATGCCTTACCTGCAGCGCGGCGTCCCGGGGCTCCCTCTTCCTCGTTGACAACTTCTTTTCACAAATGCGCATGCGCATTTCTCGCGAGAAATGCGCATGCGCGGGCGTCCGAACATTACTGACTGAACATTACTGACAACACAACCTGATTACTGCATATTTTAAGAGCTCTCAGGACTGCATTGATTCCACATTCCAAATGGAATCTTCACTCATGATGCTTTTTGAAAATTCAGCTGTCATCTGTGCAGCCACAGAGCAAACCATCTTGTACTACCTGAGGAAGGCGGAAGCTGAAACGTTGTAGTGGAAATATATTTTTGTTCTTTGGTGAATCTATCTGTTTGAGTCACTTCTTTCTTGGATATTTTATTTCTTTGTGACTCATTGTATCCTTTGGGATCCAGATTTTTGCCCTGGCTGGCTGTTGTTTTCTTGTGATCCTTCATCTTCAAGTATACTGTTTTTGGGATTACAAACCTGTATCCTTCCTGGATCCGATATTCAAGCCAGAAGCAACCACCATGTCAAGAACAAATCTACATCCTAGATATGCGCTGTTCATCCAGGAGAAAATCAGTAAGTGGCAATTTACAATAGCACATTTACAAATCTATAAAAAACTTAACATCTATCCTATGGGGTTGGAGGTTACGACTAAGCCACCTTTTAAACTAACTAGTTGTGAATGGTCCGCTACATGGAATATTTTACTGCATAACTCATCAATGGCCCTACTATTGGTATCTATTAAAGTAACCATTCAAAAAATGCAGATGCTTAAAGCCAAGCTACAAAAAGAACTGGAACTTTTAAAGAACACAAAAAGTGACTCTGAAGTGGCACACATACTACAGAGGATTGCAGTAGTAAAAAAGATGACTGCCAGGAAAGCTATTAAAATTAAATCTGCAAAACTAAAAAGAGATATGTTAAGATTTCATATACCTCCTCTTCCAACTCACCACTTCATAAATCATTCTGTTTTTGGAGATTTTCTTGTCAGTGAAAGCCCTGTGAGTAAACAGCATAAAAAGAATAGAAGATTTATAAGACAAAAAAGGCTGCATAGCATCAGTCAGCTACAACCATTGCAGACATCCGACCCAGTTATTGACTTAACTGGAGGGCTCCTATCACCAGGCGAATTGAACCTCTTGAGCAAAGGCCTCTATTTCTGTCCTGTACCGAAGGACCATAATACTGCCAACATGATGAGAGAGCTAAAAACCTTCGAGAGAAGATGCAGACTTGCAGAATACTTTTACAATAATTCTAATGTTGATCTGCCAAGCTACCATCCAGATCCATTTAAGAAGTTCCGCCATTTCAAATCATGGACTCCTCAATGTGGTAGAAATCCTGTCCTTGATACATACATTTTATCCATCAAGAAACTCATCAAGGAATCAACACCTAAAAGGATTTTTGATAACATCACCCGAGAAGAAAGAAAAGCTCTCCACCTCCTTCAACAGAGAATGGATGTCATTATAAAATCGGCACACAAAGGTGGTGCAGTGGTTGCCATGAAAGTAAGTGATTATATTGAGGAAGGAATGAGACAACTAATGGATACCAACACTTACAAACCTTTAGAAACTGATCCCACAGAAGACTTGAACAAAGAAATTAAGAACATGGTTGTAAGATACAGGAGCTTAAACCTCATTGATGAAACAACAGCAGATATACTTGTTCATCCCAAACCAAGACCTGGGAGATTTTATATGCTTCCCAAAATTCACAAAATGAACAATCCTGGCCGTCCCATCATCTCTGGCAATGACACAGCCACTGAGAGCCTATCTTTATTTGTCGACCTGCACCTCCAGCCCATTGTACAGGAACTTCCATCATTTGTTAAAGATACCAGTCACTTCCTTCAGATTATTGAAAAATTAAACCAAACCTACACATTTGATGATGATACTCTTCTGGCTACATATGATGTTACATCATTATACACCAATATACCACATGAGGATGGGCTTATGGCATTATCTGAAGCTCTTAATAAAAGAACTGTGAAAAAGCCATCAACAAATGTGCTTACCAACTTTGCAAGAGTTATCCTTAAATCCAACAATTTTACATTCAATGGTAAACACTATCTGCAGATATAAGGGACTTCCATGGGTACTCGGATGGCTCCATCCTATGCAAATATCTTCATGGGCAAACTAGAGAACTGCATACTTGCTACTTCTAGCATCAAACCACTGGTATGGCTACGATACATTGATGACATATTTATAATATGGAATTCAGGAAGTAGAACATTGGAACAATTTACAGCTTATATCAACAATATCCATCCTACCATCAAATTTACCAGCAGCAATACTAAACAGAATCCTCATCTCCCTTTTCTGGATGTGCTACTCACCATTCATGAACACAAAATTACAACTGATCTGTACCACAAGCCTACAGATGCTCATTTGTATCTAAACTGGACTTCATGTCACCCACACCACACTAAACTGAGCATCATCTACAGCCAAGCACTCAGAATAAGACGCATCTGCAGCAATGAGGAAACCTGTAAAGACCATCTACAGGAGCTTGCTACATTATTTAAAAGGCGAGGCTATCCTCTGCATATCATACAGCAACAAATTGACAAGTCTTTGCAGTTACCCAGAGAAGCACTTATTTGGCATACCAACGGCAGAAACACAAGTGACAGAACTCCATTTGTAGTTGACTATCATCCATCAGCTCCTAACTACAGAAATATAATGCAAAAAACATTTCCCTTACTGCCCAGTTGTGAAAAATTGCAAAAGGTTTTTCCAAAACCACCAGTCATTGCTTACCGCAGAGCTCCAAATTTACGATCTCTTATTGTGAGAGCTGAACTCAAGCAAGCTGTAACAAATGCAGGGGTTCATTGCTGTGACTCTAAAAGGTGCATCACGTGTGAATATCTTTTACAAACATCATCTGTAACTAGTTCTGTTATGAGAAGGACCTATGCAATAAGGCAGCATCTTACATGTCGCTCAACATGCATTATTTATGTGATTCAGTGCCAACGGCAAAGCTGTAAAAAGCAATATGTAGGCCAAACAGTGAATGACCTCCGTACACGATTCAGGAACCACAAATCTGCAATAATTAATAAGAAAATTGACCAGCCTGTAGCCAATATTTTTAACCTTGTGGATCATTCACTATCAGATTTGAAGATTTTCCCCGTGGAACATGTTTCAAAGGAAGAACTACTGGACTCCAGGGAAAACTTCTGGATGTACCGTTTAAAATCACTGCATCCAGATGGACTGAACATTACTGACAACACAACCTGATTACTGCATATCTTAAGAGCTCTCAGGACTGCATTGATTCCACATTCCAAATGGAATCTTCACTCATGATGCTTTTTGAAAATTCAGCTGTCATCTGTGCAGCCACAGAGCAAACCATCTTGTACTACCTGAGGAAGGCGGAAGCTGAAACGTTGTAGAGGAAATATATTTTTGTTCTTTGGTGAATCTATCTGTTTGAGTCACTTCTTTCTTGGATATTTTATTTCTTTGTGACTCATTGTATCCTTCGGGATCCAGATTTTTGCCCTGGCTGGCTGTTGTTTTCTTGTGATCCTTCATCTTCAAGTATATATATATATATATATATATATATATATATATATATATATATATATATATATATATATACGGGAACTCTCCTTCCCGTCTCGCTTTCTCCTCCATGCAAAAGAAAAAGCACGGACCACAATAGTTCGTTCTGCTGCTATTCTATGTTGCTCCCAACAGATCGCAGTAGCCATGACACGTTTCGTCCCTCACAGGGGACTTGATCACATGACGATATATATATATATATATATTTTTGATATTTTCCATTTCGTACTGCTTATGTGTTTGCTTATTTATATGTGTGTACATTCTCTGAGTCAGCTTTGAATTGCAACATAACTGTATTGTATATACACTGAGCACACCACCCCATTTAGTTCGAGTGGGGGACCAGTTCATATTGTTTTTACCAACCTGAAACAACATTTATGTATCGTACTTTATTTTCACTGCCAGTTTTGCACAACATCTATGTTCCGTTTTAATTTTAATTGATTTTGCCCATTATTCGATTCACACGAGACCTTAGTCGCTCATGACTTATTCTTCGCACGACTAGTGCCTCATATTCGACAGGCATCAGTGGGTTGCATTGGGCCAACCTATAGCATTTGTTACTATATATATTCTACAATTGCTACATTTCTTTAATAGCACCGTTATGAGGAGGTATCACATCACGACACCTACACCATCACTATTTATGCGCAATAAAGCACGCACACCTCCTCGTATATGTAAATATCACAGCACACATCCCTCACACTCACTTTTTCATTATGTTTATTCCAGTGGCAAGTACCCTCGCATTTATGCGGTAATAGTGAAGTTTAGGCTACCTTGTCAATCCCTCAGAGCTATCAGGCACCACAGACTTGGTTGAGCACAACACGGATTGTAATTCACAGGCTCCTTACACTTTCATCTAGTGTGCACTGTCAATTCCATGCCAGGCACTCATACTGCTCGTGATTCCCCAAACCCGCCAGCTGTCTAAAGCTCCCTGTTATCTCATGGCATACACGGCCTTTAAATGTGGGAACATTCGTCTTAAGGAGTGGGGCAGCGGTAAGCCAGAAGTTCGCTAGTCGCACAGCAACTTACTGTTTCAGGGCGCATGATTTTGCTAGAACTTTTTCCACAAACATTGTAGAGCACGAACACTTTCATTTGCACAGCCTGTTTCTTGTCTTCTGCCTCATATTGATTTGCATTACTGAGTCTGTCTGCTATGTCATTCCATGAAAGGATTTTGCTAATGTCACTGCCACTAATCGGAGTAAAGCAGCGCTACAGTAAAAGCATGTTACATGTGGTAAAATGCCTATTCATTTCAACTAACATGGAAAAAATACTGCCACTGTCACCTATATATACTGCACCATTTCTAACAGAGCGCTATGTGAACAAGGCCGCATGTCTGGCGGCTGAAACGCGTCATTTGGACAATGAAGTTTAAATAAACTTTACTTACCTGCATCTTTGCTTACGGAGTCTGTACCATGGTGTTGCGCTGTTCCGGCTGTTTGCTCTTTGGGATTTCGTTGTGGATATATATAGATATATAAATATATATATATTACCTACTGGTGGTCGCCAGTAGGTAGTATAGTTAGAAGCTATTTTCCATAGGAGAACCGTTTTTTGATTTGCCAATATCTTTGGCGCCGTTTGACGAATCTTCGCAAAATTTTCAAAACTAATGCGGCGCTCCGGTCAGGTTCAGTCTTGAAAGTCAAGTGGGGGCTGAGAAAAAAGGGGGTTCCCAAAATGCATTTTCCCTATGTTAATTCCATAGGAAACTTTAGACAAAGCCTGCACTGCTGAACGGATTAAATTTCGCAAAAAGGTAGCTTTTGGTTCAGAAAGTGCCCTTTATTTTAAATGATGTAAATCCAATTAGTAGTTCCTTAGAAATTAAAAAAAGAATACTTTCGATAACTGAGCACCGAGGAGGAGTCGAGACTCCTCCCGAGCACGAGCTGACTTCTGATTGGCTACCAACACTCCAAACCAGGAAATCGGTAATCGAGTCACAAGAAAACAGTGTAAAAAAGGGTGATAAACAAGAAAAGGGGGCAAGGTAGAAACACTCTGACCCCCTAGGTGTGCTCAGGGGGTCCCACAAGGACCCCCAGGCCCCCCCAATTGTTTTTCAAAACAAATCAACTGAATTCTTGCTGGGTGCGTGAATCTGGGCGAGAAAAAAAACAACAAAGCGATTGGTTGTACTTAATCTCCCGGGTGGGCCAGGTCCTGGGGGCAATGCCCAATTATGCAGCAGGTCCCGCTGGTGCCCCTACAACCCCAGGGACTGCCACCTCCCCGGGGCTATACATAACAATTAGTGTGGGGGGCTCAAGTACCCCCACACTGCCCTGGGGACCACCACCTCTCTGGGGCAATATACATTCAAAATCGGGGGTCTGTTACGGAACCCCAGGCCCCGGGGACCACCACCTCCCCGGGGCTATGTAATAAAGGGAAGGGGGCACAACGGCCACTTTCCTGGAGCCCTTGATGGCCCTGGGGACAGCCACCCCCAGGACGGGCTCCTGCAATGTCACATGGTGCCCACCCCCAGGACATTGCTGTTTGCTTTGGCACGGTGGGAGCACGGCTCAGGCCCTGCCATAGCAAACTTTGCTTTGGTTTTTGGAAGCAAGAGCAGGTTTCCAAAAACCAAAACAGAATTGCTTTTGTACAAGGGGAGCTGCATATCAGCAGCTCCCCTTGTGCAAAAGCAATGCTGGCTCCCGCTAAATGCGGGGAGCCGGCAGGACTGTGGGGGCATTGGGGCTCCCCCCACGGTCCCCAATGGAAAAGGCAGGCCCCGGGGATTGGGGCTCTGGGGCCAGAACTGGCCTGTTAGGGGGGCCAGTTGGCCCCTCCTCTTTATTTAAAAAAAACAAATGGCCAGGTTCCGGGGGTGGGGTCCCCGGGGCTGAAATCAGCCTTGGGAGGGGGGACGCGTGCCGCCTCCCCTATTTGATTTCTATTTTAAAAAGAGGCCATGCCCCAGGGGAAGGGGTCCCCTGGGCGAATACGAAATAATGGAAGTGGATCATTTTTTTTCGATCAAGTTTGGAGTTGCGACTCCAGCATGGCGCTCAGCCCCGCCCCCTGTGTAACATCTCGCTAGATTCGCGAATTCACCTTAAATAAATAATTGAGTAGTATATAATATAGAAGGTAGTGTTGTGTTTGTGAATTTGATTTAAAGAGGTATTGTGCTTGAAGTTAATGACAATATTTCAATTGATAGAGTTGTTAAAAATATATAAAATTAAAAATAAATATTTAAAGTTGAAAAATGTGTTGTAGTACATTTGTTTTGTGAATTTGCGCTGGGTGCTCAAATCCCCCCCCAAAAAATATGTATGTGTTAAAAAAATGTATAATCAGTATTGTGTTATAGGGTGGCTCTAAAAAGAGCCCTTGTTCTCATTGTGACTTTGTTGTAGCCACATGTAAGTGCCGATGCAGAGCTTTAAGTTGTTGAGAAAGACTCTGTTTCCCTGATCTGTGAAATGTACTCCATTACTCCTGTAGATGCCATCCATATCAAAACGTAGATTTTTGTTATATATGGAGCCCATGCCATGGTCTCTGAGGTAAGCAGAAACAGCTTTATTGACATTTTTTCTACCTTTCTCAATCTGTGAACAGAATTGATTTGACCACTTCCATTTCTGTCTTTGGCATAATTGGGAGTATACAAATACAGTTTGAGGTAAAAGCAACAGCAATTGTGCAAAGGTGTCCATCATTAGCATTTCCAGACCTACCCCAGTCAATGTGCCTAGGTCATTGCCACCACAGTGCACAATCATGTGGCCAGGGGGTTGGAGATGCAAAAAGGTTTTAACCAAGGGCATCCATTGGGGCCACTTTAATCCTCCCTGTGCAATCCATTTAATATTCACATTTTGTAAAGCTAGGTCTTTGTCAATACCTCCGCGTTCAGCATACCTTTTGCACCAGAAAACATAGCTGTGCCCAACAACCCACACTGTAAGCATCTTGAAGGGATATCTGGAAGTACTGAAAAGGTGCCTGTAGCTGAGGTAGTCAGTTGGTCGAATGATAGGTATGTAAAATGGTGGACAAGATGCTGTTTTTTTTAAAGTAGAGAATTGATTGGCTGTTTAAGAACATTGTACATTCAAAAATAGGATGCACTTTACTTTTTAAAAAGCATGTTTCCTATTGGTTTGTAAAAATGTTTGAAAGGTACAATAGAAAGGATAAGATCATATTTTGCAAACTCAACCACATCTGCTGTTTGCATTTGCAACATTGTGTGGTGAACTTGAAAATATGGTGAACTTGTGACCTGTCAGTTAAGTTGCATGTTCCATGAACTGTTATTATTATGGAAACTGGTATTAAGCAGAATGGGGGAAGGGTTGGAATTTAACTGTGGATTTAAAATGTGAAAGTGTAATTATCTACTGGCGGTCGCCAGTAGATAGTTATAGTTAGGACCGTGTTTCCATAGGAAATCCGCAACATTCTATTTGGAATAACTTTGGCGCCGGTTGATGAATCCTCGTGAAATTTTAAAAATAGGTGGGGCGCTCCGCTCCGCTCCTACCCTGAAAGTCTCGGGGGGATTCGTCAAGCGGTGGCTGAGAAAAAAGGGGGGTCCCAAAACGCGTTTTCCCCATGCAATTTTCCATAGGGACCTTTAGTCCAAGGTACAGCCCAAACGGCTGAACAGAATTACTTGAAATTTGGCAGAGAGGTAGTCCTCAGCTCAGGGATGTGCCTTTTGCATATATGGAGTCAATCTGTTCAGTAGTTCCTGAGAAAATTGCAGTTAAAAGCACATACATATCTATAGCCGCGCACCGTGCGAGCACCGTGCACGCACCGTGCGAGCACCCTAACGTGCGCAAGCGTAATTCTGATTGGTGGTTACATGTTAGTCAACGTTCGAATCGGTCAAAATCAGGAAGTGTCGGCCGCCATTTTGTTTGTTTTCAGTGCAAGAGTGAAAAAGGAAGGTGGTCAACGTGAAAAGGGGGCAGGGTAGAGAGTTCCTGACCCCCTAGCCTTTGTCAGGGGGTCCCTGAAGGACCCCGAAGGCAAAAAAAAACATTTTAATTTTTTTTTTTTAAATCGCGTGGGTGCGCGCACCGTGCGCGCATGGTGAAAACCCCCCCCCAAAAAAAATAATAATAATACATACATAACTTAGCATTTAAAAAAACGTACAAATTCACTGAAAAAACCATAGGTTTCACACACGTTATAGTTAGGAATTAGCATTTAAAAAACCTTGCAAATTCACTTAAAAAACCATAGGTTTCACACATGTTATAGTTAGGTGGATATTTCACTCGTAAAAAAACAATGAAATTCCCCCGTTATAGTTACTCGCACGACCGCCACTCTATCACAAGGATGATGTCATCAGTGATGTCAAGAGTGATGCCACTGACCATGTCATGAGTAATGTAATATGTGACGTCATCAGCTATGGATTGCGGGCGCGCGAGTTATAGTTATCTGAAGTAACTATAACGGGGGAATTTCATTGGTTTTTTACGAGTGAAATATCCACCTAACTATAACATGTGTGAAACCTATGTTTTTTAAGTGAATATATATATATATATATACATATATATATGTATATATATGTAATATATGTATATATACGTTATTACAGTGACATTTCCCAAGTCAGTACTATCTTTAGAAGTGGTTTGTTATTAAAAATCAGTGTTAAATGAATATGTTATATCTTTTTTAACTCCCGGATGAATTTGCGACTCCATCGCGGTGGTGCACGTTGGAGTCGCGACTTCCAAAAAAATGTAGAAACAGTTTGGGCACTTTTAGAAGTCAGTTGCTAAGGGTTAATATGTGTAACCAATAAAAATGTGTTTTACAATTTGGAAAAATCTAGGAAGCAATGTGACTTTGCCATTACTGGTTTTACCTTGCTGAGTCTGGTGCATTATATTAATTGTGCGCAAAAGAAAATCCTGTAAGAGTTTGAGATATTTTTAATTCTTCAAATCTATTTGGAATGTGAGTTATACCTTTGTGATGTTTACTTTTAAACTTTAAGAATTATTGAAAAACTGTGTTGTTTGAAATATATTATTAAATGTAAAGATGTGCATTGTAGTTTGTTTAAAAAAGAAGCTGTATAGTAATATGTGTATTTTGCAAAAGGAATTACTGATTTTCAAATAAGGTGTTGTTAATTAGACTTCTTTTTTCTAGTCTGTACAAAGGTATAGTTGAACGATGCCACATAATTTTAGATAGTTTGGTGAAGATGCAGCACAAATGTGTAGTTTGAAAGTTGTTTATATATGGTTTTATTAATTAGGGTTCTTTTTTCTAGTCTGTACCAAGGTATAGTTAAATGATGCCGCATAATTTTAGATAGAATGGCGAAGATGCATCACAAAATTGTGCTTTGAAGGATGCTCACATAAGGTAATAATAATTAGGCTTCTTTTTTTCTAGTCTGTACAAAGGTATAGTTGAATGATGCCACATAATTTTAGATCGAAAGGTGAAGATGCAGATAAAAGTGTGGTTTGAAAGTTGCTCATATAAGGTGTTGTTAATTAGCCTTCTTTTTTTAAGTCTGTAGAAAGGTATAGTTGAATGATGCTGCAAAAGTTTAGATAGAATGGTGAAGATGTAGCTCAAAGGTAATCCACCAGATATTACCCTTGCAGGCATTTTGCACTTATCTATTCACCTAGGTAATACGTAATGACTCATCTATGTCTTCAGATGGTATTTATACACTTATCTGTGCACTCAATGTCTATGTCTGCACTTATGCAAGTAACCAATCACTTTTTGTATTCTATTGCAATTATCCAGTGACTATCTTTGCACTCATACAATCACACAAGCATTACCCATGGAGTTATGCAATAACTCAAGCAGATCTATTATATGCCTCAGTTACTAGCTTTCACTATATTCCAGAAATATTGTATACATGTTTGTTTTAGATATTATGATGATTTGAAAATGTACAGATATATGTATGTGTGTGTTTAACAATAAGGAGAGACTTATAGATGAGTCATGTAATAGTCTGCTGTTATATATTTGGCTAGGCCCAATAGCCAAGTACTCATTATGCACTCTTACAATGATGCAGGCACTATACATGCAGTACTGTAATCACTCAGCCTCTGCTGTTGCACTGATGCAATCATTTAGGCACTATCTATGCAGTTATGCAATCACTAGGGTATAATTCATATAGTTAGTTAATCACCCAGGCAGTGCTGTTGCACTCCTTGAATCACAGAGGCATTATCTTTCTACTCTTTTATTCACTCAGCCAGTAGTTTTGCTGTTATATAATCACCCAGGCACTACTTTTGGAGTATTTTATTTACTCAGGCTCTACCTCAGTACCCATGAACTTATAAAATCACCCAGTCACTTGCTATGTAATCATTTAAACCCCCAGACAATATCCCTGCAGTTATGCAATCACCAAGGTGTTACCCATGTACTTTTTTACTCCCCTTGTACTCTTTCAATCACATATGCACTTTTCTTGTACTTATGTAATCACTCATGTAGTTTTAAAATCACCCATTCACTACCTTTGCACTCCTGTAATCAGTCAGGCAGCCTCTTAATTGTTCAGTAAGCATCCAGGCGGTATTCATGAACTTATAAAATCATCCACTCACTTCCAATGTACTTCAGTAATCCTCCAAAAACTAGCCTTGCAAGCATGTAATTATCCAGAGTCTAGTTATGTATTTTCCCTACAGTCATGCAATCATGCAGGCTGTACCTTTGCAGGCATGTAATAACCTACACACTACCCTTACAGTAGTAGAATCACCCATGCCCTTCTTTTGCATTCATCTATTCTCCTAGGCAGTATTCAATGACTCATCGATCCCTTCAGGTGCTATTTATACACTTATCCACGCAGTCAATGTGTATGTTTGCACTCATGCAATTAGCTAGTCGCTATCCATCTTCTCCTGCAATTATCCAGTGACTACCCTTGCACTCGTACAATCATCCAAGCACTACCTACTGATTTTTCGAATCATTCAGGGAGATCTAGTACATGTTTCAGTTTCTAGGTTTTACTATATTTCAGAAATATTATATACATATTTCTTTTAGATATCATGAGGATTTGGAAAGGTAGACACATATGTATGCCTGCTTTTAAAACTATTGGGAGACTTATAGTTGATTCATGTAAAAATGTGCTGCTTTATATTTGGCTAGGCCCCACTGTCATGCAGTTATAAAAACACCCAAGTACTCACCATGCAGTCTTCCAATGATGCAGGCACTACATATGCAGCACTGGAATCACTCAACCATTGCTGTTGCACTTATGAAATCATTAAGGCACTGTTAGATCTGGGGGTCTCCACTTGGCAGGGTAGGTACCACTGTCCAAGTAGGGACCCTTGCTTCTAGTCAAGGAAAGGGGGATACACTGTTGAGATAACCCCTGCTCACCCTCTAGGTAGCTTGGCCTGAGCAGTCTAGGCTATCAAAGGCAATGTGTAAAGTATTTGTACCAACACTCACAGCAACACAGTGAAAACACCACAGTTTTAGAAAAATAAGGTATCTTTACTAAAAACTTCACAAGACCAAATACTACAGAAAAACCACCATACAATTAAAAAGGTTACTTTAAAGATAGTTCAAGAGTTTGTAGAAAGTACTCCAGGGTGTAAAAATCAGTGTCCTGCACAATGCGACTCTCAATGCACAAAATGCGATACTCTCGTGCCCAACAGTACCTGTCGTTGCGCTAAGGTTCCCAAAAGCTATAACAATGAAGATGGCAAAGGCAATGCGATACTCCTGAGACCTTGGGGAGGCTTTGCAGCAGCCCTGCTTCACGCAGCAGAGGTGGATGCGCCGGCTCCGATCTGTAGGGGGGGATGCGATGACTTTGGCTTTCGTTGCGTAGGTTTCATAAGGGAAAGCTTGACGCACAGGTACGGTGCGACGCACTTCGATGGGGCGCGAAGCATGGCGTTGACTTCTGGCGCCGCAACCCTCAATGCGCCATGAAACGGGACTCTGCGTCGACGCACGCAGCAACTGGATACTTTCACGCACCGGCAGTGGTGCGGCCCGCAAACTGGTTCTGCGGCGACCTTCGCAGTGTCAGGAATCTTCACGCACCGGGACGATGCTCGACGCACTCGGCGATGCGGGGACTCCGGGTGCTGTGATGACGCCGCGATGAAATTCTTCTCGCACTCTCGATCTTGCGACTCGCAACCGGATGATGCAACCCTCAAATGGATGATGCGATGGGTACCAGTTACTCTTGTTCACGCTTTCTGCTTTCCAGCTCCCAAACACAGCAAAACGACCTCCTGAGGCCCCAAGACTAGGCAAGCACTCCAAGGCAGGTCAGAACTCCCTCAGCAGAGTTCCAGGGGAGCTGGTGGTGAAGTCCTTTTGTTCCTGGCACTTCTTAACAGGGATCCAGCTCTCCTCAGGCCCTTGGAGATCAGAATTTAAAGAAGGGGACACAGCAGAGTCCTTCCCCTCTCCTTGGCAGCAAAGCAAAACAGCAAGCAGGCAGTCTTCTCCTCTTCAGTTCCTTCCAGCTTTCTCCATGGCAGAGGTTCCTTCTTAGTTCCACAGTGATCTAAAGTTTAGGTGTCTGGGGTCCTCTTCTTATACCCCTCCAAGTCTTTGTCTCTCTTTGTTTCAGTGGGGGGATTCCCCTGCTGAAACCGGTTCCTGGGTGTGCTCTGCCCTGGAGCACCTGGTTCCTTTCAGAGTGAGGGCAGGGTCGTTAAACGCTCAGCAGGAGGTGGAACCTTCTTTGTGCTGGCAGAGGCAGAGTTCTCAGCCTGGCCAGCAGGGGATGGAGCCGGCATTGTGCTGGCAGAGGTAGCCCTATTCAAAACCCAGGGGCTACTCCTCCCACCCATCTAGAGCAGATCTCCCTCTTCACCCTGCTGCTGACTCATCCAGACTCCTGGAGCCACCTAGCCCATCACATGACACCAGTCAGCCAATCTGCACACAGGCACACAGGAAGGTTAAACAGGAGAATAGCTACTTTCGAAAAAGTACTATTCTCACACAGTGAATTTAAAAACCATCTTTCTAAAAAGATGTATAATTAAATTCTGAACACAAAGATACCAAACTTGGATTTTCTATCTTGCCTTTAGGGGAGGATAGGCTTGTAAACAGCCTCCCCCATTCTGTCCTATGGGCAAGATAGCCTCTCAGCAGTGAAAAATGACAATGGCTGTAGTTCACTGCCAGGGCATGTTACACACCTCAGTACATGCCCTACCTTTCAGATATACTGCACCCAGCCCAGGGGGGTACCTAGGGCCACCATAGGGATGCCTTACATGTACAGAAAGGGAATGATAAGGCCTGGTCAGTGGTTGCACTGGCCAGGTCGACATGGCAGTCCTGGACTGCACATAGGCACTGCAAGCAGGCCTAAGACGTCATTTTAGCGCTACTCCTGTGGGTGGCTCTATCAGTGCTGCAGCCCACTAGTAGCATTTGTACTACCAGCCCTGGCACTCTCAGTACACTTTACTAGGGCCTTGCAGGTAGAAAAAATATGCCAAACATGTATAGCCAATTACATCACAATTTCCCTAGGGAGCACTTGCACTTTGACACTGATCAGCAGTGGCAAAGTGCCCAAAACATCTATACCAGTAAAAACGACATCCAGCATAGCATCAAAAATAAAGGAGGTAGAGGCAAAAAGTCAGGGGTAACCACGCCAAAAGATGCCAGGTCTAACAGGCACTATCTATGCAGATATGCAATCACTAAGGTATAACTCATGTAGTTATATAATCACCCAGGCACTACTGTTGCACTCCTTCAAACACGAGGCACTATCTTTCTACTTTTGCAATCACTCTGCCAATAGTTCTGCTGTTATGAAATCCCCCAGACACTACTTTTGGAATCTTACATTAACTCAGGCTCTACCTCAGTAGTCCTGCAATTACCCAGGAAGTACCCAAGGTCCTATAAAATCACACAGTCACTTGCTATGTAGTCATGCAAATCCCCAGACATTATCCCTGCAGTTATGCAATCGCCAAGGTGTTACCCATGTAGTGCTTTAATCCCTTTGTACTCTTTCAATCACATATGCACTTTTCTTGTACTTATGTAATCACTCAATCAGTACTCATGGACTTTTAAAATAACCCAGTCACTACCTTTGCAGTCCTGTAATCAGTCAGGCAGCATCTTAGTAGTTCAGTAATCACCCAGGCGGTACTCATGAACTTATAAATTCACCGACTCACTTGCTATGTGCTTCAGTAATCCTCAAGAAATTAGCCTTGCAAGCATGTAATTATCCAGGTTCTAGTTGTGTACTTTCCCTACAGTGATGCAATCATGCAGGCTGTACCTATGCAGTCATGTAATAACCCATACACTACCCTTACATTCGTAGAATCACCCATGTCCTTCTCTTGCATTCATCTATTCATCTAGGCAGTAATCAATGACTTTGTACACTTATCCATGCAGTCAATGTGTATATTTGCACTCATGTAATTAGCTAGTCACTATCCATCTTCTTTTGCAATTATCCTTTGACTACTCTTGCACTCATATAATCATCCAAGCACTACCTACGGTGTAATGGAATCACTCAGGCAGATCTAGTACATGTTTCAGTTTTTAGGTTTTACTATATTTCTGAAATATTGTATACATATTTCTTTTAGATATCATGATGATTTGGAAAGGTAGACACATATGTATGCATGCTTTTAACAATATGAGGAGACTTATAGTTGAGTCATGTAACAGTGTGCTACTTTATATTTGGCTAGGCGCAACAGTAATGCAGTCATAAAAACACCCAAGTAATGGAAGTGGATCATTTTTTTTCGATCAAGTTTGGAGTTGCGACTCCAGCATGGCGCTCAGCCCCGCCCCCTGTGTAACTTCTCGCTAGATTCGCGAATTCACCTTAAATAAATAATTGAGTAGTATATAATATAGAAGGTAGTGTTGTGTTTGTGAATTTGATTTAAAGAGGTATTGTGCTTGAAGTTAATGACAATATTTCAATTGATAGAGTTGTTAAAAATATATAAAATTAAAAATAAATATTTAAAGTTGAAAAATGTGTTGTAGTACATTTGTTTTGTGAATTTGCGCTGGGTGCTCAAATCCCCCCCCAAAAAATATGTATGTGTTAAAAAAATGTATAATCAGTATTGTGTTATAGGGTGGCTCTAAAAAAGAGCCCTTGTTCTCATTGTGACTTTGTTGTAGCCACATGTAAGTGCCGATGCAGAGCTTTAAGTTGTTGAGAAAGACTCTGTTTCCCTGATCTGTGAAATGTACTCCATTACTCCTGTAGATGCCATCCATATCAAAACGTAGATTTTTGTTATATATGGAGCCCATGCCATGGTCTCTGAGGTAAGCAGAAACAGCTTTATTGACATTTTTTCTACCTTTCTCAATCTGTGAACAGAATTGATTTGACCACTTCCATTTCTGTCTTTGGCATAATTGGGAGTATACAAATACAGTTTGAGGTAAAAGCAACAGCAATTGTGCAAAGGTGTCCATCATTAGCATTTCCAGACCTACCCCAGTCAATGTGCCTAGGTCATTGCCACCACAGTGCACAATCATGTGGCCAGGGGGTTGGAGATGCAAAAAGGTTTTAACCAAGGGCATCCATTGGGGCCACTTTAATCCTCCCTGTGCAATCCATTTAATATTCACATTTTGTAAAGCTAGGTCTTTGTCAATACCTCTGCGTTCAGCATACCTTTTGCACCAGAAAACATAGCTGTGCCCAACAACCCACACTGTAAGCATCTTGAAGGGATATCTGGAAGTACTGAAAAGGTGCCTGTAGCTGAGGTAGTCAGTTGGTCGAATGATAGGTATGTAAAATGGTGGACAAGATGCTGTTTTTTTTAAAGTAGAGAATTGATTGGCTGTTTAAGAACATTGTACATTCAAAAATAGGATGCACTTTACTTTTTAAAAAGCATGTTTCCTATTGGTTTGTAAAAATGTTTGAAAGGTACAATAGAAAGGATAAGATCATATTTTGCAAACTCAACCACATCTGCTGTTTGCATTTGCAACATTGTGTGGTGAACTTGAAAATATGGTGAACTTGTGACCTGTCAGTTAAGTTGCATGTTCCATGAACTGTTATTATGGAAACTGGTATTAAGCAGAATGGGGGAAGGGTTGGAATTTAACTGTGGATTTAAAATGTGAAAGTGTAATTATCTACTGGCGGTCGCCAGTAGATAGTTATAGTTAGGACCGTGTTTCCATAGGAAATCCGCAACATTCTATTTGGAATAACTTTGGCGCCAGTTGACGAATCCTCGTGAAATTTTAAAAATAGGTGGGGCGCTCCACTCCGCTCCTACCCTGAAAGTCTGGGGGGGATTCGTCAAGCGGGGGCTGAGAAAAAAGGGGGGTCCCAAAACGCGTTTTCCCCATGCAATTTTCCATAGGGACCTTTAGTCCAAGGTACAGCCCAAACGGCTGAACAGAATTACTTGAAATTTGGTAGAGAGGTAGTCCTCAGCTCAGGGATGTGCCTTTTGCATATATGGAGTCAATCTGTTCAGTAGTTCCTGAGAAAATTGCAGTTAAAAGCACATACATATCTATAGCCGCGCACCGTGCGAGCACCGTGCACGCACCGTGCGAGCACCCTAACGTGCGCAAGCGTAATTCTGATTGGTGGTTACATGTTAGTCAACGTTCGAATCGGTCAAAATCAGGAAGTGTCGGCCGCCATTTTGTTTGTTTTCAGTGCAAGAGTGAAAAAGGAAGGTGGTCAACGTGAAAAGGGGGCAGGGTAGAGAGTTCCTGACCCCCTAGCCTTTGTCAGGGGGTCCCTGAAGGACCCCGAAGGCAAAAAAAAACATTTTAATTTTTTTTTTTTAAATCGCGTGGGTGCGCGCACCGTGCGCGCATGGTGCAAACCCCCCCCAAAAAAAAATAATAATAATACATACATAACTTAGCATTTAAAAAAACATACAAATTCACTGAAAAAACCATAGGTTTCACACACGTTATAGTTTGGAATTAGCATTTAAAAAACCTTGCAAATTCACTTAAAAAACCATAGGTTTCACACATGTTATAGTTAGGTGGATATTTCACTCGTAAAAAAACAATGAAATTCCCCCGTTATAGTTACTCGCGCGACCGCCACTCTATCACAAGGATGATGTCATCAGTGATGTCAAGAGTGATGCCACTGACCATGTCATGAGTAATGTAATATGTGACGTCATCAGCTGTGGATTGCGGGCGCGCGAGTTATAGTTATCTGAAGTAACTATAACGGGGGAATTTCATTGGTTTTTTACGAGTGAAATATCCACCAAACTATAACATGTGTGAAACCTATGTTTTTTAAGTGAATATATATATATATATACATATATATATGTATATATATGTAATATATGTATATATACGTTATTACAGTGACATTTCCCAAGTCAGTACTATCTTTAGAAGTGGTTTGTTATTAAAAATCAGTGTTAAATGAATATGTTATATCTTTTTTAACTCCCGGATGAATTTGCGACTCCATCGCGGTGATGCACGTTGGAGTCGCGACTTCCAAAAAAATGTAGAAACAGTTTGGGCACTTTTAGAAGTCAGTTGCTAAGGGTTAATATGTGTAACCAATAAAAATGTGTTTTACAATTTGGAAAAATCTAGGAAGCAATGTGACTTTGCCATTACTGGTTTTACCTTGCTGAGTCTGGTGCATTATATTAATTGTGCGCAAAAGAAAATCCTGTAAGAGTTTGAGATATTTTTAATTCTTCAAATCTATTTGGAATGTGAGTTATACCTTTGTGAGGTTTACTTTTAAACTTTAAGAATTATTAAAAAACTGTGTTGTTTGAAATATATTATTAAATGTAAAGATGTGCATTGTAGTTTGTTTAAAAAAGAAGCTGTATAGTAATATGTGTATTTTGCAAAAGGAATTACTGATTTTCAAATAAGGTGTTGTTAATTAGACTTCTTTTTTCTAGTCTGTACAAAGGTATAGTTGAACGATGCCACATAATTTTAGATAGTTTGGTGAAGATGCAGCACAAATGTGTAGTTTGAAAGTTGTTTATATATGGTTTTATTAATTAGGGTTCTTTTTTCTAGTCTGTACCAAGGTATAGTTAAATGATGCCGCATAATTTTAGATAGAATGGCGAAGATGCATCACAAAATTGTGCTTTGAAGGATGCTCACATAAGGTAATATTAATTAGGCTTCTTTTTTTCTAGTCTGTACAAAGGTATAGTTGAATGATGCCACATAATTTTAGATCGAAAGGTGAAGATGCAGATAAAAGTGTGGTTTGAAAGTTGCTCATATAAGGTGTTGTTAATTAGCCTTCTTTTTTTAAGTCTGTAGAAAGGTATAGTTGAATGATGCTGCAAAAGTTTAGATAGAATGGTGAAGATGTAGCTCAAAGGTAATCCACCAGATATTACCCTTGCAGGCATTTTGCACTTATCTATTCACCTAGGTAATACGTAATGACTCATCTATGTCTTCAGATGGTATTTATACACTTATCTGTGCACTCAATGTCTATGTCTGCACTTATGCAAGTAACCAATCACTTTTTGTATTCTATTGCAATTATCCAGTGACTATCTTTGCACTCATACAATCACACAAGCATTACCCATGGAGTTATGCAATAACTCAAGCAGATCTATTATATGCCTCAGTTACTAGCTTTCACTATATTCCAGAAATATTGTATACATGTTTGTTTTAGATATTATGATGATTTGAAAATGTACAGATATATGTATGTGTGTGTTTAGCAATAAGGAGAGACTTATAGATGAGTCATGTAATAGTCTGCTGTTATATATTTGGCTAGGCCCAATAGCCAAGTACTCATTATGCACTCTTACAATGATGCAGGCACTATACATGCAATACTGTAATCACTCAGCCTCTGCTGTTGCACTGATGCAATCATTTAGGCACTATCTATGCAGTTATGCAATCACTAGGGTATAATTCATATAGTTATATAATCACCCAGGCAGTGCTGTTGCACTCCTTGAATCACAGAGGCATTATCTTTCTACTCTTTTATTCACTCAGCCAGTAGTTTTGCTGTTATATAATCACCCAGGCACTACTTTTGGAGTCTTTTATTTACTCAGGCTCTACCTCAGTACCCATGAACTTATAAAATCACCCAGTCACTTGCTATGTAATCATTTAAACCCCCAGACAATATCCCTGCAGTTATGAAATCACCAAGGTGTTACCCATGTACTTTTTTACTCCCCTTGTACTCTTTCAATCACATATGCACTTTTCTTGTACTTATGTAATCACTCATGTAGTTTTAAAATCACCCATTCACTACCTTTGCACTCCTGTAATCAGTCAGGCAGCATCTTAATTGTTCAGTAAGCATCCAGGCGGTATTCATGAACTTATAAAATCATCCACTCACTTCCTATGTACTTCAGTAATCCTCCAAAAACTAGCCTTGCAAGCATGTAATTATCCAGAGTCTAGTTATGTATTTTCCCTACAGTCATGCAATCATGCAGGCTGTACCTTTGCAGGCATGTAATAACCTACACACTACCCTTACAGTAGTAGAATCACCCATGCCCTTCTTTTGCATTCATCTATTCTCCTAGGCAGTATTTAATGACTCATCGATCCCTTCAGGTGCTATTTATACACTTATCCACGCAGTCAATGTGTATGTTTGCACTCATGCAATTAGCTAGTCGCTATCCATCTTCTCCTGCAATTATCCAGTGACTACCCTTGCACTCGTACAATCATCCAAGCACTACCTACTGATTTTTCGAATCATTCAGGGAGATCTAGTACATGTTTCAGTTTCTAGGTTTTACTATATTTCAGAAATATTATATACATATTTCTTTTAGATATCATGAGGATTTGGAAAGGTAGACACATATGTATGCCTGCTTTTAAAACTAATGGGAGACTTATAGTTGATTCATGTAAAAATGTGCTGCTTTATATTTGGCTAGGCCCCACTGTCATGCAGTTATAAAAACACCCAAGTACTCACCATGCAGTCTTCCAATGATGCAGGCACTACATATGCAGCACTGGAATCACTCAACCATTGCTGTTGCACTTATGAAATCATTTAGGCACTGTTAGATCTGGGGGTCTCCACTTGGCAGGGTAGGTACCACTGTCCAAGTAGGGACCCTTGCTTCTAGTCAAGGAAAGGGGGATACACTGTTGAGATAACCCCTGCTCACCCTCTAGGTAGCTTGGCCTGAGCAGTCTAGGCTATCAAAGGCAATGTGTAAAGTATTTGTACCAACACTCACAGCAACACAGTGAAAACACCACAGTTTTAGAAAAATAAGGTATCTTTACTAAAAACTTCACAAGACCAAATACTACAGAAAAACCACCATACAATGAAAAAGGTTACTTTAAAGATAGTTCAAGAGTTTGTAGAAAGTACTCCAGGGTGTAAAAATCAGTGTCCTGCACAATGCGACTCTCAATGCACAAAATGCGATACTCTCGTGCCAAACAGTACCTGTCGTTGCGCTAAGGTTCCCAAAAGCTATAACAATGAAGATGGCAAAGGCAATGCGATACTCCTGAGACCTTGGGGAGGCTTTGCAGCAGCCCTGCTTCACGCAGCAGAGGTGGATGCGCCGGCTCCGATCTGTAGGGGGGGATGCGATGACGTTGGCTTTCGTTGCGTAGGTTTCATAAGGGAAAGCTTGACGCACAGGTACGGTGCGACGCACTTCGATGGGGCGCGAAGCATGGCGTTGACTTCTGGCGCCGCAACCCTCAATGCGCCATGAAACGGGACTCTGCGTCGACGCACGCAGCAACTGGATACTTTCACGCACCGGCAGTGGTGCGGCCCGCAAACTGGTTCTGCGGCGACCTTCGCAGTGTCAGGAATCTTCACGCACCGGGACGATGCTCGACGCACTCGGCGATGCGGGGACTCCGGGTGCTGTGATGACGCCGCGATAAAATTCTTCTCGCACTCTCGATCTTGCGACTCGCAACCGGATGATGCAACCCTCAAATGGATGATGCGATGGGTACCAGTTACTCTTGTTCACGCTTTCTGCTTTCCAGCTCCCAAACACAGCAAAACGACCTCCTGAGGCCCCAAGACTAGGCAAGCACTCCAAGGCAGGTCAGAACTCCCTCAGCAGAGTTCCAGGGGAGCTGGTGGTGAAGTCCTTTTGTTCCTGGCACTTCTTAACAGGGATCCAGCTCTCCTCAGGCCCTTGGAGATCAGAATTTAAAGAAGGGGACACAGCAGAGTCCTTCCCCTCTCCTTGGCAGCAAAGCAAAACAGCAAGCAGGCAGTCTTCTCCTCTTCAGTTCCTTCCAGCTTTCTCCATGGCAGAGGTTCCTTCTTAGTTCCACAGTGATCTAAAGTTTAGGTGTCTGGGGTCCTCTTCTTATACCCCTCCAAGTCTTTGTCTCTCTTTGTTTCAGTGGGGGGATTCCCCTGCTGAAACCGGTTCCTGGGTGTGCTCTGCCCTGGAGCACCTGGTTCCTTTCAGAGTGAGGGCAGGGTCGTTAAACGCTCAGCAGGAGGTGGAACCTTCTTTGTGCTGGCAGAGGCAGAGTTCTCAGCCTGGCCAGCAGGGGATGGAGCCGGCATTGTGCTGGCAGAGGTAGCCCTATTCAAAACCCAGGGGCTACTCCTCCCACCCATCTAGAGCAGATCTCCCTCTTCACCCTGCTGCTGACTCATCCAGACTCCTGGAGCCACCTAGCCCATCACATGACACCAGTCAGCCAATCTGCACACAGGCACACAGGAAGGTTAAACAGGAGAATAGCTACTTTCGAAAAAGTACTATTCTCACACAGTGAATTTAAAAACCATCTTTCTAAAAAGATGTATAATTAAATTCTGAACACAAAGATACCAAACTTGGATTTTCTATCTTGCCTTTAGGGGAGGATAGGCTTGTAAACAGCCTCCCCCATTCTGTCCTATGGGCAAGATAGCCTCTCAGCAGTGAAAAATGACAATGGCTGTAGTTCACTGCCAGGGCATGTTACACACCTCAGTACATGCCCTACCTTTCAGATACACTGCACCCAGCCCAGGGGGGTACCTAGGGCCACCATAGGGATGCCTTACATGTACAGAAAGGGAATGATAAGGCCTGGTCAGTGGTTGCACTGGCCAGGTCGACATGGTAGTCCTGGACTGCACATAGGCACTGCAAGCAGGCCTAAGACGTCATTTTAGCGCTACTCCTGTGGGTGGCTCTATCAGTGCTGCAGCCCACTAGTAGCATTTGTACTACCAGCCCTGGCACTCTCAGTACACTTTACTAGGGCCTTGCAGGTAGAAAAAATATGCCAAACATGTATAGCCAATTACATCACAATTTCCCTAGGGAGCACTTGCACTTTGACACTGATCAGCAGTGGCAAAGTGCCCAAAACATCTATACCAGTAAAAACGACATCCAGCATAGCATCAAAAATAAAGGAGGTAGAGGCAAAAAGTCAGGGGTAACCACGCCAAAAGATGCCAGGTCTAACAGGCACTATCTATGCAGATATGCAATCACTAAGGTATAACTCATGTAGTTATATAATCACCCAGGCACTACTGTTGCACTCCTTCAAACACGAGGCACTATCTTTCTACTTTTGCAATCACTCTGCCAATAGTTCTGCTGTTATGAAATCCCCCAGACACTACTTTTGGAATCTTACATTAACTCAGGCTCTACCTCAGTAGTCCTGCAATTACCCAGGAAGTACCCAAGCTCCTATAAAATCACCCAGTCACTTGCTATGTAGTCATGCAAATCCCCAGACATTATCCCTGCAGTTATGCAATCGCCAAGGTGTTACCCATGTAGTGCTTTAATCCCTTTGTACTCTTTCAATCACATATGCACTTTTCTTGTACTTATGTAATCACTCAATCAGTACTCATGGACTTTTAAAATAACCCAGTCACTACCTTTGCAGTCCTGTAATCAGTCAGGCAGCATCTTAGTAGTTCAGTAATCACCCAGGCGGTACTCATGAACTTATAAATTCACCGACTCACTTGCTATGTGCTTCAGTAATCCTCAAGAAATTAGCCTTGCAAGCATGTAATTATCCAGGTTCTAGTTGTGTACTTTCCCTACAGTGATGCAATCATGCAGGCTGTACCTATGCAGTCATGTAATAACCCATACACTACCCTTACATTCGTAGAATCACCCATGTCCTTCTCTTGCATTCATCTATTCATCTAGGCAGTAATCAATGACTTTGTACACTTATCCATGCAGTCAATGTGTATATTTGCACTCATGTAATTAGCTAGTCACTATCCATCTTCTTTTGCAATTATCCTTTGACTACTCTTGCACTCATATAATCATCCAAGCACTACCTACGGTGTAATGGAATCACTCAGGCAGATTTAGTACATGTTTCAGTTTTTAGGTTTTACTATATTTCTGAAATATTGTATACATATTTCTTTTAGATATCATGATGATTTGGAAAGGTACAACGAGAAAAAGAAGGGGGGCGAAAGGTTTGGAAAGGTAGACACATATGTATGCATGCTTTTAACAATATGAGGAGACTTATAGTTGAGTCATGTAACAGTGTGCTACTTTATATTTGGCTAGGCGCAACAGTAATGCAGTCATAAAAACACCCAAGTAATGGAAGTGGATCATTTTTTTTCGATCAAGTTTGGAGTTGCGACTCCAGCATGGCGCTCAGCCCCGCCCCCTGTGTAACATCTCGCTAGATTCGCGAATTCACCTTAAATAAATAATTGAGTAGTATATAATATAGAAGGTAGTGTTGTGTTTGTGAATTTGATTTAAAGAGGTATTGTGCTTGAAGTTAATGACAATATTTCAATTGATAGAGTTGTTAAAAATATATAAAATTAAAAATAAATATTTAAAGTTGAAAAATGTGTTGTAGTACATTTGTTTTGTGAATTTGCGCTGGGTGCTCAAATCCCCGCCAAAAAAATATGTATGTGTTAAAAAAATGTATAATCAGTATTGTGTTATAGGGTGGCTCTAAAAAGAGCCCTTGTTCTCATTGTGACTTTGTTGTAGCCACATGTAAGTGCCGATGCAGAGCTTTAAGTTGTTGAGAAAGACTCTGTTTCCCTGATCTGTGAAATGTACTCCATTACTCCTGTAGATGCCATCCATATCAAAACGTAGATTTTTGTTATATATGGAGCCCATGCCATGGTCTCTGAGGTAAGCAGAAACAGCTTTATTGACATTTTTTCTACCTTTCTCAATCTGTGAACAGAATTGATTTGACCACTTCCATTTCTGTCTTTGGCATAATTGGGAGTATACAAATACAGTTTGAGGTAAAAGAAACAGCAATTGTGCAAAGGTGTCCATCATTAGCATTTCCAGACCTACCCCAGTCAATGTGCCTAGGTCATTGCCACCACAGTGCACAATCATGTGGCCAGGGGGTTGGAGATGCAAAAAGGTTTTAACCAAGGGCATCCATTGGGGCCACTTTAATCCTCCCTGTGCAATCCATTTAATATTCACATTTTGTAAAGCTAGGTCTTTGTCAATACCTCTGCGTTCAGCATACCTTTTGCACCAGAAAACATAGCTGTGCCCAACAACCCACACTGTAAGCATCTTGAAGGGATATCTGGAAGTACTGAAAAGGTACCTGTAGCTGAGGTAGTCAGTTGGTCGAATGATAGGTATGTAAAATGGTGGACAAGATGCTGTTTTTTTTAAAGTAGAGAATTGATTGGCTGTTTAAGAACATTGTACATTCAAAAATAGGATGCACTTTACTTTTTAAAAAGCATGTTTCCTATTGGTTTGTAAAAATGTTTGAAAGGTACAATAGAAAGGATAAGATCATATTTTGCAAACTC
Organism: Triturus cristatus; assembly: GCF_964204655.1. NCBI lineage: Eukaryota > Metazoa > Chordata > Amphibia > Caudata > Salamandridae > Triturus > Triturus cristatus. The sequence goes on along the minus strand of NC_140592.1, from coordinate 1,079,931,920 downwards.
AACCACATCTGCTGTTTGCATTTGCAACATTGTGTGGTGAACTTGAAAATATGGTGAACTTGTGACCTGTCAGTTAAGTTGCATGTTCCATGAACTGTTATTATGGAAACTGGTATTAAGCAGAATGAGGGAAGGGTTGGAATTTAACTGTGGATTTAAAATGTGAAAGTGTAATTATCTACTGGCGGTCGCCAGTACATAGTTATAGTTAGGACCGTGTTTCCATAGGAAATCCGCAACATTCTATTTGGAATAACTTTGGCGCCGGTTGACGAATCCTCGTGAAATTTTAAAAATAGTTGGGGCGCTCCGCTCCGCTCCTACCCTGAAAGTCTCGGGGGGATTCGTCAAGCGGGGGCTGAGTAAAAAGGGGGGTCCCAAAACGCGTTTTCCCCATGCAATTTTCCATAGGGACCTTTAGTCCAAGGTACAGCCCAAACGGCTGAACAGAATTACTTGAAATTTGGCAGAGAGGTAGTCCTCAGCTCAGGGATGTGCCTTTTGCATATATGGAGTCAATCTGTTCAGTAGTTCCTGAGAAAATTGCAGTTAAAAGCACATACATATTTATAGCCGCGCACCGTGCACGCACCGTGCGAGCACCCTAACGTGCGCAAGCGTAATTCTGATTGGTGGTTACATGTTAGTCAACGTTCGAATCGGTCAAAATCAGGAAGTGTCGGCCGCCATTTTGTTTGTTTTCAGTGCAAGAGTGAAAAAGGAAGGTGGTCAACGTGAAAAGGGGGCAGGGTAGAGAGTTCCTGACCCCCTAGCCTTTGTCAGGGGGTCCCTGAAGGACCCCGAAGGCAAAAAAAAACATTTTAATTTTTTTTTTTTAAATCGCGTGGGTGCGCGCACCGTGCGCGCATGGTGAAACCCCCCCCCCCAAAAAAAATAATAATAATACATACATAACTTAGCATTTAAAAAAACGTACAAATTCACTGAAAAAACCATAGGTTTCACACACGTTATAGTTAGGAATTAGCATTTAAAAAACCTTGCAAATTCACTTAAAAAACCATAGGTTTCACACATGTTATAGTTAGGTGGATATTTCACTCGTAAAAAAACAATGAAATTCCCCCGTTATAGTTACTCGCGCGAGCGCCACTCTATCACAAGGATGATGTCATCAGTGATGTCAAGAGTGATGCCACTGACCATGTCATGAGTAATGTAATATGTGACGTCATCAGCTGTGGATTGCGGGCGCGCGAGTTATAGTTATCTGAAGTAACTATAACGGGGGAATTTCATTGGTTTTTTACGAGTGAAATATCCACCTAACTATAACATGTGTGAAACCTATGTTTTTTAAGTGAATATATATATATATATACATATATATATGTATATATATGTAATATATGTATATATACGTTATTACAGTGACATTTCCCAAGTCAGTACTATCTTTAGAAGTGGTTTGTTATTAAAAATCAGTGTTAAATGAATATGTTATATCTTTTTTAGCTCCCGGATGAATTTGCGACTCCATCGCGGTGGTGCACGTTGGAGTCGCGACTTCCAAAAAAATGTAGAAACAGTTTGGGCACTTTTAGAAGTCAGTTGCTAAGGGTTAATATGTGTAACCAATAAAAATGTGTTTTACAATTTGGAAAAATCTAGGAAGCAATGTGACTTTGCCATTACTGGTTTTACCTTGCTGAGTCTGGTGCATTATATTAATTGTGCGCAAAAGAAAATCCTGTAAGAGTTTGAAATATTTTTAATTCTTCAAATCTATTTGGAATGTGAGTTATACCTTTGTGAGGTTTACTTTTAAACTTTAAGAATTATTAAAAAACTGTGTTGTTTGAAATATATTATTAAATGTAAAGATGTGCATTGTAGTTTGTTTAAAAAAGAAGCTGTATAGTAATATGTGTATTTTGCAAAAGGAATTACTGATTTTCAAATAAGGTGTTGTTAATTAGACTTCTTTTTTCTAGTCTGTACAAAGGTATAGTTGAACGATGCCACATAATTTTAGATAGTTTGGTGAAGATGCAGCACAAATGTGTAGTTTGAAAGTTGTTTATATATGGTTTTATTAATTAGGGTTCTTTTTTCTAGTCTGTACCAAGGTATAGTTAAATGATGCCGCATATTTTAGATAGAATGGCGAAGATGCATCACATAATTGTGCTTTGAAGGATGCTCACATAAGGTAATATTAATTAGGCTTCTTTTTTTCTAGTCTGTACAAAGGTATAGTTGAATGATGCCACATAATTTTAGATCGAAAGGTGAAGATGCAGATAAAAGTGTGGTTTGAAAGTTGCTCATATAAGGTGTTGTTAATTAGCCTTCTTTTTTTAAGTCTGTAGAAAGGTATAGTTGAATGATGCTGCAAAAGTTTAGATAGAATGGTGAAGATGTAGCTCAAAGGTAATCCACCAGATATTACCCTTGCAGGCATTTTGCACTTATCTATTCACCTAGGTAATACGTAATGACTCATCTATGTCTTCAGATGGTATTTATACACTTATCTGTGCACTCAATGTCTATGTCTGCACTTATGCAAGTAACCAATCACTTTTAGTATTCTATTGCAATTATCCAGTGACTATCTTTGCACTCATACAATCACACAAGCATTACCCATGGAGTTATGCAATAACTCAAGCAGATCTATTATATGCCTCAGTTACTAGCTTTCACTATATTCCAGAAATATTGTATACATGTTTGTTTTAGATATTATGATGATTTGAAAATGTACAGATATATGTATGTGTGTGTTTAACAATAAGGAGAGACTTATAGATGAGTCATGTAATAGTCTGCTGTTATATATTTGGCTAGGCCCAATAGCCAAGTACTCATTATGCACTCTTACAATGATGCAGGCACTATACATGCAGTACTGTAATCACTCAGCCTCTGCTGTTGCACTGATGCAATCATTTAGGCACTATCTATGCAGTTATGCAATCACTAGGGTATAATTCATATAGTTATATAATCACCCAGGCAGTGCTGTTGCACTCCTTGAATCACAGAGGCATTATCTTTCTACTCTTTTATTCACTCAGCCAGTAGTTTTGCTGTTATATAATCACCCAGGCACTACTTTTGGAGTCTTTTATTTACTCAGGTTCTACCTCAGTACCCATGAACTTATAAAATCACCCAGTCACTTGCTATGTAATCATTTAAACCCCCAGACAATATCCCTGCAGTTATGCAATCACCAAGGTGTTACCCATGTACTTTTTTACTCCCCTTGTACTCTTTCAATCACATATGCACTTTTCTTGTACTTATGTAATCACTCATGTAGTTTTAAAATCACCCATTCACTACCTTTGCACTCCTGTAATCAGTCAGGCAGCATCTTAATTGTTCAGTAAGCATCCAGGCGGTATTCATGAACTTATAAAATCATCCACTCACTTCCTATGTACTTCAGTAATCCTCCAAAAACTAGCCTTGCAAGCATGTAATTATCCAGAGTCTAGTTATGTATTTTCCCTACAGTCATGCAATCATGCAGGCTGTACCTTTGCAGACATGTAATAACCTACACACTACCCTTACAGTAGTAGAATCACCCATGCCCTTCTTTTGCATTCATCTATTCTCCTAGGCAGTATTCAATGACTCATCGATCCCTTCAGGTGCTATTTATACACTTATCCACGCAGTCAATGTGTATGTTTGCACTCATGCAATTAGCTAGTCGCTATCCATCTTCTCCTGCAATTATCCAGTGACTACCCTTGCACTCGTACAATCATCCAAGCACTACCTACTGATTTTTCGAATCATTCAGGGAGATCTAGTACATGTTTCAGTTTCTAGGTTTTACTATATTTCAGAAATATTATATACATATTTCTTTTAGATATCATGAGGATTTGGAAAGGTAGACACATATGTATGCCTGCTTTTAAAACTATTGGGAGACTTATAGTTGATTCATGTAAAAATGTGCTGCTTTATATTTGGCTAGGCCCCACTGTCATGCAGTTATAAAAACACCCAAGTACTCACCATGCAGTCTTCCAATGATGCAGGCACTACATATGCAGCACTGGAATCACTCAACCATTGCTGTTGCACTTATGAAATCATTTAGGCACTGTTAGATCTGGGGGTCTCCACTTGGCAGGGTAGGTACCACTGTCCAAGTAGGGACCCTTGCTTCTAGTCAAGGAAAGGGGGATACACTGTTGAGATAACCCCTGCTCACCCTCTAGGTAGCTTGGCCTGAGCAGTCTAGGCTATCAAAGGCAATGTGTAAAGTATTTGTACCAACACTCACAGCAACACAGTGAAAACACCACAGTTTTAGAAAAATAAGGTATCTTTACTAAAAACTTCACAAGACCAAATACTACAGAAAAACCACCATACAATTAAAAAGGTTACTTTAAAGATAGTTCAAGAGTTTGTAGAAAGTACTCCAGGGTGTAAAAATCAGTGTCCTGCACAATGCGACTCTCAATGCACAAAATGCGATACTCTCGTGCCCAACAGTACCTGTCGTTGCGCTAAGGTTCCCAAAAGCTATAACAATGAAGATGGCAAAGGCAATGCGATACTCCTGAGACCTTGGGGAGGCTTTGCAGCAGCCCTGCTTCACGCAGCAGAGGTGGATGCGCCGGCTCCGATCTGTAGGGGGGATGCGATGACTTTGGCTTTCGTTGCGTAGGTTTCATAAGGGAAAGCTTGACGCACAGGTACGGTGCGACGCACTTCGATGGGGCGCGAAGCATGGCGTTGACTTCTGGCGCCGCAACCCTCAATGCGCCATGAAACGGGACTCTGCGTCGACGCACGCAGCAACTGGATACTTTCACGCACCGGCAGTGGTGCGGCCCGCAAACTGGTTCTGCGGCGACCTTCGCAGTGTCAGGAATCTTCACGCACCGGGACGATGCTCGACGCACTCGGCGATGCGGGGACTCCGGGTGCTGTGATGACGCCGCGATGAAATTCTTCTCGCACTCTCGATCTTGCAACTCGCAACCGGATGATGCAACCCTCAAATGGATGATGCGATGGGTACCAGTTACTCTTGTTCACGCTTTCTGCTTTCCAGCTCCCAAACACAGCAAAACGACCTCCTGAGGCCCCAAGACTAGGCAAGCACTCCAAGGCAGGTCAGAACTCCCTCAGCAGAGTTCCAGGGGAGCTGGTGGTGAAGTCCTTTTGTTCCTGGCACTTCTTAACAGGGATCCAGCTCTCCTCAGGCCCTTGGAGATCAGAATTTAAAGAAGGGGACACAGCAGAGTCCTTCCCCTCTCCTTGGCAGCAAAGCAAAACAGCAAGCAGGCAGTCTTCTCCTCTTCAGTTCCTTCCAGCTTTCTCCATGGCAGAGGTTCCTTCTTAGTTCCACAGTGATCTAAAGTTTAGGTGTCTGGGGTCCTCTTCTTATACCCCTCCAAGTCTTTGTCTCTCTTTGTTTCAGTGGGGGGATTCCCCTGCTGAAACCGGTTCCTGGGTGTGCTCTGCCCTGGAGCACCTGGTTCCTTTCAGAGTGAGGGCAGGGTCGTTAAACGCTCAGCAGGAGGTGGAACCTTCTTTGTGCTGGCAGAGGCAGAGTTCTCAGCCTGGCCAGCAGGGGATGGAGCCGGCATTGTGCTGGCAGAGGTAGCCCTATTCAAAACCCAGGGGCTACTCCTCCCACCCATCTAGAGCAGATCTCCCTCTTCACCCTGCTGCTGACTCATCCAGACTCCTGGAGCCACCTAGCCCATCACATGACACCAGTCAGCCAATCTGCACACAGGCACACAGGAAGGTTAAACAGGAGAATAGCTACTTTCGAAAAAGTACTATTCTCACACAGTGAATTTAAAAACCATCTTTCTAAAAAGATGTATAATTAAATTCTGAACACAAAGATACCAAACTTGGATTTTCTATCTTGCCTTTAGGGGAGGATAGGCTTGTAAACAGCCTCCCCCATTCTGTCCTATGGGCAAGATAGCCTCTCAGCAGTGAAAAATGACAATGGCTGTAGTTCACTGCCAGGGCATGTTACACACCTCAGTACATGCCCTACCTTTCAGATACACTGCACCCAGCCCAGGGGGGTACCTAGGGCCACCATAGGGATGCCTTACATGTACAGAAAGGGAATGATAAGGCCTGGTCAGTGGTTGCACTGGCCAGGTCGACATGGTAGTCCTGGACTGCACATAGGCACTGCAAGCAGGCCTAAGACGTCATTTTAGCGCTACTCCTGTGGGTGGCTCTATCAGTGCTGCAGCCCACTAGTAGCATTTGTACTACCAGCCCTGGCACTCTCAGTACACTTTACTAGGGCCTTGCAGGTAGAAAAAATATGCCAAACATGTATAGCCAATTACATCACAATTTCCCTAGGGAGCACTTGCACTTTGACACTGATCAGCAGTGGCAAAGTGCCCAAAACATCTATACCAGTAAAAACGACATCCAGCATAGCATCAAAAATAAAGGAGGTAGAGGCAAAAAGTCAGGGGTAACCACGCCAAAAGATGCCAGGTCTAACAGGCACTATCTATGCAGATATGCAATCACTAAGGTATAACTCATGTAGTTATATAATCACCCAGGCACTACTGTTGCACTCCTTCAAACACGAGGCACTATCTTTCTACTTTTGCAATCACTCTGCCAATAGTTCTGCTGTTATGAAATCCCCCAGACACTACTTTTGGAATCTTACATTAACTCAGGCTCTACCTCAGTAGTCCTGCAATTACCCAGGAAGTACCCAAGCTCCTATAAAATCACCCAGTCACTTGCTATGTAGTCATGCAAATCCCCAGACATTATCCCTGCAGTTATGCAATCGCCAAGGTGTTACCCATGTAGTGCTTTAATCCCTTTGTACTCTTTCAATCACATATGCACTTTTCTTGTACTTATGTAATCACTCAATCAGTACTCATGGACTTTTAAAATAACCCAGTCACTACCTTTGCAGTCCTGTAATCAGTCAGGCAGCATCTTAGTAGTTCAGTAATCACCCAGGCGGTACTCATGAACTTATAAATTCACCGACTCACTTGCTATGTGCTTCAGTAATCCTCAAGAAATTAGCCTTGCAAGCATGTAATTATCCAGGTTCTAGTTGTGTACTTTCCCTACAGTGATGCAATCATGCAGGCTGTACCTATGCAGTCATGTAATAACCCATACACTACCCTTACATTCGTAGAATCACCCATGTCCTTCTCTTGCATTCATCTATTCATCTAGGCAGTAATCAATGACTTTGTACACTTATCCATGCAGTCAATGTGTATATTTGCACTCATGTAATTAGCTAGTCACTATCCATCTTCTTTTGCAATTATCCTTTGACTACTCTTGCACTCATATAATCATCCAAGCACTACCTACGGTGTAATGGAATCACTCAGGCAGATCTAGTACATGTTTCAGTTTTTAGGTTTTACTATATTTCTGAAATATTGTATACATATTTCTTTTAGATATCATGATGATTTGGAAAGGTAGACACATATGTATGCATGCTTTTAACAATATGAGGAGACTTATAGTTGAGTCATGTAACAGTGTGCTACTTTATATTTGGCTAGGCGCAACAGTAATGCAGTCATAAAAACACCCAAGTAATGGAAGTGGATCATTTTTTTTCGATCAAGTTTGGAGTTGCGACTCCAGCATGGCGCTCAGCCCCGCCCCCTGTGTAACATCTCGCTAGATTCGCGAATTCACCTTAAATAAATAATTGAGTAGTATATAATATAGAAGGTAGTGTTGTGTTTGTGAATTTGATTTAAAGAGGTATTGTGCTTGAAGTTAATGACAATATTTCAATTGATAGAGTTGTTAAAAATATATAAAATTAAAAATAAATATTTAAAGTTGAAAAATGTGTTGTAGTACATTTGTTTTGTGAATTTGCGCTGGGTGCTTAAATCCCCGCCAAAAAAATATGTATGTGTTAAAAAAATGTATAATCAGTATTGTGTTATAGGGTGGCTCTAAAAAGAGCCCTTGTTCTCATTGTGACTTTGTTGTAGCCACATGTAAGTGCCGATGCAGAGCTTTAAGTTGTTGAGAAAGACTCTGTTTCCCTGATCTGTGAAATGTACTCCATTACTCCTGTAGATGCCATCCATATCAAAACGTAGATTTTTGTTATATATGGAGCCCATGCCATGGTCTCTGAGGTAAGCAGAAACAGCTTTATTGACATTTTTTCTACCTTTCTCAATCTGTGAACAGAATTGATTTGACCACTTCCATTTCTGTCTTTGGCATAATTGGGAGTATACAAATACAGTTTGAGGTAAAAGCAACAGCAATTGTGCAAAGGTGTCCATCATTAGCATTTCCAGACCTACCCCAGTCAATGTGCCTAGGTCATTGCCACCACAGTGCACAATCATGTGGCCAGGGGGTTGGAGATGCAAAAAGGTTTTAACCAAGGGCATCCATTGGGGCCACTTTAATCCTCCCTGTGCAATCCATTTAATATTCACATTTTGTAAAGCTAGGTCTTTGTCAATACCTCTGCGTTCAGCATACCTTTTGCACCAGAAAACATAGCTGTGCCCAACAACCCACACTGTAAGCATCTTGAAGGGATATCTGGAAGTACTGAAAAGGTGCCTGTAGCTGAGGTAGTCAGTTGGTCGAATGATAGGTATGTAAAATGGTGGACAAGATGCTGTTTTTTTTAAAGTAGAGAATTGATTGGCTGTTTAAGAACATTGTACATTCAAAAATAGGATGCACTTTACTTTTTAAAAAGCATGTTTCCTATTGGTTTGTAAAAATGTTTGAAAGGTACAATAGAAAGGATAAGATCATATTTTGCAAACTCAACCACATCTGCTGTTTGCATTTGCAACATTGTGTGGTGAACTTGAAAATATGGTGAACTTGTGACCTGTCAGTTAAGTTGCATGTTCCATGAACTGTTATTATGGAAACTGGTATTAAGCAGAATGGGGGAAGGGTTGGAATTTAACTGTGGATTTAAAATGTGAAAGTGTAATTATCTACTGGCGGTCGCCAGTAGATAGTTATAGTTAGGACCGTGTTTCCATAGGAAATCCGCAACATTCTATTTGGAATAACTTTGGCGCCGGTTGACGAATCCTCGTGAAATTTTAAAAATAGTTGGGGCGCTCCGCTCCGCTCCTACCCTGAAAGTCTCGGGAGGATTCGTCAAGCGGGGGCTGAGAAAAAAGGGGGGTCCCAAAACGTGTTTTCCCCATGCAATTTTCCATAGGGACCTTTAGTCCAAGAGACAGCCCAAACGGCTGAACAGAATTACTTGAAATTTGGCAGAGAGGTAGTCCTCAGCTCAGGGATGTGCCTTTTGCATATATGGAGTCAATCTGTTCAGTAGTTCCTGAGAAAATTGCAGTTAAAAGCACATACATATTTATAGCCGCGCACCGTGCGAGCACCGTGCACGCACCGTGCGAGCACCCTAACGTGCGCAAGCGTAATTCTGATTGGTGGTTACATGTTAGTCAACGTTCGAATCGGTCAAAATCAGGAAGTGTCAGCCGCCATTTTGTTTGTTTTCAGTGCAAGAGTGAAAAAGGAAGGTGGTCAACGTGAAAAGGGGGCAGGGTAGAGAGTTCCTGACCCCCTAGCCTTTGTCAGGGGGTCCCTGAAGGACCCCGAAGGCAAAAAAAAACATTTTAATTTTTTTTTTTTAAATCGCGTGGGTGCGCGCACCGTGCGCGCATGGTGAAAACCCCCCCCCAAAAAAAAATAATAATAATACATACATAACTTAGCATTTAAAAAAACGTACAAATTCACTGAAAAAACCATAGGTTTCACACACGTTATAGTTAGGAAATAGCATTTAAAAAACCTTGCAAATTCACTTAAAAAACCATAGGTTTCACACATGTTATAGTTAGGTGGATATTTCACTCGTAAAAAAACAATGAAATTCCCCCGTTATAGTTACTCGCGCGAGCGCCACTCTATCACAAGGATGATGTCATCAGTGATGTCAAGAGTGATGCCACTGACCATGTCATGAGTAATGTAATATGTGACGTCATCAGCTGTGGATTGCGGGCGCGCGAGTTATAGTTATCTGAAGTAACTATAACGGGGGAATTTCATTGGTTTTTTACGAGTGAAATATCCACCTAACTATAACATGTGTGAAACCTATGTTTTTTAAGTGAATATATATATATATATATACATATATATATGTATATATATGTAATATATGTATATATACGTTATTACAGTGACATTTCCCAAGTCAGTACTATCTTTAGAAGTGGTTTGTTATTAAAAATCAGTGTTAAATGAATATGTTATATCTTTTTTAGCTCCCGGATGAATTTGCGACTCCATCGCGGTGGTGCACGTTGGAGTCGCGACTTCCAAAAAAATGTAGAAACAGTTTGGGCACTTTTAGAAGTCAGTTGCTAAGGGTTAATATGTGTAACCAATAAAAATGTGTTTTACAATTTGGAAAAATCTAGGAAGCAATGTGACTTTGCCATTACTGGTTTTACCTTGCTGAGTCTGGTGCATTATATTAATTGTGCGCAAAAGAAAATCCTGTAAGAGTTTGAAATATTTTTAATTCTTCAAATCTATTTGGAATGTGAGTTATACCTTTGTGAGGTTTACTTTTAAACTTTAAGAATTATTAAAAAACTGTGTTGTTTGAAATATATTATTAAATGTAAAGATGTGCATTGTAGTTTGTTTAAAAAAGAAGCTGTATAGTAATATGTGTATTTTGCAAAAGGAATTACTGATTTTCAAATAAGGTGTTGTTAATTAGACTTCTTTTTTCTAGTCTGTACAAAGGTATAGTTGAACGATGCCACATAATTTTAGATAGTTTGGTGAAGATGCAGCACAAATGTGTAGTTTGAAAGTTGTTTATATATGGTTTTATTAATTAGGGTTCTTTTTTCTAGTCTGTACCAAGGTATAGTTAAATGATGCCGCATAATTTTAGATAGAATGGCGAAGATGCATCACAAAATTGTGCTTTGAAGGATGCTCACATAAGGTAATATTAATTAGGCTTCTTTTTTTCTAGTCTGTACAAAGGTATAGTTGAATGATGCCACATAATTTTAGATCGAAAGGTGAAGATGCAGATAAAAGTGTGGTTTGAAAGTTGCTCATATAAGGTGTTGTTAATTAGCCTTCTTTTTTTAAGTCTGTAGAAAGGTATAGTTGAATGATGCTGCAAAAGTTTAGATAGAATGGTGAAGATGTAGCTCAAAGGTAATCCACCAGATATTACCCTTGCAGGCATTTTGCACTTATCTATTCACCTAGGTAATACGTAATGACTCATCTATGTCTTCAGATGGTATTTATACACTTATCTGTGCACTCAATGTCTATGTCTGCACTTATGCAAGTAACCAATCACTTTTAGTATTCTATTGCAATTATCCAGTGACTATCTTTGCACTCATACAATCACACAAGCATTACCCATGGAGTTATGCAATAACTCAAGCAGATCTATTATATGCCTCAGTTACTAGCTTTCACTATATTCCAGAAATATTGTATACATGTTTGTTTTAGATATTATGATGATTTGAAAATGTACAGATATATGTATGTGTGTGTTTAACAATAAGGAGAGACTTATAGATGAGTCATGTAATAGTCTGCTGTTATATATTTGGCTAGGCCCAATAGCCAAGTACTCATTATGCACTCTTACAATGATGCAGGCACTATACATGCAGTACTGTAATCAATCAGCCTCTGCTGTTGCACTGATGCAATCATTTAGGCACTATCTATGCAGTTATGCAATCACTAGGGTATAATTCATATAGTTATATAATCACCCAGGCAGTGCTGTTGCACTCCTTGAATCACAGAGGCATTATCTTTCTACTCTTTTATTCACTCAGCCAGTAGTTTTGCTGTTATATAATCACCCAGGCACTACTTTTGGAGTCTTTTATTTACTCAGGCTCTACCTCAGTACCCATGAACTTATAAAATCACCCAGTCACTTGCTATGTAATCATTTAAACCCCCAGACAATATCCCTGCAGTTATGCAATCACCAAGGTGTTACCCATGTACTTTTTTACTCCCCTTGTACTCTTTCAATCACATATGCACTTTTCTTGTACTTATGTAATCACTCATGTAGTTTTAAAATCACCCATTCACTACCTTTGCACTCCTGTAATCAGTCAGGCAGCATCTTAATTGTTCAGTAAGCATCCAGGCGGTATTCATGAACTTATAAAATCATCCACTCACTTCCTATGTACTTCAGTAATCCTCCAAAAACTAGCCTTGCAAGCATGTAATTATCCAGAGTCTAGTTATGTATTTTCCCTACAGTCATGCAATAATGCAGGCTGTACCTTTGCAGACATGTAATAACCTATACACTACCCTTACAGTAGTAGAATCACCCATGCCCTTCTTTTGCATTCATCTATTCTCCTAGGCAGTATTCAATGACTCATCGATCCCTTCAGGTGCTATTTATACACTTATCCACGCAGTCAATGTGTATGTTTGCACTCATGCAATTAGCTAGTCGCTATCCATCTTCTCCTGCAATTATCCAGTGACTACCCTTGCACTCGTACAATCATCCAAGCACTACCTACTGATTTTTCGAATCATTCAGGGAGATCTAGTACATGTTTCAGTTTCTAGGTTTTACTATATTTCAGAAATATTATATACATATTTCTTTTAGATATCATGAGGATTTGGAAAGGTAGACACATATGTATGCCTGCTTTTAAAACTATTGGGAGACTTATAGTTGATTCATGTAAAAATGTGCTGCTTTATATTTGGCTAGGCCCCACTGTCATGCAGTTATAAAAACACCCAAGTACTCACCATGCAGTCTTCCAATGATGCAGGCACTACATATGCAGCACTGGAATCACTCAACCATTGCTGTTGCACTTATGAAATCATTTAGGCACTGTTAGATCTGGGGGTCTCCACTTGGCAGGGTAGGTACCACTGTCCAAGTAGGGACCCTTGCTTCTAGTCAAGGAAAGGGGGATACACTGTTGAGATAACCCCTGCTCACCCTCTAGGTAGCTTGGCCTGAGCAGTCTAGGCTATCAAAGGCAATGTGAAAAGTATTTGTACCAACACTCACAGCAACACAGTGAAAACACCACAGTTTTAGAAAAATAAGGTATCTTTACTAAAAACTTCACAAGACCAAATACTACAGAAAAACCACCATACAATTAAAAAGGTTACTTTAAAGATAGTTCAAGAGTTTGTAGAAAGTACTCCAGGGTGTAAAAATCAGTGTCCTGCACAATGCGACTCTCAATGCACAAAATGCGATACTCTCGTGCCCAACAGTACCTGTCGTTGCGCTAAGGTTCCCAAAAGCTATAACAATGAAGATGGCAAAGGCAATGCGATACTCCTGAGACCTTGGGGAGGCTTTGCAGCAGCCCTGCTTCACGCAGCATAGGTGGATGCGCCGGCTCCGATCTGTAGGGGGGGATGCGATGACTTTGGCTTTCGTTGCGTAGGTTTCATAAGGGAAAGCTTGACGCACAGGTACGGTGCGACGCACTTCGATGGGGCGCGAAGCATGGCGTTGACTTCTGGCGCCGCAACCCTCAATGCGCCATGAAACGGGACTCTGCGTCGACGCACGCAGCAACTGGATACTTTCACGCACCGGCAGTGGTGCGGCCCGCAAACTGGTTCTGCGGCGACCTTCTCAGTGTCAGGAATCTTCACGCACCGGGATGATGCTCGACGCACTCGGCGATGCGGGGACTCCGGGTGCTGTGATGACGCTGCGATGAAATTCTTCTCGCACTCTCGATCTTGCGACTCGCAACCGGATGATGCAACCCTCAAATGGATGATGCGATGGGTACCAGTTACTCTTGTTAACGCTTTCTGCTTTCCAGCTCCCAAACACAGCAAAACGACCTCCTGAGGCCCCAAGACTAGGCAAGCACTCCAAGGCAGGTCAGAACTCCCTCAGCAGAGTTCCAGGGGAGCTGGTGGTGAAGTCCTTTTGTTCCTGGCACTTCTTAACAGGGATCCAGCTCTCCTCAGGCCCTTGGAGATCAGAATTTAAAGAAGGGGACACAGCAGAGTCCTTCCCCTCTCCTTGGCAGCAAAGCAAAACAGCAAGCAGGCAGTCTTCTCCTCTTCAGTTCCTTCCAGCTTTCTCCATGGCAGAGGTTCCTTCTTAGTTCCACAGTGATCTAAAGTTTAGGTGTCTGGGGTCCTCTTCTTATACCCCTCCAAGTCTTTGTCTCTCTTTGTTTCAGTGGGGGGATTCCCCTGCTGAAACCGGTTCCTGGGTGTGCTCTGCCCTGGAGCACCTGGTTCCTTTCAGAGTGAGGGCAGGGTCGTTAAACGCTCAGCAGGAGGTGGAACCTTCTTTGTGCTGGCAGAGGCAGAGTTCTCAGCCTGGCCAGCAGGGGATGGAGCCGGCATTGTGCTGGCAGAGGTAGCCCTATTCAAAACCCAGGGGCTACTCCTCCCACCCATCTAGAGCAGATCTCCCTCTTCACCCTGCTGCTGACTCATCCAGACTCCTGGAGCCACCTAGCCCATCACATGACACCAGTCAGCCAATCTGCACACAGGCACACAGGAAGGTTAAACAGGAGAATAGCTACTTTCGAAAAAGTACTATTCTCACACAGTGAATTTAAAAACCATCTTTCTAAAAAGATGTATAATTAAATTCTGAACACAAAGATACCAAACTTGGATTTTCTATCTTGCCTTTAGGGGAGGATAGGCTTGTAAACAGCCTCCCCCATTCTGTCCTATGGGCAAGATAGCCTCTCAGCAGTGAAAAATGACAATGGCTGTAGTTCACTGCCAGGGCATGTTACACACCTCAGTACATGCCCTACCTTTCAGATACACTGCACCCAGCCCAGGGGGGTACCTAGGGCCACCATAGGGATGCCTTACATGTACAGAAAGGGAATGATAAGGCCTGGTCAGTGGTTGCACTGGCCAGGTCGACATGGCAGCCCTGGACTGCACATAGGCACTGCAAGCAGGCCTAAGACGTCATTTTAGCGCTACTCCTGTGGGTGGCTCTATCAGTGCTGCAGCCCACTAGTAGCATTTGTACTACCAGCCCTGGCACTCTCAGTACACTTTACTAGGGCCTTGCAGGTAGAAAAAATATGCCAAACATGTATAGCCAATTACATCACAATTTCCCTAGGGAGCACTTGCACTTTGACACTGATCAGCAGTGGCAAAGTGCCCAAAACATCTATACCAGTAAAAACGACATCCAGCATAGCATCAAAAATAAAGGAGGTAGAGGCAAAAAGTCAGGGGTAACCACGCCAAAAGATGCCAGGTCTAACAGGCACTATCTATGCAGATATGCAATCACTAAGGTATAACTCATGTAGTTATATAATCACCCAGGCACTACTGTTGCACTCCTTCAAACACGAGGCACTATCTTTCTACTTTTGCAATCACTCTGCCAATAGTTCTGCTGTTATGAAATCCCCCAGACACTACTTTTGGAATCTTACATTAACTCAGGCTCTACCTCAGTAGTCCTGCAATTACCCAGGAAGTACCCAAGCTCCTATAAAATCACCCAGTCACTTGCTATGTAGTCATGCAAATCCCCAGACATTATCCCTGCAGTTATGCAATCGCCAAGGTGTTACCCATGTAGTGCTTTAATCCCTTTGTACTCTTTCAATCACATATGCACTTTTCTTGTACTTATGTAATCACTCAATCAGTACTCATGGACTTTTAAAATAACCCAGTCACTACCTTTGCAGTCCTGTAATCAGTCAGGCAGCATCTTAGTAGTTCAGTAATCACCCAGGCGGTACTCATGAACTTATAAATTCACCGACTCACTTGCTATGTGCTTCAGTAATCCTCAAGAAATTAGCCTTGCAAGCATGTAATTATCCAGGTTCTAGTTGTGTACTTTCCCTACAGTGATGCAATCATGCAGGCTGTACCTATGCAGTCATGTAATAACCCATACACTACCCTTACATTCGTAGAATCACCCATGTCCTTCTCTTGCATTCATCTATTCATCTAGGCAGTAATCAATGACTTTGTACACTTATCCATGCAGTCAATGTGTATATTTGCACTCATGTAATTAGCTAGTCACTATCCATCTTCTTTTGCAATTATCCTTTGACTACTCTTGCACTCATATAATCATCCAAGCACTACCTACGGTGTAATGGAATCACTCAGGCAGATCTAGTACATGTTTCAGTTTTTAGGTTTTACTATATTTCTGAAATATTATATACATATTTCTTTTAGATATCATGATGATTTGGAAAGGTAGACACATATGTATGCATGCTTTTAACAATATGAGGAGACTTATAGTTGAGTCATGTAACAGTGTGCTACTTTATATTTGGCTAGGCGCAACAGTAATGCAGTCATAAAAACACCCAAGTACTTGCCATGCAGTCTTCCAATGATGCAGGCACTACATATGCAGTGCTGTAATCACTCAGTCATTGCTGTTGCACTGATGAAATCATTTAGGCACTATCTATGCAGTTATGCAATCAATAAGGTATAACTCATGTAGTTATATAATTACCCAGGCACTACTGTTGCACTCCTTC
Source organism: Triturus cristatus (assembly GCF_964204655.1). Taxonomy (NCBI): domain Eukaryota; kingdom Metazoa; phylum Chordata; class Amphibia; order Caudata; family Salamandridae; genus Triturus; species Triturus cristatus. Next base: position 1,079,915,343 of record NC_140592.1, on the reverse strand, counting down.
AATCACGGAGGCGCTATCTTTGTACTCTTGTAATCACTCAGCCAGTAGTTATGCTGTTATGAAATCACCCAGACACTACTTTTGGAGTCTTTTATTTACTCAGACTCTACCTCAGTAGTCCTGCAATTACCCAAGAAGTACCCATGCTCTTATAAAATCACCCAGTCACTTGCTATGTAGTCATGTAAATCCCCAGACATTATCCCTGTAGTTATGCAATTGCCAAGGTGTTACCCATGTAATCCTTTAATCCCTTTGTACTCTTTCAATCACACACGCACTTTTCTTGTACTTATGTAATCACTCAATCAGTACTCATGTAGTTTTAAAATAACCCAGTCACTACATTTGCAGTCCTGTAAATAGTCAGGCAGCATCTTAATAGTATCCAGGCGGTACTCATGAACTTATAAAATCATCCACTCACTTGCAATGTACTGAAGTAATCCTCCAGAAATTAGCCTTGCAAGCATGTCATTATCCAGGGTCTAGTTATTTACTTTCCCTACAGTCATGCAATCAAGCAGGCTGTACCTATGCAGTCATAAAATATCCTACACACCAGCCGCGGTCGGTAGTAGGAGTTCCTGCAGGGCGGTGATGTGGGGAGGGGCAGGGTGGGGGGTAGTAAACTATGGATTACGGAGGTTTACAGGTAAGTAAACATATAAATTAATAAAGCGAATTTCGTTGCATGCACTGCATCCCCAAATGCGATGCAGTGCACGCAACGAAATTCGTTTTATTAATTTATATGTTTACTTACCTGTAAACCTCCGTAATCCATAGTTTACTACCCCCCACCCGCCCCTCCCCCTCCCCACGTCACCGCCCTGCAGGAACTCCTGCTACCGACCGCGGCTGCTACACACTACCCTTACAGTTGTAGAATCACCCCTGCCCTTCTCTTGCATTCATCTATTCACCTAGGCAGTGCTCAATGACTTATCGATCCCTTCAGGTGCTATTTATACACGTATCCATGCAGTCAATGTGTATGTTTGCACTAATTCAATTAGCTAGTCACTAGTTACTATGCATCTAATTCTTCAATTATCCAGTCACTACCCTTGCACTCATACAATCACCCAGGCACTACCTACAGCGTTTTGGAATCACTCAGGCATATCTAGTACATGTCTCAGTTTCTAGGTTTTACTATATTTTAGAAATATTGTATATATATTTATTTTAAATATCATCATGATTTGAAAACGTAGAGATATATGTATCCATGCTTTTAACAATATGGGGAGAATCACTGTGAAGCACTTGTGAACCTAGTCAGAGGTATGAGCAGGCCCACTGGAATTGTACGTGTGTTTGGCTGCACCAACTTTTGTATAATTGTACATTATCTGCATTAGACACAACATTCATCATCTGTATTCTAATCTGCATATTTGAACAAAAAAGCCTTGTTTCTTGCTCAAATGGTCAAACGTTAACTAAAATGCAGTGACAAGTGTTAGAACGTGGTGGAAGGCCCTTTGGAAACCTAGAATGGTCATCTATTACTTGTTGCTAAATGCTGGTGTTAAATTATTACTAATTGTGTGCAAGCCACTGATGCTTCCCTCTGTGTCTCTGTTGCCTCTTTCTGCACTCATGTTACTTCTTTATCCACGTTTGTTTCTTTTTCTGCACTTCTCTTCTCTCATTCTGCAATCCTTTTCTACTTTCTGTACCTCACTTGCCTGTTTCCGCACCTCAAATGTCTTTTTCTGCAGTTCTTTTGTCTCCTTCTGCATTTCACGTGCCTCTTTCTGTAACTCTCTTGCCTCTTTCTGCACCTCAATTCCCTCTTTCTGTGCCTCACTTGCTTCTTTCTGCATCCCTTTTAACTGTTTCAGCACCCCTGTCCCTCTTTGTGGAACTCTCTTGCCTCTTTCTACACCTCTCTTCCCTGTTTCTGCTCCACTTTTGCCTCTTTCTGTACCTCTGTTCCTTGTTTGTTCACCTGTCTTGTCTGTTTCTGCACCCTTTGTGCGTCTTTCACAACCTCTGTTGCTTCTTTCTGCAGTTCTGTTCGTCTTTCTGCATCTCTTCTGCCTCTTTCTGTAACCCTCTTGACTCATTCTGCACATCTCCTACCCGTTTCTGCACTCCTGTTGTCTCTTTTTACAGCTCTGTTGGTTCTTTCTGCACCTCTCTTGCTTAGTTCTGCACCTCTCTTGCCTTTTTATGTACCCCTTTTGCCTCTTTGTACACCTATGTTAGTTCTTTCTGCACTGCTCTGGCTTCTTCCTGCACCTTTGTTTTAAATTTTCCATCCCTCTTCCCTTTTTCCTTACCCCTCTTACCTCTTTCTGCACCTCTCTTGCTTTACTCTGCCCACCTGTTCCCTCTTTCTGTACCTCTTTTGCCTGTTTCTGTAAATCTCTTGCCTCTTTCTGCAGTTCTCTTGCCTCTTTCTGTACCTCATTTGCCTCTTTTTGCACCTTTGTTGCTTCTTTTGCTTTACAGTTGCTTCTTTCTGCACCTCTTTTGCAAATGTCTGCACCCATGCAGTCTTACAATAATGCAGGCACTAGATAATTACTGCTGCATTTGTTTTTTCTGCACCCCTCGTCACTTATTTTGCAGCTCATGTGTAAGCCTGGGCAAAGCACTATGCTACGCAAGAGTAGTTTGCAAAATTTGCGCTACTTCGCATTGTGCAAATTGCACGTAGCACAGTGCAAACACACGTAGCATAGCATAGCATAGTGCAGCGGTCATTTTTTGCTTGCTCGCAGTCCTCAATGTCAAGTTGGCGACCGCGAGCAAGCAAAATGACATCCCGGCGAGACTTTTTCCTCATTCGCGATCAGCAACCTCAACTTGCCGATCGTGAGCATGGAAAATAAACCTCCCAGCGAGCTTCTCAACACGGGGAGGTCAGGTTTCTCATTGCGAGTGGTTGTGTATGCTCGCGACTGATCGCGATGAGAAACTACCAGTCCGCGTTGAGAAAGCTGTCGCTCGAGTAGAAATCTACTTGAGCGTCAAAAAACGACCACTTGCACTGTGCAAGATGCAGTTTGCACTGATTGCACAGTGCCGACAAGCATCCAGCACTGTGCAATCAGTGCGAACAGCATTTTGCACAGTGCACTACGCAGTTCACGTAGCTACGCGTAACTCGCGTAGTACGAAGTGCATTTCGCGTAGCTACGCGTAGCGCTACTTCGCAAACTGCGCCCAGGGTTACTGTGTAATTGTGACCATATTCCGAAAACCATTTATGCATTGGTTTGTAGCTTGTAAATGGAAGGTATTTCTTATGTAATATATAAAAATATTTCTATATAATTATTTTGATGGTATTACATTATTTTAAACATTCTTTGTTTCAGATATTCTTCATTATTATTAAGAAAGATTTACCATGAGAAAAAAAAATAAAAGAGAAAGCAGGAAAATAAACAGTACTATTTAAAGAAAAGGCAAAAGCAGGAATTAGATGAACTACAACATTTGGCAAAAAAGAAAAAGTCTTGCGGTAAGAGAACAAAATAATTTATTAAAAAACTTTCAAGGACTGAAAAGGGTTTTGAAAATGCTGAAAATAGAAATAATACTTTTAAAACGAAGAAAAATTAAATGAAAAAAGGACAAATTAATGGGAATTCAGAAAATGAGAAAACAGTTTAAGTTGGAAGAAGGATGAAAGAATATCACAATATTAGAAAACGTATGTATAAAATTAGAGTAGTACAAAATGTATTGAGAGATTGCAAGAAATATAAAAAAAGATCTGCATTTTATAAAAAGAAACAAGAGATTGAAAGTATAGTGGAAAAGGGTTTTGAATTGAAAAGAAGATTGTTTATATTAGTTCTGAAAAGAATGCAAACTTTAGATAAACCAATGCATTCTATGACGTACAAAAGTAAAAGGAAAAGATAAATAAACAGAAGTAACTTTTAGAATTATTTGGGGGGTGAATGGAAGCACAGTTCTAGTTCAGAAACTTTTTTTAATGAAGAGAGCTATTTTCAAAGCAATACATTAGTTCACGCAGTTGATACCAGTGGTCGTGCTTATGAAGTTAAGATTGGTTGGGCAATTGAAAAAGAAAAGATGGTTCCTAGAAATGTGGAAGAAATGATACCTGAAGAAGTTTAAGGGAGACGTACACAAGATCCAGTGTATACGTGGGATTGTAGCAGTATTTGTAGTATACAACAGGAGTCTATTGATATTTTATGAAATTTCTTACAAGAGTATACTGAAAAAAGTGTTAAACAAAAGATTAAGATGTTGCAAGGACTAGATCCTTGTAAAGTGAAAAAAAATACTGGTTTGCAAGGAAATTCTCTAGCTTGTCTTTCTAGAAAAGTGTGTTAAAGTGTTTTTTATCATTTGAGAATTTTAGCAGTACATAACTCTGCAATGCGGAAGGTAGTAAGAAGATTGTACTATGTAAAAAGTCCTGCTTAATTTGTAAGTGAACTTCACACTGCTATTTTGCATGGGTCAGTATCAGATGTAAAAAAAGTTTGTGATGATATAGAGTTTTGTTTCTTTGGTACTGGAGAAGAGTGTACACAAAGTGAGAGTTTGATACGTGTAGGTGTTGAAGAGGAGGTGGAAGATAAAACTACTGAGAAGTTTGTAGAAGAAATTACAAAGTTTAAGGTAATTTGTTCTGAATAACCAAACTATGTTTGTATTTGTTGTCAACTTATTCGCTATAGAAATCAAACTAGGAATGTTGATCTGTATTTAAAAAGTGAAAAGGAAAACAATGGTAAGTGGAAGGAATTTGGTGCTTATTTGTTGGTGGAAGGTGTTTTTGAGTTGGGTGGTGATCAACCTATTTGTAAGTATTGTTACAGCGAACTAGAAGAAAACAAAATGCCAGCCAGAGCTGTACGTAATAACCTAGAGTTGGTATCTGTTCCTCCAGAACTGGTAGATTTAAATACATGTGAGTCCATTCTAATTCAATCTGTACACCCATTTCAGGCTATAGTTCGTATGGAGCCTAAAACAGGTAAGCTGCCTCCATCAGATTTACAAAGAGGATTAAAAAGAAGAGTTCTGTATTTACCTTTAGATTTACGGAAAAATATTGAAACTATTGGCAGAGAGAGAGAGGAAACTGAACCTGTAGTTATTCTAGTTAATGGTGTTCCAACAGAGAGTCGGAAAATATGGCAAGAGTTAGTAGACATCAGCAAAGTTTAAAAGTCTACGTTATATCTCATAAAAACAATCTTTGTTACAAAAATGTATATCTGGAAGAAGAAGAAATAGTTTTAGGAGATGAAAGCAAAATTTTAAGTGGCCAAATCGAAAAAGTGGACATCTCCAGGAGTGAAGACATTTTTGAACAGTATAGTGTACATCCTTTACATTCAAAGGAAGTGATTGTAAATACTATTGAATTATTCCAAATGAAGAAAGTGAAGGGAACTCCTGTGAGTGTTTGGGAAAGACGTTTAGAAGCCCGTTGTTTTCCACAGCTCTTCCCCACTGGAAAGAGTGGAGGATATGATGAAAGACCTGTGCAAATTCCAGCTTCAGAATATCGTTCAACAAGATTGTACTCAGAAGATCCAAGATTTCGACAATGTATGCCATATATATTTCATCTTTTGTTTGAAAGGGACTTGTCTGGACTTTCATATGCAGTGAACCACATATTAAAAACAGGAGTTCATCTTCAACATGTTTCTGCAAAGGAATTCATGGACAAAGTACAACAAAGTGACAATCATTTAGAATCTCAATTAATTCATTTGATGGCATGTCAACGTGGTACTAATGAGTATTGGTATTGTCATCACGGAGAACTTAAATGTATGTTAAGGAACTTAGGAACCCCTACATGGTTTGTTACGTTAATCTATGCTGAATATGCATGGGACGATTTACTTTAATTTCTACGATAAGCAAATTCAAATATTAAAAACATTGAACTCAAGACGGCTGGAGAACTGTGTTCATTGGATCCTGTAAATGTGTGCAGATATTTTAATCATAGGTTTCAAGCTATGATGTCTTTTATCTGCAATAAAAAAGAACCCACCTCTTGGAAAAGTTATTGATTTCTTTTGGGGAAAGGAGTACCAAGCCAAAGGTGCTCCTCATATGCATATGCTATTATGGATAAAGGATGCACCTACATTTGGAACTCATTATGATGAGACTGTTTTATCTTCCACTGAAGACTATGTTACATGTGGTATTCCAAAAACAGGAGAAAAAAATACCTTAAGACAGCAAGGTGTACGGCTTCAAACTCATCGATGTGGGAAATATTGTCGAAGGAAATACAAGTCAAAGAATTATTTTTATACAAAATGTCGTTTTGGATTCCCACGTCCTGTAATTTCCAAAGGAAGAGTCAACAGTTTCATGTTAGCAGTGAGGCATACTACAACTCGAAAATCTCCAAAGAATACTTACAATATAACAAGAAGTGAACATTCAAAGTATATTAATGTTACAGTCCAGTGATTTTGACAATGTGAAATGCAAATATGGATATCCAGTATGTTGCAGATTATTCGATTGCTGTTGCTCACTATGTTACGTCATACATAACAAAATCTGAAAAGACGGAGTTGAAAGAAATGTGGGAAGAAATTTCACAAGAGAAGAATCTTAGTAACAAATTGTACAGCTTTAGTTTGAAGATGCTTTCCCATTGAGAGATTGGATCCTACGAATGTTTGGATCAGTTGACATCTGCAAGTTTATAAAGTCAAGAGGAACTATTTGGGTAAGTCTAGGTCTTGCTGCAACACAAAATCGAGTATTGAAATCTGTATAAAAAATTGAATACTTAGCATTAAAAGAATCGGAATGTACAGATATTGTTAAAACAAACACGTTGGATACATACTATCCTAAAAGAAGTCCACATCTGGAAAACATATGTCTCTATGAAGTACTGCAATATTACAGCTTTAATAGAAATATTACAGAAAATATAAATGAAGAAAAATATGCAGTCATTGGATCTGATGGATGTTTGGTAAAACATGGCAAAGGAAATCTCATTAATCACAGGAATCTCAGTTGTGATACAGCAGATAAAAGGGAATTTTTCTATTTAGCACTTCTGCAACTCTTCATGCCTTGGCGTACTGAACTGGAAATACTTCGAGATTTTGAGTGCTATGAAGATTCTTTTAATGCATGTAAAGATATCATTGAATGTACAGGTTTTCCAAATTATCTACAAATGTTGAATGAAGAGATTGAACAAGAAACTACTATTGCAGCTGAAATTGCTAGGGACAGTTCTCAAGATAGTCAATGTTCTGCTCCACTGAGTCAAGATCCACTGGGAGAACCAATTCTAGAAAATGAAGCAGCAATAGCCATGAGTGAAGCAGAAACGGAAATGCAACAAGCACAACAGGATATTATGGAGATGGGAAACTTGAAAGAGCAACTAAATATGGAACAGAAAGAAATATATCAGCAAGTTACACAACAGATAGACCATGGTTTACTTCATGAAAAAAGATTGCAACTGCACATCATTTAAACCTATTCGAATGTATATCTGTGTTCAAGCTGATACAGGAAAAAGTTTCGTAATTAAAGTTTTGACAAGTTATCTACAGAAAACCACATTTATTTTGTGTTGTAACTGCTCCAACTGGGTTAACAGCACACAACATTAAAGGGATTACATTACATCATTTACTGATGCTACCAGTTGAACATGAAAATAAGTTGGAATATCACAAGCTATCTGGAGAAGCTTGTTATGAAGTTTCAAGAGTACTAAAGAAAATGAAACTTCTGATAATTGATGAGGTGAGCATGGTCTCAAACTTAATGCTTGCTTTTGTACATTTAATAATGCAGCAAATTTTATAAACAGATTATGATGTTTTATTTGGAGGAAGACATGTAATTATATTCAGCGACCAACTACAACTTACTCCTTGTAAAAGGAAAACCATTTTTAAAACACTTTTGCATGAAGACACCAGGAAATCTTTGGGAAGTATTGGAAATGTTAACATTTGGTCTCATTTTCAATATAAATAACTTATTAAGTATATGCGACAAGCAAGTGATGAACATTATGGAAGCATCCTTCAAGATATAAGAATTGGTGTTTTGACAAAACACAGTAAAGCTTTGCAGTCGGCTACTTACAAACTTGTTTCCAAATGAAAATGTTGCTCCTGAAATAATATACAAAAAAATTGGAGAAAACAAATCTATAATTTGCCTAATGCCAACACTGCAAGAGTGTTCTACATTCAATCAAGAACTTTTGAAGCTGGAAAAACAACAAATAATGAAAATGGAAGCCATTAATAAAATAGAACACAATGGAATTTCTATTATTTTGTCAGAAAAATTAAAATCAAAATTTAATTCTTTGGAAAAGTCTATATCTATGGCTGCTGGTTTAGAAAAAAGAATTTATATGTATGTGAAAAACTTTTACGGCGTAATTTGGATGTAGAGAAAGGTTTAGTAAATGGAGCAATGGGGAAAGTTGTTGCTTTTGTTAATTATCCAAATAGAGATGAAATTGAATTTTTGAAGATTAAATTTGATCAGATTGAAGAGGTAAAACAGATTGGAAATTGTGCTGTTCGTTTTTTGCTTGTTACAGACTTGTATGTTCGTAGAAAACAGTTTCCTCTTTCTTTAGCATATGCGGTGACCATTCATAAATCTCAAGGTTTAAATGTAGACAGTGCTTTGGTAAACATTGGAAGCACAGTGTTTAAAGAGGGAATGGCATATGTTGCATTGTCTCGAGTAAGAACATTATCTGGATTGTATTTGATTGATTTTGATGCGAGAAATATTAGTGCAGATGCAAATTGTATAAGAGAGTATAATTGGTTAAGAAGACTGTATGCTCCCAACTTAGGTGAATATCCCGTATATGAAAAGCGTGTAGTATGTCCAAAACAAACATATGAGAAACACTGTAGTGAGGTTGGAAAGGAGAAAACAATCAAGAGAATGTTGAGGCCCCAGAGAAAATGAAAATGGACAATGTTGATGATATTGTAGGATACCAGTTAGAAAATAATTCAGGTATCAACTGCTATGCTAATGTAATTGTGAACGTTGTGTTTTTTCTTGAAAATCTTCATCATCAAATTTTGGAGAATTGAGAAAAAAGATTTTGTTCTGCGTTGCATTATATATTTGAAAAATTGACAACTGATAAAACTAAAATCCAAACTGCTTCTGGAATTTGGCATCTTTTGGATATATGTTCTGGTTCTTCACAATTTACACAAGCATTTCTTATGTTTATGCTTGCAGTATTGGAAGGTGAAGGAAAACAAATTGAAAATCTGTTCAGAGTGCGTTAGAGAAGGGATCATAAATGTGAAGACTGTTCATTTTCTTCTACCACCAAAATAGACTCTGAACGATTCATATATTTGATAATACCAGATTGCAAAACAGTGTCTTTTAACAAATTAGGAAAATCAGCTAATCAAAATATGGAATGTACTCACTGCAAATCTGAAATATTATCAACATTATTTATAGAAAGATTTGGACAATATGTCATTTTAATGCTACAATGTTGTAGAGAAGATGGAAGAAAATTGGAAACCAAAATTAAACATTTTGTGTCAACTCTCAATTTCAGGAAGAACTTTTAAAGCAGTGGCTATTATTTTCCACGATGGACCTTCTACAACAACTGGACACTGTACAGTGTATTTAACCCCTTCCCTGCTAGACCTTCCCCCGTGCTAAGGCCCCTGTAACTTTTTGACCACATTAGGTATCCACACCAAATTTGCGTTCTTTTCTTCCAACATCTAAAGGTACCCATGGTTTGTGGATTCCCCTGGAGGGTTCCCAGAAATGAGCCAAAAAACAGCAAAAGTTTGTTTTATTGTGAAAAATGGGAAAAGCGGGCTGCAAATGAAAGCGTCTGGGTTTTTCTCATCAAATGGTATCAAAAAAGGATTTGTGGGGCTAAAATCACCATTTCCCCTGCTTTTAGTGAATTACAGAATTTTGTCAGAAAACCAACATTTTTTACACAGTTTTGGCATTTTTCTGGGACATAGCCTATTTTTGCTTTTTTTTGTGCTTTCAACCTCCCTCCAGTTAATGGTAGAAATGGGTGTGAAATCAATAATGGATCCTGGAAAGCTATACATTTTACAAAAGTAGACACAATTCTGAATTCAGCAAGGGGTCATTTGTGTAGATCCATCAAGGTTTCTTTATAGAAACTAACGGTTAAATAAAGGAAAAATTAAAAAAGTGTTGAAAAAAATAGCCTTTTGTGTCAACGTTTTCACCTGTAACTTCTTCTAATTATGACAGCTCTTTTAAAGCAATACACCGTTACATTCACGGGATGTTCCTGGCTGTGGGGATATATAGGACTTGTAGGTTCACCAAGAACCCAACGAACCCAGAGTAAAAACCTGAGCAGCAATTTGTAATGGTTTTTTATTGTGTTCCGGGTATATAGCAATTATTGTGGGAAAATGTATACATGAAAAAATGGGTATGAAAGACACCTGTGTATTTCTGAAATGGGAACAAATTATAGAGTTTAGAAACAGTACATATTTGCACATATCGAAATTGGGAATACTCATACTAGCATGAGAATCATTGGTCATTTTTCAAAATGACTTTTTTTTTACACAATGTCTTTAATTTGGAAGGGAGAAATGCATAAAAAAATCAATAGGTAAATAACAGCTGCTTTACAAATTTGAACAACCCTAAGACTCCCGATAAAAATGGTACCTCACTTGTATGGTTAGGCATAGTGCCCACGACAGGAAATGTCTCAAAACCCAACGTGAACACACCACATTTTCACAATGAAAATTTACACTTTTTTTTCGAAGTGTCTAGCTGTAGTTTTCAAAGACTAGCTCTGCCGGCACCTAGGGAAACCTAGCAAACCTATACATTTTTTTAAACTAGACACCCAGGGGAATCCAGGATGGGGTGACTTGACTGCCTCCCACCAGGGTCTGTTACCCAGATCCCTTGCAAACCTAAAACAATGTTTTAAAAAACACATTTCCTACACATTTCTGTGGTGGAAAGTTCTGGAATCTGCGTGGATCCACAAATTTCCACCCACCCTGTGTTCCCCAAAGTCCTATGAGAAAAATGGTACCTCACTTGTGTGTGTCGGCCTAGTGCCCGCGACAGGAAACGGCGCAGAACGCAACATGGACACACCTCAATATCGCAGTGAAAAATGACCCTTTTTTGGCAAAGTGCTTAGCTCTAGTTTTTTAACCCTGGCTCTGCCGGCACCTTGGGAAACCTACCAAACCTATACATTTTTGAAAACTAGACAACCAGGGGAATCCAGAATGTGGCCACTTGACTGCCTACCACCAGGTTCTGTTACCCAGAATCCCTTGCAAACCTAAAAAATTGACAAAAAAAAACAATTTCCCCCACATTTCTGTGGTGGCAAGTTCTGGAATCTGCGTGGATCCATAAATTTCCACCCACCCCGCGTTCCCCAACGTCTTACGAGAAAAATGGTACCTCACTTGTGTCTGTGTCGGCCTAGTGCCCGCGACAGGAAACGGCGCAGAACGCAACATGGACACACCTCAATTTCGCAGTGAAAAATTACCCTTTTTTGGCAAAGTGCCTAGCTGCAGTTTGTGCACCCTAGCTCTGCCGGCACCTAGGGAAACCTAGAAAACCAATACATTTTTGAAAACTAGACACCCAGGGGAGTCCAGGATGGGGTGACTTGAGTGCCTCCCACCAGGGTCTGTTACCCAGAATCCCTTGCAAACCTAAAAAATTGTGAAAAAAAACAAATTTTCCCCACAATTCTGTGGTGGAAAGTTCTGGAATCTGCGTGGATCCACAAATTTCTACCCACCTCGCGTTCCCCAAAGTCCTACGAGAAAAATGGTACCACACTTGTGTGTGTCAGCCTAGTGCCCACAACAGGAAACGGCACAAAACGCAGTGTGGTCACACCTCAATTTCGCAGTGAAAAATTACCCTTTTTTGACAAAGTGCCTAGCTGTAGTTTTTGAACCCGAGCTCTGCCGGCACCTTGGGAAACCTAGCAAACCTATACAATTTTGAAAACTAGACACCCAGGGGAATCCAGGATGGGGTGACTTGAGTGCCTCCCACCAGGGTCTGTTACCCTGAATCCCTTGCAAACCTGAAAAATTGTCAAAGAAAACACATTTTCCCCACATTTCTGTGGTGGAAAGTTCTGGAATCTGCGTGGATCCACAAATTTCCACCCACCCCGTGTTCTCCAAAGTCTTACAAGAAAAATGGTACCTCACATGTGTGGGTTGGCCTAGTGCTCCCGACAGGAAACGGCGCAAAACACAATATGGTCACACCTCAATATCGCAGTGAAAAATGACCCTTTTTTGGAAAAGTGCCTAGCTGTAGTTTGTGAACCCTAGCTCTGCCGGTACCTAGGGAAACCTACCTAACCCACACATTTCTGAAAACTAGACACCCGACGGCTTCCAAAGAGGTATGGCTTGCGTGGATCCCCCGACGTTTCCTTACCCAGAATCCCCTGCAAACCTCAATTTTAGCTGAAAAAATCACTTTTTTCACACATTTTTATGTGGGAAAGTTGTGGCATCACCGGGCTCACATAAATTTCCCACCACCCAGCATACCCCAAGGTATCCCGATAAAAGTGGTTTCTCACTTGTGTGGGAGGCCCAAGTATCCACGATAGGCAAGGGCCCAAACATTTTTTGATAGGCAAGGTTAATGTCGCCTCACTACGTTACTTGCCCAATTACTCTGCCGATACTTAAGCACTTATAAATTCACCATGCACTATCCTTGCAGTCCTCTAATCATCCAGGCAGTACTTATGTACTGATGCAATGACCCAGGCACTAACCATGTATTCAAGCAATCATCCAGACATTACCTATCAACTCATGTAATTACCCAGGCATTAAGTGTGCACTTGTAAAATCAACCAAGCAAAACCCATGCACTTAGAAAATCATGCAGGCACAACATATGTACTCCTGCTATCACCCAGGCATTACTCATGCACTTATGCAATATTCCAGGCGCTACCCATGCACTGCTTCAATCAATCATGCACTACCTGTGCACCCCTCTATTCATCCAGACACTACTCATTCACTCCTTCAATTATCTAGCCAGTAGCCATGCACTTCTCCAATCACCCAGGCACTACACATGAACTCATGTAATCACCAAAGCATTACCAATACACTCATGCAAACACTCAAGCATTACCTATGAATTCTTCCAATCACCCATACATTACCTTTGCAGTCATGCAATCACCTAGGCATTAACCATGAACTTACAAAATCACATAGACACTACTCATTCACTCCTTCTACTACCCAGGCAGTAGCCATGCAGGGCTCCAATCACCCAGGCACTACAATGTACTAATGCAATCACCCAACCATTACCCATACACTCATGCAATCACCCAGGCACTACCCATGTGCTCATGCAATCACCCATGCACTACCTATGCAATCATCCAAACACCCAATCTGTACCCAAGCACTCATCCAATCACTCCGTCACTATCCAAGCACTTATAAAATCACCCAGGTACTACCCATGCACTCCTCCAATCACCCAGGCACTACCCATGCACTCATGCAATCACCCATACATTACCTATGCACTCATGAAATCACTCCACCACGACCCAAGCACTAATAAAGTCACCCAGCCACTACTCATGCACTCATGAAATCACCGAAGCACCACCCATGTACTTGTCCAATCACTCAGTGACTATCCTTGCAGGTCTCCAATCATCCACACAGTACCCATGCACCCATGTAATCATGCAAATATTATACACACACTACTTCATATAACACATACAAATTTCTCTTTTTTTAACAGAATAGATGGTTCTAACAAGAACCGTTTTTTTCTTCTTTTTTAGTTTTATATATTTTTTAATTTTTTAACCCTTTTTCAATTTTTTGGGGTGATTTTTTAAAAAGAAAAAATAAACAACAGGAAAAACTGACACAACTGGTGTCACGACTTTTGCAAATACAACAACATTGCAAAAGAAAAAAATCAACAATGATGGCTGCGAGCTGCAAAAACAAGTGCATCAATAGACCGCTCCCCGTAGCACAAAATCTTCTTGCATTTGATAACGTTCTTCCAAACCAAGGAATTCAGGCCTGATGTATGGTCCTCTGTTGGAAGAGCCAGAACCGGAAGATGTGCTCGATCCTGGTTGCTGCTTATCAAGGAGGGCTTGTTGCTCGAGCTCCTTCTTTCTCTACTCTCAGGTCAGCTGCTGAGGGTGGATGGTTTGAAGATGTTTTTAGCATTGAAGAAGAACCACAAGAGTAATTCTTCTCAGATCCCCTTGCTAAAATGTGGTGACAGATGTTACAGGTCACCTTTTGGGCATTCACCTTTTTCTCACCCTCTGGGAAAGTAAAACATGCCCACACAACACTTTTTTACTTTTTGATTGGAGGATCCTCCAAATCTTCATCTTCTTCGTGAAGCTCCACTGCTGCAGTTGAAGATGCCAAATTTCCAAACTTGCTGCAAAACAAACCAAAAAGATCTGAACAAGAGCAAAAAACACAACAGGTGTGTCTCCTGCAAAGGTTCTTCATGACAAAATTGGGTGGGGTCTTGTAACTTCTTGAATGAAAAATGAAATTCTTTTTTTTTTTTAAATCACATGGATTCAGGCACCGCACACGCACCCAGCGTGCACCCATTGCGAGTCCGTAAAAATATATTTAATAATAATTTTTCTTTATTCTACTTACAAATATATGATTTTTCTAAACAAATTAAATAATCTCTTGCTTTAATATACAGATAAAACGTATATATGTATATATATATTGTTTGAAAACTTAAAATTTTGCTGTGGATTTGCGTACCCAGCGCACCCTCCGCAACTACATATGTAACATTACACAAGGTTGTAGTTGGCGCACCGTCACTTATGATGCGCATATCCTTCACAATTTTACCAATATGGTGACTTGGATCCGCGCACTGATTGAGATACGTACATGATTGGTGCGCAAATTCACTTTGTTATAAAAAAAATTATATTTACTTCTTAAGGATTAGAAAATAATACATTATTTTAATAACAATTTTAAAAAACCTTTGAAATTCACTGAATAAACCATAGGTTTCAGGGACGTTATAGTTAGAAATTAGCATTTACCCATACAGTCACTCATGCATGCAGTCACTCATCAACACAGCACTATCATATGCACTCATACACCTATATAGACACTCTAACACCTCCACTCATCCATAGTTACTCAAACACCTAGTCAGTCATGCAAAAGAATCAATCACACTACCATTTACTCAACTATACAGTCAGTTATACACACACTACCTCACTTATTCATACAGATACTAACACAGACTTAGTCTCTTATACAATCACTGATACACGCACACACTCATTCATACAGCCATTCTCACAATCACTCAGTCTCACATATAGTCATTTATATACTCCAACACTCACATATACTGCATTTTACATATGTAGTTACTCACACATGTACCACTGAGACATCCATTCACTCACCAACACACCCATACACACACTTACCCACCTGTACAGCCCTTCACAGATGCACTCTTTAACCCATACACCCAGTGAATCACCCACTCATACATCTATGTACAGAGTCACACACTCCCCACCCACCCACACAGATGCTCAGGCACCCATACAGATACTCAGACAACCAATCAGCAACCCATATAGGCACTCATTTGGCTACTCACCAACCCATGCATCTGCTTACGCATCAACTAACAGACTGATACAGACATTCACCCAGTTTAGTCACTAACCCATGCATTTAGTAAGACATGTTTAATCACTCACTTATATAGTCAGTCACGCACCTACTAAATCATCCACTCATACACACACTCATTCTTCAATACACCTTGACATATATTAGGGGTGGGGGAATTTGTATAGTCGTGCTACGCAAAGGTCCGCGAAACGGTAATAAATCTCCACGAGCACGCAGAGTTCCGCAAAGACATGAAATTGCTTGTTCCGCCCGTTCGCGATGCATTTTTCCTGTTCGTGAATGCTATTTGTGTGCTCGGGGTGAAATATCACGCGAACTTGCAAATGCAGTCGCCAATTGGCGCGGCCATCTTCTTTCACTTGTCCCACCGCTCGCAATGCGTATTTTCTGTTCACAAACGCAGGCGCGTCAAAATGACGTGTTTGTAATCGCACACTCTCTCGGGATCGCCTGGCTGGCTACCAAAATCTCGTGGCGCATGTGAACGGATAGGAAAACTCGTCGGCGTCGCTCCCACGCGCGGGTACATGCATTTCGAAAGCACGAACAAGGGAAAAATTCTGCGACGCTAGCGGAACGATATTTACTGCCCAGGCCTAAAATATATATATATATAAAACATATTCAAACTTTAGAGAAACACACAGTCACTGCTGGATGATGTCATCAATGATGTCATCCATGATGTCATCAATGATGTCATCAGTGATGTCACTGACCATGTCATGAATTATGTAATATTTGATGTCATCAGCAGTGCATTCCGGGGGTGTGAGTTATATTTAGCTCAACTAACTCTAACAGCCGAATTTCTCTAGTTTTGTATAAGTGAAATGTCCAACTAACTATAACGTCCCTGAAACATGTGGTTTTTCAGTGAATTTCTAAGGTTTTTTAAATGCTAATCATATATATATATATATTCACTGAAAAAACCATAGGTTTCACACACGTTATAGTTAGGAATTAGCATTTAAAAAACCTTGCAAATTCACTGAAAAAACCATAGGTTTCACACATGTTATAGTTAGCTGGACATTTCACTCGTAAAAAAGCAATGAAATTCCCCCGTTATAGTTAGTTCAGCTGACTATAACTCGCGCGCCCGCAATCCACTGCTGATGACGTAACATATAACATCACTCATGACATGGTCAGTGACATCACTCATGACATCACTGATGACATCTCAAATGACATCACTGATGACATCACTGATGACGTCATCCATGTGATAATTTACCGCATCTTCTCACACCCTAATATAAATATGTGACGTCATCAGCAGTGGATTGCGGCCGCGCGAGTTATAGTTAGCTGAACTAACTATAACGGGGGAATTTCATTGTTTTTTTACGAGTGAAATGTCCAGCTAACTATAACGTGTGTGAAACCTATGGTTTTTTCAGTGAATTTCAAAGGATTTTTAAATGCTAATTTTTGAAATTTTTATTATATTTTTTTATATATTTCTTTTTACAACAAGTTACCTATGTATATATTTATAGATTATCTGTATCCTTTAATTTGGAATGGCTCAGCTTTTTTTTTTTGAATTTGGATAAAGTTGAAGAGCATAGTAATATCTACTTTTAACATAAATAAAATTGAATTCGTTTTTTTTTCTTTAAAGTGTTTTTTTAACGTGCGCGCTCGGTGCGCGCACCCAGTACGCATGCATACGTTTTTCGTGTACGCATGCGTACGTTATCTACGTACGCATGTGTACGTCATACTGTGCGCTCGGTGCGTGCACTAAGTATGCATGCGTACGTTTTCCGTGTACTCATGCGTACGTTATCTACTTACGCATGCGTACGACATAGTGCGTGCTAGGTGCATGCACTAAGTACGCATGCGTACGTAGATAACGTACGTATGCGTACGTTGTCCACATACGCATGCATACGTCGTGCGTGCTCTGCGCGGTACGTTCGCGCAGGCGCGCGTACTACGCGCCCCGAGTTTGTGCATGCGCGCGTAGTACTTTCGCGCATGCGCGCGTGCTTTGTATGCACGCTACGTATGCACGTAATACTACGCGCATGCGCGTGTACTCGTTCGCGCATGCGTACTTGCTCCGCCGTGCGCACACCGAGCGCACAGCTCAAGTCATGTGATTAAAAAACAACACATTTTATTGGTTCATTCTAGTTTCAGTTTTATATTCTTCCAACACCACACCCACTCCCCTCATGGCAAGTCATGTGATCAAGAAACAACACTTTTCATTGGTTCAAACTAGTTTCAGTTTCAGATTCTTCTAACACCACACCCACTCCCCTCATTATTACTTCTGATTCACTAGGAGAAGGAGCTAATCTGTTTTTGAGATACAATGGCAGAGCAGCAGCCATCTTCTGAGAGTGAACAGGATACTCTTGTGAGACAGAGTCAGACTCCTTCATATGGCAGTTTTTCACTTTTCCAGAAGGCCAAAAGAAGGTAAATGCACCAAAAGTCACCTGCATTCTTTGTCACCGGACCTTATCAAGTGGAAATGCTAATAAGAAATACTCTTTTAGTATTCACACAATGTTAAGGCACGTTGAAAAAGTGCATCCAGCGACTTTTACTCGAGCTGTTAGTGAAAACCCACCAGCAGCTCATCCGAGTACATCCGCAACAGCTCAGCCGAGCACACCATTGGCAGCTCAGCCGAACACTTCTTTTGCGGTCGTGCCTTCTCCTACTTCTACACCTCTGGATATACGCCTTTCTTTTGGGAGGCTGTATACACGATGCATGGACTGTCATACTCTCATTTCTATTGGTGAGACCAGTATTGATCTCATTGAGAGGAAATTAGAGCAGCACTCATGAACCAGGCCATAGTTTGTTCATTTTTTCGTTTTTCTCTTCCTCTGCCCCTACATTAACACAAGGGCTCTTTTTAGAGCCACCTAAAATCTAAACACAAAAACTTGTTTTTTAAATCTATTTGTCGAATTTTTTTTTAGGGTGCACCCTATGATTTTTAAAAAAAAAAAAAATCGTTTTTTTCACCCTTTGTGATCCTTCAGGGACTCCCTGACAAAGACTAGGGGGTCAGGAAGTCTCTAACATGCCCCCTTTCCATGTTCTCCACCTTTGTTTTAAATCTAAACACATTTTTAAATGGGTTTTTTTAATTGCAAGTAAAATGGATTACATTTCCCAAATTTTCTTTCAAGATCTCAAAAAAAGAAAAAAAGTATTAATATTCAACAATACATTTTCTTAAGCAGTACATATTTTTTCATATTTATCAAAGCAATTTTTTTCCCTTTTTTTGCTGTTTTCAGAATGTATTGAATTTCACTGAAAATAGTGAAATCAATTGTTTTCATCATTTAACAGCGGGCAAAAAAAAAACAATCTGAAAGATTGTTGAAAAAAAACCCTGAATCTCTTCTCACTAAAACACACCTTGATAGAAATGTCACAAATATATTAAAAATACCTTCTAAGAACAATAACTATTTGCAATAAATAACGTCTGTAATTCTTGCTGCTTAAGCACGTACACCAAAATAATATCTGTCAAACAAGTCCACAATTGTTACCTTTGCCTTTCCTTGAGGCCAAATGGTAATTTTAAAATCCTTTGTAAGTGAAATATCCAATGTTAAGCCTATAAAATTGAAATAATGGTTTCTTCAGATGCTGGAATTTGTATCTAAAATTTTGGTTTTAGAAAAATTAAGTAACAATTTGGTAAATCATAAGGCAAACGTTGCTTGAAAATCAATTGAGAATCATTACACAGTGTCCATCGTTTTTCACATTTAAGATAAACTGTGTAATGACCAGAAGTTATAGAAGGTCCATCATGAAAAATAATTGCAACTGCAACAAAAGTTTTACCTGATATTGATAATTGATTTCCTACAAACTTCTTTAGTAAAGTTTCCATTTTAGTTCCATCTGCTCTACAACGTTGCATCATTAAAATTATATACTGTCCATATTTATGTAAAAATAACGTTGATAACATGTCTGATTTACATTGAGAACATTCCATGTTGTGATTTGCATCTTAACTAATTTACTAAAAGTCACTGTTTTACTCTCTGGTAATGTTAAATAGATGAACCTTTCAGAATCAACATTACTGCTGCATGTGTTCATACAGTTTTCACAACAATGTTCCCATTTATATGAGACACCTACTATATTTTCTATTTCTACCCCTTCATCTTCCAGTACCATAAGCATATACATCAAGAATTCCTGTGCATCTTGCTGGACATCTTGTGTAAACTGTGTACATCCAGAACATTCATCTAAAAGATTTCTAACATCAGAAGCACTTTCTATTTTAGTTTTATCATTGCTCAGCTTCTCATAAAGGGGACTCAGCAGAGAACAGAATCTCTTTTCATGATTTAGAATTATCTGCTCTTGCAAAATTTGAAGATAAAATACAACATTGAGCACTACATTTGCGTAGCAATTGACACCAGAGCTATTTTCAAAATGACAACCAACAACCTCTTCAACACTGTCCTTTTTCTTTTTGCTTGCAGTCACATCACTCTTTTTTTGTTTTCTCTTCTGTACATCCTCATTACGGATATTCTCAAATCTCCTTTTCCGACAAACAACACGTTTTTCAAATACAGGATACTGACCTAAATGAGGAGCATAGCTTCTTCTTAATCTATTATACTCCTTTACACAGTTTTCATCAGCACTTACTTTTGAGTCATCAAAGTCTATCATGAATAAACCAGATATTTTTTTCATGCGTGACAAAGCAACATATGCCATACCTTCTTTAAACACAGTAGATCCAATGTTTACAAATGCACTATCTACAGTTAATCCTTGAGATTTGTGAATAGTTACTGCATATGCTAGAGAAAACGGAAACTGCTTCCTACATACATATAAGTCTTTCACAAGCAAGAAACGAACTGAAGAACGACAAATGTCTTTAACCTCTTCAATCTGATCAAATTTTATTTTTAAAAATTCAATTCCAACTTTTTTCTGGTAATTAACAAAACCCACAACTTTACCCATAGCTCCGCTCACTAAACCTTTCTCTACATCCAAATTACGTCTTAAAATTACTCGACAGTTCATACATACATAAAGATTCTTTTCAAAACCGGCTGTTTTCGAGATGTTTTTCTCTAGAGAATCCAATTTACTTGTCAATTTGTTTGTCAAGATAATAGTTATTCCTTTATGTTGTATTTTATCCACAGCTTCCAGTTTGACAATCTCTTCATTTTCCAATTTCAAAAGTTCTTGATTGAATATAGAGCATTCATGTAGTGTTGGCATTAAGCAGATTACAGTAGTTTTTTCCAGCAATGTTCTTGTATATTTTCTCTGGAACTATTTGTTCTGTTGGAAACACATTACATAGCAATCGACTCTGTAAAGCTTTTCTGCCATGTTCTGTGAGTAGCCCAATTCTGATATCTTTGAGAATACTTGCATAATCCTCATCATTGGCTTGTCGCATATTGGTAATGAGTTCTTTATACTCAAAGTATGTCCAAATATTCACATTTCCTATACTTCATAATGACTTTTTTGTGTCTTCATGTGTAAGGGTTTGAAATACTGGTTGTCCTTTAACTGGAGTAAGCTGCAGAAGATCCCCCAAAACTATAACATGTTTTCCTCCAAACAGCACGTCATAGTTTGTCTTTAGAATTTGCTGCATTCTTAAATGCACAAAGGCAAGCATTAAGTTTGATACCATGCTTACCTCATCAATGATGAGAACTTTCATTTTTTTCAATACTCTTGCAACTTCAAAACATGCTTCTCCTGTTAGCTTGTGGTATTGTATTTTGTTCTCGTGCTCTACTGGTAACATTAGCAAATGATGGAGGGTAATTCCTTTTATGTTATATGCTGCTAACCCAGTTGGAGCAGTAACAACACAAGACAAAGTTGAATCTGTTTTTTGCTGTAGGTAGCTTCTAATTACTTTAATCAAGAAACTTTTTCCAGTTCCGGCTTGTCCACTCACATACATTCTGATTGGTTGAAACGATCTGCATGAGCACTCTTTATTTTCATGTAGTAATCCGTGATCAATTTTTTTTCTGACTTCCTCATAAAGTTATTGTTGTTCATCATTCAGTCGTTGTTCCATATTTGGTAAGTTTATTAAATCTTCCTGAGCTTGATTCATAGCTGTTTCGACTTCAGTCATGGCTATTGCAGCTTCATTTTCTACGATTGGTTGTCCTAGAGGATCTTGACTGAACGTCCCAGAACTTTGACTGTCTTGAGAACTGTCTCTAGCTACTTCAGCTGCAATTGTTGCTTCTTGTTCAATTTCTTCATTTAACATTTGAACATAAGTTGAGAAAGTACTGCATTCTATTCTATCTTTGCAAGCATTAAAGGAATCTTCATAGCTCTGAAAATCTCCAAGTAGTTCGTCCTCTGAACGCCATGGTTTAAACAGCTGTAAAAGTGCCAAGTAGTAAAATTCCTTTTTGTCAGTAGTGTCACAACTCAGCTTCCGGTGATTAATCAAACTTCCTTTTGTTTGTTTTACCAAACATCCTTCCTCACCAGTGACTTTATATTTTCCATTGTTGATGTCTTCTGTGGTATTCCGTTTATAAATGTAGTTCTGCAGCACTTCATATAGACACATGTTCTCAAGATGATGACTTCTTTGTAGGTAATATGTTTCCAACATGTTTGTTCTTAAAATGTCTGTACTTTCAGGTTCGTTCCCTGCTAAATATTCAATTTCTCGAACAGATTTCAGTACCCGATTTTTCATTCTTGCAAGGCCTAAACTTACCCAAATTATTCTTCTGGATTTGGAGTACAGACTTGCAAATGATAACCTATCTGAGCATTTGTAGGATCCAATTTCTCGATGCGATAACATCTTTAAACTGAAACTGTATAGCTTTTTACTGACAGTCTTCTCGTGAGAAATCTCTTCCCACATTTCTTTCAATTCTGTTTTCTCAGATTTAGTGATGTAAGATGTGACATATCGAGCAACAGCAATAGAATTGTCAGCTACATATTGTATATCCATGTTAGCATTCCACATGGATAAAATGACTGGGTTGTAGTCATTTATATATTTTGACTCTTCTTTTCTTCTTAGGTTGTAGGTATTCTTAGGCGATTTTCTTGTAATAGTATGTCGCACAGCTGACATAAAACTGTTTACTCTTCCTTTTGAAAGAACAGGTCGTGGAAATCCAAATCGACATTTTGTGTAGAAATTATCTTTACTCTCGTACTTTCGTCGACAGTATTTTCCACACTGATGTCTTTGAAAACGTAAAACTTGCTATTTTAAGTTTTTTTCTTCTGTGCTTTTAGGTATAGCACATGTTGATAAAACTGCACCATCAGAATCTGTTCCAAATTTTGGGGCATCCTTGTTCCACAACAGCATATGAATATGAGGAGCACCTCTTGCTTGGTACTCTTTTCTCCAAAAGAAATCCACAACTTCTCCAAGAGGAGGATTTTTTTTTATTGCTGATGAAGGACATCATAGCCTCAAATCTATGATTGAAATATCTGCAAACATTAACCGGATCCAATGAGCACAATTCTCCTGCTGTCTTGTATTGGATGATTTCAATATTTGAATTTGCCTCTCGAAGAAAATCCAGTAAATCATCCCAAGCGTACTCAGCACAGCTTAGGGTAAGGAACCATGTAGGAGTTCCTAAATTCCGTAACATACATTTCAATTCTCCATGGCGTCGGAACCAATATTCATTAGTTCCTCGCTGACAAGCCATCAAATTTATCAATTGAGATTCCAAATGATCATCTCGCTGTGTCACTTTGTTCCTAAAATCCTTTGCAGACACATTATGTAGATGTACTCCAGATTTTAAAATGTGATTTACTGCATAAGATAGTGCAGACAAGTCACTTTCAAATAAAAGATGGAACAAATATGGAATAATTTGACGAAATCTTGGATCTTCTGCATATAATCTTGTAGTCCGATACTCAGAAGCAGAAATCTGTACTGGACGTTCATCATATCGTCCACCTTTTCCTGTAGGAAACAGCTGGGGAAAACAACGAGCTTCCAAGCTCTCCTCCCATACACTCACGAGAGTTCCTTGTGCTTTTTTCATCTGAAACAGATCAATAGTGATTTCCATAACTTCTTTAGAATGAAGAGGATTTATGCTGAAATGTTCATAAATTTCTTCTTCTTTTGACTTATCCACTTTTTCAATTTGCCCAGCTGGTATTCCTGAGTCTGCTAGTAAAACTTCTTCATCTTCATCCATATAAATTGTTTCATACCATTTATTATTTCTTTTCAAATATAAATTTGCTCTTTGTACTTTTCGTACATCTACCAGCTCCTGCCAAATTTTCTCACTCTTTGTTGGTACTCCATTAACCAGAATAACTAATGGTTCAGTTTCCAATCTATCTGCATCAATTGTTTCCATATTTTTTTTCAAATCCAATGGCAAATAGACAACTCTTCCTTTTAAACCTCTTTGTAAATCCGAAGGAGGTAATTTACCTGTTTTTGGCTCCATACGCACTATGGTCTGAAACGGATGGACACATTGAATGAGTATAGACTCATACGTATTTAAATCAGAAAGTTCTACAGGAATATCAACCAATTCTAAATTATAATGTACAGCTCTGGCTAGCATTCTATTTTCTTCTAATTTGTTATGACAGTATTTACAAATACGCTGATCTTCACCCAAATCAAAACTATTTTCCAGAAATATATATGTTGCAAAATCCTTCCACTTATAATTATCTTCATTTTCACTTTTTTTTATACAGATCAACATTCCTTGTTTGAATTTTCTAATGGCTTCTCCGGCAACAAATACAAGTAATATTTGGTCTTTCATTAGAGATGATAGCAAATGTTGTCATTTCATCTTCAAAATTTTTACTAACAGTGAGTTCTACATTCTCATCCACATTTTCCTCAATAACTGTGTCATTTCCTGCACTTTCTTGCTCTGGACCAAAGTAACAAAACTGAATATCATCAGTAACCTTCACTACATCTGATACAGATCCACGGAACAGAGCACTATTCAACTCATTTAACTTTAGTGCTGGACTTTTAGCAAAATACAATGTTCTCACAAACTTTCTGATTTCAGTATGATGAACAGCCAGCATCCTAAAATGGTGAAAAACACTTTGGCAAACTTTCCTAGATAGACAAACAAGAGAATGTCCTTGCAAACCAGTATTCTCTCTCACTCTGCATGGGTCTAGTCTTTGAAGCACCTTAATCTTCTGTTTAACACTCTTTTTACTATATTCTCTTAGGAAGTCACGTAATTTATCAATAGATTCCTGTTGCACAGTGCAAATACTACTACAGTTCCAAGTGTACACTGGGGCTTTAGGACGTCTCCCCATAACCTCATCATCTAACACTTCTTCCTCATTTCTTGGAACCATTTTCTCCTTTTCCATTACACAACCATTTTTAACTTCATAAGCTCGACCATTGGTGTCAACTGCATGCAACAACCTATTACTTTGAAGATAACTCTCTTCATTAAAAAATGGCTCGGTACTTGAACTATGCTTCCATTCTCCTAAGAACACTTTACAAAAGTTATTTTTTTTCACTACTCTTTTCCTTTTGCTTTGTGACTTCATTGCTTTGACTAATTTTTCTAATCTACGCATCATGTTCAAAATTAAAATGAATAGTTTTCGTTTTATTTCCAAAGCCTTAGCAACAATTGTTTCAATATATTTCTTTTTTTTTATAAAATTTGGTTTTCTTCTTATATTATTTCACATCCTTTAGCAAATTTAACATTACTCTTCTCTGAAACATTTTTCTACGAATGTTTTTAAAATCTATTTTTCGTGTTATGTCACTCTTTCTTAATTCTGATTCAACATTGGCTTTTCGTATTTTCTGTCGACTCTGTTGTTGTTTTGTACTTGAAACACTATTTGCAGTGCATATATTCTTAACATTTTTTCTTTGTTTGAAGATATTTTTTTAAAAATCCTTAGTCTGCTTACCAGAAGACTTTTTCTGTTTTCCAACATGAGGTTCTTCAACTATTTTTTTTGGTCCAGTTTTCTTCAAATATAGATGTTGTTGCTGTTCTTTTCTCTTTCTTGACTTTATAGGCGTCTTTAATTAATTTCACTGTTGTTCAGCAATACCTGAAAGAAACTAAAAAAAAAATACCTTTATGTAATTTTAATACATTACGATTTTTTTTCAGAGCTTTTCAAATCCTATCATATGACCTGTCCCTTTCCTACAACTGCAAGTCTGACAGAACAAGAGCAACACGTATTAAATCTGTAACATCAATGCCTGTGTGCACACAGACTCATGGTGTGATTCTAGGCAAAAAACGATTTTGGTTTGGCAATTTCAAAGCACATTTACTACTGTGGAAGAGTAAGTGATAATTACTATGGCAGCCTGACACATTTTCCTTATATTTTAGAGAGGCAGAAAAGAGTACACATCATTACAGCTACTTGAGACCATCAGCATGTGTTACAGGGTGAGTGATTAGAGTAGAGCAAAGGAAATGAGCCTTGGTGACGTTGAATGTGTTAGCATCACACACTGCTATCTGAAATACCACACAGAGCTGAATAGTAAGTATGAGAGTGCAGGAGAAACACCTGTCTGTGTGCTAAGAGCGTGCTTCTGGAGACCGTGTATTGTCAGGTGCAACACAGATCTGCATGGACGCTTGCACAACTGCATGAAGACTGCAGAGATGTATGTAAGAGTACATGTGTGGTAAAGGTTAATTGGAGTTTTGAACATGTAGGATCTACCTCACCCATTGCGGGAGTGGAAGGAAAATGTACCATGCTAATTTCAAATGTGTTAGCATTTGCCTCTCATTTGTTAGAAAGAGATTTCTGGTAAATGCTAACCATCACAGTTCTAGAAAACAAGCTCCCCCTTTCCTGCAAGTGCAAGTCTAACAGAGCTAGAGCAACACAAATTAAATCTCTGAGAAGAATTCCTGTGTGCACACAGACTCATGGTGTGATTCTAGGCACAAAACAGTATTCCTGGGTGATACCAGTACACCTTAACTTATGGTGAAGACATACTCCATAATATCTGACATGTTCAAGGCAGTTAAATATCTTCCTTAACAGAAAATTTAAACCACAACTTTTAAAGTGGTAGGAAAATGTACCATGCTAATTTCAAATGTGTTAGCATTTGCCTTTCATTTGTGAGAAAGTGATTTCTGCTAACCATCACAGTTCTTGAAAACAAGCAGCCCCTTTCCTGCGAGTGCAAGTCTAACAGAGCAAGAGCTACAAAAATTAAATCTCTGAGAAGAATTCCTGTGTGCACACAGACTCATGGTGTGATTCTAGGCACAAAACAGTATTCCCGGGTGATACCAGTACACCTTAACTTATGGTGAAGACATACTCCATAATATCTGACATGTTCAAGGCAGTTACATATCTTCCTTAACATAAAATGTAGTCACAACTTTTAAAGTGGTAGGAAAATGTACCATGCTATTTTCAAATGTGTTTGCATTTGCAGCTCATTTCTGAGAAAGTGATTTCTGCTGAATGCTAACCATCACAGTTCTTGAAAACAAGCTGCCCCTTTCCTGCGAGTGCAAGTCTAACAAAGCAAGAGCAACACAAATTAAATCTCCGAGAAGAATTCCTGTGTACACACAGACTCATGGTGTGATTCTAGGCACAAAACAGTATTCCTGGGTGATACCAGTACACCTTAACTTATGGTGAAGACATACTCCATAATATCTGGTATGTTCAAGGCAGTTAAATATCTTACTTAACATAAAATGTAAAACACAACTTTTAAAGTGGTAGGAAAATGGACCATGCTATTTTCAAATGTGTTTGCATTTGCCTCTCATTTCTGAGAAAGTTATTTCTGCTGAATGCTAACCATCACAGTTCTTGAAAACAAGCTGCCCCTTTCCTGCAAGTGCAAGTCTAACAGAGCAAGAGCAACACAAATTAAATCTCTGAGAAGAATTCCTGTGTACACACATACTCATGGTGTGATTCTAGGCACAAAACAGTATTCCTGGGTGATACCAGTACACCTTAACTTATGGTGAAGACATACTCCATAATATCTGACATGTTCAAGGCAGTTAAATATCTTCCTTAACATAAAATGTAAAACACAACTTTTAAAGTTGTAGGAAAATGTACCATGCTATTTTCAAATGTGTTTGCATTTGCCTCTCATTTGTGAGAAAGTGATTTCTGCTGAATGCTATGCTAATCATCACAGTTCTTGAAAACAAGCTGCCCCTTTCCTGTGAGTGCAAGTCTAACAGAGCAAGAGCAACACGAATTAAATCTCTGAGAAAAATTCCTGTGTGCACACAGAATCATGGTGTGATTATAGGCACAAAATAGTATTTCTGGGTGATACTAGTACACCTTAACTTATGGTGAAGACATACTCCATAATATCTTTCAAGTTCAAGGCACTTAAATGTCTTCCTTAACATAAAATGTAAAAAACAACTTTTAAAATGGTAGGAAAATGTACCATGCAAATTTCAAATGTGTTAGCATTTGCCTCTCATTTGTGAGAAAGTGATTTCTGCTGAATGCTAACCATCACACTTCTTGAAAACAATCTGCCCCTTTCCTGCGAGTGCAAGTCTAACAGAGCAAGAGCAACACAAATTAAATCTCTGAGAAGAATTCCTGTGTGTACACAGACTCATGGTGTGATTCTAGGCACAGCACAGTATTCCTAGGTGATACCAGTACACCTTAACTTATGGTGAAGACATACTCCATAATATCTGACATGTTCAAAGCAGTTAAATATCTTCCTTTACATAAAATGTAAAACACAACTTTTAAAGTGGTAGGAAAATGTACCATGCTATTTTCAAATGTGTTTGCATTTGCCTCTCATTTCTGAGAAAGTGATTTCTGCTGAATGCTAACCATCACAGTTCTTGAAAACAAGCTGCCCCTTTCCTGTGAGTGCAAGTCTAACAGAGCAAGAGCAACACAAATTAAATCTCTGAGAAAAATTCCTGTGACCAGATAGACTCATGTTGTGATTCTAGGCACAAAACAGTATATCTGGGTGATACCAGTACACCTTAACTTATGGTGAAGACATACTCCATAATATCTGACATATTCAAGGCACTTAAATATCTTCCTTAACATAAAATGTAAAACACAACTTTTAAAGTGGTAGGAAAATGTACCATGCTAATTTCAAATGTGTTAGCATTTGCCTCTCATTTGTGAAAAAGTGATTTCTGCTGAATGCTAACCATCACAGTTTTTGAAAACAAGCTGCCCCTTTCATGTGAGTGCAAGTCTAACAGAGCAAGAGCAACACAAATTAAATCTCTGTGAAAAATTCCTGTGTACAGACAGACTCATGGTGTGATTCTAGGCACAAAACAGTATTTCTGGGTGATACCAGTACACCTTAACTTATGGTGAAGACATACTCCATAATATCTATCGAGTTCAAGGCACTTAAATATCTTCCTTAACATAAAATATAAAACACAACTTTTAAAGTGGTAGGAAAATGTACCATGCTAATTTCAAATGTGTTAGCATTTGCCTCTCATTTGTGAGAAAGTGATTTCAGCTGAATGCTAACCATCACAGTTCTTGAAAACAAGCTGCCCCTTTCCTGCGAGTGCAAGTCTAACAGAGCAAGAGCAACACAAATTAAATCTCTGAGAAGAATTCCTGTGTACACACAGACTCATTGTGTGATTCTAGGCACAAAACAGTATTCCTGGGTGATACCAGTACACCTTAACTGATGGTGAAGACTAGGCCTGGGCGAAAATTTCGTTCCGTTCACGGAAATTGCGATAATTTGACATTTTCGCGTTCCACGGAAAGCGTGAAAATGTCCAAATTTCCGCATTCCGCAGCTTAGCGATATTTTGGTTCTTGCTCGCGCTGTAACATAATACATTCTCGCGCGCGAGCGATCGCCTTACCTGAATCCCTGCGTACGCCGACAAGTTTCCTTGATCCGGTCGCGTTCTCCATGAGATGTTGTATTGTTTTTAGACATTTGCGCTGTCTCCCGACAGTTCGCGCCCGCAGTGACGTCATGCGTCGCGCGAACACGTCTTTCTTCTCGCGATCATGCACCACGAGACATCTGAAAACAAGATGGCCGCACCCGCGAGCAACCACATGGGTAAGTTGGTGATCCGCAACCATGCAGAAAATCTCGCAAACATGCGGGAAAAAATCGTCCTCATCTTCGCGATATTTCCGCGTGTTTGCGATAATTTTTAACATTTTCGCGATAATTTGCGAAAGTGGATTTCGCAAATTCCGCCCACCCCTAGTGAAGACATACTCCATAATATCTGACATGTTCAAGGCAGTTAAATATCTTCCTTAACATAAAATGTAAAACACAACTTTTTAAGTGGTAGGAAAATGTACCATGCTATTTTCAAATGTGTTTGCATTTGCCTCTCATTTGTGAGAAAGTGATTTCTGCTGAATGCTAACCATCACAGTTCTTGAAAACAAGCTGCCCCTTTCCTGCTATTGCAAGTCTAACAGAGCAACAGCAAAACAAATTAAATCTCTGTGAAAAATTCCAGTGTACAGACAGACTCATGGTGTGATTCTAGGCACAAAACAGTATTTATGGGTGACACTAGTACACCTTAACTTATGGTGAAGACATACTCCATAATATCTGACATGTTCAAGGCAGTTAAATATCTTCCTTAACATAAAATGTAAAACACAACTTTTAAAGTGGTAGGAAAATGTACCATGCTATTTTGAAATGTGTTTGCATTTGCCTCTCATTTGTCAGAAAGTGATTTCTGCTGAATGCTAACCATCACAGTTCTTGAAAACAAGCTTCCCCTTTCCTGCTAGTGCAAGTCTAACAGAGCAACAGCAACACAAATTAAATCGCTGTGAAAAATTCCTGTGTACAGACAGACTCATGGTGTGATTCTAGGCACAAAACAGTATTTCTGGGTGATACCAGTTCACCTTAACTTATGGTGAAGACATACTCCATAATATCTGACATGTTCAAGGCAGTTAAATATCTTCCTTAGCATAAAATGTAAAACACAACTTTATAGAAGAATCACATTTCTATTATTTATATCCAACTAAACCACATACATCCCCTCTCAAATTCATAACTCACCTTTAAAAGTAGTTAGTTGAGAAAGAAATGTGCCACTCACACAGCAGATTATCAGAGCTAGAATCTCTGAACTGTACACCTCTCAGCAGAACCAGTAAATGGAAATGTTTCCCTCTCTTTTTTCACACATATACATGTTAACTTCAAATCACAGTGTTTCCCACATTTTTTCAAATGGAATCACACATTTCTATTGGTTGCAAATGTCAACCCTTTTCCAAATGATCCCTTCCCCCAACATGACTTCTGCCTGCTACCATAGCAACAGGTCATGGAACACTGGTGTGAGCAGAGAGGTCAGAAGTTCACCACACAATGTTTCAAATCCAAAGAGCAAGAGTGCTTGACTTTTCAAACCTAACAGCAAATCCAAACTAATGTTCTGTGGGTACACATTTTTCTGAACCAATACAAAACCAATGAGTTCTTTTTATTAAAAAAAAGTATGTAAGCCTCCATTTTACATCTATCTTTCTTTTCATATTGCCATTCTACTGAAAGACACCTTCTGAGTGCGTCCAGATCTCCTTGGAAGATGTTCACAGTGTGGATTATAGGTCACAGCTATGTCTTCTGGAGTGAAAAGTTAGCAGAAAAAAGAGGTATTGTGAAATATCTTGCTTTGCCAAATGTAGACATTAAATGGATTGGTCAGAGAGGGTTAAAGTGGCACCAATTAATGCCTTTGGTGAAAACCTTTCTACATCTCCCACAGCCTAACCTTAATATTGTGCACTGTGGTGGAAATGACTTAGGCACTTTAACTGGGGTAGGTCTGGAAATGCTTATTAAGGACACCTTTGTGCAATTGATGTCACTTTTTCCACAAACTGCCTTTGTATATTCTAATATATGCCAAAGGCAAAAGTGGAACTGGTCCAACCAACATTGTCCGCAGATTGACAAAGCAAGAAAGAACGTCAATAAGTCTGTTTCTGCTTTCCTCAGAGACTATGTTATGGGTTCTATATACCACAACAGCTTGCGTTACAACATGCAAGGCATTTATAGAGGTGACGGTGTACATTTCAATGATGAAGGGAACAGAGTCTTCCTCTTGAACTTTAGAATCTGCATCGGTACTTACTTGTAGGTACCAAAAAACACTCAATAAACACAACGGCTCTTTTTAGAGCCACCTAATATCTAAACACTTAATCTTCTTTTTTACATCTTTTTTTTTTTTGTTAAATTGCCGTGCGCGCTCAGTGCGCGCACCTCGCGAATTTTTAAAAAAAATTAAAATCTTTTTTTTTGCCCTTCGGGGTCCCAGTGTGACCCCCTGGCAAACGCTAGGGGGTCAGGAACTCCCTACCCTGCCCCCTTTTCATGTTCTCCACCTTTCCTTTTCAGTGTGACAGACAAAATGGCGGCCGACACTTCTGATTTCGACCGATTCGAATGTTTACAGACATGTAACAACCAATCAGAATTTCGCTCGCGTGAAGTGGGCGCGCACGGCACGAACGGCGTAAAGTAACTTAGCATTTAAAAAACCGTATAAATTCATTGAAAAAACCATAGGTTTCACACACGTTATAGTTAGGAATTAGCATTTAAAAAACCTTGCAAATTCACTGAAAAAACTATAACTCACGCGACCGCAATCCTCTGCCAATGACATATGTGTCTTTATGAAAAAAAAATATTTGTGATATATGTATAGCTAAAATTTAATGGAAGAAGACATGGGCAAATAAGTGTCTAAATACAGTATTAGCATCAGCAGAGGATTGCGGTCGCGTGAGTTATAGTTGCCTGCACTAACTATAACGTGGAATTTCATTGGTTTTTTACGAGTGAAATGTACAGCTAACTATAACTTGTGTGAAACCTATGGTTTTTTCAGTGAATATATATATATATATATATATTACCTACTGGCGGTCGCCAGTAGGTAGTTATAGTTAGGACCCTGTTTCCATAGGAAAACCGCAACATTCTATTTTGAATAACTTTGGCGCCGGTCGACGAATCCTCGCGAAATTTTCAAAACTAATGGGGCGCTACGGTCCGCTCCTACCCTGAAAGTCTCGGGGGGATTCGTCAAATGGGGGCCGAGATAAAAGGGGGGTCCCAAAACGCATTTTTCCCATGCATTTTTCCATAGGACCTTTAGACACAGCTACAGCCCGAACGGCTGAACAGAGTTCCTTGAAATTTGGCAGAGAGGTAGTCTACAGGTCAAGGAAGTGCCTTTTGTAGGTTTGTTGTAAATCTGTTCAGTAGATTCTGAGAAAATAGCCTTTAAATCAATATATATATCTGAGCCAGCTTACGGTGCGCTTACGGTGCGCTTACCGTACGGTGACGTGCGCGAGCGCGATTCTGATTGGCTGTTAGATCTTAGTAAACATTCGAATCGGTCGAAACCAGGAAGCGGCGGCCGCCATTTTGTGTGTTTCACTGAGAAAATAAAGGGTGATAACTTGAAAAGGGTGCAAGGAAGAGAGTTACAGACCCCCTAACATTTGAAAGGGGGTCAAAGAAGGACAGAAAAGTACAAAAAAAACATTTATTAATTTTTAAAAAAATCGCGGGGTACGCGTACGGTAAGCTCACCGTACGCGTACGGTAACAAAAAAAAAAAAAATGAAATGAAATGCAGATTTAAGTGTTTAGATATTAGGGGGCTCTAAAAAGAGCCGTTGTGTTTATTAAGTGATTTTTTAGTGGTACCTACAAGTAAGTACCGATGCAGAGTCTAAGGTTCAAGAGGAAGACTCTGTTCCCTTCATCAGTGAAGTGTACACCATCTCCTCTATAAATGTCTTGCATGTCGTAACGCAAGTTGTTGTGGTAAATGGAACCCATACCATAGTCACGGAGGAAAGCAGAAACAGATTTGTTGACGTGCTTTCTTGCTTTGTCAATCTGTGGACAAAAATGATTGGACCAGTTCCATTTTTGCCTTTGGCATATGTTAGAAAACACAAAGGCAGTTTTAGGGAAAAGTGAAAACAGTTGTGCAAAGGTCTCCTTCATAAGCATTTCCAGACCTACCCCAGTCAAAGTGCCTAGGTCATTGCCACCACAGTGCACTATTATGAGGTCAGGGTGTTGGATTTGCATGAAGGATTTCACCAATGGCATCAATTGGTGCCACTTTAACCCTCTCTGACCAATCCATTTAATGTCTACATTTGGCAAAGCAAGGTCTCTCACCATACCTGTTTCCTCTGCATACTTTTCACTCCAGAAGACATAGCTGTGCCCTACAATCCACACTGTGAACATCTTCCAAGGAGATCTGGATGCACTCAGGAGGTGTAATTCAGTAGAATGGTAAAAAGAAATGAAAGACAGTTTGGAAATGGAGGCATACATATTTTTTTTAAATAAAAAGAACTGATTGGCTGTTTCATACCATTCTACACTAAAAACTAGGCTGTGTGTGTCAATTTATAGAAGCATGATTTGTATTGGTAAAGAAAAATGTGTTACCAAAGAACAGTACTATGGATTTGCTGTTAGGTTTGAAAAGTCAAGCACTCTTGCACTTTGAAAATGAAACATTGTCTGCTGAACTTCTGACCTGACTCCACACAGCAGTGTTCCATGAGCTGTTGCTATGGTAGCAGGCAGAAGTCAAGTTGGGGGAAGGGTACTAGGCAGAAGTCAAGTTGGGGGAAGGGTACTTTTTGAAAAGGGTTGGTTTTCAACCAATAGAAATGTGTGATTACATTTGAAAAAAAGGGGGAAGCACTGAGATTTGAAACTAACATGTATATGTGTGGAAAAAGAGAGGGAAACATTGCCATTATCTGGTTCTGCTGAGAGGAGAGAGGTGTACAGAACAGAGATCCTGGCTCTGATAATCTGCTGTTTGAGTGCCACATTTCTTTCACAACTAACTAATTTTAAAGGTGAGTTAAGAGTTTGAGAGGGGATGTATATGGTAAATTAAGAAATGAATAATAGCATTGGAATTCCTTTTGTTGAAGTTGTGTTTATCATTTTGTGTTTTGGGAGAAATTTAAATGTGAGGAACATGTAAAATAATATGGACTATGTTTTCACCATAAATTAAGGTGTACTGGTATAAATAAGGAATACTTTTAGGGTTTGAGGTTCCAGTCAGTAATGGAAATACATTCAGCATCACTAAGGCTGGTTGCCCTTGCTGGAGTGTAGTCAGTCACCCAGGTTACAGATGTTGCTGGACTCAGAAAGCTGTTTGGTATTGCTCTGGTGATTTTACATTTGCATTAGATGGAAAGGGGGAGCTATTTTTTTAAGCAGAAGCAGACTCTTAGCACACAGCCAGCTGCTTATCCTGTGGAATCATGCACAGTATTCACAACCGAGTGGGGTTTAAGGTTGCAGTCAGTAATGCAAATACATTAAGCATCACTAAGGCTGGTTGCCCTTGCTGAAGTGTAGTCAGTCACCCAGGTTACACATGTTGCTGGTCTCAAAAAGCTGTTTGGACATGTGCTTTTTTTAGAATATGAAAAGTGGATTCAAAATGTGTCAGACTGTAAAAGTACTTATCACTTGCCAAAAAAAAGAGTAGTAAGTGTGCTTTCAAAATGGCAAAGAAATTTCGTTTTCTGACTAATATGAAAACATGACTCTGTGTGCAAAGAGGAATTACAGGCAGAGATTTATTGCGTATTGCTCTGGTAATTTTACAGTTGCATTAGATGGAAAGGGGGAGCTATTTTTTTTGTGCAGAAGCAGACTCTTAGCACACAGCCAGCTGTTTATCCTGTGGAATCATGCACAGTATTCACAACTGAGTGGGGTTTGAGGTTGCAGTCAGTAATGCAAATACATTCAGCATTAGTAAGGCTGGTTGCCCTTGCTGGAGTGTAGTCAGTCACCCAGGTTACACATGTTGCTGGTCTCAGAAAGCTGTTTGGTATTGCTCTGGTAATTTTACAGTTGCATTAGATGTAAAGGGGGAGCTATTTTTTTTGTGCAGAAGCAGACTCTTAGCACACAGCCAGCTGCTTATCCTGTGGAATCATGCACAGTATTCACAACCGAGTGGGGTTTGAGGTTGCAGTCAGTAATGCAAATACATTCAGCATCACTAAGGCTGGTTGCCCTTGCTGGAGTGTAGTCAGTCACCCAGGTTACACATGTTGCTGGTCTCAGAAAGCTGTTTGGTATTGCTCTGGTAATTTTACAGTTGCATTAGATGGAAAGGGGGAGCTATTTTTTTTGTGCAGAAGCAGACTCTTAGCACACAGCCAGCTGCTTATCCTGTGGAATCATGCACAGTATTCACCCAGGTTACACATGTTGCTGGTCTCAAAAAGCTGTTTGGACATGTGCTTTTTTGAGAATATGAAAAGTGGATTCAAAATGTGTCAGACTGTAAAAGTACTTATCACTTGACAAAAAAAAGAGTAGTAAGTGTGCTTTCAAAATGGCAAAGAAATTTCGTTTTCTGACTAATATGAAAACATGACTCTGTGTGCAAAGAGGAATTACAGGTAGAGATTTATTGCGTATTGCTCTGGTAATTTTACAGTTGCATTATTAGGAAAGGGGGAACTATTTTTTTTGTGCAGAAGCAGACTCTTAGCACACAGCCAGCTGCTTATCCTGTGGAATCATGCACAGTATTCACAACCGAGTGGGGTTTGAGGTTGCAGTCAGTAATGCAAATACATTCAGCATTAGTAAGGCTGGTTGCCCTTGCTGGAGTGTAGTCAGTCACCCAGGTTACACATGTTGCTGGTCTCAGAAAGCTGTTTGGTATTGCTTTGGTAATTTTACAGTTGCATTAGATGGAAAGGGGGAGCTATTTTTTTATGCAGAAGCAGACTCTTAGCACACAGCCAGCTGCTTATCCTGTGGAATCATGCACAGTATTCACAACCGAGTGGGGTTTGAGGTTGCAGTCAGTAATGCAAATACATTCAGCATCAGTAAGGCTGGTTGCCCTTGCTGCAGTGTAGTCAGTCACCCAGGTTACACATGTTGCTGGTCTCAAAAAGCTGTTTGGACATGTGCTTTTTTGAGAATACGAAAAGTGGTTTCAAAATGTGTCAGACTGTAAAAGTACTTATCACTTGCCAAAAAAAAGAGTAGTAAGTGTGCTTTCAAAATGGCAAAGAAATTTTGTTTTCTGACTAATAAGAAAACATGACTCTGTGTGCAAAGAGGAATTACAGGCAGAGATTTATTGCGTATTGCTCTGGTAATTTTACAGTTGCATTAGATGGAAAGGGGGAGCTATTTTTTTTGTACAGAAGCAGACTCTTAGCACACAGCCAGCTGCTTATCCTGTGGAATCATGCACAGTATTCACAACTGAGTGGGGTTTGAGGTTGCAGTCAGTAATGCAAATACATTCAGCATTATTAAGGCTGGTTGCCCTTGCTGGAGTGTAGTCAGTCACCCAGGTTACACATGTTGCTGGTCTCAGAAAGCTGTTTGGTATTGCTCTGGTAATTTTGCAGTTGCATTAGATGGAAAGGGGGAGCTATTTTTTTTTTATGCAGAAGCAGACTCTTAGCACACAGCCAGCTGCTTATCCTGTCGAATCATGCACAGTATTCACAACCAAGTGGGGTTTGAGGTTGCAGTCAGTAATGCAAATACATTCAGCATCAGTAAGGCTGGTTGCCCTTGCTGGAGTGTAGTCAGTCACCCAGGTTACACATGTTGCTGGTCTCAAAAAGCTGTTTGGACATGTGCTTTTTTGAGAATATGAAAAGTGGTTTCAAAATGTGTCAGACTGTAAAAGTACTTATCACTTGCCAAAAAAAAGAGTAGTAAGTGTGCTTTCAAAATGGCAAAGAAATTTCGTTTTCTGACTAATATGAAAACATGACTCTGTGTGCAAAGAGGAATTACAGGCAGGGATTTATTGCGTATTGCTCTGGTAATTTTACAGTTGCATTAGATGGAAAGGGGGAACTATTTTTTTGTGCAGAAGCAGACTCTTAGCACACACCCAGCTGCTTATCCTGTGGAATCATGCACAGTATTCACAACCGAGTGGGGTTTGAGGTTGCAGTCAGTAATGCAAATACATTCAGCATCAGTAAGGCTGGTTGCCCTTGCTGGAGTGTAGTCAGTCACCCAGGTTACACATGTTGCTGGTCTCAGAAAGCTGTTTGGTATTGCTCTGGTAATTTTACAGTTGCATTAGATGGAAAGGGGGAGCTATTTTTTTTATGCAGAAGCAGACTCTTAGCACACAGCCAGCTGCTTATCCTGTGGAATCATGCACAGTATTCACAACCGAGTGGGGTTTGAGGTTGCAGTCAGTAATGCAAATACATTCAGCATCACTAAGGCTGGTTGCCCTTGCTGGAGTGTAGTCAGTCACCCAGGTTACACATGTTGCTGGTCTCAAAAAGCTGTTTGGACATGTGCTTTTTTGAGAATATGAAAAGTGGATTAGAAATGTGTCAGACTGTAAAAGTACTTATCACTTGCCAAAAAAAAGAGTAGTAAGTGTGCTTTCAAAATGGCAAAGAAATTTCGTTTTCTGCCTAATTTCAAACCATGACTCTGTGTGCACACAGGAATAGTTTTTAGATATTTAATTTGTGAAGGTGTTATTGTGATTTTCACTTGTAGGAAAGGGGTACATAGTATTTTAAGATTTGAAAAGATCATAAAAAATGTAGTAATATATTTAAATAAAATAAAGGATTTTTTTTTTAGTTTTTTTCAGGTATTGCTGAAGAGCAGTGAACAAAATTTAAGATGCCTACAAAATCCAGACAAAGGAAAAACCACAAAAAAAATCTATATTTGAAGACAACTGGAGGACCTAAGTTAGCTGGAGATGCTCATGTTGGTGAAAAAGAGAAAGTCTTCTGGTAAGCAGACAAAAGATTTTTTAAAGAACACCTTCAAAAAAAGGAAAAATGTACAAAATGTCTGTACTGGAAAGAATGTTTTAAATAGAAAAGAACAGGAAAAAATTGAGCATTTAGTTAATGCAAATATACCTTCAGAAACAATAAAGATTAATTTAAACAGAAAAACAGCGTTTAAAGAGATACGTAGAAAAATGTTTCAGAGAAGAGTTATGTCCAATCGATAAAGGATGTGAAGAAATATAAGCAAAAGGCTAAATTTTATAAGAGAAAAAAAGAAATTGAAGCCATTGCAGCTAAGGCATTAGAATTAAAAAGGAAACTATTCATTTTAATTTTGAATAGGATGCGTACATTAGATAAAATGGTTAATGTACTGAAATCACAAACCAAAAGGAAAAGAGAAGTGAAAAGAACAAACTTTTGCAAAGTGTTTTTAGGAGAATGGATGCATAGTTCAAGTAGTGAACCTTTTTTTAATGAAGAGAGTTATTTTCAAAGTAATACTTTGCTGCATGCAGTTGACACCAGAGGTCGTGCTTACGAAGTGAAAAATGGTTGTATAATGGAGAAGGAGAAAATAGTTCCAAGAGATGAGGTACAAGTGATGGTGGATGAGGCTATGGGGAGACGTCCTAAAGCCCCAGTGTACACTTGGAATTGTAGTAGTATTTGCACTGTGCGTCAGGAATCTATTGATAAATTTCGTGAGTTTCTAAGAGAATATAGTAAAAAAAGTGTAAAACAGAAGACTAAGGTGCTTCAAAGTCTAGATCCATGCAGAGTGAGAGAGAATACTGGTTTGCAGGGTCATTCTCTGGCTTGTCTATCTAGAAAAGTGTGTAAAAGTGTTTTTCATCATTTTAGGATGCTGGCTGTTCATCATACTGAAATGAGAAAGTTTGTGAGACGGTTGTATTTTGCTAAAAGTCCAGCAATAAAGTTAGATGAATTGAATAGGGCTCTGTTCCGTGGAACGGTATCAGATGTAGAGAAGGTTATTGATGAAATTCAGTTTTGTTACTTTGGTCCAGAACAAGAAAGTGCAGAAAAGGACACAGTAAATGAGGAAGAAGTGGAAGAGAATGTAGAACCCTCTGTAAGTAAGACATTTAATGATCACATAACAAAATTTGCAATAATCTCTAATGAAAGACCAAATATTACTTGTATTTGTTGCCGCAGAACTCATTATAGAAAACAAACCAGGAATGTTGATCTCTACAGAAAAAGTGAAAATGAAGATAATTATAAGTGTAAGGATTTTGCCACATATATATTTCTTGAAAATTGTTTTCAATTGGGTGAAGATCAGCGTATTTGTTAATACTGTTACAACAAGTTAGAAGAAAATAGAATGCCGACCAGAGCTGTACATAATAATTTAGAATTGGATGTTATTCCTGCCGAACTTTCTGAATTAAATACATATGAATCTATACTTATTCAATGTGTTCATCCGTTCCAGACCATAGTACGTATGGAGCCCAAAACTGGTAAATTACCTCCTTCTGATTTACTGAGAGGTTTAAAAGGTAGAGTGGTGTATTTGCCCTTGGATTTGAAAAAAAATATGGAAACTATTGATGCAGATACTTTGGTAACTGAACCATTAGTTATTCTGGTTAATGGTGTACCTACAAAGAATAAAAAGATTTGGCAGGAGCCGGTAGATGTACGGAAAGTTCAAAGAGCAAATTTGTATTTGAAAAGGAATAACAAATGGTATGAATCAATTTATATAGAAGAAGAAGAAGAAGATTTACAAGAAGACACAGAAACACCAACTGGACAAATTGAAAAAGTGGACAAGTCAAAGGAAGAAGAAATTTATGAACATTTTAGCATACGTCCTCTTCATTCAAAAGAAGTTATGGGAGACAATATTGATCTGTTTCAGATGAGGAAAGCAAAAGGAACTCCCGTGAGTGTATGGGAGGAGAGCTTGGAAGCTCAATGTTTTCCCCAGCTGTTTCCTACAGGAAAAGGAGGACGATACGATGAATGTCCAGAACAGATTCCAGCTTCTGAGTATCGGACTACAAGACTATATGCAGAAGATCCAAGATTTCGACAAAGTATTTCTTATTTATTCCATCTTTTATTTGAAAGCGACTTGTCTGCATTATCATATGCAGTAAATCACATTTTAAAAAGTGGAGTACATTTACAAAATGTGTCTGCTAAGGATTTTATGGAGAAAGTGCAGCACCGAGATGATCATTTGGAAACACAACTCATCAATCTGATGGCTTGTCAGCGTGGGACAAATGAATATTGGTACCGACGCCATGGTGAATTAAAATGCATGTTACGAAATTTAGGAACACCAACATGGTTCCTTACCCTAAGCTGTGCTGAGTACACTTGGGATGATTTACTGGATTTTCTACGAGAAGCAAATTCAAACATTAAAAACATCGAATACAAGACAGCAGGAGAACTGTGCTCATTGGATCCGGTTAATGTTTGCAGATATTTCAATCATAGATTTGAGGCTATGATGTCCTTCATCTGCAATAAAAAAAATCCACCTCTTGGAGAAGTAGAGGATTTCTTTTGGAGAAAAGAGTACCAGGCAAGAGGTGCTCCTCATATTCATATGCTGTTGTGGATCAAGGATGCCCCAAAGTTTGGAACAGATACTGATGAAGCAGTGTTATCTTTCATTGAAGAATATGCAACATGTGCTATACCAAAAAGCACAGAAGAGAAAAAGCTAAAGGAGCAAGTTTTACATTTCCAAAGTCATCGGTGTGGAAAATACTGTCGACGGAAATACAAGAGCAAAGATAAATACTACATTAAATGTCGATTTGGATTTCCTAGACCTGTTCTTTCAAATGGAAGAGTAAACAGTTTTATGTCATCTGTGAGACATACTATCACAAGAAAATCACCTAAGAATACCTACAACCTTAAAAGAAAAGAAGAATCAAAAAATATAAATGACTACAACCCAGTCATTTTATCCATGTGGAATGCTAACATGGATATACAGTATGTAGCTGACAATTCCATTGCTGTTGCTCGATATGTAACATCTTACATTACTAAATCAGAAAAAACTGAATTGAAGGAAATGTGGGAAGAGATTTCTCACGAGAAGACTGTCAGTAAGAAGCTGTACAGTTTCAGTTTAAAGATGTTATCGCATCGAGAAATTGGATCCTACGAATGTTCAGATAGGTTATCTTCTGCAAGTCTCTACTCGAAATCAAGAAGAATAATTTGGGCAAGTTTAGGCCTTGCAGCAATGAGAAATCGGGTACTGAAATCTGTTGGAGAAATTGAATATTTGGCCGAGAATGACCCAGAAAGTACAGATATTTTGAAATCAAACATGTTGGACACATATTATCCCAAGAGAAGTCATCATCTGGAGAACATGTGTCTCTATGAAGTGCTGCAGAACTACATTTATTCACGGAAAGCTGCAGAAGACATCAACAATGGAAAATATAAAGTCATTGGTGAGGAAGGATGTTTGGTGAAGCAAACAAAAGGAAGTTTGATAAATCACAGGAAGCTGAGTTGTGACACTACTGACAAAAAGGAATTTTACTACTTGGCTCTTTTACAGCTATTTAAACCATGGCGTACAGAGGATGAACTACTGGGAGAATTTCAAAGCTATGAAGATTCATTTAATGCTTGCAAAGACAGGATACAATGCAGTACATTCACAACTTATGTGGAAATGTTAAATGAAGAAATTGAACAGGAAACTACAATTGCAGCTGAAGTAGCTAGAGACAGTTCTCAAGACAGCCAAAGTTCAGGAACACTCAGTCAAGATCCCCTAGGACAACCAATCGTTGAAAATGAAGCTGCAATAGCCATGAATGAAGTGGAAACGGCTATGAATCAAGCTCAAGAAGAATTTATAGACTTACCAAATTTGGAAAGACAACTGAATGAAGAGCAGCAACAAATTTATGAAGAAATCAGAAACAAAATTGATCACGGATTACTACATGAAAAAAAAGAGTGCTCATGCACATCATTTCATCCAATCAGGATGTATGTAAGCGGACAAGCTGGAACTGGAAAAAGTTTCCTAATAAAAGTCATCAGAAGCTACCTACAGCAAAAAACGGATTCTACTTTGTCTTGTGTGGTTACTGCTCCAACTGGGTTAGCAGCATATAACATAAAAGGAATCACCTTACATCGTTTGCTAATGTTACCAGTGGAGCATGAGAACAAAATACAATACCACAAGCTAACTGGAGAAGCATGCTTGGAAGTTTCAAGAGTATTGAAGAAGATGCAAGTTCTCATTATTGATGAGGTGAGCATGGTATCAAACTTAATGCTTGCCTTTGTGCATTTAAGAATGCAGCAAACTCTAAGGACAGACTATTTGGTGGAAAACATGTCATAGTTTTTGGGGATCTTCTACAGCTTACTCCAGTTAAAGGACAACCAGTGTTTAATACTGTGACACATGAAGATACAAAGAAGTCATTGGGAAGCATCGGTAATGCAAATATTTGGTCCTTCTTTGAGTACAAGGAACTTACTACTAATATGAGACAAGCAAACGATGAAGAATATGGAAGTATTCTGAAAGATATCAGAATTGGACTACTCACTGAAGCTGGCACAAAAGCATTACAGAGTCGGTTGCTACATAATTTATTTCCAAAGGAAGAAATAGTTGCAGAGAAGATATACAAGAACATTGCAGAAAAGAAAAGTGTCATCTGCTTAATGCCAACTCTACGTGAATGCTCAATATTCAACGAGGAGCTTTTGAAATTGGAAAAGGAAGATATCAGGAAATTGGAAGCAGTGGACAAAATTCAGGATGGAAGAATTACTATCACATTAACAGGTAAACTGAAAAATAAATTGGATTCACTAGAGAAGAACATTTCCAAAACTGCTGGATTAGAAAAAAATCTATATGTTTGGATGAACTGTAGAGTATTTTTAAGGAGAAATTTGGATGTTGAAAAAGGTTTAGTTAATGGAGCTATGGGAAGAGTTGTGGGTTTTATTAATTATCAGAAAAAAGATGGAATTGAATGTTTAAAAATAAAATTTGATCAGATAGAAGAAGTTATAGACATTTGTTGTTGTACAGTTCGTTTTATGCTTGTGAAAGACTTATATGTACAAAGGAAACAGTTTCCGTTTTCTCTAGCATATGCTGTAACTATTCACAAGTCTCAAGGATTGACTGTAGATTGTGCATTTGTAAACATTGGTTCATCTGTGTTCAAAGAAGGTATGGCTTATGTAGCTTTGTCACGAGTGAAAACATTATCTGGTTTATTCATGATAGACTTTGATGATTCAAAAGTTAGTGCTGATGCAAATTGTGTAAAGGAGTACAATAGATTAAGAAGAACCTATGCTCCTCATTTAGGTCAGTATCCTGTGTTAGAGAAACGTGTAGTTTCTCGTAAAAGGAGAAATGAGAATATCTGTAATGAGGATGTAGAGAGGAGGAAAAAAAAAGAGGAGTGATGTAATTGCAAGCAAAAAGAAAAAGGAAAATGAAGAAGAGGTTGTAGGATGTCATTTTGAAAATAGCTCTGGTGTCAACTGCTACGCTAATGTAGTGCTGAATGTTGCATTTTATCTGGAAAGTTTGCAAGAGCAGATAATAGTAAATCAGAGAAAAAGATTCTGTTCTGAGTTGAGTCTCCTTTTTCAAAAGCTGAGTAATGATAAAACTCAAATAGAAAGTGCTACTGAAATTAGAAAACTTTTAGATGTATGTTCAGGATGTACACAGTTTTCTCAAAATGTACAGCAAGACGCACAGGAATTCTTGTTGTATTTTCTTCAGGTACTGGAAGAAGAAGGTGTACACATTGAAAATTTGTTTGGTCTGTCTTATAAATGGGAACATAGTTGTGAAAACTGTT
Organism: Triturus cristatus; assembly: GCF_964204655.1. Lineage (NCBI taxonomy): Eukaryota > Metazoa > Chordata > Amphibia > Caudata > Salamandridae > Triturus > Triturus cristatus. The sequence continues at coordinate 1,079,870,750 of NC_140592.1, read as the reverse complement.
TCAATACATGTGGCTCTAATGTTGATTCTGAAAGGTTTATTTATTTAACATTGCCAGAGAGTAAAACAGTCACTTTTGCTAAATTAGTTAAAGATGCTAATCATAGCATGCAATGCGGTGAGTGTAAATCAACGTTAATTTTAAAGGAATACGGACAGTATGTAATTTTAATGATGCAACGATGTAGAGCTGATGGTTCAAAATTGGATACTTTAATAAAGAAGTTTACAGGACAGCAATTATCAATTTCAGGAAAAACTTTTGTAACAGTTGCAATAATTTTCCATGAAGGACCTACTGTTACTTCTGGACATTACACAGTTTATCTTAAATGTGAAAAAGGCTGGACACTGTGTAATGATTCAAAATTGATTTCAAGCAACGTTTGCCTTTTGATTTAGCAAATTCCTATCTAATCTTTCTGAAACCTAAATTTTAGAGAGACTTGGCAAGATCTGTACAAAACAATTTTACCATTTTTTTGGATTACCATTGGAATTTTCAAATTTAAAGATTTTTAAAATTATCATTTGGCCTAAAGGAAAGGTAACCAATTGTATTATGGACTTATATAATTCTTAATTAATGTTTCAGAAAACAACATTTTACAGAGAATCGGTAACATCTGTACAATTTAAATTTTTGTATTTTATTGGATTACCATTGGAAATTTAATCAAAAAAGATTTTTAAAATTACCGTTTGGCCTAAAGGAAAGGTATCCAATTGTATTGTGGACTTAATTAAATCCTAATTAATCATTCAGAAACCAAAATTTTAGAGAGAATCGGTAACATCTGTACAATTTAAATTTTGACATTTTATTGGATTATCGTTGGAAATTTAATCAAAAAATAATTTAAAAAATTAACATTTGGCCTAAAAGAAAGGAAACTAGATGTATTGTGGATTTATTTGAGATATATTTTTTTTGAGATTATGCTTCTGTAAGAAAATTGTCAGACGGTATTTTTTAGAAATAGTTTTTGTTATTAGATGATATTTTTAATGAATAATATTTTGCATTTCGATAATGTTATGTTTAACTGAGAAGAGATTCTGGGCTTTTTTTAAACAATCTTTGAGATTGTCATTTTTTTTTTGCCTGCTGTTAAGTGATGAATGCAATTGCTTTCACGATTTATAGTGAAATGCAATATATTCTGAAAACAGCAAAAAAAAGGCAAAAAATTGTTTTTGGAAAATATGTAAATATGTGTACTGTTTTATAAAATGTTTTATTAAATATTAATACTTTTTTCTTTTTTTTCAGATTGAGAAAGAAAATTTTCGAAAACTTGAACCATTTTTATAGCAATTAAAATTATATTTTAATTAATAAATAATTTTTTGAGTGGGTATGGTAAGTCAGAAATTTCATGGTCCCTTTTTTCCACTTCTCCACAATCACATTTTCAGATTTTCATTGTAGTCTCTCAAGGACCTTGTAATGTGATAATTGATTTTTAGTGTTTAAAAAAAAAAAAAAAAAAAAAATTACGCGCACCGTACGCGTACGGTAAAAAAAAAAATCAAAAAAAAAGTTTAAAAAAATATATAAAAAAAAGTTGAAAGGTAAGGTTGGCTCTGAAAAGAGCCGTTGTGTTCGTACAGGGACAGAGGAAAGAAAGAATGGGAATATTAGTCGGTAGGACAAATGTGCTGGTCTATTTTATTGTTAACTAGGGCAACACTGGTCTCCCTATGACAAATTAGACCATAACAAGTGGCGCACCGCATTGTAACCCTCGCAAACCGATGGTTGGTTTCCAGAGGACCAGAAAAAGGAGATGCTCCCCCCACAGATGAAGGGCTCAGCTGACTTGCCGAAGATGGACTCGGCCCTGCAGATGATGGACCAGGCTGAGCTGCTGTGGATGTGCTTGGTTGTCTTACTGAAGGGTTTCCTCCAGTATGTCGAGCATATGTCCTACCGTGTACATCATGAAGGTGTCTCAACATAGTGAGATTCCCGAAGGAATACTTCTTGTTAGGATTCCCTCTTGAAAGTACACGGTCACAAAGCTTACAAGTCACTAAATGTGCATTTACCTTTTTCTTGCCCTCTGGAAAAGAAAAATACTCCCATATGAAAGAGCTCTTTTGTTTCCTCCTTCTCTGCCTCAAGGTAGTGCTGCTAGCCTCACTCTCTGAAGAGGTCTGCTGTTCTGCCATCGTATCACAAAGACAACTCAGCTCCTTCTCCAAAGGGATCACAAGCAGAAATGAGGGGAATGGGTGTGGTGTAGGAGAGTTCTAGAACTGAAAGTAGTTTAAACCAATCAAAAGTGTTGTTTCTTGATCACATGACCCAACGTGCGCGTACGTTACGCTTACGGTGCGCTTACGGAGCGCTTACGGTAAAAGTACGCATGCGCGTAAAAAAGACACGCGCACGCGCGCATGCGCAAAACAGGCACGCCCCTTCACTTCCGCGTAACATGCGCGTGCAGCGTACGCGTTACGCGCTGCACACGCGTGACGTACGTCTACGCAAATTGCGTAACTGTACGCAAACAGCGTAGAAATCTAACGTAATAAAAGCAAGACGTGCGCGTACGGTAAGCGCACGTTAAAAAAAAACTAAAAAAAAAAAAAAAGATTCACTATGTTATACTACTAAATCTTACCTGTTTAGTTTAAAAAAAAGGTAAAAATAAAAAATACATTGTAGAATTTTTAAAATTTAAACATAGTCTTTAAAGAGGATATAAATTTAAAATAAAAATATGTAAAAAACATTGCAAAAAAAATAATAAATAAATAAAAAAAATAAGAATTATCATTTAAAAAACCTTGCAAATTCACTGAAAAAACCATGGGTTTCACACACGTTATAGTCAGGAATTAGCATTTAAAAAACCTTAGAAATTCAATGAAAAAACCAAAGGTTTCACACATGTTATAGTTAGCTGGACATTTCACTCGTAAAAAACCAATGAAATTCCCCCGTTATAGTTAGTTCAGCTAACTATAACTCGCGCGCCCGCAATGCACTGCTGATGACGTCACATATTACATCACTCATGACATGGTCAGTGACATCACTCATGACATCACTGATGACATCTCAAATGACATCACTGATGACATCACTGATGACGTCATCCATGTGATAGAGTGGCAGACCTCCTCTAACCCTAATATAACCTTTGATACACACATTCAAAAATAGAGACTAAAATTTTCAAAACAATGGACATACCAATACCAGTTACAACAACCTCTTCAGTAATTCTAAGAACCACATACATATCCACTCATTCACCAACAGTCCTATACAGTCACTCATACATGTACTCACTCATCATATGTACTCATACACCTATACATCCTGTTACACAATGCCACTCATCCATAGAGTTACTCACACTCATAGTCACTCATGCTAATAAAGAATCAAACATACATTTACTTGCATATACAGTTATACACACACCACCACACTTACTTCTACGGAAACTTACACATACTTAGTCTTTTAAACAATCACTTATAGAAACACATACTTATTCATAGAGGGACTCTTTCAATCTCTCACTCTCACATATACTCGCTTATATACACCAATAGTCACATATACTAGTTTAAAACATATGTAGTTACTCATAAAGACACTATTGAGACAGTCATTCACTCACTAACACACCCATACACTCACTCATCCACCCATAGAGTCCTGCACACATGCTGTCTTCAACACATACAAAGAGTGAGTCACTCATTCATGCACCTATGCACTACGTAATACCCCCACTGAACCATGCAGACACTCAGACTGATACTCATAAAACCAACTAATAACCTATATAGACACCCATGTAGCTACTCTCCAACCCATGCAGCCACTTATACACAAAGTGAGAGACTGATACAGATATTTACATATTAAAACATTACTCACTAAGCCATGTATTCACTATGATACACTTAATCAGTCAGTTACACAATCAATTTTTCAAAAACAAATCATCCATTTAGACACTTATATACCCATTTATTCTTCCATCGACCTTGAGATATACATATATAAAACATACTTAATTGTCAGAAAAACACACATTCACTGGATGATGTCATCAGTGATGTCATCAGTGATGTCATTTGAGATGTCATGAGTGATGTCATGAGTGATGTCACTGACCATGTCATGAGTGATGTAATATGTGACGTCATCAGCAGTGCATTGCGGGCGCGTGTGTTATAGTTAGCTGAACTAACTATAACGGGGGAATTTCATTGTTTTTTTACGAGTGAAATGTCCAGCTAACTATAACATGTGTGAAACCTTTGGTTTTTTCATTGAATTTCTAAGGTTTTTTAAATGCTAATTCCTAACTATAACGTGCGTGAAACCCATGGTTTTTTTCAGTGAATATATATATATATATATATATATATATATATATATATATATGAAGCTACTGGTTGCCCCTCTCATAGAAACGCACTCCACAGTGTTTTAGGGAAAAATCCTTTTATTGGTAGAAATGCCTCCAGACGCTGACAATCTCACCAGCTGTAACGTCGATGTGAACTGACGCGTTTCAAAGACTAAATGCTTCTTCCTCAGAGGCTCGACGAACAGTCATGCATTCTTGGGCACACCTCCTTTATATAAATACCACGCCCTCAAATGGGCAAAGAATTCTGGATCTTGAAGTGCGCTCAAACTTTAAGCCCTGTATGGGCGCATATTTATTGGCACTGGCAGTTCAAGTTCAAAAGCCCTCCATGGGCCTCAGTGCCCAGATGCATTATAAATCCGCAAACAAATTCCCGCAATTGAGGCCAGGTGAATACCGAGCCCCACGGCCCCCAATCATCACGGGGTGGTGCGTCTCTCGCGGCAAGGGCTGCCGCGTTTCAACATGAAGCTACTGGTTGCCCCTCTCATAGAAACGCACTCCACAGTGTTTTAGGGAAAAATCATTTTATTGGTAGAAATGCCTCCAGACGCTGACAATCTCACCAGCTGTAACGTCGATGTGGCCTGACGCGTTTCAAAGACTAAATGTTCTTCCTCAGAGGCTTGACGAACAGTCATGCATTCTTGGGTACACCTCCTTTATATAAATACCACGCCCTCAAATGGGCAAAGAATTCTGGATCTTGAAGTGCGCTCAAACTTTAAGCCCTGTATGGGCGCATATTTATTGGCACTGGCAGTTCAAGTTCAAAAGCCCTCCATGGGCCTCAGCGCCCAGAAGCATTATAAATCCGCAAACAAAGTCCCGCAATTGAGGCCAGGTGAATACCGAGCCCCGCGGCCCCCAGTCATCACGGGGTGGTGCGTCTCTCACGGCAAGGGCTGCCGCGTTTCAACATGAAGCTACTGGTTGCCCCTATCATAGAAACGCACTCCACAGTGTTTTAGGGAAAAATCCTTTTATTGGTAGAAATGCCTCCAGACGCTGACAATCTCACCAGCTGTAACGTCGATGTGGCCTGACGCGTTTCAAAGACTAAATGCTTCTTCCTCAGAGGCTCGACGAACAGTCATGCATTCTTGGGCACACCTCTTTTATATAAATACCACGCCCTCAAATGGGCAAAGAATTCTGGATCTTGAAGTGCGCTCAAACTTTAAGCCCTGTATGGGCGCATATTTATTGGCACTGGCAGTTCAATATATATATGAATCAAACAAAACGTCCTTGCGGGGGGAGCTCACGATAGCTGGTGCCGGCGGTGAGGTAAGGACAAACCTCACAATTAGTATCAGCAACAAAGTTTTACAAATCAAACACCGCACTCTTCCTGGATTTTAAAACAAATTTAATGACCTTCTCTCCACCTACGCGTTTCGAACTTAGACAGTTCTTGGTCACGGTAGTTGCATAAGTCCTTTGTTTGTTTCACCTATTTATATCAAAGATCCATGAAGCCAACAATGAGGCATTATGGGTATGGTAGTTTGTTGCACTAATCATGCACAGTTGTGTGCTATTCAAATCATGCTGATTACGCTGAATCGGCATGCGCGCCACATTGTCGGCATATTACAGACGTTATTATTCTTATTTTAGTTAAGAAAGACCCAATGAGAGTGACTCCCATTGGGTCTTTCTTAACTAAAATAGATACTCCATTACCTGCTGGATATCGGGAGCGATTGTTGGGATGTTGGCAAGGCATACATCAATTCGCCAGTCGAATGGGCACGTTTTGCAATAGAAAGATGGTTGGACGCACATTGGATATGTGTAAATAAATGTCATGTTGTAGCTGGCTCCGATAATAGATAGAAGCAGACAGCCGAAAAGTAGTTGAATTTTTTCACGGTATTGATGTAGCTTCGCGTAGATGCGTATTCTGTCGGAGATGCTTGTTACCACAGGGAGCGCATTCATTTTTTACAAGCAAATATAGTAGTAGGATGGCCGCAAAGAGAGTGATAATTTTGGGCACTGTTGCTGTTATTCCAGAGATGATCGAATGAATGAAGTGTGGTATTATACCAAAAACAGTTTGAAAAGCTGTGAGAGGGCCGGAGGAGACCGTATTAAAAAGTGTGCCTAACCTTGAGTGTGAGATGTGTTGAAAATTTGGTAAGAATTCACAAAGTGTAATGGGAGGTTCGAATTTAAAAGGGACTGTATTTTACTGGAAGTTCGTGCTATCTGCAGGCGATACATTTATTTTGCAGAAGTGAGGGACACTTCTGTTCTGAAGAAATGCGCTTTAGTTTGGTTAGTTTAATTAAATCTGTTTGCAAAGTAGGGATTCAAGGCCAAGTTGAAGTTTGGGAGTTAGTTTGTGTGGGTGGGAATAGACATTGCTACAGGAAGTTACTCGGTTTGAAACAGTAAGGACATACGGTATGCCACCTCACATTCCGTAGGAGTGCATGTTATTGAGAAGCAGATTACTGCCTTTAGATATATGTGTGAATGTTGGTGTGATTGTGGGAGTTGGCGTGCTTTCAACAAAGCAGGTAAAATTGGGGTATGTAAGCTTAGAAGTGTCGTGCAGTTGGAAATGCTTGCATAGTAGTGAATGACTGCCATTTAGGTCACAGTTTTCACCTGTGAGAAAAACTTCTGTTTGTTCTTTAAGACAGCGATATGTAAATGGGAGAAACGACTGATTGTGAATAAACGCGCTACCTTATTTAATCGCAACATGACAAACAACATGTACACCTATCAGACACAATGACACTACGTACTGTGGGAACCGTGGCTAGCCATGTACACAAAGCAAACATGGCATAGCACCTCTGTTACACAATGCAGAATGCGGAGAGAGATGGGAGGAAAGAATGTGCGAAGGTGGCAAGTGATTCTCGATTATAAAAGTATAAAATGGAAAATGTTGAGGGGATGTTGCGGACAGACTTGAGTATGCAGAGCACACACATGCACATAGCGTACATGCCCTTCCCCCCCAAAATCTTTAGCATAGTGGGCTGTCTCGGCGTACGCAAGGCTAGCGTAGGGGTATGAATAAAAGGCAAGTTTCTCTGGGTGTGGTTCTCTTCCGGAATGGCAAACGTGTCTGCCAGGTCTGCGCAGCTTACACCGCCACGAGATTGACTTCGTGAGTGAAGGTGGCTGCGTGAATGATGCTCTCAGCCTCCTGGTACTTAGAAACCGTTGTGGCCGCTGCGACGCACATATGCCCCACAGTTGACCTTTCGCTACCGCATTATGTGAAAGAGGGCCCACCACGTGCCGGTGGAAGCTCCTGGGGCGAGGTCGGAAGGTTCCTCAGATCAACGCTGGCTACCGTGACACAGGCACACAGCGTTCAGTTTGAGGCCCAGCAGCATGGAGTGCTCTGTATACTACTAACACAGTAGTCGAACAGGTACCAACAGTGGAACGGTGTCTTGATCCCACAATGGACGATGTTAGAACTGCATCTGAGAGTGGAGCTGAAGGTACTCCCTTGGAGCAGCTGCAACCAACTCTAGGTCACAATAGTGGAACGGTGTATTGATTCCAGAATGGAAGATGTCCGCTATTACTTGCTGGTGGGTTTTCACAGAACTCCTTCTGTTCACGTGCATCAGACTCTATCCTTCCGTTGGTAATTGCTGCACATGATTATTGGGATTGGCTGACTGCTTTGCCTGGAGTACACTGCACTATAGCAGGTCCTAACAGTGAAACAGGGTCTTGATCCCACAATGGACGATGTTAGAACTGCATCTGAGAGTGGATTCGAGCAGGTGCTACCAACTCTAGGTCCCAACAGTGGAACGGTGTCTTATTCCCACAATGGACTATGTTAGAACTGCATCTCAGAGTGGATATGAAGGTACTCCCTTTGAACGGATGCAACCAACTCTAGGTCCCAACAGTGGAAGTGTGCCTTGATCCCACAATGGACGATGTTTGAACTGCATCTGAGAGTGGAGATAAAGGTACTCCTTTTGACCAGGTGCTATCAACTCTAGGTTCCAACAGTGGAACGGTGTCTTGATCCCGCAATGGGCGGTGTCCGATATTACCTGCTGCTTGATTTTCACACTATTTCCATTGAGGTACATCAGTGTCTGTGCTTCCGTAGTTAACTGCTGCACATGATTATTGGGCTTGGTTGACTGTAGTTGGAGGACTACACCGTGGTACAGAAGGTCCGAACAGTGAAATGGGGTCTTGATTATATGATTGAGGATGTCAGATGTTAAAGTCTGTGATGATTTCTATGTACCCCCTCCGACCAGGTGCAACAAACTCCGTGCATCCGAATCCAACGGCACGTGGCTGTGAGGTGTTAATGACTACTGCCTCTGGCCTACACTGTGGTCAGCAGGGCTCACAATTCAGATCGAGTGGTGATTGTTTAATTACATAATGCAGTAGGCAACTAACTACAACGTCTTGAAATAGACAGAACATTCTTTTAGTATATTTGCTTAAAGAATTTTTTTTAGATGAGTTATATGTTTAGAACAATGGTGAAATTCATCTTGCAAGTTCAAAGGAACAGTGAATAGTCTACACTGTGGACAGTAGAAATCGTAATTCTAATTGTTTCGATTTATTTATTTGCTGAGTTTTCTGTAATTTATGTTGTTGTATTTTGGGAAGAGAAAGTGAGAAAAAGTATTAATGGATGTCTGTGTGACTGATGCCTTCAATTTACACTGCATACAGCAGTGTTCACAATTCATCGAGTCGGTAGTGTAGATGACGCAGTCATGTAGGAAAAGACATTGCTGCAGTGCGCTCTGTCCGCACCATACATACGTGTCATCGATCTCTCCGCACACGCTTTTTCTTGCTTCGCGTACGACAAACTGTGTAGCTCAAGTCCACCTTACGTAGCTGTGGGTCCTTGCTGACCACTCTCTCTGGCCTACACTGCAGACAGCCGTGTTCACAATTGAGATCGAGTCGCTATTCCAGATGGTGCAGTGTTGATGGCAACAGACATTGCTGCGAGTACAGCCCGCTCGCCGCACACTTCATCGCTGGCTGTGCACATGCTGAATGCTTTTGATGTGGCTATCTGAGTGCACTAGAACTGCTGGACCCTTTATGATACAATCTTTTTTGTGTATTATTTCAGATCTATTGCCTGTGTCTGAATATAGCACAAGTTGTGGTTCTTTTACGATATAATGTTTTCTGTATTATTCTACTGTCCCTACCTTACTGTAGCCCAAACTATTAACTCTTTTATTATTGAATCTCTGTGTGTGATCCAATGATTACTGTTGTAGTTGATGCTAGCAGCAATCATTCTCTGAGGGCTGGTTTACAATCACCCCACACGCATCCAGCATAGACGTCACTGGATATGTGACCCTGGTAATAAAAAGGAGTCGAGCGCATGTGCCCGTACCCAGTTCCACTATCTATCTGTGTCCGTGTGTTCATTATCTATGGATGATAGTGCCCCTGGGCTGTACCACATTACATTGTGCTGTGGATAGCGTATGCAAGCATGTTACCTCTGGCAGTGGGGAAAACTTCAGCTATGTAAGTTTTAGGTGTGTTCCTATCACAGGTGGAAGGCTACTTTACAGACCATGAATATTGATGAAGATGATGGTTGCATGTTGTGTGTAGTAAGATATGTGTATATAGCAAAATGTTTTCAAAAAAGCTCTCTAAGCAGAATAGGTGTATCTCATCAAATACTGTAGAGAGAATGAATAAAATGGGTGGTGTTTTCCAACTGGTAGAATGGGAAATGTTATGAACCAATCAAATGCTTTTTTTGAAGGTCATATGGCAACTCGCGCACTCAGCGTGCAAGGAGACCACACCCGACGCGATTTTGAGAAAATATATTTACTATAATATAAATGTATTACAGTTAGAAATATACAAATGTTTAAAATATTTTAAATTATCGCTTGCTCTCATATACTTTAAAGTTATGTAGATACAGTTTTGAGACATACAAAAAAATGAGGGAATGGTGTACCCAGCGTGGCACCATACGTCTATGATGTAACACAGGGCCTGGCAGCGTGCAGTCGTCCGATACGCAACGCGCAGCGGGCGCGACACCATACGACCATTACGTAACACGTGGCTTGGCATTGCGTACCCGTCGCATACCAAAGTAGCAGCTGGTGCGACCTCATACGTATATATTCTTATGCGGGACGTGGTGCCACAAACTCGTCGGATTCGAAATGTACATCATTTCAATATGGCAAATAGGATTCGCGTGCTCGGGAGCTTGGTAGACTACCGGTACGGGACTCTAGTTTTCTCAGAATTTGTTTTCTTAATATCGAGTATTTTTTAGAAGATATAAAACATTACATAATTTTTAAAGTTATAAAAAGGTTTATAGAGTTCCAAAATATTATTTAAAAAATTTGAAAAAATATAGGTTTCATAAATATTATAATATGAAATTAACATTTAAAAAACCTTTGAAATTCACTGAAAAAACCATAGGTTTCGGGGACATTATTAGTTGGACATTTCACTCATAGAAAACCATAGAAATTCCCCTGTTATAGTTAGTTGAGCTAACTATAACTCGCGCCCCCACAATGCACTGCTGATGACGTCACATATTACATCATTCATGACATGGTTAGTGGCATCACTGATGGCATCACTGATGACGTAGTTTATTACCTCATGAAATAGTGAATTTACCGACTCCTGCAGACACCAGGAACTCCAAGTACTGCTGGTCCGCTGTATAAGCGGCGGGACATTCCAGCAACGAGGCGCGCCGCAAATTCAATACACACAAAGAAGGTTACCCTTTTCAGAACATCAAAACACCATTGGTAAATAACTCCTTGCATTTATTTCAGGCAGCAGTTACAGCGTTAGCTCCCCCAAAAGCAACATATACATTTTGGACTCCGTGCCCTTGTTCACTGGCTAATTGCAACAGTCCCGATAGCCATGTGGATTGGTCTCCGTGTTTCAGCACACAGCCTTCAACTGGACCATAGAGTCCCTTCGTCTAGATCGTCTTTTTAAAGTGCTCTCATTTTAATCAAGTGATAAAAAACATCAACCAATCTGTATATCACACTTCCCCTTAACAGTAATTTAAATTAACCATTTCAATTCCTGTAAAGTACATATGTTTTGTATAAGCGCCATCTCTCCTTGACACATATTGTGTATTGTAATTGATATTTGAAATATTCATGGAGAATTGCAAAAACTTCAAAAATAGATTAAAAAGTAAATATTTATAGAGTTGTATTGTTTGTTGAAAAGTTCTTGTGCTGGTCAATTTCATGTGAGTGTGTATCAATAAATAAGTCTAAAATATCTATGAAATAACTATAAAAATGAATATACAGAAATACACACACACACATATATATATATATATATATATATATATATATATATATATATATATATATATATATATATATATGTATATATATATATATACATATTATCTACTGGCAGTCGCCAGTAGGTAGGTATAGCTAGAACTTAGTTTCCATAGGAAAAGTGTTTTTTGATTTGCCAATAAATTTGGCACCGTTTGACGAATCTTCATGAAATTTTCAAAAGTAATGGGGCACTCTGTTCAGCTCCTGTCTTGAAAGGTTTGGGGTGGTTCGTCAAGCGGGGGCCGAGAAAAAAGGGGGGGTCCCAAAATGTGTTTTACCCATTTTAATTTCCATAGGACATTTTGGAACACTCTAAAGGCCGAACTGCTGAACGGAATTACACCAAATTTGGCAAAAAGGTAGCTCTTGGTTCAGAAAGCACCCTTTTTATAAAACAAATAGTGTAAATCCGTTCAGTAGTTGCTGAGCAATTTAAAAAACTCAAAATATCGATATCTGAGCACCGAGGAGGAGTCGTGACTCCTCCCGGGCACAAGCATCACTTTGATTGGCTGCCAACACTCCAAACTAGGAAGTGTTGGCAGCCTTTTTGTGAGTCGGTAAGAAAAGAGAAGAAAAAAGGTGAAAAACAAGAAAAGGGGGCAGGGTAGAAACACTGTGCCCCCCTAGGCCTGCTAGGGAGTCCCACAAGGACCCCCAGGTGCACAAAAAGCATTTTTTTTAAAACAGCCAAATTCAGGCTGGGTACGCGAATACGGCCAAGGAAAAAAGAAACGAAGCGGGGGCTACCATGCTTTGTTTTGTGAAAGCCCCCGAGTGGGCCAGGTCCCAGGAGCAATGTCCTGATAATTAGCGGGGGCCTGCGGGGGCCCCTCCAGCCCCGAGGTCCACCACCTCCCTGGGGCTTTATTCATTTTGTATGGGGGTGTTGCAGGGATTCTGCTCATGCACAGAACTATGCGCAGGAAACCAGGACCTCAGTGAATTGCGGTGTACCAAAAACTCACCTCAGAACCCAGAAGCCCAATCCGACTAGCATCAGTGTCCCATTCGTCCTCCGTATTCTCTCAGATTTCCCAATGTATAGACAACCCATAACAAGCGTCTTAGAGTACTCTCAGGAATGGTGGGAATCAGAAATACCTGTTCGTTATTATTCTCATATCAGTCCACAACAAGAGTAATCAGAGACACTATAATGTTTAAAACGTTTATTTTATAAACTACGTGTCCTAAGATGCAGTACTTTGGCTAACATACGCGGATAAATGATTAAAATCAAAATCATCAGCATTGTTACAATACCATAGAAAATGAAGGGAGAAATCATATTACAAATGATAGTGGAATACAACCACCCTCCCTTCACTAGTGAGCTAGTATTATTATACTAATAGAAGGTCTCTAGGTTTGAATGGGGAACCCCATACCGTAAAGATCAGCTTAGATGAATCACATCACAGGATCAGCTTTGCTCTGCGCCTGGAAAAATTCTTCTCCAGAATGTGTGTGTAATGCATGCAAACGGCAATATTAAAGGCTCTCGACTTTCAGATATTTGCAGCTGTGTGTGTGTTATGGCTAAAGTGTGGGCCGATCAACCTGAACTCAAAAACATACATTGTTTGGTGGCTCAGACTGTTTCTGCACACAATGTTCAGACCAAGGTCGCAGTGCACGCCTAGGGATGTGAACAGCAGACAGTTCTCATGTGAAGAAAAGGCAAGCAAGCAGTTTTCAAATAATAACATGTATCTGCAGTGTTGTGTGCAAAAGCAGCAAAAAGTGGCAAGATGGCGTTTCTACATCTAAGGCGCATATGCTAACATAGCAATGTATGTATCTAAAACGCTGCCTCCACTACACCCCCCTTGGTCGGACCACAAACTATTAGGGATACAATCAAGGAACGCAAAGTTCAAGTTCGACAGAGCGGAACCAAGTGCATGTACTGGAAATCCAATTAAAGGGGAGTGAAAGTTCGAAAAGAAAAACCCCTCAAAAAGCAAAAAAAATGAAGGGGTAAAAAAAGGAAACGGAAAATCGTAACATTTTACAAAGGCTCAGCGAGCCCAAATGTCGAATCAAAAAACAAAAAAAAATGTGCGGGTCGTACAATGAAAGTTGGATGACATACAAGTGAATCCATTAACGTGTATGCACAGTAAGTAGCAACAGCTTCCAGGAGAAAGTCATTGGAACGTTCTGCAAAAGTGTCCGCCATCCAGTCTAATAAGGTAAACGAACATACATGTTCCTCGACAACTGGGCCCTCTAGTGCAATCAGAGGACAACTGGCGTGTTCTTCAAGATAACTTCTTGCAGTCCCGATAGCCATGTGGATTTAAATACCATATGCCCCACCCCCTTGGGACTTCGTGCTCAATGCGTGACTTTCTGGGTATGGTAGTCCTTTAACTTCCTCAACGTGAATCCCGTCGACAACTGGGCCCTCTAGCACAATCAGAGGACAACTGGCATGTTCTTCATGATAACTTCTTGCCAGGAAGTCATACGCTGCCGTACAAATGTCCTAATTCCCCAGGACTCCATGTGCTGCTCCACAGGCCATAATCCTGACACCAGATCAGTCCAACTCATGACTACTAAGGGACTCATCAGTCAATCATAATCCGGGGCAGGAGACACCGAGTTCATCAAGCACAAATCCAGAGCCCATTCGAATGGACAATCTAGGCAATGAAAAACAAGTTGTACGCGTGTAAAGTAGGACAACCGGAAGGACAATCCATAGGCTATACTCAGGGTTGCCAGTGGCAATGTTCCATAATATTCAAGCATCCGGTTACGAAGATGAAGCAGCCTGGACAGGCTGTCGTGTGACACAAATTGTGCAGCCATTTCGCAGTAAGCAGATCAACAACAGCACACTAGCCGTGAGGGTGAGAATCAACGGGAGCCCGCCAAAGACGCTGGAAAAAATAGAATGAAAAAATGCCGGTATCACACCAAAAGTAGTTTTGAAGGAGGTCACGAGCCGGAGCCCACAAATTTGAAAAAATACGCCAAGCCAGGTGTGGACGAGGCATTAAATATAGTTTGAATCAGGGCACCGAAATGCAGTGGAAGATCAGTATTAAAAAGCACATGCACTTCTGTGCGGGTGTTTGCTATATGAAGGACAAATGTTTCACAGGATGAAGTCAGAGCGACTTCTTTTTGAGACAATAGAGCCCTTATTCTGCTCATCTTCCTGAACTCTGCTTTCAAGGTTGGAATGGAAGGCCAGATGGATACATCCAGCGGCCCACGCGGGGGTGGGAAAAGGACATTTTTACAGCAGACTTCTCTCTGTGATACAGTCACAATGTAGGGAATTCCCACTAGCATCCCGCAGCAAGCCTCGTTATTTAAAACCAAATAACTACTGTTAGCTAGCAACGTGAAAGAGGGTGTAATAGCTGGCACTGGAATCCCTTTCAGGACGCATGCTAAATTTGGTGCCTGAACATTGCAAGCGCCATGTAAATGGATGTGCCTACAGACTACAGAGTGATCAGGAGTGGAAGTGCATTCCCCACCTTTCAAATAAACTTCTTTACCGTCTCTCATGCACCTGTATGTAAATGGGAGTGACCAAACTTCATGCAGGAAAGCAGTACTCAATGGTTCATATCTGCCTAGGGCATAATGTTTCATGCACGAACTGAACTTAAACAAAGGAAATGGTAATGTGATTAACCAGTGGATAAGCCACACAGCGGAGTTCAATTCGGCCACAGAGAAAGGCAAAGGTTCTAATTTTTCAATATTCAGTAATGAGTATGTTGCATCTTTCATGGACATGAACTGTTGTTTTGCCGTCAGATTAAAGGGGAGGAATAAAGACGATGTATTCATGTAGTCCCAGGGGACTTTCCCAGCCTTTAACGTTTGCAAAGTCCATGCAAACTGCATTATAGAACGCAATTGATTGTGTCTATGATACAAAACAGACATATCATCCTGTACAATATCAACAACAGATGATACAATATTATCTAATGTGTTAATTCTGGAAGAAAGGGTGTTAATGCTATTATCTATAACAGCCAGCACTTTTTCCAAATTGGCTGATCAATGGCTTTCAATCTGGCAGCCGCTTCAATTTGAGATAATTTCCAAACTTCGTTATACACAGCATACACTCACCTTTTGGACCTGCCACCTACAGGAACCTTAACAAAATCATTCAAATCTATTTTTGTCATGTAATTTAGATAAATGAAGTTTAACAGATGCCAAGGTGGAATGTTGCAGCCAAGATTGGCATAATTTCCCTACAGAGTAGGTAGTAACAGAATGAGAAGATTCAAAGCGGGGGTCTACACGAACCTGCGTATACCCAGGCTGCAGACCCAAAAAATGATGTTGACAGGAATCTGAGCTTGTCTGCTAAATTAACCATCCTTCCGAATGTAATTTGGAAATATTAAAGGATGTATTAGTAATGTATGACTGCAACACATCAAGGGACAAATCTGTATGATTATCCCAATTCGGATAAGCACCCAGATCCGGAATAGAGGGGGAATTCAGTTTTTTAGATGATGCCAATCCAAAGCAGATGGTCTGGAAAATAGTCGAATTCAAAAATAATATGTGGTTTGGGATGAGGCTGGCACGATGCAAAGCTTCTGTTCCTTGTACCTGCCATGGTTTAGAACCCCAAACAGATTTAAGATCAATAGTAGCTTTCCACAGATCATAGCCCCTGACCGCCAAATCATCCATAAAGGATTTGGAATATAATAATTTAGTGTGTGTGTCAGCCTAACCTTCAAGGCAGACTCCGCTGCCACTTTAAAATGAAAGGCGGCAGGTTTCGAAACACTGAAATCAGTAAAATAGGCAAATTTATTCACTAATGTAATGGAGCTGCCCATCATTGGTTTGGACAATGTTCCCATTGCGTATAATTTACAAAATTTCAATACGTATTGGCTTTATGTAGGAAATGATTGCCGTAATGTTGAAAGCAAAGCAGCTCCCCGCAATTAGCAGTATCTAAATACAAATCTTCAGCATCAAAAGCGGCATAATATTTCAAATCAGAAAACAGTGCTTCTATGGCCTGAACGTCCCAGTCATCAGAGCGGATGTTTTGTTTAACAACATCACCCATAGAAACACGAAGTACATTCGGAACATTAATAACCTCAGAGGGTCCATAAATTTGAAATTTAACAGCATCCCACACAATCCCATCTAACACAGGCCAGGCAGTAATATTCACAAAAGTCTGGTCCCTCTTCATGATGTGTGATGAGGAGTGGGGGGCCAAAGTTCCATCAATCAGTCCAATTGTAGATCTTTCTTTTAGGTAGTGTCCATTCACAAGACGAAAAAATACCACCACAAATCCAATGGATATAAATAAAAAAATACATATGAGCGTCAGCCAAATGTAAGTCCAAGGGGGAATCAAAAAATGTTTTTTAAACCAAACAGCAAAAATAGAAACTTTTAATGGAGCACAGGAAGTCATAGAGTTAGTGTCAAAGTAGAAACGTGACTGGGTAACTGCGGTTGACTGTAAAACAGGCAATGTTACATCTGCAGGATAAGCATACTCAGTATCTTCAGGTGGACCTTCACCTGGTGGTAGCAACAAAGGATCAGTAACTGTATGCATCTCGATGGCAACATCAGGCATGGTGGTAGAAGCCAAAACAGCCAAAACAGAATTTCTTAGCATCGGAGGGCAAGAAACCGCCGGAGTCATACTAAGAAGAATCGGCCAATCGCTGTAATTTTACACTGTCAATGGAGATGTACCTGTTATCCTTGCGACCAGGAAGTGGAGGTAAAATGACTGTTCTTGTACTCTGCACGCCAAGCACTGGAACCGGGGCACGATAAGAGGGGCCAAACTCCTTCTTGTTCTCCACCTTCTCACGGACCAGGTCTCCAACTCGAGGTAGCCAGCCGACTACCGGAATCTGAAGCACAGCATCAGATGTGGAGGGCAAGTGTTCTTTTGCGAGACTGTCTCTGGTCTCTTGTAGACTCTGTAACACAGCACAGTGATCATCTACGTCAAAGGGTGCGGCAGACACCGCCATGTCTAGACCATCAAGGTCAGGGACAAGAATTTTATGCCAAAGAGCATCATGTATGGGGTGCGCCTACCCAGAAACCTTCTAGGGAGATTATTAAGTGCATGTTGGACGTTGTACAAATGAGCTAACCAGTTCCGGTCAGTGCCTAAAACCCTGGCTGTCAAGGATTGCTTTAAGTCACGGTTCATTCGCTCCACTACATTATTACCCTCAGGTCGGTATGGAGACGAAAATTTGACTTGCACCCCCAAAGATTTCATGGCTTCCTTGTACGCCTTAGAGGCGAACGCAGGGCCTTGATCAGAATGAAAGGTACCACACGCAAAAATTCCCACAAAGACACGCAAATCCCTTATGACAGTAAGAGCATCAGCACTTCTTTGTGGCCATACCCAAAGAAAACGTGTGCATGAATCCACTCCAACTAAGATGTACTTATACGCAGTATCAGAGGAGAAAGGACCGCAGTGATCTAAATAAACACACCCAAGTGGTTTATTAGATATGTACAACTGAGTTTGTGGTGGGCGCGCAGCAGTTGAAGGTTTAATCTGCTGGCAAATGTCACAATCAAGAACATAAGTGCGAGTTTGTTTATACAATCCGCGCCACCAGTAACGCTGTTGTAATTGAGTAACAGTGGCTGACACGCCGGCATGGGCAGAGGCCATACCCTCGTGAGCTGCTGTTATCAAGGACGGTCTGCAGTCCACGTTGGGAATCAATCTGTCACCAACGTCGTTAATTCTCACATACGGGACATTATCAGGACTTAAGTGATAATGGTACCGAGAAGGGAAACCTCTCGGGTAATTACTTCCCTTCTCTGTAGCAGCACTAGCTGCCAAGATGTCATCATCGATCTTACTTTTGGATAATGTAACTGCTGCTACTAAATATGTCGCCACTGCTGTTTTCGCTGCTTCGTCAGCTAAGCTGTTACCGACAGCGTGGACACCAACTCGCTGGTGCCCAAGAGTGTGAATTACATTCACGAGTGGCAGATGCTGTTTTAGTTCCGCCACTCGAACCCAAAGCATTTTATGCTTGATTGTGCTACCTTTGGAATCGCGGTATTCATTCTGAGACCAAAAGAATAGATTGTCATTAAAAGACTGAACACAGTAAAACGAGTCACTCACTATAAGATTAGCAACCCGAGGATCAGCAAACTCCCGTGCAAGCACCAGAGCACGGAGCTCTGCCTACTGGGCGTTACAATCACCCAATGACTGCGTATGCACGACATCAGACTTGAATTCTCCATTCACGAAAGTACCCGCTACAATTACGCAGGCCGCTGAATAGGCATGCTTCGATCTTGTCGCCGGTTGCGCCGAACCGTCAGTGTAAATGACACAATGGTAATCTTCAAGCGGGCGCAAAGACAGAGGAGCTGGATGAACGAATTCATACTGCAAGTACTCCTGAGTCTGTAAGGAGGATTCAAAGATATAGGTGACATCTGGCAATGTCAAAGAAGTGGCCCATTGTATCCATCGTGGATGCAAAGCTTTAGAATTAGGAACACTGTCTTTCGTCACTGCCTCTAGAGCAGGATATGGTGTAACTACCAACATGCGTTTCCCTTGCGACAGCGCTCGTTGTTTAAGAATCACCATTTGCACTGCAGTCAAAACTTTTTTGACCGAGGAAAAGCGCAGTTCAGCCGAAGTGTACAGGTGTGATTTGTAGCCAATGGGAACGGTGTCGCCCTCATTGAACGTTAAGTACGTGAAACCCACCGTGCCCGGCACAATTCTTATTACCAGGTTAGTGTGGTTATCATGTGTCAGTAAGTATTTCGAAGCAAGAAGATCAGCTTGAAAAGATTGCAATGTAGCTGAATGCTCTGGCAGCCAGCTCGATTTGGAAAAAGTAGGTTGTACCAAGGTATATAGCGGCTTGATATGCTGGGCATAATCGGGAATGTACGTACGACCGAAATTCAGAAAGCCCAGCAAAGACTGTTATTTTTTCAGTGTTGTTGGAGCACGCAAGCATGCGCAGTTCTCCAGAATGTGAGGAGCTAAACCTCGACCCTCATTATTGAGCTTGTAACCCAAAAACAACACTGTATACTCTGCAATGTGAGACTTTGCAAAGTTGAATTTGTAACCGAAGTCTGCAAACATAACAATGATGCGATCAACGCGACACAGGTGTGGCCATAACTCGTCGTCTGTGAGATAGATATCATCAACATACGAGTACGCATCAGGGTCTATGCTCTCTAAGAGAGAGACAACACGTGCGGCAAAGACGCCAGGGCTGTTTTGATAGCCCATGGCTAATCTCTTAAACTGTTTTTGTTTGCCGCCAGAAGTAAATGCTGTCCACAGACTACTAATAGAGGACAGGATATGGCTGTAACAGCCAATGGATATGTCAAGTGTGGTTTTAAACCGTTTTCTCACAAGACTTTCAACGAGGGCAGAACTTTAGCTATTCTGTACAGCACACGTCCGACAATGAGAGTTCAAATAACGGTAATCCAAAACTAGGCGGTACGACCCATCAGGCTTGGTTACAGTGAATAAAGGATTATTCATTGGTGACACACATGTTTCAATAACACCCTGATATTCCAATTGCACAAGGATTTCCGCGATGTGAGATCTAGCTTCACGGCGCATAGGATATTGGGACAGTGGCTGGGGCATAGACCGTAAAGGAATCTCATGGCTTGGAGACAATTTATCCCACCCAACCTGAGTACGGTACAACCCCGGAGCAAGCACCTGAACCCACTCTTCGGCAAACCTTTCAGCGTGCTCCTTTGGCACAGTGTGCGCAAAGGACGGGAGGATTACCTCCTCCCCTCTAGGAGCATCCAAAATGAAAGTCGGGGCCAGTCCACCCCTGCTAAGAGAATGTCATAGAAAGAGGTCAGATTATCCCCAAAAATCCTAGAACGGCGGGGCCGGCATCGGCCACGCCAGAAGTATGGCGGTCGAGCCGGCCCCCTCCGCTACGACTGGGGGTGGGTCTGACGCGCGCTTGGTCGCGCGGGAGGCCCGCCCCCTAAACCCCCATTGGCTTGGTGGTGACCCGGAAGTGCTTGGAATCACTTCCGGGTCACAACGATGGCCAAACGTCCGGCCGGGTCTGGCCGGACCAGGAGGGTATAAAGGGCTGGGGAGCCCGGGAACCAGTCTCCTGGTTCCTGACTCCCCAGCTTGCCCCCCCTATGCCTCGCAAAGAGGCGGTAACCTCGATTTTTACTTTTGCAGGTGTTCGTGTTCGTGCACCTCCGGTTTGGCAAGCGTTCGAGAGCTGCGGCGGCACGGGGATTTTGGGAGCACGAAGGTCCGAACAAGAACATCGCGTGTCCCTACGGCAGGATCAGCTGGATCAGCAGGAGTTGCTGCGGGGGATCGAGCGGTGTATCAGGGCGTCGGAAGCGTGGTTTCAAGCATCAGGTATCGGGAGGCGGTGGCGCGAGAGGCGCGCCCCTCCAGCGATCGCATTGTTCCTGCTGCTCATTGACGACCGTGCTCTCCGGTCCTGTATACACTTTTCCACTGGCTTTGTTTAAAGACTGCTGCGCCAGGCTTGTGGGGAAAGTTTTTTCGAACGGCGCGCGTTTTGCTTCTACACGCATTGGGCATTCAAAGCTGGGTAGACTGTCCTGGTGATACGTGATCGGCGCGTAGGGTGTACGCGCACTGTGGGGGGCACAACGCTGCTTGAACGTGTCTACATGCTCAGGCTGACGTGTAGGCATACGTATTGCCTGCTGGGAGGGTTAGTATTTGGGGCCATCCTCTGGAAATTGGTCCGGGCAGCACACAGAGTTGGGGTTTTAGGCTTTAGGCAATAAGAGCGTTTAAGCTTGTTACGGGCCATACGTTTTGGAGAAAGGTATTATTTCTTGCCATTGGGACCGCTTTCTGTTTGCTTTTTTTGACTATTGTGCATTACAAACTACTGAAGCACTGGTAGTATATACGGGTTGCGGGGATTTGTGACGTCCGTTCTATCCAGTAGGACCGTGTTGTTTGCTGTTTTATTACAAACTACTGAAGCATTGGCAGTATATATGGGCTGTGGGGATTTGTGGCGTCTTTTCTATGCCAATGGCGGGGAAAACTAAGAGGGGAGAGCAAGGCTCTAGTATGGAAAAACTAATGGAAGATATGATGAGGAACGTGACCGAGATGGGACAAGACCTGACTAACCTCAGGGAGAAGGTGGAGGGGCAGGAGGGGCAGGGTGAGAGGCCTAGGCGCCCCAATGTGCCCCCTAAGGCTGCTTTTCCACCAGTCCCAAAACGGGTGAGAGCTAGGAAATGGGTGGGAAAGGGTTTAAACCCACCCATTAAGTGGGTCACTAGTGATACCCCTGCACCTCCTATCCCGGTCCCGGTGCCGGGTCTGGAGATCCCGTCAATGGCACACCCCTTAGCGCCGGTTCTGGAACCGCAGGCCCTACCTCAGATTCCGGAGTCGCCGGCGGTCCCTGTGCCAGTATTAGCACCCCTCGCACTGCTAATGGTTCCGGTGGTCCCGGTGCCCCAGCCAGCTTCCCTGGGAGGGCTTACACCCACTCAAGAGATAGTTTCGCATTTGGCGGCAATCTTGCCATGGTTGGGGAAGGCAGGCATTCTCGCCCCGACAGAGGGGGTAAAGGAGTTGGGGACTGATGCTTTGGCGGAGGCAATGCGTATTGTCTCTAAATTTAATGCAGGACCCAAAGAACTAATCAATGCTGGGCCTGTAGCTTCATTACCTATCATTGCAGGGGGTGGTTCCGGCACAGTGGGGAACAAGGGTTTGCTAGTCCGGTGCGGCAGGGATCCCTCTCGAGGCTCCAGGGCCGGCAGCAACAGGTAAACTGCCAGCATTACCAATGTTGGGCGTGGGGGAGTCCAGTTCTGAGCGCGAGTTTTTAGGCAGACATGTGTCTATGGAGTTAAAAAACCGAATATGGGCTGGTGAATATCTTGACATGTTTGCATTATTGATCTGCGAGAGGGAGAGGGAGGAATCTAGAAAGAAGAAGGATTATATGCTCCCTTGGGAATGGCAGACTGAGATGTTGAAGTACAGGGTGGAAGAGAACCTACTGAATTGGATCAGAGCATTTTCCATATTTATGGCAGTCACAGCTGAGCGTTTTCCTAACTTACAGGCACAGAAGGCTTGTTATCAGAACAGGATAGTGTTGGCCCATGATAAATTTGCAGGCGGAGGATGGTTAGAGTATGATAGGAATTTCAGGATGGCAAAGGCATCCGACCCATCGTTGTCATGGGACCGAATTTGCACAATTGCTTGGTTGAATCTGTTTGGGGGTGAGGGGCAGGGTAATACAAACAGTCAGGCCCCACATGCGGCGCAGCCCTTTCAGTCCTTTCGGTCCCAGGGGAGTACCAGTTATACCACTGGTGGAAGCGGCAATGGTGCGAGGAAAGGGACGTGTTGGGATTTCAATAGGCGGACATGCACCAGACCACAGGGTCAATGCAAATTCAAGCACGCATGTTCCATTTGCGCCAACCCATCCCACCCTGAGTCCAAATGCCTCAAGAGGTCTAAGGATAAGGGTAGAAAAAAGCAGGAGTGAGATGGTGTCGCCGCTCAAAGCATGGTCCCCCATTGATGTGATGGCTCTGACCCCTTGGCTCAACAAATACCCATGCCACCTTACAGCGAGAACACTTCTAGAGGGTTTCAGGGACGGTTTTAGGATTCCAGCCCCTATTTATAGAGGGTCCTCTGAGTGCAAGAATCAACTCTCGGCCAGGAATAACCCAGATAATGTCTCCTCAAAGATTGCCATGGAGTTATGCCTAGGGAGGGTGGCGGGCCCTTTCTCGTCAGTACTGGTTAAGAATTTTGTCTGCTCCCCATTGGGAGAAGTCCCCAAAAAGGTTGAGGGGGAATTCAGACTAATACACAACTTGTCAGCACCCAGGGGAAATTCACTGAATGATGCAATTAATGATGAGTTCTGTAGCATTAAATACGCGTCCTTTGACCAAGCGGTGGAGATCCTCAGGGGTTTGGGCCCTGGGGCTCTGATGGCAAAATCTGACATAGAATCGGCCTTTCGGCTACTTCCGGTACATCCGGATGATTATCACCTGCTGGGTTTTAAATTCCAGGGGAATTTCTATATGGATATGTGTATGCCAAAGGGTTGCTCTGTCTCATGTGCATATTTTGAAAAATTCAGTTCATTCCTGGAATGGGTTTTCAGACAAAAGACAGGGCACCGATGGGTCATGCATTACCTAGACGACTTTCTTATCCTGGGGACACGGGGTTCCTCTGAATGTGGGTGGGCGCTGCAGGAATTTTGCGCACTCATGCGGGATTTGGGGGTCCCTTTGGGTCCTGGAAAGACAGTTGGGCCGGCATCTACGATAGAGTTCTTAGGCATTGAACTTGATTCTGTTCAGAGATGGTTTAGGCTACCCATAGACAAGGTTAATGAATTCAGGGCCGCTTTACAGTTATGCTTGGACAAACAGAAGGTTACACTACAACAGCTACAGCAGACAGTGGGGCAACTGAACTTTGCTTTGAGGGTCATTCCAATGGCTAGACCATTTTCCAGATCCATCTCCCAAGCCATGGCGGGCCTCAAAGAGAAGCATCACCACACAAGGCTGTCAGCGGTGGTTCGGCAGGACATGCGTATTTGTATGGCATTCCTGCAGGATTTCAATGGCTGAGTGTGTGGCCCGGTCTGCCCACTGTGTCCGCGGAGTTGGGTTTAATGAGTGACGGCGCGGGCAGTGAGGGATTTGGTGCCATACTCGGTACCGAGTGGGTGGCGCAACTTTGGCCGGCATGGTGGGTGGAGTATGGCCTAACGGGTAACATTGGTTTCCTCAAGCTTTTCCCCATTTGGGTGGCTTTGACGGTGTGGCCAGAACAAATGCGTAATCAGTCAGTAGTTTTCTGGTCAGACAACATGACAGTGGTGGAATGCATCAACCAGCAAGCGGCCCGGTGTACAATGATTCTTCGTCTCTTAAAGGAGATTGTTCTCACATGTATGAAATTGAATGTGCAGTTTAGGGATAAACACGTGCCTGGTGTCCTTAATCATGCTGCTGATGCCCTTTCTCACTTTAAGATGCAGGTGTTCAGGGCTCACCTCCCAACAGCGGCAGAGTATGCCACCCTCTTCTCAGAACAACTCTGGCAGATTGGTGCCCCCACCTACCGGACCTCGTGGCAGCCAGCCTAGCACCCAGGACCAGGAAAGCATATGAAGGGGCGTTTTGGCAATATTGTTCATTCTTGGGTGCATGGTGGGCTGAGCGGTGGCACGACACTGGGGCTCTCATTGCATACTTAGGTTGTTTAAGGCTTAACGGGCATTCGGCAGCCGCAGTGAAGAGACAGGTGGCGGCAATTTCCTTTTTCGCTCAGATTAGCAACAGGGGTGACCCCACTAACAGTTTCACTGTGAGGAAGGCTCTGAAAGGGTGGCAACGCCTACAAGGGTCGGCCCCAGACACAAGGCACCCGATTGGGGTTGAGCTTCTGAAGGCAATACTGGCAGCCCTCCCCGCAATCTGCAACTCATCAGGGGAAGTCCTGTTATTCACTGCGGCCATTTCGTTGGCCTTTTACGGCGCTTTTCGAATTGGGGAGCTGGTGGCCCAAAACAAAATAGACATACGCGGCGGATTGCAGTTTGAATCCATTAAGATCAGGGCCGACACCTTATTAATAATGATCAAGAAGTCCAAGACCGATCAAGAGGCCCAGGGGGATGGGGTGGTTCTCCATCGGGCGCAAGGTAACCCATGCTGTCCGGTATCACACGTGGAGAGCTACTTACAGGTTAGACCACTGAACAAAGAGGGGCCTTTCCTGATACATGCGGATGGGGTCCCGCTGACACGCTTTCAATTCAAAAGGGTCCTGGACATGGCAATTCTGCAGTCAGGTCAGAATCCTGACAGTTTTGGTACCCACTCCTTTAGGATAGGGACGGCCACTGAAGCAGCGACAAGGGGCCTATCAGGCAGTGATGTACAGAGGATAGGGAGATGGGTGTCCAATTGTTACAAACGTTACGTGCGCCTACACATGTTGTGACTGGGATTGCCACACTACGCTAATGCATGGTTCTCTCTGCTTCCATTACAGTTTCTCAAGCCTGTCGGCAGGGGGGAAACTTTGGACACGGCACCAACATTATCCGGCAACACTGACATCATCTCCACGAAAGGAAAAGCTGCAGATTGTGTGGATATTAGGACATTCATATGTAAGGCGTCTGTCTAACCTTTTTTCTACAGGTGATTATAGGGAAAGAGCACGGCAAGCGGGTTTCGAGATAGAATGCCATGGGAAAGGGGGGCTATGTTTCGATCAGTTCAGGGGTGTCGTACTGGACCTGTTAAGAAAAAGGGTTCCACCTCCTAATATAATCATACTGCACTTGGGGGGGAATGATTTAGCAAGACTGGGAAGAAGAGGTTCTGTGGAGACTATAGTCACTGAAATAGGCTGGTTAGCTAGGACTTGTCAAGGCTGCACTATTGGGTGGTCTCAGAGGATACCCCGTTTCCAATGGAGAGGGGGGGAATCGGTAAAGGCCCTGAATCTTTCTGCAAGGAGAATTAATAACAAATTGGAGAGACTTTTTAGGGCTCCTCATTTACAGACCATCGCCCATGGGTGCATTAGGGGCGAACCGTGCTTCTTAAAAGACGGCGTTCACTTATCCCAGGTGGGCAACGAGGTGTTCCTAGAGAATATGTTGGTTTGGTTGGGGTGCCTTAGTCGCAGGGGATGACCTTTCTGGTGAGCACAGGGGGGGGCTAGATAGTCGGTCAACTATGCTAGCCTGTGGCGGTAAGGTCATGATTGGTGATCAGTAAATTTAAGGTCGTTAGAGGGCGGCGCCATTCACGAATGGTGTCACCCAAGTGGGAGGGACGACTGGTCCCTCCTAGAACTCCAGGGGCAGTTGGGTGCGGGGGAGGAGGGAGTCACGCTTTCTCTAGGCTGAGTGGCCATCCCGCACGTGCACAACGGCTGCAAGGGCCCCTTGATGGAGATCAGGTACTGAGCGTACTGGGTTAACCGGGGGGGGAAGTACCCCCACGGTGAACGGGTCCTCTGCGCATGCGCACTCCTGCTGGAGGGCGTGGTTTAGAATTTGATAGGGATCTGATGCCAGTTAGTGACCTTGCTGTAGGCCCGATTAGGTAGGCAGAAAATAAAGTTTGTACAGATTAATAAAGATATGTTTTTAGATATGGATAGGAAACCTTTGTATTAGAGTTATGTTAAGGTTAGCCATTCGGATATCTGTACATGTCAATTGTAATCCGTGTAAAGTGTATTTTCTGCTGCATTTTGTGACAGTTTCTTTCCCATTATTATGGGAGATAGTTTTTTCTTGAATAAATTGTTTATTGTCATATTTTAGTGCTATTCCTTGGTCAGGCGGTAGGGTCATGATTGGTGAGCAGTAAATTTAAGGTCCTTAGAGGGCGGCGCCATTCTTGAATGGCGTCGCCCAAGGGGGAGGGACAAATGGTCTCTCATAGAACTCCAGGGGCAGTTAAAGCCGGTTGGCTGGATGGGTGCGGGGAGGGGGAGTCACGCTTTTCCAGTAGTATGCTTGGCCACCCCGCACGTGCACAAGGGCGCAAGTAAATGGCGCATGGGCCCCTTATGGAGAGAATTTACAGGATGTACGGGGGTGACCTGGGGGAGGGAAGTACCCTCACGGGAATTGGGCCCTCTGCGCATGCGCACTCCGGTTGGAGGGCGGGCATAAGGGCGTATGGGGCGACCTGGGGGGAAGTACCCTCACGGTAAACGGGCCGGGGCATAGACCGTAAAGGAATCTCATGGCTTGGAGACAATTTATCCCACCCAACCTGAGTACGGTACAACCCCGGAGCAAGCACCTGAGCCCACTCTTCGGCAAACCTTTCAGCGTGCTCCTTTGGCACAGTGTGCGCAAAGGACGGGAGGATTACCTCCTCCCCTCTAGGAGCATCCAAAAGGAAAGTCGGGGCCAGTCCACCCCTGCTAAGAGAATGTCATAGAAAGAGGTCAGATTATCCCCAAAAATCCCTTGTATTGTACGTTGTATGTCACCTTCAATTAAGAGGACTATGTCATATAGTCTGTCAGGGGGAGCCACTCTAGTGTCAGCAGTTTCTACAGTAATGAACGTGTCAGTTGCTGTCGCCTCCAGATATGGACGCAGTGCTTGCCGTACTACTGTAACCTCCGCTGCGCTGTCAAGCAGCGTTAGTGCCTATGTCAGGTTCCGAAGCTGCGTTCTCTCTATCTGTGGCATACCTCACTGTTAGCGCAGCAACTTTCTTCTTTTGAAACGGGGGACGTTAAGGTGCAAACTCGTCCTGCTTGCCTTTACCGTCAGCCTTTGCCACGTTCTACACCACCGGACTGAGAGACCGATGTTTCCTGTGAAGAACGAGGAGAACGTTGTTCAGTAACCTGAAATGTATCAGGTGACCTAATATTAGTGCGATCACGCAAATCATATGTGCGTTCACCAGTCCCCTGTACTGAGATGCAGGACGAGACCCCTGTTTCTGTTGCTGCTTGCCCTGTTTCTTTGTTCGCCAATTTTGTTTTGGGAAAGTTCGACGATCGTCTTTGACAGACAAACTCACCTTAGTTTGCTGTATTAAGTATGGAATGACAAAAGTCGGCTTAATACCTAAACTACTGTGGCCAATAGTTCTATAAGCTTCCGCAATAATTTTAGGCAACTCTCAGGGCTTATCGAGCTCATCAACGCGGGCCAAACCATTAGCCACTTGAAATTGTACCGCATCTCCCTTGAGATTACCAAGGACGAGAGTGGCAACTACGTCGAACACTCCAACAAGCCGCATTCCAAACTCGACTGCCGCCTCAGGACCGTGTTGATCTTGAACACGTTTTATGATGGAGGGAAGCACTGCCATAGATGGGGTGCCGAAGCACTTCGAGTAGACTGCTGCAAAAACCTTACCCCAGTTGTCACAATCGGACACCTCTGGGACTAAGTCCTTCTGCAAACTAATGGTTAGGATCCTGTGTTTCTCCACAGGAGTAGAGTGCGGAAATACTGCTTCCAGCTGGTTAAATTTCTCAGCAAGCCAATAAGGCAAATCGTACTTATTCTGGGGGCGCTTGCCCATTACCGAATTAACCATGATGGGACTAATAACAAGCTCGGCCTGGCCAGCTGGCTGTCCCGCAACAGCAGGTGACCCCACCTGCACGTTGCGCGAAACGTATTGCACTAAAGCCCTATATTCAGTAATCAGGGCTGTATGGAGGACACGCAACTCATCCACCGCAACATTCAAATAACGAGGATGAGGTGTAAATCCGGCCAGCACCGGCCAAGTGGCCCCTGGAATTGACAAAGGGCCCATTCTAACCAGTGTAACTGCATGGGGAAGGGCGCCATTAAACCAAATGCGATACTGCCAAGCTGAAATAGGAATTTCTTGTGTCCTATATGGCGTATAGTTTGCTGGGAGCCGCGTGGGAGTATAGGAGTGAAACGTATCATCATCCGCATTTACTGCCGTCATAGTCACCCAAGAGTAGAACAACTCATAGGGATACGCTGCATCGGCACTCACCACAAAAATGACGGCCATTCCATCGTCCGGCACCCCAAACTGCGTCAAATGACGCCGCAGAGGCGTTTGGCTATGCTCTGCAATATCGACCGCCATAAGGACACAGAGAAGAACAACAATGGATATTACAGTAGCACAAGGGTTCAGAAATATAAAAACCTTTTCAATTAACAAGCTTGACGGAACCTATCGTACAAATAGGTAGGTAAAAACCATCACTCCCACTATCCGGAAACAAGAGTGATGGTGTAGTGGACTAATATAAGCACTACTAAGGCGTTTCAAATCAAAAGACCAAACGTTAGGTGCGCCATGTTGCAGGGATTCTGCTCTTGCACAGAACTATGCGCAGGAAACCAGGACCTCAGTGAATTGCGGTGTACCAAAAACTCACCTCAGAACCCAGAACCCCAATCTGACTAGCATCAGTGTCCCATTCGTCCTCCGTATTCTCTTGGATTTCCCAATGTATAGACAACCCAGAACAAGCGACTTAGAGTACGCTCAGGAATGGTGGGAGTCAGAAATACCTGTTCGTTATTATTCTCATATCAGTCCACAACAAGAGTAATCAGAGACACAGTAAAGTTTAAAACGTTTATTTTATAAACTACGTGTCCTAAGATGCAGTACCTTGGCTAACATAAGCAGACAAATGATTGAAATCAAAACCATCAGCATTGTTACAATACCATAGAAAATGAAGGGATAAATCATATTACAATTGATAGTGGAATACAACCACCCTCCCTTCACTAATATGCTAGTATTATTATACTAATAGAAGGTCTCTAGGTTTGAATGGTGAACCCCATACCGTAAAGATCAGCTTAGATGAATCACATCACAGGATCAGCTTTGCTCTGCGCCTGGAAAAGTTCTTCTCCAGAATGTGTGTGTAGTGAATGCAAACAGCAATATTAAAGGCTCTCGACTTTCAGATATTTGCAGCTGTGTGCGTGTTATGGCTAGAGTGTGGGCCGATCAACCTGAACTCAAAAAACAAACATTGTTTGGTGGCTCAGACTGTTTCTGCACACAATGTTCAGACCAAGGTTGCAGTGCACGTCTTGGAATGTGAACAGCAGACAGTTCTCATGTGAAGAAAAGGCAAGCAAGCAGTTTTCAAATAATAACATGTATCTGCAGTGTCGTGTGCAAAAGCAGCAAAAAGTGGCAAGATGGCGTTTCTACATCTAAGGCGCTTATGCTAACATAGCAATGTATGTATCTAAAACGCTGCCTTCACTACAAGGGGCATGCAGCCCCCTCGCAGCCCCGGGGACCGCCACCACCCCACGGCTTCTAATAAAATGCATGGGGGCTCTGGCTCCCTCACGCTGCCTCGGGGACTGCCACCTCCCCGGGGCATTCATTAATATGGGTGGGGGGCCTCACAGGACCCCAAGCAACAGGACTGCCACCTACCCGGGGCTTAAATTGAAATTGAAAAAAGTTGGGGGCCCCCAACACTTCCCCGGGGTGCTAAATATTCAAATACGGGGGTCCATTGTGGACCCAAGGGCCCCAGGGACCACCACCTCCCTGGGGCTCTAAACACTTGGGAGGGGGGCCACGCAGCCCCCCTTCCAGGAGCCCTCAATGGCACTGGGGACCACCACCCCCCAGGGCCAGCTCCTGCAATGTTCTGGGGTGCCCACCCCACGACATTGCCATTGGCTAGGGCAGGGCGGGAGACTTTGCTTTGGTCTTTGGATGCGAGAGTAGGAAACCAGCTCTCGCTTTCAAAAACCAAAGCAGGATTGCTTTTGCACAAGGAGAGCTGCATGTCAGAAGCTCCCCTTGTGGAAAGGCAATGCCGGTTCCCACAGGAGGAGGGGAGCCGGCGGGACCGTGGGGGCATTGGGGCTCCCCCACGGTCCCCAACAGAGAGGCCATGCCCTGGAGGACGGGGTACCAGGGGCCAGAAGTGGCCTGGGAGGGGGCCACGCAGCCCCCTTCCCTTTAATTATAATAAAAAGAAAAAGCAAATACCAGCTCTGAGGGATGGGGTCCCTGGGGCCATAATTGGCTTAAGGAGGGGGGCCACGCGACCCCCTCCAAAAATATTTTTTTATAAAAGAAGTCTGGCCAGGCCCCGGTGGATGGGGTCCCCGGGGCCATAATTGGCCTCTGGAAGAGGGCCATGTGGCACCTGCCCTAATTTTTTATTTTTTTTAAAACAAGGCTGCCAGGCTCGGGGGATGGGGTCCCCGGGCCATAAGTGGCCCAGGGAAGGGGGGCCATGCAGCCCCCCTGCCATAAAATTAAAATAAAAAAGTAACCAGCAACTCTCCTTAGGCCTCACCCCCTAACTGCACGACTCTGCAAATGCATCCCCTGGTGCATTCTAATTTGGGGAACTAAGTTCCCTTGAATACTGAGGGTCCCTGGGGGCCAACTAGCCCACCAGGTACCTTCAGTAAGCACCACACAGCTGGATTGCAGAAAGGTGGTCCGAAGGCCACGCCCCTTTTTACATCACCCTGCAAACGCGCCTCTTGGCGCACTGCTGGAGGGGCGATGAGGTCCACTTGTGTCCTGAGGACCACAGGACACAAGTGGACTTCATCCCTTGAGCTGCAGTATGCCGGGAGCTGTGTTTGCAGAGTGGTGTAAAAGGGGGTGTGGCCTTGGACCACTCTCCGCAAACCAGGTGTGTGGCACTTACTGGAGGTACCTAGTGGGCTAGTTGGCCCCCAGGGACCCTCAGGAATGAAGGGGACTTAATACCGCAACAAGGCCTCTTTCGGCTCCTCTGTTGGTTCTTTGTGCACATATCTTGCTTTTTTCTGAACCTTTCTTCGTCTTTCTGCACATGTCCTACCTCTTTAGGCATAGTTAGAAATTAGCATTTAAAAAACCTTTGAAATTCAGTGAAAAATACACAGGTTTCAGGGATGTTGTAGTTAGAAATTAGCTTTTAAAAAACCTTTGAAATTCACTGAAAAAAACACAGGTTTCAGGAACGTTATAGTAAGAAATTAGCATTTAAAAAACCATAGAAATTCCCTGAAAAAACCACAAGTTTCAGGGATGTTATAGTTAGTTGGATATTTCACTCATACAAAACCAGAGTGTCAGATTCAGTGCTCTTTTCAAAACACTCGGGAGCAGAATGTCGCTAGTTCCCAATGCCCCTCCCAGCTTTCCGGGCAACACGCTCTTAAACGCAAGGTCGCCCGAGAAACCTAAGGGGGGGAAAGGGGATGGGACAGAGAAGAGACAGTCACTTAACGTCTTTTTCTTTCTTCTGTGTTGACGTACTTTCTATCTTCTTTTGGGTGGACAGATGTGTGTATACTGCAAAAGAAGTTTTCACATTAGTATTTGGCTTTTTCTATCTCTATACTCTCTCCTATTTATATTCTAGTGTAATCTTCTTTGCTCTGCATATCTACCCTGCCTACAAGTGACCAATGCTCCTCTTCTGGTATTTAGGGTTGTCTCGGTGTGTATTCTTCTGTGTTGCTTCAACTAGAGTTTTTTAGAATAGTGTTAGTATTCTTTTACCTTATATCTACTCTTCTTTTATTTCTTTCCTACTGAATGTCTCTTACCCAAGATGCAACCAATTATGCCGCAACTGGATTCTGGATTGGTGAGTAGCATTTCTTCCTTAAACTTTTCTAGTTTCTTCCTTAAATGATTTCTTACTTAAAACTAAATTAAATTCTAAGGATTCACTGAGCCCTGTAGACTTTTCCAAACAAAGAAAAAACCATTAACCAATATGCCATGCAACTTCCTCCACTTCACTAGTTCTCCTAAACTCTTCAGGACTGAAAGAGAACTGCAATGAAACGCTATTCAGAGGAGGGAGGATGCAACTTTTAACTGCTTGTGCTGACTCTGAAGTTCACTGCCTTCGTGAGAATGTTAGACTACCTATACTTGCAGCTAACTAAATTTATAATACAAATGCTGCTCGCAGCCCGCTGAAGTCACTAATACTTAATATTACCTCCTGCGTTGTCACAGGACTCGTTGTTGCCTAAACTCAAAATTGCTGTGAGAAAAACTTTGCATGCGTCTCAGTTCCTCACGCGCATGCCTCTAAAACAAACGCTTCTTGAAACGAAGCGCATGCGCTTAGAACTCCCACAACAGAACAGTCTTACTTGAGCCTTGAACCTGGGAACTCGATTTTCTGGAAAAGCGCGACGAAACTCATTCCCTCACTAAACTTCGCGATGCGTATCAGGTGGACCTTCTCTCCTCATAACTCCGGTGAAGTGCGCCACTCCAACGGCCTGACACCTGGATCCTGATGATTACTATGGAACGCTAGGGCGCTAACCTGCAGCTCACTCGTTCCTATTGTAGCGGCCATCTTAGACCCAGATCTGTTTGCATTTTGTTTTAAGGTACAGTGTTTTTTCTTGTAGATGCTGGGTCGTAGAACATTAGTCCTAACAGTAAGTTTCTTTTTTGAGTATGGTCTGATGGTCCTGACACAGAGAAATTCGGCCATTATAGTTAGTTCAGCTAAGTATAACTTGCGCCCCCGCAATGCACTGCTGATGACGTCACATATTACATCATTAATGACATGGTCAGTGACATCACTGATGACATCACTGATAACATCTCAAATGTCATTGAGGCCTGTTTCCGGGTCCCTTACATACAACATTATGTCATCCGCATACAATGATACCAATATCGGTCTTGTTGGGTAGTCCAATGCATGCAGTTTATGGTGTTGTCTGAGAGTAGCCGCTAAAGGTTCTATTGTGAGCGCGAAAAGCAAGGGTGAAAGCGGACACCCCTGCCTTGTGCCTATCATTATCTCACATACTGCAGTATGGACCCTGTTTATTGGTAGTTTGGCCTTAGGCTTGTGATACAACAAACTTATACAGTCCGTATAGCCTGGTGGGAAACCCATGTGTTTCAGTACTGCTGCCAAGTATTCCCACTCGAGGGGATCGAAAGCCTTTGTGGCATCTAGGAAGACTGTCACAGCTTTGCCCTCCGGATCTGTCTTGCATAATGTAAAACTGTGTACGCAAGTTGAGTGATGTGGCTCTTCCTGGTGCAAACCCTGCCTGGTCTGGGCGAATTAGTTTATCCATTAACAGACTTAGCCAATTGGCCAGAACTTTAGCTAATATCTTAGCATCGCAGTTTAGAAGCGACAGGGGTCTGTATGAATCCACACTGTTAGGGGTTTTTCCCAGTTTCAGCAGGGAGACTATAAGGGCCTCCCGCATCAATTGAGGTAATAACCCCGCGTGTACCGCCACTTCAAACATACTCTTTAGGAAGGGACGAGAATACCGATATATTCCTTATAAAACTTGGTCGGGAAGCCATCGGGGCCCTGGGGCTTTGCCATTGCCCATTTGCATTATGGCTACTCTCAGTTCTTCCTCCAAATCCTCAGCTTAAAACTCACAGTTTGCATTACTTAACCAGGCCAGTTCTATCTGCTCCAGGTATGAGCCTGTTTTGGATTGTTTCGATTTTTGTGAGGTATATAATGTCAAGTAGTGCTCTCTAAATGTCTGGGTAATTCTCTTTGTGTCTCTAAGTATTGTACAGTTATAATCTAGTATTTCTAGTATATAGATAGCATTTTTGGGAGGGCATGTCAATTCGGCAAGAATTTTCCTGGTCTTTTCCCTTCCTTGTACTTTCTGACTTTAAAGTACTACCCACAGAACAAACATTCTCGTTACGCTGTCTCCTGATATTCCATAATTGTTTCTCTACTGCTGTTTGTATCTGTTGTTCCAGGTCTTTTAATTTCCTTTCCAGTTGGGATAGCATGTTCCTAATGTCCTTAAATATACCTTTGCCAAACACACGCCTCTCAAAGTGACTTTTAAAGCCTCCCAACCCAAGCTAATGATGGAACTGAATCTATATTGTTCCTAAGGAACTCTTCTATTTTCTGTCCCAGCTCCAATAGCGCATTTGTCGGCATACGCCAAGGGCCGAGCACATTTTGTGACTCTGGCTGGAGTATGCGCATACACACCGAATATGTTTTTGCTAAATGTTGGGTATGTGTGATCCATAACGCAGCCCCGTTGGAGACTATCCAGTAATGTAACCCGTCTATGTTCGGTCTATAGCAGTTAACCAAAGTGATTGTGTGTGACCTCAGTCCACCCCACGCTATACGGTACATTCCTTGAGGGTCTTTTATTATCCCTTCTACCACATATGGAGTATTTTCCTTTATAAGTATGGCCGCTCCTTTTGAATATGAGGAGTAAGATGCAAAATATCTGTATGAAGCCCATTTTGCTGAAAATTTAGGGGTTACTAATAGGGTAGTGTGTGGTTTTTGTATCATTGCTATATTTATATAATGTCTGTCCAGATAAGCTAGCAAGTGTCTTCTTTTACGGGGTCACCCAGCCCTCTAACATTCCATGTCATTAACCCTATGCCCGCTGTATGATTGTCCCTATTTGTTTTTTGCACCATGATGCTACCTTATCCTACAAATCTGTTTAATGTAGTGCATGTCATGGATCCTTACCCTCTTGTTTTTCTTTTTATGTTTATTATGTTTGGCTGCAATGTCCATGCCTTTTGCAACATAAACTCCGAACCCCCCCACAAGGGCCTGCCCAACTTGCTGTGTATTGTTCCCACCCTACCCATGTTCACCCAAACATGCATGCGATTTAACTGTCTTTCAATATAGAGTATATCTATCCAATGCCTTTGGCCTTGTGCTTTATGCCCCATATGCTCTCTGTCAAGAGAATTTTTTCTGCCCGCGTCTTCAATCACTACTGCATGGGCATCTGTATGCAATGTTACAGTAAATGCATGCCTAGTACATAGAACAATGAACAACCCACTAATGTAATAAAGTGTTATGATTAACAAAGGCTTCCCCATCAACAGGTAGGGAGTAGGGATCACTTTTTAGGGCAGTTCTACTTGGGAGCGAGGCTAAAACCTCCCACTCAGTCAATACCCAGCAGGAGGGTGCCTGGGGCTGCATGCTTAACCCCTGGGGTTTTGTTTCATCTTTATTTTTCTTTGTTTTACTTTTTTCCATTTTTGATCCTATCTCTTTACCATGCTATTCAATCAATGTAGGCCACTCACTATGCCTGCATGGACAGCATACAGTTGCTTACCTCTCTTTTATCCCGAATATGAAATAGAAAAGTCTTACCATGGCACATATATTCTCTGCAATATGAATGCACAGTCTGAGTAGAGTCTCTGTCAAGTCGCACAATGTACATCCATCTTATCTTAGTCTATGGTGCGTAGTGATATTTGTTCCTAGCGTTTGTTCTATTCTTCTTCGTGTTGTGTCAATGCTTCTCCGTCATTCGTGGACAACTTGCCTGCGCTCTTTGGCGGTTTCAACAGCGATCTCAGAAAGTCTGTTGCTTGCTGTGGATTGGAGCAAAAGCGCTGTTTGCCTAGGTATGTGAGACATAGTCTAGCAGGATACAGCATAGCATAGTCCACTCCCGCCTGTTGTAGCTTCTTTTTTACAGGTAGAAACATTTTCCTCGCTTCTTGTACCACCAGTGTAAAATTAGAATACAGTGCTATATCATTATTTTTTAATGTTAATTTACACGCCTCTCTGGCCTGCCATAGAGCTGTATTGCGATCTCTATAATTCAACAACTTTGCGACTATGGGTCTTGGCGGGGCTCCAGGGAGTTGTTTTTGCACC
The DNA here is from genome assembly GCF_964204655.1 of Triturus cristatus. Taxonomy (NCBI): domain Eukaryota; kingdom Metazoa; phylum Chordata; class Amphibia; order Caudata; family Salamandridae; genus Triturus; species Triturus cristatus. The sequence continues at coordinate 1,079,833,678 of NC_140592.1, read as the reverse complement.
AATGTTCTGAGTGCCCTCTCTACAATCAGCACAGGTGAGAATTCCTCTCTTCCAAAGCAGGTAATGAGCAGCTGCACTAAGTACTGTTCCATTCTTCCAGTGCTTGTAGTCTCCAGAATTCCCAGGGATAGTATGTTATTTCTTCTGGATCTCGCTTCCAGATCTTCATTTGTTCCTGTAATAATCTTGAGTAATTTGTCCATTTCGGTAACATGCTCTTTTTTTTTGGTTTTGTTCATCTTCAAGTGTTGATATTCTGCTCTCAGTTTTGCCCAATCTGCCATCCTTCTTTTCAATTCTTCGTGTTATTAAGTCCATTCTGGTACTCATATTGTCAATTTTTGCTTTTATTGATGATAGGCTTTTTTTTATTGAGATCAGCTTCGTCTTCAAATCCTCCTCCTCACGTGTATGATCTGTATCATTTTGCTGTGGCGCCTCTGCATCTGTTTCCTGAGCATGTCCTCAGGGCATTTTGTGTGCTTCAAACGGCAACTTGGATTGTTTTCGTCTGCTTTCCCCATTTTTCCTTTTTTGTAAAGCACTAGTAGGGTCTGTGCACCAGCACACAACGCTTTTAATGTGTTTTCCAAATCAGCACCTTTGCTCCAGCAGTCTGATTACTAGTGCGCTCTAATGTTCCCTTTTAAGTGCTTGCAAATATTATGTTTGGGCCTTTACAAACTTTCCATTCATAATTCCAGTCTCTATTGCTTTGCTTTACATATGCTATCCCACCGGCGCTGAGTGCTTTTGCTCATAAAGTATTTTATAGATTATTGTTTCCGCTACTGTGTGTCTTTGAGGAATATAGTATAGTGTTACGCTCTGCCCCTGCATGAGTCCTGCGTCGTCTTAATCCAATCCAACTGCACTTACTGCATTTATTGTCCCTCCTTGTCGGTATACAGGGCTTCTCCTAGTTGCAGCACTCCTCTCACACTGACCGTGAAAGTGTGCCTCTTTCCATCTCCTCAGTACCTGCAGCGTTTGTTTGCTACTATACTCTCCCCTGTGTACTTATTTGTCACATTTTCCCATTTAGGGCCTACGTACTGGGAGGTAGAGTTGATCAGTGTCTGTTTGTATGCTTTTTATTTTGCCCCGGTGATTGTAAGCGTGTAATCTGCAGTCTTGTAACGTACTGGCTGTTTCAGTCTGTAATTCCTGTACTTTTTGTATTCCTTTTGCGACTCATCATTTGCTTATTATCGTGATTTGTGCGCTATCTTAAGTTTCCCCATTGGCAGCTTTCTGTGCGGTGCCCTCTTCTTACTGCCCCTTTACAGCGACTGTGTCAGAACTCCTTGGTCACTGTGTTTTAACTATTTTTGGGTTCTTTTACAGTCTTAGTTTCAAACGTTGCCGCTTCGCTTTGCTTATATCCGTGTAGCAGTTTGAAGTTCTTCTTTGGGTTAGCTTTTTGCATGGGAACTTGTTCACAAGTCCTTATTTTATACCATAGAAATGGCCACCATTCTCCTGTGCGTTCGGCCTTTATAAAATGGCAGCTGTGTTTGCTTCTCTTGAGCCTTTTCTGTCTAAGTGCATTGTGCTCTTATCTATATCTATTGTTTTGCCTTTGGAGGCTCTATCAGGGGCTACGCAGCTCCCGGTTTCTGGCCGGTTGCCTCATGCCCATGCTGTCAAGATGTCTGCTCCACTTGCTATTTCTCCAGTATGGCAGTAGAGCTTCTGATTATGGTGTGAGTTGTCTACCTTTTAGCGCTCGCCGCTCTCTTATCTGGCTCCCTTCAGTCTCTTACTTTTCCTCAGGAGGCTTTATCGGGGACTTCGCAGCTCCTGGTGCCCGGCCGGCTCTCCCACGCCTATGCTGCCAAGATGTCTCTCACCACCCAATCTGTCTCCAGTATTGTGGTTGCGCTTCTGATCACAGAGTGAGTTGTCTTATTAAATCGCAGTCATTGGCCCTTGGCCGAGTTTGCAACTGCTCACCTATTTGTTGTGGTCCCGCTCTTCCTTCACTTGGGCGTCACCCCTCACCTTGCGGGCACAAGTCTTTCCAGTCGTCAGCAGTTCACACGGCTACATTTCTCTTACTCTGCCAGCCCGTTCTTTCCAAAAGCTGTATCTTCGGCTTCTGTTGCTTTAGCACTCTCGATTTTGGGAAGCTGCTTCCTTACATCTTTCTGCACCTTTATCTGTGTCTGCAGATCTTCAATTTTGCCCCTGGATTAGTATATTTTTGTATAATTTCCCTGGGCTGCAGGAGCCTCACCACAGTGCGGCCATCTTGCGAGCCCGCCCGCTAGTGCACCAAGAGAGTTTCTTATTTTATTTTAATTAATAGTGTTATTCAAATATATAATGTCTTTGAAGTTAAGTACTTTCGCTACTGTTGAATAAACTGCATTAGGAATCATAAATGTAACCCTGCCGAAGACCAACGCTTTCCCTACTGTTGCACATACTGTAATGAGAATAGTTAATCTTGCCCCTCCAAAGGCCAACACTTTCTCTACTTTTGCATTGATTTTAGTGGGAATAATAAATGTAACCCCTTTAAGTGAGCAAGGGACCCACGTCCAGGATATGCCCAGATGTCGGTCCCTCGCTCACATTGCTACTGGATTCAAGCTAGCCTGGCTGATGAAGGATGTTACCCAGAAACCGTTCCCAGGATGCTTGTTTTTGGTTCAAGGATGACCTGACTTGGCAGTTCGGGCAGGACTGTTCCCATTAGGCACAGGGTCAAGACTGATTTGTATATAGCTGCGTCTGAACTGAGGTGGCAAAATGAGCTAAAGAATGATGATGGATTCAACCCAGATCTCTGACTGGGGTTGAGTGTCTAAAAAGTTTTAACGCTCCTTCAATCATCTCCTTGTGTTTGCTACATTTTGTTTTAGAACATATAAAGATTTGCACTTGCAATTTTGATTTAGGACACGTAAATTTAAGGGGGTAAAAGTACTAGAGAGACAATATCCCAGAAGTTTCAGCATATAAGGAAAGGTTGGGTACTCTGAAGGTGCATACATAGAATCCCAAGGTATTTATCAGAATACAAATTCGCTTTCGAGTTTGAGGTATCTGTTTCAACAGTGTATTCCTGAGCACTAGCTATACAACTTAAGCTTGGATGTTATTCTATTCATTTTTGCGCTTGCACTTTACTATGGAGAATCCGCGATGAAGTTATTGATAGGGTATTTTGCTGACCCTTACAATAATGTAAAAGTACTCCGACGTGGTTGATGATTTCAATCTGTGCAATGAGGCACTTGCACTTTACTGCCAAGAATTGTATTGTCTTTTGTAATTGTGTATAGCCAATTGTGCAATAATGTGCTTGCCCCTTATTACCATGAATTCCATTTGAGCAATATTGCACTTGCACTTTATTGCCATGAACTATGAAATGAAATGAAATGAGAAGACTATTTGTTGAGCCTGGTAGCTACCCTTAGGCGTTCTAGAGTTACAGACAACGCGTGCAGGCAGACAGAGGACTATATATTTCTTCTATTGGTTGTTTATATAGTGAAGTGCCAATAACTAATGTATGTTGCCACATTGTGATTGAATGATGGAACCAATTCTTTATATCATTGTTGTTGATTTACACTCTATGCACAAATTCTTAAAGTGGCCAATGGAACTGTTTGAGCAATAATATACTTACACTTTTTTCATTGTGAATTTTTACTTCCAAAGGAGTGATATACATTTTACATTAGTGATGTTTGTCTTTTGCACTAGTACTTTAATCAGAGGAATTGAGTCAACATGTGCAATTTGAAGCTTTAAGCCTCCGAGATATACCATTTGAAGCTTGAGTTAATTGGGTTAACCAATTTGGCATAGGTGACAAAAAGCAATAACAATGCAAACAAATGACTGTAAAAAAATCTTGAAAGGAATTTTTGAAAATAATATAAATCATTATCAAATAAGAATCAGGACTTTAGTAAAGGTGACAAATTGTGATTGACGTTTGTGTTTGAACAGAGTTGTCAGAGAGTATGCTTTCTATGTCAGTTGGAGCAGGAAACCCTGTGAGCTAGAGCTCTGAAAAAAAACATGGAAAGTAACAGCGTTCATGGAGTAAGGCAGAGGTTACTGCTGGAATGCGTTACAGCAAACAATAAACAAACATGCCGAATTATAGACAAAGCCTGCTGTCCTGGTGTCTGGTCTCGATCTGGAAACTGGAGGTGGAGATTTTGTTTATATATATATCTATATATATATTCACTGAAAAAACCATAGGTTTCACACATGTTATAGTTAGCTGGAAATTTTACTGATAAAAAACCTATGAAATTCCCCCGTTATAGTTAGGGCAGGCAACTATAACTCACGCAACCGCAATCCTCTGCTGATGACATATGTGTCTTTATGAAAAACAAATATTTGTAATATATGTATAGCTAAAATTTAATGGAAGAAGACATGGGCAAATAAGTGTCTAAATACAGTATTAGCATCAGCAGAGGATTGCGGTTGCGTGAGTTATAGTTGCCTGCCCTAACTATAACGGGGGAATTTCATAGGTTTTTTATCAGTAAAATGTCCAGCTAACTATAACATGTGTGAAACCTATGGTTTTTTCAGTGAATATATATATATATATACATATATATATATATATATATATATATATATATTCACTGAAAAAACCATAGGTTTCAGGGGTGTTATAGTTAGCTGGACTTTTCACTTGTACAAAACCATTGAAATTCCCCCGTTATGGTTAGTTCAGCTAACTATAACTCGGGCGCCCGCAATGCACTGCTGATGACGTCACATATTACATCACTCATGACATGGTCAGTGACATCACTCATGACATCACTGATGACATCTGAAATGACATCACTGATGACATCACTGATGACATCATCCAGTGAATGTGTGTTTTTCTGAAAATTAAATATGTTTTATATATGTATATCTCAAGGTCGATGGAAGAATAAATGGGTATATAAGTGTCTAAATGGATGATTTGTTTTTGAAAAATTGATTGTGTAACTGACTGATTAAGTGTATCATAGTGAATACATGGCTTAGTGAGTAATGTTTAAATATGTAAATATCTGTATCAGTCTCTCACTTTGTGTATAAGTGGCTGCATGGGTTGATGAGTAGCTACATGGGTGTCTATATAGGTTATTAGTTGGTTTTTTGAGTATCAGTCTGAGTGTCTGCATGGTTCGGTGGGGGGTATTACGTAGTGCATAGGTGCATGAATGAGTGACTCACTGTTTGTATGTGTTGAACACAGCATGTGTGCAGGACTGTATGGGTGGATGAGTGTGTGTATGGGTGTGCTAGTGAGTGAATGACTGTCTCAATAGTGTCTTTATGAGTAACTACATATGTTTTAAACTAGTATATGTGACTATTGGTGTATATATGTGAGTATATGTGAGAGTGAGAGATTGAAAGAGTTCCTGTATGAATAAGTATGTGTTTCTATAAGTGATTGTTTAAAAGACTAAGTATGTGTAAGTTTCCGTAGAAGTAAGTATGGTGGTGTGTGTATAACTGTATATGCAAGTAAATGTATGTTTGATTCTTTATTAGCATGAGTGACTATATGTGTGAGTAACTCTATGGATGAGTGGCATTGTTTAACAGGATGTATAGGTGTATGAGTACATATGATGAGTGAGTACATGTATGAGTGACTGTATAGGACTGTTGGTGAATGAGTGGATGTGTATGTGGATCTTAGAATTACTGAAGAGGTTGTTGTAACTGGTATTGGTATGTCCATTGTTTTGAAAATTTTAGTCTCTATTTTTGAATGTGTGTATCAAAGGTTATATTAGGGTGAGAGGAGGTCTGCCACTCTATCACAAGGATGATGTCATCAGTGATGTCATCAGTGATGTCATTTGAGATGTCATCAGTGATGTCATGAGTGATGTCACTGACCATGTCATGAGTGATGTAATATGTGACGTCATCAGCAGTGCATTGCGGGCGCCCGAGTTATAGTTAGCTGAACTAACTATAACGGGGGAATTTCAATGGTTTTGTACAAGTGAAAAGTCCAGCTAACTATAACACCCCTGAAACCTATGGTTTTTTCAGTGAATTTCTGAGGTTTTTTAAATGCTAATTCCTAACTATAACGTGCCTGAAACCTATGGTTTTTTCTGTGAATTTCAAAGGTTTTTTAAATGCTAATTTCTAACTATGCCTACAGAGATAGGACATGTGAAGAAAGAAGAAAAAATGCACAGAAAGAAACAAAAGAAGTGCAGAAAGAAGCAACAGAAGTCCTCAAATACGAAGATAAGTGCAGGAAGAAGGATAACGTGCAGAAAGAACAAAAAGAAGAGCAGAAAGAAGCCTTGTTGCAAAATCATCCTGTACCCTCAACTTTTTCAGACGGATACTGGTGGTAACTGAGCCTGACTAACCAGTCCTAGAGCCAGTGCTATGTTAAAAGACACTTAGAATACAGTGAAAACACCTACATACATTAGGGAACATTATGCGTTGGGGTCCCCCTGTGATTAGCATGACCTCCTCTGTAAGCCCCTAGTATATAAGAGGGCATGGGGATTAAAACTACCTCTTAAAACTGGCCACAGGGCGTTTTTGCACACGTTAACTCAGGCCCCGTCCCCTCCCTTCACCACTGTGTAAACACGCCCTGTGTCCCTTTTTAGTTGGGAGATTAAGTTCATTTGAATCCTGAGGGTCCCTAGGGTCCAACTAGCCCACTAGGTACCTCCAGTAAGTGCCACAGAGCTGCGTTGCAGAGAGGTGTAAAAAGTGGCACGGCCTGGACCACCTCTCTGCAATGCAGCTCAGTGGCGCTTACTGGAAGCACTTGGTGGGCTAGTTAGCCCCCAGGGGCCCTCAGTATTGAAGGGAAATTATATCCCCAATTTAAAACGTGCCATAGTGCGTGTTTGCACACGTCACCTCAGGCCCCGTCCCCTCCCTTCACCACTGTGTAAACGCGCCCTGTGGCTGTTCTAAGTTGAGAGATTAAGTCCCCTTGAATCCTAAGGGTCCCTAGGGTCAAACTAGACCACTAGGTACCTCCAGTAAGCGCCACAGAGCTGCGTTGCAGAGAGGTGTAAAAAGGGGCTTGGCCTCAGAACACCTGGCTGCAGCGCAGCTCCCTGGCGCATACTGGAGATACCTGTTGGGGGCGCGTTTGCAGAGTGCTGCACGGAGGGGGCATGGCCTCCGGCACGATGCCAGTCTTTTATTTATTTTAGTTTTTTAAGAAGGGGGGCTGTTTGGTTCCCCTTCTTATTCTAATTTATTGGCCCTGATGACCCCATCCCCCAGGGCCAGTCTCCTAATTATATTTTTTTGACCCCAATCCCCAGGGCCGGCCACTGTTTTTTATTATTTTTAAAAAATATATATTTATAGACACACCTAGGACATGCTGGACAAACCGTACGTACCTATCACCATGACGATTTGCGTGTTATTCATTAAAAGGCGACTATGCATGCAATGAATCCACGTGGAATGTATTTACACCACTAGTGAAGCTCTGACATGTCTGATGCCCTACCGTGCCTAATCCCGGTAGACACCCTTGTCGTTTATTTATACAAACATGGGTAGCTATTGACGGGCACATTTAATACACATGCACACCAAGCCATTCAAAGGGGATTAGACAAAAATTCGACCAAAACTATGCAAGAAACCCCCCTCATGGTTAATAAAACACACATCCACTGCCGGATGTGTAATACTTTTTATTTTACTCTCTGGAAAGGGGACGAACATCACTTGAGAGTCAGAGCGCGCTCCTGACAGAGCCCAATGCTGTGTTACACCCACCATTGCCTGCCGTGTGCCACACACCTCTGTGTTGTATTCCACTAGCTAATGCATATGCTATGACACTCTCTAGCCCATGTGCACTGTAACACCACCCCGTGAATATGTCATGCCACACTTGTCTTCGCACGGGTTATATTGCCCCATCTAACGTGCCTTTCTCGATGCCTATGTTATAACGCACAGTGCTATGCCATACATATTACAATCTGGGATCCATATCTTTGTCACAGTGCATATGCAACCTTACACTCCCCAGCACATATTTTATATTACAACTTTAGAGACTAGTTAGGTTACACAACACTGCCCTGTGCATATTACACTCCAAGGCGCATATCGCATAGCACGCGCTAGTGCCTGTGCTATCTCGCGCTCTCCAATGAATCTGTCATTGCGCACAATGTATTGCATATTATATTTCACGCCCGGTTCATCTTATATCACACTTTTTGGTGCATAGTTTATACCATACACTATATCTAGTTTTCATTTTCAATCGTGCTCTCAGGACTATGTTCTATATAACACTGTGTTCACCTACCCTTTTCACGGGCATTACATTTTGCGATAGGGGGTGGAGGGTCAGGGGGTGTTTCTGCCAAGTGAGCCCGGAGTCACAGTCACAAACGTCCTCTTCTTCCTGAATAAAAGTGAGATTATGCTGCATACTTGTTCATATTTTAAGTAGTTCGCACAGACACAATGTTTTAAAAACAATAAAGTTCCTAATACCCGCCTTCTCTGAACAGTTAGCTTGCTGCCCCATCCCCTTCCTCCCTATCCTCTGTTGTGTGAATCCATGGACTAGCCTCCTCCCTCCTGCCATGCATGGTCTGATGTGCTGCCACTGCCCTCAGTATGATGTACCAGTCCCCTCCTCCTGCCCTCCATTGCCCAATTCTATGCCCCATCATTGACCTCCTGCTTAAACTCTGTGCTTAGCTTGCTGCCCCTATTCTCCTTCCCCCTGCCCTCCGATGTCTTTGTGCATGCCCCTGCTCCATCCTTTTTGCCCACCATGTCCCATGGACCTGCCACTCCTATCTACTCTGAGTGTTCTGTTGAGCTGCCACTCCCCTCCCACCTGCCTAGCATTGTCAGATGACTGTAACCTGTCCCTGCCACCTCCACCCTGCCTGTCCACATGCCATGCCCCTATCCTCTTCCTCCTGTCCTACATGGTCCATTGTACTGCCACACCCTTCTGCCCTCCCTGGTCTGTTGTGCTGCAGCTGCTCCTCCTGCCTGCCCCGTGTGGTCTGTTGTGAGGTCCCTTCCCCTGAACTTTCTTGTCTGTGCACAGGTCCTGACCCTCCCTTCTATCCTCCATCGTCCTTTGTGCATGCCCCTCCACCCTCCTTCTTGCCCATCATAGCCATTGTGCTGCCACTAACCCTCCCACTTGCCATGCATGGTCTTCTGTGCTGCCATGGCCCCTCCCACCTTCCCTGTGTGGTCAGTTAGCTGCCCCTGACCCCCTCCCACCTTCCCTCCATGGTCTGTGTGTATGCATTCACAGTCTCACTGTTGCTCTTCATGGTGTGTCTTGCTTCTAGTGCCCATCCTGCCTGACCTCCATGGCTATCTTGCTGCTCCTGCCCTGCCCCCTTGCCCCCAGCCCTACTCCCTCCCTCCTGGCTTGTCTGTTCCATTGTAATGCCCCTGATCCGTCCCTCCTGCCCTTTATGGTCTGTTATGCTGCAGCTTTCTCTCCTGTCTGTCCATTATGGTCAGCTAGCTACCATTGCCTCTTGCCCCTCTGTTCTCTGTTGTCCATGTGCATGGTCCTGTCCCCTCCCTCTTGCTTTCTATGGATTGTTGTGCTGCACTCCCGTCCTGCATGCCCTGTGTGGTGTATTGTGCTGCTGCAAACCCTGATGCCTGCCCTGCAGGGTCAGTTTGGTGCACCTCTCCATGTCCCTCCTGTCCTCTGTTATCCAAGTCCATGTCCCTATCCCATTTCCTTCCATGATCCAATGTACCATACTTGCGAACATTTTGAACTTGGTAAGAGGGAGATTTTGAAAAAAAACTGGGGTATTGATTTTCCCCTTTGAGTTACATTGAAAAAGAGGATATTGTAGACAGGAGACAGATCAAATAAAGCCCATTTGAGCTTAAAAACATTGGACGTTTCCTGGCTGAATCGGGTCTGTTGGCATGTATGGTTGTACTACCATTGCCTCTTCCTTCTGCCCACAATGGTCTATTACATTGCAACAGGCTTGAAGGAGGGTAGATTTTGTATCACAGGGGGCCCCTGGCCCGTTCTGTCCACACCTGAAGTATGAGACCCTTGTCCTTGCCCTGCCAGCTGCATTTGTAGGCCGTATTAAATTGACCAGCGGGTCGTGTGTTGCTATTTAATTATCCTGAGACATCCTTACCACTCAGCCAGTATAAAACCCCTGTGTAGGCCCTTCTGTTCAATATGTAGGCCTCTTTGTTAAATTGACCATAGCTCTGCAATTTTAATGTATAGCAGTCTGAAGGCAGGTCTGCGAGGCCTTCTGCTCCAAACCAGTAGCCCCCACCCTACCCGAGTGCTCCGTGCTCGGTATCAAAGTTCAACATCCCCCTGAAGCTGTCGACATACAGTAGGCTGCATCCTGGACTGGTACTTGCTTCCTGGGCAGGTTTCCCGCTTTTAAGGAAGTGGCAACCGCAGAGCGTCAAGTTAGGAGAACTGAGGAGATTTTATACATGAATATATTGAATTCCCGTACAATACCCATTATTTTCTGCTTGCTCTATGGAACTTACGATAAGCGATTGGCCTGAGAGACTGACCTTTTCACCCAGTCCATTGTCAGCATTAAGTGGGTAAATGACGAAATGTCTGGTAAAATCTGCAGACGAAGCTTTTGGGTAGCATACGTAGGTAGATGTAGCGTGCAAAGGAGCCCACAAAATGATATAAAAAGGGAGCACCCACAGATATCGACGGACTACCTCGCCGTCTGTATGTAGGTTAACAGGTAGTGCAGGTTTTCCCCAAGAGCTGGGAGCTCTTGTCTTCCTTTGCTTAAAATGTCTTGCTCTGCTTTGCTTGAAGTATCTTATTCTATTTTACCTATATGAAATGTCATGTTATGTTTAACCATTGTTCTCTTTACTTTTGCATTTAAAAGATTTTGTATTGTAATTGCAGGAATGCTTACTCTAAGAGTAAACGTGAGTGTTCCTAGGTAACATTTTCCTTGGTGTAACTTGTTTCTCATGATGCATTTATAGATGTGTTTTCTCTCTCTCTCTGTCAGTACATTAATTGAGATACAGAGAATATCATGACAGCTGTATGATTATCTGGATTCTGTATTTTGTACTTTATGTCTCTATTCTGCGGTTTCTTTGAAGTTGCATCTTCTCATTAAACTGCCATTGTATTCTGCCTCCAATTCCATGTCTCATATGTCTGTTTTCTTCATTTTTGGAGCACGCGTTCCTAGGCACCCCGGCTAAAATTAAGGTGCCCCTTTTGTCCCTGACTCACTCTCCTGCTCAGTTCTGTGGTGGCTCCCGGGGATCTGGGGACCGCCCCTAGCTTCCTTGACCCGTAATAGATCTTGCCTCCAACAGCCTCTCTTGCAAGTCCTGTATTGTTGGTTTGTTGCCCCTGCCCCCCTTTCCACTGCCCTCCATAGTCTGTTGTGCTTCCACGGCCCTTCCTGCCTGCTCAGTGTGGTTAAATTGTTGCCTTTGCACCCTCCTACCTGCCTTCAATTTTCAGAGTCCGTGCCCCTGGCCTCTGCCTCTCAACAGTATCCTAATGAACAACTAGATTGCTAACATTCTATATTTATTACAAAAGTGTGGAACGCCTGACATCATCTTGATGTAATCAAAACTCTAATACCTAGAGCATTTCCTTTAGAAATTACATATATGAGAGGGTCTTATTGGCATCAAAATTATGGTTAGTGCTCTAAAAGGCTAAAATAAGGACATATTTTCTGAGTTTTCAAATAGCGACAAAGCACTTTTAAATTATTTGTTATCTTTATGTTTTTTTATCCAGTTGACCACTTGATTAAATGTTGCACTTAGGGGAGATGATGTGGTGTTACTTCCAGAACTGCAGACTTTGCAACTGGGGAACCAGGTTGAAGTTTCTGCTTCAGCTCGACATTCTGTGATTCTGGTCAAATCACTTAGTCTCCCCATGTCTACAACCAAAATGAATGTGTTCTTGTGTGATGTAACCAATGCTCATGTAAAGCACTCCAATACCTGACAAGTCTGCACTATATAACACTGCAAAAACACAAAATAATAAGTGTTTTGCACACTTCTGTCATTGGGCTATATTTGGGCTACATCTGGGTGATTTTGGGCTACATTTGGGCTCTTTTGTCTCCGGTGGCCATCTTGGGAGATTTATTTGTTATGAAGTTTCCTAATTTCCTCATGTACTGCAGTCTCCTCAGTAGGAAATGCTTTCAGTTTTTTACTTTGATTCCATCATGAAGGTATTCAGATATGTCACACATTTGCCATAAATTCTGAATGTTAGCACTCTAGTTGCTCATTAGATCACTGTAGTAAAACTACTGCACCATGGAAGTCTGCTCCTGGTATTAAAAGTGCATGTTTCAGTCTGCATGTCAGAATTTTTTAATGAAATAGAAGAGGATTTGAGAAGTCACTCAAAATGTGCCCTCATTTTCTTTCTTCAGCATTAATCATAATTTCTATGGCAAAATGAACCTCCTCATTGTGTTCCTTTTTAAATTAAATGTTTTAAGTGTTACCAGTTTATTCCAATCAAGATGGCTTCAGGTGTGCCATACTTTTGTCATAATGAAGACAGTAAGCGCTCTAGTTGTTTTTAAGAACATTCTGGGACATTCTGTCATTGGGCTATACTTGGGCTACATCTGGGTGATATTTGGGCTACATTTGGGCTCTTTTGTCTCTGGTGGCCATCTTGGGAGACTTATTTGTTATGAAGTTTCCTAATTTCCTCATTTACTGCAGTCTCCTCAGTAGGAAATACTTTCAGTTTTTTACTTTGATTCCATCAAGAAGGCATTCAGATGTGTCACACATTTGCCATAAATTCAGAATGTTAGCACTCTTTTTGCTCATTAGATCACTGTAGTAAAGCTACTGCTCACCAGGGAAAACTGCTGCTGGTATTGAAAGTGCATGTTTCAGTCTGCATGTCAGAATTTTTTAATGAAATAGAAGAGGATTTGAGAAGTCACTCAAAATGTGCCCTAATTTTTCTTTCTGCAGCACTAATCATACTTTTTATTGAAAAATGAACCCCCTCATTTTGTTCCTTTTTAAATTAAATGTTTTAAGAGTTACCACTTTAATCCAAGCAAGATGGCTTCAGGTGTGCCATACGTTTATCATAAGTAGGACTGTTAGCGCTCTAGTAGTTCTTTGGAACACTCTGGGAAGCTGCAGTAGAACACAAAGGAATCAACTGACAGTCTCTGCCCTTGTTGGATGTACATGTTTTACTGAGAATGTCAGACTTCATTCTCACATGACTGAGAAAGATAATGTGAATTTACAGAAAATAAGCTCTCAGTTTAGCCTATAGATCACCTTCCAAACCTCTGTGGTAAAAGGATGAGAAAATATTTTTCTCTCAATCATGATATCCCAGCAGAAGGCTTTTTCACATGGTGAAATCACCTTAGAACATACCACAATTCCTACAATGAGTATGGTACCATCAACAAATGATTTATAATGTAACTAAAGTCTTAAAACCTTCTATTAACTGCAATGCTTTTTAATGAGGTGCTATCATGTATATTGGTCCCAAGATGGCTGCCAACACTTCTTGGATGAAGTGCTGACAGCCAATCAGATCTCAGGATGAGATGTGTGGTTAGGCTCCGCCCACATATATATATGCTTTTAAATGCTATTTTCTCAGGATCTACCGAACAGATTTACACCAAACCTACAAAAGGCACTTCCTTGACCTGAGGACTACCTCTCTGCCAAATTTCAAGTAATTCTGTTCAGCCGTTCGGGCTGTAGCTGTGTCTAAAGGTCCTATGGAAAAACGCATGGGAAAAACGCATTTTGGGACACCCCTTTTATCTCAGCCCCCGCTTGACGAATCCCCCCGAGACTTTCAGGGTAGGAGCGGAGCGTAGCGCCCCACCTATTTTGAAAAATTTGCGAGGATTCGTCAACCGGCGCCAAAGTTATTCAAAATAGAATGTTGCGGATTTCCTATGGAAACGTGGTCCTAACTATAACTACCTACTGGCGACCGCCAGTAGGTAATATATATATATATATATATATATATATATCATGCTCAATCCCCGCCTCTCCTCCCTTTCACTCTCGATCGGGTGCTCGATAGTGCGGTGACGGAAACCGCACGGATCTACAAAATCCACAGCTCACGGCACAAGTTAATATATATATATATATTCACTGAAAAAACCATAGGTTTCACACATGTTATAGTTAGCGGAAATTTTACTGATAAAAAACCAATGAAATTCCCCCGTTATAGTTAGTGCAGGCAACTATAACTCACGCGACCGCAATCCTCTGCTGATGCTAATACTGTATTTAGACACTTATTTGCCCATGTCTTCTTCCATACATTTTTAGCTATACATATATTACAAATATTTTTTTTTCATAAAGACACATATGTCATCAGCAGAAGATTGCGGTCGCGTGAGTTATAGTTGCCTGCACTAACTATAACGGGGGAATTTCATTGGTTTTTTATCAGTAAAATTTCCGCTAACTATAACATGTGTGAAACCTATGGTTTTTTCAGTGAATTTGCAAGGTTTTTTAAATGCTAATTCCTAACTATAACGTGTGTGAAACCTATGGTTTTTTCAGTGAATTTGTACGGTTTTTTAAATGCTAAGTTACTTTACGCCATTCGTGGCGTGCGCGCCCACTTAACGCAGTTCGTTCCGTGCGCGCACGGTGCGCTTCGCGCACCGTGCGCGCACAGTGAGCACGCGGTGCGCTTCGCGCACCGCGCGCCCACTTTACGCAGTTAGTGCCGTGCACGCACGGTGGGCACGCGGTGCGATGACAAAGCAAGAAAGCACGTCAACAAATCTGTTTCTGCTTTCCTCCGTGACTATGGTATGGGTGCCATTTACCACAACAACTTGCGTTATGACATGCAAGACATTTATAGAGGAGATGGTGTGCACTTCAATGATGAAGGGAACAGAGTCTTCCTCTTGAACCTTAGACTCTGCATCGGTACTTACTTGTAGGTACCACTAAAAAATCATTTCATAAACACAACGGCTCTTTTTAGAGCCCCCTAATATCTAAACACTTAAATCTGATTTTCATTTTTTTTTTTTTTTTTTTTACCGTACGCTTACCGTAAGCTTACCGTACGCGTACCCCGTGATTTTTTTTAAAATCAATAAATGTTTTTTTTGTACTTTTCTGCCCTTCTTTGACCCCCTTACAAATGTTAGGGGGTCTGTAACTCTCCTCATTGCCCCCTTTTCTTCTTTTCACTCTTTTTTTTCAGAGTGAAATACACAAAATGGCGGCCGCCGCTTCCTGGTTTCGGCCGATTCGAATGTTTACTAAGATCTAAGAGCCAATCAGAATCGCGCTCGCGCACGCCACCGTACGCTTACCGTAAGCGTACGGTAAGCGTACCGTAAGCGGGCTCAGATATATATATTGATTTAAAGGCTATTTTCTCAGAATCTACTGAACAGATTTACACCAAACCTACAAAAGGCACTTCCTTGACCTAGGGACTACCTCTCTGCCAAATTTTGAGTAATTCTGTTCAGCCGTTCGGGCTGTAGCTCGTTCTAAAGGTCCTATGGAAAAATGCATGGGAAAAACGCGTTTTGGGACCCCCCTTTTATCTCAGCCCCCGCTTGACGGATCCCCCCGAGACTTTCAGGGTAGGAGCGGAGCGTAGCGCCCCACCTATTTTGAAAAATTTGCGAGGATTCGTCAACCGGCGCCAAAGTTATTCAAAATAGAATGTTGCGGATTTCCTATGGAAACGTGGTCCTAACTATAACTACCTACTGGCGACCGCCAGTAGGTAATATATATATATATATATATATATATATATCATGCTCAATCCCCGCCTCTCCTCCCTTTCACTCTCGATCGGGTGCTCGATAGTGCGGTGACGGAAACCGCACGGATCTACAAAATCCACAGCTCACGGCACAAGTTAATATATATATATATATTCACTGAAAAAACCATAGGTTTCACACATGTTATAGTTAGCGGAAATTTTACTGATAAAAAACCAATGAAATTCCCCCGTTATAGTTAGTGCAGGCAACTATAACTCACGCGACCGCAATCCTCTGCTGATGCTAATACTGTATTTAGACACTTATTTGCCCATGTCTTCTTCCATACATTTTTAGCTATACATATATTACAAATATTTTTTTTTCATAAAGACACATATGTCATCAGCAGAAGATTGCGGTCGCGTGAGTTATAGTTGCCTGCACTAACTATAACGGGGGAATTTCATTGGTTTTTTATCAGTAAAATTTCCGCTAACTATAACATGTGTGAAACCTATGGTTTTTTCAGTGAATTTGCAAGGTTTTTTAAATGCTAATTCCTAACTATAACGTGTGTGAAACCTATGGTTTTTTCAGTGAATTTGTACGGTTTTTTAAATGCTAAGTTACTTTACGCCATTCGTGGCGTGCGCGCCCACTTAACGCAGTTCGTTCCGTGCGCGCACGGTGCGCTTCGCGCACCGTGCGCGCACAGTGAGCACGCGGTGCGCTTCGCGCACCGCGCGCCCACTTTACGCAGTTAGTGCCGTGCACGCACGGTGGGCACGCGGTGCGATGACAAAGCAAGAAAGCACGTCAACAAATCTGTTTCTGCTTTCCTCCGTGACTATGGTATGGGTGCCATTTACCACAACAACTTGCGTTATGACATGCAAGACATTTATAGAGGAGATGGTGTGCACTTCAATGATGAAGGGAACAGAGTCTTCCTCTTGAACCTTAGACTCTGCATCGGTACTTACTTGTAGGTACCACTAAAAAATCATTTCATAAACACAACGGCTCTTTTTAGAGCCCCCTAATATCTAAACACTTAAATCTGATTTTCATTTTTTTTTTTTTTTTTTTTACCGTACGCTTACCGTAAGCTTACCGTACGCGTACCCCGTGATTTTTTTTAAAATCAATAAATGTTTTTTTTGTACTTTTCTGCCCTTCTTTGACCCCCTTACAAATGTTAGGGGGTCTGTAACTCTCCTCATTGCCCCCTTTTCTTCTTTTCACTCTTTTTTTTCAGAGTGAAATACACAAAATGGCGGCCGCCGCTTCCTGGTTTCGGCCGATTCGAATGTTTACTAAGATCTAAGAGCCAATCAGAATCGCGCTCGCGCACGCCACCGTACGCTTACCGTAAGCGTACGGTAAGCGTACCGTAAGCGGGCTCAGATATATATATTGATTTAAAGGCTATTTTCTCAGAATCTACTGAACAGATTTACACCAAACCTACAAAAGGCACTTCCTTGACCTAGGGACTACCTCTCTGCCAAATTTTGAGTAATTCTGTTCAGCCGTTCGGGCTGTAGCTCGTTCTAAAGGTCCTATGGAAAAATGCATGGGAAAAACGCGTTTTGGGACCCCCCTTTTATCTCAGCCCCCGCTTGACGGATCCCCCCGAGACTTTCAGGGTAGGAGCGGAGCGTAGCGCCCCACCTATTTTGAGAAATTCGCGAGGATTCGTCGACCGGCGCCAAAGTTATTCAAAATAGAATCTTGAGCTTTTCCTATGGAAACGTGGTCCTAACTATAACTACCTACTGGCGACCGCCAGTAGGTAATATATACAAATTCACTTAAAAAACCATAGGTTTCACACATGTTATAGTTAGCTGGGCATTTCACTCGTGAAAAACCATTGAAATTTCCACGTTATAGTTAGTGCAGGCAACTATAACTCACGCGACCGCAATCCTCTGCTGATGACGTCAGATATTACATCACTGATGACATATGTGTTTTTCTGAAAAAAAAATATTTGTAATATATGTATAGCTAAAAATTAATGGAAGAAGACATGGGTAAATAAGTGTCTAAATACAGTATTAGCATCAACAGAGGATTGCGGTCGCGTGAGTTATAGTTGCCTGCACTAACTATAACGTGGAAATTTCAATGGTTTTTCACGAGTGAAATGCCCAGCTAACTATAACATGTGTGAAACCTATGGCTTTTTAAGTGAATTTGCAAGGTTTTTTAAATGCTAATTCCTAACTATAACGTGTGTGAAACCTATGGTTTTTTCAGTGAATTTGTACGGTTTTTTAAATGCTAAATTATGTATTCATTTATTTATTTTTTTAAAGTTTTGTCACCGTTCGCGTTCCGTGCGTGCGCTGTGGGCGTGCAGTGCGCTTCGCGACCGCGCGTCCACGTTACGGAGTTCGCGGAATTTTACCGTTTCTACCGTGCGCGTACGCTACGCGCACTCCGTGATTTTTCGTAAAATAATTAAAATACATTTATGCCCTTGGGGGTCCTTCTGGGACCCCCTGACCAAGGCTAGGGGGTCAGGAACTGTCCAGCCTGCCCCCTTTTCGCGTTATCCACCTTTGTTTTTCACCCCCTCAGACGGCGAGAGACAAAATGGCGGCCGACACTTCCTGGTTTCGACCGATTCGAATGTTTACTAAGATCTAACAACCAATCAGAATCGCGCTCGCGCACGGCAGCGTGCGCGTACGGTAAGCTTACGGTACGCGCTCGGAGCGCGCCTATAGATATATATATTGATTTAAATGCTATTTTCTCAGGAAATACTGAACAGATTTACACCAGACCTGCAAAAGGCACATCCCTGACCTGAGGACTACCTCTCTGCCAAATTTCAAGTAATTCTGTTCAGCCGTTCGGGCTGCAGTTTGGACTAAAGTCCTATGGAAAAATGCATGGGGAAAACGCGTTTTGGGACCCCCTCTTTTTCTCAGCCCCCGCCTGACGAATCCCCCCGAGACTTTCAGGGAAGGAGCGGAGCGGAGCGCCCCACCTATTTTGAAAATTTCGCGAGGATTCGTCAATCGGTGCCAAAGTTATTCAAAATAGAATGTTGCGGATTTACTATGGAAACACGGTCCTAACTATAACTATCTACTGGCGACCGCCAGTAGATAATATATATATATATATATTGGAGAATTTCGCCTGAACCACTCCTGCAATCCAGCAATCTTGAAGAAAACAGGAATTGACGAAGACTGACCCAAGTTGCGAGTGAGTAATACGATCTTTATTTATCTCACAGCAATGCCTGCATGGCGCGTTTCAGCCTTCCAGAGGCCTTGATCATATGTATATATATATACTCACATAACTTATATGTGTGTGTATGGTTTTATATTTTGGGGCCAATTCGATGCAGTACGTTGGTTGGAGCCTTCCAAGCCATATCGTAATGGGCTCCTCGGTTTACTTTCCAACCGCCTAATTAAGATATAGGCGGTCGGAAAGTAAACCATCTGTTTATTACGACTGGCTTCCAACAGGCTCAGAGAGTCCGTTGGCCGGTTGGAATCGGACCAGTAATCTCAAGTGCGTGTATTTTCGCACTTGAGATTACAATGCATGGTTTCCGACATTGTTTCTATGCCGGCCTGTCCGAAATGGAAACCATATCTTAAACAGTGTTTGTGGGCCCCCAGCAGGCCCCCTTTGGTGCACGTCCTCCAGTTGGAGGCCGAGGGGGCACCTATGGTGCCACCCTGTTGATCCCTGCACCTAGTGGCAGGCACCTTGAGGTTTAGGGATGAACCACACCTCCTATTTCACTATGGGAGCAGGCATTATGGATGGTTTACGGCCGTGATGCATGCTCCCATTGTGAAATAAAAGAATGTGACTGAACATTGTTCGGTCGCATCCTAATGAGGCAGTCGGGACTGCCGACCGGGTTTCGATCGGTCCCAGAACCTAGTCAGTGTTGGGCAGAAGCAATTCCGCCTGACATCGAAATCAGGCTCATAGTGTTAAGTATTGGTCGAATTTACATTATATTATGTTATATTCTAAAATATTTGAGATGTACTACTTTAAACTATATATATATTTTCAAAATTATATTTTTGTATGTTTATGCTAGACAATATTATAGTTAAACAATACTTTTTTCCAATATTTCTGTAATTACCATTATGAATATAAGAACACAATATTTTGGTAAACAGTATTTTTGACTCAATATTTGGGTCAGGCTATATCGTTTACCTCGATAATGTGTCAGTGATCTGACTGCAGAGAGTCCAACAACATCAGGGTGGCTGTCCCTCTGAGCATACTACTATAAGCGAAGCTTAGCTAGTAATGGACCCTGATTTCAATTTGAATGTTTACATTTTCTTTAGCTTTCATGAAGCTGATACCAGGTAAAATATGGCCTTTTGCAATTGCATTGCTAAAGAAGCAATGAACAGATTCAAAGTTCTGAGAAGTTTGCAGTTTCTCCGGCAACATTTAGCTAGTAATAGGCCCTGATCGCAATTTAAATGTTTCTATTTTCTCTTAGCTTTCATGAAGCTGATACTAGGTAAACAATATG
Source organism: Triturus cristatus (assembly GCF_964204655.1). Classification (NCBI taxonomy): domain Eukaryota; kingdom Metazoa; phylum Chordata; class Amphibia; order Caudata; family Salamandridae; genus Triturus; species Triturus cristatus. The sequence goes on along the minus strand of NC_140592.1, from coordinate 1,079,813,311 downwards.
CAATATTGACGCTCTACAGAGTCTATTATTATTATGTCATTTCAGCAAAATATGGGTACAGAATCACCTGTTCCTTAGAAGTATTGCATTTTTGTAATTCATTAATACTTGATGTGTTTTTTATGCCTCTTGATATACTTTTAACATTCTAAAAACTTCAATTCCTTTTGTGGGAAAATACTAAATATTGCTTTATTGCTGTATGGAAATGAAATATGCTTCATAAATATGCAAACCTTTATTTTTGTGATGAAGCACACCATTATTATGAATTCCTCTGGAGCATATCAACCCTGTACACTAAGGGGAAAAATAATCAATGCTAAGCATGCAATTATACTCGGAAATTGATTTCGAAAGTTGCCAAGTCCCAGTGGAAACACCTTCATGATTTCATACTTTCTGAAACAGGTTTAGAAATTCCAAATATTTTCATATGAATGAGTTATGGAATAGATCCTTGGAGTCAGGCAATTCATCATTTGCTGTGCACCTGGCATCATATATGCTCTTCTTTAGTTACAAAGAAAAAGCTTATCACTTCCAAGAGCTTAGTTAAATAGTCATTGGCATGAGTTCCATGCTACAATACATTTTTTAGGTGCCAGGGCTGACGGATGCTAGCTGCTTTGTTTATTCTTTCAAGCTGGTTACTAAATGTAATCAAGTAATGGTTGTATAGTGATGTTGGACTTGGCCCTTTCTGCAGGGCTCTACTTTTTGCTGAATTCGTTTTTGTTGGACTTATGACTCTCTGCACTTTACCACTGCTAATCAGTGCATAAGTGCTTGCGCTCTCTGCTCAAAACATGGTTACATTGGCGTATACCCATATTTAACTTACTTACTAAACGTGTCCAGGCCCTGGAAATTAAATGCCACTAGTGAGCCTGCAGCACTGATTGTGCCACCCACCTAAATAAAGCTTTAAACATGTCTCTGGCCTGCCATTGCATCCTGTGTGTGTGCAGTTTTAAACTGCCATGGTGACCTGCCAAACTAAATCTTTTTGCCACACCCAAACCTTCCTTTTTAATAAATATAAGACACCCCTAATGTAGGTCCTGGATAGCACAGAGGACAGGGTGCAATGTATTTAAAAAGTAGGTCATGTACTTTAAAATTTTACATTTCCTAATGGTGAAAATCTCTTTAAAGACTGCAAGGGTTGTCTCTCTCAAAGTATAACTTTGGATTTGCATTATTACATCTTATAAGTGTAACTTCCAACTGGGAAGAGATGACCAGTTCATATTTGGTGTTTCTGGAATCACAATTTAAAATCCTAACTTATGGATAAGTCGGAGAAAGCTGGCATTTTGTTGCCTTAGCTATTTGGAGCTTGCAGCTTGTGGGTCTGGCTCACATGACAGGGTGTGGGTGCCAGTTAGGCTTTATGTATTCCTCCTCAACAGCCACACACAATGGAAGCTTAGCTGTGACTTGATTGGCTATCACTGGCAGGATGGGAGGGAGGAGTTGGGTGCAGCCCCTCTTACACTTGAACAGGATGTGTCCTGCCTCCACAAAGAGGGCTGTAAAACCTTTGTAGTTAGTCTGGAGCCAGGGCCAGGAAGGCAGGGTATCTGTGCACTTCAAATGCATGTCTCTAGAAGGTTCTACCCACTTCAAAGGCACTTCTGCATAAGAGAAGGACCTCAGACACCAACTTTGCAGTACAATTCTGGACCTGTCATTACTCTGCCAGGAATAAGGACTGGTGTGCTGCTACAAGGAATGCCACTATGCTAGACTGCTGCTCTAAAGTGACTGCTGCCCAGTTGTGTTGATTTGCTACTTTCTGCACTTCTGTCTGGGGAAGAAGAACTGGACCTGCAGCTTCATAGCAGTGCGCCGAGGGGCGATGCTTTGCTAAATGTTTGTGATACGGCCGATAAATTGCAGATCACTGATTGTTTTTAACATTTTATTTATTTACCTGTTTTACTTTTGCGGTCTCTGCACATGCACTTCAAATTGTTGTTGCTGGTCCCCTGTCTGTCGTAGCTCTTCCGGACGTTTTTGTGGAGAGTCGTGGCTTCTACCCCTAAATCTTTAGTTTCCTGCTAACTGATACACTACTTAATCGGCATGGGGGCACGGACTCACAGCGCTATGTAGCAGCGTGCCGAGGGACAATGCTATGCTGAATGTTTGTGATACGGCTGATCAATTGCTGATCACTGATTGTTTTTAAAATTTTATTTAGTTACCTGTTTTACTATTGTGGTCTCTGCACATGCGCTTTAACTTGTTGCTGGTCCCCAGTCCGCCGTGTCTCTTCTGGCCATTTATGCGAAGGGACATGGCTCCTCCCCCTAGATCCCTCATTTCCGGCTGACACACTACTTAACCAGCATGGGGGCATGGACGGTGAGCTAAAGGCAAGCCTGTCTGCGCCCGGATCGCGGCCAGCGCCAGCCATGCGGCCCATTTTATCAACGGTAAGAGAATTTGCTGGTCGCTGGACTCCCTCCTCGCCTTAAGGAGGAATCTATGTCCTGGTGGTAATGCTATTAACCTGGTCAATGATGTACTCCCTCACTACTGCAAAGGATGTTATTCAGTATTAGGAAAGAGTGGGTGGTTCCAGGAAATAGGGGCATGTGCCGCATGAATCAGGGGCTGAAGAAGTCAGAAGGCAGGATAAGAGGCTTTCTGATTAATTGTAGGTCATATCTGGTTATTGTTGTCCGACGATAAACGGGAAGTGATGTTTCTGACCGAAACTTGTTTAAAAGAGGAAGCCTTACTGGCGGTGGCCCAGGCTATTTCCCGGGGTTTTAAAATCTACTGCGCAAACAGGGATGGAGAGAAAAGAGGGGGTAGGGTAGCGATTACTGTGAATGACTCATGGGAGATCTCCACCTCAGTGCTGAGAAATATGGGCTCAATAAAAGGTCTGACTTTCTGTATAAAGATTGGCCCCACGGCCTCCTTTGTGGGACTTTTGATATACAGACCGCCATACTGTCCATCTGGTTTAACCCCTGATTACTGCAACTTCATTGCCAAGAAACCACTGCAATATTCCAACTTTACAGAACTAGGAGATTTCAACCTACATATTAATGATCCTGGCTGCACTAATGCTTCTCAGCTCTCCATGTCACTTAATAGAGTAAATCTTATACAGCATGTACAATTCCCCACTCACAGGGTAGGATATACCTTAGTTTTCTAACATATCGTCCTTGGTAGCCGAGACCCTGCATCAATTGGTATGGACTGACCATTGCTTGGTCCATTTCTCGTTCAGCATGGAAAAATTAAAACCAGGTGGGGGAATCCGCTATATGCCTAAAAGAAATTGGAAGAAGTAAACGGCAGAGACCCCTGTCAACCACAACTAACTAGCGACCCGAATGCAGACACGCCCGCGCTAAACAGGTGGATCTCCAACGCCCTGGATACCATTGCTCCAGCTAAAGTAGCGAGATTTCTGGGAAGATCTCCATCTGCCCCCTGGTTCTCTGACTTTTTTGATAGTAAAATCCTGAAAGTCTATAACACCTTCACATCTGAAGTACCAAAGATACTTTCTCGATATTTCTCCCTATCTCCCAACAGGAATCCCTTGCATAGATCCTGAGATGTAAGTCAGGGTCCCCTGAGGATCCGTTCCCCCTAAATTGTGGAGAGCTCTGGCTCACCTGATGAATCCCACTTTGAATCACATATGGAACACCTTACTTTCCATGGGCATTTTTCCTGATGTATGGAAACATGTGTTGTTATTGCCCCTTTTTAAAAAGCCCAATGTGGATCCGGGAGATCTTAACATCTATCACCCGATCGCACTACTGCCAGCACCAGCAAAGATGTTGGAAAAGATGGTACAGCGCCAGCAGGCTAATTTCATTGACATTTTGCATGACACGCATTCCGGTTTTCTGTCCGGTTTTAGTACTGAGACTGCGCTGTTGGAGGTGGCAGTGTCAGTAAGAATGACAGTGGAAGCAGGAGCATCAGCAATGCTGGTGCTTTTGGATCTGTCTGCAGCAGTCAACACCATGGATTACCAAATCTTGTTAGATAGACTCAAATCAATGGGTTTGGAAGGAATGGTTCTCACCTGGGTGAAGTCTTATCTTAAAGACCATATGCAGAGGGTCGCTCTCCAACCCTTTCAGTCGAAACCTAAGCCACTATGGTGTGGGGTACCGCAGAGTTCGGCCTTGAGCCCGCTTCTCTTCAACACCTATCTGGCCCCCCTTTTTTCACTCATAGCAAATTGGGAAGTGAAGGCAACATCATACGCAGATGACACCCAGCTGGTGTTTTCCTTCAAGGATAATTCTGCGGACTCCTTCACTACATTTAAAGGATGCTTTAAGGATTTCTGCTGGATGAACAACAATAAACTTATGTTTTACGCAGAGAAGACAGATATGTAGTTCTTTGGCAAGGAATCTCCTCTGGTAGCCGGACTTTGGTGGCCGGAGGAAATGGGCTTGCCACTTATACCAGCAATCACAGCAAAATACTTGGGTGAAAAATGGGAAGCGGATCTTTCAATTGCAACTCAAGTACGACATGTGGCGGCCTCATGCTTTGGTAAGTTGAAAATCTTTCTTTTTTCACAACACAGTTTTATTAAGTCAGCAGATAAAACAGTGACATCTTGAACAGGAGAAAGACAGTTAGTTATGGTCAGCATTATTATAATCAATCTGGTGACTTTCATATGACATTTACAAAATAAGAAAATCAACATTCCGGCTTGTAACAGCAGCCCACAACTTTATACCCAAGTGTGCCATGTACAACATAATAATCTGTCTAACATTCCTTGAGAGCCAGGTCTCATATAAAGTAGATCTCTGCATCATTTCTTGTCCCCTTGATCTATCATCCAGTGATCTCAGCATCTGTACAGTTTGGTGGAGGGGGTTCTAAAATAAGACCTCAAAAATCTGCCCAGCGTCTCCAGATTTTGAAATGTTTCTGTGGGCAGCCTCATGCCTTAAATACAGGTTGCTCCATGTTCATACACCAATCCAGACTTGCCCTCCATGACCCAAGCATAGGCGGGGTCGAGTCTTTCCATGTACTGGCTATATCCCTTATGGCCTGAGTAAGGCCCAGAAATAGTAGATGCCTTCTATATATTTTTCCTCCAATCTCCTCTGTGACATGCAGCAGTGCAAGCCTAGGGGACAGGGTTATCTCCCACCCTAGTACTTCTATCAGACAGGCCATGACCCCAGTCCAGAATCTACGGAGCCCCATGCATTCCCAAATAGTATGTATAAACATGCCTTCCGTGCTGTCACAGCAGAGACACATGGGGGAAGCTATCAGTCTTGCCCTCCGCAACCTATATGTTGTGAAATAGGCATGGTGAACATATTTAATTTAAATGAATCTTAGGTGTGAAGCTATAGCGCCTCCCCGTGGGGATTCTAATATTTCCGTCCAGTCGTCGTTGTCTAGTGGACCAAGATCCACCTGCCATCTCTCCCGGAGTGAATTCAGGATTGTAGAGAGCTTCGTCACAAGATATTGATATATTTTTGCTGTCTTATGGTCACCCAAATCGCCCATAAAGACATCAGCTTCTTTTGGATTAAACTCGGGATAGATTCCTGCAAATTGAGTATGCAGCCTCTCAAAGTCCCTCTGGAGCTCCTGAAAGGACTTCAGAACAGTGCTGTGCATCACGTCCCCCAATGTGGAGATACCAATGATATCCCAGTCTCGAAACCCAGACAACGTAGATACCTGTGGCATAAGTCCACTCTGAAAAGGAGGTGTTTCTCTTGTCAGTTTTCTCCACCATCCCATCCTGCACAACGATTGCTTCCATACTCCAAAGACCACTTGTGTAGCAGACAGGAGCTGAAGGAGCTCTCTTAGGGCATGGGGGAGCATGGGTGACAAGGTGCTACCCATGAACCATCGTTCCACCTGGTATGCCGGATCATTTCTATTGCTGTACCACCAATCATTGAGAACTAAGAGGTGGGATGCTGCATGATACAATTGGATATCCAATAAAGAAAAGGACATCTTCCCAATAAAGAGCGATCCGGTCTGATACTCTGCCTGGCCACTCAAATCCCTTAACCTGTGTGTCAATCTGGACCCATGAGGCCAGAGGTTCCAGTGCCAGAGCAAATAAATAAGGGACAAAGGGCATCCCTGAAACGTGCCACGCCCTATAGAAAAGGGTTCCGAGACTGCACCTGCCACTATAACTGAAGCTGTGAGATCTGTATATAACAGCCAGATATAGGACAGAAGGCGTGGCCCACAATTAAGATGCTGCAGTAGAGCAAACGGGTACGTCAACCCCAAGGAATCAAATGCCCTATCCATGTAGGCCAGCAGCATGCAGCCGGGCCTTCCAGATGGTTGATCGCTGCCACTGTGTTATGGGCCTGTGGATATTGTGTCGGGTGGCCCTGCCGGGCATAAAGCCTGCCTGGTCCAGATGAACCAGGTCAGACATAAAGGTGAGGATATGATTGGCAATGGCTTTGGCCAAAAGTCTAGCCTCCACATTTAGCAGTGCTATGGGACGGTATGATGAGTGTTGATCAGGGGTCTGCCGGGTTTCAGAAATATCGCCATTTTGGCATGTTGCCAATCTGACGGGAGTCTCTCTTCCTCGAGGGCCACGGTCACCACCTCCAGAGAGTGAGTAACGAACTGGGACTGAAAGAGTTTGTAAAACTCACATGGGAAGCCGTTAGGACCTGGAGCCTTGCCCGTGTACAAGTCTTTGAGGGCCGCACTCAGCTCCTCAACTGTTAAGGGAGTATCAAGGTCCGCACGTGCCGTATCCGATATGGCTTTGGGGGTAGATCCTCTATAAAGCGAGAAATCACAGATTCAGATAACACATTATTAGGGGTATATAAATCGGCGTAATACGTCGCAAAACTGGACGCAATCTGGGCTGGCTCTGTCATCGTTTGACCATCCTAACCCAAAATACCTGTTGTTGTTAGTGGGTGACTCACCCGCTGGCATAGGCGAGTAGGAGAGAGCACGATTTGTCCCCCTACTGATATATTCGGCTCTGTGAGGCTAGCCAAGTCTGCTTGGCCTCATCACGCAGAACATTAGCGTATACTTGTTACACGAAGAGGAGCAGACGGCGAGTTTATCTACCACCTACATCTTGACTCCATCGCTCTAGATCAAGTATTTGAACCTCAGCCTGAAGCAATGTTTCCCGGTGCTTTTTTCGTTGAGCGGCTCAGAAAGAAATATCAGCACCCCTAAGGGTTGGCTTCATAGCCTCCCAGATAGTCATCGCCGAGCCCACAGTTCAAAGATTTAAAACAAAATAAGCCGTTATGGCCTAATATATGTAGGTCTTACATTGTGGATCATGAAGATGCCACATCGAAAGGCGCCATCAGAACTAAGGGCAGGCTATGTCCAGCCGCAATGTCAACGTTATTGGTGAATGATCTGAGAGAGACCTATAGGGAAGATATACACATCCGCAATCCGCTAATAGTAAGTGGCCGGAAGAAATATATAATCTAAACACAAGAATGAATTGTGTACTGTAGAGTAGTATGTGTAACTTTGTACTGTTGGGTATAAATGTCGCCACGTATCCACCCAGCCTATATTTCGCACCATTGTCTGTAGATGCATGTCACTGACTGGCTGGAGCAGTCCACCACGCGATCTCCATCTATCCTGAGCTAATATCAAGACGTCATTCCAGTCACCACCATTAATAGAGAGGCCCCTGGGAATCTTCAACATCGTTCTGGGGTCAGATCATGTTTAAGCATGTGTAAAGGGGACTCTCTGATGAATAAGGACCGCCACCCCACGGGATCCCCTGGTGAATTCTGCATGGAAGACCTGGATATAGCAAAATCGAGAGAGGCATGGCGCTTTGGAACCCAAAAGGTGAGTTTCTTGCAGTAGCAGGACATTTAGCCGGCTGAAGAACCATCCCTCTTTTGATTTTGTTCAGTGCCCCCTGTAGATTTCAGCTCACTATGTGGAACCTACCAGCGGGGTCTGACATATGTTATGATGCAGAGAATAAATAGAGAACATAGCTTGTTTCATGGCATGAAAATCATAGGCATGAAGAAAAACATGGCACCGTATAACAACACAACTCGTCAAACCCCTTCCCACCCTCCTCCCACCCAACCCAATACCTCATTACGGTTGAAGTATCTGTCGTGGTCGGGGTTCTACTGCTGCCCCAACAGGGGCAGGGCATTATTTCAAACCAATGGATCCCCAGTAAACTATCCCCATGCATTGATAATGTTCTCAGATACTGAGAGAAGAGTCACGGGGGAAGTCCCACGAAGGCCCTGAAATGTTTCATAAGCCAAACATATATCGTAGTCACGACCCTCGGTCTCTGTTGCGTGACTGTGCTAGTTCATGTTCGTCTTCATCCACTCAGGAGCTGGATGCCCCCGCGATTTTGATCAGCACTTTGAGCGTGATCTACGGTTCGATTTCTCTTTAGTTTTGACAGTCTTTCGTGCAGCTTCTCTAGAGGATGTTTCTGAGTCAATAGACGGCAGGGTGTGCGGTTTAAGCTTCTGCTTCTCGTCTGTCCAGGCAAAGACCTCCTCGGGGGTATCGAAGAACAGCGTGCGCGACTTATAAATAACCTGCTGCCGAGCTGGGAAAAGGAAGACATATTGGATCTTCAAGTCTCAGAGCACGGCATTCGCAGCCGTGAATGACTGTTGGCGTTGTTTCACTAGTCTCGTATTGTCTGTGAAGATTAAAATCGAATGAAAGTTATAGTGGAGTTTGCCAGCCAATGTTGTTGCCTTCGCAGCCCTCTGGAAATCCCACAAAGCGAAGATTTTTCCTCTGAGCCCTGCCCTCGGCATCCTCGGCACTGATCGCAAGACCCTTTGTGATGGATTCCAAGGAGGATAACATCCTTTGGAGAGATGCAACTGTGTACTCTGTAGTAGATATATAGGTCTCAGCTTCCATTATCCTGTCAACCACCTTGCGGAGATCCTGGCGCATCAGAATGATGTACGATCCCACTGCCCCGATTTTGGCCTCTAAGGCGTTGCAAGACTGGGTTATTGCTGCCATCATTGCAGCATTGTCTGGGCCGGTAGAGGACAGGGTGATCCAGCATGCTTTGCTTGGTACCCTGCAGCTTGACTCGGGTCATTTTGAGTGACAGTGGATGGTGTTGGGTATTAAAGATGTAGAGCTATAGGGATCGGCACTTAGGACGTGCTTGTCGTAGACCGCAATTATAATAGTATTGCTTCCGAGGAGCGAAGAGTCCCCCGCCACCACTATTATGGGCGTCATTTGTCTTCAAGGTGGGAAGGAGGCAGGCATGAGGGCAGCCCACACACAGGCCGCACCGGACCTAGTCCGGCCACTACCGCATGCAGCCACCATTAGCCCCTTAATGGGTGCCCCCCACACAGCCCTCTCCAGCAGCCTTGTGCAGTTCCAGAAGGCAACTGTATGAAATGGTCTCAGCTGTAAGGATGTAGGGCACAGGTGGAGATCAATGTAGGTCACAGCTGCCCGCTCCACTAAGGCCCCAGAGTAGCAGAGGTCTAAGCCCGCGGGCCATGCAGAGAGGATGCGGATCACTATAGAGAATGAGGAGGCCACCACGTCTGTCAGGAGCGTAGGGTCAGCACCAAGTGATTCGCCCTGTACCCCAAGTTAACCTATTGCTGGAGCTCCAGGGTGGGGTCAGACAGCAGTAGTCCAAGAAGTCCGGTCAAGGTGAAGGGATCACGTCGGGGCATGACATCCCAAGGACCCCTCTGGGCGCTTGGATTTCTGCTGCAATCAAGGAGAGGAAAGAGAAGGGAAGAGGGAGCCTCTAAGTTCTCTGTTGTCACAGGGAACTGTCTCACCCCTGGGAACATACGGGAGAGTAAGTATGCTGGTGGTGCCAGGAAGACTGCGTTATTTCAAAATATTGGAATCCAGCATCACCAGTCGATATGCCTGTCGAGCGTGGTGTCCCCCAACCAGAAAACTGATCTGCGGCTCCCTGCGGGGCCCCCTCACCTCGTTGCAGCCCGCTGCCTGCTTCTGTCTCTGTTCCATGTACGTCACATGACAAGCTTCCAGGGGCACCGGGCTGGAGGATATTTACCAGTGCCAGTAGCAGGCCACATACAGCAGAGGGCACGCCGCATGCCCCCAGGGCATCACTAAGGCAAACAATGCTATTCCTCGGCCACGGGTTCCACCGCCGATGTTCCGGTTGCTCGTCTGCTGCTCTGGCCGAGCCACCCCCAGTTGCCGTCTGGCCCGACTGGCAGTCAGGCTGTGAGAGGCTGGGAGGCCGCACAAGCTCAGTCTCGCAGGCCGACCATCACCGCTTCATCATTGCAGCCACTATTGGGGTCCAACAAAGCAAAACCAAAGGGGATGATGGACGGAGTGTTGAACGTTTCAAGCACTCACCCCCAGTCAACTGATCTGGGTTTAATCCATCATCATTCTTTAGCTCACTCCGCCACCCCAGTTCAGACATGGCCATATGCAAATCAGTCTGACCCTGTGCCTCATGGGAAAAGTCCAGCCCTAGCAGTCCAAGGGTCCAGCAGGGCTGTCCTTCTTCTCCAGATGTTTCCAAGCAAGTCCCAAGCAAGGATCTGAGGTGCCGTGCAGCTCTCCCATATTTATTCCATATTCTGGGCTGGAATGGGGTACCCCTAACCAATTGGGCTCAAGTTGCCTTCCTCTGCTATGACCACTTTCTGGGAAGTGTGACATATTTCTGTCCCAGAATGCATATTGCCCTAAAAATCAAAATGGATAATTTCTCTCCTCCTTGGAGTTCAATTCTGGCTAACCCAACCCACAGGTCTGGCTAACCTTTCCCTACACTCCCCTTCCAACACCTCTCCTAATCTAATTAGAAGGGCTCAGATCTGGTTGGGGGTGCAGGCGCTAGATGTGCTTCTCCGTTTGAAGACCAGTTTGGCTACCCAGTCCCTTCCTGTGTTGGTATCTACAGGAAGCAGATCTCCGATGACCAGATCATTGCATTGTTTCAGCCCCAGGCTTCTTCACGCCTAATTAGGGAATAGCTTTGCTCAGGCTGTCAAAGGCTCACCAATCATCAGAGGCTGTTACAGTGTTGCTTTAGATATCTCCATTGAAGTAAGTTCTAAAACAACTTTCCTGCAATAGTTTTAATATTGGATTTTTTGTAATTGTTATTTTGATACTTTGAATTATAGTGCTAGCTAACACTTGTCAAATGTTAGACAATATTAAAGTTTAGTAAAGCCTTCGCATGTTAGCCTATAAAGCTAGCAGCACTTCAATGGGGAACATTTATGTGGCTGTTTTACCTCACCAGGGCATACAAAAACAACATAGTTTATAATGTCTCTGCTTTTAATTACAAAGCACACTACAATTGGAGCATCTAGGGCATAGACTTAGGGGTCTCTTATATGTAATAAAAGGATCTATTTAGACTTATTTGGTATTTTTAATTTCAAAATCGAATTTGGACACACTTTTATCTAGGCAGGGCTGTTTTTAAAATGACAGCAGGCATCACAACTGAGCACACATATGTACAATAAATCAACTGAGGTTTCTAAACCTACATGCCGTACCATATACTAGGGACTTACAGCCAGGTTGTCTGAATCAACTGTAAATACACCAATTACCATATACCTTTTAAACAGAGTACTGGCCCTGGATCTAGCTAGCAGGGCACATTCAGAGTCAGTAACCACCACTATCAGTCCAAACATTGGGTGATCAGTGCAAAAACGATGACTTCCTCACAATTAGTATGTGTATGTATACAAATACATATATATCCTGGTTACCGCATTCGCCAGCCTCGGTAATCCTCCGGACTCACAAAGTAGGTACACGAACCAAGTTGTAGTGCAAAGTCAATTTTATTTGCCCAGAGCGACGGCCATAACGTTTCGGCTCCTCAGAGCCTTGCTCACATGATATGTATAGTTGACTGAGTTATACTTATTTGAGATATATATAGTATATATATATATATATATATATATATATATATATATATATTATCTACTGGCGGTCGCCAGTAGATAGTTATAGTTAGGACCGTGTTTCCATAGGAAATCCGCAACATTCTATTTGGAATAACTTTGGCGCCGGTTGACGAATCCTCGCAAAATTTTCAAAATAGGTGGGGCGCTCCGCTCCGCTCCTACCCTGAAAGTCTCGGGGGGATTCGTCAAGCGTTGGCTGAGAAAAAAGGGGGGTCCCAAAACGCGTTTTCCCCATGCAATTTTCCATAGGGACCTTTAGTCCAAGGTACAGCCCGAACGGCTGAACAGAATTACTTGAAATTTGGCAGAGAGGTAGTCCTCAGGTCAGGGAAGTGCCTTTTGCAGGTCTGGTGTCAATCTGTTCAGTAGTTCCTGAGAAAATAAATCTAAAGTAAAATCATATATATATGTGGGCGGAGCCTAACCACACATCTCATCCTGAGATCTGATTGGCTGTCAGCACTTCATCCAAGAAGTGTTGGCAGCCATCTTGGGACCAATATACATGATAGCACCTCATTAAAAAGCATTGCAGTTAATAGAAGGTTTTAAGACTTTAGTTACATTATAAATCATTTAGGAATTGTGGTATGTTCTAAGGTGATTTCACCATGTGAAAAAGCCTTCTGCTGGGATATCATGATTGAGAGAAAAATATTTTCTCATGCTTTTCCCACAGAGGTTTGGAAGTTGATCTATAAGCTAAACTGAGAGCTTATTTTCTGTAAATTCACATTATCTTTCTCAGTCATGTGAGAATGAAGTCTGACATTCTCAGTAAAACATGTACATCCAACAAGGGCAGAGACTGTCAGTTGATTCCTTTGTGTTCTACTGCAGCTTCCCAGAGTGTTCCAAAGAACAACTAGAGCGCTAACAGACCTACTTATGATAAACATATGGCACACCTGAAGCCATCTTGCTTGGATTAAAGTGGTAACTCTTAAAACATTTAATTTAAAAAGGAACAAAATTAGGGGGTTCATTTTTCCATAACAAGTATGATTAGTGCTGCAGAAAGAAAAATGAGGGCACATTTTGAGTGACTTCTCAAATCCTCTTCTATTTCATTAAAAAATTCTGACATGCAGACTGAAACATGCACTTTCAATACCAGCAGCAGTTTTCCCTGGTGAGCAGTAGCTTTACTACAGTGATCTAATGAGCAAAAAGAGTGCTAACATTCTGAATTTATGGCAAATGTGTGACACATCTGAATGCCTTCTTGATGAAATCAAAGTAAAAAACTGAAAGTATTTCCTACTGAGGAGACTGCAGTAAATGAGGAAATTAGGGAACTTCATAACAAATAAGTCTCCCAAGATGGCCACCAGAGACAAAAGAGCCCAAATGTAGCCCAAATATCACCCAGAAGTAGCCCAAGTATAGCCCAATGACAGAATGTCCCAGAGTGTTCTTAAAAACAACTAGAGCGCTTACTGTCTCCATTATGACATAAGTATGGCACACCTGAAGCCGTCTTGATTGGAATAAACTGGTAACACTTAAAACATTTAATTTAAAAAGGAACACAATGAGGGGGTTCATTTTGCGATAGAAATTATGATTAATGCTGAAGAAAGAAAATGAGGGCACATTTTGAGTGACTTCTCAAATTCTCTTCTATTTCATTAAAAAATTCTGACATGCAGACTGAAACATGCACTTTTAATACCAGGAGCAGACTTCCATGTTGAACAGTAGTTTTACTACAGTGATCTAATGAGCACCTAGAGTGCTAACATTCAGAATGTATGGCAAATGTGTGACATATCTGAATACCTTCATGATGGAATCAAAGTAAAAAACGGAAAGCATTTCCTACTGAGGAGACTGCAGTACATGAGGAAATTAGGAAACTTCATAACAAATAAATCTCCCAAGATGGCCACCGGAGACAAAAGAGCCCAAATGTAGCCCAAAATCACCCAGATGAAGCCCAAATATAGCCCAATGACAGAAGTGTGCAAAACACTTATTATGTTGTGTTTTTGCAGTGTTATATAGTGCAGACTTGTCAGGTATTGGAGTGCTTTACATGAGCATTGGTTACATCACACAAGAACAAATTCATTTTGGTAGTAGACATGGGGAGATTAAGTGATTTGACCACAATCACAGAATGTTGAGCTGAAGCAGAAACTCCAACCTAGTTCCCCAGTTGCAAAGTCTGCAGTTCTGGAAGTAACACCACATCCTCTCCCCTAAGTGCAACATTTAATCAAGTGGTCAACTGGATAAAAAACATAAAGATAACAAATAATTTAAAAGTGCTTTGTCGCTATTTGAAAACTCAGAAAATATGTCCTTATTTTAGTCTTTTAGAGCACGAACCATAATTGTGATGCCAATAAGACCCTCTCATATATGTAATTTCTAAAGGAAATGCTCTAGGTATTACAGTTTTGATCACATCAAGATGACGTCAGGCGTTCCACACTTTTGTAATAAATATAGAATGTTAGCAATCTAGTTGTTCATTAGGATACTGTTGAGAGGCAGAGGCCAGGGGCACGGACTCTGAAAATTGAAGGCAGGTAGGAGGGTGCAAAGGCAACAATTTAACCACACTGAGCAGGCAGGAAGGGCCGTGGCAGCACAACAGACTATGGAGGGCAGTGGAAAGGGGGGCAGGGGCAACAAACCAACAATACAGGACTTGCAAGAGAGGCTGTGGCAATGTAATAGACCATTGTGGGCAGGCAGAAGGAAGAGGCAATGGTAGTACAACCATACATGCCAACAGACCCGATTCAGCCAGGAAACGTCCAATGTTTTTCAGCTCAAATGGGCTTTATTTGATCTGTCTCCTGTCTACAATCTCCTCTTTTTCAATGTAACTCAAAGGGGAAAATCAATACCCCAGTTTTGTCTCAAAATCTCCCTCTTACCAAGTTCAAAATGTTCGCAAGTATGGTACATTGGATCATGGAAGGAAATGGGGTAGGGACATGGACTTGGATAACAGAGGACAGGAGGGACATGGAGAGGTGCACCAAACTGACCCTGCAGGGCAGGCATCAGGGTTTGCAGCAGCACAATACACCACACAGGGCATGTGGGACGGGAGTGCAGCACAACAATCCATAGAAAGCAAGAGGGAGGGCACAGGACCATGCACATGGACAACAGAGAACAGAGGGGCAAGAGGCAATGGTAGCTAGCTGACCATAATGGACAGACAGGAGAGAAAGCTGCAGCATAACAGACCATAAAGGGCAGGAGGGATGGATCAGGGGCATTACAATGGAACAGACAAGCCAGGAGGGAGGGAGTAGGGGTCTGCACATGTAAACAGAGGGCTGGGGGCAAGGGGGCAGGGCAGGAGCAGCAAGATAGCCATGGAGGTCAGGCAGGATGGGCACTAGAAGCAAGACACACCATGAAGAGCAACACTGAGACTGTGATGGCATACACACAGACCATGGAGGGAAGGTGGGAGGGGGTCAGGGGCAGCTAACTGACCACACAGGGAAGCTGGGAGGGGCCATGGCATCACAGAAGACCATGCATGGCAAGTGGGAGGGTTAGTGGCAGCACAATGGCTATGATGGGCAAGGAGGAGGGTGCAAGGGCATGCACAAAGGACGATGGAGGATAGAAGGGAGGGTCAGGACCTGTGCACAGACAAGAACGTTCAGGGGAAGGGGCCTCACAACAGACCGCACGGGGCAGGTAGGAGGAGCAGTTGCAGCACAACAGACCAGGGAGGGCAGAAGGGTGTGGCAGTACTATGGACCATGTAGGACAGGAGGAAGAGGATAGGGGCATGGCATGTGGACAGGCAGGGTGGAGGTGGTAGGGACAGGTTACAGTCATCTGACAATGCTAGGCAGGTGGGAGGGGAGTGGCAGCTCAACAGAACACTCAGAGTAGATAGGAATGGCAGGTCCATGGAACATGGTGGGCAAAAAGGATGGAGCAGGGGCATGCACAAAGACATCGGAGGGCAGAGGGAAGGAGAATAGGGGCAGCAAGCTAAGCACAGAGTTTTAGCAGGAGGTCAATGATGGGGCATAGAATTGGGCAATGGAGGGCAGGAGGAGTGGACTGGTACATCATACTAAATTGAGGGCAGTGGCAGCACATCAGACCATGCATGGCAGGAGGGAGGAGGCTAGTCCATGGATTCACACAACAGAGAATAGGGAGGAGGGGGATGGGGCAGCAAGCTAACTGTTCAGAGAAGGTGGGTATTAGGAACTTTATTGTTTTTAAAACATGTGTCTGTGTGAACTACTTAAAATATGAACAAGTATGCAGCATAATCTCACTTTTATTCAGCAAGAAGAGGACGTTTGTGACTGTGACTCCGGGCTCACTTGGTAGAAACCCCCCCTGACCCTCCACCCCCTATCGCAAAATGTAATGCCCGTGAAAAGGGTAGGTGAACACAGTGTTATATAGAACATAGTCCTGAGAGCATGATTGAAAATGAAAACTAGATATAGTGTATGGTATAAACTATGCACCAAAAAGTGTGATATAAAATGAACTGGGCGTGAAATATAATATGCAATACATTGTGCGCAATTACAGATTCATTTGAGCGCGAGATAGCACGGGCACTAGCGCGTGCTATGCGATATGCGCCTTGGAGTGTAATATGCACAGGGCAGTGTTGTGTAACCTAACTAGTCTCTAAAGTTGTAATATAAAATATGTGCTGGGGAGTGTAACGTTGCATATGCACTGTGACAAAGATATGGATCCCAGATTGTAATATGTATGGCATAGCACTGTGCGTTATAACATAGGCATCGAGGAAGGCACGTTAGATGGGGCAATATAACCTGTGCGAAGACAAGTGTGGCATGACATATTCACAGGGTGGTGTTACAGTGCACATGGGCTAGAGATTGTCATAGCATATGCACTAGCTAGTGGAATACAACACAGAGGTGTGTGGCACTCAGCAGGCAATGGTGGGTGTAACACAGCATTGGGCTCTGCCAGGAGCGCGCTGTGACTCTCAAGTGATGCTCGTCCCCTTTCCAGAGAGTAAAATAAAAAGTATTACACATCCGGCAGTGTATGTGTGTTTTATTAACCATGAGGGGGGTTTCTTGCATAGTTTTGGTTGAATTTTTGTTGAATCCCCTTTGAATGGCTTGGTGTGCATGTGTTTTAAATGTGCCCGTCAATAGCTACCCATGTTTGTATAAATAAACGACAAGGGTGTCTACCGGGATTAGGCACGGTAGGGCATCAGACATGTCAGAGCTTCACTAGTGGTGTAAATACATTCCACGTGGATTCATTGTATGCATAGTCGCCTTTTAATGAATATCACGCAAATCGTCATGGTGATAGGTACGTACGGTTTGTCCAGCATGTCCTAGGTGTGTCTATAAATATATATTTTTTTAAAATAATAAAAAACAGTGGCCGGCCCTGGGGATTGGGGTCAAAAAAATATAATTAGGAGACAGGCCCTGGGGGATGGGGTCATCAGGGCCAATAAATTAGAATAAGAAGGGGAACCACACAGCCCCCCTTCTTAAAAAATTAAAATAAATAAAAGACTGGCATCGTGCCGGAGGCCACACCCCCTCCTTGCAGCACTCTGCAAACGCGCCCCCTGGCGAATTGTAAGTTGGGGAATTAATTCCTCTTCAATACTGAGGGTCCCTGAGGGCCAACTAGCCCAACAGGCATCTCCAGTATGCGCCAGGGAGCTGCGCTGCAGACAGGTGTTCTGAGGCCAAGCCCCTTTTTACACCTCTCTGCAACGCAGCTCTGTGGCGCTTACTGGAGGTACCTAGTGGTCTAGTTTGACCCCAGGGACCCTTAGGATTCAAGGGGACTTAATCTCTCAACTTAGAACAGCCACAGGGCGCGTTTACACAGTGGTGAAGGGAGGGGACGGGGCCTGAGGTGACGTGTGCAAACACGCACTATGGCACGTTTTAAATTGGGGATATAATTTCCCTTCAATACTGAGGGCCCCTGGGGGCTAACTAGCCCACCAAGTGCTTCCAGTAAGCGCCACTGAGCTGCATTGCAGAGAGGTGGTCCAGGCCGTGCCACTTTTTACACCTCTCTGCAACGCAGCTCTGTGGCACTTACTGGAGGTACCTAGTGGGCTAGTTGGACCCTAGGGACCCTCAGGATTCAAATGAACTTAATCTCCCAACTAAAAACGGACACAGGGCGTGTTTACACAGTGGTGAAGGGAGGGGACGGGGCCTGAGTTAACGTGTGCAAAAACGCCCTGTGGCCTGTTTTAAGAGGTAGTTTTAATCCCCCTGCCCTATTATATACTAGGGGCTTACAGAGGAGGTCATGCTAATCACAGGGGGACCCCAACGCATAATGTTCCCTAGTGTATGTAGGTGTTTTCACTGTATTCTAAGTGTCTTTTAACATAGCACTGGCTCTAGGACTGGTTAGTCAGACTCAGTGACCACCAGTATCCGTCTGAAAAAGTTGAGGGTACAGGATGATTTTGCAACAAGGCTTCTTTCTGCTCTTCCTTTAGTTCTTTCTGCACGTTATCCTTCTTCCTGCACTTTTCTTCGTCTTTGAGGACTTCTGTTGCTTCTTTCTGCACTTCTTTTTTTTCTTTCTGTGCATTTTTTCTTCTTTCTTCACATGTCCTATCTCTGTAGGCATAGTTAGAAATTAGCATTTAAAAAACCTTTGAAATTCACAGAAAAAACTATAGGTTTCAGGCACGTTATAGTTAGGAATTAGCATTTAAAAAACCTTAGAAATTCACTGAAAAAACCATAGGTTTCAGGGGTGTTATAGTTAGCTGGACTTTTCACTTGTACAAAACCATTGAAATTCCCCCGTTATAGTTAGTTCAGCTAACTATAACTCGCGGGCCCGCAATGCACTGCTGATGACGTCACATATTACATCACTCATGACATGGTCAGTGACATCACTCATGACATCACTGATGACATCTCAAATGACATCACTGATGACATCACTGATGACATCATCCTTGTGATAGAGTGGCAGACCTCCTCTCACCCTAATATAACCTTTGATACACACATTCAAAAATAGAGACTAACATTTTCAAAACAATGGACATACCAATACCAGTTACAACAACCTCTTCAGTAATTCTAAGATCCACATACACATCCACTCATTCACCAGTCCTATACAGTCACTCATACATGTACTCACTCATCATATGTACTCATACACCTATACATCCTGTTACACAATGCCACTCATCCATAGAGTTACTCACACACATAGTCACTCATGCTAATAAAGAATCAAACATACATTTACTTGCATATACAGTTATACACACACCACCACACTTACTTCTACGGAAACTTACACATACTTAGTCTTTTAAACAATCACTTATAGAAACACATACTTATTCATACAGGAACTCTTTCAATCTCTCACTCTCACATATACTCACTTATATACACCAATAGTCACATATACTAGTTTTAAACATATGTAGTCACTCATAAAGACACTATTGAGACAGTCATTCACTCACTAACACACCCATACACACACTCATCCACCCATACAGTCCTGCACACATGCTGTCTTCAACACATACAAACAATGAGTCACTCATTCATGCACCTATGCACTACGTAATACCCCCCACCGAACCATGCAGACACTCAGACTGATACTCAAAAAACCAACTAATAACCTATATAGACAACCATGTAGTTACTCACCAACCCATGCAGCCACTTATACACAAAGTGAGAGACTGATACAGATATTTACATATTTAAACATTACTCACTAAGCCATGTATTCACTATGATACACTTAATCAGTCAGTTACACAATCAATTTTTCAAAACAAATCATCCATTTAGACACTTATATACCCATTTATTCTTCCATCGACCTTGAGATGTACATATATAAAACATATTTAATTTTCAGAAAAACACACATTCACTGGATGATGTCATCAGTGATGTCATCAGTGATGTCATTTGAAATGTCATCAGTGATGTCATGAGTGATGTCACTGACCATGTCATGAGTGATGTAATATGTGACGTCATCAGCAGTGCATTGCGGGCACGCGAGTTATAGTTAGCTGAACTAAGTATAACGGGGGAATTTTAATGGTTTTGTACAAGTGAAAAGTCCAGCTAACTATAACACCCCTGAAACCTATGTTTTTTTCAGTGAATATATATATATATATACATATATATATATATATATATATATATAGATATAGATATATATATAGAGATATATATTCACTGAAAAAAAACATAGGTTTCAGGGACGTTATAGTTACTTTGACATTTGACTCATAAAACCAGAGAAATTCTCCGTTATAGTTAGTTGAGCTAACTATAACTCGTGCACAGCAATGCACTGGTGATGACGTCACATATTACATCACTCATGACATGGTCAGTGACATCACTCAAGACATCACTGATGACATCTCAAATGACATCACTGATGACATCATCCAGTGAATGTGTGTTTCTGTAAAGTTTAAATATTTTTCATATATATCTATGCCAAGGTCTATTGAAGAATGAGTGGATGTAGAAGTGCCTGAAAGGATTATTTAGTAGATGTATGACTGACTGTATAAGTCACTGATTGAACGTATGTTACTGAATGCATGGGTTAGTGACTAAACTGTGTGAATGTCTATATTAGTCTCTCAGTTGGAGTGTAAGCAGGCGCAAGTGTTGGTGAGTAGCTACATCAGTGTCTATATGGGTTATTGATTGATTGTATGAGTATCTGTATGGGTGTCTGAGTGTCTATGTGGGTGAGTTGGGGTGTCTGACTCTGTGCATACATGTCTGAATGGCTGATTTACTGGTTGTATAGATTCAAAAGTGCATCTTGGAAGGGCTGTATGGGTAGCTGACTGTGTCTACAGGTGTGTTGATTAGTGAGTTGATCTCTCAGTTGTATATATGTGAGTAACTATATATGTTTTTGGACAGTATATGTGAGTGTTGGGTTGTATAATTGACTATACATGAGAGACAGTGATTGCAAGACTGTCTACATACATGAATGTGTACTTGTATTAGTGATTGTATATGAGAGTAAGTATGTGTTAGTATCTATAAAAAATAAGGGAGGTGGTGTGTGTATAAATAAGTCAGGTGGTGTGTATATATCTGCATAGGTGAGTACATGGGTGTGTGATTGATTTTTGGCATGACTGAGTAGATGTGTGAGTAACTCTATGGGTCAGTAGCACTGTGTGAATGTATGTATAGGTGTATGAGTGAGTGGATATTATACTGATGTAATGATGAGTGGCAGCATGTATGAGTGACCGTATGAGTGTATGTATAACTCACAATATCTACATAGGAATCAGTGGATGAGTATCTAGTATCTAGTATTGGTGTGTCTATGGTTTCGAAAATGGTAGTCTGTATTTTAGGGTATGTGTGTCAAAGGTTAGATTAGAGTGTGAGGAGATGTGTCAGACTATCATGTGGATGATGTCATCAGCGATGTCATTTGAGATGTCATCAGTGATGTCATGAGTGATGTCACTGACCATGTCATGAGTGATGTAATATGTGACGTCAGCACCAGTGCATTACGGGCGTGTGAGTTATAGTTAGCTCAACTAACTATAATGGGCGAATTTCTCAGTTTATTTCAGTAAATTAGAAAAAAAAAAGATACTAATTTCTAACTTTAATCTTCCTGAGACCTATGTTTTTTTGTGACTTTCAAAGGTTATTTAAATACTAATTTCTAATTATAGTGTTCATAAAACCTATGTTTTGTAACTTTAAATATCCTAAAAATTGTTTTTGTATTTTTTTATTTATTATTTAATGTCTTCTTGTTTTTTAAATATTAAAAAATTACATACAGTATGAAAGGGAGCACAGCCCAGAGCCACATCTGAAGACCAACACATGTCATAGACCTACTGATCAAGCAGCTCCGACACCCAAGAACGTCACAACACCCACCACCACCCCCAGGACCCCCCTCGACCACCGAGGCAGAGCAGAACAAGACAGCGAACTTTCCGAAAACGGCATGGCCCCTCAGCCACACAATAGCTGAATATTGGGACAGGTATGAACAAACTATATGTGAAGGAAGCAATTCACCCATGAATAACAATGCACACAATGAAGAGTGTAGCGGTGATGTGCTGGACTACTCTCAGTATGCAGAACACACACCTCTCCATGTGCACAAATACTACTGGTGCTTGTAGTGTTGTGGACAGTGGACCCAACCATGTTACGTCAAACACTAGGGACGATCTCAGTCATGTAGCTGTATCGTCCCCCCCTGTAAGCATAAGCGTACCTGGAGTGGGCTGGTCCGATGTACGCCACTTCAGCGTAGGAGTGTAAATAAATAGGCCGGGGCTCTGGGCGTGGTTCACTTTTGGACTCTGAAGACCAACGACTGTGCCAGAGTGGCGGGCCTCACCCTGCCACAAGGCAGCCACCATGACTGTGGATCTCCTTGACACAGGCCCCCTGCGAACCCAGCAGCACAGCACCACAGACTTATGTCTGTACAGACTACTGCCTTCGATCTACACTGCGGACAGCAGGCATCACAATTCAGATGGAGTAGCGATTGCAGATGATGTGGTCCAGTACTGAAGAAACATTCCTCCCAGTGCGGCCCTCTCGGGCCACGCATCATGCCAGGGTGCGCACACTCTGAGCGCCAAAGGTACCACTAACTCAGTGCACCACAAGTCATCGACATGTGGCCTTACTGATGCAGAATTCAATAGACAAAAGACATTGCTCCGAGTGCGCCCTCCCAGACCACGCATCATTGCAGGGTACGTACACGCTGAGCGCCAAAAGTACTACTAACTCAGTGTACCATAAGTCATCGCCACGTGGCCTTATTGAGGCAGAATCCAATAGACAAAAGACATTTCTCCGAGTGCGGCCCCCTGGACCATGCATCATCGCAGGGTATGTACACGCTGAGTGCCAAATGTACTACTAACTCAGTGCACCATAAGTCATCGCCACATGGCCTTATTGAGGCAGAATTCAATGGACAAAAGACATTGATCCGAGTGCAGCCCTTCCGGACCACGCACCATCGCAGGGTACGTACACGCTGAGCGCCAAAGGTACTACTAACCCAGTGCACCATAAGTCATCGCAAGGAAGAGTGAACAGTTTTATGTCAGCAGTGAGGCATACTATCACTCGAAAATCACCCAAAAAAACTTAAAATAAAAAAAACAGATTCCAGAGTCCATTAATGATTACAATCCAGTAATTTTAAAGATGTGGAATGCAAATATGGACATACAATATGTTGCAGATAACTCAATTACTGTTCCTCGCATACTATCCAAATAGAAGTTCATACCTGGAAAACATATGTCTACATGAAATACTGCAACATTATAGTGTTAGAAAAAATATTACAGAAAAAGTAAATGAAGGGAAATATGCTGTAATTGGATCTGATGGATGTTTCTTAAAGAAAGCCAAAGGAAATGTGATTAATCACAGGAAATTAGGTTGTGATACTCCAGATAAGAAAGAGTTTTTCTATTTAGCTCTTCTGCAACTCTTCAAACCTTGGAGGACTGAAATGGAATTACTTGGAGATTTTGACTGCTATGAAGATGCTTTCAAAGCATGTAAAGACAATGCTACCAGTGAGGCCCGCCCGGACCATGCATCATCGCAGGGTGTCCACACGCTGAGTGCTTCAGGTGTCACTAATCTCTACACAACAAGTCATCGCCACATGGACTTATTGAGGCAGAATTCAATGCAAGCCGCAACACGTGGTGCCACTAACCCTGATCAACACAAGGTGCGACATATGGTGCCACTAACCCTGTTCAACACAAGCCAATCCCACATATGGAACTGTGTCCTGAGTCCTGAATGGCAGTGACTCCAAGTCCGTGGCAGCGACCACAGCAGCATACTCCCTTTGATCAGTTAGGCATATTTTCATATGCAAGGCCGGCGACTCGTGGTGCCACTAACCCTGTACAACACAAGGCGCGACACGTGGCACCACTAACCCTGTTCAACACAAGCCGATCCCACATGTGGAACTGTGTCCTGAGAGCTGAACGGCAGCGCCCCCAATTCCATGGCAGCGACGACAGCAGCATACTCCCTTTGATCAGTTAGCCATATTTCCATATGCAAGGCCGGCGACAAGTGGGGCCTCTAACCCTGTTCAACACAAGACGATCCCACATGTGGAACTGTGTCCTGAGTCCTGAATGGCAATGACCCCAACTTCGTGGCAGCGACCACAGCACCAGACTCCCTTCGATTAGTGATGCATATTTGCATATGGAAGGCCGGCAACACGTGGTGACACTGAACCTAAACTACGCAGGCCGGTGGGGCCACCAACCTATGCATGTGGCTGTGGGCCCTTGCTCACCGCTACCTCTGGCCTACACTGCGGTCAGCAGGGCTCACAATTCAGATACAGTCGCCATTGCAGATGACGCAGTAGGCAAGAGACATAGCTCCCACTGCGGCCCATGCGCACCAAGCAGCATAACAGGCTCATACACTTCGACATCTTTTCATGATACACCTAAACTGTGGTCAGTAGGGCTCACAATTAAAATTAAATCTGGATTCATTAATTACAGAGTCCACTAGGCAAGTAACCTACATAATATCCTTTTAGTATCCTTGCTTCAAGAACTTTTTTATATCAGTTATAGCTTTAGTACAATTAACAAATTCATTGTCAAGTGCAAACAAACACTCAATAACAGTCTACACTGCGGGCAACAGAGCTCGCAATTTGAATTTTTGACATGTGGTGCCACTGACCCTGTTCAACACAAGCCTCAACACGTGGTGCTACTAACCCTGTTCAACACAAGTCGATGCCACATGTGGAACTGTGTCCTGAGTCCGGAATGGCAGTGACCCCGACTTCGTGGCAGCGACCACAGCACCAGACTCCCTTTGATCAGTCAGCCATATTTCCATATGCAAGGCCGGCGACACGTGGTGCCAATAACACTGTACAACACAAGGCGTGACACGTGGTGCCACTAACCCTGTTCAATACAAGCCGATTCCACATGTGGAACTGTGTCCTGAGTCCTGAATGACAGTAACCCCAACTTTGTGGCAGCCACCACAGCACCAGACTCCCTTCAGTTTTATTTCTTGTTGTTTTGTTTAAATAAAATATTTTATATGTAAATCTATATATGACTACGGTTCTTGTTTGTCCAACCGCACAGGGCCCAACAAGGTTGATGGGGGTATGTTGGTAATCTGGGAAGAGGGTGCGTTACCTGCTGATGTGGGGAGAGGCAGCGTAAAAAGGGGTATCTCTCACAGAAAGAACTCCAGTATGTTTTCAGAAATGCCTCGGACAGATGCCAGCTGATGGACTGAATCACAAAATGGCTTTTCAATGCTTATGTAGTGTGACTTATGAACAGTTCGCACCCAGGCTCACAGAGGGACAACTGCGGCCTGGCCGGTTGACTCACAGATGCAGTAATACCAGCCGTCCGCTCTCAAAGGACAGCAGCATAGTAGCTCACATAGGTACATGCACAGCAGCGTACTAGCTCGCAAAGGTAGAGAGCTGCGAGCCGACAGACTGGCTTCTAATGCTATAGCTGCGAAGTGGTGATGTTGGGAAGAGGGAGCATGAAAGAGTTATCTCGCACAGACAGAGCTCCAGTTTATTACATTTCACCAGAACCTTTCTTTTATATTTTCACTCGATGCAAGAAAGCGCGCTTTCTGGGCCATGACCTTTCTCCCTACCAAATTTGGCATAATTCCGTTCAGCAGCTGGACCTGTAGCCTTGTCTAAAGTTTCCTATGGGAAATCCACGTTTTCAGCCCCCCCACAAAGCTACCAGACACAGGCGTACTCCCTGTTGGTGTGCTGGCCAGTGCTCTAGTTGTCAACATGTCACGGCCACTCCCTGAGGGAAGGTTTGCGCACACACCACACCCATCTGGCACATGCGTCACAGGCCATGTGACCACGCAAATATAATGCATCGTCAACGTCACATCCTTTATTGTCGGTGGTGACTGGATGGCGGACGCTCTGCGGGTTTCAATCATAAAGAGTCCATGAAATGTTGCGCAGAGGTTTAGTCGCACCCTGAGCTGTATGGCTGTCAGGGACCTACTACCACGTGGCGGGGACTTGACTTGCACAAGGTTAGTGCCACCTGAAGCTGATGTGGCCGTCAGGGGCCCACCACCATGTGGCGCGGACTTGAGTTGCACAGGGTTAGTCGCACCCTAAGTTGTATGGCCATCAGCTTCCTACCACCACGTGGTGCTAACTTACGTTGCACAGGGTTAGCGGCCCCCAAAGCTGATGTGGTCTCTGCCATTGATGACTCAGGACTCAGCGACAGGTGTGGGATCTGCCGTACCACGGAGAAGCTGATGTGGTCTCCGCCATTCATGACTCAGGACTCAGCGAAATCTGTGAGATCTGCTGGGCAGCGAAGATTTGACGGGCAAGTGGAGTGCCCACTGGTGGACACTCCGGTGGCAGCAGGTAATTATTTGGTCATGGATGCGCAGGGGCGGCAGTATCTCTCTCTCTCTCTCTCTCTCTCTCTTAATTCCCTCTCTTCACTCTCTTTCTCATTCTCTTCCTTCCTTTCCTTCTCTTTCTCTAACTCCCTTCTCCCTTTCTCACTCCCTTTCTTTCCTTCCCTCTCTTTTTCTCTCTGGCTTTATTTTCCCTTCTCTGTGTCTCGCTCCTTTGATATGCGCAGTACACATGTCCTTATTTTTTGCTTTATTTTCCAGGCTGTGTCGTCGACATTCATGGTCCCGACAGGAGTCTTCCGCCTTGTTGTTTTGTGTTCATTTTGTTAAATTTACTTTATCCTTTATATATATGTTTACGAAAAAATAAAGTTTGAAGAAAAAAAAACCCAATAAAGTTTTGGTTGTTATTTAAGTGCTGTGTGACTCTTTCTCGTTATTTGGTGGTGTCCACCATGGTGTTAAATTTTGGGGCAGTTATCGCGGGAATACTGGTGATGTCTGCAGTTTGCACCAGCTTCTGAATAGTGTGTTAGATTTATCTCAACTGTAGTTGCATTAAAGTGCTGATACTGAGATGCAGAGTAGACGTTTCCATGCAAAACCACACGAGGTGCACCTTTGCAATTTATTCTAAATACTAAAATCCTGTATTGAATTGCACTGTGGTAGTGGGTGCATTTACAGTGTACACACAAAATCAATGAATAAATCTCATTGTATTTATATTGATTGGGAATAGTGGGTCAGGTGCTGGAGCTTGATGGGATACACTGCCCAGTTCATTTATTTTTCTGTACACGAAAAAACCACATCACAACTTTCACAAAGAAATGCAATAACTGCGATGTGAAACAAATTCCGGCAATAAGCCGCATTAGCACCAGAGATTTTACACCTGCTTTCTGCTCGTGTTAAGCAGGACCACTACCTGCAGCATGAAAGGGAACACAGTCAAGACCAGGGTCGGAGACATCCCACAACACCCACGACCGGCCTTTGTACACATCCTGTATGAATGCAGCTGGAGAAGTTACTGTAAGGATGAAAGGTTCTTTGTCAGAGCTATCTTGCACTAACACATCTGCTGCTCCGAGAAGGAATTTGCAAGTGGCCAGCCCCCCCTTGACAGATACGATAATATTTGCATCCGTCTTCCACACTACGCACTGCCCGATTTGAAAACAATGAGTGGACATCCCACACTTTAAAGTCCTTTGTCGTAGTTAGTATGCGTGAAATGGCCTTCACACATACTCCCACCACAACCCTGCCCTGCACCCATTGCACACAGATCCGGCTCATTGCACCAAGCTGTGCCATTTCATCCACAAGACTGGCACACGGCAAGCCAGTGCAGCTACAAGCAGAGCCACTGACGCATAGCAGGGCAGACATGGTCGACTCCGAACACATGGTCGACTCCATTCACGTCCACCTATAACATGCACATCTGCTGCATGTCCTGGGTGCACTGCCTTTGGCAGTGCTGCAGATCTCTTACCAGCACCATATTCAAGTTACTGTGTTCCAAACAAAACTTCCTCCTACTATGTATAAAATATTGCTGACACTACTTGGACAGGTGTGGCACAGCGCCCAGAGCACATAACTTCACAGCATAGGACACACAGTTTGGGCTCACGGTTTCATCCCGAGTCCAGCAGCAGCTCAATTTAGCAGCATGAAACTCTAGGCAATACCTCACTTAATTTCCGTACCCCACACTTTCAGACCAGTAGGGTCAGTAGTTTAGTGGCTTTATCCCCGAGTCTGGCAGCAGCTCATCATACCTGTATGAGTGAGTGTGTTTGCACTTTACAAATACCGAATTGATCTGATACATGCGAATTTACCTTCGCACTCCCTGTATAGCATCCCCTAAGCACCATACACAAGTTACAATGTTCCGAAACAAAAGTTCCTCCGAGTAGGTATAACTACATGCTGACACTACTTACATAGATGTGGCACAGCTGCCAGAGCACATGACTTCACAGCATATGACACACAGTTTGGACTCACGCTTTCATCCCGAGTCCGGCAGCAGCTCAGCTTAGCAGCATGAGACTCTCACATATTTTCTGTACCCCAGCACTTTCAGACCAGTAGGAGTCAGTAGTTTGTCCTAGTAGGTATAAACACATGCTGACACTACTTCCACAGGTGTGGTGTAACAGAGAGGGCACATGACTTCAGAGTATAAGACACACAGTTTGGGCTCACGCTTTAATCCCAGAGTCCCGCAGCAGCTCACCCTAGCAGCATCAGACTCTAGGCAATACCTCACTTAATTTCCATAGCCCAGCACTTTCAGACTGGTAGGGATGAGTAGTTCGCATCGCACCCCTGTATAGCACACCCTAAACACCCCACAGAGGTTACAGTGCTCCTACCCTCCTCTTTCCTAGTTTTTTCACCCTTTTTTCCCCCTTACTCGCTTCAAAAGAATCACAAAATGGCTGCCAACACTTCCTTGTTGCAACCGCTCGCACCGCCTGCAGCCAATAAGCAGCAAGCTCGTGCTCGTAACGCCTCAGCCAATCAGATGGCAGAATTCCCAAATATCGATATCTGTAAATTTCGAAATTACTCAAAAAATACTGAACGGATTTACACGAAATAAACAAAAGCGTGCTTTATAGACCAATACCCTTCTCCCTGCCAAATTTGGGGTAATTCCGTTCACCCGTTCGACCTGTAGCCTTGTCTAAAGTTTCCTATGGAAATTGCATGGAGAAAACAAGTTTTGGGACCGCCATGCTCTTCCTATGGAAACTTGGTCCTAACTATAACTACCTACTGGTGACTGCCAGTAGGTAAAATATATATATTGCCTCGCCAGTAGGTAGTTATAGGTTATAGTTAGAACCTAGTTTCCATAGGAAAAGCACATTTTTTGATTTGCTAATAACTTTGGCGTCATTTGACGAATCTTTGCGAAATTCCCCAAAAAAACAAAGTCTGTTCAGGTCAGCTCCTATCCTGAAATTTTGGGGATGATTCATCAAGCGGGGGCTGAGAAAAAAGGGGGGTCCATGTTAATTTCCATAGGAAATTTTGAGATGGGCTACAGCCCGAACTGCTGAACGGAATTGCCCCAAATTTGGCAAAAAGGTAGCGCTTGGTACAGAAATGTCGTAAATCCGTTCAGTAGATTTTTAGAAATTCAAAAAATAAGAGTCAAAAATCGATTTCCCATAGAAAACTTTGGGCAAGGATACAGCTGAAACTGCTGAATGGAATA
Source organism: Triturus cristatus (assembly GCF_964204655.1). Taxonomy (NCBI): domain Eukaryota; kingdom Metazoa; phylum Chordata; class Amphibia; order Caudata; family Salamandridae; genus Triturus; species Triturus cristatus. Next base: position 1,079,783,570 of record NC_140592.1, on the reverse strand, counting down.
ACCCCACATTTGGCAAAATGGTAGTACTTGGTTCAGAAAGCGACCTTTTTTTTAAAATGGTGTAAATCCATTCAGTAGTTGCTGAGAAATTTAAAAAATAAAAGTTTCGATATCTAGGGCAGCGGTGGAGTCGCGATCCCTCCAGACCACGAGCTTCATTCTAATTGGCTGCCACGACCACAAGCTTCATTCTAATTGGCTGTCAATACTCCAAACCAGGAAGTGTTGGCAGCCATCCGGTGACTCGGTAGAAGCGAGTCACCAGAAAACAGAGAAACAAAGATATAAAACAAGAGAAGGGGGCAGGGTAGAAACACCCTGACCCCCTAGGCCTGCTCAGGGGGTCCCAGAAGGACCCCCAGGGCCCAAAAAAACCATGTTTATTTTAAATCGGCACAATTCTCGCTGGGGTCGCGAATTCCGCCGAAATTGTTTAGAAAACAATGAAGCGCGGGTTCTCGTGTTTTATTTTAATGAGGCCCCTGGGTGGGCCAGGTCCTGGGGCATTTTAAAAATAATAATAGTGGGGGCCCGCTGGGGCCCCTGCAGTCCCGGGGAGCACCACCACCTCGGGGCTTCACTCATGTTGGGAGGATGGCACACGGACCTCCTCCTGGAGCCAGTGATGGCCCTGGCCACTGCCACCCCCCAGGGCCGGCTCCCGCAGTGTCGGGGGATACCCACCCCCGGGACATTGCTGTTTGCTATGACAGGGCGGGAGCCACGCGGCTCCCGCCCTGTCATAGCAAACTTGCTTTGGATTTTGGACGCGAGAGCAGGGAAACCTGCTCTCGCTTCCCAAATCCAAAGCTGATTGCTTTTCCACACGGGGAGCTGCATGTCAGCAGCTGCCTGTGTGGAAAAGCAATGCCGGGTCCCGCGGTCCCCAACGGTGAGGCCAGGCCCTGGGAAATGGGGTCCTCGGGACGGAATTGGCCAGGGTAGGGGGGCCAACGCGGCCCTCTTCTTGTTTGTTTTTTGTGCGGCTCTCAGCGTGGCACTCGAGTACTTCTTACGTCTTTCAAACACCGAGGGGTATATTCTGAAGGACACATCAACGAGTTAAAGGCACTTTATCGCAACCAAAATGGTGATCCATTTCTTCTTCTTCATTTATTTGTTTCGAAGGTTAAAAACCATCATGAAAATACATAATAATCATAATATGTAATCACAAAAAGAACATTCTGAGCAACGTAACAATTGTTAAAAAGTAGACAGAGAAAAAGTTATCCAATAAAAAAGTTAGGTTTTTGTAAAAGATAAAAACCTGTGAGCAACAGTGATACAAGACCCCGTATTATAATAATATTTCCCGTACCTCCCTAACCCACCCTTCATCATTCCCTTGTGTTTCTCAATTTAAAAGCAATTTTGAGGAAACTTATAACAGCGAATAAGGTTCGCGTTTCAGCGGCTCTTTGCAAGAACAATAAGGCAGGTTTAGCATGGATAATATTTGAGTCCTTTAAGACATCCACTAAAAATCTTTGGCGCGGTGTTTTATAAAAAGGACACAATAATACAAAATGAAGGGTGTCCTGCGGAGACCTATTGTCGCAGCCGCAGGCACCCTTCTGCTCAATTGTTTGAGTGAAACCTGATGGATAAGCTAAAATATGATGCAACAAATTGAGCCTAAAACGAGTCATTAAAAAACTCTCGTGCTGACTGTACAATAAAAAGAGGTATGGTTCCATGCCAGCTTGATTAGAGACAAGGGAGTGGGCAACTGCCGAGGATTTAGCTAAATCCAACTCCTTCCTCCTGCCATTAAATTTGTCCAACAATAAGCTTTGAACGTAGTGTCTGGAGCATATGTCCACCCTGGAGGGGTCCAGGAATAGCATTTGTTCATCAATATCCCCCAGAGTGTCTTTAACATATTTCAGCCATGGGATTTGAAGGCATTTCTCTTTCGACAAGCAATCCTGGATGATCTGTCTGGATAGTCCTGCATTTGGATTTGTCCAAATTTTGAGCCAGGCCAGTATAGGTCTCAGTCTGATAATGTCAGCAATATATGTGATTCCCAGCTCTTCATGAGTAATTGCTGCAGTGATGCTCGGCGGAAGTTTTAACAGTTTTTTTAAAAATTTGTCTTCCTCACTTTGAATTAGTTGTGCCTCTCTGCAGCCCCACACTTCTGCTCCGTAGATGGTCTTGGAAATACTAACTGATCTATACAAAGTCATCACCTGTTCTGGTGACCAACGACCCATTCGACGTGCAAAGCTCAGTATAGCCCCATTAGCTGACACTAGTCTCCTTGCCCTCTCCTCAATCAGCGGGACAAAGTATAACTTATCGTCAAATAAAAGGCCCAGGTATGGGAATGTTTTAACAGTGTCCAGGACCTGATCCCCCAGTTTGAATACAAATTTCTTTCGTGGTTTCTTCCCCGCTATCATAATGAATGATTTTTTCATGTTGACGGAGAGATCCAAATTCCTCATGAAATCCGCGAAACCCTTGATTAAAAGTTGCAGACCAACAGCTGTTCGGGCTAGGAGCACCGCGTCATCGGCGTACAAAAGTACTGGCAGATGACGCGTGCCCACCTTAGGGCAGTCAGTTCCCAGTGCAACGAGGTCATTCTCCAGGCCATTTATGTAGAGGGAGAACAAGAATGGCGCCAGGATACACCCCTGCCTCACCCCACCCGAGCACGGGAAGGGATCAGTGCTCACCCCCCCCGCACTGTAGCGGACCTTGGCAGTGGTGTTCCAGTGTAGCTCCCTTAAGATGTTAATGAGATCCGGGTCAATGCCTAGGTTAGACATAAGTATCCAGAGTTTGGCTCTGTTGACATTGTCAAAAGCTGCTGCTAAGTCCATAAACCCCATATACATGGTGCCTTCAGACGTCTTGGTATACTTAGCAGTGATCAGGTATAGGTTAAGGCATTGGTCGGTGGTTGACCTGCCTGTTCTGAACCCATACTGGGTGTCCACCAGGGTGTTATTGGTGTCAGTTCAATCTATTAGTCGATTGAGGAGTGCCCTTCCTAGTACCTTGGCAGAGACGTCAATGAGCGAGATTGGTCGATAACACTGCGGGCTGTCCCTACAGCCTTTTTTGTAAATAGGGACAATCACCGCAGTGGACCATGATCTCGGCAGACCCGTTTTAATTGCTGCATTCAAAACTCTTGTTACCATTGGGACCCATAGCTCAGTGTTGCTAAGAAAAAGATCCGGGGGGGTCCCGTCCGGGCCTTTGTTGCGTGTTAGACCTAAAATTGCTTTGCGAACTTCATCCAAAGATAGTTCAAATTTATCTGCCCTTGGTCCCCTCCATATTCCATCACCAGTGTCCATCTCCTGTTGATTATACAGGGATTTGAAATGAGCAATCCAGTGTTCTGGTAAGATGTTAGAGCTGATGACTGGAGAGTTTGAGTCGTGGAAGCAAGGTCTATTTATAATTTTCCAGAACTGGGCATAGTCTTTGTTCTCACCAGCCTCCCTTAGGTCTGCCCATACTTCTTTTTGAAGGGTCCCTTTCCTGATCTTTAATTGATTTTTGTAGTTTTTTCTGCAGCGAGCAATTTCTACCTTGTCCCTTGGGGTTTTTTTCAGGCTCAGTTTTAGATCTCTTAGCGCTTTGGAACAGGTAGAATCAAACCATCTTGGCGTAGATGACTGCATTGCGGGCTTCTTGGTTGTTAGGAGTCTCTCGATTATTTTAGTCAAGTTCTCAAACGCCTCTACTACTCCTTTGTCCTCTGAGGTGTATTCTAAACAGGTCTCTATGTGGGCTTTCCCTTCATCCACTAATTTGACATAAAATTCCTGGGGGTTGATCACTGACCACCTTAAGCGTCTTCCTTGGTCTACTGGTTGAATTTCAGATTGGTGAATCAACCCTGGGTCTTTTTTAGTTAAATCATTCCCTTTGAGTTCTATTATAATGGGATTATGATCACTGAAGGGGCTCCACTCTGTCCAGGTATTTAAGATCTGATCTCTTGCGCTAGCTGAGATCGTTATGTAATCTATTATAGACCCCCCCCCTCTGCCCTTAAATGTTGGTGTTAGGGATTCGCCTACATTGAGAGCAGCTAAGTCCATGACATGACTGAGGGCAAAGTCTTCTAATAACTTCATCAAAGTTGTTCCCTCTTTGCAATGAGAAAAGTGGGGGCCCTTTTCTAATGGGCAAGCTGACCAGTCAGGGGTTGGAGGGAGTAATTTGGGGCATAAATGACAATTAAAATCACCCATTAACAGGACAGTTGGTTCTGGCCCCTTCGTCCTTTGCTCTAGTTCCTCATTAAGTCTACCTTCCAGCTCTGCTAATATTGGGAATTTCCCTTCCACTGGGCCGGAGTTATAAAAGTTTACTAACAGTAGACTCTCCCCCTTGTGGAGAAGTCTAACTGTTTGTATGTTGTCTGAGGAACAATCTGGGTAAGACCAGGTACCTTTCAGGTCTAAGTCCACATAAACTACTAGGCCTCCTTTTGCCCTACCCGAGTTTGTTCCTTGTGCGGGTCTAAAAAAACACTTGTAGCCCTCCAATTGACATGGGCCTGAATCCTTTGCCCAAGTTTCTTGGAGTGCTATGACATGGAAGGATTTTATAAATTCTACCCATTCCTTACTTTTAAATTTGACTTCCAACCCTGCAATATTCCAAGAAAGGATGGTCAAACCCTCCATCTTGTCCTTGCCTTTTGTTGTGGGAGTCAAAGTTAAACTGTCCTCCCCAGCTATAGGTAGATCGATATTGGGTGAATTGGTTCCCCTCTGCCTCCGAGGTAAGTCCAATCTCCCAGATTGGGTACTTTCCTCAGTCCCACATGTGCCCCATGAGTCTAGGCCAGAGCAACCACTGGTAGCCAGGCTTACTACACTAGTGATTTCTGTGGGTGTGAGTCAATCAATATCTTCTAATGATTGAAATGGGGCAAATCTATTTGTCCATTGTGCGCGATCTCTGGGGGGATAGGGCTGTTCAGGGCGGCTTGCTAGTCTCGGTCTATGTGGGCGCTGCGCTCTAACCCGCGTCCACCCTCCCTCGTCACCCCCATAATTCTTATTCCTGGATCTAGGGTAAAAATACCCGAGTGGTAGTGCACAAATGGTACTTGTTTGGTTCCTATTGGAGTTCTTCAGAATGTACTCAACCAGACTAGTGTCCGTGAAGTGTGCAACTATGCAATCACCTCTAATGTCTTTATTCCTTCCCCCAATCCAGCTTGCCCTTCTTACACTTGCTATCTCTCCTCTCTCCCCCATGCTTAAGGGTCTATGGATATTCAGCCACTTGGAAATTTTGGTGAGCAGTTGATAATGGGTTTCTCTCTCATTAGGCCTAATTTCCGGGACCCCTGCAAAAATAACTACAAAAGGACACTCCTCGGGGGGGAGATCTATGTGTGGAGCGTTGTTGTTATAAAAGGGATCAGGGTCTGTATAACAGTTATTATAATTCCCTTCCCTCTGGGTACGATCGTCCTGTCTCCATTGCATTAAAGGTTGAGGGATCGGTTTCTCTCTTTGTGTATTACTTACACCTTGATTGTGTCTTCCTCTGGAGTTATCGTTAGTACCCCCTTTGGGGTTTTGGGCAATTTTGGGGGCCTCATGAACCTGGACTATTTCTTGGTGGGAGTGACTAACACAATTGGTTTTTTGTGCTCTCTTTGAGTCTGCCTTATCATTTGGGGTTACCTCAGTTGATTGGGGTGGAGCAAGTGGAGTTTTAGTAAGTGTGTGCTCTAGGGCTTTAGATAGTTTGGTGAGCTCACACAATATTTTATCCACCTTACTTATGATAGGCTTTAATTGTGTCGTGATGAAAGATTCTAGCTGTATTTTCAAATCCAAAACTACCGTGTCAATCCACCCTGGTGGTGCGGATTCTACTTGAGAGTCATTTGCTGCTATTGTGTGCTCTTGGGTACATGATAGAGAATTGTCTCTTGGTAGTTCTTTCCACTGTCTCTGATGTCCCTTATTTCTCCCCAATCGCTTCCTTTTTTTCCTAATGGTCATGTCATTAAGCTCAGAGGTTTCTAAGCCTGCGGTTTGTGCACAGGGGACGACCTCTATATCATTGGTTGTTTGAGATACACTACCCTGAGTATTTGGGCTATCTACTATTAAGACATCTCTAGAGGGTGTTTGAATGATGGCGTTAAGGTTAGGCGAGGAGGATAAACTCCTTTCCATGCGTTCAATTTCGCCAGTCACTTTCTTTAGCATTAAGTCGATTGCAGTTGGTTTCTTCCCACTTGCAAGGGCGCCCTCCTTTGTAGTTTCCCCCCGAGTTGGTTTAGGGGTGGGTTTTTTGTTTGATTTATTCCCAGCAGAGCGAGTGTTGGGATGAGTAGACATAATTCCCCTGAGGTCAAGGGTAAAACTGCTGTTTTTCAAAGGGATTCAGTACCCTGTCCAACTTCCCTGCGCAAACAGGTAATGCAATACCTGGGTCTATTCTCCGATGCAAGCGCTGAGGCCAAGGGGGGTTGCCCGTCCCGTCCCTCGTCGTCCCCGGACGGCCACAGACGGCCCGCCCTCTGCCCGGGCTCCGCCCGGCGCCGTCCGCGCGCGTCCGCGACGCGGAGGGATCTGTCTGTTTTTAAGCGCCTCCGTTCGCGCCAAGCAGGAAGTGGGCGGCGATCTCCCAGGGCAGGCTGGGAGCTGTAGTCTCGACCCCGCTCCGCGGCCGAGCGATGTCAGCTGCTCGCCGTCAGGGGAGACCACAGCGTCAGGAGCCCAGCCGCGCCCGAATGCCCAGTGAAGTCGGTGAAGCAAGGAGAGGCAAGAAGATCAGATAGACTGCGAGCCCCCTCGCAGCGCGTCCCCACCGGTCTGGTCTTTAGCGTTCCATTTAATGCACCATTTACAAGCTGAAGCAAACAGCCCATATCACCAGGTTACCAGCAATAGCAGCCTCAAAAAGTATCGTTACGGATGACCCTGGCAAATATTGCGAATGAGATGTAGAGTAGGCATACCCGCGCAAAAAGCAACAAACACACCACTTCACAAGTTTCTCAACCACCAGCAGGATTGTCGAAGAGAGTACAAAACAGGTGATAAGGTGTGTTAGTAGTAGGAAGTTTACACCTGCTCTGAGCTGGTGTAAAGTCAGACTACAACCTGCAACATGAAAGGGAGCCCAGCCCAGAGCCACACCTGAATGACAACAGATGCAATGGGGCCAACGATCATACAGCTCGGACACCCAACACTGCTCCAACACCCCCCGCCACCAGCCCCTTGTCCGCCATCCCCCCTCACCGCCACCCCCCACAAACAAATGTGAGAGCAACCTTAGGAAATCTGGAACGTAATAAATTGTCTGATGTCGCACAATTAGAATTAAGAACATGCATGTGAGGTTGGACAAATAAGAATCTCAGTCATCTATGGATTTACAAATAAAACATTTTTTTTAAACAAAACAACAAAATAAAAGTAGGCACAGGCATGGCGTGACATCCCTCGACAATTTGTGAATCACAGCCTGCAAGACAAAAAGAAAGATAAGATTGTGCATCATGCGTCCATCAAAGGAGATAGAGAGAAAGAGTGAGAAAGAGGAAGAGAGACAGAGAAAGAGTGAGTGAGAGAGGAAGACAGAGAGAAAGAGTGAGATACAAGGAAGAGAGAGAGAAAGAGAGAAACAGTGTGAGAGAGAGAAAGAGTGAGGCAGAGAGGAAGAGAGAGAGAAAGAAAGAATGAGAGAGAGAGGAAGAGACAGAGAAAGAGAGAAAGAGTGTGAGAGATAGAAAGGAAGAGATAGAGAGTGAGAGAAAGAGTGTGAGTGACAGAAAGGAAGAGATGGAGAGGGACAGTGAGTGTTAACACTGTGGAGAAAATCCTCACAGCTCACCTTTCTGCCACCGGTGTCTCCAACCATGTCCCGGGACATAGTGCAGCCCTCACGTTTAGTCATCTGAAACATAGTATAGAATCAGTAATGGCAGAGTACATACAACTGCACACACGTAATTCTCTGTTTTGCCCCTGTGCACAATGGCTGCTGCACCCCATCGACTCCCACCGCCCAGAGGTTTCTGTCTGCCCTGCACACTCAGGCTGCTGCATCCCATTGACTCCTGCCGCCCAGAGGTTTCTGCCCGCCTCTGCGTACCCAGGCTGCTCTACCCTATCCACTCCCACTGCCCAGAGGTATCTGCCCGCTACTGTGCACCCAGGCTGCTGCACGCCATCCACTCCCAGTGCCCGGAGGTGACTGCCCATTCCTGCGCACCCAGACTGCTGCATCCCATCCACTCACACTGCCTAGAGGTGTCTGCCCGCTCCTGTGCACCCAGGCTGCTGCACCCCATGCACTCCCACTGCTCGGATTTTTCTGCCCGGTCTTGTGCACCCAGGCTGCTGCACACTATCCACTCCCACCACCCAGAGATGACTGCCCGCTGCTGCGGAAACAACCCTCTCTGCTCACCTTCTGCCACCGGCGTTTGTGTAAGAGGGTCCACCAGGTGCCAAAGCAACCTCCTCAGACATTGCGTGCACACGGTCAAGCTAAGCTCACAATTCAGAGTGGGTGTTGATTGCCAGGATGGCCACGCATCATCGTAGGCCTGCTAGACAAAGAGCAAGGTAAGATTGTGCATCATGCGTCCATCAAAGGAGAGAGAGAGAGAGAGAAAGATTGAGAGAGAGGAAGAGAGAGAGAGAAAGAAAGAACGAGTGAGAGGAAGACAGAGAGAAAGCATGAGAGATAGAGGAAGAAAGAGAGAAAGAGTGAGAGAGAGAGGAAGAGAGAGAGAAGGAGAGAAACAGTTTGAGAAAGAAGAGGAGAGAAACAGAGGAAGAGTGAGAGAGAGAGATAGAGAGAGAGAAAGAGTGAGAGAGGAAGAGAGAGAGAAAGAGAGAAACAGTGTGAGAGAGAGGAAGAGATAGAGTGAGAGAGAGAGGAAGAGAGAGAGAGAAAGTGTGAGGGAGAGAAAGGAAGAGATGTAGAGGGACAGTGAGTGCCCTGTCTGATGGCTCAGGTCTACACTGCGGTCCAGCAGGGCACACTAAACCTGAGCTGTCCAGACCGCCGGGACGGGCCATCACCGCAGGCTGCACACCCGCTCAGCAGTTACGGTACCCGTACCTCAGTGGGCCGAAAGTCACCGTCCCGTGCTGGTGTGCCTGTGCCGGCCGCAGAGCATCCTGTGCGAGCAACTCTAAAATGGCGTAGAGCACGTGCGCCCAGTCTTTTTTATTAGCAGAGACACGTGTCCTATGACGTCTGTGCTGGATGGGTGTGGTATGGGTGTATACAAGCCGTGAGGGAGTGGCTGTGGCATACTGACAACTAGGCCTGTGACCAGCAGATCACGGCAATGAAAACATGGGCGAAAATAGCTTTGTTGTCCTTCCATGTAAGCTTAAGTGGAGTGGGCTGGCCTGGTGTATACCAGTCCTGCGTGAAGCTGTGAGGAATGACTCCAGAGCTATGGGCGTGGTTCCATCGTGACCTGTATGAGGAATCAACTGATGTGGGTGTCTGTGTTGTAGTGCTACCGTCACCTGGGTCACAAGCGCCAATGTGTCACTCTTTGAGCCAAGTCCGACAACATGGTCAACATGGAAGGTACGGGGAATCACTGACCCTACATTCATCCATAGTTCCACACATGAAAGATGGTGGACATGATGCACATCTGTGTGGATATGAATGTTTATTGCACATTCAGTGGAGTGTTGCAGCTGTAGCAATACAGGGCCATGGAAAGTTCAGGTTTCAGTTTTTGGCACATGGAGGGCAGCCAATTAGAGCCAAGCTCGTGTTCAGGGTTAGGCTGCGCCAACATATGTAGTTATACAATCACTCCGCCAATACACAAGTACTTATAAATTCACTATACACTCTCCTTGCAGTACTCTAATGATCCATTCTCCGCGTACGTACTTGTACAATGACCGAGACAAAGTTACATAACCGAAGGTTTCCCACTGCCAGAGGTAACATGGTTGCATACGCTGTCCACAGCACAATGTAATGTGGTAGGACCCAGGGGCAGCATCTTGCATACATAATGAACACACAGACACAGAGAGATAGTGGAACTGGGTACGGGCACATGTGCTCGACTCCTTTTTATTACCAGGGTAACATGTCCAGTGACGTCTGTGCTGAATGCGTGTGGAGTGAGTGTAAGCCATCCCTCCGGGAGTGGTTGGTGCTGGTAACAAGTACAACAGTAATCATTGGATCACACACAGAGATTCAATCATAAAGGGTCAATGATTTGTGCTGCACTAAGGTAGGGGCAGCAGATGTGAAATAATACACAAAATAATCTATCGTAAAGGGTCCATGAATTGTGGTACACTGAGGTAGGGGCAGCAGATGTGAAATTATACACAAATCATTGTATCATAAAGGGTCCATGAGTGGTGGTGCACTGAGGTAGGGGCATCAAAAGCATTCAGCGTGTGCGCAGCCAGCGATGATGTGTGGTCCGGGCGGCCCGCACTGGGGGCAATGTCTGTTGCCTGCTGGACTGCGTCATCTGCAATATCAACTCGATCTGAATTGTGAGACCTGCTGTCCGCAGTGTAGATCGAAGGCAGTAGTCTGTACAGATATAACTCTGCGGAACTGTGCCGCTGGGTTCGCAGGGGGCCTGTGTTGAGGAGGCCGGTGGTCACGGTGGTGGCCTCATGGCAGGGTGAGGGCCACTTCTCTAGCAGACACGTTGGCCTTCCTACATGTGAAGTTGCACTGACCCGTCTAGGGCAGTGTCCCTCTTTAAGCACAGCAATGGTGGGTGACGAAGTCACCAAGTTCCAAATATGGTTACACCAAAGGAGTTCAGATCATGTTTATTTGATCACAATTAATCATTCTTCATGCGTGTTTCAATACATCACATGTTGTTTTCAAAAGAAACCAAAGGAAAGTCCCCAATGCATTTCGGGTATGACCCTTCGTCAGGAGGAATCCTAAAAAAAGAAGTAGGAGTCAGTGTCGCATACCCCATACTTGATATGAATACAGTTAGTGGTGTTGTGGAGTGGTGTTGAAACGCTTAAAAAGCAGTGATACGTGAAATGACAAAAATCTAACAAAATTCCGATTTGCTTAAATTAAATGTGTTTAACCAAAAAGGGTTGTCGAAATACCACAAGTAAAAGAAACCTCAAAAAGTGCGCTGTGGTGCTGTAACCAAACGGTTGAAAATTAATGGATAGACCCAAATCTCAAAGGTGTGCCAATGCGGGTTTGTTGTACAGATATGATGAAAAAGTTAAACACTCGCAACACTCAGTCGCAAAGACGCCGAAAAGTGCTGCAAATTATATCCGTGAGTTAATCCTAAAAAGTGCTTGGTTTATGATATAGTCGGAAGTTAAGATAGACCCAAGTTCCAAAAAAAGCATCAACTACAGTATCATGTGCGACCTATCTGATGTAACCTCATGTCAAAACGTGTTACCTTGGTTAAGCGTTAACGGGCATCGACCGAGTGCTCGGGAAGACGCGAAAGTGTGCTATTGTGTTCACTAATGAGTTTTTAAACAGAGAGAACGGACGAATACGTGGCAGCCATCTTGGAAAGGGTAAACATGGATAAAGCTTAAACAAAATAATGACAATGTTCAATGCTGTGGGAATCAAAAAAAGACAGAAAGAGACAGGTGAAAGATGGTACAGAATGTACACAGAAAAAATATGACCAAAAGATAGTTGTATGATCTATTGTGTAAAAGGAAACCAGGGATAGTCGGAATGTCATACTGATTAAATAAAGTTAAAACAAGAAAAAAATATAGATTGACAGCGTTTCAATGAGATGGACGAAATTATAAACAAATAACTGAAGGATGAATAGGAAGTAAAGTAAGTGTTAAAACATAGAATGTCACAGTAAAAAAAGGCTTGTCCTTAGAACAGGTAAATGTGCATAAGTGGTTTTAAACAGTAAAAACAGACGAATACGTGGCAGCCATCTTAGAGAGGGTAAACATGAGCTAGGAATATCATGCAGATTAAACGAAATTAGAACAAAAAAAATATATAAATTGACTGCGTTTCAATGAGATAAAACGAATTATAAACAAATGTCAGAAGGATAAATGAGTGTTAAAACATAGGATATCACAGTGAGAGAAGGCTTGTCATTGGAACAGGTAAATGTACATGACAGGTTCAGATAAAGCAACTGAATTCGGTACGATCATTGAGTCCATGGGGTACCAGGGAGTTCACTCTGTATATCCAGGCAGTTTCTCTTTGGATCAGAAACTTTCTATTCAAACGTGTTTTTATTTTTCTTTCAGTTTTACCGATGTATGGAAGACCGCATAGACTTTTTAGCATGTACACTAAATTCATGGAATCGCAGGTAGCTGAAACAAACAGTTTGATGTTGTAGCCCTTTGTAGGATGTTGAATCATGTTGCCCAAAATGATATTATTGCAGTTTCCGCAATTATAACAAGGTATGGTACCCTTGTATATCGAAATGACTTGTGGAGAATATTTGGGTTTCAATAACTCCATGAGGTTTTTGCTCCTTTCATAGGCGAATAATGGTTGATCCGAGAAAATCTGGTTGAAATCAGGCTCCAGTTGTAACAAGGACCAATGTTTGAGAACAGCTTTTCTGATGTTATGACTTTCAGTAGAGTATTTTGTGACCATTACAATTCTTGAGGAAGATTTAAGTGTTGTCTGCTGTTTATCCAATAGGTCTTTTCTCTGTGTGTGTGAGGATTTGTCAATTGCTTTTGCAAAAATTTGTGGAGGATAACCTCTCTCTGCAAAGCGTCGTTCCATGTTAAGTATTTGTTGTGTGAGTTGTTGAGGTTCAGAAGTGATCCGTTTTATCCTGAGAATTTGTGAATATGGAAGGTGGCGTTTGAGTGAAGGATGATGGAAACTAAGAAAATGTAACAAATTGTTCCGGTCAGTATCCTTCCTGTAGAGAGTTGTTTGAATGCGTTGATCAGTGATGTAGATAAAAACATCCAGAAAATGTATATATGCATCACTGATATGAGAAGTGAACTTCAACCTGTCGTTGATGGTGTTGAGATTGTCAATGGCTTCAGTTAGTGTAGTTTTAGGGCCCCTCCAAATCAAGAAAATGTCATCAATGTAACGAACAAACAATAACAAATGACTTCCCCAAGGTGCAGTATGAAGTATGTGATCCAACTCAAATTTGTGCATGAATAAATTAGCATAGCAAGGAGCTGCACAATTCCCCATTGATGTTCCATTGAGCTGAAGAAAAAATTGGTTATTGTGACAAAAATAGCTGTGGTATAATGTGAAATGTAATAATTCAATCAAAAAAACCTGTAAATCCTGTGGTGTCTGTGATTGTAACAAAATGTGTTCCGTGGCCTCTAACCCCAAATTGTGGGGAATTGAAGTGTACAGGGAGGTAAGGTCTATCGTACAAAAGTACATGTCTGTTTCCCATGGGGTATTGAAGTTGAGCAGGATGTTCAAAAAATCAGTAGTGTCTTTTACAAAGGTGGACATAGACTGAACTAAAGGTTGAAGGTGTCTGTCCAAATATTTACCAACCGGTTCATGGAGAGAACCACGGGTTGAAACAATGGGTCGCATTGGAGGATCCAATAAATTTTTGTGTATTTTGGGTAGCATCCGTAAAGACGGACTCTTGGGAAATTTAGAAATCAAGAATTTTCGTTCTGTTTCTCCAATGGTACCTGATAGGACCGCTTTATCAACGATGTTCTGCAATACTTTAAGAATGTCCATTGTAGGATTGTGGTCCAGCTTGGAGTAGGTATTACTGTCCAAGACATGTTCATCAAGTTTGTGTGCATAATGCATGGTGTCCATCACAACAAGTGCACCCCCTTTGTCGGCATTGAGGAAAGTGATATCGGAATTTTCAGCCAGTCGTTTGAGCAACGATTTATCTTTGGATGTTAAGTTTGGCTGTCTGGGTTTACGGTGTTTAAATGCTGACTGTAAATCTTGTTTAACCAGAGTCTCAAACGTGTCCAGAATTTTATGGCTCACGGGGGCTGAAAAAGTGCTCTTAGACGCAAGACCTTTTAAAGTGTTGACAGGTGGAATCGATGGTTCCGTGAGAACATTGTCAAAAAAATGCCTAAGTCTGAGCTTCCGCATAAACTTGTAAAAGCTGACTTCTGCTTCCATGAGGTTACTAGAGTAAGTTGGAACGAAAGATGACCCTTTTTGTAGTAAATGTAGTTGGACTTTGTTGAGAGTAGTTGTGGAGATGTTAATGACCAAATTATCTTGAGCTCTTAACGTTGGCTCCTTGTCATTCTCTTGTCCAATGGTGGAACTACAGTTGCGTCTTTTCTTGCCCCTCCTGGGTCTCCGTGATCTGGTCGGCTTGTCCCTAAAAAAGGAACCGCAGAAGGTAAAGAAGTGGAAACTGAAGTGGATGGAATCTCGGTATCTTTGGTTGCATCAGTTTGAGGTTGTTCTTTACGAGAAAAGTTTCTCGGTTTGCTTCGGGAAGTGTCAGAATCACTGGTAACTGGTGAAGTGTCGGTGTCAGATGTTGTGAATGGTGGTTTGAATTGACGTCTCCGAGCGTATACTTCTGCCCAGTTGTACACTTCTCCCAGTTTGTAGTCGATGGTATCCCTTCGAAACTTTCTGAGTTTTCTCTCATTGACTTCCTGTTTATGTTTGTCGAGTTGCTCATTGATATTGATGAGTGTCTGGGTTAATTCGTCTGGAGACATCTTAGTTGACAATTCACTTTTAAGTTGAGAAATTTCTGTGTTGAGATCTTCAAGAATGTTGGATAATTCCTCAATAATCAACAATATGAGGTCCAATGAACACTTGTTCAGGATGCCATACCATCTGTCTACAAATTTTGGATCATTTTTACAAAGAGAAGGTTTAAGAGAGATCCGTAGGCCTCTCGGAATGCGTTGAGCTCGATGGTATTGAATCATAGTGCTTGCGTGAAGGCGTTGATTAATTTCACGTTTCATCAGATAAATAAGTTGCTTGATGTTGCTTTGTACAGTACCTGTTCCAGAAGGGGTAGCTTCAATTTCTCCTATTAACGAGTAGATCCGTTGAGCTTCTTCATTGCCGAAAGCAAATGTCTCGGCTCGTTTGTCTGTTAAGTTGGTAATATCTTGGTAAGCCATGGGTGCTGTGGTAGTGGTTTAGCGAAGTAAAAAGTCTATGAAGTGTAGAACCACGCACACCGGTTTATTCCAAAATGTAATCAGTTCTCAAAAAAGGTAATGGCGTGCTGAAGAGGAGCGACCTCTAAACCAAGGTGGATTAATAACTGTAAAGTTGCACTGACCCGTCTAGGGCAGTGTCCCTCTTTAAGCACAGCAATGGTGGGTGACGAAGTCACCAAGTTCCAAATATGGTTACACCAAAGGAGTTCAGATCATGTTTATTTGATCACAATTAATCATTCTTCATTGACTTCCTATATGTGAACCACACTTATATATATATTCACTGAAAAAACCATAGGTTTTACAGACGTTATAATTCGAAATTAGCATTTAAAAAACCTTTGAAATTCACTGAAAAAACCATAAGTTTAAGGCACGTTATAGTTAGAAATTAGCATTTAAAAACCTTAGAAATTCACTGAAAAAACCGTAGGTTTCAGGGACGTTATAGTTTGTTGGACATTTCACTCAAACAAAACCAGTGAAATTCCCTCATTATAGTTAGTTCAGCTAACTATAACTTGTGCCCCCACAATGCACTGCTGATGATGTCACATATTACATCGTTCATGACATGGTCAGTGACATCACTAATGACATCACTGATGACATCTCAAATGACATCACTGATTCACCCATATAGTCACTCACACATCACCACTCATCCATAGAGTTACTCACACACCTAGTCAGTCATGCAAAGAATCAATCACACTCCCATTTACTCACCTATACAGTTATATACACACCACCTCACTAATTCATACAAATACAAACACATACTTACTCTCATATGCAATCACTGATACAAGCACACAATCATCTATAGAGCCACTCTCACAATCACTCACTATCACATGCAGTCATTTATATACTCCAACACTCACATATACTGCCTTTCACATATGTAGTTACTCACACATGTACCACTGAGACATCCATTCACTCACCAAAACACCCATACATACATTCACCCACCCATACAGCCCTTCACAGATGTACTCTTGAACCCATACACCCAGTGAATCACCCACTCACATATCTATGCACAGAGTCACCCACCCCCCACCCACCCACACAGACACTCAGGCACCCATACAACTCAGACAACCAGTCAATAACCCATATAGAATATCATGTAGCTACTCCCCAACCCATGCAGCCACTTACACACCAACTGACAGACTGAGACAGACATTCGCAGTTTAGTCACTTACCCATACATTCAGTAAGACATGTTTAATCACTCACTTATACAGTCAGTCAAGCACCTACTAAATCATCTATTCAGACACTTATACACCCACTCGTTCTTCAATACACCTTGATGTATATTTAATTAGTTTAAAAATGACTCAGCCCCGTTTTCGAGTGACGGAGTATCTGGACCGACGCCTCTGCCACATGAAAGAAAGAAGGAAGATTGTTACAACGCGGGATGAAGCGGAAGCTGAAAGCTGTAGCGGTGAGAGCTAGGCGGTGAGTATGGGAGACTGGGGGAGGCACTATGGGACTTCTGACCTCGCTGCAGGGAAGGTGTGTCTCACAGCTGAATCCGTCCTTGGCGAAAAGCCGCCATAGCCAGTAGCCGCTACGGGAGGCTGTTGCGGTTTGAATACGAAACCGCTTCCCGCGCAACGTTCCGCCTTAGCACCACAAAAACAGTGGAAGTCTTTAAAAGCGGTATTTTGGTGGACCAGTATACTTTCAAACAAATAAGTATACGAAGGAGAGAGAATCCGTATAAAAGTCCAACATATACACAAAAGCATTAAATAATACACTGAGTGAAAACCAGGATAGAGGTGTTTAACCCCATTAATTGAAGGATACTTAACAGACATGGCTGAAAGAAGTACAAGCCGGGCGCAGAGAGCCAATGAATTACTTGACGATAATATGGTGACTAAGGACCCTCAGAGCACCGGGAGCATGCATACAGATGGAAGGAGAAAAATGATCCAGAGTCTCATTAGAGAGTTACAACAAGCCAAAATCATAGAAATTAATAAATGGTGGGAGAAGACGACTTTAGAGAAGTATATTGAATTTAAAAGGGTGCCAAGGGGCCTGAGAATCTTAATTATGCCCACATTAAATGATTTGGACCTGGATCTGATTAAGCAGTGGCAAATGGACACAAATGAATGCTCACTGAAACTAATGAAAACTTTAGTTATACATGCAGAACAGAAACTTGAGGGTATATTAAAAAGAATTAAAGATCTAGAAGGAGAATTGGATAAGTTCCCTAACAATGATGAGAAAAAAGAACTGATTGATATTATGGAAAAGAAGACTATCAAACATGAGATCGGTGTGGAAAAGAGGAAGGCCAGTAAATGTAATCGCGATGGTATTGATTATCCAAATGACAGAATATATACCTTAGCGAGGAAATATGATTCCCTGAGGAATAGAGCAGCAATGGACAGATGCATTAGCTATGATACTCAGGGCACATATGACAGCTCTGACTTCAGTTCTGCAGATGAAGATACCAACATTTCTAAACTGGGTTTCTGTGGGGAAATGAGATTGGCCCAAATGGATACACGACAGCGAGGACGAGCAAGAGGAACAACGTGGAGGAGGGGAAGGGGACAAAACCCACCCCAACCAGACGAAGCAAAAGAAGGAGCAAGGCCCAAAAGAGGAGAAGAAAAGAAAAAGCAAAAATAAAAAGATGGCACATCAAAAAGATCTGGTAATAAACATCTCAAGTATGATTTTAAATGCTGACCATATCAGCCTCCTGAACAAGGGACTGACTTTCTGTCCTAATTCCACCATAGACATTCCAAACTTTCGGATCGACTTATATAAATTTTGTCGCAAAGCCAAACTAAAGAAATATTTTGAGTAAAAACCAGTCAAAATAGGAGGTACAAATTTGGTACCCATGGAAATATCCCCACTGAACCAAAATGATTTACCAACCTTAAGAGCTATGTCAACTTTAGGGACTAACATCTCAGATGCTGACTTAACCTCTACTGAAAGTCTTGAAAATGATATAGCAGTCAGAGAGAAGGCATTATCACATACAAAGGTGGAGAAAGTGGATTAAGATCCCAGTCGAGATTTTGCCCACAATTACCTCCAGGTAATAAAATTTACTTATTCCAGGAAATTGTCGTGGAAGAGATAAACCAACTATCCATGAAAAAAAAAAAAAAAAGGTTGTGGTACCTTACATTAAAAGAACAAAAGGCGTTGAAAGATCTAAGGGAAAACCAGAAAATTATCATAAAGGCCGCCGACAAAGGCAGGAATATTGTTATACAAGATCGAGAACAATACATTTCCGAGGCATACAGGCAATTGAGGAAACAAAAACACTATCAAAGACTGGAGATAAATCCAATGGAACAATGGACTAAAGAATACCATGCACAATTGTTAATTTGGAAAGAAAGAGGACTAATTGACTTTGAAGAATACATGTATCTCAAGGTGGAAAACCCAGTAACAGCAACCATATATTTTCTGCCTAAGGTGCACAAGTCACTCATTAATCCTCCGGGCAGGCCCATAGTGAGTTCTATGGGCTCCTTACTTGAGTAGACCTCCCACTACATAGATGTGTTTTTAATTGAATATGTGATATTTCTTCCTTCATATCTTAAAGATACAACGGCCTTCCTAAACAGAATACGAGACATCAATTGGAATAGCCATCAGACTATGGTCACAATAGATGTAACCTCGTTATATACATTAATCCTCCACAATGATGGTCTAACAGCAGTCAGAAGGTTCTTAAAGACAAGATAATTGAGTTTTTTAGAACACTCTGAAATGATAATGGAAATGTTGAGTCACTGCCTAACGCACAATGTTTTTCTTTTCAATGGGGAGATATTTCTCCAAAGACAAGGCACAGCAATGGGGACATCATTCGCTCCAACCTACACAAATCTATTTATGGCGACATGGGAGGAAGGCATATTACAGAGCAGGTACAAGTCGAATATAAAGACCTAGTTCAGATATAAAGACGATTTATTCATGATATGGGAGGGAGACTCGTTAAATCTTAAGGAGTTCATCCTCAGCTTGGACCAAAATGATTATAATCTATCTTTTATGTCCCCTTGCAGTAAAACACAAGTGACATATTTGGATGTAGAAGTATTTGCACAAAAACAACAGCTTTTTACAAGAATACATAGGAAACCGACCGCCACCAACAGCATCCTGCAGGTGAACAGTGGACATCCACAACATCTGAAGTGGAGCATTACATATGGAGAGATGCTCTGCGCCAAGAGGAACTGCTCTGAAGTCATCGATATTGAGCAAAACTTAGATGAAACCAGCACCAGATTCCTGGCGAGGGATTACCAATTTGAAGTCATTGAAAGTGCCAAGAACAAAGTGACAGGAAGAACAAGATCAGAATTATTGGAAAAACATGAGCGATTAAAAGAAGATGATGTAACTCGCATAATCCTGGATTTCAATGTGGAAAACAAGAGCCTAAGAAACATCATAAAAAAGCACTGGAGCATTTTAATGCTTGATGAATCATTGAAGAGGAAGTTACCAGCCACTCCAAAAATCACGTATAGAAAGACAGCCTCATTGGACGATCTTCTTACACATAGTCACCTGGCAACATATAAAACAGAAAAAGAAAAAGGAAAAACAACATGGGGAACAACACCCGGCTTCTGGAAATGTTCTAAATGTAAGGCCTGTGAACATGGATGCAATACACAATTGTATCAACGGCAAAATGGAAAGAGGGAAAGGATCACTGAACATATCACGTGCGAATCTAAGTATGTGGTATACGTTTTAGAATGCCCATGTAAAAAACTCTATGTCGGGAGCACCATTAACAAATTCAAATTACGCATATTACAGCATCTGAGAGCAATAAAAAATAAAGATCTCTCTTACCCAATGGCAAAGCATTTCTCAGAGAAACACTCAGGAAATAATCAAGAACTAAAGTATTTCGGAGCAAAAATGGTAAAACAAAATGAAAGAGGAGGTGACAGAACCCTGGACCTGAGAAGAGCTGAATCAAGGTTAATTTTAGCAATCAGTACAGAAAATCCATTTGGGCACAACTTGGATGCTGAATTGTAAGAACAAGAGATCAATTTATAGTGCAAATTAAAAAAGGATAAAATGAAGAAAAAATACGTTGTTGATGGTCCATCGCAGATGTATTGGACAACTTATTACTCAGTGAAAAGATTCAACACACAAAGAACATGAATAGTGGAGTAAGAAATTTAAGGTGGTGCAATAGGGAGGCAGGTGGAGATAATACAAGAAAGAGGCAACATAAGAGAAAAAAGAAGAAAATGGAACACAAATAGCACCAAAGGGGGTGAGGAGAATGCATGGACCCAGTGAGAGTAATTGAAGCACCTTAGTAGACCTCCAATGAGATATGATTCTGGCAGTCATTAAATTAATGAAATCTACTTTAGAAGTATTAAGAACCTTGGAGAGAGATGTTTGGAACTTTATCTTTGCACAAAGTATTTGCACAATGAACTCATCACTTTATCTCCTCAATCGGAAATCTACCTCAGAGGAATTAAGACCCTTGGAGAGAGACATTTGGAATGCTATTTTGTACAATGTATTTGTACAATGCACACGTCACTTTCCTCTTTCTACAAGGACTGTGATTTATAGAAGCAGATGGGGGCCTTTTAATCAATTAATTAATTAGGTGTTTGGGCTTTACTCTTATTCTGTTTTAATCAAAATCCTCTGCAACTCCGCCATGAATTAAGATGTTTATGATCAGATCTGAAATGTATTTAACAAAGATAGAATGATTGTGCTCATCTGGACATGTATTAAAAAAGCCTTCTTGCATTTCTCTCCCCTTTCCATTGAAAAAATGTTTCTCTCCACCACACACACAGCCTTCTCCCTCCTCGCACCCCTTGCTCACTTCTCCACTTTTCCTTCCTTCTCTCGGTCCTTGAGCAACAAAAATGATGCAGTTGTTTTTAATCAGGCATTCACTGTTAGAATTCCATTCCGGTCAGGGTACTTTATCAGCAATGTTAAAATTGTAAGAGGAAAAATGGTAACCGCAAAAAGCCAATGTAAATACTTATAAATGTGGTTTAACAGTCTAGTCTATTTTTAACTGAATCAAACAAGGGATTCATGCCCTGTATCACTTTAAATAGACAGTTTAGACATTTGAACTAATGGTGTTGAAGAAAATAAAGTACCTCTGATTAGAAAATAATCGTAGACTCTCTCTGTACCGTGGAAACTCTGGTTCGTTGGTGGGCACGTGCAGGGTTTTTTGCCAAAGATATATATATATATATGTATATTCACTGAAAAAAAACATAGGTTTTACAGACGCTATAGTTAGAAATAAGCATTTAAAAAACCATTGAAATTCACTGAAAAAAACATAGGTTTCAGGAATGTTATAGTTAGAAAATAGCATTTAAAAAACTTTTGAAATTCACTGAAAAAACCATAGGTTTCAGGGACGTTATAGTTAGCTGGACATTTCACTCGTACAAAACCATAGAAATTCCACAGTTTTAGTCAGTTCAGCTAACTATAACTTGTGCCCCGCAATGCACTGCTCATGACGTCACATATTACATCATTCATGGCATGGTCAGTGACATCACTGATGATATCACTTATGACATCTCAAATTACATCACTGATGATATCACTGATGACATCATCCAGTGACTGTGTGCGTCTGTAATTTTTGAATATGTTTTATATATATTCCTAGGTGTATTGAAGAATGAGTGGGTGTATAAGTGTCTGGATGGAGGATTTAGCAGGTGTGTGACTGATTGTATAAGTGAGTAATTAAACGTGCCTTACTGAATGCATTGGTTAGTGACTAAACTGTATGAATGTCTGTATCAGTCTGTCTGTCGTTGTGTTAGCTGCTATATTGGTTGGTCAGTAGCTCCATGAGTGTCTATATGGGTTATTAATTGTTTGGCTGAGTATTTGTATGGGAAACTGAGTGTGTGTGTGGGTAGGTTGGAGGTGTGTGACTCTGTGGATAGATGTGTGAGTGGTTGATTCACTGGGTGTATGGGTTCAAGAGTGTATAGGGAAACAGCTGTATGGGTGGATGAGTGTGTGTATGGGTGTGTTGGTGAGTGAATGGATGTCTCAGTGGTACATGTGTGAGTAACTACATATCAAAAAGGCAGTATATGTGAGTGATGGTTTATATAAATAACTATATGTGAGTGAGTGATTGTGAGAGTGGCTGTATGGCTGAGTGTGTACTTGTATCATTGATTATATAGGAGACTAAGTATGTGTTAATATCTGTATGAATTAGTGAGGTGGTGTGTGTATAACTGTACAGGTGAGTAAATGGGAGTGTGATTGATTCTTTGCATGACTGACTAGGTGTGTGAGTAACTTCATGGATGAGTGGTGGTGTGTGAGTGTCTGAATAGGTGTATGAGTGCATATGATAGTGTTGTATTGATGAGTGACTGCATGTATAAGTAATTGTATGGGTGAATGAGTGGATGTGTGTGTGCAGACCTAGGAATCAGTGAGTGCGTATGTAGTAACTGGTATTGGTGTCTTGATGGTTTTGAAAATGGTAGTCTGTATTTTACAGTGGGTGTATCAAAGACTGTATATTAGACTGTGAGGAGGTGCATCACATTTTCACGTGGATTATGTCATTAGTGTTGTCATCAGTGATGTCATCAGTGATATTTCTGACCATGCCATGAATGATGTAATATGTGATGTCATGAGCAGTGCATTGCAGGGGTGTAAGTTATAGTTAGCTGAACTAACTATAACAGTGGAATTTCTATGGTTTTGTACGAGTGAAATGTCCAGCTAACTATAACGTCCCTGAAACCTATGTTTTTTTCAGTGAATTTCAAAGGTTTTTTAAATGCTAATTTCTAACTATAATGTACCTGAAACCTATGTTTTTTTCAGTGAATTTCAATGGTTTTTTAAATGCTAATTTCTAACTATACGTCTGTAAAACCTATGGTTTTTTCAGTGAATTTCAAAGATTTTATAAATGCTAATTTCTAACTACAATGTCCCTGAAACCTATATTGTTTTTAAGTGTGTTATAAGTTAGAATTTAACAGTGTTTAAAACTTAATTAGCACTAATTAACATATAAGTGTGGAAAAAGTGTGACTCAGCAGCTAAGATACCTGACTTCGAACAACAACGTTCACAGTTCGATTCCCGGCTCCAGCGGCAGGTTAGCCCACCACTATGTCACTGTGGGCAACACCTTGTTTAATCATCCCGACGCCTCCGAGCGCTGGGACACCTCTCCGTGGGTAACAGTACATTTTATAAATACTACATTTTTTAAAATTTAAAACCATAGGGCCCGATTCACAGAACTAACTTAAGACAAAATCCTAAACTTACTACCATTTTGGTATTCACAGAAGGCACTTACTCATTTTGGTATTCACAGAAAGCACTTACTTCTTTCGGTATTCACAGAAGTTAGGAGTCCTAACTTTAGGATTCCTAAATGCCTTCTGTGAATACCAAAAGTCTTAAAATTAGGATTTTTCTCAGTTTAGTAGTAGTATAGTTAGGACTTATGCCACCCCTGGAAAGCCACCTAAAATGACACCACAGGTCTGCTACTGCAGCCTGGGAAAGGTGGTGCATGCACCCCTTACTGTGATATAAGTTACCTATATCAATATATATATATACACACACATATAAACCTATAGTTCACTCCTATGGCAGGCATTATCAATCCTGAAGGCAGAGTGCTTGGTTCTTATGTGAGAGGGTGCCCCTGCATGAGCAGAGCCCCTCTGCAGTGTTCGAAGACCCTTCTCTGATGCTGTTTGTAGTGCAGCCTGACCATATACTCTTAAGTGCATTATAACCAAACGGTAAATGCTAACTTTGGATTGGCTGCACGGAAACATGTTGTTTGGTGTCAAAAATCTTGGAATTATACCCGCACACCAGTAACTGGTTTGGGAGTATGATCCCACCCTTCTAGAGGGAGAGACATGACAGCACTGGTATACCCGGTAGAAACTTAATAGAGCCCTGGCATCACAAAATGGATGCTGCAGCCACAGAAACAGGTCTGGCTTCCTGCTGCTGACTGAAACTCCAGCAGGGGAGGCCTGGACAATTGGTTTCCTGTTACAGGGAGGTGTAACCACCTCCCAGACAGGCTTATGTGAATTGGGGCTGGGTGGTAGCACTCTCTGAGTGTTTTGAAGTCCTGCACTGGGCACATTTGGTGTCCCTGTGCATATTCCAGCTCAAACTGGTTCAGGGGCTTCCAGTCCCAGCTCTGGTACAAAACTGGACAAAGGAAATGGGTGTAGCCACCCCTCTTTCCAAACCCTCCCATCGGTGGGTCCACAGAGTATGTCCAACCCCCTACCTTAGTATAAGTATGGGACCCCAGTCCTTAGGACTTTAGATTACCCTGGACGAAACTCTGATGATGAATCCTGGACCTTCGATGCTCTGCTCAAGACCAGAGGACTGAAGAAATCTCCCTTGGGGTCAAGGAGTGACTCCCCTGCTTGGCAGGCACCAACCAAGCAATTTGCGAGTCTGCATTATCGAAGCTCCCGCTGGACTCCAAAGTATTTGCAGCCCAGGAAGAGGATTTCCAGACATCACAGAGGCCAACCCCAGTCCCCACCAAAGCTGAGACCCGCAGCCCTCGTGAGTAGCGTGGAACCGGAACTCCTGGTCAGCGTGCATTTCTGCCAGTGCATTGACTTCTCGACGTCTCTTGAAGTCGTGCTTGGGCTGTCTTGTAGCCCCTTCCTCGAGCACTGAATCCACTGAAGATTGTTGACCTGGTCATTTCGAGTGACCCGTGGGCTGCCATTTTGTGTTTCACCTTGAGGTCCCTTCGCGATCCCTGGTCCATTGACTGGTGGGTCCCTGAGGGGGTAACTTTACATTTCCTTGGGCTTACCTGGTTTCTCCAGATGTGCCATGACACCCAACCAAGTTGTGAGTCCCACAGATCTTGCTGCTCTGCACCGAAGCATCTTCCTAGTTTCTGCATGGGTTGCAGTTGCCAAGGCTTGTTGTGTCCAATCTGGGCAGCGACACTGCAGCACTCGACAACCTTTGTGTGGCAGCTCCAATCCAGCTCCTGGTCATCCTCGACGCCTCCTGGTCCTCGTGGCTGAAGAGTCAAGTTTCACCTGAAATCACCCGACATCGGTGGACATCTGCTCATCGCCTTCCTGGTCACTGGATAGTGACCCAGACTCTGTCCCCTCTGCTTTCAGGTTCTTCTCATCCTCGATCCAGGCTTGTATTTCTTCGGACACTTCGCATCTTCATGGCAGCAGCACTTCTTAGCCAGCTCCCACTGAAATCGACGACGCAAACCGACACCAAAAGACACCTATGTGCCCGGCTTCCCTGGGTGAGGTAACACAAGTACTCCAGTGCTCCAATGGGTGCTAGCACTAGAACTTCCTAAGTCCAAAAGGGTTTGGTCCTGACTCATTTCTAAGTGTCCCTAATCTTTAAAATTCTAACCAAGACTTTCCCGATAGAGGCTAGCGGGAGCTCTCGGCTGTGTTCACACACTGCTCACGGCCCCCGTGGGTCCCCTGTGTCACTACCTTGGGGGGTTCCTTGGGGTCCCAGCGATTCTACATGCTCTAGGCCTTGTGTCTAGTTAAGTCATGGTTCTTATACCACTATTTTAGTATATGGTTTGGCTTGCCCCTAGGGCCTGGCATGCATTTGTGCTATTTTACTGTGATTATTGAAGTGTAACTTATGTGTTTTGACCTCTAGTCTCATAAAGAGACTAGGAGGGTGTGTTTAGTAATAAATACATATATTTTATATATATACCTGTTGTGGATATCTTTCATTTAGTGACTCAAGAGATTATAGACTGGTAAAAGAAGCTGCTTTACATTCCTTCAAGACTTAGCCTGAAGGCTGCTCTCCATAGCTACCACTAGGATAGCTTTCATTAAATGTTGTCTTTAACCTAGAACCAATGAGGGGTTGTTTGGACTGATACAAGGTGCCCACTATAACTAGTGGACAGCATATATCAGGCCAACCTCTCACAATGGCACATTGTTATTTTCGCAATACCGCACATTCACTCTACCTGTGTGTGCACCCTACACACTGCTTGCCGCAATACGGCACATTGTTTTCCCGACGGGATTTCCAGACCCTACACAACTTTGCCGCAATACTGCACACCGTTGTTCGGCGGACGTGATTTCCACGGCCTACGCAACATTCAAACTCCCTGCCTCTGCATTGTTACAGACTGCTTAAACTAAGACCACAGTGTTCCTACTATACCCTCTTATACAATTATTCTCTTTTTTTTCCCCCTACGCCTTTCAACTCAGTCACAAAATGGCTGCCAACACTTCCTGGTTTCAACAGTTCGCAGCCAATGAACCACACGCTCGTGCTCGTAACACCTCAGCCAATCAGATGTCAGAATTCTTACCCCATTTAAACAAAAGTGTGCTTTCTGGACCAAGACTTTTCTCCCTGCCAAATTTGGTGTATTTCTGTTGAGCAGTTTGACCTGTAGCCTTGTCTAAGGTTTCCTATGGAAATTGGATGGAGAAAACAAGTTTTGCCAAATTTGGTGTAGTTCCGTTCAGCAGTTTGGGATGTAGCCTGTTCCAAAATTTCTATGGAAATTAACATAGGGAAAATGTGTTTTGGGACCCCCCTTTTTTACCGGCACCTCCATGATGAATCACCCAGAAACTCTCTAGACAGGACTATTCATTTTATTTCATAAGGCTTTATTCGGAGCAAAAAATAATGTCCATAAAAGCACATACATGATAAAAATTGATAGCAATACAGAACATCACAATAAACAGCATATAGCTAAAATAGAAACATATAATACAGACGGGGGAGAATAAATAATTAAAAACTCATACTTTTCCTGACATTAATTGCTTTTAGTAGAAATGTTGCAGTAAAGAAACAAATGTCGGGATGATGTAGATTAAAAAGCAGTTTAAAAGAATCATGTACTGTCCTGACACCGAATTTTACAAAGATAGGTTTTAAAAAAGCTATACGAAAATTTCCATACAGTGGACACAACAGAAGAAAGTGCATCGTGCTTTGTGCTGACAGATTGTCACACGGACAGGGACCCACGGGTTGCTTGTTTATAGAAGGGAATGCAACCAGTTTATGCACAATCCCCATTCTGAATCTGGTTAAATCAAACTTGTGAGAGACTCTAGTCACCTGGGTTAAATACGGTTGGTAACCCTTCAATTCATTCATAGTGCTATATTGCACACAGGTAGATAGATTTCCATTGTTTCAAATCCGACTCTCAGTTTTACACAGCAGAAAGATATGCTTCATTTCTGACTTGGAAATTACTGTAGCCCCATACCTATCAGCTTTGATATCAATACCATAAATCTCCTGAAAACTGTTGACAATATATTTGATCCATGGGATCTTTAAATAATTATCAGCAGTGAGACAGTCGTTAATGATGGCTCTATTTAATGACGTCTCTTCTTTCAACCAGATTGACGGCCACAACAATAATGGCCTTAGGAGAATCAGATCATTTAGAAATGGGATACCAAGTTCACTGTGAACTAAATCATTAGAAGCAGATTTGGGTAGGTTCAACAATTTTTTCAGAAAGGCATTCTCCTCCACCTGTAAACACCCAGCCGGGGCAAAGCCCCAGATCCCCGCCCCATAAAGGGCGGTGGAGAGGCAACATAGACTGAAAGATCTTAAGCATATCACTAATCCGTTTATCCCCAAGTTTAGTGGCAAAAGTAAACACCCCGTTTGAGCTTCTAGCCATCTTAGCTCTAACACCAGTATGCTCACTGGCCCAACTGCAGTTCTTGGAGACAGTGATTCCAAGATAACTAAAATTATCCACTAGTTGGACCCTGTGTTGATCAATATAATAAGAATGGGGCTTACTCTTCCCCGGGCCACACACCATGGTATAAGTTTTGGTTTTATTAATCACTAGTTTTCTAGATGTAATAAACTGTGAAAACCGATCCATTAAGCGCTGAAGACCTATCGGGGTCCTGGACAATAAAACAGCATCTCCGCATAGAGTAATACCGGGACATTGACCTTGTTAACTCTAGGGGCGTCTGCCACTACTAACTGTAAGACAGAGTCCACTTCATTGATAAAAAGGGTAAAAAGCAGGGGGGCAAGAACACATCCCTGTCTTATGCCCCTCCCGATCCGGAATTTGGTGGTACACTCCCCATTAGAACCATACCGTACACTAGTACGAAGTTTTTCGTAAAGACGGGCCAAGAAAAAGATAATGCCCTCAGGGGCCCCCATTTCAATCAGCTTGGCCCAGAGAATAGCATGATCCACCAAATCGAAGGCGCTACTTAAATCTGCAAAGCAGAGATAAATAGAGCCCTTCCTGGCCTGGGTGTATTTCCCAATCAGAAGTTTGAGATTCAGGCATTGCTCGATCGTCCCACGGCCCTTTCTGAACCCATACTGGCAGTTAGCCAGAATGCCATTATTTTCTGCCCATTCTTCCAGCCTAACCATGAGTACCCTGCTCATTATTTTTACAGAGGAATCCAACAGGGAAATGGGGCGATAGTTCTTTACATCCCCCCGATCATCTTTCTTGAAGATAGGAATGATAATTGATTCCTCCCAAGTTGGGGGCACCCCAAAGCAGACTGCGGCATTAAACACTTTAACCAGCATTGGACCCCATACCTCTGGCACTAACTTATAAACGTCAATAGGCACCCCATCGGGGCCCTGGGCCTTTCCACCTTTGCTAGCACCAATACTACCTAGAACCTCCGTGATACTGATATCCAAGGGTACTATGGGCCAGCAATCATTTTGAATGGCGAAAGCATTATCTGAATCAAAAATAATAGAAAAATGGGAAATCCATGTATCCATTGAGGTTAGTTCCGGAACCTTCTCATCTTTTAAAAAAGGACAATTGACCGTGGCCCAGAATAATGTACAATCTTTCTGTTTGGCGGCCTGTGTCAATGTAATTCTATCTTCCTGCGCTTAACTGTATTCTTATAGTTTAATCTAAGCTGAGACACCTGGTCCCTAGCTCTAGGTTTTGTTACCAGTGCG
Source organism: Triturus cristatus (assembly GCF_964204655.1). Taxonomy (NCBI): domain Eukaryota; kingdom Metazoa; phylum Chordata; class Amphibia; order Caudata; family Salamandridae; genus Triturus; species Triturus cristatus. Next base: position 1,079,754,297 of record NC_140592.1, on the reverse strand, counting down.
TCTTTAAGCTCTTTAAGAGCACGAGTGCAAGCACTATCGAACCAACCCCTATGTTGTTTAGACTTACACTTCGTTGATTTAGTAAATTTTCAGTCTATGATGGAATTAATTCGGACAAAATGTTGAACAAGATTGGCAGTGACGTCAGCCTGCTCAAGAATCGCAGTGATTTCCGGTAAGCAGCTATTGATAATAGAATTGGACGTCATAACTGCTTTGTCACCATTCAATCTTAACCTTGTACCATTGGGTCTATGTGGTTCAATATTATCTATAATCCCAGGTGTAAGTACAGGTTTTTTATTCCACCAAACAAACTCTACAACAATACAGTTATGGTCGCTAAGCACAATATCCACGACCTTAGGTGCCAAACTCCATGGGACAAGACTTGACGATATACTAATAAAATCAATGACAGTATTTGCCCCCCTCCCCGTAAATGTCGGGATACTTTCTCCTTGATCATTCTTTTCGGTAACCAATATTTCCATATCAAGGGCCGCTAAGAGATGGTTCAAAGAATCCGAATACTTATTATGAGGAAAATGAACATCCACATCCCCAAAGTGGTTGGTAATCCCACACAAACAATGATTAGAGAGGGGACAAACTGCAGTATTAAAATCCCCCACCAAAATAAATTCAAAAACAACATTAGAGCCCTCGATAATATCATCTAGTGCACTTCTCAGTGCATCTACCACCAAGTGCCTAGTGCTGTCAAATATATTATTATAAAAATTGATTAGGAGAATGTTTCTCCCATCCTTCTCACTTAGCCATAAAATCTGAGAATGGGCCCCCACTAGAACATGCTTTTTAACCAAAATGGCGATTTTGATAGAAATCATAACCAGAAGCCCTCCCTTAGCTCTACCTGAGATGGATGCAATAGCAGGTAACTGATAGGAAACAAAGCCATTGTATCCCGAAAATCTTTTACACCATGTTTCTTGGAAACAACAAATGTCAAAAAGATTAATAAACTCTGACCACCCCAGGCTATCTTCTTTAGATGCTGGGCAAGCAACATTCCAGCTGACAAGAAGCTGCTCATAGGCCCAGAGGATGTTTCAGTGCCTTCAACCTGGGAAAATATGCTTAGACTCAAACTGTGATTGTCAGTTGCAGGAACCGCTCCTTTAGCCCCCTCAACATTACCTGCAACTCCAATTAACGGGCAAAAGTCAGGAGGGATACTAACATTACCTAGCGGCCCGGAGGTAATTCCTTCGGACACTACACCACAGATTACTGCTCCATCTTCACAGTGCGCCTCAACAGAAACCAGTCAATCGTTACAATCCAAACCGCTCAAGCATTGAAACCGATTGGATGTAACCACCTCAAACCCGCTGGGCACATTATGGGCACTGCCACTACCCCTTTTCAAAACATTAGATGGTTTATTAATTACATGTTGATAGAAAAACTCCAACGGTCTGAGTGAAATTCCCTGATCGTTCAAGGGTCGAGATGTGGCTCTGAGCAGAGTAGTAGTAGCTAGTTGGGGATTGTTAAAATTGACAATCACACAATCGCCATTAGTACTTTTGGAAGAATTCCCTATCCAGTTAGCTCTGGTAGTGGTTAAAATTTGATCAGAAAGTGCATGTTTCAGTCTGCATGTCAGAATTTTTTTATGAAATAGAAGAGGATTTGAGAAGTCAAAATATGCCGTAATTTTTCTTTCTGCAGCACTAATCATAATTTCTATGGCAAAATGAACCCCCTCATTTTGTTCCTTTGTAAATTAAATGTTTTAAGATTTACTACATTATTCCAACCAATATGGCTTCAGGTGTGCCATACGTTTGTCATAAGTAGGACTGTTAGCGCTCTAGTTGTTCTTTAGAACACTCTGGGAAGCTGCAGTAGAACACAAATGAATCAACTGACAGTCTCTGCCCTTGCTGGATGTACATGTTTTACTGAGAATGTCATACTTCATTCTCACATGACTGAGAAAGATAATGTGAATTTACAGAAAATATGCTCTCAGTTTAGCTTTTAGATCACCTTCCAAACCTCTGTGGGAAAAGCATGAGAAAATAGTTTTCTCTCAAACATGATTCATGATATTACAGCAGAAGGCTTTTTCACATGGTAAAATCACCTTAGAAAACACCACAATTCCTAAAATGAGTATGGTACCATCAACAAATGATTTATAATGTAACTAAAGTCTTAAAACCTTCTATTAACTGCAATGCTTTTTAATGAGGTGCTATCATATGTATTGGTCCCAAGATGGCTGCCAACACTTCTTGGATGAAGTGCTGACAGCCAATCAGATCTCACGATGAGATGTGTGGTTAGGCTCCGCCCAGATATATATGTGATTTTACTTTTGATTTTCTCAGGAACTACTGAACGGATTTACACCATTTAAGCAAAAAGCACGAGTCTGAACTGAGGACTACCTCTTTGCCAAATTTGGTGTAATTCCGTTCGGCACTTCGGGCTGTAGCTGTGTCAACAGGTCCTATAGGAAAATGCATGGGAAAAAAACGCGTTTTGGGACGCCCCTTTTTTCTCGGCCCCCGCTTGATGAATCACTGTGAAATTTTCAGGATAGGAGCGGACTGGAGCTGGCCAAAAGTTTGGAAACTTTTGCGAAGATTTTTCAATCGACGCCAACGTTATTCCAAATAGAATGTTGCGGATTTCCTATGGAAAATAGGTCCTAACTATAGCTACCTACTGGCGACTGCCAGTAGGTAATATATTACCTACTGACATAGTTAGGACCTAGTTACTATAGGAAAATGGCAACATTCTATTCGCAATAACTTTGGCGCCGATTGATGAATCTTCGTGAAATTTTCATAACTAATTATTTGGGGGTGATTCGTCAAAGGGGGGGCGAGAAAAAAGGGGGGTCCCAAAACATGTTTTTTCAGTGCTAATTTCCATAGGAAACTTTAGACAAGGCTACAGGTCGAACAGAATTACCCCTAATTTAGCAGGGAGAAGGGTCTTGGTCTAGAAAGCACGCTTTGTGTATTTGGTGTAAATCCGTTCAGTAGTTTTTGAGAAATATAAACATTTACAGATATCGATATTTGGGAATTCTGCCATCTAATTGGCTGAGGCGTTACGAGCACGAGCTTGCTGCTGATTGGCTGCGAGTGCTGCAAGCGTTTGCAACTAGGAAGTGTTGGCCGCCAGTTTTTGATTCCGTTGAAGCGAGTAAGGGGGACAAAGGGCATAAAATGTTGGAAAGAGGAGGGTAGGAGCACTGTAACCTCTGTGGGGTGTTTAGGGTGTGCTATAGGGGGGTGCAAAGTGAACTAATCATACCTACCAGTGTTAAAGTTCTAGACTACGAAAATTAAGTGAGGTATAGCAAAGAGTGTGATGCTGCTAAGGTGAGGCGGTGCAGGACTCGGGAATTAGAGCGTGAGTCTAAATTGTGTGTCTTATGCTGTGAAGTCATGTGCCATGGCTGCTGCAGTACAGCTGTGGAAGTAGTGTCAGCATCTGTTTATAACTACTAGGACGAACTACTGACCCGTACTGGTCTGAAAGTTCTGGGGTACGGAAAATATGTGAGGTACTGTGTAGAGTCTCATGCTGCTAAACTGAGCTGCTGCCGGACTCGGGATGAAAGCGTAAGCCCAAACTGTGTGTCATATGCTGTGAAGTCATGTGCTCTGGCCGCTGTGCCACATCTGTGCAAGTAGCGTCAGCATGTAGTTATAGCTACTTGGAGGAACTTTTGTTTCAAACATTGTAACTTGTGTATGGTGCTTAGGGGGTGTTATATAGGGAGTGTGAAGGTAAATGTGTGTGTATGAAATGAATTTGGTATTTGGAGAGTGGAACGTGCACGTGCCGTTGAATGATCGATAAAATGTTGCAAAAGTATATCGTTAGGTTAAAAGAAAATTATGAACTTTTAACCTGCAAGTGTCGTAGAAGGTTCCAGAAAGTGTGGTGATAAAATAGGTTGAACTTGTGACCTGTATGTGGCGCGGAATAATAAGTAGGCCTGGGCGGTAAATTCCGCGGAGATCGTGAAATTGGCCAAAATTCTGTGTTCCGCCACTTCGCGGAATTTTTTGCTTGTTTTGTTCGCGTACTCAAAATGCGTGTTCGCAAGATATTTCCCCCCGAGCATGCAAACAGCGATCGTGAACAGGAAAATAGCATCGCGAACAAGCAATTTCGTGTGTTCGCGGAATTTCTGTGTGTTCGCGGGGATTTTTTACTGTTTCGCGGAGCTTTGCGTAGCGCGACTACGCAAATTCCGCCCACCCCTAATAATAAGTAGCTTTTCGGAAGGAAAATTCTAAATTAGCCAATGAAGGTAAGTTTTGGAATGTCATTGAAGGAATTAAGTATTTTGATTTGATCTTTACATGTATTTATGTGTGGAGCAACAGAGAAATTGTGCCATTCCTGGTTTCATTCTTGATGAAGTCGGAGCTTTACATGTACTATGTGAGAAAGAGAGAATTGTATGGGTGTGTCATTTGAAATCTGGATAACGACTACAATGGTGTGTTAGAAATGAACAAGGTGTGTTATGTGTTTTATAGTATTGATTAAGTATTTGAAGTGATGTTTTTAATTTTGAAAGTATTTTTTATTTCAAAGTAATATAGTGTTAGTAAAGTGTGGTGTTTGATATTGGTTATGAAATATGCATATAATTTGAGCTGTTGTTATATAAGTATTCTATATATGTTTAGGAATTTTTCACAGAGAAGAAGTGTAGTTTGTCATGTTTATAGGACTGTATTATTTTGAAAATGAGGTACAGCGTTAATTTGAGTTTGTACTTTATTTGGGGAGATAAAGAAAATGTCTCACGTTTGCAACTGATACCTTTTGTGGAAATAGTGGGGTGGGGGTGGTGATAGGAGACGTATGTGTTATATAAGTTAAAAGCGATAAAACAAAATGCAGAAATGTTATGTGGGCAGGTTGTGGTCTTATTTCTGACACTGAGAGGTAGGTTTGAATGTAAGTCAGGGTAGGTTGTTGTACAGTGGGGCCGTGTACAGTGTTGGGAGATTACATGGAGAGGAGATGGCGATATGAAAAGTGATACAATCCTTTTATATGTACGCATAGTTTGAATCATGTGATCCGAAGTTGAGATAAATATGAATATGGTTTCTGGTTTGCATTTGGGCATAGTGAATAGTTTTTGTAGTTTCTGACTAGTGAATAATAAAAAGGTAGATATACTACAATACATGGTAGTAAACGTATTAATTATTGTCTGTTCTTATGGAATAGAAGTAGTTGGGGAGTGCTTCTTTAGAAGAGATGTTTTATAAATGTGTGAGAGATAAAAAAAAATGTAAATGTACGGTATATTTTCTGTATGAGTTTGTTGACATTAGAGAACTACATGTGATTATAAATGATACTATTTGTCAGGCTGTGTCGCTGTGGCGGATATATGTAGGTGTTGAAGTGGTTCGTGTTTTACTGATGGTCAGCTTTACTATCCCTTTTGAGACACTCGTCAATTTATTCATTCCATTTAATATCTTTAATATAAATACAGTAAAGGGACTGTATATGAAAAGTTTGGGAATTAGAACTTTGTTTACTCTCCCCATGCCCTGCTATACACTCTGCAGAGTGTTTAAACGACTTTCATAACATATAGATGTCTAGCTAGTAAAGGTGGTGTAGTTTGACTGGGCCCATTTAAAAACCGTGCTACTTTTTGCTGATAAGTGTTCCGGCAGACACCTGTTAAAATTAACGTTGTATATGGGTATAGTGGCACTACTGGGAATGGTGGGGGTTTCTGTTTGATTTTGTACTATTAAGCAAGGGCGGGGGTGGGTGTGGGAGAGGTGGTTATGTTGCTGATTGAAACACTGAATATAGTAACGTGCAGATGTCAAGCTACTAAAGGTGATCTAGTACCACTGGGTGCACTTATAAGCTCCATATGGCATGGGATATGTTTTAAATTTGCATGTTTTAATACGTTTTGCTGGTGAGCGTTTCGGGAGACATCTGTTGAAATTAAGCTTCTGTTTGGCTATAGTGGCATTTATACGTTTGCTGGGGCTCTTTCTTTTATTGCGTAAAGTTAAGCAAGGGCGGGTGTTGAGGTGATGTAGTGCTACTGTGACTATTTATAAACCGTCTTATGGTATGGTGTATGTTTGAGTTGCGAATTTGTAAGTTTTAATAGCTTTTGCTGATGAGCGTTCCGGCAGACACCTCTTGACATTAAGTCTATCTATGGCTATTGTGGCGATAACGGGAGTGCAGGGGCTCGTTGTTTGATTTCGCAAGGTTAAGCATGGGTATGGGTGGGGGTGGGGGATGTGCGTATGTTGCTGATTATAAGACGGACATTTGTAACGTGGGCATGTGTAGTTAGTAAAGGTAATGTAGTTTGAGTGGGCCTATTTATTAACCGTGCTATGGTATTGTTTATATTTTTCCCGCAAATTTGCATGTTTGAATACTTTTTGTTGATAAGTGTTCGGGCACACACCTGTTAAAATTAAGCCTGTGTATGGTTATAGTGGCGCTACTAGGAATGGTGGGGGTTTCTGTTTGATTTCGTACGGTTAAGGAAGGGCGGGGGTGGGTGTGGGGAGGTGGGTATGTTTCTGATTTTAAAACACAGAATTTAGTAACGTGCAGATGTTGAGCTACTGAAGGTGATGTAGTACCACTGGGAGCACTTGTAAAGTGCCCTATGGCATGGTATATGTTTTACCCGCAAATTTTTATGTTTTAATATGCTTTGCTCATGAGCGTTCCGGTAGACGGTTGTTGAAATTAAGTTCTTGTATTGGTATAGTGTGTTTACTAGGTTTGTTGTGGCTCTTTCTTTAATTTCGTGAAGTTAAGAAGGATCGGGAAGAGAGTGGTGCCATTTATGAATCGCTTTATGGCGACCCTTGACCCTGTCACCAGGCAGGTCGCTCCCCTCACCGCCACGCAGCCCCCTGTGTGTCTGTGACCCTGCTGCTCCTGCACCCGTGTCAGCTGCCTGCTGCTGCCCGGTCACCCCCGCTGGCTGACTGCTCCTCTGTGGTTCCTGCTTCTCTTCTGTACCCCCTTTTCTTGCTCCCAGCTCCCAGCCTTGTTCCCCTTGTGCCCCCTCTCTCCCCTTCTCTTCTGAATCCCCCCCTTCCCCCGTGTCCCTCGCCGGTTTCTCCCGCCGTTTTTCCAGTTTTTTCCCACCGCTGACCACTGCGGCCCCACCCCCTCCTCTCCCATTGGCCTCCCCGCTCCCACCTCCCAGCTACTCCTCCCTGCCTCTCCCCCTTATATGGAGGCCGCGCAGCGGTGGTGAGAGCGACCCTTGACCCTGTCACCAGGCAGGTCGCTCCCCTCACCGCCACGCAGCCCCCTGTGTGTCTGTGACCCTGCTGCTCCTGCACCCGTGTCAGCTGCCTGCTGCTGCCAGGTCACCCCCGCTGGCTGACTGCTCCTCTGTGGTTCCTGCCTCTCTGCTGTACCCCTAACCCTTCTCTTCTGTACCCCCTTTTCTTGCTCCCAGCTCCCAGCCTTGTTCCCCTTGTTCCCCCTCTCTCCCCTTCTCTTCTGTATCCCCTCCTCCCCCCGTGTCCCTCGCCAGTTTCTCCCGCCGTTTTTCCCGTTTTTTCCCGCCGCTGACCACTGCGGCCCCGCCCCCTCCTCTCCCATTGGCCTCCCCGCTCCCACCTCCCAGCTACTCCTCCCTCCCTCCCCCCTTATATGAAGGCCGCGCAGCGGGCGCGCAGCGGGCGCTCCGCCGGTGTGCCAACGCCAGCGCACCCGACTCACCTACGACACCACAACCCTCCACGCACTCAATGCCGGCAGAAACACCGCCTGCTACCGAGCCACCCCGAAACGCACCCACGGACCCTTCACCTGCCAAACCTGCTGCTTCACCTGCCTCCGAACCCGCACCGCACCAGCCAAACCGAACCCCAGCAACAACCATCTGATGTGCATCCTGCTCAACACCCGCTCCGTCCACAGGCATGCCATCGAACTCTGGAACCTCCTCGACTCGACAGCACTAGACATCGCCTTCCTGATGGAAACCTGGATGAACGCCTCCTCAGCACCCGACGTCGCCATCGCCATCCCAGACGGCTACAAGATCACCAGGAGGGACTGCATCAACCAGACGGGAGGTGGTATCGCCATCATCCACAAGAACACCATCCGCATCACGACCAACTCGGATGACCCCTTCACCTCTGCCGCACCTTAACTTCCAGATACACATCGACCCCAAGACCATGCTCAGAGGCACCCTCATCTACAGACCACCGGGACCATGCACACGATTCAGCGAAGACATCACATACTTCGTCAGCCCGCACGCCATCAACTCCACCGACTACATCCTCCTGGGGGACCTCAACTTCCACCTGGAGAACAGCAAGGACCACAACACCGCCACCCTGCTGGACAACCTTGCCAACCTCGGACTCAAGCAACTGGTTACCACCCCCACCCACTACGCCGGCCACACGCTCGACCCAATCTTCTCATGCAGCAAGTACGTCGCCTTCAGCCACTCCACCAAACTCCAGTGGACCGACCACAGCTGCGTCCACTTCAGCTTCAGAAGGACTACGACCCACCACCGCACACAACAGGCCCCTCGCAGGAGCTGGAACAGGATCACCGACGAGCAGCTCACCGCCTCCCTCAGCCAGAACCCCCCGCCAGCTCAACGGACCCCAACGAAGCCGCCAACTACCTTACACAGTGGATCACCAACTGCGCTGACGTCCTCGCACCACTGAAGAACCCTCCCAGCAGACACGGCAGCAAGAAAGCATCTTGGTTCACCGACGAACTCATCACCTCCAAGACGAACTGCCGCTCCCTGGAGGCTACCTGGCGCACCAACCAGACCACAGACAACATGATTGCCCTCAAGCACACCACCCGCAAACACCACCAACTGATCCGCGCCACGAAGAAGATAGCCTTCAAGGAACGTCTGGACAACAACACCCACAACAGCAAGGAACTCTTCAACATCGTCAGAGAGCTCTCCAACCTCGACGCCGGAAACAACGACATCACTCCCTCGCAAGACCTCTGCAACTCACTCGCCGCCTTCTTCCACGACAAGATCACCGACATGCACAGCAGCTTCGGCCCTCCAACCACAAACCCCACCACCGAACCAACGCCCCCCACCTCCACCCTCCGCACCTGGACCCCAGTCAGCACCGAAGACACAACCCGGACGATGAACACTATCCACTCCGGATCCCCCACGGACCCCTGCCCACACCACATTTTCAACAAGGCCAACGGCATCATCGCACCCCACCTTCGCGACATCATCAACGCCTCCTTCGACACCACCACCTACCCGGAGTGCTGGAAACACACCGAGATCAGCGCCCTGCTGAAGAAACCTTCAGCAGACCCCACCGACCTCAAGAACTTACGCCCCATCTCGCTCCTCCCGTTCCCTGCCAAAGTCATCGAGAAGACCGTCAACAAACAGCTAGCCGACTTCCTCGAGACGAACGGATCCCTCGACCACTCGCAGTCCGGCTTCCGAGCCAACCACAGCATGGAGACCGCCCTCATCGCGGCCACAGACGACATCAGAGCCCTACTGGACAACGGGGAAACAGCGGCCCTCATCCTCTTGGACCTCTCCGCAGCATTCGACACTGTCTGCCACCGCACCCTAGTGCAACGCCTGAACAACACTGGAATCCAGGAGAAGGCCTTGAAGTGGATCATCTCATTCCTCGCCAGAAGAACCCAAAGAGTCCGCCTCCCCCCGTTCCAGTCAGCGGCCACCGAGGTCATCTGCGGCGTTCCACAGGGATCATCGCTCAGCCCCACCCTCTTCAATGTTTACATGCGCCCCCTCGCAACCATCGCACGCCAACACAACCTCAAGATCATCACCTACGCCGACGACACCCAGCTGATCCTCTCCCTCACCAATGACCCGGCCACCGCCAGAGCCAGCCTACACGAAGGGATGAAAGACATCGCCGAATGGATGAATAACAGCCGCCTGAAACTGAACTCTGACAAGACGGAGGTCCTCATCCTGGGATCATCACCCTCAGCCTGGGACGACTCCTGGTGGCCCCCTGCCCTGGGCACCACCCCCAAGCCAACGGACCACGCACGCAACCTGGGCTTCATCCTGGACTCCTCCCTGTCGATGACCAGACAAGTCAACGCCGTCTCATCTTCATGCTTCAACACCTTGCGCATGCTTCGAAAGATCTTCCGGTGGATCCCCACCGAGACTAGGAAGACGGTCACCCAGGCACTCGTCACCAGCCGGCTGGACTACGGAAACACCCTCTACGCCGGCACCACCGCCAAACTCCAGAGGAAACTCCAACGAATCCAGAACGCCTCAGCACGACTCGTCCTGGACATCCCCCTGCACAGCCACATCTCCGGACGGACACCTGAGAGACCTGCACTGGCTCCCTGTCAGCAAGAGGATCATGTTCAGACTCCTCACCCACGCACACAAGGCTCTCCATGACCTGGGCCCCAAGCTCATCAACACCCACCTGACCTTCCACACGCCCACCCGCCGGCTCCGCTCCGCCAGCCTCGCCCTCGCCGCCGTTCCACCCATCCGCAGAACCACCGCCGGAGGAAGATCCTTCTCCTACCTTGGTGCCAAGACATGGAACTCCCTCCCCATCCACCTCCGGACAACCCAGGACCACCTCGCCTTCAGGAAGCAACTCAAGACCTGGCTGTTCGAGCAGTTACGTCCCCCCCCCCCAGCGCCTTGAGACCCTACGGGTGAGTAGTGCGCTATACAAATTCCATGATTGATTGATTGATGGTATATGTTTTTCTGGCAAATTCCCATGTTTTAATACGTTTTGGTGATGAGTGTTCCAGCAGACAGGTACAGAAATTGCACAACATTTCAGTGGATACGGCATCTTCGTGCTAATAGACACTCTTGTACTGTGGTAGAAGGCTGATAGTGTTGATGGAAAATTATGAAACTTGGTGCCATTGTAGATTTTAATGGAAGGTTACACTGTTTGTTTGTTACTATGGTGTAGTTAGGGTTTTAAGTGGGAGAAAAAAAGTGGGGGTGCTCTAAAAGGGGGGCAAAGCTCTTAAAGGGGTGTGGGCTATACAAGTTGGGGCGTGGCCTAAATCAAGATAAGTATCATTGTGTGATTTAGAAAATACTCTCCAATTATCGTAGGTTCGGAAAAAATATTGTTTAAAGGATTTCCCTTTCTTCTACAACGTGGGTAACCTAGCGTAATGTCTCCAGTTCTCAGTAGTGAGCAAAATAAGCATGCGTACATCGATGTGCATGCTGTCACTGCAGTGTAGAAAAAAAAAATTGACTATCTTTGAGAGGGCCGAAAATAGAGCCTAGTAGAGAGTCGCTTGGAGGCTGCCTGAATATACGTGCCGGTCCCCAGACTCGGCCCAATTTAAGCACAGTATCCATGCATCCTAAGCACTGCGCCATTCAACCATCTTTTAATTGATGGATATATTCCTACTTATATATATACATAAATCTGTTTGTCCTCTTATCTTAAGCATCTATGAGTGCACTAGCCTACAGTAAGCACTGTGCCATTCATGCAGCGATATGCCTATATATGCATAGATATATCTGTCCCAGAATCAATCCTAAGCCCACCCATCTATCGTAAGTACTGGTCTTTGCATTTATTCATCCTTCCATCCATCCATACATTGATACATTGATCTGTGTATCTATCTATTGATGCATCTAGCCATGCATCGACTCGCCAGTCAGTCAAAGTACTTTATTCGGTTATTTAAAACCATAAAAGCATGCTATACATGGAGTTAAAAAATTATTAAAAATTTAGCAGCACGAGTTTTTACACAAAACATAACGTAGGATAATCACAGATCTACAATCCAAGATATGATACATTAAAAAAACCCTAGAGCATAAACACCGGTTGATTTAAATTGTAACATAGAATCAATCTCATTTCTTATCCCCCCAATTCATAATCTACACAATTAAAATCATTTTTTTCTTCTTAATCCTAATTGCTGCGGTGAGAAAACTTGCTATACTAAAAATCTCTGCAACATTAGACAGCAACTGTAAATACATAAGTGCCGGTCTGACTTGTAAAAACCTCGGCATCGACTTGCCATTTATTCAACTATACGTTCCTATTTCCGTGCATCGTCCGCCCCGATCTTAAATACAACGTATTATACTCATCCAGCTACCCTCTTAAGGCGTTGAAAAGGCTTGCGAAAAGTATTGACAGGCAGATTTTTTAATAAAGAACAACAAAGCTTTGAGTTACTCTTTGTGGAGCATACTTCAACACCCTTCTCTGGTGGTGTTTTAAACAAAGGTACATCTAGCGAAAGAAATGTAAAGGAGCTTTTAAGTGTAATACGTTAATTTAGAAACATAACGTTTTGTCAAGTTGTTTATAGGTACACTGTTTTAAAGTGGCCATGACTGACAGATACTGAATACATGTGTAAGGTGAGAGCAGGTTTGTGCTGGAGTTCCCTTGTTGTGGTCATTTGCAGAGGCGCAACCAGAGGGAAATTTCGGGTGAGCCTAATTCTTTCAGCAATAGGCAGAGTGGGCATGCAGGGGTTGTAAAAAGGGATGAAAAAGAACAGTGTCTCCTTTACAAAAAAATTATGTTTTGAAGACCGGTGAAGTACTCGGGTGCGGCTCTGTGTGTGCGCCTGGGAAGCTGTGTCAGAGAATCCGGGGCAATGGGCGATGCGCGCCTGTTGGTCTGTCTGCTAATCACCCCACGATGATGTTGCTGGTGCGTTGCAAAAAGAGAAGGGAAATACTGAGAGAAAATGGCTCTCTTTAAAGGATTTCCCTTCTCCTACAATGCGAGTCACTTGGCATGATGTCTGCACTTCTAAGTAGTGAGCAATGTGCATGCTCTCACAGAGTAACTGCAGTGCAATAAAGAAAAAGAAATGGATTACGTTTGTGAGTTCGGAAAATAGAGCCCTATAAAGACCCGTTTCGAAGCTCCCAAAAATAAAGTGCTGGTGGTCACATCCCCACAGACACCCCCTCCAGTTAAAGCCCTGGGTGCAGTGTTATATTTGGGAAGTAGTTGATAAAATTGTTAGGTAATAATGGAAATTTTTATGTGTGCTGTTTGGTTGATAATATCATTCTAAGTACATAGATTAAAATTAAAAAAATACTATTTATAAAGTTGTGTGCGGTGGGTTGCAGAGAAAGTGGTGTGGGGTGGTGGGGTGTGGCGGAGAGGGGAAAAGTATGAGGTTGTGCAGTTATATATAAATTGTAAAGGAGTTTGTAAATAATTAAATAAATACTTGCTGTATGTTCTATGGCACTACTTGTCATCCTAGTGATCATCTGTCATGCTCCATCACGTTGCAGCACTGGGTCTGGAAGTTGTTAGTGAAAGTTTTGCAATTGTATGTTATTGTTTTAACATAGTGAAAAAATTGGAAAAATAATTGAATCTATTTTTGTTTTTCAGAAAATTATTTCGTTTGGATTGAAATTTGGAAATGCCTAGAAGAAGTGAAAAAAAGAAAAGAGAAGAAAAATATATATTTTGACGAAAAGGAAAGATCTTGAAGTAGAAAAAAATGCGAGTAATAGAGAAACTGTTAGTTTGAGTAAAAGCAAAAGACAATTTTTGAGAAAACTATTACGAACATTTAATGAGAAAAACAAAGCAAAAAGAAGAATTTTTCAAGTAAGGTGAAGCAGAGTTCAATGTCAAATACGGGGAAAAGGAAAGATGTCAAAGAAATAGTATCTGGTACTCGGAGTCAAAAACAATTTCAAGAAATTAGTCAGAGACTTTCTCGATCTAGAGTGATTCAGAATTTATTGAAAACATGCTGCAAATATAAAAGAAGAATGTTCCAATTCAAAGAGTATTGATAGTATAGTGGATACTGCTTTCAATTTGAAACAGAAGTTGTTCATTTTGATTTTAAAGAGATTGAAAGTATTGGATACAATAATTATAGTATTGAAAGATAAAAGTAGAAAAAAAAGACTTGTGAACAGAACCAACTTTTGTAAAATCGTTAGTGGACCTTGGAGACATACTTCTAGTACTGAGCCTTTTTTTAATGAGGAAAGTTACTTCCAGGAAAATAGTTTATCATTTGCAGTTGATACTGGAGGTCGTTGCTTCGAAGTTTAGGATGGTGTTCCTCTTCTAAAGAAGGAAATGGTTGGTAAAAGTGCAGAAGAGTTAATAGCTGAAGAAGTGCAAGGGAAACGTCCACAAGCTCCTGTGTATAAGTGGAGTTGTAGTAGCATTTGTAGTATTCAACAGGAATCTATTGATATAATGAGAAATTTGCTACGAGAATATACTCAGAAAAATATAAAACTGAAGATTAAGGGCCATACGTAGGTAGCTAAATACCAGTCGGTAACGGCCGAAATTCGGTAAATATCCCGTTACCGACCGGTATTTAGTCAATTGAGATGTAGGAGGCCAAAAAGAATTTTTCGGTAAATATGAATCGGTAAATACCGATTCATAATGACCTAATTCAAAATTACTGATTCATATTTACCGAATACATATTTTCCGAATCGGTAAATATGAAGTGGTAAAAAGAGAAAAGAGATGTAGGTAAATTCGGTATTTAAGAAATCCATGAAATTCAGTAATTTAGAGTCGGTAATTAACACAGATTGAAAGCAGGTGGTAAGCATCAACAGTGCATATAAGCAATCCCAAAATGCAACAGCGTGGACACCATGGCCGCTCTGTATGTGATTGCAAGGTGCCTACGTCTACAGGCAGCAGGTCTGAGGATTTGGAGACGTGAGGAACGCATTTACAGACAGCGCATCACACTCTTTCAACAGACTGAGGCTGAGATACATGAAAGGTACAGGCTACACCCACAAACCATCATGGACCTGATAAGGGACCTGCACCCACTCCTGGACCAGCCAACAAGAAGGGCGCATGCCATACCACCACATGTGCAGGTGCTCTGCAGCCTACATCTACTTACATCTGGCAGTTACCAGGGGGTGATAGCTGCGGTGGGCGGTGTATCCCAGAGTTGCCTGTCCCGTCTCTTCAAGAAGTTCCTGGATGCCATGATGCAGAGACTGCACCACTATATCAGCTTCCCAAACACACAGGCTGAACTGCAGAAGACCAAGACAGACTTTTACCACATGGCACAGTTCCCGCATGTCATAGGCTGTATTGATGGCACACACATTCCAATCTGCCCACCAGCAGCCACTGAGCACATCTACAGGAAAAGAAAGTCCACCCACTCCATCAATGTGCAGGTAATCTGCGATGCAGGGAACATCATCAATGATATCGTAGCGAAGTTTCCTGGGAGCACCCACGACTCCTTCATCTTCCAGAACAGTGGGATCTACACACGACTGCTTGCCGGAGAATTTGGAGAAGGATACCTGCTAGGTAAGTAACAGTGACGTTCCCTAATACTAAGTGCAACTTATAGTGTATTGAGGCATGTGACTAATGGTTCCCTCTTACTCACCTAGGCGACAGTGCATATGCCGTGCGGTCATTCATCCTCACTCCCTACCTACACCCATCAACCCTGAGTGAGAGACGATATAATGTGGCACACAAATCTACACGCAATGTGGTGGAGCGCACGTTTGGACTATTGAAAAGCAGGTTCCGCTGCCTCCATAAAAGCGGAGGTGCACGCCAGTACACACCCATCATCTGTTGCAAGATCATTGCCACTTGTGCAATGCTGCACAACCTTGCCACGAAGAGAGGTACAGAGGTCGAAATGACATATTTAGAGGACAATGATGATGATTCTGCACAGCCAGAGGCCAACGCAGCAGGAGTGGCAACAGCAACAGATGGGAGAGGGAGACGGGCAGAGATCACATGCAACTATTTCTGAGTGAGTAAGGGAACACAGCCAGTAGTTGGATGCCATGACGTAGTTTAATCATGCGGCACTACGCCACAACACAAAGGAAAACCTGTCCCATCAACATTGTGTAATAAACATTTGTGAGTCAAGGGTTACTTCACCCAATAGTGTCATGGTATTTCGTGACACATTAGTGTTTGCGCCCACACACTCCAGTGCGGGATGGCATTGAGTGAGCGTCCTCACTGGCTGTGGGACCAGTGGCAGCACCTTGCCGCCTGGTGCTCCTCCATGTGTCTGGGACAGGGGGGGTTATGCTGCTCCTGCTGGTCGTATCTTCGCTGTCCCCAGCATCCACAGCGCCAGTTGTGGCAGACTGGCTGGTGAGCAGCACTTCGAGTGCACTGGTGACCCTCACCATCCCCCTTGACACGTCTGTGCTGCAGTGCGCAAGGCCCTCCTGCATTGCCACCGAGCGCCTGCAGAGCAGCGAAGTGGCAGTTGCCAGCCGGTTCACTGCCCTTGTGTTCTGGTCTTTCCTCTGATGTCCCCGGCGCCGTGCTGCCCTGTCCTCATCAAACTTCGAGCACAGCAGCATGACGGACTGGGACATGTCCCGCATGCCCGCAGCCATCTCAACCATACCCTCTGCCATGGCGCTGATGCCCCTGTCAATGTTAACAAATGTGTCATTGAGGCCACGCATTTGGCACTGTACGGACATCATTGCCCTTGCCTGTATGCGTTGAATTTTCACCATGGTGGCCTCAAGCGCTGAGGAGACTCCATGGCCCTCCCCTTGGGGAGGTGGACTTTGCAGCCGAGCCCTGCGGCACCGTCTGCCACCTGTGTGTGCTCCCTCAGAGGCGGAGGGCACACTGGCATGGGTAACATCCAGTGGCACAGTGGTCGTTTCCGCCCCCCTCGAGTCTTCAGATGATGACTCTGATACATACAACCTGGCAGCAGCATGCCTCCTCGACCTGTGCACTGCAGGTGGTGATGATGGTGGTGACTCCAGCAGGAGTGGCGATGCTGGCTGGGGTGGCGATGCTGGCTGGGGTGGCGATGCTGGCTGTGGTGGTGAGGCTGCCTGAGTTGCCGTTCCCTGGCCTGAACTGGTGGTGGCCTTCTCCGTGCTGTCCTTGTGGGGCGCCCTCTCTCCCTTGTCATGTGCAGTTCTGTGCGCAGTAGTGCCTGTGGACAGAAATGCAACATCAGCTAAGTGTACCTGAAGCATAGAATTGCTGGCATCACAATACATTTCTGAAACAGTATCTCATTGTCCTCTGCCTGCTTCTCGCTACTGTGTGTAACATGCCTTGTTAATCTGTGCTATTCGTATCATGTTTGGGGTTTCAGGGACTACATCTCCCATGATGCATTGCTAGTATGCACTAACACCTGTACTGGAGTGGGATTCTCATTGCCCATTTGGGGAGTTGGGATAGGGGTAGGGGGGGCCACATTGCTGTGCAAGCGTCTTACCTTGTTTGGTGGCAGCTCTGCCGGAGCTGTCAGCATCCCCAATCCCCACGATGCTCTCTGGCTCAATTGTGGTCTCCACAAGCTGCTCCAGTTCTGTCAAGGCTGGTGCCCTGTTGCGTCCACCTCCTGTCCGGCTGGCCTCTTTTTTCAATTCTGCCATCTTCCTCTTCGTGATGATACGGATGTCGTACCACCGCTTCTTGAGGACATCAATGTCCCGGGGGGTCACTCCCATGGAATTCACCTGCGCCTGGATCCCCAGACAGATTTTCCGTTTCTCTGATTCAGGCACTTGCAGTGACTGTTTCCCAAATAGCTTCTGGTGCTGCTTTACCACCTCCTCCACCAGTACCTGCAGTTCCTTTTGGCTGAATTTCAGCTTTCTCTTCCTCTCCCCTCCATCCCTCTCTGTGTCCTGGCTGGACATTGTTGCAGTTTCCTGTGCTGAATCAGGCAGTTGCTCTGTTCCTCTCCTCTGCACTCCCAGCCTCTCCAGGGTCTGTTGATTGTGTGCACCTGCCTGGGTGTGGCCACTTCCTGGTTGGGTGGGGTTTAGTTTGCACAGGATTGGCTGATTCATCAAGTCATGTGGATTTGAATTTCCGATTCGGTAAATACCGATTCGGTATTTACCGAATTGGTAAATACCACTTCGGTATTTACCGAATCGGTAAATTCCGATTCATGATTACCGAATATTACCGAATCGGTAATGATTACCGAATGTTTACCTACATATAACTTACCGATTCATAAATACCGATTCGGTAAAATTCGGTATTTATGAATCGGTAAATAAAATTTACCTACATATGGCCCTAAGTCATTACAAGGACTAGATCCATGTAATGTAAGAAATTATACTGAGAAGTATGGGCATTCTCTGGCTTGTCTTTCAAGAAAAGTTTGTAAAAGTGTTTTTCATCATTTGAGGATGTTAGCAGTAGACCATTCAGAAATGCAGAACTTTGTAAAAAAACTGTACTATGTAAAAAGTCCTGCATTAAGTTTAAGTGAACTGAATGGAAGTCTTTTATATGGTTTTCTATCAGATGTTCCAAAAATGTGTGATGATATTGAAATGCGATATTTTGGTTTAGAAGAGCAGTTCATAGAAAGTGAAAGTTTGACAATTACAGATGTTTAATGTAGTGTGCTCTGAAATACTAAACTATGTTTGTGTTTGTTGTCAACATACTCATTATAAAAGTCAAAGTAGGAATGTTGATTTGTATTTGAAAAGTGAAAAGGAGAACAATGGTAAGTGGGAAGAATTTGCAACGTACTTGTTTGTTGAAGGTCGATTTGAGTTAGGTAGTGATCAGCGTATATGTAAATATAGTTACAACAAATTAGAAGAGAACAAAATGCCTGCAAGAGCAGTGCATAATAAGTTGGAGTTAGTAGCTATTCTGCAGGAGCTGGCCAAATTGAATACATATGAGTCAGTTCTAATTCAATCTGTTCATCCTTTTCAAACTATAATTCGGATGGAGCCTAAAACAGGTAAACTGCCACCAACAGACTTGCAAAGAGGGCTGAAAGGAAGAGTGGTGTACTTACTTTTGGATTTTAAAAAAAAGATTGAAACTATTGCTGGAGAGAAAGAGGAAGATGAGGCAGTAGTTATTTTAGTAAATGGTGTACCCACAAAGAGTCGGAAAATATGGCAAGAATTTGTGGATGTTAATAAAGTTGAAAAGGGCACCTTATATCTTATAGAGAACAATATTTATTACAAAAATGTAAATGTGGATGAACAGTTAATACGTTTAGAAGATGATTTTGAAATTTCAAATGGTCAAATAGAGAAAGTGGACAAGTCAAGGACTGAAGAGATTGATGAATATTACACAATATGTCCTTTTCATTCAAAAGAAGTGATAGGAAGCAGCATTGAGTTATTTAAAATTAAAAAAGCACAGGGAACTCCAATGAGTGTATGGGAGAAAAGCTTGGAAGCTTGTTGTTTTCCACAGTTGTTTCCTACTGGAGAAGGTGGACGATATGATGACCGACCTGTATGGATTCCAGCTTTAGAATATCGGTCAACAAGATTATATTCTGAAGATCCTAGATTTCGACAGTGCATTCCATACATATTTCACCTTTTGTATGAAAGTGATCTGTCTTCTCTCTAGTATGCAGTGAATCATATACTTAAAACTGGAGTTCATGAATCACTTCTTTCTGCGAAAGAATTTGTGGAGAATGTTCAAGAAACAGATGAAAATTTAGAAGCACAGTTAATCAATTTGATGGCATGTCACCGTGGAACAAATGAGTATTAGTATCATCGTCATGGAGAACTCAAGTGCATGTTACGGAACTTAGGTACACCTACATGGTTTGTCACACTTAGCTGTGCAGAGTATGTATGGGAAGATTTGCTTGAGTTTTTAAGAGAAGCGAATTCTAATATAAACATTTTTTAAATAAAGACTCCTGGTGTACTGTGTTCATAGGATCCTGTAAATGTGTGCAGATAATTTAATCATAGGTTTCAAGGTATGATGTCTTTTATCTGCAATAAAAAGAATCCACCTCTTGGAGAAGTAACCGATTTCTTTTGGAGAAAGGAGTACCAAGAAAGAGGTGCACTTCATATACATATGGTACTATGGGTCAAGGATGCACCTACATTTGGAACTGATTCTGATGAAACAGTATTGTCTTTCATCAAACAGTATGTGACATGTGAGATTCCAAGAGAAGGAGGAGATAGAAGTTTGAGACAGCAAGTTTTACGTTTACAAAGTCACCGTTGTGGAAAGTACTGCAGAAGAAAATACAAGTCTAAAGGAAAATTTTACACCAAATGTCGGTTTGGTTTTCCCCTTCCAGTCATTTGTAAAGGAAGAGTAAAAACTTTTTTTTCTTCTGTGAGGCACAAAATAACTCGGAAATCTCCAAAGAATACCTACAGCTTAAAAATAACAGAAGTGTCAAAGTATATTAATGACTACAATCCAGTCATTTTAAAAATGTGGAATGCGAACATGGACATCCAGTAAGTTGTGGATAACTCAATTGCTGTTGCACATTATGTTACATCGCACATAAAAAAATCTGAAAAAACAGAGATGAAACAAATGTGGGAAGAAATTGCACAAGAGAATAGTCTTAGCAAAAAATTGTACAGCTTTAGTTTGAAAATGCTTTCCCACCGAGAAATTGGATCGTATGAATGTTCAGACCGCTTGTGTTCTTCAAGTTTATATTCAAAGTCACGAGGAATCATTTGGGTAAGTTTAGGTCTTGCCTGCAAACAAAATAGAGTCTTGATATCATTGGAAGAAATTGAATAATTAGCAGCAAATGAGCCAGATAGTACAGACATTCTTTAAACTAATATGTTGGACACATACTATTCGAAAAGGAGTCAACATCTGGAACAGCTATTTCTGTATGAAGTACTTCAACATTACAGCTTCAAAAGAAATGTTAAAGAGAATTTAAAAGAAGGAAAGTTTGCAGTAGTTGGATGTCATGGTTGTTTAGTAAAACATGCAAAGGGTAATCTTATAAACCACAAGAAACTTAGTTGTCTAACTCCAGATAAGCGAGAATTTTACTATTTAGCACTTCTGCAGCTGTTTAAACCATGGCATAGCGAAAGTGAATTACTTGGAGAGTTTGACTGCTAAGAAGATTTTTTTAATGCTTGTAAAGATAGCATTTGATGTCCAATTTTCTCTACATATTTAAAAATGTTGAATGGTGAAGTAGAACAGGAAAAGACTATTATAACTGAAATAACTCATGAAAGTTCTCAAGATAGTCAAAGTCGTGGTCCATGTAGTCAAGATCGTCTTGGACAACCGATGCTGGAAAATGAAGTAACGATTGCTATGCATGAAGTCGAAATTGCAATGCAACAAGCACACAAGGAGAATATAACATTGGAAAAGTTAGAAGAACAAGTAAATGTTGAACAGAAAGAAATATATGTGCAAGTGAAAGAATGGATAGAAAATGGTTTGTTGCATGAAAATAAAGAATGTCTGTGTTCATATTTTAAACCTCTTCTGATGTACATCAGTGGTCAAGCTGGGACAGGTAAAAGTTTTTTAATTAAAGTTTTGAACAGTTATCTTAAAAAAACTACTGGTTCACATTTATGTTGTATGGTAACAGCTCCAAATGAATTAGCTGCACACAATGTTAAATGTGTTACTTTGCATAGATTATTGATGTTACCAGTGGAGCATGATAATAAATTACAATATCAGAAGTTGTCTGGAGAAGCTTCTTATGAAGTATCAAGAGTGCTGAAGAAAATGAAACTTTAATTATTGATGTGGTGAGCATGGTCTCAAACGTAATGCTTACTTTTGTACACTTAAGAATGCAACAGTTATTAAAAACAGATTACGACGTTCTCTTTGGGGGGAAAACATTTAATTGTATTTGGAGATCTGCTACAACTAACCCCTGTAAAAGGAGAACCAGTGTTTAAAACTCTTCTACATGAAGACACTAAGAAATCTTTGGGAAGTATTGGAAATGTGAATCTGTGGTTACATTTTGAATATAAAGAACTCACTCAGAATATGCGACAAGCAAGAGATGAAAATTATGGAAATATTCTAAAAGATGTAAGAATTGGTGTTCTAAGCAAACATGGTAAACAAGCTTTTCAAAGTTGTCTACTAAAGAAATTGTTTACAAATGAAAACACACCAGCAGAAGTAATGTAAAAGAAAATGAAAGAAAAAAGTCTATAGTTTGCCTAATGCATACAATGGAAGAGTGGTATACATTTAATAGAGAGCTTATGAAATTGGAAAATGAAGAAATAGTTCACATTGAAGCTATTGTTAAAATAGAGCATCAAGGAATAACAATTGTTCTTTCAGAAAAACTACAGACTAAATTGAATTCTTTGGAAAAGTCTGTATCAAAAACTGCTGGCTTAGAAACAAATGTAGATGTATGTTTAAACTGTCGGGTAATTTTGAAGCATAATCTGAATGTAGAAGAAGGTTTAATGAATGGAGCAATGGGGAAAGTTGTTGATTTTGTGAAATAACAAAATAAAAATGGAAATTAATTTTTGAAAATTAAATTTGATCAGATTGCAGAGGTAAGACAGAAGAGGGAATGGTATATGTTGCATTATCTCGAGTTAGAACATTGTCTGGTTTGTATTTAATTGATTTTGATGAGTACAAGGTTAGTACTGATGTTAATTGTATAAGAGAATATAATCGTTTGAGAAGGCTTTATGCTCCCCATTTAGGTGAATATCCTATTTATGAGAAAAGTGTTTTGTGTTCAAAATGCAAATATGTTGAAGAGTTAACTATGATTGAAAAGCAGAAAGAAAATCAACAGAAAAGAAAAGATGTAAAGAATCAGAAAATACAAACAAGTGATGATGTTGTTGGATACCAATTAGAAAATGCTACTGGTGTCAACTGCTATGGTAATGTCATTCTAAATGTTATATTTTATCTTGAGGATGTTTGTGGTGAAATTATGGAAAGTCAGGAAAAAACTTTATGGTCTGCACTCTACACTTTATTTCAAGAATTGAGAACTGATAGAAGTAAGATTCATTCTGCTTCTGGTATTCGCCAACTGTTGGATACATGTACTGGATCTTTAACGTTCAGTGCTAATATACAGCAAGATGCACAAGAATTTCTGATGGTTATGCTTGGAGCACTAGAAGATAAAGGAATTCAGATTGAGAGTTTATTTGGACTCAGTTACAAATGGGAACATAAATGTGAAGAGTGTTCGTTAACTTAAAGCACTATAGTTGACAGAGAACGATTTTTATATTGAACAATACCTGACTGCAAACCTGTACCATTTGCCAAATTAGTAAAAGAAGCTGATCATGAGATGATGTATTCTCGTTGTAAATCAAGAATGCTATCTGCATTTTGCCTACAAAGATATGGAAAATATTTGATTATAATGCTGCAATGCTGTCGACCAAATGGAAGAAAAGTGGAAACCAAAATTAAAAATGTTGTTGCTAATCAAGTATCTATTTCTGGAAGAACTTTTGCAACAGTTGCTATTGTTTTCCATGCTGGAAGTACTACTGCCAAGTGGACATTATACAGTTTATTTAAGGTGTAATAATGGTTGGAGTCACTGTAATGATACACACTTGGAAATGAAACCGAGATTGCCTTATGAATTACCCAACTCACACTTAATTTTTCTTGAAACAAAGATTTTAGATACACTATTCGGCTTTAATGGGAAGGTGTATAGATCTTTAAGGAATTCATACTGGATGCTTTCAAAGCAAAATTTTTGATACATTATCTGGCGTATTGGGAAAATGTGCAGAGAAACTACGTAAGATCTTTAAGGAATTCATACTGGATGCTTTCAAAGAGAAATTTTTGATACATCATCTGGTGTATTGGGAAAATTGTGCAGAGAAACTACGTAAGATCTTTAAGGAATTCATACTGGATGCTTTCAAAGCGACATTTTTGATACATTATGTGGTGTATTAGAAAAATTGTGCAGAGAAACTACGTAAAATCTTGAAGGAATTCATACTGGATGCTTTCAAAGCGAATTTTTTTAACAATCTAGTTGATTGTTTTTTTTCCCCTGCTGTTTATGATGAAACTACACTGGCATCACTGTGAATAGTGAAGTTAAGTAGTAGCTGATGACAGCAAAAAAAGGGAGAAAAATTGTTATCTGAATGTTAAATTGTTTTGTATTATTTAAAAACGAATTGTAATTTGTGAAATGTATTACGTTACATAGTACTTTTGCAGTTTATTTTATGTAGTTGGAAAGTTAGAAAAAATAGTATTAATGACAAATACACAATAGTAGTTTGATATTTAAAAAACCTTTGAAATTCATTGAAGAAAATATTGGTTTCAGAGACGTTATACTTAGAAATGAGCATTTAAAAAACCTTCGAAATTCACTGAAAAAACCATAGGTTTCAGGCACGTTATAGTTAGAAATTAGCATTTAAAAAACCTTTGAAATTCACTGAAAAAAACATAGGTTTCAGGCATGTTATAGTTAGAAATTAGCATTTAAAAAATCTTAGAAATTCACTGAAAAAACCATAGGTTTCAGGGACGTTATAGTAAGCCTGAGCAAAGCACTATGCTACGCTCGCGTAGTTTGCGAAGTTTGTGCTACTTCGCACTGCGCGAATTGCACATAGCACTGTGCAAACACGCGTAGTGTAGCATAGTGCAGCGGTCATTTTTAGCTTGCTCGCGGTCCTCAACGTCAAGTTGGCGACCGCGAGCAAGCAAAATGACATCCCGGCGAGACTTTTTCCTTGTTCGCGATCGGCAACATCAAGTTGCCGATCGCGAGCATGGAAAATAAACCTCCCGGCGAGCTTCTCAACACGGGGAGGTCATGTTTCTCATTGCGAGTGGTCGTGTATGAGAAACTACCAGTCCACGTTGAGAAAGCAGCCGCTCGAGTAAAAATCTACTCGAGCGGCAGAAAACTACAGCTCGCAATGTGCAAAGTGCCTTTTTCAATGATTGCACAGTGCTGGATGCTTGTCCGCACAGTGGAATCATTGAAAACGGCATCTTGCACAGTGCGAACAGGGTACTACGCAGTTCGCGAAGCGCTATGCTTAGCTCGCATAGTGCAAAGTGCACTTTGCGAACTACGCCCAGGGTTACGTTATAGTTAGGAATTAGCATTTTAAAAAACCTTAGAAATTCACTGAAAAAACCATAGGTTTCAGGGACGTTATAGTTAGTTGGACACTTGACCTATATAAAACCAGAGAAATTTGCCTGTTATAGTTAGTTGAGCTAACTATAACTCGCGCCATCGCAATGCACTGCTGATGACGTCACATATTACATCACTCATGACATGGTCAGTGACATCACTGATGACATCACTGATGACATCTCAAATGACATCACTGATGACATCACTGATGACATCATCCACCTGAAAATCAGATGCACCAGATCAGACCCTAATATAACACTTGATACACCCAGTCTAAAATACAGACTATAATTTTCAAAACCGTGAACACACCAATACTGGTTAGTGCATAACCACTCTCTAATTTGTAGGTCTACACACATCCATTCATTCACCTATACACTCACTCATACATACAGTCAGCCATCAATACAGCATTATCATATCCAGTCACATATCTATACAGACACTCACACACTGCCTCTCATTTTTAGAGTTATTCACACACCTAGTCAGTAATGGAAATAATCAATAACACTTTCATTTACTCACCTGTACAGTTATACACATACCACGTCACTTATTTAAACATATACTAACACATACTTACACTCTAAAACAATAACTAATACAAGGACTCACTGATCCATACAGGCACTCTCACAATCACTCATTCTCACATATAGTCATTTATATAGCACAACACTCATATATACTGCCTTTCACATATGGAGTTATTCACATGTACCACTGAGGCATCCATTCACTCACCGAGACACTCATACACACACTCGCTCAGCCATACAGACCTTCACAGATACAGACTTGAACACATATACCTAGTGAATTAGCCACTCACACATCTATGCAGAGTCACACCGCCCCACTCACCTACGCAGACAGTCAGGTACTCATACATGTACTCAGACAAGCAATGAATAGCTCATCTAGATCCTCATTTAGTTGCTAACCAAACCATGGAACTGCTTACACACCAACTAACAACCTAAACTGTGTGAATATCTGTATCAGTCGCTAACACATTAAGCAAGACACATTTAATTAGTCACTTATACAGTTAGTCACACACCTACTTAATCATCCATTCTGAGTCTTATACACTCATTCATTCTTCAATACACCTTGGCATACATATATATTCATAAAACATATTTAAACTTTACAGAAACACACATTCACTGGATGATGTCAACAGTGATGTCATCAGTGATGTCACTGACCATGTCATGAGTGATGTAATATGTGACGTCATCAGCAGTGCATTGCGGGGGGCGCGAGTTATAGTTAGCACAACTAACTATAACAGGCGAATATAAGTCAAATATACAACTAAATATAACGTCCCTGAAACCTATGTTTATTTCAGTGAATTTCTAAGGTTTTTTAAAATGCTAATTCCTAACTATAACGTCCCTGAAACCTATGTTTTTTTCAGTGCAAAAAAAAAATAAATATATATATATATATTACCTACTGGCGGTCGCCAGTAGGTAGTTATAGTTAGGACCCTGTTTCCATAGGAAATCCGCAACATTCTATTTGGAATAACTTTGGCGCCGGTCGACGAATCCTCGCGAAATTTTCAAAATAGGTGGGGCGCTACGCTCCGCTCCTACCCTGAAAGTCTCGGGGGGATTCGTCAAGCAGGGGCCGAGAAAAAAGGGGGGTCCCAAAACGCGTTTTCCCCATACATTTTTCCATAGGACCTTTAGACACAGCTACAGCCCGAACGGCTGAACAGAATTACTTGAAATTTGGCAGAGAGGTAGCCATAAGGTCAAGGAAGTGCCTTTTGCAGGTCTGGTGTAAATCTGTTCAGTATTTCCTGAGTAAATAGCATTTAAAAGCATTTATATATGTGGGCGGAGCCTAACCACACATCTCATCCTGAGATCTGATTGGCTGTCAGTACTTCATCCAAGAAGTGTTGGCAGCCATCTTGGGACCAATACACATGATAGCACCTCATTAAAAAGCATTGCAGTTAATAGAAGGTTTTAAGACTTTAGTTACATTATAAATCATTTGTTGATGGTACCATATTCATTTTAGGAATTGTGGTATGTTCTAAGGTGATTTCACCATGTGAAAAAGCCTTCTGCTGGGATATCATGATTGAGAGAAAAATATTTTCTCATGCTTTTACCACAGAGGTTTGGAAGGTGATCTATAGGCTAAACTGAGAGCTTATTTTCTGTAAATTCACATTATCTTTCTCAGTCATGTGAGAATGAAGTCTGACATTCTCAGTAAAACATGTACATCCAACAAGGGCAGAGACTGTCAGTTGATTCCTTTGTGTTCTACTGCAGCTTCCCAGAGTGTTCCAAAGAACTACTAGAGCGCTAACAGTCCTACTTATGATAAACGTATGGCACACCTGAAGCCATCTTGCTTGGATTAAAGTGGTAACTCTTAAAACATTTAATTTAAAAAGGAACAAAATGAGGGGGTTCATTTTTCCATAAAAAGTATGATTAGTGCTGCAGAAAGAAAAATTAGGGCACATTTTGAGTGACTTCTCAAATCCTCTTCTATTTCATTAAAAAATTCTGACATGCAGACTGAAACATGCACTTTCAATACCAGCAGCAGTTTTCCCTGGTGAGCAGTAGCTTTACTACAGTGATCTAATGAGCAAAAAGAGTGCTAACATTCTGAATTTATGGCAAATGTGTGACACATCTGAATGCCTTCTTGATAGAATCAAAGTAAAAAACTGAAAGTATTTCCTACTGAGGAGACTGCAGTAAATGAGGAAATTAGGAAACTTCATAACAAATAAGTCTCCCAAGATGGCCACCAGAGACAAAAGAGCCCAAATGTAGCCCAAATATCACCCAGATGTAGCCCAAGTATAGCCCAATGACAGAATGTCCCAGAATGTTCTTAAAAACAACTAGAGCGCTTACTGTCTTCATTATGACAAAAGTATGGCACACCTGAAGCCATCTTGATTGGAATAAACTGGTAACACTTAAAACATTTAATTTAAAAAGGAACACAATGAGGAGGTTCATTTTGCCATAGAAATTATGATTAATGCTGAAGAAAGAAAATGAGGGCACATTTTGAGTGACTTCTCAAATCCTCTTCTATTTCATTAAAAAATTCTGACATGCAGACTGAAACATGCACTTTTAATACCAGGAGCAGACTTCCATGGTGGAGTAGTTTTACTACAGTGATCTAATGAGCAACTAGAGTGCTAACATTCAGAATTTATGGCAAATGTTTGACATATCTGAATACCTTCATGATGGAATCAAAGTAAAAAACTGAAAGCATTTCCTACTGAGGAGACTGCAGTACATGAGGAAATTAGGAAACTTCATAACAAATAAATCTCCCAAGATGGCCACCGGAGACAAAAGAGCCCAAATGTAGCCCAAAATCAACCAGATGTAGCCCAAATATAGCCCAATGACAGAAGTGTGCAAAACACTTATTATTTTGTGTTTTTGCAGTGTTATATAGTGCAGACTTGTCAGGTATTGGAGTGCTTTACATGAGCATTGGTTACATCACACAAGAACAAATTCATTTTGGTTGTAGACATGGGGAGACTAAGTGATTTGACCAGAATCACAGAATGTCGAGCTGAAGCAGAAACTTCAACCTGGTTCCCCAGTTGCAAAGTCTGCAGTTCTGGAAGTAACACCACATCCTCTCCCCTAAGTGCAACATTTAATCAAGTGGTCAACTGGATAAAAAAACATAAAGATAACAAATAATTTAAAAGTGCTTTGTCGCTATTTGAAAACTCAGAAAATATGTCCTTATTTTAGTCTTTTAGAGCACTAACCATAATTTTGATGCCAATAAGACCCTCTCATATATGTAATTTCTAAAGGAAATGCTCTAGGTATTACAGTTTTGATTACATCAAGATGATGTCAGGCGTTCCACACTTTTGTAATAAATATAGAATGTTAGCAATCTAGTTGTTCATTAGGATACTGTTGAGAGGCAGAGGCCAGGGGCACGGACTCTGAAAATTGAAGGCAGGTAGGAGGGTGCAAAGGCAACAATTTAACCACACTGAGCAGGCAGGAAGGCCCGTGGAAGCACAACAGACTATGGAGGGCAGTGGAAAGGGGGGCAGGGGCAACAAACCAACAATACAGGACTTGCAAGAGAGGCTGTTGGAGGGAAGATCTATTACGGGTCAAGGAAGCTAGGGGCGGTCCCCAGATCCCCGGGAGCCACCACAGAACTGAGCAGGAGAGTGAGTCAGGGACAAAAGGGGCACCTTAATTTGAGCCGGGGTGCCTAGGAACGCTTGCTCCAAAAATGAAGAAAACAGACATATGAGACATGGAATTGGAGGCAGAATACAATGGCAGTTTAATGAGAAGATGCAACTTCAAAGAAACCGCAGAATAGAGACATAAAGTACAAAATACAGAATCCAGATAATCATACAGCTGTCATAATATTCTCTGTATCTCAATTAATGTACTGACAGAGAGAGAGAGAAAACACATCTATAAATGCATCATGAGAAACAAGTTACACCAAGGAAAATGTTACCTAGGAACACTCACGTTTACTCTTAGAGCAAGCATTCCTGCAATTACAATACAAAATCTTTTAAATGCAAAAGTAAAGAGAACAATGGTTAAACATAACATGACATTTCATATAGGTAAAATAGAATAAGATACTTCAAGCAAAGCAGAGCAAGACATTTTAAGCAAAGGAAGACAAGAGCTCCCAGCTCTTGGGGAAAACCTGCACTGCCTGTTAACCTACATACAGACGGCGAGGTAGTCCGTCGATATCTGTGGGTGCTCCCTTTTTATATCATTTTGTGGGCTCCTTTGCACGCTACATCTACCTACGTATGCTACCCAAAAGCTTCGTCTGCAGATTTTACCAGACATTTCGTCATTTACCCACTTAATGCTGACAATGGACTGGGTGAAAAGGTCAGTCTCTCAGGCCAATCGCTTATCGTAAGTTCCATAGAGCAAGCAGAAAATAATGGGTATTGTACGGGAATTCAATATATTTATGTATAAAATCTCCTCAGTTCTCCTAACTTGACGCTCTGCGGTTGCCACTTCCTTAAAAGCGGGAAACCTGCCCAGGAAGCAAGTACCAGTCCAGGATGCAGCCTACTGTATGTCGACAGCTTCAGGGGGATGTTGAACTTTGATACCGAGCACGGAGCACTCGGGTAGGGTGGGGGCTACTAGTTTGGATCAGAAGGCCTCGCAGACCTGCCTTCAGACTGCTATACACTAAAATTGCAGAGCTATGGTCAATTTAACAAAGAGGCCTACATATTGAACAGAAGGGCCTACACAGGGGTTTTATGCTGGCTGAGTGGTAAGGATGTCTCAGGATAATTATATAGCAACACAGGACCCGCTGGTCAATTTAATACGGCCTACAAATGCAGCTGGCAGGGCAAGGACAAGGGTCTCATACTTCAGGTGTGGACAGAACGGGCCAGGGGCCCCCTGTGATACAAAATCTACCCTCCTTCAAGGCTGTGGCAATGTAATAGACCATTGTGGGCAGAAGGAAGAGGCAATGGTAGTACAACCATACATGCCAACAGACCCGATTCAGCCAGGAAACGTCCAATGTTTTTAAGCTCAAATGGGCTTTATTTGATCTGTCTCCTGTCTACAATATCCTCTTTTTCAATGTAACTCAAAGGGGAAAATCAATACCCCAGTTTTTTTTCAAAATCTCCCTCTTACCAAGTTCAAAATGTTCGCAAGTATGGTACATTGGATCATGGAAGGAAATGGGATAGGGACATGGACTTGGATAACAGAGGACAGGAGGGACATGGAGAGGTGCACCAAACTGACCCTGCAGGGCAGGCATCAGGGTTTGCAGCAGCACAATACACCACACAGGGCATGCAGGACGGGAGTGCAGCACAACAATCCATAGAAAGCAAGAGGGAGGGGACAGGACCATGCACATGGACAACAGAGAACAGAGGGGCAAGAGGCAATGGTAGCTAGCTGACCATAATGGACAGACAGGAGAGAAAGCTGCAGCATAACAGACCATAAAGGGCAGGAGGGACGGATCAGGGGCATTACAATGGAACAGACAAGCCAGGAGGGAGGGAGTAGGGCTGGGGGCAAGGGGGCAGGGCAGGAGCAGCAAGATAGCCATGGAGGTCAGGCAGGATGGGCACTAGAAGCAAGACACACCATGAAGAGCAACAGTGAGACTGTGATGGCATACACACAGACCATGGAGGGAAGGTGGGAGGGGGTCAGGGGCAGCTAACTGACCACACAGGGAAGGTGGGAGGGGCCATGGCAGCACAGAAGACCATGCATGGCAAGTGGGAGGGTTAGTGGCAGCACAATGGCTATGATGGGCAAGAAGGAGGGTGGAGGGGCATGCACAAATGACAATGGAGGATAGAAGGGAGGGTCAGGACCTGTGCACAGACAAGAAAGTTCAGGGGAAGGGACCTCACAACAGACCACACGGGGCAGGCAGGAGGAGCAGTTGCAGCACAACAGACCAGGGAGGGCAGAAGGGTGTGGCAGTACAATGGACCATGTAGGACAGGAGGAAGAGGATAGGGGCATGGCATGTGGACAGGCAGGGTGGAGGTGGCAGGGACAGGTTACAGTCATCTGACAATGCTAGGCAGGTGGGAGGGGAGTGGCAGCTCAACAGAACACTCAGAGTAGATAGGAGTGGCAGGTCCATGGGACATGGTGGGCAAAAAGGATGGAGCAGGGGCATGCACAAAGACATCGGAGGGCAGGGGGAAGGAGAATAGGGGCAGCAAGCTAAGCACAGAGTTTAAGCAGGAGGTCAATGATGGGGCATAGAATTGGGCAATGGAGGGCAGGAGGAGTGGACTGGTACATCATACTAAATTGAGGGCAGTGGCAGCACATCAGACCATGCATGGCAGGAGGGAGGAGGCTAGTCCATGGATTCACACAACAGAGGATAGGGAGGAAGGGGATGGGGCAGCAAGCTAACTGTTCAGAGAAGGCGGGTATTAGGAACTTTATTGTTTTTAAAACATTGTGTCTGTGCGAACTACTTAAAATATGAACAAGTATGCAGCATAATCTCACTTTTATTCAGGAAGAAGAGGACGTTTGTGACTGTGACTCCGGGCTCACTTGGCAGAAACACCCCCTGACCCTCCACCCCCTATCGCAAAATGTAATGCCCGTGAAAAGGGTAGGTGAACACAGTGTTATATAGAACATAGTCCTGAGAGCACGATTGAAAATGAAAACTAGATATAGTGTATGGTATAAACTATGCACCAAAAAGTGTGATATAAGATGAACCGGGCGTGAAATATAATATGCAATACATTGTGCGCAATGACAGATTCATTGGAGAGCGCGAGATAGCACAGGCACTAGCGCGTGCTATGCGATATGCGCCTTGGAGTGTAATATGCACAGGGCAGTGTTGTGAACCTAACTAGTCTCTAAAGTTGTAATATAAAATATGTGCTGGGGAGTGTAACGTTGCATATGCACTGTGACAAATATATGGATCCCAGATTGTAATATGTATGGCATAGCACTGTGCGTTATAACATAGGCATCGAGAAAGGCACGTTAGATGGGGCAATATAACCCGTGCGAAGACAAGTGTGGCATGACATATTCACGGGGTGGTGTTACAGTGCACATGGGCTAGAGAGTGTCATAGCATATGCACTAGCTAGTGGAATACAACACAGAGGTGTGTGGCACTCGGCAGGCAATGGTGGGTGTAACACAGCATTGGGCTCTGTCAGGAGCACGCTGTGACTCTCAAGTGATGTTCGTCCCCTTTCCAGAGAGTAAAATAAAAAGTATTACACATCCGGCAGTGGATGTGTGTTTTATTAACCGTGAGGGGGATTTCTTGCATAGTTTTGGTCGAATTTTTGTCGAATCCCCTTTGAATGGCTTGGTGTGCATGTGTATTAAATGTGCCCGTCAATAGCTACCCATGTTTGTATAAATAAACGACAAGGGTGTCTACCAGGATTAGGCACGGTAGGGCATCAGACATGTCAGAGCTTCACTAGTGGTGTAAATACATTCCACGTGGATTCATTGCATGCATAGTCGCCTTTTAATGAATATCACGCAAATCGTCATGGTGATAGGTACGTACGGTTTGTCCAGCATGTCCTAGGTGTGTCTATAAATATATATTTTTTAAAAATAATAAAAAACAGTGGCCGGCCCTGGGGATTGGGGTCAAAAAAATATAATTAGGAGACTGGCCCTGGGTTATGGGGTCATCAGGGCCAATAAATTAGAATAAGAAGGGGAACCAAACAGCCCCCCTTCTTAAAAAACTAAAATAAATAAAAGACTGGCATCGTGCCGGAGGCCATGCCCCCTCCGTGCAGCACTCTGCAAACGCGCCCCCAACAGGCATCTCCAGTATGCGCCAGGGAGCTGCGCTGCAGCCAGGTGTTCTGAGGCCAAGCCCCTTTTTACACCTCTCTGCAACGCAGCTCTGTGGCGCTTACTGGAGGTACCTAGTGGTCTAGTTTGACCCTAGGGACCCTTAGGATTCAGGGGGACTTAATCTCTCAACTTAGAACAGCCACAGTTCGCGTTTACACAGTGGTGAAGGGAGGGGACGGGGCCTGAGGTGACGTGTGCAAACACGCACTATGGCATGTTTTAAATTGGGGATATAATTTCCCTTCAATACTGAGGGCCCCTGGGGGCTAACTAGCCCACCAAGTGCTTCCAGTAAGCGCCACTGAGCTGCATTGCAGAGAGGTGGTCCAGGCCGTGCCACTTTTTACACCTCTCTGCAACGCAGCTCTGTGGCACTTACTGGAGGTACCTAGTGGGCTAGTTGGACCCTAGGGACCCTCAGGATTCAAATGAACTTAATCTCCCAACTAAAAATGGACACAGGGCGTGTTTACACAGTGGTGAAGGGAGGGGACGGGGCCTGAGTTAACGTGTGCAAAAACGCCCTGTGGCCTGTTTTAAGAGGTAGTTTTAATCCCCATGCCCTATTATACACTAGGGGCTTACAGAGGAGGTCATGCTAATCACAGGGGGACCCCAACGCATAATGTTCCCTAGTGTATGTAGGTGTTTTCACTGTATTCTAAGTGTCTTTTAACATAGCACTGGCTCTAGGACTGGTTAGTCAGACTCAGTTGCCACCAGTATCCGTCTGAAAAAGTTGAGGGTACAGGATGATTTTGCAACAAGGCTTCTTTCTGCTCTTCTTTTTGTTCTTTCTGCACGTTATCCTTCTTCCTGCACTTATCTTCGTATTTGAGGACTTCTGTTGCTTCTTTCTGCACTTCTTTTGTTTCTTTCTGTGCATTTTTTCTTCTTTCTTCACATGTCCTATCTCTGTAGGCATAGTTAGAAATTAGCATTTAAAAAACCTTTGAAATTCACAGAAAAAACCATAGGTTTCAGGCACGTTATAGTTAGGAATTAGCATTTAAAAAACCTCAGAAATTCACTGAAAAAACCATAGGTTTCAGGGGTGTTATAGTTAGCTGGACTTTTCACTTGTACAAAACCATTGAAATTCCCCCGTTATAGTTAGTTCAGCTAACTATAACTCGCGCGCCCGCAATGCACTGCTGATGACGTCACATATTACATCACTCATGACATGGTCAGTGACATCACTCATGACATCACTGATGACATCT
Organism: Triturus cristatus; assembly: GCF_964204655.1. Classification (NCBI taxonomy): domain Eukaryota; kingdom Metazoa; phylum Chordata; class Amphibia; order Caudata; family Salamandridae; genus Triturus; species Triturus cristatus. The sequence continues at coordinate 1,079,719,601 of NC_140592.1, read as the reverse complement.
CAAATGACATCACTGATGACATCACTGATGACATCATCCAGTGAATGTGTGTTTTTCTGAAAATTAAATATGTTTTATATATGTATATCTCAAGGTCGATGGAAGAATAAATGGGTATATAAGTGTCTAAATGGATGATTTGTTTTTGAAAAATTGATTGTGTAACTGACTGATTAAGTGTATCATAGTGAATACATGGCTTAGTGAGTAATGTTTAAATATGTAAATATCTGTATCAGTCTCTCACTTTGTGTATAAGTGGCTGCATGGGTTGGTGAGTAGCTACATGGGTGTCTATATAGGTTATTAGTTGGTTTTTTGAGTATCAGTCTGAGTGTCTGCATGGTTCGGTGGGGGGTATTACGTAGTGCATAGGTGCATGAATGAGTGACTCACTGTTTGTATGTGTTGAACACAGCATGTGTGCAGGACTGTATGGGTGGATGAGTGTGTGTGTGGGTGTGTTAGTGAGTGAATGACTGTCTCAATAGTGTCTTTATGAGTAACTACATATGTTTTAAACTAGTATATGTGACTATTGGTGTATATATGTGAGTATATGTGAGAGTGAGAGATTGAAAGAGTTCCTGTATGAATAAGTATGTGTTTCTATAAGTGATTGTTTAAAAGACTAAGTATGTGTAAGTTTCCGTAGAAGTAAGTATGGTGGTGTGTGTATAACTGTATATGCAAGTAAATGTATGTTTGATTCTTTATTAGGATGAGTGACTATGTGTGTGAGTAACTCTATGGATGAGTGGCATTGTGTAACAGGATGTATAGGTGTATGAGTACATATGATGAGTGAGTACATGTATGAGTGACTGTATAGGACTGTTGGTGAATGAGTGGATGTGTATGTGGATCTTAGAATTACTGAAGAGGTTGTTGTAACTGGTATTGGTATGTCCATTGTTTTGAAAATTTTAGTCTCTATTTTTGAATGTGTGTATCAAAGGTTATATTAGGGTGAGAGGAGGTCTGCCACTCTATCACAAGGATGATGTCATCAGTGATGTCATTTGAGATGTCATCAGTGATGTCATGAGTGATGTCACTGACCATGTCATGAGTGATGTAATATGTGACGTCATCAGCAGTGCATTGCGGGCGCGCGAGTTATAGTTAGCTGAACTAACTATAACGGGGGAATTTCAATGGTTTTGTACAAGTGAAAAGTCCAGCTAACTATAACACCCCTGAAACCTATGGTTTTTTCAGTGAATATAAATATGTATAAATATATATGTGCATATATATCTATATATATGTGTATAGAAATGTTTACATATATATGCATAAGACCATCCATATATAAATGTGGACATACATATACGCATTTATAGATGCATATATCTATATGCATATATATAAACATACATATACATCTGCATATTTATATAAATGCAGTTATAAATACATGCATACATATGTATATGTAAATACATACATATGCATATGTGCATATATGTTTAAAAATAAACTTATAGTTAGGACCGTGTTTCCATAGGAAATCCGCAACATTCTATTTGGAATAACTTTGGCGCCGGTTGACGAATCCTCGCGAAATTTTCAAAATAGGTGGGGCGCTCCGCTCCGCTCCTACCCTGAAAGTCTCGGGGGGATTCGTCAAGCGGGGGCTGAGAAAAAAGGGGGGTCCCAAAACGCATTTTCCCCATGCAATTTTCCATAGGGACCTTTAGTCCAAGGTACAGCCCGAACGGCTGAACAGAATTACTTGAAATTTGGCAGAGAGGTAGTCCTCAGCTCAGGGAAGTGCCTTTTGCAGGTCTGGTGTCAATCTGTTCAGTAGTTCCTGAGAAAATCAAAAGTAAAATCATATATATATGTGGGCGGAGCCTAACCACACATCTCATCCTGAGATCTGATTGGCTGTCAGCACTTCATCCAAGAAGTGTTGGCAGCGATCTTGGGACCAATATACATGATAGCACCTCATTAAAAAGCATTGCAGTTAATAGAAGGTTTTAAGACTTTAGTTACATTATAAATCATTTGTTGATGGTACCATACTCATTTTAGGAATTGTGGTATGTTCTAAGGTGATTTCACCATGTGAAAAAGCCTTCTGCTGGGATATCATGATTGAGAGAAAAATATTTTCTCATGCTTTTCCCACAGAGGTTTGGAAGGTGATCTATAAGCAAAACTGAGAGCTTATTTTCTGTAAATTCACATTATCTTTCTCAGTCATGTGAGAATGAAGTCTGACATTCTCAGTAAAACATGTACATCCAACAAGGGCAGAGACTGTCAGTTGATTCCTTTGTGTTCTACTGCAGCTTCCCAGAGTGTTCCAAAGAACAACTAGAGCGCTAACAGTCCTACTTATGATAAACGTATGGCACACCTGAAGCCATCTTGCTTGGATTAAGGTGGTAACTCTTAAAACATTTAATTTAAAAAGGAACAAAATGAGGGGGTTCATTTTTCCATAAAAAGTATGATTAGTGCTGCAGAAAGAAAAATTAGGGCACATTTTGAGTGACTTCTCAAATCCTCTTCTATTTCATTAAAAAATTCTGACATGCAGACTGAAACATGCACTTTCAATACCAGCAGCAGTTTTCCCTGGTGAGCAGTAGCTTTACTACAGTGATCTAATGAGCAAAAAGAGTGCTAACATTCTGAATTTATGGCAAATGTGTGACACATCTGAATGCCTTCTTGATGGAATCAAAGTAAAAAACTGAAAGTATTTCCTACTGAGGAGACTGCAGTAAATGAGGAAATTAGGAAACTTCATAACAAATAAGTCTCCCAAGATGGCCACCAGAGACTAAAGAGCCCAAATGTAGCCCAAATATCACCCAGATGTAGCCCAAGTATAGCCCAATGACAGAATGTCCCAGAGTGTTCTTAAAAACAACTAGAGCGCTTACTGTCTTCATTATGACAAAAGTATGGCACACCTGAAGCCATCTTGATTGGAATAAACTGGTAACACTTAAAACATTTAATTTAAAAAGGAACACAATGAGGGGGTTCATTTTGCCATATAAATTATGATTAATGCTGAAGAAAGAAAATGAGGGCACATTTTGAGTGACTTCTCAAATCCTCTTCTATTTCATTAAAAAATTCTGACATGCAGACTGAACCATGCACTTTTAATACCAGGAGCAGACTTCCATGGTGAACAGTAGTTTTACTACAGTGATCTAATGAGCAACTAGAGTGCTAACATTCAGAATTTATGGCAAATGTGTGACATATCTGAATACCTTCATGATGGAATCAAAGTAAAAAACTGAAAGCATTTCCTACTGAGGAGACTGCAGTACATGAGGAAATTAGGAAACGTCATAACATATAAATCTCCCAAGATGGCCACCGGAGACAAAAGAGCCCAAATGTAGCCCAAAATCACCCAGATGTAGCCCAAATATAGCCCAATGACAGAAGTGTGCAAAACACTTATTATTTTGTGTTTTTGCAGTGTTATATAGTGCAGACTTGTCAGGTATTGGAGTACTTTACATGAGCATTGGTTACATCACACAAGAACAAATTCATTTTGGTTGTAGACATGGGGAGACTAAGTGATTTGACCAGAATCACAGAATGTCGAGCTGAAGCAGAAACTCCAACCTGGTTCCCCAGTTGCAAAGTCTGCAGTTCTGGAAGTAACACCACATCCTCTCCCCTAAGTGCAACATTTAATCAAGTGGTCAACTGGATAAAAAAACATAAAGATAACAAATAATTTAAAAGTGCTTTGTCGCTATTTGAAAACTCAGAAAATATGTCCTTATTTTAGTCTTTTAGAGCACTAACCATAATTTTGATGCCAATAAGACACTCTCATATATGTAATTTCTAAAGGAAATGCTCTAGGTATTACAGTTTTGATTACATCAAGATGACGTCAGGCGTTCCACACTTTTGTAATAAATATAGAATGTTAGCAATCTAGTTGTTCATTAGGATACTGTTGAGAGGCAGAGGCCAGGGGCACGGACTCTGAAAATTGAAGGCAGGTAGGAGGGTGCAAAGGCAACAATTTAATCACACTGAGCAGGCAGGAAGGGCCGTGGCAGCACAACAGACTATGGAGGGCAGTGGAAAGGGGAGCAGGGGCAACAAACCAACAATACAGGGCTTGCAAGAGAGGCTGTGGCAATGTAATAGACCATTGTGGGCAGAAGGAAGAGGCAATGGTAGTACAACCATACATGCCAACAGACCCGATTCAGCCAGGAAACGTCCAATGTTTTTAAGCTCAAATGGGCTTTATTTGATCTGTCTCCTGTCTACAATCTCCTCTTTTTCAATGTAACTCAAAGGGGAAAATCAATACCCCAGTTTTTTTTCCAAATCTCCCTCTTACCAAGTTCAAAATGTTCGCAAGTATGGTACATTGGATCATGGAAGGAAATGGGGTAGGGACATGGACTTGGATAACAGAGGACAGGAGGGACATGGAGAGGTGCACCAAACTGACCCTGCAGGGCAGGCATCAGGGTTTGCAGCAGCACAATACACCACACAGGGCATGTGGGACGGGAGTGCAGCACAACAATTCATAGAAAGCAAGAGGGAGGGGACAGGACCATGCACATGGACAACAGAGAACAGAGGGGCAAGAGGCAATGGTAGCTAGCTGACCATAATGGACAGACAGGAGAGAAAGCTGCAGCATAACAGACCATAAAGGGCAGGAGGGACAGATCAGGGGCATTACAATGGAACAGACAAGCCAGGAGGGAGGGAGTAGGGGTCTGCACATGTAAACAGAGGGCTGGGGGCAAGGGGGCAGGGCAGGAGCAGCAAGATAGCCATGGAGGTCAGGCAGGATGGGCACTAGAAGCAAGATACACCATGAAGAGCAACAGTGACACTGTGATGGCATACACACAGACCATGGAGAAGTGTGGCTCAATGATTAGAGCGGCAGACCCTGATGCAGAGATCTAGCCCGGGACCAGGGTTCAATTCCCCGCCTAGGCGGGTCTTGGGCTCAAAAATTCCACGGACCTGATAATTCTCGCCTCGGTGCCATTCCAATCATGGTGTCCCACTCTGCAATAGCTTGCTTAATCTCCACAACGGCCCCCACAACGCTAAGGATGCCTGGCCTCCACCTTGGGGGTGCCCAGGAGTGGATGCCTCACAGGGAAAGCCAGGATGGGTTCCACAGCGGTATTCGTACAAGAGCCTTGAGACCCTTGCGGGTGAGTAGTGCGCTATACAAGTATCAATTTACATTTACATGGAGGGAAGGTGGGAGGGGGTCAGGGGCAGCTAACTGACCACACAGGGAAGGTGCGAGGGGCCATGGCAGCACAGAAGACCATGCATGGCAAGTGGGAGGGTTAGTGGCAGCACAATGGCTATGATGGGCAAGAAGGAGGGTGCAGGGGCATGCACAAAGAACGATGGAGGATAGAAGGGAGGGTCAGGACCTGTGCACAGACAAGAAAGTTCAAGGGAAGGGGCCTCACAACAGACCGCATGGGGCAGGCAGGAGGAGCAGTTGAAGCACAACAGACCAGGGAGGGCAGAAGGGTGTGGCAGTACAATGGACCATGTAGGACAGGAGGAAGAGGATAGGGGCATGGCATGTGGACAGGCAGGGTGGAGGTGGCAGGGACAGGTTACAGTCATCTGACAATGCTAGGCAGGTGGGAGGGGAGTGGCAGCTCAACAGAACACTCAGAGTAGATAGGAGTGGCAGGTCCATGGAACATGGTGGGCAAAAATGATGGAGTAGGGGCATGCACAAAGACATCGGAGGGCAGGGGGAAGGAGAATAGGGGCAGCAAGCTAAGCACAGAGTTTAAGCAGGAGGTCAATGATGGGGCATAGAATTGGGCAATGGAGGGCAGGAGGAGTGGACTGGTACATCATACTAAATTGAGGGCAGTGGCAGCACATCAGACCATGCATGGCAGGAGGGAGGAGGCTAGTCCATGGATTCACACAACAGAGGGGGATGGGGCAGCAAGCTAACTGTTCAGAGAAGGCGGGTATTAGGAACTTTATTGTTTTTAAAACGTGTGTCTGTGCGAACTACTTAAAATATGAACAAGCATGCAGCATAATCTCACTTTTATTCAGGAAGAAGAGGACGTTTGTTTCTGTGACTCCGGGCTCACTTGGCAGAAACACCCTCTGACCCTCCACCCCCTATCGCAAAATGTAATGCCCGTGAAAAGGGTAGGTGAACACAGTGTTATATAGAACATAGTCCTGAGAGCACGATTGAAAATGAAAACTAGATATAGTGTATGGTATAAACTATGCACCAAAAAGTGTGATATAAGATGAACCGGGTGTGAAATATAATATGCAATACATTGTGCGCAATGACAGATTCATTGGAGAGCGCAAAATAGCACAGGCACTAGCGCGTGCTATGCGATATGCGCCTTGGAGTGTAATATGCACAGGGCAGTGTTGTGTAACCTAGCTAGTCTCTAAAGTTGTAATATAAAATATGTGCTGGGGAGTGTAACGTTGCATATGCACTGTGACAAAGATATGGATCCCAGATTGTAATATGTATGGCATAGCACTGTGCGTTATAACATAGGCATCGAGGAAGGCACGTTAGATGGGGCAATATAACCCGTGCGAAGACAAGTGTGGCATGACATATTCACGGGTGGTGTTACAGTGCACATGGGCTAGAGAGTGTCATAGCATATGCACTAGCTAGTGGAATACAACACAGAGGTGTGTGACACTCAGCAGGCAATGGTGGGTGTAACACAGCATTGGGCTCTGCCAGGAGCGCGCTGTGACTCTCTAGTGATGTTCATCCCCTTTCCAGAGAGTAAAATAAAAAGTATTACACATCCGGCAGTGGATGTGTGTTTTATTAACCGTGAGGGGGGTTTCTTGCATAGTTTTTGTCGAATTTTTGTCGAATCCCCTTTGAATGGCTTGGTGTGCATGTGTATTAAATGTGCCCGTCAATAGTTACCCATGTTTGTATAAATAAACGTCAAGGGTGTCTACCGGGATTAGGCACGGTAGGGCATCAGACATGTCAGAGCTTCACTAGTGGTGTAAATACATTCCACGTGGATTCATTGTATGCATAGTCGCCTTTTAATGAATATCACGCAAATCGTCATGGTGATAGGTACGTACGGTTTGTCCAGCATGTCCTAGGTGTGTCTATAAATATATATTTTTTTAAAATAATAAAAAACAGTGGCCGGCCCTGGGGATTGGGGTCAAAAAAATATAATTAGGAGACAAGCCCTGGGGGATGGGGTCATCAGGGCCAATAAATTAGAATAAGAAAGGGAACCACACAGCCCACCCTTCTTAAAAAATTTAAATAAATAAAAGACTGGCATCGTGCCGGAGGCCACGCCCCCTCCGTGCAGCACTCTGCAAACGCGCCCCCAACAGGCATCTCCAGTATGCGCCAGGGAACTGCGCTGCAGCCAGGTGTTCTGAGGCCAAGCCCCTTTTTACACCTCTCTGCAACGCAGCTCTGTGGCGCTTACTGGAGGTACCTAGTGGTCTAGTTTGACCCTAGGGACCCTTAGGATTCAAGGGGACTTAATCTCTCAACTTAGAACAGCCACAGGGCGCGTTTACACAGTGGTGTAGTAGTCAACGCTTCCTCCGCCACAAAGGATGAACGAACCACCAAAATTTCAGGCAAAATCAATATTTATTGCTCTTTCCTGATGACGCGTTTCGGGCACCACTTGCCCTTGTTCTTATATATTCACAGAAAAAAACATAGGTTTCAGGAGTGTTATAGTTAGCTGCCCATTTCACTCATACAAAACCATAGAAATTCCTCATTATAGTTAGTTCTGCTAACTATAACTCACGCGCCCGCAATGCACTCTGATGATGTCACACATTGCATCATTCATGACATGGTCAGAGACATCACTGATGACATCACTGATGACATCTGAAATGACATCACTGATGACATCACTGATGACATCATCCACTGAATGTGGTTTAGTTTGAAATTTAAATATGTATTATATATATACCAATCTGTACTGAAGATTGAGTGGATATATAACTGTCTGGATGGAGGATTTAGTAGCTGTCTGACTGCCTTTTTAAGTGAGTAATTAAAAGTGTCTCACTTAATACATGGATTAGTAACTAAACTATGTGAATGTGTGCAGCACTGTCTCTGTTGTTGTATAACATGCTTCATCAGTTGGTCACTAACTACATGAGTGTGCATATTAGTTATTGATTAGTTGGGTGAGTATTTGTATGGGACACTGAGTTTGTGTGTGGTTGGATGGGGTGTGTGTAACTCTATGCATAGATGTGTGAATGGTTGATTGACTAGGTGTATGGGTTTAAGAGTGCATGTAGAAACAGTTGTTTGGGTGACTGAGTATATTTATTTGTGTGTTGGTGAGCGAATATATGTTTTAGCTGTACATCTTCAACAAAGTAAAAAACATAAAAGGCATTGAATGTGACAGTTGGTGTATATAAATAACTATGTGTAAGAGTCAGTGATTGTGAGAGTAACTATATAAATGAGTGTATAATTGTAATGGTGCTTTTTTAACATATTAACGATGAGTTACTATGTGTTTGAATAAATGAGGTGTTGGATAATTGTGTGAGTAAATTTAAGTGCGATACATTTTTTTCATGAGTGAGTAGGATGACTGCATAACCGACTAAGATGACTGCTGATGTGTCAATGTCTATATATGTGTATAAGTGCATTTGATAGTGTTCTATTAATTAATGACTGCATGTATAGATGATTCTGTTGTTGAATGGGTAGTTGTGTGTGTAGACTTAGGAATCAGTGAGTGGGTATGTAGTAACTGGTATTGGTGTGTCAATGGTTTCAAATATGGTACTCTGTATTTTACAGTGAGTGATGAAAGGTTATACTAGTGTATGATGAGGTGTATCAGATTGTCAAGTGGATGATGTCATCAGTGATGTCATTTGAGATGTCACCAGTGATGTCATCAGTGATGTCACTGACCATGTCATGAATGATGCAATATGTGACATCATCAGCAGTGCATTGCGGGCGCGTGAGTTATAGTTAGCAGAACTAACTATAACGGAGGAATTTCTATGGTTTTGTATGAGTGAAATGGGCAGCTAACTATAACACCCCTGAAACCTATGTTTTTTTCTGTTAATTTCTAAGGTTTTTTAAATGCTAATTTCTAACTACAACGTCTCTGAAACCTATGTTTTTTTTCAGTGAATTTCAAAGGTTTTTTAAATGCTAACTTTTAAGTGTGATAGTAGTTATATCTATTTTTTTGTACTGATTTTCTACAGTTTTTTAACTGTTTATTTATAAATATTTTATTCATTAAATAACATTATATATTTTTCTGAAAATTGCAACAAAATTTTTTTTTTAATTAAAACTGAAATATTGATTAATGTTCTTGTTTTAATTTTTTATTTTGATATATTTATATTATTTTCTTTTAAAAAAAAATCAAATTTTTTTCGGAGCCGCACACTCAAAGTGTACACATCACGGTGGGTGCGCGCATTCTAGCCGCCATTTTAGAAAAGTCATGAAGGATCCGCATATGGTGTGCGACGGCTGCGTGTTTTTCAGTTACATCATATACATTTAATATCACGAGATATGCGCGATTGGTATGCGACCAATCTGCGACTCCTGCTCCCGCGCATTCACGACACATGCGCATTATGGTACGAGATGTTTGCGCGGTTGCGGGTCCCGCATGACATCATATACGTGCTGGGGCGCGCTGGGTGCGCGACTGCCGCAAAAAAAAATTATGTTCCAAAATGAAATGTATGTGTCTTTAATATACATATTAAGGCAAGAGATTATGTAAGATATTCATCAAAATAATATATTTGTACTTATAATAAACTTATATTATTTTTAAATATATTTTCGCGAAGTCGGGTGCGTGCATCGTGAGTGCAGAAAACCAGGTCAGCAGAGCTGCTGTAGAGCCAGAGAACCAGCTCAGCAGAGCTGCCTAGAGCCTAAGAACTAGGTCAGCAGAGCTGCTGTAGAGCCAGCGAACCAGGTCAGCAGAGCTGCTTTAGATCCAGAGAACCAGGTCAGCAGAGCTACTCTAGAGCCAGAGAACCAAATCAGCAGAGCTGCTTTAGAGCCATAAAACCAGGTCAGCAGAGCTGCTTTAGAGCCAGAGAACCAGGTCAGTAGAGCTGCTCTAGAGCCTAAGAACCAGGTCAACAGAGCTGATCTAGAGCCAGAGAACCAGGTCTGCAGAGCTGCTGCAGAGCCAGAGAAACCAAGTCAGTAGAGCTGATTTAGAGGGGGAGAACCAGGTCAGCAGAGCTGCTCTAGAGCCAGAGAACCATGTCAGCAGAACTGCTTCAGAGCCATAGAACTGTGTCAGCGGAGCTGCTTTAGAGCCAGAGGACCATGTCAGCAGAGCTGTTGTAGAGCCAGAGAACTGGATCAGCAGAGCTGCTCTGTAGCATAAGAACTAGGTCAGCAGAGCTGCTCTAGAGCCAGAGAACCAAGTCAGCAGACCTGCTGTAGAGCCAGAGAAACTAGGTCAGCAGAGCTGCTTTAGAGAGAGAGAACCAGGTCAGCAGAGCTGCTTAAGAGCCAGAGAACCAGGTCAGCAGAGCTGCTCTAGCTGACACTTACTGACTGACACTGACTGACTGACACTGACTCATTGACAATGACTGACACAGATTGACTGACACTGACACTGACTGACACTGATTGACTGACACTGACTGACTGACACTGACTGACTGTCTGACACTGACTGACACTGATTGACACTGATTGACTGACACTGACTGACACTGATTGACTGACACTGACTGACACTGATTGACTGACACTGACTGACACTGATTGACTGACACTGACTGACTGACACTGACTGACTGACACTGACTGACCATGACTGACACTGACTTACACTGACTGACTACTCTCTACTACTCTACTACTGACTCTCTACTACTCTCTACTACTCTCTCTCTACTACTCACTCTCTACTACCCACTCTCTACTACTCTCTACTACTCACTCTCTACTGCTCTACTACTCTCTACTTCTCACTCTCTACTACTCACTCTCAACTACTCACTCTCTACTACTCTACTACTCACTCTCTACTACTCACTCGCTACTACTCTCTACTACTCACTCTCTACTACTCACACTCTACTACTCACGTTCTACTACTCTCTACTACTCACTGTCTACTACTACTCTCTCTACTACTCACTGTCAACTACTCACTCTCTACTATTCACTCTCTACTCCTCTTTTTTTTTTTTTTTTATTGAGCAGAGCAGGGATAAAAACAAATACAATCAAAAGAAGTAACTCTCCATATGCGTCAAGTTCATATTCCATATAAAACACAGTTGAATTTTTTTTCCATACAATGTAGGTATGTATACAACTGAAATAGGCCACAATGTCAAAGTACTGTTTTATAAAAAAAAAAAAAAAAAAAATCAACTTCAGGCCATATCAGAATAATCAAAAAACTGCCAAGTCTTCTTAAATTTGCTCATTGCTCCCACCCTCACCGCGTAGGCTTCTTCAAACGCCCTCGTACGTTTCATTTTATTAAACCATTTCATAAATGAGGGTATCTCTGGTGATCTCCAGTTTTGCAAAATTAAAGACCGTGCCATCAATGAACAAATCATTACAAATGCTTCTTCATATTTGGTCAAGCCTGAGATAGTTCTAGAAATTCCAAATAAGGCTATCTTTTCTTGGGGATCTACCGATTTATGGATGGCCTGGCTTATGGCTCGAAATATTTCGCCAGTATTCATTAAGCTTCGGACAGGTATAGAAAATATGAAGCCAGTTCCCTCCCTCTTCGGCCTGGCACCAAAAGCATCTATTTTCTACCTCCGGAAATCGTTTACTCAGGGCCATAGGGGTATAATATGCTATCCATCTATTTAAAATTAGCCGCTCTCAAGACCTTATGACCTAACTGAGCTTGAAGTTGCCATTCTTGGCTAGACAAAACGCACCCCGTTTCCCGCTCAACCTTATCCAAGAAATTATGCAAGATAGGGAGCTCGCTATCTTTCCGGAGAAGGGAATACCATTTTCCTATGCCTTTCACTTTAGTTTCATATAGAAGGGAAGCCAGATGTATCGCCGCCGAGGGAGGGGGGAAATTGGCCATTTGGAAAAAATGAGAAATCTGTAAGTAATCAAGAAAATTGAGCACCGTTTGATCTGGATGTTTGTTTTGAATCTCCTGCCACGAGATAATCCTATTATTCATAAAGAAATGTCCCAATTCCTCTAGACCCATTTCCTTCCATTTCAGAATACGTACAGGATGTAATAATAATCCTAAAGTCTTGCATTCCTGAAGCTTTAAGTAAAGCCACCCTGGGAAAATATTCTTTTTAAATAGTGATAACAATCTAAATGAAAAATCACGTAGTGTCTTATACCTAGTTTTTTTAGCAATTTGATGATTTTCAAAAAAGTAGGAAGTTGTACGCCTGCCTACTGAAGCATTTTGTCTAAAAAAAAGTGATCTTCTGAATTATTGATATCTAATAAACAAGCTACTTTATCCAGCATCACCGCCTCATAATAAGTTCGCATTTTTGGAAGTGCGAGCCCCCTGTTTTCTACCTCGAGGTGTAGAACATCAAGTTTAACCCAGGATGCCTTCTTAGCCCAAATAAAGTTCCTAAATAAAGAATCAATTTCTTTAAAATAACTTGCATTGATTTTTCAGGGCACATTGCTGAAAAGGAACAACTCTACTACTTTCTACTACTCTCTACCACTCACTCTCTACTACTCTACTACTCACTCTCTACTACTCTCTACTACTCACTCGCTACTACTCTCTACTACTCACTCTCTACTACACTCTCTACTACTCTCTCTTCCTACTACTCTCTACTACTGCTCTCTACTATTCACTCTCTACTACTCACTCTACTACTCTCTACCACTCACTCTCTACTACTCTACTACTCTCTCTCTACTACTCACTCTCTACTACTCTCTACTACTCACTCTCTACTACTCACTCTACTACTCTCTACTACTCACTCTCTACTACTCACTCTCTACTACTCTCTCTCTAATACTCACTCTCTACTATTCACTCTCTACTAATCACTCTTTAGTACTCGCTCTCTACTACTCACTCTCCACTACTCACTCTCTACTACTCGCTCTCTACTACTCTCTGCTACTCACTCTCTACTACTCACTCTCTACTACTCTCCACTACTCTCTCTGCTACTCACTCTCTACTACTCCCTCTCTACTACTCTACTACTCTCTACTACTCGCTCTACTACTCACTCTTTACTACTCGCTCTCCTACTCACTCTCTACTATTCTCTTACTCACTCTACTACTCTCTCCTACTCTCTACCACTCACTCTCTACTACTCTACTACTCACTCTCTACTACTCTCTCTCTACTACTCACTCTACTACTCACTCTACTACTCTCTACTACTCACTCTCTACTACTCTCTACTGCTCACTCTGTACTACTCACTCTCTACTACTCACTCTCTACTACTCTCTACTGCTCACTCTCAACTACTCATTCTATACTACTCACTCTCTACTACTCTCTCTCTACTACTCACTCTCCACTACTCTTTCTCTACTACACACTCTCTACTACTTGCTCTCTGCTACTCGCTCTCTACTACTCTCTAGTACTCACTCTACTACTCACTCTCTACTACTCCCTACTACTCACTCTACTACTCTCTACTACTCACTCTCTACTACTCACTCTCTACTACTCTCTCTACTACTCACTCTCTACTATTCACTCTCTACTAATCACTCTATACTACTCGCTCTCTACTACTCACTCTCCACTACTCACTCTCTACTACTCGCTCTCTACTACTCTCTGCTACTCACTCTCTACTACTCACTCTCTACTACTCTCTACTACTCTCTCTGCTACTCACTCTCTACTACTCCCTCTCTACTACTCTACTACTCTCTACTACTCGCTCTACTACTCACTCTCTACTACTCGCTCTACTACTCACTCTCTACTATTCTCTACTACTCACTCTACCACTCTCTCCTACTCTCTACCACTCACTCTCTACTACTCTACTACTCACTCTCTACTACTCTCTCTCTACTACTCACTCTCTACTACTCACTCTACTACTCTCTACTACTCACTCTCTACTACTCTCTACTACTCACTCTGTACTACTCACTCTCTACTACTCACTCTCTACTACTCTCTACTGCTCACTCTCAACTACTCATTCTATACTACTCACTCTCTACTACTCTCTCTCTACTACTCACTCTCCACTACTCTTTCTCTACTACACACTCTCTACTACTTGCTCTCTGCTACTCACTCTCTACTACTCTCTAGTACTCACTCTACTACTCACTCTCTACTACTCTCTACTACTCACTCTCTACTTCTCACTCTCTACTACTCTCCACTACTCTCTCTGCTACTCACTCTCTACTACTCCCTCTCTACTACTCTACTACTCTCTACTACTCGCTCTACTACTCACTCTCTACTACTCTCTCTACTACTCACTCTCTACTATTCTCTACTACTCACTCTACTACACTCTCCTACTCTCTACCACTCACTCTCTACTACTCTACTACTCACTCTCTACTACTCTCTCTCTACTACTCACTCTCTACTACTCTCTCTACTACTCGCTGTACTACTCACTCTCTACTACTCGCTCTCCTACTCACTCTCTACTATTCTCTTACTCACTCTACTACTCTCTCCTACTCTCTACCACTCACTCTCTACTACTCTACTACTCACTCTCTTCTACTCTCTCTCTACTACTCACTCTACTACTCACTCTACTACTCTCTACTACTCACTCTCTACTACTCTCTACCACTCACTCTGTACTACTCACTCTCTACTACTCACTCTCTACTACTCTCTACTGCTCACTCTCAACTACTCACTCTCTACTACTCTCTACTACTCACTCTACTACTCTCTACTACTCACGCTCTACTACTCACTCTCTACTACTCTCTCTACTACTCACTCTCTACTATTCACTCTCTACTAATCACTCTTTACTACTCGCTCTCTACTACTCACTCTCCAATACTCACTCTCTACTACTCGCTCTCTACTACTCTCCGCTACTCACTCTCTACTACTCACTCTCTACTACTCTCCACT
Source organism: Triturus cristatus (assembly GCF_964204655.1). Classification (NCBI taxonomy): domain Eukaryota; kingdom Metazoa; phylum Chordata; class Amphibia; order Caudata; family Salamandridae; genus Triturus; species Triturus cristatus. The sequence goes on along the minus strand of NC_140592.1, from coordinate 1,079,704,446 downwards.
ACTCTCTCTGCTACTCACTCTCTACTACTCCCTCTCTACTACTCTCTACTACTCGCTCTACTACTCACTCTCTACTACTCGCTCTACTACTCACTCTCTACTATTCTCTACTACTCACTCTACTACTCTCTCCTACTCTCTACCACTCACTCTCTACTACTCTACTACTCACTCTCTACTACTCTCTCTCTACTACTCACTCTCTACTACTCACTCTACTACTCTCTACTACTCACTCTCTACTACTCTCTACTACTCACTCTGTACTACACACTCTCTACTACTCACTCTCTACTACTCTCTACTGCTCACTCTCAACTACTCATTCTATACTACTCACTCTCTACTACTCTCTCTCTACTACTCACTCTCCACTACTCTTTCTCTACTACACACTCTCTACTACTTGCTCTCTGCTACTCACTCTCTACTACTCTCTAGTATTCACTCTACTACTCACTCTCTACTACTCTCTACTACTCACTCTCTACTTCTCACTCTCTACTACTCTCCACTACTCTCTCTGCTACTCACTCTCTACTACTCCCTCTCTACTACTCACTCTCTACTACTCACTCTACTACTCTCTACTACTCACTCTCTACTACTCTCTACTACTCACTCTGTACTACACACCCTCTACTACTCACTCTTTACTACTCTCTACTGCTCACTCTCAACTACTCATTCTATACTACTCACTCTCTACTACTCTCTCTCTACTACTCACTCTCCACTACTCTTTCTCTACTACACACTCTCTACTACTTGCTCTCTGCTACTCACTCTCTACTACTCTCTAGTACTCACTCTACTACTCACTCTCTACTACTCTCTACTACTCACTCTCTACTTCTCACTCTCTACTACTCTCCACTACTCTCTCTGCTACTCACTCTCTACTACTCCCTCTCTACTACTCTACTACTCTCTACTACTCGCTCTACTACTCACTCTCTACTACTCGCTCTACTACTCACTCTCTACTATTCTCTACTACTCACTCTACTACACTCTCCTACTCTCTACCCCTCACTCTCTACTACTCTACTACTCACTCTCTACTACTCTCTCTCTACTACTCACTCTCTACTACTCTCTCTACTACTCGCTCTACTACTCACTCTCTACTACTCGCTCTCCTACTCACTCTGTACTATTCTCTTACTCACTCTACTACTCTCTCCTACTCTCTACCACTCACTCTCTACTACTCTACTACTCACTCTCTACTACTCTCTCTCTACTACTCACTCTACTACTCACTCTACTACTCTCTACAACTCACTCTCTACTACTCTCTACTACTCACTCTGTACTAATCACTCTCTACTACTCACTCTCTACTACTCTCTACTGCTCACTCTCAACTAATCATTCTATACTACTCACTCTCTACTACTGTCTCTCTACTACTCACTCTCCACTACTCTTTCTCTACTACACACTCTCTACTACTTGCTCTCTGCTACTCGCTCTCTACTACTCTCTAGTACTCACTCTACTACTCACTCTCTACTACTCTCTACTACTCACTCTACTACTCTCTACTACTCACGCTCTACTACTCACTCTCTACTACTCTCTCTACTACTCACTCTCTACTATTCACTCTCTACTAATCACTCTTTACTACTCGCTCTCTACTACTCACTCTCCAATACTCACTCTCTACTACTCGCTCTCTACTACTCTCTGCTACTCACTCTCTACTACTCACTCTCTACTACTCTCCACTACTCTCTCTGCTACTCACTCTCTACTACTCCCTCTCTACTACTCTCTACTACTCGCTCTACTACTCACTCTCTACTACTTGCTCTACTACTCACTCTGTACTATTCTCTACTACTCACTCTACTACTCTCTCCTACTCTCTACCACTCACTCTCTACTACTCTACTACTCACTCTCTACTACTCTCTCTCTACTACTCACTCTCTACTACTCACTCTACTACTCTCTACTACTCACTCTCTACTACTCTCTACTACTCACTCTGTACTACTCACTCTCTACTACTCACTCTCTACTACTCTCTACTGCTCACTCTCAACTACTCATTCTATACTACTCACTCTCTACTACTCTCTCTCTACTACTCACTCTCCACTACTCTTTCTCTACTACACACTCTCTACTACTTGCTCTCTGCTACCCACTCTCTACTACTCTCTAGTACTCACTCTACTACTCACTCTCTACTACTCTCTACTACTCACTCTCTACTTCTCACTCTGTACTACTCTCCACTACTCTCTCTGCTACTCACTCTCTACTACTCCCTCTCTACTACTCTACTACTCTCTACTACTCGCTCTACTACTCACTCTCTACTACTCGCTCTACTACTCACTCTCTACTATTCTCTACTACTCACTCTACTACTCTCTCCTACTCTCTACCACTCACTCTCTACTACTCTACTACTCACTCTCTACTACTCTCTCTCTACTACTCACTCTCTACTACTCACTCTACTACTCTCTACTACTCACTCTCTACTACTCTTCACTACTCACTATGTACTACTCACTCTCTGCTACTCACTCTCTACTACTCTCTCTCTACTACTCACTCTCCACTACTCGTTCTCTACTACACACTCTCTACTACTTGCTCTCTGCTACTCACTCTCTACTACTCTCTAGTACTCACTCTACTACTCACTCTCTACTACTCTCTTCTACTCACTCTCTACTTCTCACTCTCTACTACTCTCCACTACTCTCTCTGCTACTCACTCTCTACTACTCCCTCTCTACTACTCTACTACTCTCTACTACTCGCTCTACTACTCACTCTCTACTACTCGCTCTACTACTCACTCTCTACTATTCTCTACTACTCACTCTACTACACTCTCCTACTCTCTACCACTCACTCTCTACTACTCTACTACTCACTCTCTACTACTCTCTCTCTACTACTCACTCTCTACTACTCTCTCTACTACTCGCTCTACTACTCACTCTCTACTACTCGCTCTCCTACTCACTCTCTACTATTCTCTTACTCACTCTACTACTCTCTCCTACTCTCTACCACTCACTCTCTACTACTCTACTACTCACTCTCTACTACTCTCTCTCTACTACTCACTCTACTACTCACTCTACTACTCTCTGCTACTCACTCTCTACTACTCTCTACTACTCACTCTGTACTACTCACTCTCTACTACTCACTCTCTACTACTCTCTACTGCTCACTCTCAACTACTCATTCTATACTACTCACTCTCTACTACTCTCTCTCTACTACTCACTCTCCACTACTCTTTCTCTACTACACACTCTCTACTACTTGCTCTCTGCTACTCGCTCTCTACTACTCTCTACTATTCACTCTACTACTCACTCTCTACTACTCTCTACTACTCACTCCACTACTCTCTACTACTCACGCTCTACTACTCACTCTCTACTACTCTCTCTACTACTCACTCTCTACTATTCATTCTCTACTAATCACTCTTTACTACTCGCTCTCTACTACTCACTCTCCAATACTCACTCTCTACTACTCGCTCTCTACTACTCTCTGCTACTCACTCTCTACCACTCACTCTCTACTACTCTACTACTCACTCTCTACTACTCTCTCTCTACTACTCACTCTCTACTACTCACTCTACTACTCTCTACTACTCACTCTCTACTACTCTCTACTACTCACTCTGTACTACTCACTCTCTACTACTCACTCTCTACTACTCTCTACTGCTCACTCTCAACTACTCATTCTATACTACTCACTCTCTACTACTCTCTCTCTACTACTCACTCTCCACTACTCTTTCTCTACTACACACTCTCTACTACTTGCTCTCTGCTACTCACTCTCTACTACTCTCTAGTACTCACTCTACTACTCACTCTCTACTACTCTCTACTACTCACTCTCTACTTCTCACTCTCTACTACTCTCCACTACTCTCTCTGCTACTCACTCTCTACTACTCCCTCTCTACTACTCTACTACTCTCTACTACTCGCTCTACTACTCACTCTCTACTACTCGCTCTACTACTCACTCTCTACTATTCTCTACTACTCACTCTACTACTCTCTCCTACTCTCTACCACTCACTCTCTACTACTCTACTACTCACTCTCTACTACTCTCTCTCTACTACTCACTCTCTACTACTCACTCTACTACTCTCTACTACTCACTCTCTACTACTCTTCATTACTCACTATGTACTACTCACTCTCTACTACTCACTCTCTACTACTCTCTCTCTACTACTCACTCTCCACTACTCTTTCTCTACTAAACACTCTCTACTACTTGCTCTCTGCTACTCACTCTCTACTACTCTCTAGTACTCACTCTACTACTCACTCTCTACTACTCTCTTCTACTCACTCTCTACTTCTCACTCTCTACTACTCTCCACTACTCTCTCTGCTACTCACTCTCTACTACTCCCTCTCTACTACTCTACTACTCACTCTCTACTACTCTCTCTCTACTACTCACTCTCTACTACTCACTCTACTACTCTCTACTACTCACTCTCTACTACTCTCTACTACTCACTCTGTACTACTCACTCTCTACTACTCACTCTCTACTACTCTCTACTGCTCACTCTCAACTACTCATTCTATACTACTCACTCTCTACTACTCTCGCTCTACTACTCACTCTCCACTACTCTTTCTCTACTACACACTCTCTACTACTTGCTCTCTGCTACTCACTCTCTACTACTCTCTAGTACTCACTCTACTACTCACTCTCTACTACTCTCTACTACTCACTCTCTACTTCTCACTCTCTACTACTCTCTACTACTCACTCTCTACTACTCTCTACTACTCACTCTGTACTACTCACCCTCTACTACTCACTCTCTACTACTCTCTACTGCTCACTCTCAACTACTCATTCTATACTACTCACTCTCTACTACTCTCTCTCTACTACTCACTCTGCACTACTCTTTCTCTACTACACACTCTCTACTACTTGCTCTCTGCTACTCACTCTCTACTACTCTCTAGTACTCACTCTACTACTCACTCTCTACTACTCTCTACTACTCACTCTCTACTTCTCACTCTCTACTACTCTCCACTACTCTCTCTGCTACTCACTCTCTACTACTCCCTCTCTACTACTCTACTACTCTCTACTACTCGCTCTACTACTCACTCTCTACTACTCGCTCTACTACTCACTCTCTACTATTCTCTACTACTCACTCTACTACACTCTCCTACTCTCTACCACTCACTCTCTACTACTCTACTACTCACTCTCTACTACTCTCTCTCTACTACTCACTCTCTACTACTCTCTCTACTACTCGCTCTACTACTCACTCTCTACTACTCGCTCTCCTACTCACTCTCTACTATTCTCTTACTCACTCTACTACTCTCTCCTACTCTCTACCACTCACTCTCTACTACTCTACTACTCACTCTCTACTACTCTCTCTCTACTACTCACTCTACTACTCACTCTACTACTCTCTACAACTCACTCTCTACTACTCTCTACTACTCACTCTGTACTACTCACTCTCTACTACTCACTCTCTACTACTCTCTACTGCTCACTCTCAACTACTCATTCTATACTACTCACTCTCTACTACTGTCTCTCTACTACTCACTCTCCACTACTCTTTCTCTACTACACACTCTCTACTACTTGCTCTCTGCTACTCGCTCTCTACTACTCTCTAGTACTCACTCTACTACTCACTCTCTACTACTCTCTACTACTCACTCTACTACTCTCTACTACTCACGCTCTACTACTCACTCTCTACTACTCTCTCTACTACTCACTCTCTACTATTCACTCTCTACTAATCACTCTTTACTACTCTACTACTCACTCTCTACTACTCTCTCTCTACTACTCACTCTACTACTCACTCTACTACTCTCTACAACTCACTCTCTACTACTCTCTACTACTCACTCTGTACTACTCACTCTCTACTACTCACTCTCTACTACTCTCTACTGCTCACTCTCAACTACTCATTCTATACTACTCACTCTCTACTACTTGCTCTCTGCTACTCGCTCTCTACTACTCTCTAGTACTCACTCTACTACTCACTCTCTACTACTCTCTACTACTCACTCTACTACTCTCTACTACTCACGCTCTACTACTCACTCTCTACTACTCTCTCTACTACTCACTCTCTACTACTCCCTCTCTACTACTCTCTACTACTCGCTCTACTACTCACTCTCTACTACTCGCTCTACTACTCACTCTGTACTATTCTCTACTACTCACTCTACTACTCTCTCCTACTCTCTACCACTCACTCTCTACTACTCTACTACTCACTCTCTACTACTCTCTCTCTACTACTCACTCTCTACTACTCACTCTACTACTCTCTACTACTCACTCTCTACTACTCTCTACTACTCACTCTGTACTACTCACTCTCTACTACTCACTCTCTACTACTCTCTACTGCTCACTCTCAACTACTCATTCTATACTACTCACTCTCTACTACTCTCTCTCTACTACTCACTCTCCACTACTCTTTCTCTACTACACACTCTCTACTACTTGCTCTCTGCTACTCACTCTCTACAACTCTCTAGTACTCACTCTACTACTCACTCTCTACTACTCTCTACTACTCACTCTCTACTTCTCACTCTCTACTACTCTCCACTACTCTCTCTGCTACTCACTCTCTACTACTCCCTCTCTACTACTCTACTACTCTCTACTACTCGCTCTACTACTCACTCTCTACTACTCGCTCTACTACTCACTCTCTACTATTCTCTACTACTCACTCTACTACTCTCTCCGACTCTCTACCACTCACTCTCTACTACTCCACTACTCACTCTCTACTACTCTCTCTCTACTACTCACTCTCTACTACTCACTCTACTACTCTCTACTACTCACTCTCTACTACTCTTCACTACTCACTATGTACTACTCACTCTCTACTACTCACTCTCTACTACTCTCTCTCTACTACTCACTCTCCACTACTCTTTCTCTACTACACACTCTCTACTACTTGCTCTCTGCTACTCACTCTCTACTACTCTCTAGTACTCACTCTACTACTCACTCTCTACTACTCTCTTCTACTCACTCTCTACTTCTCACTCTCTACTACTCTCCACTACTCTCTCTGCTACTCACTCTCTACTACTCCCTCTCTACTACTCTACTACTCTCTACTACTCGCTCTACTACTCACTCTCTACTACTCGCTCTACTACTCACTCTCTACTATTCTCTACTACTCACTCTACTACACTCTCCTACTCTCTACCACTCACTCTCTACTACTCTACTACTCACTCTCTACTACTCTCTCTCTACTACTCACTCTCTACTACTCTCTCTACTACTCGCTCTACTACTCACTCTCTACTACTCGCTCTCCTACTCACTCTCTACTATTCTCTTACTCACTCTACTACTCTCTCCTACTCTCTACCACTCACTCTCTACTACTCTACTACTCACTCTCTACTACTCTCTCTCTACTACTCACTCTACTACTCACTCTACTACTCTCTGCTACTCACTCTCTACTACTCTCTACTACTCACTCTGTACTACTCACTCTCTACTACTCACTCTCTACTACTCTCTACTGCTCACTCTCAACTACTCATTCTATACTACTCACTCTCTACTACTCTCTCTCTACTACTCACTCTCCACTTCTCTTTCTCTACTACACACTCTCTACTACTTGCTCTCTGCTACTCGCTCTCTACTACTCTCTACTACTCACTCTACTACTCACTCTCTACTACTCTCTACTACTCACTCCACTACTCTCTACTACTCACGCTCTACTACTCACTCTCTACTACTCTCTCTACTACTCACTCTCTACTATTCATTCTCTACTAATCACTCTTTACTACTCGCTCTCTACTACTCACTCTCCAATACTCACTCTCTACTACTCGCTCTCTACTACTCTCTGCTACTCACTCTCTACTACTCACTCTCTACTACTCTCCACTACTCTCTCTGCTACTCACTCTCTACTACTCCCTCTCTACTACTCTCTACTACTCACTCTACTACTCACTCTCTACTACTCGCTCTACTACTCACTCTCTACTATTCTCTACTACTCACTCTACTACTCTCTCCTACTCTCTACCACTCACTCTCTACTACTCTACTACTCACTCTCTACTACTCTCTCTCTACTACTCACTCTCTACTACTCACTCTACTACTCTCTACTACTCACTCTCTACTACTCTCTACTACTCACTCTGTACTACTCACTCTCTACTACTCACTCTCTACTACTCTCTACTGCTCACTCTCAACTACTCATTCTATACTACTCACTCTCTACTACTCTCGCTCTACTACTCACTCTCCACTACTCTTTCTCTACTACACACTCTCTACTACTTGCTCTCTGCTACTCACTCTCTACTACTCTCTAGTACTCACTCTACTACTCACTCTCTACTACTCTCTACTACTCACTCTCTACTTCTCACTCTCTACTACTCTCCACTACTCTCTCTGCTACTCACTCTCTACTACTCCCTCTCTACTACTCTACTACTCTCTACTACTCGCTCTACTACTCACTCTCTACTACTCGCTCTACTTCTCACTCTCTACTATTCTCTACTACTCACTCTACTACTCTCTCCTACTCTCTACCACTCACTCTCTACTACTCTACTACTCACTCTCTACTACTCTCTCTCTACTACTCACTCTCTACTACTCACTCTACTACTCTCTACTACTCACTCTCTACTACTCTTCACTACTCACTATGTACTACTCACTCTCAACTACTCACTCTCTACTACTCTCTACTGCTCACTCTCAACTACTCATTCTATACTACTCCCTCGCTACTACTCTCGCTCTACTACTCACTCTCCACTACTCTTTCTCTACTACACACTCTCTACTACTTGCTCTCTGCTACTCACTCTTTACTACTCTCTAGTACTCACTCTGCTACTCACTCTCTACTACTCTCTAATACTCTCTCTCTGCTACTCACTCTCTACTACTCTCGACTACTCACTCCCTACTACTCCCTCTCTACTACTCTCTACTACTCCCTCTCTACTACTCTCTACTACTCACTCTCTACTACTCACTCTCTACTACTCGCTCTCTACTACTCTCTACTACTCACTCTGCTACTCACTCTCTACTACTCTCTAATACTCTCTCTGCTACTCACTCTCTACTACTCTCTACTACTCACTCTCTACTACTCTCTACTACTCACTCTACTACTCACTCTCTAATACTCACTCTCTACTACTCACTCTCTACTACTCACTCTACTACTCTCTACTACTCACTCTCTACTCACTATTACTCGCTCTCTGCTCTCTACCTCTCTACCTCTCTCTACCTCTCTCTCTACTACTCTCTACCTCTACCTATACACCTCTACTTCTCTACCTCTCTGTACATGCACACAAATGCACATATATATATGCATATATATGCATATGCATTTATATATATGTATGTGTACATAGGCGGCAAGTCCGTCGAAACGCGTTTGGCCTTTGGTGTGAATAAACATTTTTCTTGACGGAATCTCCCACGGAGTCAGCGCCTCTTCAATAATTGCTTGAACTGGATAGTCGAATATATATATTACCTACTGGCGGTTGCCAGTAGGTAGTTATAGTTAGGACCACGTTTCCATAGGAAATCCGCAACATTCTATTTTGAATAACTTTGGCGCCGGTTGACGAATCCTCGCGAAGTTTTCAAAATAGGTGGGGCGCTACGCTACGCTCCTACCCTGAAAGTCTCGGGGGGATTCGTCAAGCGGGGGCTGAGATAAAAGGGGGGTCCCAAAACGCGTTTTTCCCATGCATTTTTCCATAGGACCTTTAGACACAGCTACAGCCCGAACGGCTGAACAGAATTACTTGAAATTTGGCAGAGAGGTAGTCCTCAGGTCAAGGAAGTGCCTTTTGTAGGTTTGGTGTAAATCTGTTCAGTAGATTCTGAGAAAATAGCCTTTAAATCAATATATATATCTGAGCCAGCTTACGGTGCGCTTACGGTGCGCTTACCGTACGCGTACGGTGGCGTGCGCGAGCGCGATTCTGATTGGCCCTTAGATCTTAGTAAACATTCGAATCGGTCGAAACCAGGAAGCGGCGGCCGCCATTTTCTCTCTCGCACTCTGACAGGGGGTGTGATCAACCAAGTGCAAAAACACGTAAGGGGGCTGTTTACACAGCTCCCAAGCACCTTGCCATGTCGAGGGAGTCCCCAACGATCCCCCAAGTGAAAAAAGGCAATTTTAATTTTTTCGTAAATTTCGCCGATTACGCTTACCGTACGCGTACGGTAAGAAATTATAAAAAAAAAAAAAATATATCCACATTCTCCCCACCCCGTGTGCATAAGGTGCCCGCAGGGCACCTTTTGTGCATGGCTTATCAAAGTTAATCAAAACATATATTTTACCTGTCACAACGATGCTCATCATATGTCCTCCATGTGCGCACGGTGCGCGAAGCGCATCGTGCGTTCATGGCCCATCTAGCGTAATGTGGGCACGCGGTGCGCAAAGCGCACCGCGTGCTCACTGTGCGCGCACGGTGCGCGAAGCGCACCGTGCGCGCATGGAACGAACTGCGTTAAGTGGGCGCGCACGCCACAAATGGCGTAAAGTAACTTAGCATTTAAAAAACCGTACAAATTCACTGAAAAAACCATAGGTTTCACACATGTTATAGTTAGCTGGACATTTTACTGATAAAAAACCAATGAAATTCCCCCGTTATAGTTACTGTAGGCAATTATAACTCACGCGACCGTAATCCTCTGCTGATGACATATGTGTCTTTATGAAAAAAAAATATTTGTAATATATGTATAGCTAAAATTTAATGGAAGAAGACATGGGCAAATAAGTGTCTAAATACAGTATTAGCATCAGCAGAGGATTACGGTCGCGTGAGTTATAATTGCCTACAGTAACTATAACGGGGGAATTTCATTGGTTTTTTATCAGTAAAATGTCCAGCTAACTATAACATGTGTGAAACCTATGGTTTTTTCAGTGAATATATATATACATATATAAACATATCAATATAATCTGCATATCTATATAAATATAAATGCATACAAACATATACATATACATATATGCATACATATGCATGGTATGTACATGAAAGTTTGAAAAACTCTAATACAAGCAAAGCTAAAAAGCCACCTAATTACAAACAGAATTGCTTTAACTTAAACAAGGGCAAGACCTATTGCATTTTCAATGCTTGTTTACTTTGATTTCATCAAGAAGGCATTCAGATGTGTCACACATTTTCCATAAATTCTGAATGGTAGCACTCTAGTTGCTCATTAGATAACTGTAGTAAAGCTACTGCTCACCAGGGAAGTCTGCTGCTGGTATTCAAAGTGCATGTTTCAGTCTGCATGTCAGAATTTTGTAATGAGTATGTGTATAAATATATACATACATATATAAACATATATATAATCTGCATATCTATATAAATACAAATAGAAATGCATGCATACATATACATATATGCATGTTATGTACATGAAATTTTGAAAAACACTAATAAAAGCAAAGCTAAAAAGCCACCTAATTACAAACAGAATTGCTTTAACTTAAACAAGGGCAAGGCCTATTGCATTTTCAATGCGTGTTTACTTTGGTTCCATCAAGAAGGCATTCAGATGTGACACATTTTCCATAAATTCTGAATGGTAGCACTCTAGTTGCTCATTAGATAACTGTAGTAAAGCTACTGCTCACCAGGGAAGTCTGCTGCTGGTATTCAAAGTGCATGTTTCAGTCTGCATGTCAGAACTTTTTAATGAAATCGAAGAGGATTTGAGAAGTCAAAATGTGCCCTAATTTTTCTTTCTGCAGCACTAATCATAATTTCTATGGCAAAATGAACCCCCTCATTTTGTTCCTTTGCAAATTAAATGTTTTAAGTGTTACCACTTTATTCCAATCAAGATGGCTTCATGTGTGCCATACTTTTGTCATAAGTAAGACTGTTAGCGCTCTAGTTGTTCTTTAAAACACTCTGGGATTTCTGTCATTGGGCTATACTTGGGCTACATCTCGGTGATATTTGTGCTACATTTGGGCTCTTTTGTCTCTGGTGGCCATCTTGGGAGACTTGTTATGAAGTTTCCTAATTTCCTCATTTACTACAGTCTCCTCCATAGGCATACTGTCAGTTTTTTACTAGGCCTAGGCAAAATTTCCGTTCCGTTCGCGGAATTTGCGATAATTTGGCATTTCCGCGTTCCGCGGATAGCGCGGAAATGTCAAAATTTCCGCATTCCGCAGCTTTGCGATAATTTGGTTCTTGCTCGCGCTGTAAAATCATACATTCTCGCGCCCGCGCGATCGCCTTACCTGAATCCCCGCGTTCGCCGACTAGTTTTCCCGATCCGGTCGCGTTCTCCATGAGATGTTGTATTGTTTTAGCCATTTGCGCTGTCTCGCGACAGTTCGCGCCCGCAGTGACGTCATGCGTCGCGCGATCACGTCTTTCTTCTCGCGATCATGCACCGCGAGAAAAGTGAAAACAAGATGGCCGCGCCCGCAAGCAACCGCATGGGTAAGTTGGCGAGCCGCGAACACGCAGAAAATACCGTGAACGGGCGGGAAAAAAACTTCCGCATATTCGCGATATTTCCGCGTGTTTGCGGAGATTTTAAACATTTTCGCGATAATTTGCGAAAGTCGCTTTCGCAAATTCCGCCCACCCCTATTTTTTACTTTGATTCAATGAAGAAGGCATTCAGATGTGTCACACATTTGCCATAAATTCAGAATGTTAGCACTCTAGTTGCTCATTAGATCAATGTAGTAAAGCTACTGCTCACCAGGGAAGTCTGCTGCTGGTATTGAAAGTGCATGTTTCAGTCTGCATGTCAGAATTCTTTAATGAAATTGAAGAGGATTTGAGAAGTCACTCAAAATGTGCCCTAATTTTTCTTTCTGCAGCACTAATCATACATTCTATGGCAAAATGAACCCCCTCATGTTGTTCCTTTTCAAATTAAATGTTTTAAGAGTTACCACTTTATTCCAATCAAGATGGCTTCAGGTGTGCCATGCGTTTATCATAAGTAGGAGTTTTAGCGCTCTAGTTGTTCTTTGTAACACTCTGGGAAGCTGCAGTAGAACACAAAGGAATCAACTGACAGTCTCTGCCCTTGTTGGATGTACATGTTTTACTGAGAATGTCAGATTTCATTCTTACATGACTAAGAAAGATAATGTGAATTTACAGAAAATATGCTCTCAGTTTAGCTTATAGATCGCCTTCCAAACCTCTGTGGGAAAAGCATGTGAAAATAGTTTTCTCTCAAACAAGATTCATGATATCCCAGCAGAAGGCTTTTTCACATGGTAAAATCACCTTAGAACATACCACAATTCCTAAAATGAGTATGGTACCATCAACAAATTATTTATAATCTAACTAAAGTCTTAAAACCTTTTATTAACTGCAATGCTTTTTAATGAGGTGATATCATGTATATTGGTCCCAAGATGGCTGCCAACACTTCTTGGATGAAGTGCTGACAGCCAATCAGATCTCACGATGAGATGTGTGGTTAGGCTCCGCCCAGATATATATGTGATTTTAATTTTGATTTTCTCAGTAACTACTGAACGGATTTACACCATTTAAGCAAAAGGCATGACTCTGAACCAAGGTCTACCTTTTTGCCAAATTTGGTGTAATTCCGTTCAGCAGTTCGGGTTGTAGCTGTGTCAACAGGTCCTATGGGAAATTGAATAGGGAAAATGAGTTTTGGGACCCCCCTTTTTTCTCAGCCCCCGCTTGACGAATCACCGCAAAACTTTCAAGATAGGAGCGGACCGGAGCTGGCCAAAAGTTTGGAAAATTGTACGAAGATTCGTCAACCGGCACGAGACTTATTGGGAATAGAATGTTGCGGATTTCCTATGGAAAATAGGTCCTAACTATAACTACCTACTGGCGACCGCCAGTAGGTAATAATCTACTGGTGGTTGCCAGTAGATATAGTTAGGACCACATTTCCATAGGAAATGCAATTTTTGATTTGCTTATCACTTTGGTGTCGTTTGACGAGTGTTTACAAAATTTTCCCAAAAACTTCTCTTTTCAGATCAGCTCCTATGTTTAAAGTTTGGGCGTGATTCATCAAGAGGGGCTGAGAAAAAAGGGGGGATGTGTGGCATTACTTACAAGTGAGTTGAATGAATAGATAAGCAATAATAGATTACACGATTTACGTGGTATTTATGGTAATACTTTAATTTAGCTTGAGAATAACTGTAGAATATTATTGGTTCTTGACCAAGTATTATGATCGTTTGCAACTAAACTATTCGGCCAGTGACTAAGGGGCTTTGTTATATTATTTTAGAAGCCCGAATTCTTTTCTTTTCATATATCACTGAGGCAGAAATTTTAGTTTTTACAATACTCCAATAGATATGCTTGAGACGTGAGATATGGATAGATTAACTGATACCACAATTGCACAATTTTTTGTGTTTATAGTAGATTATCACAAGATTTTATGATACGATTATTGGGTTGAGCAGGTACTCAATGGATACAACATATATCATTATGCCAGCATCCTTGAGTAAGAACATTTCTTATCTAAAATAATATATTTTAGTTATATCGGGTTATTTTATTAAGAAAATCATTACAAAAATGATAATAATTATCAACCTTTCTTGTAGTTGAGGCTTCATTGGTAATCATGCATTAGTATTATAATGAAAATAGTGTTCGTTTTACCAATCTAAGATGGTGCGCTATATTCCCTTGGCTGTACGTTTGAGTCCTGCTTTCATGTTTAGTCAGGAAACGCAATAACAGGAAGCAAGAAAGTGGGCTTGGAACCTGTAATCGGGCTGAGGACACGCTACACTCTGAGAGCTGGAGATACGAACAGTAGGAGGCAAAGACTTAATACACCATTATTCATACATCAGTTTAATACCATGTGTATGAAGCATTATATAGAGAGGCTAACTGGCTTTACTCTTTTTTCTAAAACCCTGTAGGAAACTTGAGCGGGACTTTGAGGAAAGGAATTGTTCCTCTATTCATGTGTGTACTTTATCAAGAAGAAGGGCGTTTAGGAGAACCTGACACGGTGCTTTTACATTGGGGTGAGTCCTTCTTTAGAAGTAGAATCCCCATTTAAAAACAGTAATGATATTAACACACGATTCACATAGATGAGGATCAGCTTAAATAATTATAATTTTTTTGTCTATCTAGAAACTACTTTAGGAATTTCTGATCCTACATTTAATTTAATCTAATTGAATAGAGATAAGCAGCAGGCTGGACTAATCCTCCATAATCGTACACAATAACAGGAGGTAAGAGTTATTATCAAGCATAAATCTTTTGCTATTGCAAGTTATGTTTGAAAGTTATTCAGTTCGGATACTGATAGTATGCAATGTTTTTGCTTTCTCTTAATCTAATAGGATCCCTTGTGATTAGCACGCAAAGTCTAGAAGGTATTGTTTGCACTATCGATTTATTAGCATGTTGGGGTGTCACAGGTGGAAAATTACTCATTCAAATATAAGGGTGCATTATTTGTGAAAGTTTGAAGCAATGGGTTGACTAATACATGTTTTTTGTGGCCAAAGAGATGTGACAAATATTGGCCGTGTCATGATGGGTAGTTAGTATCATTAGTTGTGACAGAATTAGACTGATGTAAAACAAACCTCATGATCCAATGAGCTTGGAGTTGTATTTTGAAAAGAAGTTATTCATTTATTGTTAGAATCTTCAGGACTTTTGTTAAATATTGGTAGGTGGTATAGGATGTCACACAAATATGACTATTTATACTCTTTTGATTTTGTCTTTGCACTGGGTGCATTGAGTGACGTAAATGGACTTTGTGTCCTTATGTATATATTACAATATAGTTATTTTTGGTATATTAGCCCTGAGCAAGTCGTAAGGAATACAATCCTGCTGCGATAAAACTTTTTGGCGCAAGGCTAAAGTGAAATAAAGGAACAAAAAGAAGAACAAGAATTTCAGCCTCGTGCTTTGTTTATTGGATAATTACGAACTGCAATTTTGATTGTGTTATGTGTGTGCCTTGAATTTGATTTATTCCCATAGAGTTGTACAGAGCACGAGGTTGTGTTTCCTCACAGCACCCGTCGTCTGTGGGCTCCCTGTGTCACTCCTCTGGGTGGTTTCTTGGGGACCCAGTGATTCTACGTACTCTAGGCACTGTGTCTAGTCAAGTCGTGATTGGTATACAATTTTTTTAGTATATTGTTCGGTCTCCCCCTGGAGCCCGCTGTGTATTTTGCTACTTACGAATGTTCTATTGGTTCAGTATTGTATGCTTGGTGCCCTAATCTCATGTAGAGACTAGTAGAGAGTGTTATATTAATTAATACAATTTTTATACAGCTACTGTGTGGTTCTCCTTTCATTTAGTCATTTAGGAGGTGATATTCTGGTAAAACAAGCTGCTTTACATTCCTTCAAGATTACACCTGAAGGCTGATCTCCACAGCTACCACTAGGATAGCTTTCTAAAGGTTATCTTTGACCTCATACATCATAAGGGTCGCGTGGACTGGTACAGGGTGCCCACTTTAATTAATGGACAGCAAATACCAGGCCACCTTCTCACTGCCTGTAGCATGATAACCTTGTGATAATGCACTTCTGTACCCCTCAAAGGGGTATGAAGCACTATATGAAAATGATTACAAGCATCAAGTTTAATGGTACTACATCTACCCAACCCAGAAGGATGGAAGGCTGAAACACATTTCACTCAGTTTCAAACTTGTGAGCATGTAGCTCACACAGACATCATGCTACCTGGTGATCCCAAATCCATCCACGAGACAGAAACTAGATGTACTTTGGATGAATATCTGTATAAAAAGTGATATTATTAACTAAGTGTTAAAGATGTATTTTAAATGGTAATTATTCCTTATGAACATTGCCTGCTTTTGTGTTTGATGAAAACTGAGCAGTTGTCCTTCTAGCGTTAACATTAAATCCCATAATGAACACTCACTTTCAACATAAGAAAACACACTGATATATCCAAAAGTAAAATGTACTTTCTATAAGTTATTTGTTGAGGTTTATTAACACCAATGGACTGCGAGAAAAATGTTGTTGCTTAACGTTAATACTGAGGCTTGCCTACTTTAGTTATTAGTTTCTCTAGCCCTGTCAAACCTTTGTTAAAAGGATAAAACAAGTTACAAGCTGCTGGGACACAGAGAGGAAGGTAAAACCCGCAGTCCAACAGTGCCTCAATAGCCAAGTAGGTATCCTGGAGAACCTTGGGCCATTGAAAAGGTCTAAAAGAGGCAGAGCTTTGAGGTGGCACAGCTTGAGCAGCCTTTAGCCCTGGAAAGCAAAGTATGGAAGAAAAGCAAGGTGGGTCTAATTGGCCCTAAAAACACATACCCAGGCCGCCACTTAACTGCATGGGCTGTGATCAGCAGTTTTTTAAGAAGGCTGATGGGAAGAGCAAATCCTAGCTGGTCACATGACTACCTTCTCCTGCCACTAAATGTTTGGGCCGTGGAGGTCTGCAACCAGCACCCTTCTCCAGTTCCATAGACATATAGAGTCCATTGATTACTTATATGTACAACTACCATATCCGAATACTGTATCTTTATTTATTAAATACTCTCCAGAACAGCTGCACATTCTGATGAATAACAATTTCACCAGCCCGGAAATCCATATAATCTCACACACAAGGGATCCTAAACTCTCTCCATTCCTCTAACAATTGTCAGTGTAAAACAAAATGTGCAAAAAACTTATAGAATGAACAGTATTGACTTTTTAACACTAGACATGTCACCAGATATTCCTGGAACTTCACCGACTTGATTATAAGCCTGGCTTCAGACTTTCCCATTGACACTCAAACCTGAGTCACTGCATTCTCCCTTCTGACATTTTACCACATAAGCCCACAGAATTACTCCCTCAAACTCACCAACAGACATACAGGTTGAGTGTATGTCTCATGCATTACCCATAGGAGTAATATCCCCATTCTCAAGCTTACCATCTGTGACAGAAACTCTTTTGAATCCTTGGAAAGACCCTCCCAACCTTTCCATCAGAATCCGTACTAGCTCTTACCCACCTAGTCTCGCACAATGTTTCTTTGAAGACTTCTCTTCTCGCTTAATCAACGTAGTCCTCACATCCAGTCACCTCCTATCCATAGGGGATTCAACTTCAGGCCACAGAACAAACTATCCCATCCTTCAAAGAGTTCTTTGGCAAATGCCATAGCCACAGCCTCCAAATAGCAATCACTGCATTCCTTTAACTCAAAGGCCATTGTTTGGCACCATAGTTCACAATACACATAATATCACCCCTGCCAATTGGTATGACCATCACACCACTCCTACTTCTGCTCCAAGAAATAAATCCTATTCATTCAAAATACACTCTGAAAACTCTCTCACCAGTCATCACCACTAATCCCCCTCAGTCCATCATGAACCCAATACACTCCTCAATTTCCCTTACTGCTGATTCATGTCATGTTCAAGTAATAATATACACAATCTGTGGTACTCAGAAGTGCTGAAACTGCTCAAAAAGAAAATCCATCAACTGGAATCTGTCTGTTTTCCTGCACTTCCCTCAAACATGCCAGAACCACTTATATCACCATTTTCAAAACCAAACAAGACTTTTATTCAAGGTAAATCTAAAATGCATTGAAAGATCCCTGAGATTTCTTCAAGATGTTTCAGAAAGTTTCCTTACCTTCAAATACAAAAATGGTTTGTCAGCCTCTTACCAACAGCTCATAATGCAAAAGTATGCCCGAGCCAGACCCTTGCATTTAATCAACTTCAAACTCCTCCATACTCCCAAATCCAATTGCAGTTCACAGGAGACAGATGCTTCTCATTTGTTAGGCCTGTCCTGTGGAATAGCCTTCTCATTCATGCATGGCAATCAGCCAATGCCTTGCAATGGACCGGCCTAACAAGTCAGTATGTGAACCTTTTTTATGGCCAGGTGTGCTGGTTTTTACTGTTGATTTCCTTGATATTACTGCAAGCATTGGCTGCAGCAAACACAAATGTATGCATTCTCCCATATCTTGCAAAATACCCAGAGTGTCTTTGCAAGTTCAAGACTGGCCTGATTTGCATGTGTGAGGGTTACTTTTTAGCTATCTGGTTTGCTAATAAGAGACACTTTTATTTTGTTGCCCAGACCAATTTTTCAGTCCCGTCTAAGCATGGCTCAAGACCACAACTACTAGAAACCCTGCATTATGTAAACCATTTCCCACCAATCAGACCCTGCAAAAGTCTGCTAACAAAGCCACAACCCTCCATTAGGCTTAGAACCACCATTCACAGCAAACTGTATCTTTTGACCTGCTTCCAGTAAATTAGGCAGAGCAAAGTATTGCTTTAAGTCACACCCTGGGTTGTCCTCTACTGGGGATCATGGTAGGCCATAGTTCCAAATTCTCTTCATCCACCTCAACAGCAGCAAGCACCTGCAGGATAATGCTTCCTGTTGTCAATCTACAGTTTGAACATATCTCTTTGGCCATCAAAACCTAACCCCTCAGCTTCCAACAAAAATACCCTTCTTGAAAACTTCACTACATTCCGGGAAAACTATGCAGACATCCATGTACACATGAATGCATATAAGTATATAACCAAATCATAAGCACCCTGGTACTCCACGTAAGACGTCAATTAGCATTTATTGACTACAAAAATTGAATAAAAGCCGGCCTGCCAATTAACTCACTATACTAAAATCCACACTTTCGCATCAATACCATAAAAGATGCAGCAAACAAAAGTAGAATGCTCTTCAAGACAATTAACCATTTCACCAAGCCCTTTACTGGACAGATAAATACCACATTCAACAGACAAGTGCAATGCTATCATCTTATTCTTCACTGGAAAGGGTGGAAAGATTTGACAGCAAGTGGACTATACTTCAAATTAATGCCTTGGTAAGTCCCCTTCCCCACTGTATGCTGGTAAGTTCCCTTCCCCTCTCTATGCATAACAGCCCACATTAAAACCATAGTAACAATCTTGGCGTATACTCTGTCTTTTGCCTTTCATATTTTGCCCTGATGCCTCTGGCTATGTTTGTACTACATACAGACATATACACATACATATCTACAAACATTCATACATACATGTATACATGCATAGACACATACATACAAGTAACTATGTGCATACATACATACATAAATGCATATATACATACAGTTATCAAGTTATTCTACATTCAGCCTTCATCTCATCTGCTTTTCTCATTGTGGTGCTGGTTTACTATATTTCTCAGGATAAAAATAAAACTACAAGTTTCAGAATGCCAAAAATAAAACAATAATACAATGCTGAGAACCAACGCCAGCACCACATGATAAACAATATATATAAACATTGCACCTAAAAAATTGATAAGTGGGAAAGCACACACATATACAGACTAGTTCACGTTTCAAAAATTCCCTCTGACTAATATTGATAGACAAAGTATTATACTAAATGAGATTTGAAATTAAACTTATTTCATTCACTAGGAATGTGAATATAATTTAACAATTAGAATGTAATTGTATTCTTAAAAGTACCTTGGAGTTACTAGTGGATTTTCACAATGGATTCCCATCAAGGCTCAAATGCACGCTTTCAAGAACCAGGGAACGAATGTTCCCATGCCCCTGTCCCTGCCATTTCTGCTAACTAGAGAGCATGCAGAGAATGTATGAATCAAGACTGAGGACGAGAGGCGCGTTAGTTTGATGTAGTCTGTAACTTAAGTCGTCCTTCTTCAGAAGTACCCCATTCTTTGTGGAAGCCCTCCCCATAGTCAGATTGATGCAGGGGTTAGAGCCTTTTCGATCTGCCTTTGTTGTCATGACTAAGGCAGTGGATCAGGGGTGAATGGGCGCTCTCCCAGGTTCAGCATAACAGAGAGCTGAGAGCTTGACGCTCTCAGCTTCATTCTGACCTGGCCATTTCACACCCTGAATCAGTGCGTTCACAGCAGCAAGACATCACGGGCAACCTTGCACCCCAGCTATAGTCGTGGGGGACGGGATTCAATGGGCTCAACATACAAACTTCATCTGAAAAGCAAACTTTAACTGCATCTTTAACTTTTCGACCTTTCACTGTAAGAAAGTATATTTCGGAGGCAGATGTCCAACAAAAGGATATCAAGTGCATCCTATAAAAGACTATGGTAAGACTATTTTCTGTCTCATGCCAAAAAACATATTTCTCAGACTAGGACCTTTTTGGCTACATGTAAAATGCTGCCATGCCGCTAGCTAGCATTATTTATTATTTTACACTAACTAATTTAAAATTGTAAAATACTTGGGCTCCCTAATAAATTGTGACAGGAACATTAAGATTGCTAACTTTTTTGCTCCTGGAAACATGGGTTCTACTGAATTCTGCACTAGACAAAAATATTTTGCAGTTTTACTCTTTATCTCTCTTCTTAACTGTTCTGCTACTCTCCAAGTCCCTATTTCCATCAACGTTTCCATAATAAAACTTTACTGGTCATGCAGACATATTTCTGTAAACAGCATTTTGTGTTAAATAAACTACTACAATAAAATCATTCTTTATACACCTTAACACTATTCCTGAATTATATGTCCGGGCTTCAACAAGGCAAAACAATTACATGACATCAGGATAAGGGGAGAGGAAAGTATAAGGAGATTGGAGGTGGTGTTATTACGACCAAATCCACTGAGTCTGGAACTGGGAAACCAGGTTAGAGGTCACGGCTCAACATCTTGGGATTCTGCACAAATAACCAAATCTACCCGTGCCTAAAAAATGAATGTAACCTTGTGTGATGTAATCGGTGCTCAAATAAAGCACTTAAATACCTTCGGGTGCAGATTGCGCTATTTGCAACTACAAATTTAAAAAAGGCATCAGAACTTCATTTTGTTGATTAGCTGCATTCAAACCCTGGAAAAAAGAACATGAGAAGTCATGACAAGGAGATGAGGGAAGGTTGAAATGGAAAAATATGTGGGAAAACAAAGACAACACAAACCCAGTATTGACAAAGCCAATAGGTCTCGCCTGTGCAAGAGTTATTGGCTTTGCCAATGTGTTTTAACCATCTTGTACACTAGCGTGGCTGCTGTTCAGCATGGATAAAAGTTAGTGGTGTAGAGGAGAGTGGAGTGAAGTGTTGTAAAGTGAAATGGTGAAGAGTGGAGTAGAGTGTTGTGGCATAGAATGTCATGTATTGGAGATGCAGAGTGGAGTCACATAGAGTGACGTACATGAGAGGGGTGTAGCGTAGAGTGAGCTGGTGTGGAATGCATTGGCATAGAGTGTTGCAGAGTATAGTGGCATAGAGTGCAGTGGCATGGAATTCAGCAGCCTATAATGCAGTGTTGTATAATGATGTGGCATAGATTAGAGTGCTGAACAGTAGAGTGCAGTGGCGTAGAATGCAGTGGTGTAGATTAGAGTAGAGTTGAAGAGAGTGCAGTGGCATAGAGTGGTGCAGAATAGAGTGGCATAGAGTGGTGCAGAGTAGAATATAGGTCTGAAGAGTGGAGTGGCATAGAGTGCAGTGGCGTGGAGTGCTGTGGCATAGAGTGGAGGAGAATGGAGTGGCTGGGTCTGGTGACTTAGTGGGCTGATGCGGTAACTGTAGGGGGCTGTGTTTGACCACATAGTCACAGGATCAAATCCTTTCAGGTCCACTCAGCCTTTCATTTTTAGGTCAACAAAATGAGTACCATTGAGTTGGGTAACAATAAACGTCTGTTATTCAGCACCAAGATGCCCTTCTTGGTGAATATGTGCTTCACAAATACACATTATGTTATGTTATAATTGAGTGTCGTAGAATGCATTGGTCTAAAATGCAGTAGTGTAGATTAGAGATGCATAGGGTTCTGTGGTGTAGAGTGCAGGGGTTTAGAGTGCTGTAGAATGCAGTGTCATTGAGTACAGTGGTGCAGAGTGGAGTGGTGCAGAGGAGAGTGCAGGGGCGTAGAATGCAGTGACATATAGTGCAGTGGTGTAGAGTTCACCAGTTTACCATTCAGTGGCATACAATGCAGTGTCATGCAATGTAGTGGCATAGATTAGACTGGTGCATAGAAGCGTGCGTTGGTGCAGAGTGGAGTGGGCCGGAGTGGCATAGAGTGCAATGGCGTAGAGTGCAGTGGAATAGATTAGAGTGGCGTAGAGTACAGTGGCAGAGAGTGCAGTCGCGTAGAGTGGAGTGATGCAGTGTTCAGTGGTGTAGAGTGCAGTGATGCAAAAAAGAGAAATGTAGAGTGCATTGGCAGTGTGCAGTAGTGCAAAGTAGAGTGTAGTTGAGTTTAGTGGCAGAGAGTGCAGTGTTGCAGAGTGGAGTGCCATAGAGTGCAATGGTGTAGAGTGGCACAGAGTGCATTTGCATGGAGTGCAGTGACATAGAGCAGAGTGGCATAGAGTACAGTGTGGCAGAGTTGAGTGCAGTGACGTAGATTGCATTGGCATTGAATATAGTGGCATAGAGTTCCGTAGTTTATAGTAGAGTGGTATAGAGTGGTGCTGCGCAGAGTGGAGTAAAGTGGCATAGATTGCAGTGGTATAGAGTGCAGTGGCATAGAGGAGCTTTTTTTAGAGTAGATTGAAGTGACATTTAGTAGAGTGGAGTATGGTAGAGTGTCAGAGTGCAGTGGTGTATAGAGGCATAGAGTGCAGTGGCATGCAGTAAAGTGGCATAGGGTACAATGGAGCAGAGTAGGGTGCAGTGGTTTAGAGTGCAATGATGTAGAGTGCATTAGCACAGAGTTCAATTGTTTCGAGAAGAGGTGGCGTAGAGTGCAGTGGCGCAGAGTGGAGTAGAGTGACGGAGAGTGCAGAGGCATAGAGTAGAGTGACATAGACTAGATTGAGTAAAGGAAGTGCCATAGAGTGTAGTGGCACAGAGTGAAGTTGAGTGGTGTAGCGTGCAGTGGCATATAGTGCACTGGCATAGAGTAGATTGTTTCAGAGCAGAGTGAAGTGACATAGAGTGGAATTGTGCAGGGTAGAGTGCAGTAGCATAAAGTGCAGCAGCATAGATTTCAGCAGTGTGAAATGCAGCGTCAAAGAATGCAGTAGCATAGATTAGAGTGCTGCATAGTAGAGTGCAGTGGAGCAGAGCGGAGTGGTGCAGAGTAGAGTGGCATAGAGTGCACTGGCATAGAATGCAGTGGTGAAGAGTAGAGTAGAGTGGCAGAGAGTACAGTCTCATAGAGTAGTGCAGAGTAGAATGGTGTAGAGTACAGTGGCATAGAGTGGAGTGATTCAGATTGCTGTCATGCAAAGTAAAGTGTCATATAGTTCATTGGCATACAGTGCAGTAGTGCAGGGTAGAGTGTCGTAGAGTGCAGTGGTGTAGAGTGGCGTAGAGTGCATTGGTGTAGAGTACAGTGGCATAGAGTACAGTGATGCAGGGTGGAGTGCATTGGCATATAGTGCAGTGGTGTAGAGTGCAATGGTTGTCCTGCCATACAGATTACAATGCATCCAGCACAGTTGTGGAACCTATTCGGTTTGTATTCCACATAGCAAGTGAAAAATACAAGAATCAGTAACACCAACAAGCATAGGCAGCGTCAAATAAAAAATAATTACATTTGTAGGCTCGCCCACCAATCACCCTATTTAAAGACCTAAAGAAATTACCATGATCCTTTGCTCACACAATACTGGTCCTAGCCCAAGAGAGGAGTCCTTGTCCATTCCCTGATCTCAGCCTTGTACAAACTCACTCAATGCATCCACCCCACTACTTGCACGTATCACTTTTTTCAAACACACCCTTATTTCACATTCACACTCATCCCCACCCTCACCATGCCCCAGAGGGAGCAGCCAAGTTTTAAAGATAAGGAGTTGATAGTGCTTGTAGGTGAAATCATCAAAGTAGAGGCACTTTTATTTGAGACCCTAGTCCAACAGACCCCCATCACCCAGAAAATTGGATCTGGGACAGCATAGTCAACAAGGTGCATGCTGAAGCACCTGTCCTGCGCTCACTGGATGATATCAGGAGAAGGTGGTACGAAGTGAGAAGGAGGGTAAAAAAACTGTGCACTGAAGAACATCTGAATGCACAACTACTGCTGGTGGCACTCCTGCACCACCTGTGCACTTGACTCCTGGGAGTAGGTACTCCACTTTCTAATAAAGTAATCAATTAGAACTCTGCAGACATTACTGTAATGGACCCAGTTAACTAAATAACCATTTTTAGATAAAAATAAATAGTGAATGAGCATGTTATGTGTATGTAATGCAGATAAACCACATACCTGCAATGAAAATGGAAAGGCTTAAAACTATTGCCATGTACACACAATGCCCGACATCTTGCCAGTACATTTCTACTCACTGTCAAGAAAGCAGAGTCCAGTGTAGGCTGGTTGGGATGGGTGGGATAGGGTGTGGAGGGCAGAGCCTGATGGGAGATGTAGTCAGGGCAAACACTTCTCCTCCCACCCAGCCCTCCAAGTCCACCTGGAAGTCTGCTTTCCTTAGACTGAGTGAAAATGTACTGGCAAAATGGCTGATACTGGGGACTGCTTTTGGAGCACAAAGCCATTATGGGAGTTGTGGTCAACTCAGACACCAGGCATCAGTGTCAGACATCTTGAAAGTCAATTTCCACTTACTCTCAGGAAAGCAGAGCTCCTGTTGGGCTGGTTGAGATGGATTGGAAGGTGTGGAGGACAGGGCCTGATGGGAGATGGAGTCAGTGCAAACACTCCTCCTTACACCCAGCCCAACAAGCCAACCAGGAACTAAGCTTAACTAAGCTTTCCTGACAGTCAGTGGAAGTGTACTAGCAAAATGGCTTACACTGAGGACGAGTGTTCAGAGCAGAAGGCCATGTTGGGAGTTGGGATCAACTCAGACAACAGGCACCAGTGTCAGACATCTTGACAATTCAATTTCCCCTTATTGTCCGGACACAGCTCTTCCTGGTGGGCTGTTTGAGCTGGGTGGGAAGGTTTATGTGGGCCCAGGCTTAATAGGAGCTGTAGTGACAGCAAAGACTCCTCCTCTACCCCAGCACAACCAGTTCATCTGGGCCTAGGGTTACCTGACAATGAGTGGAAATGTACTGCCTAAATGGCTGACACTTCGGACTGGTGTTTGGAGCACAAGGCCCTGTTGGTAGTTGTGGTGAAGTCAAACACCAGTTCTCAGTGTCAGACATCCTGCTAGTACATTTTAAAGCACTGTGAGGAAAGCATAGTTCATGGCGGGCTGTTTGGACTGGGTGGGAAGGTGTATGTAGGACAGGGCCTGATAGGAGTAGCAGTCATTGCAAATAGTCCTCCTCCCACCCAGCCCAGCTAACTCTTATGGGCCTTTGTCTACCTGACAGTGAGGGGAAATGGACTTTCAAGATGGCTGACACATATTTTTTATTTTTATTTCATGGCTAAAACACACTTATCTAATCCTACCTTGGATTTATGTCTGGATTGCACTCTCCTTGGATTTCCTGTTTATGGATTTGATTTGTGACAGTTTTTTTACTTGTTAATAAATGGCCATTAACTTTGGAAACATTCTGCTACATAACTGGTCAATGGGGTGTTGGCCTCTCATTCTTCATTGCATAGATTGAAAAGAGCCTTGTCCCTCATTAACATTTTAGCAGTTCCAATGAATGAAGAAATTGTTTGGGGTAAACGGCCTTTCAACATATTTGGTCCCATGAGATCCTGCCGATACCATATGTGTTCAATGTTTCTATGGGTGATGTAATAGTACCTGGGTTAAATGCGGATGATTGGGGCATTGATACTGTAAAATCTATGCTTTCTGAACTAGAGTATCATACTGTTTTCAAATCAGAGGATCTATATCTTAATTCTGCTTACTACGCCAATATGTTCTGTTATCAGCACTGTGGAAATAATGTTCTACATAGAGTCAGTGGATAGCATCTCCATTTAAATTATACACAGTGGGAATATTGTCTAACTCATACTTTACGGAAAATAACACTTCAGACCCCATGTCCAAAATGGAAGCTGCTACATGTTTAAGACAAATTGATCAAGATAATTTGGAGAAAGTGCTAGCCGTTGTTTGTTGTTTATAATAGTATTAATATGGGGGCGTGGCTTGGCGCCAATTGAAGATGGCGGCTGCCTGAACAGGCTCCGTGGCGGCTTGAGGGAAGTGCAGACCCTCCGGCGGACTTTCCCCTCCTTGCTGCTCCTCGAGGACCAAAGCTGCAAAGGAATGCATTCCACCACCACCTCATGCCTTTCTGTGGCTTCGGTGAGCATTTTTTTCACAGTAAACGCGACCAGCGTGTTTTTCTCTCACCTTGCGCCCGCCATTTTGTCTCTACATAACGCTCGCCGCCTCACAGCTTCTATGAGCAGGAATGCTTCCAGAGACATCTGTTTTTGCATATTCCTCACATTCTCTGCTTTCAATGCATGACATTTGGTGCTGGCATTCTTATTATTGCTTTCACTCATGATATAGAAAGCTGCATTTTGTCACCTTTATATTTATGCTGGCATTCTATCAAAGGTCTGCGAAGTCTTGCCAGAATTCTTTCCTCATATGACTGCCTCCTCTTTACATTTCCTCACATGACAGCCTCCTCTTGACATTTCTATGCTTGGATATTGACATACCTATTTTTTCTCTTCAAACTTCATCTGCACTGTGGTCTCTTTGTAGGGATATTGCTAACGGAAGGAGACGCTACATTATTAAGTCAATTGTATGGGAAGAACGAAAACCCGATGTAATGTAGCTGGTCCTCCTGTCCCTTTTTCCTCTTTGGCAGTTCATAACCCTTATTCAATTCTCTCAACAACAATGGACAAAATTGAAGGCCCTGCAATGTCACCTCATATGGATGCTCTGGTAACATCTGCTAATACTTCACTTTCCTCACCTACTCTTGCTTCGAAATTGCTTACTACTACCTGTAAACAAGTTAAAATGAATCCTCCGTCACCTACCACATCTCCTCCACAAGACACTATGGAGATATTAATTGACGAAATACAAGCGCTTCGCCCATATATGATAGAAACAACCAGGCGCCCTCAATCCTTGGATGACCAGTGGTATACAATGGACAATAAAATCATACTGATGGAATGACAAATGGATTCTATCCAAGATGTAGTTCATCAAGTTCCCACTGTACAATCTGACATTGTCTCACTCCAGAAACAGGTGGAAAATTTGGAAAACCGCGGCCGTCGCAATAACCTGTACAATTATTGCCTGGCAGAGGGTTTGGAAGGTTCAGATCCCAGCTCGTTCTTTAAAACTTTTCTTCCTCAGATTCTTGGCCTCCCTGTGTCTCCTGCCTTGAATATTCAACGAGCCCACCGTTTGGGTCGGAATCCATCTGCAACATCCTCTTCATCCAGACCCAGAGGAGTCATTATCTATTTTTTGGAGTATACTGACTTACTACGGGTCTTACAAACTGCTAAATCTAAAGATCGTATCACCCGGCAGGGCTCTACCCTTTTCTTTGCTCAGGATTATGCCAAGACAACAACAGAACGTCGGAAGAAATTTCTTGCTATGCGTCCAGCCCTCCGTATCCTCAATGCTCGTTATGGACTCTTCCACCCATGCCTTTTCAAAGTTACATATCGAAATAAAACGAAGACCTATGAAGATCCTGCTCTACTCCAGAGATTCTTCAACCAATGCCATGATAATGATATGGACATATCTCGTTTTGTCCCTGTCTAATTGTTGTCCCTATATATCTTTTTGTGCTTTTCCAGCCTAAACATTTTGGTGTTTTTTCATTTCTCAGCCTATTTCACGTTGTGTTAATATATCATGTTTCTATGTTTCATTTGTTCATATCTTCTTTCTTTTTTATCCTCTAGATGCAGTAATTTTATGTGTATAATTTATGTCATCCCTGGTCTGTCCTGGATGGTGTTCTTCTTCCCTGATCTGCCCTGAGTTGCCTGGTCGCTGTGCCATTTTCCTTATGTGGCTCCACCACCCATCATCCTTTAATGTTAATTGAAGTAAGTCAGTTTTTAAAAAACAAAATCCATTTTGTTCTTTTTCTTCAATGTATTTACTCTTCTTTCTTTATTGTACTCTCTTTACCCCTCTCCCCTTACTTCTGAATCTCCTTGCTTTTCAATGATGCCTTGTTTTTCTCTTCTTTCTCTTTCTTCTTTCTATCTCTTTTCATTCTGCTCTTTTCTCTTCTCTTTTTCTTTCTCTTTCTGTTCCTTTTCTTCTTTCCTTCATTCTTACATTCCTTTTTATAACTACCTACCTTTTTTCATTTACTGAGCAAGTTAATATTATTTGGTATGACTACATATTAATGGTATTATTCATTGATGCTTTTTGCTTTTCTCCAATTTTCAATTGCTTTATTGATTACCATGTAATGTTTATACTGTTCTATCTCTTAGAAATGGTGTTAAAAGTTGTTTCATGGAACATGAAAGGTTTAGGTTCCCCGATCAAACGCCAGAGGGTTCTCTCCCATTTATATAACTTGAACTGTGATATAGCTTTATTACAAGAGACTCATGTTGCAGGTAAAGAAATTCCTAAACGTAAAAGATTATGGGTGACTTATTTGCTACTTTCCTCGTTGCCCGCCAGCCGTTATTTCCGGATCGGGAGCTCGTCACAGCCGCATATTGACTGTGAAGATTGTTACTACACGTTTCACACAACAAGAAAAGACATGAAAACACTTGAAATTACGTGACTTGGTCATCCGTTTAAATTTATGATGTTCCTAAAGAATATCACGCTCAAATATAATTTCAGCAAACATAAGAAACCAGGGAAATTCTCTACGGAGTTTTCGGATCTGGCACTGTTTCTATCTATACAGAATAGGATTGATTAGTTTGTGCACCTTTTTACATGCCCTGAAGAAGTCCGCTTCAAGGACGAAACGCGTCGGCTGTGTTGTCAAGATCAAATTGTATTTACAATTTTGTGTTTTGAAAATGAGACAACTACTGCAAATCTTTGAATAAAAATGAACTTTTTTTGAATAATCTTGATGTGGGGAATGAATTGTATTATTATCCTTCCCGTTTTTTCGATGTGTGGTGCACCTGTGCTTTTGTTTTAAAACTGTTACGCTCAGACGTGAGTCCCTTGCTCACTTTGCCACTGGATTCAAGCAAGCCTGGCTGAAGACGGCTGAAATGCCAGAAACCGGTCCTAGGAAGC
This sequence comes from Triturus cristatus, assembly GCF_964204655.1. NCBI lineage: Eukaryota > Metazoa > Chordata > Amphibia > Caudata > Salamandridae > Triturus > Triturus cristatus. The sequence continues at coordinate 1,079,674,115 of NC_140592.1, read as the reverse complement.
TTGTTTCCGGTCCAGGGAAGACATGGCTTAGCAGTTCGGGCTGGACTGTTCCCATGAGGCACAGGGTCAGACTGATATTCATATGGCCATGTCTGAACTGAGGTGGCAGACTGGACTAAAGAATGGTGATGGATTAAACCCAGATCAGTTGACTGGGGGTGAGTGCTTGCAATGTTCAACACTCCGTCCATCATTTCTTTTGGTTTTGCTTTGTTCGCCATAAGTTGGCAGGGTATGCTCAGACGTAAGTCACTTGCTCACTTTGCCACTGGATTCAAGCAAGCCTGGCTGAAGACGTCTGAAATGCCAGTAACCGGTCCTAGAAAGCTTGTTTCCGGTCCAGGGAAGACATGGCTTGGCAGTTCGGGCTGGACTGTTCCCATGAGGCACAGGGTCAGACTGATTTGCATATGGCCATGTCTGAACTGGGGTGGCAGAGTGGGCTAAAGAATGGTGATGGATTAAACCCAGATCAGTTGACTGGGGGTGAGTGCTTGCAATGTTCAACACTCCGTCCATCATTTCCTTTGGTTTTGCTTTGTTCCTCATTTGTGGCATTCTGATACTGTTCGTGCTTCTCCGCAATGGATTCTCCTTTTTCGGGTACTCTGGCATAGCTCCAACACTACCATGAGCATATGGTTCAGATCTTGATCTTGATGGCACCGTAACATTCTGACCTGACTGGTTTCCCAGCGTGCACTCCCTATTCATTTTTTCTGGTGCCCCTGCAAATGGGCACAGGACATTTGCTTGGCTTTGCAGACACCCACTATCTTGGACATTGGACTGCTAATGTGCCCCTTAGTGACCCATTTTCAGCACTGTTTCCTATGTGTGCAACTTCTCAACAATGCGAGGTTCGAGCCACTAGCCTATGAGGAAACTTGTGCATCCGCAGATGGCGCATTGGATACAGGCTCTCCTGACAATGATGCAGGTTGCCCGGTAGCTCTCTCAGCATCGGCTGATACTGGACATCATGTCTATTCTTTGGAGCCCATGACTTGGGCAATTGACCAATAATCATGTGTAGAGTCAGACACCTTTATGGAGTCCTTAGTCTTTGAGATGGTGAGCGATGCGATGGATTCCTCCAAAGCACCCTAATTTGACCATTTTCTCAAATTGACATTTTCTTCTATCCACTTTCAGTACCTGCCAATTTTAAACTATGCTTTGTGTATGTTTACCTTTTGATTACATTTATTATATGTAGCATTTTCTTTAGTGCAATTATCCTGACCACATGGAGAGTATTGTGTGTTTCCTGCATGGCCCATTGTAGTTTTCTCTATGTTGGCCTAATTGTGTGATTGTAGGCCTCATTTTCATTTGCACTTTACTTTATAAACATACTTACTTTGTGCCACACTGTACTTTCACATGGAACCTGCATATGTTTTTGCATTTTGTTCTTTTGCTGGGATTGAGTCTGCACACCCTACACAAGGTCAAACAATCAATCATTTAATCAGGGGTTTGGATAGCGCAGCTACTCCCCCATGAGGGTCTCAAGGTCCTTTGATGGAGTAGGGGGGTTTCTGATCCATCTGGGTTCAGTCAAAGAGCCAGGTCTTGAGATCCTTCCTGAGTTTGGTCAGCAAAAGGGATTGCTTAAGGTGGATGGGCAGGGTGTTCCAGGTCTTGGCGGTGAGGGATCTTTCTACTGTTCTTATCTTAAAGATCAGAGGGACGTAGACCAGGGGCAGCTGGGTGGAACTGAGGTTTCTGGTGGGAAAGTGAAATGCGAGGCAGTGGTTCAATTATGCTGGTCCAGCATTGTGGAGGTCTTTGTAGGCATGAGTGAGTAGCTTGAAGGTGATTCCTTTGTTGACTGGAAGCCAGTGAGGTTCACAAAGGTGTTCGGTGATGTGGCTGTGGCAAAGGGGTGTTGAGGACCAGTCTGGCTGTGGCATTTTGAACATTCTGTAGTTTCCTGAGCAATTTCTGGGTGATGCTGGCGTAGAGTGCATTGCTGTAGTCGAGCTTGCTGGTGATGAGTGTGTGGGAACCATCCTCCTTGCTTTGGTGGGGATCCATCTGACAGTCTTTGGCAGCAAGCCTAGTGCGTGGAAGAATGAGGGGGATACAGTGATGATGTGGTGGTTCATTATGAGCGAGGAGTCCCCTATGTTGCCGAGGTTGCGTGCATATTTCATGGGGGTGGGTGCAGCAGGCCACCAGGAGTCATCCCATTCAGAGGAGGTGGGTCTCAGGATAAGTACTTCAGTCTTGTCAGAGTCGAGTTTGAGGCAACTTTCCTTCATCCAGGAGGTAATGGGCTTCATTCACTGTGGAAATTGATTCTGGTGGACAAGGGTTCATTGATGAGGGATAGGATCAGCTGGGTGTCATCAGCATAGGAGTCCGTAGTTTCTAACGATGGCGGCAAGGGGAGCCATGTAGATGTTGAAGAGGTGATGAATACAAGCCCCAGCTAGGCCCGCAAGAGACAAGGGTTCGCTCTTCTGTAACGAAATCTATAAGGAAGTTGGCACGGAAACTGCAAAGTACAAAAACAACGTTTATTAACCCTTAAGGGTGGTCCTACAATCCACACAACACTCTTCAGTATTGCAAGGAGTAGCACAAAGAACTTGCATACACAGTCCCCTTTTATACACAGCGAAGGGGCTCATGAGTGGGTGGATACCACTAAGTTGAAGAACATTACCATTTAGGGTCATTCTCGATACCAAATCAATACATGGGCGGAGCTAACACACTCCTTGGGCCCGCGAAAACACATGGTCAAGCAAAGCTAATTATAACAGATGTGGTCAAGTCTGGGCATGCGCCAGATGGACGAGAGAGAGCTATTTATAACTGTTGCTAGGCAGATTACAAGAGCAACTAACACAGAGGTCGGACTCTCCTCGTGGTGAGCACGTGGCAGCATGTCAATACAAAATGGAGTTCGGACTTCGGCCAACATAATGGGGAAAACACGATAAAAGGGGAACACCAATGTTTTCAGTAAATGCTTAATCACATTCTGCCTTAATTTACAACAGACGACCCTTTCAGCATTTACTGAAGACATCTGGCTTCCAAGAATAATCATCGTATATGTCAATTATCATCATTCCTTTAACCTCTTTAGCTAGACCCTTCTGGCGGGCAACTTCGGCAATAGCTTTCTTATCTGGAATGCAGAATGAAATGCATACAGAACAGCACAATGGTCCACATTGAATACACATACAAAGAAAGAACAGAATTGCTATAATAATGCAGAGACCAGTTAGAACCTTCCAACCCCAGGCAGTAACCAACGCCCAAAACCATCCAGAAAAGGACCAAGTGCCGTTTTCCGTGTGGATTTCAGCTGCTATTTTATGCAGCTTATTAATGGCGTTATAAACGGATGGCGTATGATCAGGAATGAACACACAGCAGCTACTTCCAATAATTTTACAGGCTCCTCCTCGATCAGCTAGCATTACATCTAACACCATACGATTCTGCAATGCAACAATCCTGGTAATCTGTACTTCTTCCGTAAGATTCCCAAGAGCAGCAGCAGTCTGATTAGTCACAGCTTCTACCACTCTTGTTAATCTTCGGATCTTCCTACTATTCAAAGCAGCTCCGACAAAGAAAAACAGTCCTAAGTTGAAATCAATATACTGTTGCAAGCTAGTATCAGTCTGATCCACATCATCAGTCGATAAAGTACGTTTATATCTATTTACAGTCACATTATTCAACAACTTCAAATCCTTATGATAGGACGCGGGTGCTAGAAATACAGGAGGTAATAGGAATGATACATAGCATACCCCAGACCACCCAGCCGGCAAACGGTAATAACCTTTATTTCCACATACGAAATAGGTATTATGGGATGCTAGGAAGGTGCTGTTGTTCAGCCCATCGATGTTTAATACGGTTATACAATCACTGACACCGACAGGGATAAAACCCACACTCTGGACACACAGGTCCGCTTGGGCTTGGGCCACTTGGATCACGAATTTTTCCTTCCCCACAGTGTCTCTGGTATTCGTGAAGATATAGGGAATGGATTCATTGTCCGGTCGGTATTCTTCCCATTCCCAAATTGTCCCATTCGCTTGTGGATATCCATTCTTGTCCTGATGGCATTCTTTATTAAGTCTGAAAAGCAATCGTCCCACTGTCGGTTTTCGAGTAGCAAACAACAGAGTGTACCATGCTCTACAAGAGCCATTGTGAGAGAAAGGAAGGGGTATGAATGGCGTACCTCCTTTCTTCTGATGGGCTGGCATCATCCCACATATCCAACAGTTCGTAGCATTTGTAGCAACGTGGGTGTGATGCAGCATCTGAATGAAAGTGTTATTCAAATAGGATTGTCGATGCTTCAACTCTTGGTATGGCAATGTGTAAAAGTAGTGCTCCGCAGGCACTGGAGTCGTCAACACAAGTGTCTCTCGGGCAGGAGTTGCCTCCTCCACAAACCATGTGGTTATACCAACGATAGCTACTGTTAGCATGAACCCCAACGCACAAAGAATTTTCTTCTTCTCCATGTCAAAGGAAACAATACCCTAATATCTTCCTGAAACTAAAAGTCTGTCAGAACCCTTCCCCTTGGGCAGCGGTTGATTTCTTCACCAGCGGGCCAAGACGGGTGTCGCTACACTAATGCAGGGCTGATCCCCCCCCCCTTGCCTCATCGGCTCTCCGTTTCACTAACCCAAGGGCCGTTCTGACAGTATGTCCCGGTACTGAAACCTCACTTCCTTGGTCGCAGATGATATCGCCTTCCTCCAGAAGTCGTATGGTCCGGAAAAAGCTCCTCAGTGTCGTTTGGCTCTGCAGCACGGCCTGTCTCTGCTGCTAGGATGTCTCGTTGATCGGTCAGCACGGCAGACTCCACCAATCCGGGCGGTACCTTTCGACAGTGCAAGGAATGGATCCAATTCTTCCTGTTCGAGACTCGCACTGCCGTCCTCGTTGCAAGAAGGACTTGCTCAGGTCCGACCCATCTCGGCTCCAAACTGTTCGTTCTGTCGAAGACCTTCAGCATGACATGATCCCCAGGGCGGAGACCATGTCCTTCACCGGTAGACCGATCAGGGAGCGCCTCTCGGACCTGTTGATGAATAGAAACCAAGTTATCCGTTAACTGTGCCAGATAATCACCCATCATCACACAAGGTACATCATACACAGCCTTAGGCCTTGGTGGACCCCAAATATTCATTGGGCGTCCAAATACAATCTCATAGGGTGTAAGGCCGGTTCGAGAGTGTGGCACCGACCTAATTGACAATAACGCCAGTGGCAAGGCGTCTGGCCAAGTCAAAGATGTCGAAGCTTGGATTTTGGCGATCTTAAGCTTCAGTGTACCATTATATTTCTCGACTAGTCCTGCAGACTGAGGATGGAACACGGCGTGGAACTTCTGGGTGATGCCTAGGCCCTTCAAGACATACTTTATAACATCTGCGACAAAGTGAGGGCCATTATCACTCCACAGAAGTCTACAGACGCCGTATCGGGGGAAAAACTCTTTCAGTAACAGCTTCGCTGTAGTCATTGCAGTATTGTCTTTCGCAGGGTACGCCTCAACCCACTTACTGAAGGCGCAAACCACTACTAGAACATACTTCAAATTGTTACAGCGCTCAAGCTGGATGTAATCCATCTGCAGAACCTCAAAGGGTGCAGTGGGTGTCGCAAATCCTCCTGCTGGAGTTCGCGTGCCTTTCCCTGGGTTGTACTTCAGACAAATCATACAGGTCTGCACCACCCTCTTCGCCGTGCTAGCAATCTCTGGATGCTCCCAGACTTGGGTAAGCAATTTCACAATTGCGGAAGCTCCAACATGTGCTAGCCCATGTGCCATCTGGACCATAGGTTGTACAAAAGCCGTGGGTAACTTCCATCTATCCATCTGCTTATTTCTCCAGCAACCCTCGTCATCCAGTTCTCCTTCGCTAGCCCATTGTTCCCGCTCTTTGTCAGAAGCGGTCTTTTGTATTTCTCGCACTTGCTCCTTCGCATCATGCCATCTCTCCACCTGTGACTTCACTACATACATGGCAGTAGTGCCGGGCTGCATCGCAGTCTCCCGTGCTACTCGATCCGCTAACGCATTCCCTTCTCCAACCTTATCAACCACTTTCCTATGGGCGCTACACTTAACAATGGCGATTTTCTTTGGGTATGTCAATGCAGTTAAAAGGTTGTGAACTAACTCCCCATGCATTATCTGTACCCCATGTGACGTTAGAAACCCTCTCTCCTTCCAGAGTAGGCCGAAATCGTGCGCTACTCCGAAGGCATAGCGGCTGTCTGTATAAACATTCACACACAATCCTGTACTGAGCTCACACGCTCGTGTCAACGCTATCAGTTCCGCCGCTTGGGCTGATTTCTGTGGTATGCGTGCTGTCTCCACTATTGTTTGTAGTGTGGTAATTGCATATGCTGCTGAAGTCGTACCATCTGGTAGCTTCAGGCATGATCCATCTACCCACAACTCTCCATCTACATCTGAAAAGGGCGTATCCTGGAGATCAATACGACCCTTTGTCTGTTCCTCAGTCACAAGAATACAATCATGCGCTTTCTGTGCCTCAGGCTGGGTCTCGGGGTATGGCAACAATGTGGCCGGGTTTAATGTCACGCACCTTTTTAACGTAATGTGAGGAGCTAAAAGCGTCAACTCATATCCCGTTAAACGGGCACTGGTCAAATGCTGCGTCTTTGTTTGATTAAGCAGGGCATCAACAGCGTGGGGAACTAACACCAACAGTTTATGGGACAATACAATTCCTTCACTCTGCCGTATTGACACAGCTGTCGCCGCAACCGAGCGAAAACACCCTGGTAATGCTCGGGCGACAGGATCAAGCACAGCCGAAAAGTATGCACAAGGGCGCTGCTTATCGCCGTGCATCTGCACTAAGACTGATAATGCACATCCATCTTTCTCATGCACATACAACGAAAAGGGTTTTGCATAATCAGGGGTCCCTAACACTGGTGCTGAACAAAGGGCCTGTCTTAATTGCTGAAAAGCAGCGTCACATTCATCTGACCAGGGGATCGGGATGGGCGTGTCTTTTGTCAAGAGCGCTAGTAATGGCTTAGCTATGTGTGAAAACCCCAATATCCACTGTCTACAAAAAGAAACAAGACCCAAAAATGCACGCACATCCTTCTGCGTGGATGGCCTTGGTGTGTCCAAAATTACTTGGATACGATCTGGTGTGAGTGCACGCCCCTCCTTAGACAAAAGGTGACCCAAATAAGTCACCTTTGGTCTACAGAATTGCAATTTCTTCCTAGAGACCTTGTGATTGTGGGATGCTAAAAAGGAAAGTAAGGCTATCGTACTGTTCTCACACAACTCCAGGGTGTCAGCCGCCAACAGGATGTCATCGACATATTGAATGAGGGCGACCCCCTCGAGTAAGACAAAGGAATCCAACTGTCGTTTCAAAGCCTGACTGTAAATACTAGGGCTTTCTGTATAGCCTTGGGGAATTCTACAAAAACGATAAGATCTATTATTTAATGTGAACCCAAAAAGAAATCGGCTATCAGGGTGAATGGGAATAGAGAAGAAGGCATTTTTCAAATCAATCACCGAGAACACGGTCGCCGTAGGCGGGACCAAGGTAAGCAACGTCGTGATATCAGAAACCACCGGGTACTGAGGTATCACGATCTTATTCACCTCCCTCAAATCAATTATGAACCGATAAACCTTTGCATCCGTGTCCTTTTTCAGAATAGGGAGAATCGGACTGTTACAGATATTATAGGGAACTTCTTCCACTACCCCCACTGCGATCAAGTCTTGCACAATCTGAATGAGAGCCTCCTCGCCCTCCTGGGAAATACGATACTGTGGGAGGCGCGGTAGTACCGCCCCCTCCTGGACACTAATGTGGACCGGAGGAATCACCATTTGTCCGACATCTGTGTCCGATGTCGCCCATAAAGTTTGGGGGAGGGTAGCCAACAACGCATCCTCTGAGATCGTGCACATCCGCCCAGAGCGGGGGTAGTTGTCATTTAAAATCACCCTCACACCCTCAGGGGAACAGCGAATTGTAGCCCTAAAATGCTTTAACATATCAAGGCCCATAATGTTATCCGGTGTGTACGGAGCAAGCAGAAACGGACAAGGCGCAGAAAAACAATCAACTTTAAATGCAAGGGGCTGTGAAAGAGGGCTTCGGGAAAGTGTACCGTCAAACCCTACCGATGTAACTATTGAGCCGGATGGGGGAGCCCCCGGAACCAAGTACCTAGACAATGCACTACGTGTCGCTCCTGTATCCACTAGGAACTGATCAGTAGAACCTAAAACCTCAGCCGATACATAAGGACCCGTCTGATCGACCGGCACCTCAACTGATTCGGACCCCCATCCTACGCATTCCTATGCATGCTGAGAATCGTGATATCCCAAGCGATCGCTGTCCGATACATGATACTGGTGCTGGCGATCGAAAACATTTGAGCTATCTCGGTGCTGTCCAGCAGTATCGAAACGGACATTATCGTTGGAATTCCCTCTAAAGTTCGAGAAGCCCCCTCTACCTCTCGGCCCACCTGGAGTGTGCCCCTGACGCGAAGCACGCAACGCTGGGCAATCCCTGGCCCAATGGCCCAACTGCTTGCAATACGCACACTGGTTCCTATTCAAATCAGATCGGCCCGAAGGGGGACCATAAGATCCGCCCCTTCCTCTATTATTATTACCCCGGCGGGGCGGGCCATATACTTGTGCTAACATCACTTTGGTTTTAAGATCTTTCGATTTCTTCTCCTCCTGGCCCTTCGCCTCGTGCTCCTGACGCTCATAATACTGGGCGATGGTCAGAAGGGCCGTCGGTGTCGCGGAGGACCAAGAACTCTCACTCGCTTTTAACCGGGCCGCAACTGCTGGCAGCAGATTAGCCACATATTTGTCCGCGAAAAGGTGGCGGCCCGTGTCGTCAGTAAGCGACTGGCCACTAAAATCATGGAACGTTTCCTCAAAACGCGTAAAGAAGTCCGCGACTGACTCGTCAACTTTCTGTTTACATGCTGCTAACATATTCCAGTCAATCTTTTTAGGGGGGATAATCGTCTTCAACTTAGCCACAATAGCCGCAGGGAGATCTAAAATATTCTGGGGTGGTTTCTGTGCGGGCTTCCGTTCCCTATCCTCATCCTCAAGGTCAGACCACCGGGCCTTGAAGGCAACCGCATCATCTACCTTCCGGACAGAGCGCCACGTATCCGGCGGTAGGATAAGGCCAAAGAACAGGTCTATATCCGCCAGGGTCATAATGCAAGAATTCAAGGCCCCCTCGACTTCTTCATAGAAGGCCGCTGGATTCTTGCGGGGGTCAGGCAGCGCATTCTTTAATGCCATAACATCGGCCCTATGCCATGGAGTATAAACCCAGTTATATACAAAATATCCCCTTGCATCGGCGGAGTTAACATCCGAGCTAGTCCCCGCTCCTTTAGGAGGAACATACAAAGGCGCCGCCTCTCGCATTGGTTTAGCATGCACTATGTCATCCTTATCTGACTGGGAGGCGGATGTGTGGCCCCCTGCTGCAGACGAATCGGACTGCTTCTCCTCCTCCGTTTGTTGACGTGCTTTCTCTCTAAGGGCCAGTACCTCGTCCCGCAAAGCGAACAGCCGCCGAGCCGCCTCAGAAGCCTTAGGGGGAGAAAAAACACCATTACGTAATGCTCCGGCATCCAAAGACACGTCGTCAGGCTCAAAGACACTAGAATATTTTCGGAAAGCTGCAATTACTTCTTCTGAAAAATGAGACAGAAAATACACCCTCTCTCTATCTTGCCACGACCCCCAAGCATGGAACAACTCATCCATAGACATCTTGCCCTTAAGTGCACGGAGGGAAAGTTTCCGGAGCTCAGCCATATGCTCGGCCGATAACATGGACCGTGTGTCGACCTTACCCGGAGCCGGGCCAGAATCTTGCGGCCGTGGAGCAGATGCGCCAACATAAGGGGGCGGAGAGCGATCTAGTAAATAAAAATCGTCATCAGGATTATTAAGGACAGGATAAAGCGGCTGACGAACAACATATTGACCCGAAACTTGTAGCCTACGCTCTTTCTCTTGTCTGTCCGTTTGCTCTTTATCCTCCCGACGCTTCGCTTCCTGCGCTCGCACATGATCATTCTTTCGCTGCTCCTTATCAAACAGCGCTTTCTCACGTTTCTCTCGCTCACGCACTTCCTTCACCCATAATCGCACACACTCAAACATATCCGGACGAGCACGTCGCTTACACATACACTGTTCCACATACTCAATCTTACGTATATCAAACGATCCATACAAAGGCCATCGCAACTCAGGATCCTTCCTAGTATATTTCCTCCATAACGTGCTGTACATTATGGAAGAAAGACCATGCTTCACATACATATCCCTATTAGGAGTCCCCTCTGGGGGAGCTGGAGCAGATTCCTCGAGGTTCAACCGGTTCCCAAGACAGCAACACCACTTACGGAGTGCGCTGAAAGCAGGCATGCTAGGAATAATGCAAAATATGCAGTATTATCAAGAAAAATGGCACTTAATCGTTGCGCCGTTCAAAGTTTACACAGCTCCGGAGAAATTTCTCCACATTACCTGCCTATATGTGTTGCAACGCATATATTTTCACAAAGACAAATTCAAAATATGACTAGTCACCATCAATCAAACTCAAATAGCCAGACCAGGCTTCAAAACTCGGAGCAAGTACCGTACAACGGTTCTTACCAATCAAGAGTCCAGGTTCCAACTGCCAAGCTCCACAATCGCCCAAACGGCTCTCACGGCAGGACCGACAGAAGAGATCTCAGTCGATGACCGGCGCTACCCAGATGGTCAGCTCGGAAGGGAAGGAAGAAAAACCTCGGGATGCCAGGGCTAAGACGCCGCTGGCAGTGATCACGTCCCCGGCCAAACTCCTCACCTTCGTCGCGACCAGTCCTTCGAGCATCCGAGTCGCCGATGAGCCCCACGTGACGGGCGCCAATTGATGAATACAAGCCCCAGCTAGGCCCGCAAGAGACAAGGGTTCGCTCTTCTGTAACGAAATCTATAAGGAAGTTGGCACGGAAACTGCAAAGTACAAAAACAACGTTTATTAACCCTTAAGGGTGGTCCTACAATCCACACAACACTCTTCAGTATTGCAAGGAGTAGCACAAAGAACTTGCATACACAGTCCCCTTTTATACACAGCGAAGGGGCTCATGAGTGGGTGGATACCACTAAGTTGAAGAACATTACCATTTAGGGTCATTCTCGATACCAAATCAATACATGGGCGGAGCTAACACACTCCTTGGGCCCGCGAAAACACATGGTCAAGCAAAGCTAATTATAACAGATGTGGTCAAGTCTGGGCATGCGCCAGATGGACGAGAGAGAGCTATTTATAACTGTTGCTAGGCAGATTACAAGAGCAACTAACACAGAGGTCGGACTCTCCTCGTGGTGATCACGTGGCAGCATGTCAATACAAAATGGAGTTCGGACTTCGGCCAACATAATGGGGAAAACACGATAAAAGGGGAACACCAATGTTTTCAGTAAATGCTTAATCACATTCTGCCTTAATTTACAACAGAGGGTGGGGCTCAGGTAGGAGCCCTTGTTTTTCTCTCTGGTTAGGCACTAGCACCTAGATCACTGGTACTCATAGTACGACCCGCGGGCCACCAGCGGATCTTGCCTTGCAGTTTCCACGGCCGGCAATAAACACAGAAGATGACCGCAGGAGCCTACATAGTGAATACGTATTAAATAGGTATTCACTACGTATGCTCCTGCAGCCATCTTCTGTGTTTACTGCCGTCCTCTGTGACATCAGGGCACCTTCAGAAAGCTTCCCAAAAGGCCCTTTAAAAGTCAGCTGTAAGAGCTTTCAAAGCTGACTTTTAAGGGTGTTTTGGGATGCTTCCTGTTTGGACAGAGACAGATAGAGACACAGAGACAGATAGAGGCAGAGAGACAGATAGAGGCAGAGAGTTACATAGAGACACAGAGACAGATAGAGACAGAAACAGACACAGATAGAGACAGGGACAGACAGAGACAGGGGCAGACATGGACAGACAGAGACAGGGGCAGCTAGAGACAGAGCCAGATATATACAGATAGAGACAGGGGCAGACAGAGACAGATAGAGACAGAGACAGGTAGAGGCAGAGACAGATAGAGACAAAGACAGATAGACTGAGAGAGACAGATAGAGGCAGAGACAGATAGAGGCAGAGACAGATGAAGACAGAGACAGAGATAGGAACAGATAGAGACAGGGAGAGACAGATAGAGACACGGAGAGACAAACAGAGACATATAGAGGCAGGGAGAGACAGGGAGAGACAATAGTGGCAGAGACAGATAGAGACAGGTAGAGGCAGAGATAGCTAGAGATAGAGATAGACAGGGGCAGAGACAGATAGAGGCAGAGACAGATAGAGGCAGAGACCCGTAGAGGCAGAGACAGGTAGAGACAGAGGCAGACAGAGATCGATAGAGGCAGAGAAAGATAGAGACAGACAGAGGCAGAGAGAGACAGAGACAGATAGAGACAGACAGAGGCAGAGACAGACAGATAGGGATAGACAAACAGAGACAGGGACAGAGAGACAGATAGAGGCAGAGACAGATAGAGGCAGAGACAGAGGCAGATAGAGGCAGAGACAGACTGAGAAAGACAGAAATAGAGGCATGGAAAGATAGAGGCAGAGACAGATAGAGACAGACAGAGGCAGAGACAGACAGAGATAGAGACAGATGGAGGCAGGGATAGGCAGACAGAGAGATAGACAGAGATGGAGAGACAGACGGAGGTGGAGAGACAGACAGAGAAACAGAGAGAGAGGGAAATGGAGAGAGGGAGACAGAGAGAGAGAGGGAGGGAGACGGAGAGCGAGAGAGAGGGAGGGAGAGGGAGGGAGACTGACAGAGGGAGAAAGACAGAGGGAGGGAGGAGGAAGACAGGGAGAGGAGGAAGACAAAGGGAGGAGGGAGACATAGGGAGGAGGGAGACAGAGGGAGGGGAGACAGAGGGAGGGATACAGAGGGAGGGAGGAGGGAGACAGACAGAGGGAGACAGATGCAGGGAGACAGAGAGAGACGGATGCAGGGAGACAGAGGGAGGAGGGAGACAGACAGAGGGAGACAGACAGAGGGAGAGAGAGGGAGAGAGAGGCAGGGAGAGAGAGGGAGGGAGACAGAGGGAGAGAGAGGGAGGGAGACAGAGAGACAGAGGGAGTGAGACAGAGGGAGACAGAGGAAGTGAGACAGAGGAAGAAAGAGGGAGGGAGACAGAGAAGGAGGGAGACAGAGAGGGAGGGAGGGAGAGCGGGAGGGAAACAGGGAGGGAGGGAGAGAGAGGGAGACAGACAGAAGGAGGCAGACAGAGGGGGGAGACAGATGGAGAGAGAGGGAGAGAGAGGGGGACAGAGAGAGATGTGTGTATGCCGGGTCTGGTGGCTCAGTGGACGAATGCATCTGCTGCAGGGGCCTTTGTTCAACCTCATAGTCCCAGGTTGTTTTTGCTCTAGCCCCGCCCCCTCCCACTGACCCCGCCCCCACTGGTGTGGCCCTCGGCCACAAACCACACGTTAAATTTGGCCCCCGAGAGGAAGTTAGTGAGTACCCATGACCTAGATATAACACAAGAATGCAGCTGCTGTTTATGAGTACAAATATTTTGCCATGTAACTATAAAAAGACATATGGAGCAAGAGTTCTGAGACAAAATCACTGCCGCAGTTGAGATGTAGAGAGTCCATGTGTGTATGCTATGGCACTGGGTCTGCCAATAATCCCGGAGAGCTTTGATATACAAACATTTAGCTGCATTAGAAAGGGGGGGGGTTGTTAGGCTTATTTGCCTTACCTTATACTAAGACAGGGCTTTTTATAATATATGGTTTATTAGCCATGCTAACGGTATTGTTGATATGCATTTTTTTCTAATTGTGGCACAAATTCTGCATTTTAGGTCACAATAGTTTGAATAACTATTCAAAACTCATTCACATCTTTTGTTTATTTTGCTGTGGATGTGTACGAGTGAGAGATCAAAAGGATGTGTCCTGTCACTGCAACCCCTAAGAGGGTTGAGAATGTTGCTTTCTGAGGTGCCAATTCACCTATTTCTCTGATAAAGTTTGGTGGGCAAGTGAGGCACTATAGCTAGTCGTGCTTGGGCTCATAGGTACTGAGCTGGTATGGTGACTCAGTCCCTACATGCCAATGTTCAATGGTCCCAAGTATAGTTCTGTTCCTGAGAAGAACCCCTGCAACAAACGTGGACTTTTGGGCCATGACAGACTTAAAAAAAACAGTTCAACATCTGACTTTTTCAAGCTGGCCATTCTTACACTGCCAGTCCAACACTGATTGGAACTTTTGCATGACACTTTGCTCACTCCTCTTCGTCCCTGAGTGTTCCCTTTGTAAGAACAACAGACACTAAAGCATCTTAAACTAACCCATTACAATCATGTCATACAACATCATAGGTATCCCAAACTATTTGCTAAATGAGATATAAATGTACAAATCCACATTCAAAAAGCAGTCATTAAAACAGACACACATGGATCCTCTCTCTCTCTTAACTGTAATGCAATCAATGCTACCTAATTAAGACGCAATCTGCCACACACTTTCTCTTTTCTGGAGGACTACAATCAAGACAATAAAGAAAGAACCATTTGACAAACTTTGGTTCAGACAGGCACAATGGCAAGAGGCCATTGTAACGGTAATGTGTGCTCTATAAATACAAATTACATCATATCAGGGAAGGTACAGGCCGACTAGCTGTCGGCGGGCCTGCAATGCTAATTACAATTGTGACCGCCATCAAGGTGGTCGCAAAGTGCATAATTGTATAGCAACGTGTGCTTCAGCACACGTCCCAGTACAAAAAATACACCTTTTGCATATTCCTGCACCATGTAGTGAAATAACATTGTAATCCCTACAACAGTGCCTGACAGACACCGCCACCATTGTAGCAATTGCAGTTCTGTCTGATGGGCTCCCTGAGTCGATCAGATCTGTGGAAGTGGGTCTTTCCGACCGCCAAACATCCATCCGCCATACTAATGTGGTGGGTGGGAATCACCATTACGATGAAAGTGGGACCGACGGGTTGTTGGTAGCGGTCCCACCATCACCGTAATTAGGCCCATAGTTCTAAAATGTACGCAGACTAGGCTCCCACTAAGACAACTGTCGATGAAAGCCCCTTGGATCCTCCCCCAAAAAAGGTGATGGCACATGGACCACAATGGAACAGTAAACGTGGCCTCACTTTCAAAAAGACACAGCGTAAAAAGGGAAACCATTTAGCAAGTGTTGGACCATATCTGATTTTCCAATAGAATTTTCAAATAATTACCTCCTCTTCTCCTTTCTATTCCTTACTGAATCCCTTGCATGCTTCGGACGGCCCCCAGCCATCATTCGTCACAGTGGGCTAGTGCGGAGTACTGCCGGGGGCCGTCCGAATCCCGCCCACTATTTAAATCACCCGCACAGCGCGAAAATGCACGTAGCATGCAAGGGTTTAATGAGTGAATGTGCCCATTCCCTGCACACTGCTCACCAATTGCCAAGCTGTTTTCAATTTCCATCTCTAGAAACAGGGAATCACTGATAAATATCCTTCTTCCTCACATTACTGCCTGTCATTTTCATGTGACTCTGTGGCCTCCTGATGGCTGTTACATAGCTGCCAAGGTTTCAGACTGATTGCTCCGAATACAACTGGAAATTCTGACCGGGAAACTTCGGACATGCTGAATGGAGCCGCTCTGAGGCACTTCTGAGTCTGAATCCGACTACCCTATTTCGATAAGTATTTCCGCTGCGCCAAATTTTTCAGGTCAACCACCTCATCAGGTAAGTAGGAAGGGGAGTATTTCAAATGATGCTGTGCAGCAATGGAGTCCATAGCACATGTCATCCCTCTACTCTACATCTACGATGAACACTAAACCCAAAAAGACGCGGTCATGACCGACGGTAAATTGAACACCGACCCTTACAGAGTAACGTAACTACCCAGTGGAAGTCAATACAGTAGAAAGTGTTCAGTAGCATGTTGGGCATGCAAACAAGAACATTTCATCATCAGGAAGGTACAGGTAGACCGCAGAAAACTGGGATAAAAAAAACAAGGGAAGCCGTAATATCCTCACTTCTCAAGGGCTAATCAACTGCTACAAAAATAGGACTGAAAAGCAGGGAAAAATACAATCAATACTAAATCTAATGATGACATATATTATTCATTGATACCTCTCGAATATTACAAGATTCTTCTTTTATTGAGTAAATCCAGTTATATTCACATTCCTTTACTAAAAGTATTATACTGTATGGTGTGGTGCATCAACCATTCATTTCTCCTATATACAAAAGCAATAAAAAACAATACACAACGTTACAAATGAAATAGTACAAAATACACCATAAAAACACTCCTATCTTCCACACAAATACTTAATGAGGGCTGTGCATAGCATTCACCACAATCCCTCTAACAGATAGTCTCTTTGGACTGTATGCATACAAAGCATGAACATCGTTGGTATCAGAAAAAATTAACTTCAGGAGACTTCAAAAATGATGTGTCGACATGTTTCGACCTTTAGCATATTGGCCTCTTCAGGACAGGATGAAAGCCGAAGTACCAATACAAACAAGATATACACAAATATATACATAATTTACAAAATAAGTCACAGAGAGGTGCATATCAACTCATTTAGTCCGTCGTATGTCACACATCTCCACTAAATAATTACATAGGTGAGTCAGTATAGTCAGACCAGGTCTAAAGGTGCCATGATGGAAGTATTTGTAAAAAATTCCCTAACAGGCAGTGACGGAAGTCATGATCTGAACAGGAGTAAAAGAGAGTAAAGGAGGAATTCAGAAAGATGAACAACAGACCCCAATAGTGCTATAAATCATGCCTCTAGTGCACCCCAAGGTTTAAACTCTTTATGGCCTAACTCAGCACTCTGCATTGGAGATTGTTAAAACTTACAATCTATGTCTCAATGTATCTTTCAGTCAAGCAAACAAAGAAATCTACAACCTCTGTGGGTAACTGGCAAATTCTTCAGTCTGGGCTTGTTCCCTACAACAAAATGTATGACCAATCTTATTAATCCACACATGAACCTCTCATGGCTATATCTCACTAGGGCAATTATAACCATAGTGCTCCGTAGATATTTCAGTGCAAAATGGTAAGGCAACTCATGTCTCAGTACCCACTTCTTATTGGGTAGGCTCAATGTGCGATGGACCATCTAGCGTGGAGGCTGGGCGTGCAGGCTACACCTGGAAGCTCCACTGCCATTGAAGCATACTTCATCTCCCTCTCTGTTAGGGGGCCACTGGTGACTCACCAGTTCATACCAGCGGAAATAGGGAAGGTATTTCACCTACGAGTCCTCTTAACAAACACAACGCCCTAAAGCAGTTTCCCAGGGTAGCGTGTGTATCCTCTACGTGAGTCAAATGACAGTGTAACACTACATATGGTTTACGTTGACTTCAGCCACTACGTCATGTAATGCAGAGACTGAAAGGTAAAATGGGCTGATCACAGAATCCTCAGGGGGCCCTAGCGTAACCATGGCGGCCATCTTTAAATGGTTTCGGGAATAAACACCAGCGTGAAGGCAATACCATTTAGACCCAGAATTTAATAGGAAACTGAAACTCTTAAAGGAAATGAAAAGAAAAACAAGGTAGACTAACCGTCCTGCCAGTTGTTTAAGAACACACATTATTTAAATAAATGAACCCTGGTATTCATCTACGGAACAGATATTAATTACAGTAACACTGTAATAGTTTCGCAACCTTCCACCTGGCAATGGTCATTGTCATAAAATCCACGAGTACATAGAGTCTGAGAATGTAAAATGCTCAGCATATCATATAAATAAACATAATCTTGATCAGACACAGGTATGAAGAATATGAGATCTTATTTTGATTGAGGAATAGATCTTACAGCAACTAATATTCAGAACAATTATTCAATTACGGCCCACATTTCATCAATGTCATTGAGACCAATCCTGACAGTTCCGAAACTTTCAATTAATTGTGCCTCTATTCTTTTTAATGTAATGATATTACAGCCTTGTGTATTCGGCACTGCATATAACACAGACCATCTTATTTCTTCAGCCATATGGTTTAGTTCTCTAAAATGATCAACCAAGGGGGCTCCACTAATGTCACATCTAATCTGAGAAGTTTCTCTAATTTTATTTTGATGGCTTTATTTGAAGAGTTTTATATAGTGCTGGCTAGACTCGACTGTATCAGAGCGCTTTACATGAGGAACCACGAGTTACAAAATTACATTTGTTACTGGAGCCTGAAATACCAATAGGAAAAGACAGTGTTACACAGTAACATGAGTTCTAAAGTAAAAGATAACAAAGACAAAACGTCTGAAGGGGCGTAGAGGGGGAGGAGTAAAAAAGGGATTGGAAAGATGATCAGATCAGGCAGACCCTCGAGGGACGCAGTATTTCAGAGAAACCCAAAGTCAGAAGAGAAAGTCAGACAAACCGGCAGGGGACCAGCATTCACCACATCCAGTGTTGTGGTGACTGAACAAGTTGAAAGGGGTGGAGGGGACCTGAAGGGGGGGTCGAAAAGAGGAAACAGACAGTCCAGCGACACAGGGAGCAGTCCAGTGGTCGACGTCGTCAAGATGGAGGATCCTGGTTACAGGTACCGATAAGAAACACAAAATGGTGGGATGCAGAAAAACCCAGTAATTACCCAGCAGAGTTAGAATAGTTATTTTGCCACTGTCCAGCACCTGCCCTGAGATAAGTATCCAGTGGAGTTAGAATAGTAATTTTACCCCCAGTCCCTGTCCAGCACCTGTCCTGAGCCTAGTATCCTGCAGAGTTAGAATAGTAATTTTGCCCCCAGTCACTGTCCAGCACCTGCCCTGAGTTAAGTACCCAGTGATGTTAGAATAGTAATTGTGCCCCCAGTCGCTGTCCAGCACGTGCCCTGCAGTAATTACCTTGTGAATTAGAATAGTAATTTTGCCCACAATCTCTGTCCAGCACCTTCTCTTGGATAAGTACCCAGTGGAGTCAGAATAGTAATTTTGCCCCAGTCACTGTACAGCACTTCCCTAGCTCACATACAGTTTTCCTTTAACTTTTTTTTAATACATTTCTGTAAAGGTGCTACTGTCTGGAAACAACCACGCATGTATATAGCAGAAGTGTAAAAATGAATTTCATAAATAAATAGCCATCCCAAGTGTACGAAATTATATTTATCTGAATGTTTTGTGCTTCAACAAGGGTGACTTTATTAGAGTAGAATATGTGTTGCAGTTTCCCATGTGATGGCTCATTTTGTGCCAGTTAATTGTTCACTGCCTTCAATAGAAATCGGAGATGTTTGCTATGGCAATTTAATTAACCTTGTCTTAGATACCGATAAGATTTTAATATCTTCGCTGATTGAGGCTCATAATTAACTTAACTAGTAATTATGTAAAATCCATATCTCGGTCTTCTCAGAATATCTGTCAGGCATCGTGTAGTCAGCATACTAAAAGTTAATTAAATGAGGTGTTTATCTTCTTTGTGCACTGTTGATAGGGTTTGCTTTATTGAATAACATTAATGTTCATCCTAGCAGTGAGCTGTAATAATGGGATGATGTTCTTCGTTTGTTTTTGTGTATGTTTGGCCTCCCTTGAGCCGGTGTTGGAAGAACATTCTTAAAAAGTTTTCTAGTGGGTTTTTTTGTGCAAAATACAAAACACTAAAATTACTAATGCATACTTCCCACCATTTATCTAGAAACCTTACATAAATTAGTATAATTAACACAGAAAAAAACTGCAGTTTTTTCTTAAGCTTTCCTCACACGAATGAGTAAGTGATATATTTGGAAGAGGGATGGATGAGGGCTTGTGGTGGGGTCACAAAAGGCCCAAACATGGAGGAGGCCAACATAGGTTGGATCAAGATTACCATTCTATGCCATCACTATTGGCTAGGAATGATGGTAATCAAGGGCCATTTTTAGGACCCTAAGGACAGGTTGCCTGATCGCTACGCACCTACAAGGTCCAAGTGCTTCAGTCTAGCTTTCTGTTTACATAAAACATTTTAATCCGGTAGTTTTATTGCAATTATTTTAAGAGATAATAACTGAAATATCACCTACTAGTATGAAGAAAGAGGCCAAATAAAAGCTAATGACTGGAGAGTTCTGTTCTTAGTGACAAGTAGTCATCCGGTACCCTCTCTCATAGAATTCTGTCCAAGACCAAAGAATTGTTAACTCCCTAGGAATAAGTTACAGGTTACCTACAGTTGAGTAATTTTTGTGGGGTGCAGCTCTTCCGCAGGTGTCCTAACTGCAATAGATCATAGAGCGATCATGTATCATAGCTAGCACTGGGCACTGACAGAGGAGGACATCCAAACATCTGATTGGGGACACCCAGCCACTTCAAGAAATGTTGGTACACCAGTGACAAGAGCCATGGGTCTGCCCATTAACATCTTATGTGGATATATAGAGTAAGACAATATGGGTCTCAGGACTGAAGGTGAAGCAGAGGGTTTTCTGTAAGTCTTCTATGCAGAAAAAAATTGAATTTACATTCTTTCAATGTAAGGGATGTACTCTAATAGGTAATAGAAAGAAGCAAAGGTTTAATTGACCAAGAAAATGAATTTTACTCAGAAAAGCGAAACATGGAAAATATAAATTTTAAGTGAATGCCTGTTCCTCGATAGTCTTTCAACAAGTGATCCTTTCGACAAGCCTTTGGTAATTGAGGACAAGAGTGATAATGAGACATCTGTGTTCATGGGTGTTTCAGAAAAGCTGTTTAAAAAATACTGTAAAAGAGCATGATTTTTTTCTAAAAGTGACACCTGATATGCACCTCTGCTTCTATAATTATTATTGGCCTTCCCAGCAAGGAGAGTGCAACCCCTACTCACAATACCATATCTGAGAAGGTCCATCCCTCAGGAAGTGCAAATAAATGTAATGTAAGTAAGAACCTGACACTGGGCAGGCAGATTGAGCCAGAAATAAAATTGAGGTGCTACTTGATGTAATGACTAGGAATGCTAGAGTCGGCCCATAGAAATGATTCCATCACAACCAAAAATATGCCTTCTTGCCTTTCTATTTTAGCTGATTATAAAATATTTTCTAGGTCACTCCTACCATGGATAAGATAGAACTATGGGCTTCATTACGATGACCGAAGGATCGCCAACAGTGGCGGTTCTTTGGCCATCTCACCAGGGATCTCCGTCCACCATATTATCATGACATTTGGACGTGTGGCAGTCAGAAACACTGACCGCCACAGTCCCGGCAGGCAGTCTTTATCCGACTGCCTGTCAGACCTTGTTGTATTCCCTGACTGGTGGTGGTGCCTTTCAGGCACCGCCATAGGGATTACAAAATCCCTGTCTGCCTGTACTTCTGCTGGGGTCAACCCGCACCAAAATGGTAGGCAGAAATGTAGAAGGCCCCTGAAACCCCCTAAGCCAGGGACATAGGCCCTGGGGGGCACCAATGGTGCCCCTAAATATCCCTACACTGTTTGGTGCCTGTCACGTAGTGCAGGTATATGTGTGGGGAATCTGTTTTGTCTTGCGGCAGGCGCTGCAGAGCGCAGCACCCGCCGCAATACAAAACATGGGCAAGGCAACCGGTGTGGCGGCGGTTCCATCCTAATTTGCCCTGTGGGACTGCCACCTTGTAGGTGGGCTGTCCCACATACGAAATGATGGGGGACGGACTGAAGTCGCGCCGCCATCGTTTTCAGCCCCTATGTGAGTTGTGAGTCATAGTCCTTGCGTCCTTACTGTTAAAAATGAGCTGGAACATGGATGAACTGCAGAGGGCGATGGAGATGGATCACACTGCTGCCTTGGTAACAATGAGGACCAATCAAGGTTCAGCAGAAGTTTCACCGGTCAGCAGACGTCTTAGGGGTTACTCTTACAAGACAAGCGAAGGTAACTTAAATGGCAGCTTCATGAATGACCCATTCATGCAAATAAAGGAATGGCTTATGTTTCAACTTGCATTCCTTATTACAAAAGTTGCATTTGTGGCACAACACACGATACACAGTGCATTTTGCTCAGGAGCTCCGGCATCGGTAAGCTGCCCTAGACTGTGTACTGCCAAAGGCTTTTTCTTGGCACAGGTGGTGAAGAAATAGCTATCATCGTTCAATGGCATTGCTAATTGTACCATAATGGGAGGCAGAGCAAGCTCACATCTTATCTGTAACAGCAGGAGTCAGGCTACAAAACGTTCACATTTTGAGAACGCGCGAGCACATACTTTTCTGTACATCATTCCTTAACAAAATAATTTTGCGATGTTTAAAAAAAAAAAAAAACACACATATATATATTCACTGAAAGAACCATAGGTTTCACACACGTTATAGTTAGGAATTAGCATTTAAAAAACCTTGCAAATTCACTGAAAAAACCAGAGGTTTCACACACGTTATAGTTAGCTGGACATTTTACTCGTAAAAAACCAATGAAATTCCCCCGTTATAGTTAGTTCAGCTAACTATAACTCGCGCGCCCGCAATCCACTGCTGATGACGTCACATATTACATCACTCATGACATGGTCAGTGACATCACTGATGACATCACTGATGACATCTCAAATGACATCACTGATGACATCACTGATGACATCATCCAGTGAGTATGTGTTTTTGAAAAATTTCAATATGTTTAATATATATAGGGAAAGGCCTGTTTAAGAATGAGTGGGTGTACAAGTGTGTAAATGGATGATTTTCTGTGGTGCATAACATGATTCTTTAAGTTAGTCATTAAATGTATCTTACTGCAGACTAGTGACTAAACTGTGTAAATGTGTGTATGTGTCTGTATGTTGGTGTATAAGTGGCTGCATGGTTTTGAGAACAGCTATATGAGTCTCTATATGGGTAATTGATTGGTTGTCTAAGTATCTGTATGAGTTCATGAATGTTTGTGTGGGTAGGGTGTGTGTCACTCTATGCATAGATGTGTGAGTGGGTGATTCTATGGGTGCATGGTTTTAAGACTGCATCTGTGATGGACTGTATGGTTGGGTGAGTGTATGTATAGGTGTGTTAGGGATTGAATGTATATCTCAGTGGTACATGTGTGACTAACTACATATGTGAAAGGCAGTATATATGCGTGTAAGAGTATATAAATGGGTAGATGTGAGAGTGTGTGATTGTGAGAGTGACTGTATGGATGAGTGTGTGCTTGTATCAATGATTCTCTAAGAGCGTAAGAATGTGATACTATTTTTATGAGTAAGTGAACTTGAGTGTGTTTCACTGCCTAAGTGAGTAAATGGGAGTGTGATTATTTGCATGATTGAGTAAGTGTGAGAGTACCTCTATGGATGATTGGTAGTGTGTGAGTGTCTATATAGGTGTGTGTATAAATTCATATGATACTTTTGTATGGAGTGACTGTAAGTATGAGTGACTGTACAGGTGAGTGTGTGGAGGTGTATGTAGACCTAAGAGTTAATAATTGGGTATGTAGTTATTGGTATTGCAGTATGTATGGTTTTGAGAATGGAACTCTTAAATATTTAGTCGGTGTATCAAAGGTTATATTAGAGTGTGAGAAGATGTGCTACTCTATCACAAGGATGATGTCATCAGTGATGTCATCAGTGATGTCATTTGAGATGTCATCAGTGATGTCACTGACCATGTCATGAGTGATGTAATATAATATGTGACGTCATCAGCAGTGGATTGCGGGCGCGCGAGTTATAGTTAGCTGAACTAACTATAACGGGGGAATTTCATTGTTTTTTTATGAGTAAAATGTCCAGCTAACTATAACGTGTGTGAAACCTCTCATTTTTTCAGTGAATTTGCAAGGTTTTTTAAATGCTAATTCCTAACTATAACGTGTGTGAAACCTATGGTTTTTTCAGTGAATTTGCAAGGTTTTTTAAATGCTAATTCCTAACTATAACGTGTGTGAAACCTATGGTTTTTTCAGTGAATTTCAAAGGTTTTTTAAATGCTAATTTTTGTATTTTTTAATTATATTTTTTAAATATTTCTTTTTCAAAAACTTCCCTATGTATACATTTATATATTATCTGTATCCTTTAATTTGGTGTGGCTCATTTTTTTTTAAAGTTTTAATTAAGATAAAGTTGAACAGCATAGTTAATATCTTCTATTAAGTTATGTCCACTTTTTTTTTTTTAAATAAATTCTTAGGGTGCGCGCTCAGAGCGCACACCTAGTACGTTTGCGTACATTTTTCATGAATTCCGGCGTACGTTAATTAGGTACGCATACATACGTTTTACTGCGCGCTCGGAGCGCGCACCTAGTACGCATGCGTACGTACGCATGCTTACGTGCGTCGTACGTACTCCACGCGGTACACTTCCGTATACGCGTAGAGTACGCGCGCTGACGCTGACGCATACGCGCGTGCTGTGTATGCGCGTTACGTACGCGCATAGTACGTAAGCGCATGCGCGCATAAGCGTTCGCGCATGCGTAATTGTACCGTGCGCGCAGGGAGCTTGCTCGGTGCGCGCACCTCGGGGTATGTGATGATTAAACAACACTTCTAATTGGTTTTCATTACTTTCAGTTTCATATTGTTTCAATACCACACCCAATCCCCTCATGGCAAGTCATGGGATGAAGAAACATCACTTTTCATTGGTTCAAAGTACTTTTAGTTCCAGATTCTTCCAAAATCACACCCACCCCCCTCATTGTTAGTTCTGATTCCCAAGGAGAAGGAGCTAATCTGTGTGTTGAGATACAATGGCAGAGCAGCAGCCATCTTATGAGAGTGAACAGGACACTCTTGAGAGACAGAGGCAGAGGAAGCAGAAAGGCTCCTTTATATGGCAGTTGTTCACTTTTCCAGAGGGACAAAAGAAGGTGAATGCACCAAAGGTCACCTGCAAACTGTGTCAGCGCGTCTTGTCACGTGGGAATCCTAACAAGAAGTATTCTTTTAGTATTCATACTATGACGAGGCACGTTGAGGCAATGCATCCAGTGACTTTTCGTCGAGCTTCTGGAGCAAATCCTCCACCTGCTCAGCCGACGACATCTGCAGCAGCTCAGCCGAGCACATCTTCGGCAGCTCAGGCAAGCACTTCTTCTGCAGTGGTGCCTTCACCTTCTTCCACACCTCTGGATATTCGTCCTTGTTTTGGGAGGATGAGTACACACTGCATGGATTGTGGTCTTCTTATTTCTTTGGGTGAGAGCAGTATTGATCTCATTCAAAGAAAATTTGAGGAGCATCCTTGCGAGAGGCCATCATTTTCTTATTTTTTTTTTTCGTTTTTCTCTTCCTCTGTCCCTACATTAACTCAAGGGCTCTTTTTAGAGCCACCTAAAATCAAAACACCACAACTTGTTTTTTAGAATCTATTTCATTTCTTTTTTTAGAGTGCGCGCACCCAGCGCGCACCCAATGGGTTTTTAAAAAAAAAAAAAAAAATCATTTTTTTCACCTTTAGTAAACCTTCAGGAACTCCCTGAGAAAGAGAGGGGAGTGGCAAAGTAATTAAAAAAGAGATGGTGTACATTTCACAGATGAAGGGAAGAGAGTCTTCCTATTAAACTTTAAACTCTGCATCAGTATTTATGTATAGGTACCCAAAAAACATAATAGCTCATTTTAGTGCTGCATTTGAATTGGCTGTATTTACAAGGAGAGGAAAAGACACACAAAGAGGCTTATCCTCTCCTTGTAAATATGGAAAAGCACCCTACGCAACTAGTTTGTCAAGAAAATTGACGTAGTGGTGGCGCAGGTGGCTTGTAAATGTGCCCCAGAGATGTTAAGGAAATTAAGGGTAAAACAGACAAACCAAGAGTGACAGATACAGACACAGAGAGCAAACAACTGAAAAAGAGTAAGGCAGTTAAAAAGACTAAGACATATGGATACAGAAAAAGAAACATGGATGAAAAATTAGTGATGGAGGTAGTAAAGATAGGGGAGTAGTATAGAAGGAGTGAGGAAGTTACAAAAGAGTAGTAAAGCAGGAAGAGAGAGTGAGAAGAGAATTGAGAAAAGTAGAGTAAGGAGAGGTGAAGAAAAGGAAGCATGAAACGAAACCAGTGACACATACAGATATGTTAAACTTACCTGACCATCAAAATAAATAATTTAGAATTAAATGTTTTTATTTAATTGCAAAGATAACTGAATAACATCTTCTAAATTTTCTTTCTAGTTCTGAAAAAAAGAAAAAAAGTATTAATATTCAACAATACACTTTATTAAACTGTACATGTTTTTTCATATTTAGCAAAGCAATTTTTTGCCCTTTTTTTGCTGTTTTCAGAATGTTTTGATTTTCACTGAAAATAGTGAAATCAATTGTATTCATCATTTAACAGCGGGCAAAAAAAAAAACAATCTGAAAGATTGTTTAAAAAAGCCCCAAATGTATTCTCACTAAAACATACTTTAATAGAAATGTTAACAATACCTTTTAAGAAGAATAACAATTTCCAAAAAATAACGTCTGTAAACCTTGTTGCAAAAGAACATTTTCCAAAATAATATCTGTCAAAGAAGTCCACAATTGTTTGTTTTACCTTTCCTTACGGCCAAATGGTAAGTTTAAAATCTCTTTTGAGCGAAATATCCAATTTAAATCCTTTTAAATTTTAATAATGCTTTCTTCCAATGATGATGTTAGTATTTAAAATTTGGGTTTCAGAAAAATTAGGTAACAATTGGGTAAATCATAAGGCAAACGTTGCTTGAAAATCAATTGAGAATCATTACACAGTCTCCATCCTTTTTCACATTTAAGATAAACTGTGTAATGACCAGAAGTTATAGAAGGTCCATCATGAAAAATTATTGCAATTGCAACAAAAGTTTTTCCAGATATTGATAATTGTTGTCTTGTAAACTTCTTTATTAAAGTGTCCAATTTTGAACCATCAGCTCTACAACGTTGCATCATTAAAATTACATACTGTCCATATTTCTTTAAAAATAACGTTGACAACATGTCTGATTTACATTGAGAACATTCCATGTTGTGATTAGCATCTTTAACTAATTTACTAAAAGTCACTGTTTTACTCTCTGGTAATGGTAAATATATGAACCTTTCAGAATCAACATTACTACTGCTTGTGTTCATACAGTTATCACAACAATGTTCCCATTTATGATAGACACCAAATACATTTTCTACTTCTACCCCTTCATCTTCCAGTACCATCAGGATATACATCAAGAATTCCTGTGCATCTTGCTGGACATTTTGTGTAAACTGTGTACGTCCAGAACATACATCTAAAAGATTTCTAACATCAGAAGCACTTTCTATTTTAGTTTTATCATTACTCAGCTTCTCATAGAGGAGACTCAGCAAAGAACAGAATCTTTTTTCATGATTTAGTGTTATCTGCTCTTGCAAAAATTCAAGATAAAATACAACATTCAGCACTACATTTGCGTAGCAGTTGACACCAGAGCTATTTTCAAAATGACAACCAACAACCTCTTCCACACTGTCTTTTTTCTTTTTGCTTGCAGTCACATCACTATCTTTTTGTTTTCTCTTCTGTACATCCTCATTACAGATATCCTCAAATCTCCTTTTCCGACAAACAACACGTTTTTCAAACACAGGATACTGACCTAAATGAGGAGCATAGCTTCTTCTTAATCTATTACACTCCTTTACACAGTTTGCATCAGCACTTACTTTTGAGTCATCAAAGTCTATCATGAATAAACCAGATAATTTTTTCACGCGTGGCAAAGCAACATATGCCATACCTTCTTTAAACACACTAGATCCAATGTTTATAAAAGCACTATCTACAGTTAATCCTTGAGATTTGTGAATAGTTACAGCATATGCTAGAGAAAATGGAAACTGCTTCCTACGCACATATAAGTCTTTCACAAGCAAGAAACGAATTGAACAACAACAAATGTCTTTAACCTCTTGTATCTGATCAAATTTTATTTTTAAACATTCAATTCCAACTTTTTTCTGGTAATTAATAAAACCCACAACTCTTCCCATAGCTCCATTCACTAAACCTTTCTCTACATCCAAATTCCGTCTTAAAATTACTCTACAGTTCATACACACATAAAGATTCTTTTCCAAACCAGCTGTTTTTGAAATGTTTTTCTCCAGAGAATCCAATTTAGTACCCAATTTGCCTGTCAATATAACAGTTATTCGTTCATGTTCTATTTTATCCACAGCTTCCAGTTTTATAATCTCTTCATTTTCCAATTTCAAAAGTTCTTGATTGAATACAGAACATTCATGTAGTGTTGGCATTAAGCAGATTACAGTATTTTTTTCTGCAATTTCCTTGTATATTTTCTCTGGAACTATTTGTTCTGTTGGAAACAAATTACTCAGCAATCGACTCTGTAATGCTTTTCTGCCATGTTCTGTGAGTAGTCCAATTCTTATATCTTTCAGAATACTTGCATAGTCCTCATCATTGGCTTGCCTCATATTGGTAATGAGTTCCTTATACTCAAAATATGTCCAAATATTTACATTGCCTATACTTCCTAGTGACTTTTTTGTGTCTTCATGTGTAAGTGTATGGAATACCGGTTGTCCTTTAACTGGAGTAAGTTGCAAAAGATCTCCAAAAACTATGACGTGTTTTCCTCCAAATAGGACGTCAAAGTCTGTCTTCAGAATTTGCTGCATTCTTCAATGCACAAAGGCAAGCATTAAGTTTGATACCATGCTTACCTCATCAATAATGAGTACTTTCATTTTCTTCAATACTCTTGAAACTTCCAAGCATGCTTCTCCTGCTAGTTTGTGGTACTGTATTTTGTTATCATGCTCTACTGGTAACATTAGCAAACGATGTAAGGTAACTCCTTTGATATTATACGCTGCTAACCCAGTCGGAGCAGTAACAACACAAGACAAAATGGAATCCATTTTCTTCTGTAGGTAGCTTCTAATTACATTAATTAAGAAACTTTTTCCAGTTCCTGCTTGTCCACTTACATACATTCTCATTGGTTCAAAAGATGTGCATGAGAACTCTTTAGGTGCAATTGTTGCTTCTTGTTCAATTTCTTCATTTAACATTTGAACATAAGTTGTGAAAGTACTGCATTCGACGCTGTCTTTGCTAGCATTGAAGGAATCTTCATAGCTCTGAAATTCTCCAAGTAGTTGGTCCTCTGAACGCCATGGTTTAAACAGCTGCAAAAGTGCCAAGTAGTAAAATTCCTTTTTATCAGGAGTGTCGCAACTCAGCTTCCGGTGATTTATCAAACTTCCTTTTGTTTGCTTCACCAAACATCCTTCCTCACCAATGACTTTATATTTTCCATTGTTGATATCTTCTGTGACATTCCGTTTAAAAATAAAGTTCTGCAGCACTTCATAGAGACACATGTTCTCAAGGTGATGACTTCTTTGTGGGTAATATGTGTCCAACATGTTTGTTCTTAAAATGTCTGTACTTTCTGGTTCGAACTCTGCTAAATACTCAATTTCTCGAATAGATTTCAGTACCCGATTTCGCATTCCTGCAAGACCTAAACTTGCCCAAATTATTCTTCTGGATTTTGAGTACAGACTTGCAGATGATAACCTATCTGAGCATTCGTAGGATCCAATTTCTCGATGCGATAACATCTTTAAACTGAAACTGTATAGCTTCTTACTGACAGTCTTCTCGTGAGAAATCTCTTTCCACATTTCCTTCAATTCCGTTTTCTCAGATTTAGTGATGTAAGATGTGACATAGCGAGCAACAGCAATAGAATTGTCAGCCACATACTGTATATCCATGTTAGCATTCCACATGGATAAAATGACTGGGTTGTAGTCATTTATATATTTTGACTCTTCTTTTCTTCTTAGGTTGTAGGTATTCTTAGGTGATTTGCTTGTAATAGTATGTCGCACAGCTGACATAAAACTGTTTACTCTTCCTTTTGAAAGAACAGGTCGTGCAAATCCAAATCGACATTTTGTGTAGAATTTATCTTTACTCTTGTACTTTCGTCGACAGTATTTTCCACACCGATGACTTTGGAAACGTAAAACTTGCTGTTTTAAATTTTTCTCTTCTGTGCTTTTAGGTATAGCACATGTTGCATATCCTTCGATGAAACTTAAAACTGCATCATCAGAATCTCTTCCAAATTTTGGAGCATCCTTGATCCACAACAGCATATGAATATGAGGAGCACCTCTTGCTTTGTACTCTTTTCTCCAAAAGAAATCCACAACTTCTCCAAGAGGTGGAATTTTTTTTTTGCAGATGAAGGACATCATAGCCTCAAATCTATGATTGAAATATCTGGAAACATTAACCGGATCCAATGAGCACAATTCTCCTGCTGTCTTGTATTGGATGTTTTCAATATTTGAATTTGCCTCTCGAAGAAAATCCAGAAGATCATCCCAAGCGTACTCAGCACAGCTTAGGGTAAGGAACCATGTAGGAGTTCCTAAATTCCGTAACATACATTTCAATTCTCCATGGCGTCGGTACCAATATTCATTCGTCCCACGCTGACAAGCCATCAAATTGATCAATTGAGATTCCAAATGATCATCTCGCTGTTGCACTTTGTTCATAAAATCCTTTGCAGTCACATTACGTAGATGTACTCCAGTTTTCAAAATGTGATTTACTGCATAAGATAGTGCTGACAAGTCACTTTCAAATAAAAGATGGAACAAATAAGGAATACTTTGACGAAATCTCGCATCTTCTGCATATAGTCTTGTAGTCCGATACTCAGAAGCAGGAATCTGTACTGGACGTTCATCATATCGTCCTCCTTCTCCTGTAGGAAACAGCTGGGGAAAACAACGAGCTTCCAAGCTCTCCTCCCATACACTCACGGGAGTTCCTTGTGCTTTCTTCATCTGAAACAGATCAATAGCGTTTCCCATAACTTCTTTAGAATGTAGAGGATGTATGCTGAAATGTTCATAAATTTCTTCTTCTTTTGACTTATCCACTTTTTCAAGTTGCCCAGTTGGTATTCCTGTGTCTTCTAGTATTTCTTCTTCATCTTCATCCATATAAATGGCTTCATACTATTTATTATTTTTTTTCAAATATAAATTTGCTCTTTGTACTTTTCGTACATCCACCAGCTCCTGCCAAATTTTCTTATTCCTTGTGGGTACACCATTAACCAGAATAACTAATGGTTCAGTTTCCAAAGTATCTGCATCAATTGTTTCCATATTTTTTTTCAAATCCAATGGCAAATAGACAACTCTTCCTTTTAAACCTCTTTGTAAATCCGAAGGAGGTAATTTACCAGTTTTTGGCTCCATACGCACTATGGTCTGAAACGGATGGACACATTGAATGAGTATAGACTCATACGTATTTAAATCAGAAAGTTCAGGAGGAATGTCAACCAATTCTAAATTATTATGTACAGCTCTAGCTGGCATTCTATTTTCTTCTAACTTGTTATAACAGTATTTACAAATACGCTGATCTTCACCCAAATCAAAACAATTTTCCAGAAATATATATGTTGCAAAATCTTTCCACTTATAATTATCTTCATTTTCACTTTTTTTATACAGATCAACATTCCTTGTTTGATTTTTGTAATGGCTTCTCCGGCAACAAATACAAGTAATATTTGGTCTTTCATTAGAGATGATAGTAACTTTTGTCATTTCATCCTCAAAATTTTTACTAACAGTGAGTTCTACATTCTCTTCCACATTTTCATCAATCACTGTGTCATTTTCTACACTTTCTTGTTCTGGACCAAAGTAACAAAACTGAATCTCATCAGTAACCTTCACTACATCTGATACAGATCCACGGAACAGAGCATTATTCAACTCATTTAACTTTAGTGCTGGACCTTTAGCAAAATACAATGTTCTCACAAACTTTCTCATTTCAGTATGATGAACAGCCAGCATCCTAAAATGGTGAAAAACACTTTGACACACTTTCCTAGATAGACAAACCAGAGAATGTCCTTGCAAACCAGTATTCTCTCTCACTCTGCATGGATCTAGTCTTTGAAGCACCTTAATTTTCTGTTTAACATTCTTTTTACTATATTCTCTTAGAAAGTCACGTAATTTATCAATAGATTCCTGACGCACAGTACAAATACTACTACAATTCCAAGTGTACACTGGGGCTTTAGGACGTCTTCCCATAACCTCATCAGCCATCACTTGTTCCTCATTTCTTGGAACCATTTTCTCCTTTTCCATTACACAACCATCCTTAACTTCATGAGCTCTACCATTGGTGTCAACTGCATGCAACAAACTATTACTTTGAAGATAACTCTCTTCATTAAAAAATGGTTCAGTACTTGAACTATGTTTCCATTCTCCTAAGAACACTTTACAAAAGTTTTTTTTTTTACTTCTCTTTTCCTTTTGCTTTGTGACTTCATTGCATTCACTAATTTATCTAATCTACGCATCCTGTTCAAAATTAAAATGAATAATTTTTTTTTTTATTTCTAATGCCATAAATTTCTTTTCCTTATAAAATTTTGTTTTTTTCTTATATTTTTTCACATCCTTCAGCAAATTTAACATCACTCTTCTCTGAAACATTTTTCGACGAATGTTTTTAAAATCTATTTTCCGTGTTAAGTCACTCTTCCTAACTTCTGAGTCTATATTAGCATTTTGTTTTTGCTGTCGACTCTGTTGTTGTTTTGTACTTGAAACACTGTTTGAATGTATCTTTCGATCATTTTTTTTTTTTTGGAAGATATTTTTTAAAAATTCTTTAGTTTGCTTACCAGAAGACTTTTTCTGTTTTCCAACACGTGCTTCGCCTCCTATTTTTTTTTTATCAGTCGTCTTCAAATATAGTTGTTGTTTCTTTTCTTTTCTTTTTCTTGACTTTATAGGCATCTTTATATTTTTTCACTGTCGCTCACCAATACCTGCAAAAAACAAAAAAAAATACCTTTATGTAATTTAAATTCATTACAATTTTTTTAAAAAAACTTTTCAAATCCTATCACATGAGCTAATCCTTTCCTACGAGTCAAACTCTTACAAAATAGAAGAAACATGAATTAAATCTCTGACAACAATTCCTGTGTGCACACAGACTCATGGTCTGATTCTAGGCAGAAAGCGATATTTCCTTTGGCAATTTGAAAGCACATTTACTACTGGGGTAGTAAATGTGATCATTACTCTAACAGCCTGACACATGTTCCTTCTAGTTTAGACAGGCAGAAAAGAGCACATGTCCTAACAGCTCCTTGAGACCATGACCATGTGTTAGAGGGTGACTGATTAGACTAGAGCAAAGGAAATGAGCCTTGGTGATGTTGAATCTGTTTGCGTTACACACTGCTATCTGAAACACCACACTGAGCTGACTATTACACATGGGAGTGTAGCAGAAGCTGCTGTGTGTGTGCAAAGTGTGTGTTTCTGGAGACTGTGTATTGTCAGCTGCAAGAGAGATCTGCATGGAGACTCCCACAACTGCATGAAGAGTACAGACATGTGTGTAAGAGTACATGTGTGGTAAGGGTTAATTGGAGTTTTCAACATGTAGGAACCACCTCAGCCATTGCAAGAATTGATGAAAAATCTACCATGCTATTTTCAACTGTGTTTGCATTTGCCTCACATTTTTGAGATACTGATTTCTGCTGAGTGCTAACCAACACATTGGAAGAAAACAAGCTGGGCCTTTCCTGAATGTGCAAGTTTTACAGAACAACAGCAACACAAATGAAAACGCTGACAACAATTCCTGTGTGCACACAGGCTCATGGTCTGATTCTAGGCAGAAAGCGATATTTCCTTTGGCAATTTGAAAGCACATTTACTACTGGGGTAGAGCAAGTGCTAATTACTGTAACAGCCTGACACATGTTCATTCTAGTTTAGACAAGCAGAAAGGAGCACATATCCTAACAGCTCCTTGAGACCATGACCATGTGTTAGAGGGTGAGTGATTAGACTAGAGCAAAGGAAATAAGCCTTGGTGACGTTGAATCTGTTTGCGTTACACACTGCTATCTGAAACACCACACAGAGCTGACTATTACGCATGGGAGTGTAGCAGAAGCTGCTGTGTGTGTGCAAAGAGTGTGTTTCTGTAGACTGTGTATTGTCAGCTGCAAGAGAGATCTGCATGGAGACTCCCACAACTGCATGAAGAGTACAGACATGTGTGTAAGAGTACATGTGTGGTAAGGGTTAATTGGAGTTTTCAACATGTAGGAACCACCTCAGCCATTGCAAGAATTGATGAAAAATCTACCATGCTATTTTCAAATGTGTTTGCATTTGCCTCACATTTTTAAGATACTGATTTCTGCTGAGTGCTAACCAACACATTGGAAGAAAAGAAGATGGGCCTTTCCTGAATGTGCAAGTTTTACAGAACAACAGCAACACAAATTAAAACGCTGACAACAATTCCTGTGTGCACACAGACTCATCGTCTGATTCTAGGCAGAAAGCGATATTTCCTTTGGCAATTTGAAAGCACATTTACTACTGGGGTAGAGCAAGTGATAATTACTGTAACAGCCTGACACATGTTCCTTCTAGTTTAGACCGGCAGAAAGGAGCACATGTCCTAACAGCTCCTTGAGACCATGACCATGTGTTAGAGGGTGACTGATTAGACTAGAGCAAAGGAAATGAGCCTTGGTGATGTTGAATCTGTTTGCGTTACACACTGCTATCTGAAACAGCACACAGAGCTGACTATTACACATGGGAGTGTAGCAGAAGCTGCTGCGTGTGTGCAAAGAGTGTGTTTCTGGAGACTGTGTATTGTCAGCTGCAAGAGAGATCTGCATGGAGACTCCCACAACTGCATGAAGAGTACAGACATATGTGTAAGAGTACATGTGTGGTAAGGGTTAATTGGAGTTTTCAACATGTAGGAACCACCTCAGCCATTGCAAGA
Organism: Triturus cristatus; assembly: GCF_964204655.1. Lineage (NCBI taxonomy): Eukaryota > Metazoa > Chordata > Amphibia > Caudata > Salamandridae > Triturus > Triturus cristatus. The sequence continues at coordinate 1,079,639,091 of NC_140592.1, read as the reverse complement.
ATTGATGAAAAATCTACCATGCTATTTTCAAATGTGTTTGCATTTGCCTCACATTTTTGAGATACTGATTTCTGCTGAGTGCTAACCAACACATTGGAAGAAAACAAGCTGGGCCTTTCCTGAATGTGCAAGTTTTACAGAACAACAGCAACACAAATTAAAACGCTGACAACAATTCCTGTATGCACACAGACTCATGGTCTGATTCTAGGCAGAAAGCGATATTTCCTTTGGCAATTTGAAAGCACATTTACTACTGGGGTAGAGCAAGTGATAATTACTGTAACAGCCTGACACATGTTCCTTCTAGTTTAGACAAGCACAAAGGAGCACATGTCCTAACAGCTCCTTGAGTCCATGACCATGTGTTAGAGGGTGACTGATTAGACTAGAGTGTTACAAAAAACAAGCTGCCCCTTTCCTGCGAGTGCAAGGGTAATAGAGCAAGAGCAACCGGAATGAAATCTCTGTTTACATTTCCTGTGTGCTCACTGTCTCATGGTATGATTCTAGGTAGAAAACAGTATTCCTGGGTGATACCAGTACACATTAACTTATAATGAAGACATACTCCATAATATATAACATGTCCAAGCCACTTAAATATCTTCCTTAACATAAAATGTAAAACACAACTTTTAAAGTGGTAGGAAAATGTACCATACTATTTTCAAATGTGTTTGCATTTGCCTTTCATTGGTCAGTAAATGATTTCTGCTGAATGCTAACCATCACACTTTAAGATAACAAACTACCCCTTTTCTGCGAGTGCAAGGCTAACAGAACAAAAGCAACACAAATTAAATCTCTGTCAACAAATCCTGTGTGCAGACTCATGATGTAATTCTAGTCACAAAACAATATTCCTCACTGATACCACTACACCTTAACTTACAGTGAAGACATACTCCATAATATCTTACAAGTTCAAGATAGTTAAATATCTTCTAAACCACAAAATGTAAAACACAACTTTAAAACAAGAATGACAATTCTATTATTTATATCAAAATACACCACATACTTCCCCTCTCAAACTCATAACTCACCTTTAAAATTAATTAGTTGAGAAAGAAATGTGGCACTCAAACAGCAGATTATCAGATCCAGAATCTCAGAGCTGTACACCTCTCTCCTCTCTCCACAACCAGTAAATGGCAATTTTTCCCTCTCTTTTTTCCCACATATACATGTTAATGTAAAATCACAGTCCTTCCCACATTTTTTCAAATGGAATCACACATTTCTATTGGTTGCAACTTTCAACCCCTTTGCAAATCATCCCTTCCCCCAACATGACTTCTGCCTGCTACCATAGCAACAGCTCATGGAACACAGGTGTGAGCAGAGAGGTCAGAAGTTCAGCAGACAATGTTTCAAATCCAAATAGCAAGACTGCTTGACTTTTCAAACCTAACAGCAAATCCAAAGTAATGTTCAGTGGGAACACATTTTTCTGAACCAATCCAAAACATGCTTTTAAAAATGTAAACATACAGCCTAGTTTTTAGTGTAGAATGGTTTGAAACAGCCAATGAGTTATTTTTATTTAAAAAAAGTATGTATGCCTCCATTTTTCAACTGTCTTTCTTTTCATATTGCCATTCTACTGAAAGACACCTCCTGAGTGCATCCTGTTCTCCTTGAAAGATGTTCACAGTGTGGATTGTAGGTCACAGCTATGTCTTCTGGAGTGAAAAATTTGCAGAAAAAAAAGAGGTATGGTGAGAGACCTTGCTTTGCCAAATGTAGACATTAAATGGATTGGTCAGAGAGGGTTAAAGTGGCACCAATTAATGCCTTTGGTGAAAACCTTTCTACATCTCCACAGCCTAACCTTATTATTGTGCACTGTGGTGGAAATGACCTAGGCACTTTAACTGGGGTAGGTCTGGAAATGCTTATTAAGGAAACCTTTGTGCAATTGATGTCACTTTTTCCAGAAACTGCCTTTGTATATTCTAATATATGCCAAAGGCAAAAGTGGAACTGGTCCAACCAATTTTGTCCGCAGATTGACAAAGCAAGAAAGCACGTCAATAAGTCTGTTTCTGCTTTCCTCAGAGACTATGGTATGGGTTCTATATACCACAACAACTTGCGTTACAACATGCAAGACATTTATAGAGGAGACGGTGTACATTTCACTGATGAAGGCAACAGAGTCTTCCTCTTGAACTTTAGACTCTGCATCGGTACTTACTTGTAGGTACCAAAAAACACTCAATGAACACAAGGGCTCTTTTTAGAGCCACCTAATATCTAAACACTCAAAAGTGATTTTTATTTCTTTTTTTTTAATGTTTTTTTTCGCGTGCGCGCTGGCTGCGCGCACCTTGTGATGTTTTTAAGGTTTTTTCGGGTACGTGTATGGTGCGCGCACCTCGCGATGTTTTTAAAAAAATTAAAATCTTCTTTTTGACCTTCGTGGTCCTACTGTGCCCCCCTGACAATGACTAGGGGGTCTAGAACTCCCTACCCTGCCCCCTGTTCACGGTCTCCACCTTTCCTTTTTAGTGCGACACACAAAATGGCGGCCGACACTTCCTGATTTCGACTGATTCGAATGTTTACTGACATCTAACAACCAATCAGAATTACGCTCGCGCACGGCAAGGTGCGCACACAGGGCTAGCTCAGTGCGCGCATGGTACGCGCGTATAGATATTGATATGCTTTTAAATGCTATTTTCTCAGGAAATACTGAACAGATTTACACCAGACCTGCAAAAGGCACTTCCTTGACCTTATGGCTACCTCTCTGCCAAATTTCAAGTAATTCTGTTCAGCCGTTCAGGCTGTAGCTGTGTCTAAAGGTCCTATGGAAAAATGCATGGGAAAAACGCGTTTTGGGACCCCCCTTTTTTCTCAGCCCCCGCTTGACGAATCACCCTGAGACTTTCAGGGTAGGAGCTGAACGGAGCGCCCCATTAGTTTTGAAAATTTCGCGAGGATTCGTCAACCGGCGCCAAAGTTATTCAAAATAGAATTTTGAGATTTCCTATGGAAACTCGGTCCTAACTATAACTATCTACTGGCGACCGCCAGTAGATAGTATATATATATATATATATATATATATATATATATATATATATATATATATATATATATATATATATATATATATATATATATATATATATATATATATATATATATATATATATATATATATATATATATATATATATATATATATATATATATATATATATATATTTAGTTATACTGTTTCCATGACAACCGACTACAGAAGCCTTTGATTGTTGAACATGATGCCATCTACAAAATAAACATGAACAATAGTTTGCGGTATCAGCTTAGACTAGAGTAGCACCAATTTCGCATCTTAATATTGATTTTAATTGTAATCACTCGTACATCATCGATTGCTTGCGGAATTAGTACACCATCGGCTGCTTGCGGAATTAATTGTACATCACTTAAGTATGTAGCACTTGTTCTTGTTGTGTGTGGACTTTTTGAAGACTGTGGAATAATTTTCCCCGGTAATCAGCATAGCTAATTGTTCGCAAATTAGGCACCGTCTGCACCAAATACAAAACAATTCACGCCCTTCACTTGAACGATATTAAAACGTGCATCCGACACAGCAACGAGCTTCAGGGCACAGTGCTGCATACTCAATAGATATCCAAATGCTAGCTGCGGAAGTGTATAAATATTAGAAGTAAATGGAAGGATGCTTAAGAAAGAGCAATACAAAGCCAGACTAAGTTTATATTAAAATCACAGGAGACATGTACTCTATAAAGTGCAGGAAAGTGAAACACCGTAGCATTTGTATCTACAAATGAGGGCAAGTACACACAGCATCGTCCAATCCTGTCTGTATTGTTGCTGTCTCTTGTTTGTCAGATGTGACTCATTTGTGATATTATCCAGAAAAGAGAAACAATAATTGAGCCAAGAGCCATTTCGCCAACGATGGGAAACACTTCATTTAAGGCACTGGCTGGTGCCTTACATCTCTTTTTGAAGAGTTTAGTAATGAATAATACATGCCAGCACGGCATGAAAAATTCAACGCATGTCCTTTCGCTCGAGTTCAGCCTCCCAAACAAAGACATGATCTGCGCGAGCACAGAGAGAAGGGGGCGCACGGATATTCGTCTGCGAGCACTTATTAAAGCTCCCCCCACTGCATCAGCCAGATGAATGGAACCGCAGACCTCAAAGGGCTGCAGCTGCCCATTGGGTCTCTCGGTGTGTGCCATTCAATTAAGGCGCGCCGAGGCTTTGGCTGAAACGGCTGATCTTAGCAAACATGAGCTTTGACTACTATTCAACGAGGATATACCTGCGGTTTTGCTAAGATCAGTGAGAAAAATAAAAGAAACTAAGCAAAATAGAATGCATGACCTGCCTAGGAGCCGTTGCCTCTTTCGTTTCAAGTTACGAGATGCTTAGTGCTAAAAGAGAAAGTTAAAAGTTCGATTTCGTATGCTTTCTTCCCGGCGTCTTTGTGTTGCCATCAGTTTTATTCCAGTTGTGCAGGTGGCATGGCTCATGGAAGTCAATCAGTTGAGAACGCTCCGTGATGTGAATCGCCTGCAGTATGTTTGATGGAGGCCTTGGCATTATCATAGATCTTACTGGGTTCTGGGTCGTGAGGTGAGCCATTAGTGGGTACTCCTGTTGTGAAGAAGCAGGCAGGTCCCTTGGGGCAGTATGGTTTTAAAGCTGACATGAAGAGGTGAAGATACCAATCTTTTTGAGTTCCTATGTGTGCAAAAATGCAGTTGACACAAGGAATTCTGTGTGTTGAGACCAATCCGGCAAAACTAAAGCTCACTTTTTGAAATAAAGATACCAGGCAATGGACATGAGAGGTAAAGACAGATTAGTTACCAAGGTTTATTTAGGAGGTGTTGTCATTCTTATCCTGTTTGCACTAAATACATATTATTCTGCCCTACATGTATGCAGTTTTAGGATTTATTGTTAGGTTTATATTTGTTTCTATGCTGTCCCACTATTGTTACTGCGGCATGCTCTGAAGCATTTTGCATTGAAGTAGTAGACTGGAGGAGGCGATGATTGGCCATAGAAAGATGGTTGCACACTGAGAGAGGTCTGAGGACCTCCAAACGGAAAGAGACACTCCATTAATCCGTGTGTGGTCTGATGCTCACTTACTGACTACCTGCACTGTGTGAACACCACAGAGTCGGACATAGGGGCCTGCAAGCATGACAGTACAGAGGAGTGACCCCAATTCAGATCAACATCAGCATTCCCCTATCCCTTGGATGGATTGTAGATACAGGGTTGGGCCTGGGTGTGGGCTAGATCTGCCTCTTCTTCTCACTTCAGTGCCTCGTAGTGGTGCGGCTACTGCAGTGGGTGGCATCCACTGATAGACTGAAGAAACCACCTTTGAACCCAGGCATCTTCGACTCTGTGAATGTGGAATTATGTAATCCATACCAACTTCATCAATGATGTCATTTGAAATGTCATCAGTAATGTAATTGACCCCGAAACTGGTCCTAGGATGCTTGATTCCGGTCCAGGGAAGACATGGCTTGGCAGTTCGGGCTGGACTGTTCCCATAAGGCACAGAGTGAAGACTGATTTGCATATGGCCATGTCTGAACTGGGGTGGCGTGGTGAGCAAAATAACGATGGATTAAACCTAGATCTGTGACTGGGGGTGAATGTTTTGCCAATGTGCAACATTCCGTCCATCGCCTTGTGTGTTTTGCTGTTCGCCCTATGTGGGAAGTGTATGCCCAGACGTGGGTCCCTTGCTCACTACGCCACTGGAGTCAAGCTATCCTGGCTGAAGAGGGGTGAAACCCTGAAACCGGTCCTAGGATGCTTGATTCTGGTCCAGGGAAAACATGGCTTGGGAGTTCAGGCTGGACTGTTCCCATGAGGCACAGGGTAAAGACTGATTTGCATATGGCCATGTCTGAACTGGGGTGGCGTGGTGAGCAAAATAACTATGGATTAAACCCAGATCTGTGACTGGGGGTGAATGTTTTGCCAATGTGCAACATTCCGTCCATCATCTTGTGTGTTTTGCTGTAATTGACCATGTCATGAATGATGTTATACGTGAAGTTTTAAGCAGTTCATGGTGGGAGCACAAGTTATAGTTAGCTAAATAAACTTTAACTGGTGAATGTCATTTTTTTTGTTTTATACATTAAACCAGCAGCAAACTGAATCCCACACACAAACATCAGTGATGGTCTTCTCAAAGTGGCTCAAAATTGCCAGTGTACTCAGCAAACAATTACGCGTTAAGAAGCTGACATATCAGAACCTTGCAACATTGATTTTAAGCAGCTTACTCTTGAGGTAATAAACAGACAACTGAAAATGCAGGCATACTTTCTATAACTGTGAAACTACTGCTAAAAGATATTGAGATTTACATGACATGGATATCTAGGTAGAATGGAGAGCATACTGGATCATTGCAAGACACCCTGAAGGGACATAAAGAAAATCTTGCAGTTCCTAGCATAACAAGCTGAGGCTTCTTGGGCAACCAGAAGGTACAGAACACCACTCTCAGTAAAAATTCTCGGAAGAATAGATCCTGTCCCTATAAATAAATGAAGTGGTCAATAAAGAGCATGTCGACAGGACCAGCTGAAGCTCCAGTTCAGTGAGAACCAAGAGGTACCCTGCTAAGAATGATCATAATGCACATGCAGCACTATAAGGATATAGTGCAATTAATTGAAACAGCATAGAAACAAAGGAAATAAAACTCCAATGGGAATCATTTATCTTTTTATCCAGACTTCACAATAGAGACCCAAATTAAAATGTGTTACTTTAGAGAGCTCACATGAAAATTGCATGAAAAATGTCATGTATGATCTGGTGCCTCAAGCAGGGCTCCACATAGTTGTTAGCAGAAGAAGCATTTTTTGACGTCCAGAAGTTGCTGTGCTCCGTAGTGAAACACTGTGCATATAAATATTTCTTAAATGTATTCTGTGATACAGCTGTCAAATATATGAGATTTGGTTTAACGTGTCCTATAGCACATGCACCATATAATGAAAAATGCAAGCAGTGTAGTGGGTGATAGCTAACATAGTTGTGGTCAAAGTTGATCAATTTCGGTAGTGTTAGTGAACAATGGTTGATTGTACTGTTGAGGATATGACTTAGCTCACTATTTTTTGTCCTCTCAGAGAAAACAGAATACTAGAACTAGAAGAGCATGTGAGAGATGTTGGACAGAGGAGAAGGCAAAGGAACATGTTTGTGGTTCTTGTCTATGTAGATGGTTCTTCTCAGGGCAAGCAGACAACAATCAATTTGGTGGGCAGAGGCCAATCGGGATGGCACTGGTATTGTCCACCACAAATCTGTTTGAGTTAACTTTATCTCCCAAACTTTAAATGAAGCCCTTAGTCACTTTTTTGGAAGTCAAAGTAATCAAACGCAGTAAATCTGGAAGCTGTACTGTGTTAGGCTCCATTAGGCCAGTCACCTTATCCAGTGGGTGTCTATGAAACAGTTTTAAGAACAACATAAACCTGAGAGTGGGACTCACCTGGTTTTCTTCGGCTCCTTGGGTGCAATCTTCCTGAGGAAGACTCAACACCTTGTGCCAGTTCACCAAAGGTTGTTGGAAAAAATAGCAAAATTATTTTTTGTCTGCACCTGTTGGACATAGCTTGTTTGCGTTCGTCCTGCTGCCCCAAGCTCCTTGGGACATGCTTATGAGCAACTGACCATTCTCTATTCCGGTACTTCACTGAGTCCAATGCATTATGTCCAGCTTGGACCCTTTGAAGTGCTCTGCTGAGCTGCTCTTCAGCTAGCTGCCAATGGCAAGGGTACCTGCTCATTCTTACAGGGTGATTAACTGTGCATGTATTGTAGCATTGCCTATTACCATTCAGATGCCCGAGGACACTAACTGTGTTTCAGGCTCTGCACTGTTAATAAAAGTGTGTATGTGTGTTTGTATGGGCCATGTATATGTGTATGTTTAAGAGAGATGGAGAGAGAGCAAGAGAGACAGCTAGAACATAGTGCCTTGGCTTGCAACAGACAACTGGGTAGAATCAGAAATTAAGATTGTCCAGGGTGATTTTGGGGACGATCTGGAGGTTTGCAGGAGACAGTTATGTAAAGATAAACCTCTGCAATGCTACATAGGTTTTTCCGTCCTCCTTTGTTATGTGTATTTGTAAAGCGCACTATCCCCACTCAGGGTATCCTGGTGCCTAGCAGGTGTTTGTGCCTATCCTTCGTATCCTAGGTTGGCGAATTGAAAATCCAGGTTTTCAGCTTCTTGCAGAATTCAAGAAGAGGGGGTTCTGAAGTGGAATGGGTGGCCCTTCCATGCTTTAGGAAAGATGTAAGCGAATGCCTTTATCTCTGGGAGGAGACTGGCACCGGTGCTGCCACTTGGTTGCTTATGAAACTCACAATTTTTTGGTGGGTTCTGCATGACATTTATCACTCTCCCATGCTATATAACATTTATATACAGCCACTATGTATCATTTTTAGATCTTTTAATATGTATTCTGTTTCCTAGGCTGAGGGTTCTCTCAAGAGTTGATCTACCCTTGATCAGCTTCAGTCTCCTCTCTCTCTCATCTTTCCTATTTGCCATCAATGTTGTAGTACTAGAATATCATTGCCAAAATATCAGTCAGTTAGATGTGTTGAGAATTAGATGAATTATAATTATTGGACACTGATAGTCATATCTGTTTTAGATAACTGTATAACTAGTGGAAGTCCAAGGCCAGCAGACTTGACGAGCTAGAGTGGTGATCTCCAGTGTTTTTATGTTCTCTCCTTTTCTCATTCCCTTTTTCGCAGGTATACTGCAACTAACATACTGTCTCTTAGTTGGGTTGATAGTGGATACTGGGAAGTTTGAAAACATACGCTTCTCCCACTGGGTCTTGACTGCAGGGGGTTTGCATTTTGCCACTCTCTTTATTTTTTAGCATTTTAAGAGGTACTCATAAGTAGGCACATCATTCTTTATGGTAGTTCGTAAGCTCTTGAACAGCCTACTGCATTCATTGTATCAAATTGTTAATCACAAATGTGTTTTTCGAACATTCATATCCCATGCATTTTGCTAATTTCTGGGGTTTAGAGTTGTTTTGTATTGATAGCACCATGATGCTTTTGTAGTACTGGTTGAGCTTTACAAAATCTGCAATCGTACGTATCCTTGGCATGATTGTATTGTATTGTAATTGCATTTATATCGTGCTTGCTACCCCTGACGAGGTATCAAAGCTCTTTTTCGGTGAGTAGCACGCTACTCTGGAACAGATAAATGATTAGTGTTGAGTTAGTATAGTGAAATATGAAAGTAATTTGAGTGGTGGATAGGTTAGTCAGTTATTTGGATTCAGAAGGATAATGGAGGGATAGAAGAGGGAAAAAAGGTTTGAATTTATATTGCACTTGTTAACCATGATGGGGTGATAAAGTGCTCTATTATCCTGTTGCTTTCAGGTAGTCCACTGCTTCACTTCTTGAAGAAAAGGCAAAGTCCCTAGCAGTGTAGTTCCACAGTGTGCAGCAGGTGCAATCCTTCAAAGTGCAATCCTCTGGGGTGCAGGCTCGTAGTTTTAGGCAGGATCTCAGTTGCCCTCCCATTTTTATCCAGTATTGCTGGACAACAAGCAAGCCCCCCTCCCAGACTAATGGGGTGCAGGGTGCCACCCTCAGGTATGCCCACTTCCTCCCAAGAGTGGCATATTCTTCATCCACAAAGCACTATTCTTCCCAAAAAAAAAATGGAGAAACTCTCTCCTGGGGTTGTTTGGCTAAATCATCCCGCTGGTGTGGCTACATTTCCCTAACACTTTCCTACCAGCCCCTATGCTAATCTAATTACTGAATTCTCTGCCTGGCTGGGGTGGCAGGATGTAGGGATGAGCCTGTGTCCTCTCCTAACTGTCATTCCCTCTTTGAAGAACAAGTTGGCTACTCCACCCCCATCCTGTCTTTTACTCTGCAGCTGCAGTTCTCCACCTACCAGAGGTTTCCTTTGTCTCAGCACAGGCCACTTCGCACCTCATTAAGACTGCTTGGCTCATCCTGGCAGAGGCTGGCCAATCAGAGAGGGCTGCATTTTGGCTCATCAGAAAATAAAGTCCTTTAACTTCCTTTTCTGTGATAGATTTACAAAAACGAACAGTGGGAAGTTGTTGGATTTATACTAAATGGCATTTTGATACTTTGAAGTATATTTTTAGTTCACTTCTTCTATCAATGGTTATATGTTATTAAAGTATTCCATTGTTAGCCTATGGAGCCATTGTGCTACAAAAGGAAAAACGAAATTGGCAGTTTTTCCCTCACCAGGCATCATATTTTATAATGTCCCTACTTATCGTTACAATGCACCCTACGTCTGGGGCACGTAGGAGAGACCTTAGGAGTGATGTATATGTACAAATAAGGTGATTTGGGACTTTGGAAGGACCTTTCATTCCATACCAGAATTTGCAAATAATTTACTTTTTAAAAGCAGCCTGCAAAGCAGGGCTGCCTTTAAAATGGCAGCAGGCAACAAAGCAGTGTACACTTAAGTGCATTACATCTGCTGGGCCTCCAACTCTAAGCCCACATACCCTACAATATACTAGGGGCTTGCAGGTAGGTTGTCATACCAATAATTACCATAAACCTTTTACACAGAGCACTGGCCCTGGGTCTGGTTATCAGAGCCCAGGCCACAATCAGGGGCAGTTACCACCAGTATCAATCAAAAAATGGGAGTAATCCGGGCAGAAATGATGACTTTCTCACAAGAAGAGTATCCACATCCATTTCTGTACTTTCTTTCCTGTATTTGGAGGGGGACACATGGCCCCTGTTAGATCTGGGGGTCTCTAGTTGGCAGAGGCAGGTACCTTTGACCAAATAGGGACCCTTGCTTCTAGTCAGGGTAAGGGGCTACACTTCTAAAATAACCCCTGCTTACCCCCTTGGTAGCTTGGCACGAGCAGACAGGCTTATATCAGAGGCAGTGTGTAAAGCATTTGTGAACACTTATAGTAATACAGTGAAAACATTACAAATAGATACCACACCGGTTTAGAAAAATAAGTAATCTTTACTAGACTTAACACAAGACCAAACGACAAAAATCCACAATACTGTAATCAAAAATAGACTTTAAAATGGTAGAAATAGCTTAGTTCAATGCAGATGGTAGAAGTGACACTTTACTCTCAAAGTACCTTGGATGCGTCACGCAAAACAAACAAAAGGATCACAGGGAAGGTGATGCATTGGTTCCTTGCTTCGGGGGGGGGGGGTGATGCATCGGTTCCTTACTGCAGCGCTGGGAAGGTGAAACATTGGTTCCTTACTGGAGAGGAGGTGATGCGTCGGTTTCTTACTATGATCCGGTGCAATGTATAAAGATGGCGCCTCGATGCGATGCGACAATCCGGTGTGATGCGACAAAATGGCATCCTGATGCGATGCGACAACATTGGATGCCATGCTTACACGCCGGATGGCCGTGTGGCAAACTCGATAACTTCTGAACTGCGACAGGACCTGCAACACCCTTCTCCAGTGATGTGACGGCAACTGCTGCGGCGGCGACTCGCTTCTCCACGTTGCGTCGCGCTTCCAGCTCTCAGCGACTCGCAGTCTTCTCAGAGGGCCCAAACAACAGTAGGCACCTCTCTTCCTCAGCAAGGGAATTCAGGGGAGCTGGTGGTGAAGTCTTGTATCCCTGAGACTTCAGGCAGGAGGCAAGTACAGTTCAAGCCCTTGTAGATTCTTCTTCAAGATTTCAAAAGTACACACAACGTTCCTTTTCTCCTTTCCTTGGCAATAAAGTAACCACTGCAGGCCAACCCAAATAGCACAGCAAAGGGGAAGTCTTCTTCCTTCAGCTTCCTTGGTTCTTCTCCTTGGCAAAGGGTTGTCTTGATTCCCAGAAGTGATCTATGGTTCTGGGGTCTGGGTCCCCCTTTTTATACACAAAAATCATTTGTCTCTGAAGGCAGAGAGTGTCTGTACCTATTCCAAACCAGTTCTGGGTGCATTCTGCCAGTGCACAACTTCCTCCTTTGTCAGTGTGGGACAGGGTCATCAGACGTACCACAGGAGGTGGAGCCAGCATTGTGGAAGGCAGGCACAGCTCTAGGTGCTACTCCTCCCACCACTCCCATTGCAGAAAGGTCTATTCAGCCTTGTGCTGACTCACCCCAGCCCCTGTCACTCACAAACCAGACATGGAATACACAACCTAGCAGAGGCAGGCTTGGATCGTTAGGTAAGAAAATACCTACTTTCTAAAAGTGGTATTTTCAAACACAGAATGTTAAAACCAACTTCACTAAAAGATGTATTTTATCATTCTGAGTTCAGACATACTAAATTCGAATTTCCACCTAGTTCCTTAAGTCAGTTAGGATTATAAAATGTTAGAATCAAACGTCCTATTCTGGCCTATGGGAACAGGTAGCCTTGCAATAGTGAAAAACGAAATTGGCTGTAATTCACTATCAGGACAAGCCACACACATCAGGGCATGTCCTATCTTTTACATACAATGCACCCGGCCATTGGGACTACCATAGGGGTGACTAATACGTAGAAAAGGGAAGGTTTATGGACTGGCAAGTGGCTGCACTTGCCAAGTCGACATGGCAGCCCCAGGCTGCAAACAGGCTCTGCAATGGCAGGCCTGAGTCACATTTTACAAGCTGCTTCTGTGGGTGGCACAATCAGTGCTGCAAGCCCACCAGCAAAAACAACAGTTGATGGACAGAATACAGAACAATGTCATACATTCATCCCAGTACAGATGAATCCTGGGCCTAAATCCATAATTGTTTGCTCACCATGCCATTCCAGTTTGAACCCAGCCATATGAAAATCAGTCTTGACCCAGTGCCTTATTGGAACAGTCCAGCCCGAACTGCCAAGGCAGGTCTTCCCTGGACTGGAAACAAGCATCCTAGGACCGGTTTTGGAGTTTCACCCCGCTTCAGCCAGGATAGCTTGATTCCAGTGGTATGGAGAGCACGGGACCCATGTCTGGGCAAGCCCACCAGCAGCATTTGATTTACAGGCCCTCTGCACACATGGTGCACTGTACTAGGGTCTGACAAGTAAATCAAATAAGACACTCATGGAGTCACTAATCCAACACAACACTTTACAATAGGGAGCACTTGCACTGTGGCACTGAATAGCAGTGGCACAGTGCCCAAAGCATCTAGACCAGCAAAAAACATAGCAAAAATACAGGAGGCAACAGCAAATAAATCGAAGGGAGACCCACGCCAATGGTGCCACGTATAACAGCCCCCCTCCCCTTTAAAAATAAAAAAGCCTGGCCAATGGGGTCCTCAACACCAAGTCCTGAGGCCAACCCCCCATTGAAAACAGCCGAAGGCTGTACACAGCGTGGGGTTGCCTAAATGTGGGTGGTTGGCCAGAGGGCCTGGTTGGATTTATGTATCGTAATTAAACATGACTTTACATAAAAAATAACTAAAAAAGATCTATTTTTGTTCAGCAAAAAGCTTAGAAATTCACTGAAGAAAGCACATGTTAAACTAATGCTATAGTTATTAGGTTCTGAAAAGGAGCATGCAATTGAACATAATACGTTTATTAATTATGAACAAACATGTAATTAAACATCTTTTTTCCCCAACAGGATGTTCCACTTGGCTAACTCAACGGAAAGGATTTTTTACGTGTGGTGGTTGTATAGTATGTGAAAATGGTTTATCAACTGCAATAGTTCTTTTGTGATCTATGTTACAATCAGCAGTTGCAGTAAAATCTACATTGGTACCATTAGAGCTCTCAAAATGAGACTACAGGAAAACAGGAAAGCAGAGATCAATATGGATGACAAATCACTACTTGTCCAACATATGCTGAAACACCACCCGAATAAGATGGAATTTAAATTCCATGGGATTCAGAGATTAGAAAATGATCTGAGAGGTGGAGATAAAGAGCTGAGATTAAGACAGAATGAGGCTAAATGGATCATTAAACTTAGAACGGTAAACTTGGGCCTGGACCTAAAGAGCGAACTACATTTCTTCTTATAGCAGGCAAAATGTATTAACAAGTCCTCTATTAATTTGGATCAAATGGCTTCTTTTTAGAACTAATGTAAATATGCTGTTGCTAATATTCTATAATGAAATGGAGACTATTAGGGATATTTGAAATACATAAGTGAGATATTTGTGACATATTTTGCGCTTATCAAGTATTTTTTTATTCGTATGTACTGTGGTTCTTCTGTTTTCATTCTGTAAGTGGTCAGTTACATTAGGACACATACGTTAGGGCCAGTCACCCCAGAATATATATTCTATCACTGTCTAGTACACTGTCACCTTGCTTCGGATATCAGCCTGAGCAAGAGGTGTCAGTGGTTTAATCCGCATATATGGAATCATCGAATTACACTAAATGAGCTCCTACGGATCGAGATAACACATTTTTAGCGTTGAAACATGTGACCGGGTCTGCCACTATATAGTGCACTTTCCACTTTATTATTGCTTGCCTCGGATAATACCCTAGTTATTTTTCTGGCCAATTCGGAATTCTTTGAATAGCATGAATATTCATTCTATATATAAACAAACTTTTGTTAATTTACCGTTATTGAGATAATGAGCTTTTCCTGTGTTGGGAAAGCTTGTGGGGTAGAGTGGAAGAAGTGGGTGCCTTGACATGTATCTACTCAATAAGTCATGCCGGAGGGGGGGAGGGAAGGGGATGGGGGGCGAGGGGAGGGTCATACTATAGGGTAGTAGCTAGGTTTTGGTTTACTGGTATCGATAGCACCAAGGAGCCTTGTGAGTGAAGCATCCGTGAATTATACCTGAGCAAGCTGCCGGAAGGTGGACACTGGCTGGAGGAATTACAGGGGACTACTCCACAGGGTTGTAGGGGGAGCTATACCACTGTTAGTACAGATTAGAATTGACTGTACGAAGCTGTGCCTTGCTATGCCTCCTGTAAGTGCTGGGCTTTGATCGCATTGTTTGTATGAATGTTCTGAAAAGCAAATAAAAATACATTTAAAAAAATTGAGATAATGAGCTTTTTGGCTTTTCAAATACGCAACCGGGTTTGCCACTTTATAACTCCCTTTGTGCTTTCCTGTTGCTTGTAGAATTTAGTTGATCTGATAAAACTTAGCTCACTAATCTGGATATTTGTGATATACGTCTGAATAACATGCATTTTCCATGCACTTGTGAATAATTAGAGATGTATCAGTTATGATATAATGGCACTCTAAATCTCTACAATAGATTGGTCTTCATGGTAAAAATATCTTTGAATGTAGATTTGATCTTTAGTTTTTTTTTTAGATTATTTTATTGGCTTTCATAAGACAGTTCACAGCAATACACCGTACATGATAAGCAATACACATATCTTAGCCAATTACCAACAATAGTCACTAATTCTTGTTTTCAGTGGGGTGAATTAACGCTCTAAGAAAGGAGAGTTGGATATTACAATCTAAAATACCAATGTTGCAGTCTATGTAACCTGCCAATCGACGTATAACTGAATTTCACGTGTAGCTTGCACCCAGCATGGTCAACTTGTTACAATCCTGATACAACTAATATAGACAGGGCCTTCAACATTACATTATTTTATCAATTATCGTCTATATGTTCAGCTTGTTTTGCCACTAGATATCGCGTGTATAGTCCCCAAAAACCTTTTGGTCTGTTCTGGGGGAGGGGGGGTGGGGGGAATCAATTCACTGTAAACCTCATATTGGGTATTAAATTAGAGCATATCCTGTTCCCATTCTATTACAGTGGGTGCAGGACCACGCATCCAACGCACTGCAATTCTGCGTTTGGTCGGTAATAGACCCATCAAGACTACTTTCTTTTTTTTTTTTTTTCCTTTTTTTATTGAGCAGAACAGGAATCAAAATCAAAAACAAATACAATCAAAAGAAATAACTCTTCATATATGTAAAATTCATATCCATATACAAACAAAATTTTCTATAATTTTAGGTATGTAGAAAACAAAAACACAGAACTAGTCAACTTCGGGCCATATCAAAATAATCAAAAAAACTGCCAAGTCTTCTTGAATTTGCTCATTGCTCCCACCCTCAACGCATATGCTTCTTCAAACGCCCTTGTGCGTTTCGTTTTATTGAACCATTTCATAAATGAGGGTATCTCAGGTGATCTCCAATTTTGCTAAATTAACAATCGAGCCATCAGTGAACAAATCATTACAAATGCCTCTTCATATTCAAACCTGAGATGGTTCTGGAAATTCCAAATAAGGCTATTTTTTCTTGCGGATCAATCGTTTTATGAATGGCCTGACTTATGGCTCGAAAAATATTTCGCCAGAATTCATTAAGCTCTGGGCAGGTGTCAAAAATATGAAGCCAATGCCCTTCCTCTCCAGCTTGACAGCGAAAACATCTATTTTCTACCTCAGGAAATCGTTTGCTCAGGGCCTCAGGGGTGAAATATGCTAGCCATCTATTTAGAAAAGCCATCCGTTTAAAATTAGCCGCTCTCAAGACCTTATGTCCTAACTGAGCTTGAAGTTGCCATTCTTGACTTGAGAAAACACATCCTGTTTCCCGCTGAACCTTGTCCAAAAAATTATTCAAGATGGGGAGCTCACTATCCTTCCGTAAAAAAGAATACCATTTTCCTATGCCTTTCACTTTAATTTCATATAAAAGAGAAGCTAGATTTCTCGTCGCCGCAGGAGGATGGAAATTGGCCGTTTGGAGAAAATGAGAAATCTGTGAGTAATCAAGAAAATTAAGCACACTTTGATCTGGAAGTTTGTTTTGAATCTCCTGCCACGAGATAATCCTATTATTCTTAAAAAAATGTCGCAATTCCTCTAAACCGATTTCATTCCATTTCAGAATACGTCCTGGATGTACAGATAATCCTAAAGCCTTACATTCTTGAAGCTTTAAGTAAAGCCATCCTGGGAAACTATTTTATTTAAATAGAGATAACAATCTAATTGAAATATCACGTAGTGTTTTATACCTAGTTTTTTTTGGCAATTTAATGATTTTCAAAAAAATAGGAAGTTGTGCGCCTGAATCCTGAAGCATTTTGTTTAAAAAAAAATGATCTTCTAGATTATTAGTTTCTAATAGACAAACTATTTTATCGAGCAAGACCGCCTCATAATAAGTTCGCATTTTTGGAAGGGCGAGCCCCCTATTTTCTACCTCGAGTTGTAGAACCTCAAGTTTAACCCTGGATGCCTTCTTTGCCCATATAAAGATCCTAAATAAAGAGTCAATTTCTTTAAAATAACTCGCATTAATTTTTAAAGGTACATTACTGAAAAGGAACAACAAAAGTGGTAAAATCATCATTTTAATCTGAGACACCCCTCCGATTATAGATAAAGGAAGTACAGACCATTTATCAAGAAGGGTTTTTATTTTAGTCAATGTGGCCCTATAATTCAGGGAGAATAATTGATCTATTGATTTAGAAATAAAAATCCCTAGATAACGTACCGGGGCTAACTTGGCTGCTTGAGTTTGTAAAGTGGGTGGTAAAAAAGAGTTGTCGTTTAAGTTTAATATAATAATCTCCGTTTTGTTTTGATTAATTTTATATCCCCCTATAGATTCAAAATTAGTAAATTCCACCAACAGATAATCTAAATTGGTTTTATCCGGATGTAAATAAAGAATAATATCACCGGCAAATAATTTCAATTTCTCCATCCCACTTATTGGAGGTCTTATTTCGGGATTTTCTCTAATTCTTATTGTAAGAGGCTCTATAAAAAAACGTAAACAATAAAGGAGAAAGGGGACAACCTTGTCTAGTCCCACGTTTAATTGATACTGAACAAATCTGCTCAGCATTCAAAACTACTCTAGCTTCAGCGCCCGAATAAGTATTTCTTAGCATATGTATTATTGAAGATGGGAATCCAAATTTTTTTAACCCGATAAATAATGCCTCCCAATTTACTAAATCGAAAGCCTTTTCGGCATCTACCATCATAAACATTGGTGGAATTTTATTACAGGTACAATACTCAAGAGCTTGAATCAAATAGTTAGTATTAGATGACATAAAACGACCGGCTATAAAACCTGATTGATTACTGTGAATTATTTCCTGGGTGGCAGGTGTAAAACGCTGAGCCCAAATTTTCATGAATAGTTTATAGTCGACATTAAGAAGACTAATCGGGCGGTAGGAATTTACATCCTTTGGGCTTTTGCCTTTTTTAACAAAGCTGACAATCAACGACTCTTTGAAACTCATAGGAATATCTGAGCCATTTTTAATAACATTGAAAAGCTTTGTCAAAAATGGGGTCAGCTCCTGGGAGAAGGTTTTGTATAATTCTGCGGGAAAGCCATCGGCTCCGGACGCCTTAGCCCCTGCGATAGATTTTATCGTTTGTAAAACCTCTAGTTCAGTGATTTGTTGATTAATTAACTCACAACGATGTTCTGACAGATGAGGAAAAGAAACCGCCTCAAAATATTCGACTATTCTTTCCTGAGATATGTGATATTGTGTGGTATATAAGTTTGAATAGTGATCTATGAAAATCTGGGCTATTTGTTCTTTTTCGTGCATTGTATTCTCAGTTCGTGGATCGGTGATCTCATTTACCAACGCAGCTTCCTGCTTAAATTTAGTTGTCCCAGCCAGTAGTTTGCCTACCATCTGGCTTTCTTCATACAGCCTCTGCTGGAAGTTTTAGTATGACTGATCTCTTCTAATATAAAAAATTCTCGCAATGATTGTTTAGCCTTATCCAGGAGAGATCGGGAGTTAGGATTAAGAGAGCCCTGTAGAATATTTAAACGATGTAACGCTATTTCTACATCACGCTGAAGTTTAGCAATGTTTGCTCGCCGTAATTTATTCTGAGCTGATGAATAAGCTATTAATTGACCACGTAAT
The DNA here is from genome assembly GCF_964204655.1 of Triturus cristatus. Lineage (NCBI taxonomy): Eukaryota > Metazoa > Chordata > Amphibia > Caudata > Salamandridae > Triturus > Triturus cristatus. The sequence goes on along the minus strand of NC_140592.1, from coordinate 1,079,620,138 downwards.
GTCGCTTTAAATGCGCCCCAGATCGCAAATATCCCTGCTGAGTCCAGATTATGAGAAAAAAACTCAGATATCCACTGCTTAGTGTTTGCCACCCAGATAGGGTCTTGCGTTAAGCGCCGATCCATCTGCCACCTAGAGCGAGCCTTCCATTGTTCAAAAACTTCAACTTCTATTTTCATAAATGAGTGGTCTGAAAAAGAGTTAGCCCCTATCTCAGAACCCAAACATTTTAGTGACTGAAATAAAAGAAAAAAATCAATACGCGAAGCCGAAAGAAATTGACGGGAAAAACAGGTATATTGGTGGACAGACCGATGTAAGTGCCGCCAGGGATCATATAAATGATGCTCCGATCTGAAGGCTTCAAGAACTTTCTTAGTACGTGGCTTCAACTCTTTTTTATTTACATTAGAAGTATCTTTTTTAATGTCTTGAATAAAGTTGAAATCTCCTCCCATGATTATTTTTCCTGGGACCCCCCTTATTAAATTTGCAATTTTGGTTAAATGAAGGGTCTCATCAACTACCGGGCCATAATAGTTTATTAAATTCAGTATTGCACCATCCAATTTAGCCACTACCCAAATCCATCTCCCTTGTGGATCTCTCTCTATTTGACAAATCTCCCATGAAAAATTCCTGGAAAAATAGATTGCGACCCCTCTTTGCGCAAGACCAGAAGAGGCAAAGAACGCATGAGAGAAAAAACCAGGAAGAAATAATTTAGGAAAGTTAGATTTCAAATGAGTTTCTTGCATAAATAAAACATGGGGGGAAAAGAAAGTGAGCCATCTAATTAATCCACCATATTTCTGCTTATTTAAGATCCCATTTGCATTAACAGACATTATGATACATTTATTTCCTTTACTAATCATTCGTATATAAAGAAACCCTGATCGTAGTTTCCTTTGATTTACCCAAATTATAATTCTTCCTGATACTGCTCATTTTATTTTTTTCAACCCTAACCCCCCCAACCCACAACCACCTAAGCCCTAGAGATGTGGGACTACCCAGCTTCCCACATCTCTCCCTCCCAAACCGCATGGGGTGCTTTATTGTTGCACCCTGTGTGGGTGACCTAGAACCCCTCCGTCCCCAGTAAAGGCACGCGTTGTTAAACAGACTTTACTCGCCTGAATAGATACATTCTCCTTATCTTTTCCCTCCTCCCATTTATCCTTGCTTCTTTTTCCCCCACCTCCCCCTTTCCTTCCCTTTCTTGTCACTCTCCCTCACACTACCTCCCCTTCCCTTACTCTCCTAATACCCTTCTTCTCTTCTCTTGATTTTCTTCTTCTTCCCTTACCCTCACTTCACTTCCCTACTAACCCCCAACTCTCCAGTCTTGAAACCCCAGAAAGACATTCTACCCTGTTGATAGCTCTTTCAGTAAGTCTTGAGCTTCCTCGACAGACGTAAACATTAGAAATTTGCCTCTGACTAACACCTTTAGTTTAGATTGCTGGGCTATGGAGGCTTGTGCCCCCTTAGCTTTGAACAAATGGAGAAGCTTAACAAACTCCTTGCGTCTCCTAGCTGCCTGGGCTGACATGTCTGAGAAAACACGACACTTAGATGTCTCATTGACCATAAATTGTCTCGATTCGATTGCCTTGGTCAATATTTTCTCTTTGATTCTGAAGTCAGCAAAGTTGACTAGTAGAGTACGAGGTATCCGAGAGTTAGGAAGAGGATGCGATGGAATCCTATGTGCCCGCGTGATTGTTAAATCATCCATACAGCCTGGGAGAATCTGCTGTTTAACAAAAGATTCAATCCACTGGATCGGTTGTGCTCCCTCAATCCCCTCCGGGACCCCCACAAAGCATAGATTGGAACGCCTGGAATGATTCTCAAGCTCCTCCAGTTTATTTTCCAAAAGGCGTTTTTCTTTTACCCCGTCTTTTACTCTCACAGACATGCTGACCATCTGATCCTCTAATTCCGAAATTCTTGTTTCAGCTTCTTGCATTCTAGTAGGGAAACCTGCCATAGTCTCTTCGATTTTATCCAGACGACGGTGAATAGATGCCGTAACCATTTCTTGAGATTTTTTTAAATCTCGGATTCCCTCTAGAAACATATTGAGCATTACCTTGATATCCATTTGAAGAGTAGTGTGTTCTTTAATCTCGACTGATTGAGGCGGGGAAGGCGATTGAGCGGAGGATATAAGCCCTGCTTGTTCCCTGACTAGAGGGAGGGGTTCTCCTCTTTCTGATGGCAGATAATCCTCCCCAGTTTGTGTAGCCAAGATCTCAGAAAAAGCTGTTACGAGTGACAAACTTAGTCCTGTCATATTCTCCCCTCCAGGTTGAGGGATTGAATCTGGGGCTAAGTGTGGGGGAAATGTGGAGAGAGGGGTTAAAACAGTAGATGTCATTACCGGAGAGTCTGCAAGTTGAATAATTAATTTAGGAGGTCTCAAAATAGACGTCTCGGAAGACTTCTCTGATGATGAAACCGAGGCTTGAGATGTGTCCAATGATTGAATTGATATCGGAGTGGAGTTATTTGATCGAGATGGTGGAGTATCCTCTCCCCCGGATGCTTCTAAAATAGATTTATCCTTAGCTATTGAGGGATTCGGAGTATCAGATGATATTTGTGAGCCATTTTTTTTTTGAAATAACGGAAATTCTCTTTTGCTGGGCCCAGCAGTTAAGGCTAGATGAGCTGGAGGCAGACTAGAAAGCAAACTTGGGTTTTCCGGGATTAAGCCTGTCTCTGTACTGGAGATTAATGTCGACATCTTTGAGGAAGAATCTGCATCTGCAGATAAGTGTGCCTCTTCAGCGACGCTAAGTTGATTAGAGATAGCCTGAATTCGACCCGGATTATTCTCTAGCATCACTATGGGTAGAGCTGATTTGGTCTGACCCAAGCGTGTCTTAATCTTGCGTTTTGCGGCTGCATCAGGTAATATAGCAGATTTAAGGCTTTTCCCCATTTTTTGCAAATGACAAAGTTGAGAAAAAAAAAACTTTGTTAAAGTCTTTAAATTTGCAGGAATGGAAAAGCGGTTAGGTGCCTTGCGCGTCCCAAACAGTATGAAAATAGGAAAGTAGAACAGCAGTGGCCAAAAACAATATGACTCACTGCTTAATTGAATTGTCCAGAACAGAGTGGCAAACTTGTAGAATCACTGAAGCTCTCTCCACCAGGCACAGTAAAATAATCATCAACGATGTTTTCACACTGGATTTTTAACCGCTTTCCGCTTTCCAGCTTTCCAGCTTTTCCGGGTCTTGATTTTGGCAGGGAACCTCTGAAAGCCCCCACGGCGCATCAACAGCCGCACGGATATCACACTCGCATGCCGCTGTGGTCCCGGTATTATCTTAAATGCCTTCGTAGGGGGAGAAAGCTCCGCTCTTCGGTTAGGCTTCAAACGCGTTACTCCGCGTGAATGAAGCAGGAGCACCAAACGCAATCCGATTCAATCAAGCACAACTCAGGAACCGAGCGGCCATCTCCGACCGCCGAGCAAAACGACTGCCTCCACAACAGGGGGAGGGGCTCAGGTCACCTGTGGCTACGGGGCAGCGGGATTCACCGCAGCCATCCCATCAAGACTACTTTCCTGATATCTTTCTTGAGAGGCTTCACATAACCCAATAGTGCTAGTAGGGAGTCAGGACAGAGGGATTGATCTGTGATTGCATTTAGAGTGGAAATAACTTTCTTCCAGAAATCAGCTACTGTTGGGCACAACTATGCCCCATTTAAAAACCCTGCCTCCGTCTTGCCACAACACTCATAACAATCAGTGTCCCTGAGCCCATAGCAAAATAATCTATTAGGAGTGTAGTACACCCTGTTTAAATGTTTAAAATGGATCAGTCTGTGCCTTCCATTAAGAGAGAGATTTTGTGTTGCTTCACAGCAGGAGTGCCATATGTCATCTGTCAGAGCCACCCCTATGTTGGCCTGCTACTCTATCCTAGTCTTGGTGTATTGTGTATGCTGAGAGGTCTGTGACATGGCATAAACTTTCGAGACTAACTTGACAGGGGACTCTGAACGCAGTAAGAGTGAAAAGGCCGGAAGCACTGGTGGTCCATATAGCTCATCTCCGAACAGCGCTCGCAATGCATCTCTAACTCTAAAGTAATGACTTTGTGTGAGAGGGGAAAGGTCATGTGTGCCTTCTGCAACATCCTCCCACGCACACACACCTTCCCCTCCTTGAAGGGGTCTCCCATCGTGAGGATCCGGAGGGCACTCAGCGATCGAAGTGCGCCTCTGTTGGAGCTCATGTGAAGCCAGTGGCACCATTCAATTAATGGCCCCTCAAGTGTCGGCTGTGGTGGGCTCCTGCACGGCCGTGATGCGGCAGTTACGTAAGCTTACCACCATTCTTTCAGCCTCTACGTTACAGACTATTGTCTCAGCGACTGTTATTTCAAGGCTTGATTATGGTAATGCTTTGTATCTAGGCTTATCGCAGAAGCTGCTGAGGAAACTGCAGGTTGTGCAGAATGACGCAGCCAGGCTGATCTTCTCTCTCCCGAGAAGCTCACATGCAACCATACTTCTTCGTAAGCTGCATTGGCTGCCCGTGAAGTTTAGGGTGCAATTTAAATGTCTCTGCATGGCCCACAAGGTTCTCTTTGGCAACGCCCCAGAGTATATCAAGCAACGCCTGAGGAAGTATGTTCCTGGCAGATCCCTACGCTCCGGTTTTGTCTCTAATCTGGCTCAACCCAGATTTAATTTAAAAACCAAAGGAGGCTGTGCTTTCTCAGTACTCATTCCCCAACTTTGGAATGACCTTCCGGCCAGTCTGAAGGAAGACTCACAGTTACTCTCCTTTAGGAAAAAACTGAAGACACACCTTTTTGGAAAGGTAATATCTTCAGTCTAATTGGAGCAGCCAGAGGGCACTGAGGCGTCAGTATGTTTGTGGTTTTTCTGTTGAGTGCTTAGAGACCGTTGGTGATAGGCGCTATATAAGAACCCTATAACATAACATAACATAACCATTCTACAGGCATGAGTGAGGAACACAATAGAGCTCTGGCCTGTTTTTTAAGCAAGTTGTGCCAAGCGTGTACCATAGAACTAACTGAATCCAGCGCGCTGCATTGCCTAATAGGTGCTTGAGACAGACAAGGCGGGAGTGGGTCAGGGCTTACAGCTACCTTCTCTATGTGGAGGTGAGGCAAATTGTGCGGACCATGGATCCAGCTTTGAGCATGGGACCATTGTGCCACTCTATAATACAACTGCAAATCTGGCGCACTCAGTCCCCCCATTGAGTAGTGCATAGTGAGGATAACCAGTTTGATACATGGATTTCTCCCAGCCCATGCCAGCTTGCACATTAAAGCCTGGAGTGTCTTGAAGATGTGTAGTGGAATAACCATAGGGATGTTAATGAAAAGAAAAAGAAATCTGGGAAGAACTATAATTTTCATCAAAGATATACGACCCATCAATGAGAGAGGGAGATGGATCCACCTTGCTATATCTTCTTCCAGCTCGGTAATTGCTCAGCCATAATTAGCCCTAATGACTTGTTCTGCGTCAGAGTGAACCTGTATCCCCAGGTATCACACCGGATCTGTTGACCATTGAAGAGAAAACTCTAAAACAGTCTGCTCTGTGATTGGGTTGAGGGGAAAAATTATAGATTTATCCCAATTAATTTTAAGTCCTGATATGCCGCCAAATCTGAGTACCTCTTGTATTATTGGTGATAGGTTGGAGTCAGGTTCCCGTATATATAAAAGCATATCATCTGCATAAGCAGAAACCATGAGATTGTAGCTGGGGAAGCGTATGCCTCTGTGGCTATGATATTCATGAAGCACGCACAGTAGGAGTTCCACCGCCACAGCATACAGCAGGGGGGACAAAGGGCACCCCTGTCTCGTGCCTCTAGATATCGCGAAAGGGGGGTGACAGCATCTCCTCATTGCACTCGAGCTGTGGGCGCGTTGTAGAGTACCGAGATCAATTTAAGAAATATTTCCCCGACTCTGATTCGCCGCAGTACCGCCAACATGAATTTCCATTCAACCGAGTCAAAGGCTTTTTCAGCATCTAAAAAAACAGCTGCGGCCTTAATGTCCGGTTTGATATGTTGTAGGACCCCAAATACTGTCCGCAGATTATATGATAATGTGCAGCCCAGCACAAAGCTTGCATGCTCAGGGCCGACCATAATGGGAAGGAGGGGGGCCAATCTGCTGGCCAATATTTTAGCGAATATTTAGGTATCCACATTTATCAGTCACAAAGGTCTGTTGGACTAGCATTCGTGCTGAGTTTTTCCTGGTTTCGATATGGTGATGACCAAAGCCTTGTGCATGGAATAGGGCATAAAGCCGAATTCTACCATTTCTTGGAACAGGGTGCTCAAGTGCGGGACCAGTAGATCCCTGAAGGCCTCATAAAAAGACACAGTGAGCCCATCCTGACCCGGGGTCTCCCATCACATATGGAATTAAGTGCCATACAAATCTCCACTGGGTCTAGGGGCCTCATTAAGTACTCTCTATGACTATCCGCCAACCAGGGCAGCTGAATATATTTTAAATAATTCAGTATGCCTTCATCATCTGGAGTGACTTTGGAGCTGTATAAGTCTTGGTAGTATCTACCAAATCTGTTCACTACGTCCACCTGCTCTGTTAGTATACTACCATTCTCTCCCAGCAGCAAGGCAATTATTCTAGACTCACAGCGTCGGCGAGCTACCACCACCAGCACCGAGCCCAGCCTGTCGCCTTCACCGTAAGTTCTAGCCAATGCATACTTTCCCATGTGTTTTATCTCTCTGTCAGCTTCCTCATGATATTCCTCTGGTGTTTGCTTCAATTGTTCTGTGATCTGGGGGTTGTAACTACTCAGTGCCTCTATCTCCAATGCTTTTAGGTGAACGTCAAGCAGAGCAAGTCTGCTTTTGATTGAGCGAAGCACCCCAGAGTGTTTATTCATGGCAACTCCCCTTATGTAAGCCTTGAATGCCTCTCACACCGTGGCAAAGTGCTCAACCGATCCTATATTAGTTTCAAAGAATTCTTTGATGGCCTCAGCTTCTGCCCTAAAAACTGTATCTAAGAGGGAGTAGGGAGGAAATCTCCACAGAAAAGGGGCAGCTCCTCGAGGAGGGACATCAATCTCTAGCAGAATGGGAGATTGGTGGGAAAAAGAGTGAGGTAGTACTTTGCAGTCCTGTATTCGGGATGCTAGCGCCACCGATACCAGCCAATAGTCTATTTTGGTGTGTATATCGTGAAATGCAGAGTAGTGCGTAAACCCACCTTGCCCCGAGGATTTGGACCTCCAGACATCTAACAAGTGCAACTGGAGTGCTACATCTCCAATAGCCTTGGCAGCTGCTGATGGGCACCTAAGGGGGCCCTTTAAGCGATCAAGCCTAGGATCTAATACGCAATTCAAATCCCCACCCCAGATTTGTGGAAATGAAGAATTGTCACTGGTGATAGTTAGCAGCGAGTTGTAGAACTGGGGGTCGTCATAGTTAGGTCCATATATATTAACCAATTGGAAATAAATGCCCCTACCATGACATCTTGAGATCACATATCTACCTGCATTGTCAGCCCCACGCTCTTCTAGGAAAATGCCAGATTTCGGATGAATCCATGTGAGCCCTCCCCTCAAGGGCAACGTGAATCCAGCAGCTTGAAAAGGACCCTTAAGCCTATGTCTCGTGAGCATGGCACTATTGGGGGCTAGGTGTGTTTCCTGAAGCAAAGCAATGTCCTCATCCTACCTTTTCAAGAAGCCAGTATTTTACCAACTTTCTATGATTGTTAAGTCCCCTCACATTCCAAGTCATGATCTGAATCCTACTCCCATGTCCTTGAGTTACCCCTGCATGAGTCATTCAAAACTACTACATGACATGGCCATTATAGCTACTACGTTAAGTGTGCTACTGTTATATCTCACTACGTGCATGCTCAGGTGAACTGCTAAGAGAAAAAAGGAAAACATCCCCCCATCCATGTCATGCCATACCCAACTGGGCATTGGTGACCTATGACCCTCCCTTCCAACTAGCATCAGAGTATTCAGAGCAAAAACAATTGTGGAACAAAAAAAACACTAATTAACTGGGAGTTGTTAAGCGTGATGCGCAAGGTGGCAAATGTTGCCGTCAAACACTCCTACGTGCACCTGCTCAGCGCCACCGCTAGTCAATAACTAGGAGACTCCAAGGAAGGGGAGGCCCTCCCAATGAGCCTAGCAAGCATTCCCATAGTCACAATAGTTCGCAATTAAGAAGGCATTGTCCGGCTAGCTCGTTGAATCTGACCTGTGTAAATGACGACCAGTATTATAAACCAACTTTCTACAATTTAACAATCAGAGCCTTACCGGATACCTCACGTTTGAGAGCCCACCACACGTATCCAAATTTAGATCTCGTACAAATGACCCATCAGAAGAGATAAGAACTCTGCACATTCCTTAGTGGTTATTGTCAAGTCCTCCACTTCCACCCTCATGCCGCTCGCCCTCCGTCTGACCTCTCTGACGCTTGCTGAGCATGTCCCAGTCTTTAAGGGCTTTTAGGAGTGACAGAGGGTTGGAGAAGTTTTAGCTTTCCCATCCATCATCATCCTCAGCCTTGCCGGACACAGAATAGCATATTCCACGATTTGCTCCTGTAGCTTGCGTTTCAGCAGCACGAATTGCCGTCTGGCCTCTTGTACCCTGTGTGTAAAATCCGGAAACAAGGAGAGAGAAGAGCTCTCGCACTGTAGTTTTCCCCTTTCTCTTGCCCTCCTCAGCGCCGCATCCCCGTCGCTATAGTTGAGCAACTTCGCTATGATGGGCCTCGGAGGGGCGCCAGGGGGAGGTTTAGAGCCCAGAGAGCGATGCGCTCGTTCAACGACAAATATAGAGGAGAAGATATCACCGCCAAGCAGAGTGGTGAGTAGTTTTTCAATAAAGACCTCCATGGATCCGGTTGCAGTGGACTCAGGAAGCCCAATAATGTTCAGGGTACCACGCTAAGACCTGGCTTCCAATTCTTTTGCTCTATCTTGCAAGGCAACCAAAGTCTTCTCCATCTGATTCTGTGTGCTGTTGGTGTCAGTTTGGGCCTCCTCGGTTTCTGAAATCCTGCGTTCAACCATATCAAGGTGCTCCGCATGCTTGTCCACCCTCTCAGTCATGTGGTCCATTCTGTAGGATAGGGAAACTATTTTAGCATTGATCGCAGACAAGCCTTTCTGCATTGATGCGAGTATCGCCTTGATGTCTCCAACGGGGTCTTCAGGCAATGTATCAGGCTCAGATGCAACAGAGTCGGCAGCGTCCTCTCTGTGCCAAGACTTTTGCTGTTCAAAGTTTAGCTTCTGTTGAGTCTTGTCTGGCTTCCCCATGTTTTCATGACACGGGAGAGCTGCAGGGTGTCCCAAGGTCAGCGCTGCTGCTAGATACATTTTGTTGAGTGATACACACTTGTGCTGTCTGTACAGCACCCACATCTCCTGCAGGGGGTCTAACCTGGTCCCCTGATGCACTGCGCAGGGCTAGGCTCAACACACACGTGGACGACTCTGCAGCCCCACCTGGGGTGCTGGCCCAGTACGGCCAGCCGCGGCCCGTGGAGGGAGTTCCGTGGGGCGGTAAGGTGGGGCGGGGGAGGGGCAGGGTGGGGGGTTCTAAAAACCGGAATATGGATAATTGCAGGTAAGTAAACAATTAAATAAATAAAACAAATTTCGTAGCGCGCGCTGCATCGCATTTTGCGATGCAGCGCGCGCTACGAAATTTGTTTTATTTAATTAATTGTTTACTTACCTGCAATTATCCATATTCCGGTTTTAGAACCCCCCACCCTGCCCCTCTCCCACCCCAGGGAACTCCCTCCACGGGCCGCGGCTGAGTACAGCACACCCGATCAGCATCTCAGTGCCTCTCTGTGGTAGATTCCCAGCACCAAGTAGACCTAAAGCAAGTGCAGGATCAGTCCAGCTGGTGAAGCCTATGGGAGAGGGGGCCTCGCTCACGTGGGGATCCACTCAGCAACGATTCCTCTGCCAAACCGCGAGGATGGCCTCATTCCTCATGCCACCCAATGTCATGTGAAAGCGCCCAGCGCGGGAATGACTGACCGGAGCAGGACTCAAGTCAGCCGCAGTCAATCCAGCTGCCCGCAGGGCCCTCGCTATAAATTCTGGGTTTAGTGTTTGTCACGGCCAATCCACAATGCACCCCAGCAGTGGAATTGGGCTCTGCAAAGCAACTTCTGATCCTTCGCCTCCGCTTGGAGCAGATTCCGCTAGGCAGGGGGTTCAATCGTCCCAGCAGGCAAGGCCACTCCAATGCTGGGAAAACTTGCAGCCATAGTCCGACAGGAGACACCACCTCCACAGGCCTCTCAGTCACTTGGTGAGAGGGAGCAAGGTGACTGGTGCGTTTTTTGGGATTGGCCGGTCCCATTGGCTTTGTTTCTTCCGTCTTGAGGTTTGGCTAGTGTGTAGTGCCTCTGACTTCGATCCCCAAGCGAGTTACAGCTGTGAGGCTACCAAATAATTATCAGATCGATACGGCGCGCTTACAGAGCTCACTTAGTCAGTGGCCATCTTTAGGCCAGTTAAGCTCCACCCCATCTTTATTTTTAACTTGGGATCTGACCTTGGCCTATGCAGTTAAATTAAAAACCTAAACAGAGGGGAATAATATGATTGGTCCGCACAATAAATGGACCAGAGAGTGCAGGATTACAGAACGAAAAAGAAGTTAATACTGCTCCTTTTTGTTATGATTGATATGGATCATTCTGATTGGTAGACTCCGGTCCGGACCAGAGAGGGAACGTCCGCTCAGATTCAGTATTCTTTTTTTTTACTTGGGAGCTTGAATGGAGCTTCCTGTTAACACAGGAAGTAGTCATGGTCTTTTTGTGCTAGGATCCAAATGACACATTTTGATTGGTTGCTTTTATATACGGACCAGAGTGGGAACATTTTCCCAGACTGAATAGTTTCTCCTATGATGTACTTGGAGCAGGGATTCTGATTGGTAGACTCCGGTCCGGACCAGAGAGGGAACATCTGCTCAGATTCAGTATTCTCTTTTCTGGGGAGCTTGAACGGAACTTCCAGTTGACACAGAAAGTGGTCACGGTCTTCTTGTGCTAGGATCCAAATGACACGTTTTGATTGGTTGCTTTTATATACGGACCAGAGAGGGAACCTTTTCCCAGACTGATAAGTTTCTCCTATGATGCACTTGGAGTTTGCAACAAGTTTTTCCATTGGTTGATACAACATATATAAGGGACAGAGAAACCATCACAATCCTCAACGGACAGACAGATGGCTTCACATACCCGAGTAGATAACTTGCTAGGTGAGTCCTCCTGAAGGAAGGGACCTCTAAGGGGCCGCTTGATTTTTTTGATTACTTGGCAGTATTTTAGGCGTGTGGACAGGTAACCTTGCTGGTTCTTGGACCCTTATATTTATACAGAAAGATTGTTATTAAGGGGAAACCATTCTTGGCCATGGAACTATTTTTAATTAGTTACTATTCCCATCTCTCATAATCTTAAGTGGACTTTTAGGAAGGTATACTCCCCCCAAGTAATTTAGACACGTGTGATCCATGGAGGGTTGCACCTCGAGGGACTGACCTAAAATTGGGATTACATTTGGGAATGCCTTATTTAACTCCACTTTTGGAAGATTGATATCTGATCCTATATAGCAAATGAAATTCTCTTGTCTTTTAGCAATTATCTAAGGCAATTATCCTTTTAAGATGTTGTTGAATGGACGCAACAGTGATCACCAGTGCATTGACACTACATCTGGCAATAAATTAAGCTTCTGGGTGATCATCAATACAATAATCTCAAGTGAGTCTATTTTTGAGAGGTTTCTTTGGGTGCTGATATTTTAGTCATATGGTCAAGGGTCTTTATACTTAACCATAATTTAAATTATTTCTGGTCACAATGGAGAGAACCCTTAAATCTGGGTGCTGCGATCTTAGTCCTATGGTTAGTGGTCTACACATTTAACCAGAAATTAAAATTGTTCCCGGTTACAATGAGGAGGATTTATAGATCTCAAATTGATAACTAATTTGTGGCCATACTTTGGTATAATATTCTTAATCCAATCATTGGAAGAGTGATTACTGAACTTTAATAGTAAAAAATGTCCTGTTCCTTTCCATTATGAATCAAAAGCATTAATTCCTTCAAAGTCTTTATCTAACAGATGCTACAGTGGTTATAATAGAGAACCATCTTGGTGGTCATCAAAAAGACAATTCCGAGCGAGTCTAACTTGAGAATTTGATTTTGGTGCTTCCTTTTTGTTCAGGCTGTTATTGGTCGAGACATTCAACCTGGAAGCAATTTCTTTTTCTGGCCATACTGAAGAGGATTCTAACAAAGAGAGAGGGACCCCTACATCAAGGGAGAGGGGTGCCAAGCAAGACCATTAGTCAAAAACAGAGAAAGATCTCCCTTGGATCTGTATATGCCAACAATCATTCAAACATACAAAACTTTAAACAAATAGCAGGGTAAGAATCGGCATCAACGAAGCAAGCAAGCTACTTGATAGTGAATTTATTAAAATTAGTCACAATGGTATCCCACAAAGCGAGCAGTTGTACACATCAGTTAAAAAACAATTGTTAAACAATTTCTCAGACATATAAGCAAATTAAAATCAGTGGGAATTTACATATGAATCAATGACACATAATGTAACAAATCACCAACAATAATAATCAATATCAGTACACAGTTAAACAATTCATAAAAACAAAAAAATTGGGAAAAAGGGAAATGAAAAGGAAAATTATTCCTACTCAAGAAAGAAAATCGCTTAATCAAATAATAATCGGTTGTGATCCCAATGGCATTTTGATTACATTACATATGTCACACAACCCCTATTGTCATAGATTTTGTCCGATTTTCTTTTTGTTAGAGCATCGACGCGTTTCGGTAGGCCACAGGTTAAAGTCAACACCTTCCTCAGGATTGTTTGCTGATCCCAATTTAATTATATTAAAATCTTATAAATTCCTTTCTTTATAAATTCCTTTGGCTTGCATAAGTCATAGCACCACAGGGCTAGTGTTCCATCGGTAGACTCATGGACAATATTCTCATGAAAGTCTGTTACCAATTATATCCTTATGTCCGCAAGCTGGATTCCTTCAAATATGTTCAACATATTTGAAGGAATCCAGCTTGCGGACAGCATTGAGCCTTATTAAGGGACGTACTGGATCTGAGTCTTTATCCCCACCACGCCGGAAGGGTTTTTGAATTGTTAAAGATATTTCATAGGATAACGACCGACGATTCCTTCATACTTAGAATACCCTAGTCGAGGAAGTGTATAGATATAACCTGGCTGTTCTAAGGATATAATTGGTAAAAGACTTTCATGAGAATATTGTCCATGAGTCTACCGATGGAACACTAGCCCTGTGGTGCTATGACTTATGCCCGAACTTCCGCAATAGTCTTTGTTTTCCTGGGCGGGACATGTGATAGCTGAGACTTTGAGGGCTCTTCTATTTGTTGATCTCTCATGTTGGACTTTTCCATGGTTTTTGATGATTTTGCCTCTACTGATGGGTAAAGGTATTGTCTGCAATTCTGTCTCCCTGTTGTTTTGCTATCCCTATATGTTTTGGACATACAGTTGTGTTATATGCTGCTGGTCCTAGAGGGTTCCTTAAGAGTAATATTTCCGTCATGGCTTGTGTGTTCTATAGAGTCCTTCTTGAACCTTCTAACATATTCCTATTTTTATATTTAATTTTAATTTTTTATTATTTGTATTGTTTTTTTAAAGTATGGGTAACAATTCATTCACAATAAAATTTACAAAATTGCTCCGAAATCATTTTAATAGTCATTTCTTATCCCATATTGCAATAAAATACATCTCCAAAGTTAAAAAGTAAGTAAGTAATCTTTATTGCTTGATTAATAAAAATCTTAGCAAACAGCTGCATAATAAAACACATATAAAAATAAAACAGTGCTTGATCCAGTAAAAATTGCAATGATTTAATAAAATTCAGAAGTTTAAAACTTGCATATAGTACGAAAGATAAAATATTAATATGTATTATGTTAGGCCCACAATGCCTGTTAAATAGAGCACAATCATGTAGAAACAGCTCAGTTTCAAAACATAAAATACCAGGGGGCAGATTTACAATCCCCTTGCGCCTCATTTACGCTGCTGCTGCGTCACTTTTGTGACGCAGCGGCGGCGCAAATCCTGCGACATGGTGCGGGGTACTTACAACGTGATGCATCTGGGAGATGCGCCACGTTGTAAAGGCCTTCGCCACATGTAGGCGTTCCTGCGCAGGGGGGGTGTTCCGGCGCAGGAATGCCTCCTAAAAGTGGCTGAGTGAAATCTACAAGATTTCACTCAGTCACTTTTAGGCCCATGCTTCGTCAAAACCCTGCGCCTGCCTGAAGCAGGCGTAAGGATTGACGCAGCACTAACAAGATAGGGCCCCCCAGAGCATTGCTGGAGCTGCGTCGCGCTTGCGACGCAACTCCAGCAATGTGCCACTTTTACGGCACAGATGCGTCATGCATCTGTGCCGTTTTTTGCCCCATGGTGCGCCGCATTGTAAATGCGGCGCATCCATGGTGGCGGAGCTGTGGCGCACAATAACTGGCGCATCCCTGCTGATATGCAGGGATGCGCCAGTTATTGTAAATATGCCCCGATGGGTTAAAATAGCGGCATACTGTACAATAATCATAAAGCAATATAATAGTGATATACCAGCCCCCAAAGTTTAAATGTTCCTAATGTAAAGTGCTTGAAGGACAATAAAGTGCAGATAGTGGTTGCCACTGGCCCTCTGAGTGTTATCCGATCTTTGCAAGAGGTTAGGGTAGCAGTAGACAGTACCATGCTACTAAGCAATTTCACAGCAGCATAATAGTCTCATAGAGCTAAACTCGGCTGGAGTTAGGTGCAGATACGTAAAGTGTGAGCACTCTGTATACCTTCTGAAGCCTCAACATGACATATGCATATGTATACCCACTAAGAGCCCTCAAAGCTCTGGATACATATTTTGTTTAAGCCCTATCTGTTCGTTATTCCAGAGTTAGTTGCTACATCACCACCCATTTGTTCCATCCCGTCCTCCACTGCATCCCAAATCATTCAACTCCGCTTCAATGTCCTCCTCCCTTATTGTTTGTAGAGGTGTTTCTCCATATTGTTCATACCTAAGAATCGTGATCTCCAATCCACAAATGTTGGGGAATCCTGCCGGATCTATCCGAATGCCAGACACATTCATACCATGGTCATTGCGACAAAGATTAAATAGACCCCCACATCTGGGTAATCCTTCATCTTCACTGACCCCGAGGAGGATTACCTTGGGCATCATGTTCACCTGATGCTTCAAGATGTGGCCAACGAAGAGTGCTACCTTTTGTATAAAATACTCCAGCACGGGGCAAGTACTAAACATATGTACTAGATCGACCCCTTCCATTCCACATCCATGGTATTTTGAATCTGCCCTCTTTCCCCATTTAAACAACTTCTTAGGTGTAGAATATATATCAAACACTGTCTTAAAATGTTGGCTCCTAAGACTTGTGGCCAGGATCACCTCATTAAACAGCTCCAAAGATGTCTCAAGTAGTAGTCTCTTTACCTCCAACATGGACTCCCTCTTACCATTCTGAAGTTCCATATCATGTGGAAGATCCTTCCTCAGGGCCTTATATATCTGTCCAATTTGACCCCTCTTTTCCACTATATCTACTACTGGGTATTTGACAACTGACAATTGGTTTTGATCTAGCCTTCCAAGGTAATCCCTGATCTCAAGGTATTTGTAGAACTTCAAAGCACACAAGATGATGGACAGAATGTTGCACATTGGCAAAACATTCACCCCCAGTCACAGATCTGGGTTTAATCCATCGTTATTTTGCTCACCATGCCACCCGAGTTCAGACATGGCCATATGCAAATCAGTCTTGACCCTGTGCCTCATGGGAACAGTCCAGCCCGAACTGCTAAGCCATCTCTTCCCTGGACCGGAATTAAGCATCCTAGGACCGGTTTTGGGGTTTCACCCCTCTTCAGCCAGGATAGCTTGACTCCAGTTGCGTAGTGAGCACGGGACCCACGTCTGGGCATACCCTTCCCACATAGGGCGAACAGCAAAGCACACAAGATGATGGACGGAATATTGCACATTGGCAAAACATTCACCCCAAGTCGCAGATCTGGGTTTAATCCATTGTTATTTTGCTCACCACGGCACCCCAGTTCAGACATGGCCATATGCAAATCAGGCTTGACCCTGTGCCTCATGGGAACAGTCCAGCCCGAACTGCCGAGCCATGTCTTCTCTATACCGGAATCAAGCATCCTAGGACTGGTTTCGGGGTTACACCCCTCTTCAGCCAGGATAGCTTGACTCCAGTGGCGTAGTGAGCACGGGACCCACGTCTGGGCATACCCTTCCCACATAGGGCGAACAGCAAAGCACACAAGATGATGGACAGAATGTTGCACATTGGCAAAACATTCACCCCCAGTCACAGATCTGGGTTTAATCCATCGTTATTTTGCTCACCACGCTACCCCAGTTCAGACATAGCCATATGCAAATCAGTCTTGACCCTGTGCCTCATGGGAACAGTCCAGCCCGAACTGCCAAGCCATGTCACTCCCGAGTGGGGCGGGTATGCTCAGACGTGAGTCCAGGGAGGACTTGGCCTGGCAGTTCGGGCTGGACTGTTCCCTTTGGGCACAGGGTCAAGACTGATTTGCATATGGCTGGGTCCAAACTGGAATGGCATGGTGAGCCAAAAAACGATGGATTTAGGCCCAGATATCTGTACTGGGGTGAATGTATGATATTGTTCTGCATTCTGTCCATCAACAGTTCTTTTTGCATTTGTAGAACTTCTGCTTGGTTAGCTCAAATGTTTCCTGCATCTGTACAAAAGAACACAATTGGCCATTATGAAAGAAATCTCCCAGTTTAAAAATTCCACAGGCCTTATATTGATTGCACTAACCATCATGAAATATGCCCGGTAGGAAAGGGGAATACCACAGGGGGATATACCAGTTTAGTTTAGTGATACTAAGTCTCTTTTTAATCTGGCACCAAATCTTGAAGGCCCCCTCTATTGTCTTAAACTTAGTCGTTTTATAATAGCTCATCTCTAGGTCTAGCTGTGCCCTGATTTACTAGAAGAAACCCCTTCGGCCACTCATGCATATGGACCAGATAGTGCTCATAGCTTCCTTTCGAACGTCCAGGGACTGCGTTGTATTTCAACGCCTACCAATGCACATTCTAATATAAAAGGGTTGTGATCTGACATTACCCTAGGGAAAATATGAATCCCAATCTGTCCCACTAGAAAGGCTGAGATAAAGAAGTAATCCAGATGGGCCAGCTTATTATGAAGGTGAGAGAATGAAGAATAGACCACATCCGGGTGTATCAATTCCCCCATACATCTATCAGACAATGAGACTTAACCGGTTCTTGCACAGCTTTGTAAACTAAAGGTTTTCTACACAAACACAAGTAGTCTCTCTCCAATTTCTTCCCTACTCCTAAATTTATATTGAAATCCCCATAAAGAATAAGAGGGGTTGGCCAAGTTTATAATTCCCCATTAAGTAAATGGTACATCTCTGGATCATCCAGATTGGTGCCATATATAGAGCATTCTGTTCCCCTGCCTATACCTATACACATGTCTGTGATAGCCCACCTTTCCACCTCATCCTCCTTAGATTTATTTATCAAACCCACAGATTGATTGGCCATTATAGCAACCCCTCTCGTAGTGGTCCCCGGCATTGTTCACCTTAATAATGTGTATCCTTGTTCCTCTAGTATTTTCCTACTGTCCCACAGGACATGCGTCTCTTGTAGGCATATTACATCCGATCTGATAAGGTTTAAACCCATTGCCTTTCTACCTCTTTGCTCTTATCCTACAGTTCACAAACCTTTATTGTACAAATGTGAAGTTTACCCAGCTTCGTAATATTCTCCGATTGTACTCCAGATTATATAGACCGCCTCTTGTCACACATAAAGGGCTACATTCATCAAAATGTAAATTGAGAATACCTAATTGCGAATTCCTGAGAATCGCAATTAGGTAATCTCAATTTACAATGCATGAAACTCAAAGAGTTTCATATTGTAATTCCAAGGGGGTCTCAAATCGCTCTGTCATATTAATTCTCACCTCATGGTGGCCTGCTGAGGTGAGCAGACCACCATGTCCATGATTGCTTTTAAGTAAATCAATCTTTTTTTTTTTTTAAGTATCCCATTTTCCTTAAAGGAAAACGAGATGCTTTACAAACATTTTTTTTAAGACCAGGCAGGAGTCTGTGGGACCACTGCCTGCTCTTAAAAATGCTTTAACAACCATTCACAAAGGGTAAGGGGCCCCTTGGGGACCCCATCCCATTTCCGAATAGGTTACCACCTACTTGGAGTGGGTGGTAATATGCAAATGTTCTTCGACCGCATTCACAGTCACAAAACATTCATGCATATCGTTAGGATTCGGTATTTGGAAATGACGCCCTAAACACGGCCCTTCAAAATACTGAATCACAAACCTATTTTGCGATTCAGTAGCAGGTTACCAAATAGCAAATTGGGGTTTGCTGCATCTGGAAAGCAAACATGCCGTTGGCGAAGGCAAAAATGCTTGATGCATGTTCCCCAAATATTATAAACTTCCTCTCTGCTTTATACCCTTACACTCCTGTTGAATGTCTAGAAATACCCAACTCATACCTTTCTGACTCCCACCCTCACCCTCTCCCCCCTGCCACCCAACCTCCTACCTCCTCCGACATCCCCATCTGGTAAACCACCCTTATCCACTCCTCCCTCGCCCTTCTTTGCTAGGACAGTTGGACCACACCTGGCCCATAGATGGAAATGGATCCCTTCCCTTCATCCTACCCCAATATACTTTAATCATTTATAAGGAAAAAATAAATAAAATATGTGCATATTCAATCATCATTCTCTTAATCATCTCCTACCGCGCCAACTGAACTGATAAATAAGGTGATATATCCATGATCACACAAAGTTTCAATACCAGAATTGACTACAATTACCAGGGCACCTAATATCTCTCTTTTTCTCCCCCCCCCCTTTTTTCTCCCCTCCCTTTTTCGCTTTGATGATACGCTAACATGTAGTGACCTGATACTACCCACAAATCTTGCTATAATATTTTCACATAAAATATTTTCTTTGGATACCACCTACCTTGACATCCAGTCAAAACGAAGATCAGCCTAATCCATCCAGGAACTCTTTTGCTTTCATTTCTGATGTGAAATAATATGTATGGTCTCTTGGGATGACTTTGAGTTTAGCCGGGTTAGGTAGCCAAGCCTGTGCCCCCTTAGACTGCATTGGTAGTATTAGCTGTCGAAGCCGCTACCGTCTCTCCACTATAGCATGGCAAAAGGCCGGTCTCACAAAAAACGAACAGTCGTCTATCACCCCCTTCGCATGTGGTCGAGCTGTATTGGAGATATCCTGATGCAGAAGATAGTTGCCAATGTGCACCAAGATAGCCCTAGACCTGCTCCCTTCTGGGTCCTGGCACCGATTTTGCTTGAAAGGAAATCTGTGCACCCACTGTATCTCTGTTTCCCAGTTCCAATTTAGTAGTTACAGCAAAGATTTTCTGAACATATTGATGATAAAGTTTCAGGCATCATATTTTTTTAGCCCTTCTTCCACCCCCATAACTCTGAGTTTATTTTGTCTTAACCTGTTCTCAAATTCTTCAATCTTCCACTGTGTGTCCACTTAGCATGCCTGATGATCTTCACCCATTTGTTGTTTGGCTACGGTTTCTGTTTCTAAGATGACCAACCAACCTTCCATTTCAGACATTTTGGTTACAAACAGAGTGCAGGTCTTCTTAACCTTATGAACTGACTCTTGGAGCTTCCTATTGGTCACCTGCATCCTCCGAGAATAAAATTGTGTCTCATTGCAATGTGCCATAACTCCTTGGTATACAGTATCCAGAGTAATTACTTCAGGTTGAACCTCTGCACTAATGTTACCACTAGGGGTGGCTCCTTCTGGTCTGGGCATCGCTGAGTAGTCCCACATGAGAGCAGTGTGATTTATGCCTCCATTGGGTGTATCAATATGTTTGACAGATTTTCGAATCTCTTGCCTTTCACCCTCTTCTCCACTGTCACTTGACCCACTGGAACAGCTTGTAGGGCTATTGTTCAGGTCATCTTTCAATTCCAAGTCTTCTAGCAGTGAGAAGAAATGCTCCACCATTTCAGTGACTTCTGTGTGGCTAACTGACTTAGCCCTGACACCTCTTGGGGTTCAGATTTTAGGTACTTTCCCTTTCTTTCGCATAGCATTCGCTGGTAGGTCAGGTGTCATTCTGGACTTCTTTCTCTAGCCCACCAATTCCTGCAGCATCATCTGACACAATTATATCCATAGTTTTATCAGGGCACGTTGAGGTAGATATTAGAGTCGAATTCCCATCCATATTTACCATGTCCATCAGAGTGGGGGTAATGGCTAGATTAAGGGACCAATCACGATGACACTCGTAAATTGTTCCAAACAAATTGTTCTTGGAATAGTTTCCAACTGAATCAGGGCCTGCAAGTCTGAACAACTGCTTACGAAGCTTCCCAACATTATCGTTCAGACTCGCATTGACTTCAATAGGTGTCTATGTTCCGAACGATAACAGAGGCTCCCATTGAAAAAAGGGGTGGTTGGGAAAAACCTTGCACCTTGTAGCGGGTGCCCCATGGTGCCTGCCACACTGGGCATAATTGGGAAGAGGGGTCCAGTGGGTACCCCCACAGGCACCAATCAGACGCCTCTGGGTGAAAGGGGGCCCACAACGTGCCCCCAAAGACAGATTGCAACAGCCGCTTTGTGTTGGGCAGAACAAATCAGAATGGCTGTACAAATAGGTCATTGTAACCGTTCATTTAGAAACCGTGTCGATAGAGATGTACGATTTGGCTCCGAAATACTCGGGCTGTCAGAATGCCTTTTTAACTGATTCGGACTGCCGGAAAAGTTTCCAGGCATCGTAATCGGTTGTTGGGAAATGAGTACGAATCTTTAGGAAACAAGGGTTCCAAATCGGATTCTGCAATACCAAAGCCCATATGGTACCTTTCTGAACGACACCATAATCGCCCCCTAAGTGTACTCACTTTATACCCATGCGCTATATCTGTTCCACAAGATACCTTTGCTGACCCAAGGGTGCTTGCTCCTGCTTCGATTACTACTCCCCGGTCTGCTTTTTTGAAGAAATACGATGGTTTACGGCAACTTTTAATCCTGCTAGCCCCAGGATAATTTTTTTCACATGGTTCACTGATGCTCCCTTTCTTCCCAGGGAGTTTTCTTTTTCCTGCTGACGTTCCAATTCCAGTGCCACTCGCTACCCGCAGTTTCAGGGCTGATTTAGGGCACATCCTGATGCCCAGGAATCTAGATTGTTTATTACAATGACACCCGGTGACTGCCTCCAACCTCGACACTGCGAGCAACAGGTCCCACAAAAATCTCCCGCCATGAAGTTGCCATTGTTGATGAGCCATTTAGCCAGGAAGCATCATACATTTGGGGAAGAACTCCTACTCCTGTCTTACTGCACGTCCACGGCAGGGATCTGTGCGGCCGCGACAGCGCAGTCTCCAACCACTGTCCTTTCTTCAAACATATTCCTAGTGTTTATGATAGGCTCTCTCCTACCCTGTGTTCCCTCCACTACCAGTTTTACCCTGGTTTGTTTTCTGATAGTACTTAATGCTTTTCTTTCATGCTTTCATGCTCCATCTGTTTTTCCGATTTTTGTGGGTACTGGTGCTTTAAAGATGGGTTTGGAAGCATATCCTTCCCTTGGGATTCTTTTTGAATTAAGCTGCATTGGTCTCCCAGTCTTCTTATTTCCCTCCTTTTTAATTCAGGGTGGTGATTTTGTCACATCCTCTATAGCTGTGCTGATATGTTTTCGCTTTCTTAAGTCAGTGTCAACTCTTTTGCTTACTCCCACTTTTTGTTTATTGTTTCTGGCCTGTGCTAGGCTTACTTTGTTGCTGTCTCTTAAGTGCAGTTGGCTCGTTCCCTCTAAGCTTTTGCTTCTTCATTGAGCACAGATTGTTCATGAGTGATTCAGTGTCTTCCCTTAATATATGTGTATTGTTAAGTTTACTATCTGCAAGTGTAAACCCTTACTTTGTTAGGACCGGGTCGAGGAAGATGGACAAGGGTAATTCCCCTAGCAGATTGTCTTGCTCAGAGTACTATTTTCATTTGTGATCAAGCTGAGACTTTGCACAGTGCCTGAAGGTGAAGAACAAGAGCCCATTGAATCCATCCAAACGGAAGCGTCCTAACATGGAGATTCCCTGTTCTGGGAGGCTTTAGATTTAAAATGTTAATCCACGTAAAAACCTTGTAGCAGTAAGACAGAAATGTATTTTTCATAGTTCCATCCCTCCTGAGGCCTAACATGATAATTCAGAGATCAGATGATTCTGTTTGCAAGCAAATACAAGTTATCCCCATTCCATGACAATGGTGACAAAGGCCTCAAGTACATTTGAACATGAAAGGGGAAAGGATGGATCATTGTCAGACTCATAAGCTGAGTTTATGTGATTCAGAGCTAAAAGGTGGAATACTATTTGACTTGGACCTTGCCATGAGTAAGGCCTCAAAAAGTTTGTTTCAAATCTCAATAAAGCATCCATGCTCTGAAAGATTCAGTGAGAAGGCATGGCTGATGGACGCAAATGTGGCTGGGAAATTGAAAGGATCAGCAATCAGCAAACCACTGGCATTATCCACTCAAATGATGATGTTGTATTCTGACATCTCTAGAAGTTCAGTTCAACCAGACTGGAACTGTCCCTGAAAATGTGTAGCATAATTGGATTCAGCAGAGGTTTCTTACAAATCATTTCTAACAGTTTAGAAGAAATGAGTAGTAGCGCTATGGGTTTATGGTCTTATACTCATTCAAGATGAAGGGCTCTAGAGAGATTTGATTAAGAATGGTCTTACCAGTACCTCTTTCAACTATTCCAATAATATTCTCCAAGGAGCTCATGGACCGGAATACCAACTCATTTAACAGTGAAGCACTGTTTTTAAATGTCCTTGCTGTCAAATATCTTTAAAAAGGTTGGATTGGTTACTGGTCTTGATCATCTTTTTAAAGCTAATTTTACAAGGAACATATAATCAGATAGAGGTACTACAAGTAGACGCATTAGGTTAACCCTGAATTCTTGTGCCTTTGTGTTAGACTCTGATGCAACATTTTATCTGATAGTGGCCACTTTTGTAGCATTAGAAAGTCTTTAATGCATGAAACAAAGGTACAGTGCCCAGGCCACTTAGGATATAAAGAGGTGAGGCTTTAAGGCCTACCATAAAGCTATAAAGGGGAGAGAGATATGTATCCATTGGTAGAGGTTTACATATTGTAGGAGCGCAGAAGGGGTACCATTAATTATGTGGACTTGATAATGCTAGATTTGAGTGCAGCTTTTGACACAGTGTCTCACCCTTTCTTGATGGACAGACTGAGATCAATCGGCCTAAAGGGTACCACCTTCGAATGGCTGGTCTCTTTTCTGAAAACAAGATCTTTCCAAGTATTTTTGGCTGATTCACAGTCAGAGACCAGCACCCTCCCCTCAGGAGAGCCCCTCAGGGTTCTGCACTAAGTCCCTTGTTATTTAACATTTATGTGCGTCAATTGGCAGATGCGGTGGAGGGTTGTGGCCCCACACTTTTTTCGCACACCGATGACACCCAAATAATTCTTTCACTGTCTTCCCATCAGAACACCATGCTGATGCAATTAGTTATGGACTCAAGTTGATTGCCGCATGAATGGATTGCAATCTGCTTAAACTGAATGGCGACAAAACGGACGTTTCGATCATGGGTAAAAATCCACAACTGAGGGGTCTGGAGCACTGGCCATCCTCCTTAGGCTCTGTTCTTACTCCCTCTCCAAAAGTGAAAAGCCTGGGCTTCTGGTTAGATGAAGAAATGTCTATGCGTCCCAAAGCGGCCATAGTAGCATCGTCTTTCTTCGCAGTTATAAAGTGGGTGAGGAAAATTAGTTGAATCATTCCTCATTCAGCAATAAAAGCATTAATTCAGGCCCTTATACTTTCGAGATTCGAATGTGGAAATGTTATGTATTTGGGCACGGACAAGGCAGCTATCCAATGCCTTCAGGTTATACAAATCTCTGGGGCTAGTCTTCTCGCTCGCTCCTCAAGCAGGTCTGCTGCCTCCCCCATTTGTCCAAGAGCTACATTGGTTACAGATTGGAAAAAGCATACAATTCAAAGCCCTCAGTTTCATGTTCAAAGCGAAGGCAGTGCTTGGCCCCAAATATATACAACAGCTGGTCTCCTTGTATATTACTCCCTGAAACCTAAGATCCGCTAACAAGGGACAAAACTGTATACCAAGAATACATCGGGTATGATCAGGTGATCACTCTTTTTCCTCATCCAGGTCCAAAACTATGGAACGCCTTGTCTCAGTATATGAGGAATTGCACGTAACTAATGCAGTTCCACAAACTCCTAAAGACATTACTCTTTTAATAGTAGTGTCTTCAGTAACGCCACTGTGGTGCCTAGCGCCGGTAAACCCTATGGGTAGTTGCACGCTTTACCAATAGCAAATAATAATAATATTTCAAGTCTTTAGATTTTTGCTTCATGGGCCATCTAAAGTTAAAAGGCATTTGCTCTTGATTGAAGGAAAACAAATTGATTTAAAATATTTGTGCTTCAGGTAAATTTAATTTGATGATAATCTATGCTTCTCATATGAGCCAACAGAGGGAAATGAGGACTTAAAGAATACAATGACAAATTTGTGTTCATAAAGAAATATTGCTGCGGAGTGGAGGAATATATGTTCATCGGAGTAAGGAAAATTGAGGTACTCCAGCCAGATGTGTATTTTCCATGAGATAAGAATATCAGAATTTTAATGAATGTCTTTCGTATGCATGCTGGCATTAGTGGTTAAATTGTCAACATGAAGAGAATTTGCGTGGAAAAACAGAAACGTTGGCAACAAAAGAATAGCAAGGATTAATGGCCTGATTATGACTTTGACGATCTTGGGACTGCCATTGTGTCAGTTCCACCGCCCGACAACTTTTTGTCAGTTTCCATGCCGGAGAACCGCTAACACCGCCAGCCATTTACAGACCACGTTGATGTCAGCACAGGAAAAGCAGCTGTGAGGGAGCGGTACAGAGAAGTTCACCACCATCAGAATTACGAGTTGACTTTCCAATGAGACAACCGAGTTCAGAAGACAGCCTGCTTCGATTTATCGAGATTGAAGAATTTGGGGTGCATACTCACCAATTTTCTTTTCTTCCCTTCTGTCTCTGTTGTGGATCCCTTACTTCAGGTCCCTCCTGCACAGCAGCATCTTGACCCTGAAGAAAATGTCCCTGTTGGTGCCGCAATCCAGGTAAGTAGATTATGAAGTTTTTACCTATCGACTGCACTGGGCACATATGGGACAGGGTTCACTGACACAATATCGACACCTAAAACATCCAATTACTTCAATATCGAGTTATTAATATAGATGTCAAAATTATCGACAACCTATATTGATAAAGGTAAGTAGTAAAAGATATATAAAAAAATATCGATGTCATAGATATAGTTGTACAAAATATAACGTTTATATATATATATATATATATATATATATATATATATATATATATATATATATATATATATATATCAAAAAAAGGAGTTCCGACTGTGCTCTAAGGTCGAAAGAAAAGACACCACACCGCTCCAAGGACACTTCAAAGGGGGTTTATTAACTTCATAAACCCAACGTGACGCGTTTCACCCTACCCTTTTCTTCCCATGCTGCTCTCCAGTGAACAGATAAGATCAATTTCAATTTTATCTTTGTAATTTGATTTAAGCACAATTTTGATTTTGATTTTGATTTTGGGTAAAAGGATGCACCATTGGACCAATGTTTTGTAGTCTGAATCTGGACACAAGAAACATTAATGTATGGATTTTCAAATGTTTGAACGGGGTAAAAATTGCACGCAGCCACTTATCTTTTGTTCATTAGGTGTGTAATCATGATACACTATCCAAGAGACTATGTAGAAGAACAATAGTATACAGTGATACCTGACAATAGGGGACAGAACTAACAAGCGATGGTTACTATGCAACAGACAAGAGACCCATTAATATTTATATAAAATGTTCACTGACTCCATCCCCAACAGAGGTTGTACCCACTATGGGAGTACGTTAAGGTAGGCTGGTTTGCAATACTATACGTGCATGGGCAAACTGGTGTGCGAATTTGCGTGTCTCAGCTTTACGAACCAGCGAATACTAGACAGGAGACCCATTGTTATTTGGTCATTAACACTATCTCCAACAGAGACTGCACCCACTACGGGAATGTGTCACGGGAGGCCAGGTCGCAAAAGATTATATGCACGGGCAAGCTGTTGCGCATGGCATGTGTCTCCGTTTATGTCTCCGTTTTACATTTAAACATGCACAAGCTGATTAAGCGGTGGCCAGTTATGATGTCTAATGTTAACAATGATAGATATTGCCAACAGACAATTGTATTTGTATAACAATGTGTTGACCCCTAAATAATGTTTGCCACTCTGTACGTTGACCCATACCGTTCTCAAATGGCGCACACTTAATATCACTATCTGATGTAATTGCACCTTTCCAATATGGCGCAGAAAGACAAAATGTGATAGTCCTCTTTCGTTGTCCACGATGTTACTGGCAATGTATGTAAACGTTGGTCCGGGAGCATAACGGTGTGTGAGCAAGCCCCAGGAGGGTGAAACACGTCACGTTGGGTTTATGAAGTTAATAAACCCCCTTTGAAGTGTCCTTGGAGTGGTGTGGTGTCTTTTCTTACGACCTTAGAGCACAGTCGGAACTCCGTTTTTTGATAGAAATGATTACCGGCTTACTCCATCCGGCGCTGTGCCACCCCTCAAAGGGCTACGCTCTCCGACAGGAGTGCATCTTGTGTGGATATATATATATATATATATATATATATATATATATATATATATATATATATAAATTAAATATATGAAATCATAAAATGAATTTAAAAACAATAACATAGATGTAATTACATTTTAACAAACATAACAAATAAATTTAATTTAAAAATAGTTAAACACATATATATTATTTATTATATATATATTTACTTTAAAACAATAAATACAAAATAATTATAATTTAATTATAATTTTAAAATTTATAAGAAAATGTAAGAAATAAATATATAGATACATATATCAATAAGATCAAATCTATTAAAAAAACATTCTATTATAAATTAAACCATTCAACTATTTCAGATTCAGATTATTTTATTTGTTTTGGTACTCTACTGAGGACCACAAATTTGATACGATAAAATTCAGTTACATATACTTTTAGAATTTCATATTAATACAAAGCTAAAAAAGGTTTTAAAAATGTATAAAAGTTATAACAAACTAGTTCATTAGGAGGAAATTTGCATACTGTGATCAAATCCTTTACGGTGGTGATACGGCAGTTAATGTATATAGGATACAACTATTTAAAAATGTTTAAACTTAAATTTCCCATTCCAGTCAGTGCAACAGTAGGAACACTGTTGGGGGAGGGTAAAATTACTATTCCCACTGCAGTGAGTGCCACAGTAGCAAAAGTACTGGATAGTGGAGGGATGATAATTACTATTCACACTCCAGTCAGTGCAACAGAAGGAAAAGAGTTGGATAGCGGAGGGGTGAAAAATACTATTCCCACGCCAATGATTGCAACAGTAGGGAAAGTGTTGGATAGCGGAGGGGAACAAAATTGCTATACTCACTCCAGTGAGTGCAACAGTAGGGAAAGTGTTGGATAGCAGAGGGATAAAATGTACTATTCCCTCTCCAGTCAGCACGACAGTAAGGAAAGTGTTGGATAGCGGAGGGGTATAAATTACTATTCCCACTCCAATGAGTGCAACAGTAGGGAAAGTGTTGGATAGCGGAAGGTTAAAAATCACTATTCCCACTCCAATGAGTGCAACAGTAGGGTAAGGGTTGGATAGCGGAGGGGTAAAAATGAATAGTCCCACTCCAGTAAGTGCAACAGTAGGGAAAGTGTTGGATAGAGGAGGGATAAAATAAACTATTCCCACTCCAGTCAGTGCAACAGTAGGGAAAGTGTTGTATAGCAAAGGGGTAAAAATTACTATTCCCACTCCAATGTCTGCAACAGTAGGGAAAGTGTTGGATTGTGGAGGGGTAAAAATTACGATTCCCACTCCAGTGAGTGCAGCAGTAGAGAAAGTGTTGGATAGGAGAACGGTAAAAATTACCATTCCTACTACAGTGAGTGCAACATTAGGGAAAGTGTTGGATAGTGGGGGGATAACATTTATTATTCTCACTCCAGTCAGTGCAACAGTAGGGAAAGTGTTGGATTGCGCAGGGGTAACATTTATTCCAGAACAGTCCAGTCAGTTCAAAATTAAAAAGAAACAAAATGTCAAGAAAGAAAATATGTTACAAATTAAAATACAAATATATGTAATATTAAAAATTAAAATCAAAAAGATAATTTTCAAACAAATAAATATTTTTATTTAGAAATTGTTTGTGAACAAAAAATTCATTATTACATAAATGTAGTGTATTTACTTCCTACCCTATAACACCACACAATTCTCTTCCCACATCTGAATTCTTTTTTAAATTTACTTCCACAATTAAGATAGTTAATTATCAATTAAAGAAATATTATTAATTAAAAAACAAATTAAAACACATACAAATTAAGTAACTTCCAACCCTTCACCCCTATAATGCAACCTAAAATTAAACTGTAAAAAAAAAATACACAATTAATATTGTTTTTCAATTAAGAAAGTAATAGTATTCAACAACATACAATAAGTAAAATTAATTTACTCCCAACCCTTTTCTCCTATAAAACCTAAACCCACACAGAAAAAAATGAATCAATTACCCGAATTAATGATCAATCAATTCATTCATTAATAATTACTTCCCACCCTTTACCCCAAAACCCACACCTAAAATGAATTAAAAAATATCCACATTTAATTTTCAATTAATTAATTAATATTAATGAACAACTAATTATTAATTATTCAAATTAAATAACTTCCCACCTTTTACCTTTAATACCCCAAAACCCACACCCCCCAAAAATATAATTAAACAATTAACAAAATTAATTATCAATTATTTATCAACTAATTATTACTTAATTAAAAATAAATTACTTCCCACCCTTTACTCCTATAAACTCCACCTTCAATCTTTTACACAATTACCATGATTAATTAACAATTCATTAATTATTATTAAATAACAACCAATGCATAATGAATTACAAATAAATCACTTCTCACCTTATATCCCGGTAAACCCCACAACCCACACATAAAATAAAAAAAAAAATTAAAACACAATTAACACAACCAACTACGTAAATATAAAATGCAAAATGTTATTGAAATAACATTGATTACTTCTAAAAATGTAACACATATATTAAAAAACATAAACAATACTTACAAATAAAATCATACATTTAAAATATATACTAAAATACGTAACACTATTTAAAAAATCAATATTTTAGGCAACTATATTTTTGCAAACGATAATAATGACTTCTATATTTTTTTAAACAATATTTCTTACCTTTAACTCAATATTCTTGACTACAATATTTTTGCTGTCAATATTTCTGTGTCACGATATTTACATCTCAATATTTGTGTCGGTCAACATTTCCAACTCTATTTTGTCTACATACCATGGGCCAGTCTCTAGCAGTGAGAAAGTACTGGGAATAGGTATTTTTTCAAGTGTCACGCATATGTGTACATTCAACACTTGTGAAGTCAAAATATACACACTTGCATCGGAAACATTCACTACAGTCAGAAACTTTTGTAATACAGAGGGCAAGAGATCGCCAAACCGGCAGTCTTCTTGGGACCACAGCAGCGGTGGTATCGTGGCAAGATCGCCATTCCTGTAATCATGCCCAAAGGCTTGCACTAATGGAAAAGGTAACTAAGGGGCTTATTAAGATGGTGGGCGGACCTGAGTCCGTCCGCCATCCCTGCGGTGTTAGGACCGGTCACCAGACATACGGCGGTCCCGCACCATGAATTAGGATGCGACTGCGACCCTGGCGGTCACATTCTGCATTTTAACATTGCGGTGGGTGGTGCTTACAGCAGCACCTGCCGCGATGTTATAATCGCTTGCCTGGCATTTCAATACACCAAATGGCAGGCACCACACGGTGCCTGCCACTTGGTGCAGCGAAATTTAGGGAACTTTAGGGGGGTACCATAGGTACCCCCCAAGTGCACCCTCCCACTTTGTCGGCCCCCTATAGCCCTGGGAAATGGGACCGCCCACAATGCATGCAGCGGTTCCGCAGTTACAATTAGGATGCGCCCGCCACACTGGCGGGCGCATCCAGCATTGTTAACATTGCAGCGGGTGGTGCAGAAAGCACCACCCGCCACAATGCCAAGAAGGCATGTCATGCACTTCCATGCACAACATGGCAGGCACCGTGCGGTGCCTGCCATGTTGTGCATGGAACTGCCGATGGTACCCCCCATGTGCACCCCCCAGGATCCCTGGGGGCCCGCTATGGGCCCCCAATGGCAAAAACTGGCTGCCTTTCCGTGGAAATAAGGCAGGTCCCCACCTGCATAATAATATGGATGGCGGTGTCTACCAGACACCGCCACCATATAAAATGCTTTTCTGGCCGGTAGGCAATTTGGCGAATTGCCAACAGGCAGAAAACTGGCAGACGGTCTTCCCGTTGCCGGGATCCCGCCCACCATGGTAATGTGGCTGGGGGAATTCCTAAGCGTGTGGAGGTTTTTGGCGGTGGCGATCCGCCCATTATCCTAATGGACCCCCAAGTGTATGGGGATCTGGTTCGTAATTTTTTTAAACATTTTTTTAAATTAATTATTTTATATATTTTTTTAAATAAAAGCACTTCTGAGGTTAAATCCAAAATTACTGGAAAAGAATACCACATGGTAATTAGTAAAACAATAAAAATAGTTATTCAGCAAGAATGTCTCCGAGATTAAACATGATTAATCTCAAATTGATTAAAAAATGTAACCAGCTCATGTGAATTTATATGTGAGTTAGAATTGGGATATTTGTGGTCTAGATGGGAGTCTTGAGTGAACGAAAGAAACGTAGCAGATGGGAGAAATGTTGGAGAGGTGTTAATTGGTGATAATTGAGGTGACCATACTTGAACCTGAGCCGGTTATTCACTGGAGCAGCAAAGACGAAATTACATATTCAAGGAATTAAGACCTAATTTAGAGTTGGATTAGGCATTCTTCTTCTCTAATTTGTTTGAAATATGGAGTAGAATCTTCTAGCAGAATCTCTTGGATTCCAGAAGTATTATAGTGGAGGAAATTAGTCTGTTGATTCTTCACCAGATTTAGAAATTCTTTCACAAACTAGAGATGTTTTCTTTTATCATCTAACTCTAAATGAAGCCCATGATTTACTGAGATAGATTGACAGAACGTTTAGACACCCTACTTAACTTTACCTACAATCTCTCCACCATTTCCATGGTGGCTTTTGACTGAGTTAACACCACCAATCATTGACATAGGGGCCGATGCCTCCAAATCAGATTTGGCTTTCCCAGATTCGATTTGTAGCCCTTATTTATGACCGAATCATACACAGGTCTGAACAACCAAGCGAGTACGATGCACGATTTGGACAGCCGCTTCGTCTCGGTCTCAGCAAGACGAAAAGGCTGTCGGAAGCGTACTTCAGGGGCCGCATCAGGCCCCCCTTCACCCAGGGCACTCTGAATCTGTCACAAGGGTGTGCCCAAGGGTCCCACCGATCCAGGCATTCACAGTGTGGCGGGCACCATGGGGTGCCCGCCACATGGTGTATGCTTTTCCCCACCCACCCCTTTTCTGCTATGGGAGCCTGTGTACGCGTCTGTACATGGGCTCCCATAGGGCTCAATGGAAATCCGAGCGAACTGAGTCCGTAAGAATATGGCAGCATCGTTCTCGCTTGTACGGACTCACTGAGCACATCTCACTTGGAAAGCCTTCTGAATCCGAGTCATTCGGAAGGCTTTCCTATCGAGATCGGAATCGGGCTCATAGATGGGGTGACTTATCGATCACCATGTCTGCTTCTGTTAACTCCTGACCTTGGGTATGGAATGATTAATCCAATGAAGTCTTCAACAAGGAGATGTCTGTCATATTCGAAACTCAGGGGGCTCTGTTACAATTTATTTGGTTATCCATACCACTCGTCTATAAATAAAGCCCTTATTATTTTTGAAAAGTAAATGTTTTGCTTTCAGAAGATTCTAGATATCAAACGGGTAGCAAGCAGCTTCACTACTGAAGCCAATGCCTATTTGTTTTTAAAAATAGGAACAGCTGGAGTGAACATGAAAATCAGGATGGTAACAGATAAACCTGGGCGTAGTGGGCGGAGTGGGGATACGTGGAGCGCCACGGAGTTGAAAACGAACTCCCTGAAACTAGGCGTAGCTCTGCTACGCCACCTGCCTCCCACCCGCCATAATAACAATAAGTAAAAACTTTTGAAAAACGATTTAAAAGTAAAGAAAAAGGCCTTACCTTAGCTGCGGTGTCCCCGTGCTGCCCTCTTCCTCTTCATCGCGTTCTTGGACAAAACTGGGCAGGCCCGGTGGTCCAGGTCTGAGTGGAGATCCGTCTGAAGGTCTTCCTAAGCAGGCGAAGAGTGTGGAAACATGATGATGCGACGGCGTTAATCTGATGGTTCATGGTGAGCAAAGTGTCCAGTATGATGCAGAGGGTTAGTGCATGTTCAGTGGGTGTGGGTGTTTCCTGGCTTGGCAGGCCAACAGGAGTCTTCAAAAGCAGGGGTGTTGGGCCCCAGGATGAGGACTATGTTCTTGCCTGAGTTGATCTTGAGGCAGCTGTCTCTCATCTAGGTGGCAACAGCCTTCATCCAGCTGTGAAAGTTGTTTCTGGAGAAGGTGGGTTCATTGGTGAGGGAGAGAATCAGCTGGGTGTCATCAGAGTTGGAAACATTGTTGAGTCTGTGGCTCCTGATGATGACTGTGAGCAGGGCCGTGTAGATGTTAAAAAGCATGGGGCTCAAGGATGAGCCTTGAGGCACTCCGCAGCTGATATCTGTGGGTTCCGAGATGAATGAGGAAAGTTTGACTTGCTGTGTTCTGGTGGTGAGGGAGGAACAGATCCAGTGCAGGGTTTTGTCATGAATGCTGGCGTTATGGAGTCTCGTGATTAGGGTGCGGTGAGAGACGGTGTCTAAGGCAGCCAACAGGTTGAGGAGGAGGGGTGCTGCTGTCTCTCCCCAGAGGAGGAGGGAGCGGATGTCATCGGTGGCAGAGAGGAGGGCGGTCTTGCTGCTGTGGTTACTTCAGAAGCTGGGTGGAGAGGAGTACAGGACGTGGTTGGCTTTGATGAACTTTGAGAGTTGAGCGTTGTTGGCTTTCTCGATGACCTTGGCTGGGAAGGGGATCAGGGAGATGGGTCTGAAGTTTTTGAGGTCTGTCGGGTCACCTGATGGTTTCTTCAACAGGGGGTTGATCTTGGCGTGTTTCAGGCCATCAGTGAGGATGACGGTCTCAATGGAGCAGTTGATGGTGCAGTGTAGTTCATGGGCGCTGGAGGTGGCCGCTCTGTGGAAGATCTGATTTGGGCTTAGAGGGGGCTCCAGAGCGAATGATCATCATGGTCTTGAGGATGTCATCTTTGGTGAGTGGGGTCCCGTTGAGCAGGATCTGTTGAGGGGGGGAATAATTTCATCAGGTGGTGGTGGGAGTGGTGGGCAGGTCTTGGGTCTCAAAGCTGTAGTGGATCTGCTTGAAGTAGGTGCCACGATTGTTGCAGAGGTCTTGGGAGGGTGGGACTTCTGTGGTCTTGCTTCGGGGTTTGGCAAACTCCTTGATGATGGTGAAGAGTTCTTTGCTGTTGTGTACGTTGGCATTAATTCTGACTTGAAGGATTGTTTCTTTTCGGTTTTGAGAAGGTTGTGGTGTGCAGAGCCTTTGAAGGCTGCGTGGGTTTCCAGGGTCTTGTAGTTCCTCCATCTTTTCTCGAGCCATCTACAGGTGTGTCTGGACTCGTGGAGGGTGGGAGTGAACCAGCTGGCTTTCTTGGTGTGTTGCTTGTTTCCCGGGTGCTATCTTGAGGGGCACCAGGGCATCTGAGCAATCGTGGAGGTTGCATGCTGAGATATTGGTGTCTATGGATGTTGGTAGTTCAGTTGTGCTTATAGAGGCGGTGAGATGTTTTTCGGTGACCTTGTTCAAGCTGGAGCGGTAGGCGTTGGGTGCATTGGTGTACGGTGTGTTTGGTGAAGGCAAAGTGAACACAGTGGTGGTTGGTCCAGAGGAGTTCAGAGTTATGGCAGTAGGTGATGTTTTTGCTGGCAGAGAAGATGGGGTCGAGCATGTGTCCTGCTGCGTGGGTCGGAGAGGTGACTTGCTGCTTGAGCCCGATGTTGTGGAGGTCATTAGAGTTGTCCAGGTGGAAGTTGAGCTCGCCAAGTAGGATGTAGTCAGTGGATTCATGAGCCTGGGGTCCGATGAAGTTGATGATGGCATCGGTGAAGGGCAGGTGGGGTAAGGAGGTCTGTCGGTGAGGGTGGTGTTGGGGTTGGTCTGCACCTGGAAGCAGAGATTTTTCATGGTTGTTGTAAGGTCATCCAAGTGGGTGGTCAGGCAGAGGGAGTTCTTGTGGATGATGGTAATGAATCCTCCTGGTCTGTTGGTGTGATTCTTGCGGGTGATCTTGTAGCCAATGGAAATGGCAATGGTGATGTTTGGGCCCGAGCTGGGGTTTGTCCAGGTTTCTGTGAGTAAGGTGATGTCAAGGGAAGACAGAGTCAAGGAGGTCCCAGATGTCTGTGGCAAGTCTGAGGAGGGAGCGCGTGTTGAGGAGGATGCAGGTGAGCCGGTCAGGAAACTGCTTCTCAGGATTGATTTTGTGTATCAATATGTGCCTTCCTTCCCAAAAACAAACCTGCTTTCAACTTAGGCATCTTTGCACCAAGATGCAAGGGTGCCTATCTGCATTGATGCTAGGCAGCAATAAGTATGCCCGTGCTAGGAAAGGACAGGAATGCTCCATATAATGTTAAATATGGCCCATTCCTGCCCTTTCCTTTCATGCAGTGCAGCACATGAAGGTGACTTGCTGTGTTGTGCTGAGTGAAAAAAATATAAATATGGGCCTTTATACCTTCAGTATAAAGGAGATGAGACATTCAGGGGTCGATTCCGATCCTGTATTTATTTTTCCCGTATGACTCGTATCCATATTTTTTTCCGTACGAATCGTACAAGTCACGTCCGACCCGTGAAGTACGATTCGTACAGGAAAAATACATACGGATTGGGCCGATCCGTACGAATCGTATCGGGAAAAGTTGTACGAGACGCACCCGGACACTTTTCCGTACGAATCGTAAAAATACAGTCCGAGCGTTCAAGTACGATCTGGACCGGCTTTCCGATGTACGATTCGTACGGAAAACGTCCCGTACACGGGGAATGACTTTACCTGCTCCTCTAATCATCCATCATGTTCTCTTTCTTATATTCTTCATATGAATCGTTTCTAGATTGGCGATGTCCCTCACCCCTCATATTTCTTGTTATCTATCATAGGCTCGCATCGATGTCTTAATTTGTACATTCAGCACTACAGACATTGCATTATCTACACGAGCCTATATTTGCATGCGACACTTAACGCCCTTGCTCCACTCATATTAAGACTCGCACTTGGTTCATAACCGTTTACCAATTAGGCATTACTATACATGCACTACTGGCATTCCTTATTGCGTATTTGCATTTTGCACTTTCTACATTGTTCTTACTCTGATAATATCGGCGGCTCACAGACACGCCCCCTTTTTTCACCCTCATCATGTCGCGCTGTTTAATATAACCCACTGGGTTTTTTCTTTATAAACAAGCGCTTTCTAAGATCTTGATATTGCATTTTGCTTTTTCGAATCTGGCACGCCTTAGAATCTCTGAGGCAGTGCCTGATCAACACACATTAGCTAATTTCTTGATGTACCCCGTGACAGCTCCTGACATGCTGTAATGTTTTTGATGTTTTATATTCAAACATGCCACACTTGTATTTGTAACTGGGCATTCTACCTGTGTTTTCAACATTGTGTTCACCCCGATAACACTGGCGGTTCTCCTGATACACCCCTTTCATACGTACCACGTCGCGCGGCTTCTTATAACCTATGGGCGTTTTCCTTTACAAACGGGCGCTTTCTTAGTTTTTAACATTGCAGTATTGACTTTCGAATCTGGCGCGCTTTAAACTTCTGACGTAGCGCCTGTTTCACACACATTGGCTAGCCTGATCAACACACATTAGCTAATTTCCTGATGTACCCCGTGACAGCCCCTGACATGCCGTAATATTTTTGACCTTTTATTTGTAACTGTGCATTTTACTTGTGTTTTCAACATTGTGTTCACCCTGATAACACTGGCGGTCCTCCTGATACACCCCTTTAATACGTATCGCGTCGCGCGGCTTTTTATAACTTATGGGCGTTTTTCCTTTACAAACGGACGCTTTCTTAGTTTTTAACATTGCAGTATTGATTTTCGAATCTGGCGCGCTTTAAACTTCTGACGTAGCGCCTGTCTCACACACATTGGCTAACCCCTGACACACCCTCTGATAGCTCCTGACATGACTTGACGCGTCTGACGTTTCTATCCAAACCTTCACGTCAGCCCTTTGGATACAAAACCGGGTCTCCTTGGAAACCGCCCAAGCTGGATTATCATTGGCTGCCCATTACACGCCCAGTGTCAATTTTGTGAAACGCAATGACGTGCGCAGATTTTGTACACGCATGCCCGTTGTTAAAACCCGGCGTCTGTCCCGGTCATAACACGGGACACTCGTAGGGGAGAACACGGACTACCGTCACGTCACAGGTATGTGGTGAACTTTGTTGGTAACTTTATGTTGCTGTTGGCGTATGGCATGGGTCCTCCTTTATGGAATTCTTTTGGCAATTATTTGCCTCTTCGATCCTGTGGCATGGGGCCACTTTCTTAAAGCCTTCTCTGTGACTCGCCTTCCGGGCGCACTTGTCCTGGGAGATCCTTGTTGTTAACTTTATGTTGCTGTTGGCGTACTGCATGGGTCTTCCATTATGGAATTTTCTGGTAATTATTTGTCCCGTCGATTCTGTGGCATGGGGCCACTTTTTTAAAAACATCTTCTGTGACTCGCCTTCTGGGCGCACTTGTCCCTCTGACTGTGTGGCAGCTGGCCACTTCTTCTAAGTATTTTACTTAACTTGAAATGTATGCATTCTCATATGCATGCTATGTTTTGCGAACACCTTTGTTTCTGCGCAAGCCGCCTGGATTACTTAGGTGCCTGATTGTTTTTTATTTCCCATGTTAAACCAATCCAAGCAATGAACTAACATCTGTGGTTTACTATGCGATGGGACCTAACGGATGGTAGTCTGATTTTACGCGTGGAGGCACGATTCTGCCCACGTCAGTGTCTACCAAGCAGACACACTTGTTGCCCAGACAGGGGTCCCCGCACATCACTTGTGGGCTGAATTTATACTTGTGTTTTTCTGTTTTTCCTTTGACGAACCAATGCCAGCAATATAGGCATTTTGAATTGCACGATTCTGGTCTTTTTGCGTTTGATTATAGAGTCGAAACTCACAACCATATCCTACATGTAGCGTTTTTGAAATTCATAGACGAATTTATACTCTGTCAGTCAGACACATTAGAATGGGACTTCAGGATTTTGGATTTATATTAAGTTTGGAATTATTCTTAAATGTTAATAAGCGACAATTATTTATTTATCTACTCTGTTTTAACAGATACGTGTACAGTGCCCTTATCAAGGTGGTACTGGATGATTGAACAGGATTGTTTACTCAACATAAAATACAACGGTTTCGCAACCTACCGAGAGACGGCTTCTGGTCTACATGAACCCCGGTTTTTTATTGGATTGCACTCGCATTTCCGCTTATGGTACGTGTCTCTAAGTGTGCAATAACGTAGATACACACATGTCCCCTCCCCCTCCACCAGCATTTTCTCCCCTATTCATGACAAAATCCTCTATACCACATGGGGTGAGATGGGGTAGAAAGACACAAACTATTGATAGGGAAATAATGTTTCAGATGGGGACACCTTGATTAAACTATCCATTTTTAGCAAATCAAAAGTTCACTCGCTTTAGAATTACGGCGGCACACTTGTGCTTCTTCTGTTACTAATGTAAAACATTTTTTCACTCGTAAGGTTATATGTCATTTTTTACGGTACTGTTTTGTGTGACATTGTCAACATATCAACAACACAATGTATATTCATGATCTGTCCTGTGCATTCTCTCTTAGTATGTGTAAAAAACTTTTGTAAAAATTTTTTTTTAATTGGTGTCTTATATATGTATTTTTTAAATGTTATGTATGGTGCGTCCACTTATGTTATGTTTCTCTGCATTCTTCCAGCCCTGACGAAGTTCATTCTGAACGAAACGCGTTGGCTGAGGCTTTGTTTCAACAACTGAACTAAAATAAAGACTTTTTTGTATACCAACTACTGACCATTTGGTGTAATATACTTACAAACTTTTTGGTGGTGCACCACCCCAAACCCCTTTCGAATTCTCATTGATCTGCTTGGCAGTTGGCATCCACTAACTGCGGATGCAGGGGTGTTAGTATGCACACCGTCATCAACTAATATTATTCTACACACACTGGGAACTCAGTAAGGAGGTGCAGTCATTGGAGTCCGCCGTTAATCCTGCTTACTTCTCAAATCTATTTTGGACTGACCTGCACTCCATTACGTATCCCCTGATACTTTAAAACATGCCTAAACTCATCGATAGAAGAGAAGAGATTGCACAGGACCTATTTGGGAAAGGATTCAGCGCAGTCACCTCTGCACCCACTGTGGAACAACAAGACTCGGGATTACGGTCATGCTTTGTTAAACTTGAAAGGATAAAGAAACAAGAACTTGCCCGCTGGTGGGACGGTGTGACTCTCCAACAATACATCGACAACAACAAAATCCCCAGGGGGCTGCGAATCCTCATCTTTCCCACGTTTGAGGATTTAAGTGGTACACTATTGGGAGAGTGGGAACAGAATTTGGAAAAATCCTCACAGACCATGATGAGGATACTAATTAAACATGCAAGTGAAAAGGGGCAGAAATTGCAGGAAGAAATCGATGAGCTAGAAAAAATAATTGAAGCTATGGAATGTAAGGAGCTAGTGGAAAAGAATTATGCTATTCTTAATAAAGTAATAGAAGAGCATCAGCAATACCTGAGAGATAAGAAAATGCGCAAGATTAAAAGAGATGACAAAGATTACAGGGATGGTAGGATATATACTTTTGCGAAGAGGTATGACAATACCAACACTGTGGGAGATAGAAAAAGAGTTAGAGAAGATAGTACGGGCAATAGATCTAACAGTACTACCTCACTCGCCTCCAACGAAAGCAACAGCTCAGCCCCATTAAATAGTGAGATCCCTTTAGGGGTAGGAGCAACCAACTTCCAGAAGGAATTGGAAAGATTAAGGGAGGGAGACAGACAACAGAGAAAGGGTCCCAGAAAACAAGGAGAGGCGGGAGGCGCTACAGGAGGAACGGACAGTCACAATATGCGACTGCGCTCCAAGAAGGATTAAGAACGGATGGGGCCCTGGTCCCTCAGAACCAAACTAGACTTTCCACCACGGGGGTTAGCACTAGTCTGGAGGTTGCTCAGAATTCACCAATGGATCTTCAAATCATCAACCTCTCACACAGGGAATTAGACATGAACGAATGCACTGTTCTTAAGAAAGGACTAGGCTTTTGTCCAACTCAATATGGTGACTTAGTGGATGTACATGTTGATTTATACAAATTTCTTCGTGTGTTAAAATTAAAAGAGTTTTTCTCACAGCAAACAGCCTTTCCTGTCCCTCATGTTTCAAATGTCTCTGTCACTGATAAAACCATTGAGGACATTAGACATGTACAAACTCTATTATCACTAGAGGATGATGAGATGCCTGACATGCAAACTATTTTAAACGATTTAGACATTATTGAGGATTGCAACCGTGACACTGGTTTGAAATGCAGATCAAAGTTTGTACCACAAGAGGGGTATCATCCCAACATCGATAGATTTGGAGAAAAGATCACTGAGGAACTATATAAATTGGAGAGCACTGGCCCACATAGACAAAACCGTTACAATCTGACCAGGTTGGAGAGGGAGGCTTTGAATAGATTACAGAAGGATAATGAAATTGTGATCAGGGAGGCCGACAAGGGGGGTAACGTGGTTGTAATGGATATTAAGGATTATATGGAGGAGATAGCACGACAACTAGGAGATCAGCAATGCTATGAGCCCATTGAGTACAACCCCATCAAAAATCTACAGACTACTATCAATGGCCGATTGACAGAATGGAAGAATGAATGCTTGTTAACTGACAATGAATTCAGATACCTCTTCGTCTACCAGGCACGCTACCCCTGCATATATATCCTCCCCAAGGTCCACAAGGGTGGGAAGTTCCCCCCAGGCCGACCAATCATCTCGGGGGTGGGATCCCCGACAGAACGAATGTCTGAATTTGTTGGCATCACACTACAAAAACATGTAGTCAATCTTCCCTCCTACCTTAAAGACAGCAAGGACATTCTTGTCAAACTGAATGGCTTTACATGGTCCGATGACCTTATGTTTGTTACATTGGATGTGGTAGGACTATATACCTGTATACAAAGGGAATTGGGACTATTGGCGGTCCGACATTACCTTGATAAGGAAGGGGCTGACCATTATTCATACA
The DNA here is from genome assembly GCF_964204655.1 of Triturus cristatus. NCBI lineage: Eukaryota > Metazoa > Chordata > Amphibia > Caudata > Salamandridae > Triturus > Triturus cristatus. The sequence goes on along the minus strand of NC_140592.1, from coordinate 1,079,579,004 downwards.
ACCTCATGATTATGGAAATGATCGAGCTCATCCTTACGAATAATTTTTTCAAACATGATGAAAGGTGGTACCACCAACTCCAAGGTACAGCCATGGGTACCAGGTTTGCTCCCTCCTATGCGGGCCTCTTCATGGGGTGGTATGAGAGGGAGCACGCATGGAGCAGGAATGCCTCCCCCTGGACTAATTACATCGTTTTCTGGGGGAGGTACATAGACGATATTGTGTGTCTATGGTCAGGCTCGGAAATCCAGCTCAAGGAGTATTTAACATACCTCAATAATAACTCCTTTAATGTACAATTAACGATGTCATATAGCAAAGAAAATATTGATTTTCTAGACATCCATTTCTACATCAGAGAGGGCACAATACATAGCACCATGTTCAGAAAAAAGACCGCATGCAACAGTATTTTACATGCCTCAAGTGCGCATGCTAGCTCCGTCATCTCCAACATACCATATGGGGAGATGGTAAGAACTAGACGGCTATGCAGTGAGGAACAAGGATTTAGGGAGAACATCAATGACATCAAACAGCGCTTCAAACATAGGGGATACCATCCCAATGTATTGGACAGAGCTGAACGGAGAGTCCTAAAACTTCCCAGATCTCAGACTCTCCTACAAACTGATAGAGGGGCCACCAGAAACTCTGGCAAAAGTCACAAAACAGGGGAAAGAATCAGCTTTTTCACAAACTATACTGCACACAGTGACAAAATTTTCAAAGCCTTTAGAAAGCATTGGCACCTACTGGCAGATATTCCCAGACTGCGCACCAGCATTAGTGACAAACCCTCTTTGGTGTATAGAAGAGGACTTACACTAAGAAGGTCTTTATGTCCAAGTTATGTGACTACCCAGAAGACAAACAACACCTGGTTACCCAAACCCCCAGTGGTTTTTTTTACATGTACCTCCTGCAATGTATGCATTCTGGGACGTAACAAATGCAAAGAATTCAGTTTCAACACTGGTAAGACACATCACATCAGGCACTTCATCAATTGCAATACCAAATACGTTATATACATACTGGAGTGCCCATGCGGAAAGGTCTATGTGGGGAGCACAGCACGATGTTTGAAAACCCGTATTCAAGAACATCGACGCGCCCTTATCAACAACGACACACGATATCCCATGACAGAACATTACAATAGGGCACACCCGAATGACAGGTCTTTTCTTTTCTTTGGTATAGACCACATTCCTATGAATAAACGGGGAGGTAATAGAGACCTCACATTGAGACAGACAGAATCCAAATGGATATGCAGATTGCGGTCGGTCACCATGGGGCACAATTCGGACCATGAATTTCATTATTTCCTGACTTGAGTTCACCCTCGTGGATTGAGATAGTCTGGTACTGCATGCGCCTAATCTCTTAGAACTATGAGAAGTCCATAGATCTTTGTACATGTGTGCGCCGCACCAACTTACTACCACCTGTCAATAGTACTAATCCTTAACATCTCTGTAACACAGTAGGACTACACATACGTGTCCCATTAAATCCCTTGGGTACTTCCCACCCACCATTGTGCTCCTCTAATCATCCATCATGTTCTCTTTCTTATATTCTTCATATGAATCGTTTCTAGATTGGCGATGTCCCTCACCCCTCATATTTCTTGTTATCTATCATAGGCTCGCATCGATGTCTTAATTTGTACATTCAGCACTACAGACATTGCATTATCTACACGAGCCTATATTTGCATGCGACACTTAACGCCCTTGCTCCACTCATATTAAGACTCGCACTTGGTTCATAACCGTTTACCAATTAGGCATTACTATACATGCACTACTGGCATTCCTTATTGCGTATTTGCATTTTGCACTTTCTACATTGTTCTTACTCTGATAATATCGGCGGCTCACAGACACGCCCCCTTTTTTCACCCTCATCATGTCGCGCTGTTTAATATAACCCACTGGGTTTTTTCTTTATAAACAAGCGCTTTCTAAGATCTTGATATTGCATTTTGCTTTTTCGAATCTGGCACGCCTTAGAATCTCTGAGGCAGTGCCTGATCAACACACATTAGCTAATTTCTTGATGTACCCCGTGACAGCTCCTGACATGCTGTAATGTTTTTGATGTTTTATATTCAAACATGCCACACTTGTATTTGTAACTGGGCATTCTACCTGTGTTTTCAACATTGTGTTCACCCCGATAACATTGGCGGTTCTCCTGATACACCCCTTTTATACGTACCACGTCGCGCGGCTTCTTATAACCTATGGGCGTTTTCCTTTACAAACGGGCGCTTTCTTAGTTTTTAACATTGCAGTATTGACTTTCGAATCTGGCGCGCTTTAAACTTCTGACGTAGCGCCTGTTTCACACACATTGGCTAGCCTGATCAACACACATTAGCTAATTTCCTGATGTACCCCGTGACAGCCCCTGACATGCCGTAATATTTTTGACCTTTTATTTGTAACTGTGCATTTTACTTGTGTTTTCAACATTGTGTTCACCCTGATAACACTGGCGGTCCTCCTGATACACCCCTTTAATACGTATCGCGTCGCGCGGCTTTTTATAACTTATGGGCGTTTTTCCTTTACAAACGGGCGCTTTCTTAGTTTTTAACATTGCAGTATTGATTTTCGAATCTGGCGCGCTTTAAACTTCTGACGTAGCGCCTGTCTCACACACATTGGCTAACCCCTGACACACCCTCTGATAGCTCCTGACATGACTTGACGCGTCTGACGTTTCTATCCAAACCTTCACGTCAGCCCTTTGGATACAAAACCGGGTCTCCTTGGAAACCGCCCAAGCTGGATTATCATTGGCTGCCCATTACACGCCCAGTGTCAATTTTGTGAAACGCAATGACGTGCGCAGATTTTGTACACGCATGCCCGTTGTTAAAACCCGGCGTCTGTCCCGGTCATAACACGGGACACTCGTAGGGGAGAACACGGACTACCGTCACGTCACAGGTATGTGGTGAACTTTGTTGGTAACTTTATGTTGCTGTTGGCGTATGGCATAGGTCCTCCTTTATGGATTTCTTTTGGCAATTATTTGCCTCTTCGATCCTGTGGCATGGGGCCACTTTCTTAAAGCCTTCTCTGTGACTCGCCTTCCGGGCGCACTTGTCCTGGGAGATCCTTGTTGTTAACTTTATGTTGCTGTTGGCGTACTGCATGGGTCTTCCATTATGGAATTTTCTGGTAATTATTTGTCCCGTCGATTCTGTGGCATGGGGCCACTTTTTTAAAAACATCTTCTGTGACTCGCCTTCTGGGCGCACTTGTCCCTCTGACTGTGTGGCAGCTGGCCACTTCTTCTAAGTATTTTACTTAACTTGAAATGTATGCATTCTCATATGCATGCTATGTTTTGCGAACACCTTTGTTTCTGCGCAAGCCGCCTGGATTACTTAGGTGCCTGATTGGTTTTTATTTCCCATGTTAAACCAATCCAAGCAATGAACTAACATCTGTGGTTTACTATGCGATGGGACCTAACGGATGGTAGTCTGATTTTACGCGTGGAGGCACGATTCTGCCCACGTCAGTGTCTACCAAGCAGACACACTTGTTGCCCAGACAGGGGTCCCCGCACATCACTTGTGGGCTGAATTTATACTTGTGTTTTTCTGTTTTTCCTTTGACGAACCAATGCCAGCAATATAGGCATTTTGAATTGCACGATTCTGGTCTTTTTGCGTTTGATTATAGAGTCGAAACTCACAACCATATCCTACATGTAGCGTTTTTGAAATTCATAGACGAATTTATACTCTGTCAGTCAGACACATTAGAATGGGACTTCAGGATTTTGGATTTATATTAAGTTTGGAATTATTCTTAAATGTTAATAAGCGACAATTATTTATTTATCTACTCTGTTTTAACAGAGACGTGTACAGTGCCCTTATCAAGGTGGTACTGGATGATTGAACAGGATTGTTTACTCAACATAAAATACAACGGTTTCGCAACCTACCGAGAGACGGCTTCTGGTCTACATGAACCCCGGTTTTTTATTGGATTGCACTCGCATTTCCGCTTATGGTACGTGTCTCTAAGTGTGCAATAACGTAGATACACACATGTCCCACATGGGGTGAGATGGGGTAGAAAGACACAAACTATTGATAGGGAAATAATGTTTCAGATGGGGACACCTTGATTAAACTATCCATTTTTAGCAAATCAAAAGTTCACTCGCTTTAGAATTACGGCGGCACACTTGTGCTTCTTCTGTTACTAATGTAAAACATTTTTTCACTCGTAAGGTTAGATGTCATTTTTTACGGTACTGTTTTGTGTGACATTGTCAACATATCAACAACACAATGTATATTCATGATCTGTCCTGTGCATTCTCTCTTAGTATGTGTAAAAAACTTTTGTAAAAATTTTTTTTTAATTGGTGTCTTATATATGTATTTTTTAAATGTTATGTATGGTGCGTCCACTTATGTTATGTTTCTCTGCATTCTTCCAGCCCTGACGAAGTTCATTCTGAACGAAACGCGTTGTCTGAGGCTTTGTTTCAACAACTGAACTAAAATAAAGACTTTTTTGTATACCAACTACTGACCATTTGGTGTAATATACTTACAAACTTTTTGGTGGTGCACCACCCCAAACCCCTTTCGAATTCTCATTGATCTGCTTGGCAGTTGGCATCCACTAACGGCGGATGCAGGGGTGTTAGTATGCACACCGTCATCAACTAATACTAAGCCAAGTTTGTACGACTCGTATCCCGGGAAAAGTTGTTCCCAGGGTGCGAGTCGTACAGGGGTACGAGTCGTACAGGCCCCCGATGCATATGTACGCACCTTACAACAACATCATGTATGTACATGCGTAACCCTAGTGCGAATGTACGCACCGTATCCCCCAGTGCATATGTATGCACAGTACCCCCAGCACGGAAGGACGCACCGTACATTCGCACTGGGGGTATGTACCGTACATTCGCACTGGGGGTATGCACCGTACATTCGTACTGGGGGTACGCTCCGTACATTCACATTGGGGTACGCACCGTACATTCGCACTGGTGGTACATCTCCGTACATATGCGCTGGGGGTACGGTGCGTACATACGCGCTGGGGGTATGGTGCGTACATACGCGCTGGGGGTACGGTGCGTACATACGCGCTGGGGTACGGTGCGTACATACACAATGCACGGGGTGTATGCCTGTACGACTTGTACCCCTGGGGACTCAGCTTTTATGGCTGTTATTGGCTCCCGTAAAAAAAGAGCGGAGTGACGTAGGGACGAATCGTACTTGCTGGGTCGTAAAATGCTGCTTAAATACGTACAGACATTGCGTATACGCTGTTTGGGATCAGATTCGTAGTTTTTTTTTACCCGTACGGTCTTTTGTACGAAACGTACGGAAATAGGCTATCTGTACGAATCGTACTTCCTACCTTGCACGGAAAGTTTACCGGGTACGAGTCGTACGGAGAAAACGCTCCTTTACGATGATTCGTATGGCCTTTTTCCAGGATTGGAATCGGCCCCTCAGTGGGAGGAAATTGAGGAAGCTTTGGAAGAGCATGTGCAACCATGATGTAATATGTTTTGTAATTAAGCTGGGCATGAATGACTCTATTAGGTTGTGTCAGAGATCCAGGCTGTCTTAAGAGAAAATATTTCCCTGGGCAAATGAGCTCCCAACGTGGATTCAATCTGTTAGGTCACAAAGCTGTATGGAGTATTTTAGATTATACTTTTTTCAAGCATTTCATGTGCATTTTACTCAAAGCAAATGCATGTCCATGTTTTCAGGGATGGATCCCTTTAACCTTATTCTCTGGAAGTAGCAAAACCCGTCCAAGGCATTTGTGAACACAAGACGTTCTGCAAAACTCAACTAGTGGCTGTATTTAATTCAGTATCTCCATCCGTGACTTCCTGTGTTGCTTAAGTGCACTTTAAAGCACCAATGCATCATTGCCCTCAGGCAGACTGGCATCAAGTAGAGAACAGCAGTCCACTTTAGAAACGTGTTGGTTCATTTTGTCTGTGGCAGACAGTCCACCAGTCTGCCAAGCTGTGGCAGATTATGATTCCTATTTAGTGATCTTGGTATGTTTGACTAGGAGGGAGCTCTTTTCATTAATCTGATGGTAAGCCCAGGGACACCATGAATATCAAGATGACACAGATCCATACCCTATTATATTAGCCTTTATAAAAGAATAATATCTCTCACAGGTAATGGGAATTTGTGTACCAATCCAGTATTTATAGGTTTCTATAAGAGAAGAAATTGGAAAATGTAAGAATTTGCAACCAGATAAATCAGATGGGGTGCAAAGAAGATACCAGAGGAGTTCACTCTCTGATATGGTTTGCTTGAAAACCTTTGGGAAAATGGTAGTTAAAACCACAACAACTAACATCTCATCACTTATGAGTGAAGTGACTGGTGATTCCTTGAGAAGTCTATCTGCCTTTCTTGGGAGATATAAAGTTGCTCATACATTCATACATGAATGTCCTTAAAATAAATGTCCTTGTGGGCCTCGAGAGAGAATGCTCAATTGCTGTCTGACTTTAAGATGACTGACAGACTGAGACCAGGTGATGGTGGGGGAATCACTGTCTGTACTAGCTAAAGCTCGCCGGCACCACTCCCTTCAGAGCCCAATACTTCTGAAGATCCAGGCACTTAGGGAGGTTTGAGATCACCTCTGATGGCTGCGTGATATCGTGAGGCAGTGGGGGTTGGCGCCCTCCGGAGGGTTACATCCTGAACAGGATCTATCCATCACACGTTTACAGAGCGGGTACCAACGGCTGCGATGGCGACATAGGCAGACCTAGGACCAAGGTGGTGATGACCTCCCCCAGGAGCGTTAGGAGCAAGTAACGACAGCAGGCTCCGGTGGATCCTTCAGACGAGCCCCAACAGAGAGGCCCGAGTCCTCGAGCACGGAGGGGTTGCAGAGAAACGCTCGACGGGCCAGCACACGCAGCACGGTCTCTCATTGGTGAAATGGACAGGGCTCTGGGAGCCTGGCAGTCTGTGAGAGGAGGGGGTGGGCATCCAGCGAGGGCAGCCGGCACCCTGTGGAGGCAACTTCCAGTGGACTCAGAAGGTGAAGCTGCAGGCCACAAGGGAGTCAGCAAGAGTAGTACAATTGGGCTCGCCTCTATGCCGCCGAAGAGGACGCTGACTAAAGCCATGAACAGAGTCCCTAATTTATTCAGTGGACAAACACCTACCTTCAGGAAGTGACGACAGCTCAGACACCATGGCCCTCACTAAAGATGATCTCATGGCGTCTCTACGAGACTACAAAACAGAACTCAGGAAGGAGCTCAGCCAGGACATTAAGGCCTTTATTGAATAACTGAGAAGTGACCTCAATGATAGACACTCCAACAGGATATGGATTCCGTAGGAGTCAGAATGGTGGATCTGGAGGCGCAGTCCCAGGAAGTTGATAAACGCACCGCCGACATGCAATATACAATACTCGCCCTCCAAACCAACTGCACCAGACCCAATTAAAAACAAAAGACCTGGAAAACAGGGCTCAGAGAGATAACCAGCGTATCCACGACCTGGAGGAGGGAGCGGAAGGTCCAGACCTTGAAGCTTTCCTTGAGGGCTTAATTGCGGAGATTATAAGTCCACAAATAGTTCAAATCAAGCTGGAACTGGCTCACAGAGTCGGTGGCTCGCCAACAGGAGAGCGGAGGAGAACAAGAGATGTGCTTGCGAAATTTCACTCCTTTAAGGTGAAGGAAGCGGTCTTACTGGCGACCAGGAAAAAGAGTACGATCTCCTTCCAGGGACATACCTGCAGCATCCAGCTGGATGTGGCCCCTGCAACTCTGGTGAGGTGCTAGCAGTTTAGACCCATTACATCAAAGCTTCGCGAGGACAAAGTTAGATACCGCTGGACATATCCATTTGGCCTGAGTTTTGAATACAGGAACAAACAATGACATATAACAGAGCTGAAGGAAGGGTTGGACATGCTGGGTCTCCCTGCGACCGATTCGATGTCATCCCAGAGTAAAACACAAGGACAAGACTGAAATGGCTCACCTACAACGCAGTGGTCCACAAGCTCGAAAGGGACTCACAAGTGATACCTGAACTGAGAACCAACCTGTTATGATCCCACACGGCTTACAGAACCAAACTTCCTCCCCAGACAGACATGTCAGCCCAGCTGGAGGACATCGTTCACTCACAGTCCATTGACGTATCTGGGGTCGAGAAAGGTGCTGAGACGCTCCACACTACAGTCCAATATACTTGGAGAACTTTGCTACCTATGGTTCCCCGAGGCGGGCGCGGATGGGGACATTGGTTACGCCATCCACCAACACGTCCGGACAGGTCGTTGCACCTATGGTCGGAGACTCATCATCGAACTGACACATGTTACTGTTGGTATTGTTGGGGGTTGGGGTTTTTTTTTCTTTTTTGAGTTTTTTTTGGAGGGGAGGGGTAAGGATGGGATGGTGGCTTCATTCAGGTATGCGACAATTCGACACTCTGGCTAGGGCACACCTGTCAGGTCAGGTTTCTCGGGGTAGTCCACCCTACTAATTCGTGGGATGGAAATGGGAGCTGGCTCTGGGGAATCGAGAGGAAGAGATGGGGTTTACCCTTGAAAGATGGTACTCTCCAGACGTTTGTGGAATGCTAAAGGCCTCAACTTGCCACAAAAGAGAGAGAAAATATGGAAATATCTTACAGATCGTCACTTTGACATAGTGGCGCTTAGGGAGACACATCTCCGGAGGGCTGACGAATTGAGATTTAAACACAAATAATACCCCCTTATCTACAGATCCTCAGCACACACTAAACACTGTGGGGTGGCAATCCTATTCCACTCCACAACGAAGTCCCAGCCAAGAGCCCCCCAATCAGATAAAGAAGGGAGAATGGGGTACAGAGAAGGGTCAATTATGTACCCTTATTGCAGCTTACACACCTAATGCGGACCAGACAGACTTTTTAAATAACCTACTGGACAAAATAGATCAATTCGCGGAAGGCCCAATGTTCTTAATGGGTGATTTTAATCTCACCTGGCAAACAGACCTCGACAGCACACACCCACACAGATCTGACACTAGCTCTTTCACTGCGGACATTAAGCAACAAATGCACGATTCTGGCCCTATCTTTCTCAGTTAGAGCCTGCTGGGTTCTCTTGGGGTGGCCAAGATCTTTCCCCTTTCCATTTCAGATCATTGTCCAGTCTCGATTTGTTTACATTGGAGGGGTGCCCCGAAAACTACATCCAAATGGTATTTCCCAATCTCGCTAACACAAGATAGTGTGATGCGATCTGAATTGCGAGAAGCAATCACAGACTTTTTAAAATTAAATAGACCTGAAGACACCTCTTTGGGCAATAACTGGGATGCTTTCAAAGCGGTCATAAGGGGGAAATGCATAGAACTCAATTCCACCCTAAATAGACAACGAGCTAAGGAGAAAGAGGACATTGAGATGGAGTTGAAGTGGACAGAACAGGCACACAAGAGTAATCTCACTAGGGCCTCATTGCGCATACTTACAGCATTGGGGGTAATCTGAAGGCTATCTACAAAAACGGGGCAGAATACACACTTTTGAAACTACGCCATATCTCACACACCCAAGGGAACAAAATAGGCAAACATCTAGCTAGGCAACTGAAAGAGAAGCGCAAAAGGGAATACATTGGAGGCATACAAAATGGAAATGATGGACTAGTCCATGATGACAAGGACAATGCGGACGCCTTTGGATCATTTTACAAGACACTTTACACTGGGGAAACACGAGAGGCAGAACTGCAGGATAGTTATCTCCAGGCTTTACGATTCCCTTGTGTGTCATCAGACACAAACGACAGATTAACGGCCCCATCACAGCAGAAGAGGTGGGCGCGACCATCGCGTCCCTCAAGCCTCACAAGAACCCTGGGTCCAATGGACTTACAGCCCACTTCTATAAAATGTTGTACCTGATCTCATACCTCACCTCACGCGGCTTTTTAATCAGATGGCAGAAGCCGGGGAGGTGACCCCCTCGATGGCCGAGGCAGTTGTCACGGTTATCCCTAAGCCAGGGAAAGATGTACACCTGTGTGCCTCATACCGCCCAATCACTCTCCTAAACTTAGATGCAAAGCTTTATTCTACAATTCTAGCAAACCTGCTACAAGACCTGATGTCAGACCTGGTGCACCCCGATCAATCTGGCTTCATAAAAGGGCACCAGACACATGATAATATCAGACGCACAATGCACTTAATTGAAAAAGTTACCAAACGGAAAATACCAGCAGTTCTGGTGGGGCTGGATGCCAAGAAGGCCTTTGATCGGGTGGAGTGGTCATTTTAATTCCACACACTAACTCACTTTGGCTTTTCTGGCAAATTTATTCGCATGATTCAAGCCAATTACACACATCCTCATTCTAGGGTACAGGTCCATGGCGTATTTTTGCCCCCCTTCTTTCTCATGAGAGGAACTAGACAGGGGTGCCCTTTATCGCCCCTGTTGTTCGCGCTCAGTGTTGAACCACTGGCAATGACCATTCGGGAAACTATGGCGATTAAAGGGATTCCCTTAAGAGGGGACGTCCACAAAATATCACTCTTTGCGGATGATGTGCTATTGTCACTTGCGGAACCATCTCTCACGCTCTCCGTACTGCAATTAGAGCTAGCCAAATTTGAGGTAGTAGTAGGCTTTAAGGTCAACCTCGATAAATCCTATATACTTAACCTTACGGTCCCAGAAGATGAGGCCGTCGAGCTACAATCCTACTTGCCACTAAAATGGACTAACCGCTCCCTCCAATACTTGGGGATTCAGCTGACGCCGAGCGTGGATGGGTCCTACAGAGCCAACTTTCCAGCTGCTCTCCTCCAAATTCAGAATGAGCTTAGACGCTGGAAGCCCCTATTTATCTCCTGGCTCAGCCGCATACATGCGGTCAATTAAATGAAATGATATTTATAAAGCGCGATAGCTACCCGAAGGCCTCCCAGCACTGTGGACAAAAAAAACAGGCAAAGAACAGAGGCAGAGGAGAAAGCTAAAACAGCCAGGTTTTTAGGAGCTTGCGAAAAGATAGAAGATTGGATTCTTTCCGTAATTGAAGCGGAAGGGCATTCTAACCAATGGAACGGCCCCCACATCTGGCCCTCCTTATTCTGGGTTGACGGGCAAGGAAAGATACAGATGACCGAAGGTCTCTCTACGGGTGATAGGGGGTGATCAGGGACTGAAGAATGGGGGGCCATTCTTCCAGAAGGCTTTAAACTGGATTCTTTCCCTGACTGGATCCTTTCCCTGATTGGCAGCCAGTGCAAGCTCTTTAATGCTTGTTTGGCAGAATGCCAACGGGGTATCTGAAGAAGACTACGAGCATCAGAATTCTGAATAACTTGGAGCTTATTGCTGGTGTACTGGGGAGCTCCCAAGTATAATGCATTTCCATAGTCCAGGTGATAAAAGGATCAGGGCTTGTACCATGATCCTTCTAGCGTGGAAAGGAAGAAGGGGCAGAATCTTTTGAAGCATCGTTAGTAGCCCGAAGCAGGTTGCAGAGAGTTTCGCTGCCTGGTGACTAAACGTAAGGGAGTGGTCAATCCAGATGCCCAGGCTCTTGATTTGATCTTTAGGGGCCGGGCCTAGGCAATCTGGCCAGAGAGATGCCGGATCGAAGACAGGGGAATTGCCCAGGAGCATAAGCTCTGTTTTGTCCCCATTAGGTTTCAGGCACAAACGTTCCATCCATTTGGCAACCTCCTCTATGACGCTGCATCCCAAACTGTTATATCTCTTTCATGCATTACCTATTGAGTTAGACACAAACTTCCTACCCAAAATTAAGTCTATGCTCACACGGTTTATATGGCAGGGACGGAGAGCCCGCTTATCCTTTTCAATACTGAGGCATTCCAGAGTCGAAGGGGGGGTGGGGTTACCAGATCTGGGTCTTTATTATAAAGCCGCTCAATTGCGGATAGTGAAGGAGTGGTTTAAAAGAGAATCGGAGAAGCACTGGCTGCATATGGACTGAGGCTTTGCAGAAAGAACAATATGGGACCTTATCTGGAAGCCCAAGAGAGAGAGACCCGCAAATGCGTACATCAGTACCCCCACTCGCATCATTCTGAAAGTATGGGATTCGGTTTCAGGGAATGATCAGTGGACCACCTTCCCCTCTCCATACACACTGATTCACTTTAACCCGGCCTTTCCCCCAGCCCTGCAGGAAGGCCCCTTCGATGCCTGGAGAGCCCGTGGGTGTCTTATGCTTGACCACTTATTTCATAATCATGAGATTCTTACTTTTGATAATTGCAGAAGGGAGTTTCGCCTGAACATGGAAGACCAATTCGACTATCTCCAACTTAGACATTGGGCACTCACCCCCACATACGAGACGCGGCTACAAGGGAGATGACAGGCTTTGAAATATACGTGAGGACAGTGGGATCTATGAAAGGGGTGATCTCCTTCCTCTATAACTATTTGCTTTCCTCCACACACTCAACTCGTCCCCGGGACATGTCCATGTGGGAGGGGGTTCTAAACCGGGACATGCAAGAAAAGGAGTGGGCGGCACTATGGTCCGACATCACAAAATTCAATCACTCTCTGGAGCTTAGGGAAGCATACTTAAAAACATTAATGGATTGGTATCTATACCCTGCCAAACTCAAATGCATTTTCCTGAACACATCAGATATATGCTGGAGGGGCTGTGGGTTACGCTGTGATTTACAACACATCTGGTGGGATTGCCCAACCATACGTCCATTCTGGGAGGAAATACTAGCAGAAATAAAGTCCATGTTGGGCTACCCTATACCGACCACCATGGTAGGGGTCCTCTTCGGAATCCGTGATCCTTCACTTGAACACCAAACCAGAGCGGATAAAGCCATTATGTGAACCTGCCTGGGCACAGCGAAAGTAACGATCGCAGCAGCTTGGAAGAGAAAAGCAGCTCCCACCCTATCTTTATGGCATTTGCGACTCTTGAAGCTACTATGCCTGGAGATAATGGCGACATCTTCTGTGATGTCTACAAGAGCTTTGAATATAGGTGGGGTCCACTGGTTGCATTCCTTACACGAGGTCTGCTGCTGGCAGTCTGCCCACCGTCGACCAGGGACATGCATCTCTTCCAATTTTAAGTATCCTGCACTTGGTCAGAGGATGAATCATTTTTTCTACGTACTATTGCCACCACTCACCTAGTTGATGGGAGGGGCGAGGGGTTTGGGGTCTTTGTTTGTCTTTCTTTTGGTATGGTTTTCCATTTGGGATACCTTCCCGGTTGGAAGGGCGGAGTGCAATCCGACCGCAGACAGGGAGGGGTTGTTGGTTTGCACCCTTGAGAAAGGGACACCCCATGCCTATATACTGTTCACAACTGTATCGATCTCTATAGCTCTTCTCTGTAGGAAGGCATGAACTTGACTGGATATGAGAGTTTAACCCGGCTCCTGTTCCTGATGCAATACTTTGTATGTCTGACCTTGCCATTACTGTTGCTGCAATGTACGGAATGTTTGCTCACCAAAAAATTGCTGATAAATACACGTTTGACAAAAAAAAGTTAAAAGAGACCTTTGCTGAGCAGTCCATTTATAGAGTGGCGGCTCGCCCAGGGAGTGCGGCGGGACAGTGGGGCGGGGTGAGGGGGGGGCAGGGGCAGGGTGGGGGGTAGTGGAGTCTGACATACGACGGGCATGAGTAAGGTAAGTAATTAAATAAATAAAACTACTTAGCTTGTGCGCGCTGCATTGCCAACTTGGCAATGCAGCGCGAGCAAGGTAAATAATTTTATTTATTTAATTACTTACCTTACTCCTGTCCATCATATTTTTGAACCAAAGATGTTGCAGGGTCACATGCGCAAACTCATTTGAATTTACCCTTTCTGTGAAAAGAAGATAGTTCTCAAAATGGTGCTCAAAAGGAAAAAGGGCTGCCACTAGATGCCCATAAATCCGGCCTGGAAAACCAGTCCTGAATATAATTAAACACAGCTTCCTTGAGCACCAACATGTACAGAAATACAAATTGTGCAAAAGTTCTTTTGATTCCAATCAGGTTTATTTCTTCATAAATTCTTCTGCTTGATAAATCCTCAACATCAGATATAGTTGAAATAGCCAACACGTATTTCGTCAGATCACGATGTCATCACATCACTGACTTCATCAGGGCTATAATAAACAACAACAACATCTAAGGTCCAATTAGTCACTCATATCTTTCCATCATCAAAACACCCTGGTGACTATGGACACTTGATTGTCATAATCAAATGTTTCAGAACATATTTCAAACTCGAAAGAGGGGCATCATCAAAGTCAGTTTAACTCAGGTCTCTTAATAAAAATGGATATTGTGTGAGAAAAGAAAAAAACAACATAAGGCAAGCATTTGTGTCGAAAAGAAAAGCTTTCCTTAAGTATTTTAGTTTTCACAATCTGCGATGCAAACCATAACAGGGCTCCACTACCCCCCACCCTGCCGCTCCCCCGTTCCGCCCCATCGCCCCGCAGCACTCCCTCAGCGAGCTGCCACTGCATTTACAGACTCCTCGCACTAACCTATTTTTGCCAAAAGACATTGTGAGATTAATAATGATTAGGACAAAGGTGTGGGCAAAGAGAAACAGTGTTCTCCGTGTTAATAACATACTCCACTACTGACCACTGCATCACTTTAAAATGGTTATCGCAATATGTATTACATTATAGGGATTTGTACAGGGCATGTTCTGTCATTAGTATGGCTCGCATTGCTGGCACAGTTTGGGTACATTTATGTAGTGGTCTTGAGGATTCTCTGTTATACACTGGAGACTGACTTCTGGTTGTTTGAGCTGAATGATTAGCAGCACAGATGTGCATAATCTGCTGATTACATGTATGTGTATTGTAGTGGTTAGTACGGTTTGTTGTGTGTAACTGGAGTTCTTTATAAATTAAGCTATATGCACCTGTAAACATTATCACTGATATCAATAACCTGAATAATGTCTGATGCAATGGACAGTACGGTGTCTTGTAGGTGCTGGGTTGGTGTTACATTAATGTGCAATATATTGCTTTGGGGTTTGTAGAGCAGTGTTTTTTCATTGTATCTGTCCCTGGTTCTTGCAGCCCTGAGCTATATCTGGGGACCCTCTCTGTTTCAGAAAATCTACAGGTATTGTTTTCTTCCCAGGGAAAATCATTTTCAAAGGGATGAATTCTCTCTCCTCACATACCTTTCAAGGAGATTGCATTTACATTTTATCGTCACATACACTTGGATTTCCAATATGCAATTTTCAGAATGTATATAAGGATGGGAAAGGTATTGAAAATGCATATGAATGCCCACAAACTAAAAAACGTTTGTAGATGATCCGAAAATGTGATTTGGACTATCCCTGGAATTCCCCCAGAACACCCACATCTCCACTCTCAGATGTCATTAATTATTGCACACAAAGCTGTACACAATGTTTTTACAGCCATAAATGCCCAAAACAAATTACCTAAAAGGTCAAACTGATCTACGCATTAAGATTTTTTGCAAAATAGAATATGAATCCACGAGGGGCGTGGCTTACACGCCAAAGGAAATGGTGGACCCGATGTGAGCTCCACTGCGTCACGGGACTCCGACCTCAATTTTTGAGCCTCATTTATCATTTATTCATGCGGCAAATGATGGTTCCTTGTTCCTGAGGATGCGGTGAGTCTGGACACCGCTTTCTGGACGGTTTCCTGATGTTTTGAGCCTCTTTTCGATGGTGGTGGATTATTTCTCTCAGAGACGCGAGCGGCCGCCATTTTAGGTCGCTGCGCTCACGTCTTTCCTCAGTGCTGGGTTCTGCTGATGCACTCTGGCATACTTAGTCACTGAGTGTTACAATTAATGCTAAATTAACCAGAGCTCTATCAAATGCCACCATTGTCTCTGCTCTTCAACCACAGTTGTGAGGAGTCGTGTAATGTCTGGACGAAATTACTAAAGAACCATTCAATGTGGGTTATGAAGCTGAATTTAATATTGCATCACTGTTTATGCTCTACGGTACTATTTTGATGGTTACTTCAACTTCAGCAATTATTCCTCTGACCCTCACACCTCGTTTTTCACGGAAGGATGAGTGTCTACTATGCCTCACAGTATTATTTTTATTTTTGAGTTTCTGGGTTGTGGCCTGTAAGCTGACAGAAATGAAGGTCCCAATGTGAGCTCCACTGTGTCTTGGGATTCTGACTTCCTTTTTTGAACCCGGTATCTAGAATCAACATAGCGGCACTTGTCACTTTTGTCACTCAGAAGATATGGTCTTCGTTTTTGGGTCAATTTTCTGTTATATTTGGAAGCTAATGCCGCCAACGTTATGTTCATGATCCTGTCGGGTGTACTATGATGGTGGAGCAACATTCTTATAAAAAATGATTCCCTGTATTTTTTGAGGAGCTCCACATATCGTATATTTGGCATTTTTGGCTTACTTGTACTTTCCACGTCCTGATATCCTACGGTGCGAGATATCACCTCAGCCTTGCTTTATTTGGATTATTTTGGCTACTTATTGGTTTTACTTCATTTTTACACTTACTCTTTGGTGATCACTATTACAATCTACAATGTCTACTGATTCTCATACCCCTAGATCCTCCATATCTGGAACAAAACCTAAGCTGCATAAAAATGACCCGCCCTCTCCTATCCACTCGTTTCAAAATCCTGTTCTGGATTCTATTCTAGATGAAGTACGTGGTCTCCAGCCCTTCATGTCCACTACCAATGAAAAACTAAAACAGATTGAGGAAAGATGGATTGTCATGGAAAGTAAAGTTTTAGATTTGGAACAACGTGTTCGCGATCTGCAGGATGTCTCTACCAAAATTCCTTTACTAGAACAGGAAATTAACAAGTTAAAACTTCATGCTGAGGATCTTGAAAATCGTAACCGTAGAAATAATCTATGCCTTTATGGTCTTCCGGAAAATATTGAAGGCCCTGACATGGTCTCCTTTCTTCAAAAACTCCTTCCAGAGCTCCTTGGTCTTCCAGCTTCAACAAGTCCCCTCAACATACAAAGAGCACATCGTTTGGGGCGTTTAAACCCTTCTGCTAACAATCCCCCGGGAATAATTATGCTCTTCCTCAAATTTACTGAGTTGATGCAAGTCTTGAAGGCTGTTAGACTTAAAAGGCGTCTTATTTGGTCGAACCATACTCTCTTCATCTCTCAGGATATTTCTAATGCAACTAATGCCCGCCGCAAAGAATTTCTTGCTTTACGTCCTAAGATGAGACATCTCAACATCCAATATGGAATCCCTTATCCATGTCTCTGCAAAATTACACATGATGGTCGTTCACGCTCATTTGATGACCCGGAAAAGCTTAAACTCTACCTTCATAATCTTCTGTCACATGGAATGGATACTAATCCTTGACTTCTTTACAGCTTAGGCTTGTTAATCTGGTTTCCAACGTACTTGTTTCCTTAATGTTTTTCTGATTGCTTAGTTTACTTATTCTTATGAAGTTCTCTTTTTCTCTCCTCCTTTAGATCTAATATTGTGGTCCGTTTCCTCTGGCGTCACTATGCTCCTCCTGTTTCGACTTCCTCCTCTTTTTACAGGTCTGGATGTTTGTCCTTGATCTGTTTGCTTGTCTCTGTCTTTTCTGTCTATTTCTTTTTTGTTTTACTTTTCCGATATTTTCTTCTGTATATTTTTTCTCACTTTTAATCCTGTTCTATAATAAATGTTTTATTGTTAATAGTATGTCTTCTTTTTCACATATTGACCATTGTCTTTCCATTTTTTTCTCTTGTTGATTATGCAGTTTCGTGTTCCTATTTCCTTATGTACCCCTTCATCCAATGCCATGGTTAATGTGGTTTCGTGGATTGTTCGTGGTCTTGGTCATCCTGTCAAACGTCAAAAGGTATTGTCTCATTTAGCTAAACTTAACACCCAGGTTGCTTTTTTACAGGAAACCCACTGTAATGACAAAGAATCTCTTAAACTCAAACGCCAATGGGTAAATCAACTTCTTTTTTCTCCTGCTATTGATCGTCATGGTGGTGTTGCTATTTTGTTTAATAAATCTACAAACGCACAGATTGTGTCATCAAGTTGTGACTCATTTGGTCGCTGGGTAATGGTTGATGTCATCATTAATAAAAGACAAATTACCTTCTTTAATATATATGGTCCGGTTAAACCAGATCCGGAATTCTGGCAATCTATAAAGTTCAAATTAATGTCGATTTCCAATTCTAATGTTGTGGTTGGTGGAGATTTTAATAATTGGCTAGACCCATTTTCAGACAGACAGTCCAAATGCAAATTTAAACCAGATAAAACCCATAAATCATTTCAATCAGCCATTTCCTCTCGTCCCCTATTTGACTCATGGAAAACGTGTAATCCAGATTTCTCAGAATTTACTTTTTTTCACCTGTTCATCATACAAGATCAGGTATTGATTATATTTTAATTTCCAAATCATTGCTACCTTGTCTCCAGTCGTCTGACATTGGGTCTATTTTTATCTCTGACCATGCTCCTGTTTCCACCTTTATTGACCTATCTATCACCACTTGCAAACAAGGCCGATGGCGTTTTAACAATCACCTTTTATCAGATCGTACCTTCGTTTCTGAAGCGACCTTTTTTATTAAGGAATTTTTTGTATTTAATGATTATTTAGATACCTCCTTACACAATAATTGGGATGCATTTAAAGCATCCTTTAGAGCCTTCACTATTGCCTATTCTTCAAAGAAAAAAAGACAACTGCATGCTAAATATAAAGAGACCCTAACCCTTCTCAAAACATTAGATCATAATTACTACTCTTTGTTCTTAAATGCTCTTAAATCCTTGAAAAAAGCGAAGGATCCTGGTCCTGATGGCTTCTCAGTTGAATTATTTTTAGCCTTTTCCCCAATTTTTGCTCCTAAATTATTAGAACTTTTTAATTCTTTTATATCCAATTCTAAAGCCTGTGGCTCTTTTTTGGAAGCCCTTATTATTGTAATCCCTAAACCAGATAAAGACCCCTCTTTTTCCAAAAATGTTCGTCCTATATCACTAATCAATTATGATTGTAAAATTGTTGCTAAAATACTGGCTTCCCATTTAGACAAAGTTATCCCCTATCTAATTAATCCGGATCAAGTTGGTTTTGTTAAAGGACGTCTTGCGTCTGATAATACCAGAATGTTTGCCAATATCCTTGCTCTTAGCAAAAAATATCCTTCTCCATTAGCTGCGCTATCTTTGGATGCAGAAAAGGCCTTTGACCGAATTAACTGGGATTTTATGATCCACACACTAAAATGGTTTGGATTTGGTCCAAAGTTTATTTCTTTTATCAAATTGTTATACACAAATCCAAAAGCATGCATTTTTGTTAATGGTCTTTTTTCTCCATATTTTTCTCTCCAAAGAGGTACACGTCAAGGTTGCCCCCTTTCCCCATTGCATTTTTTGTTATGCCTAGAACCCTTCCTGGAACGCATAAGAAGTAATCCTTTTATTACTGGTTTTAATCTAAAATCCCATCAAATTAAATTGTCTGCTTATACAGATGATGTTTTTATTTATATGTCCAATCCTGTGTCTTCCTTACCTCCTTATTTACAGGAAATCTCGTCATTCTCTAATGTCTCAGGCTACAGATAAAATTTCTCTAAGACTGAAATTTTACCCTTAAATCCTTCATGCTATAGACATATGTTTGACTCGACCAACTATACATGGTGTCCTCAAAAAATTAAGTATCTAGGCACATGGTTCTCCTCTAACATACGGGATACTTTATCCCATAACTTTACTGCCTTAAAACTTAAAATCACCAATTTGTTACACCTTTGGTCACCTTTATTTTTATCATGGTGGGGCAGACTTGATACAATTAAAATGATGATTGTTCCGCAGGTACTGTTTATTTTGTCTATGTTACCATTTTCCATCCCTAAATACTATTTTACTCAGATTACTTTGTTGTGTACTAAATTTCTCTGGAATAATAAGCATGCACGTATTGCTATGTCCAAATTACTTCGACCCAAGATCGAGGGGGGTGTAAGATTTCCTGATTTTAAATTATACCACAATGCTTTTTAGATTCGTAAATTTTTTGCTTTGTACAAAGATTATCAGGATTTACCTAAGCCCTCCTGGGTCAATGTTGAATGCGCATTGTTAAATGATTTTTCTGTATGGGATATTGTTTACATGACTAATTGTACTTTTATTTCTAAATACCCAATTTTGAAACATTCTCAATTTCTATTGCATACACTTTTCTTTAAGAATTTTGACAAATACCAATTTTTTCTAGCTTCCTCACTATGGTTTAATAAATATATCAAATTTCGACACAAATCATTCTACTACAAACAATGGAGAGAAAAGGGTATTTTTTATGTCAATCAAATGATTGTTAATAATATAGTTTTATCTTTTCACCAGTTGCAAGAGACCTTTCATTTACCTGATTCCTGTATTCAGCAGTATGACACTTTGGCCCCAATACTACAGGGATGTGTACAGAACTTTCTTTCTCATCCAATTCCTACTTCCTTTACTCCTGATACTCCTCTATATCATATCTCCTCTGACACTATTCCTAGTGCCTCTTTTATCTACAAAACTTTATCTACTCATGTTAGTACACGGAATACATCTAATATTGAACTAGAATGGGAACAGGATCTATCTCAAACTTTGTCTGTACATCAATGGGTTAAGTTTTGGCAGAAACTTTTCAAGACATCTAAAGCTGCTAATATCACACAGTCCTTATACTTTATTTATAATAGAGTTGTTATTACTCCCCTTCTTTTACATAAGTTCAATCATTCTGTCACATCATCTTGTTGGTCGTGTCATACTGCTGAAGGTTCTTTAATACATTTACTGTTCTATTGTCCTAAGGTGCATTCTTTTTGGAAAACTGTATGGTCAAAACGTTTATTGATTTTTCCTTATAAGATCCAATTTAATATTCAAAATGTATTTTTGTGTACTTTATCACCTGATTTTGATCTAATTTCTTCTAAATCAATTTTGTTTGACTTATTCCTTGCTGTGGCCTTTAAAGTTATACTAACTTGTTGGAAAGACAATTCTAAATTATCCTTCTTACTTTGGTGGAATTTAATATGTGATGAACATAGGATCGCTTCTGTACCACAGACTTCAATCCACTTACAAATCAAATCTGATCCATTATGGCTAACTTTTACTTCTTTTCTGTCATCGTAAGTTTACTCTTTCTCACTCCTTTTTCTATATTTTATCTTTTTTCTCTCTTCTCTCCTCCCTTTTCTTTTTCTTTCTTCTTTCTCTGTCTTCTTCTTTCTTCTTCCTATCTTCTATTCTTTTTCTACTCATTCTAGTATTTACGCAGGTTCTTAGTATACATTAGTGTTATGGGTTATTATATTTTGTAGCTTTTTGTCTCTATATAACACCTCTTTTATAGTTATTATTTCCTTACTCTTGTATACTTATGTCTTTATCAAATTTTATTATGTATTTTTATATTCCTGTGTTATTTATCTTCAATAAAAATTATTTAACAAAAAAAGAATATGAATCCACACAATATTTCACTTTGAGGTAGAAATTGAACTGTTAGTGTGACAGGGTTGGTTGTTGCACTCGATGGCCACTGTTAATCAAGCTCCTGGCAGTGGCTCCACATTTTTAACTCATGGTAAGGGCCTGAGGGACTGCAAGGTCACATTGAAGGCAAACTACAGGTGAAATGATTCTCTGTGAGAGGGATGTGAGGTGAACTGGAGGTCCCACCAGGGACACATATAGTTCAGCTAAATCTTCTTAAGCTGCTGTGAAGTGATGGTTGGTTAGTTCTGGGAGGCTCTAGCAGTGGCTAGGGTGGGTCCTCTCTAACCAAAAAGATTGCAGCAGGTCGAACTGTAGAATGACCGTGAGGTGGAGACCTAGGTGGTGTCAAATGTAACATTAATGGACCTGCAGGGATGGAGACGAGCCATCAGACCACATCAAGATGTAGGTTAATTAGCCCTGGAGAATGATACAAAACATCTAAAAAAAGAAAACATAGAATCTATAATTGGGGAGATAGAAATGGCACATCAGCTGTGAAAGAATAGGTGGAGCCTTTCAAGAGAGTGAAATGAGAGTGGACCAAACAGTAATGTCAGTATCGGGTTACTACAGCAGAGGCGGGAGTCAGGCAGCTGACGGCAAAAAAGATGTCATGGTGATGGCAGTCTTAGGGTCAATAGAGATAAGAGTGGAATTGCTGAGAACTACAATTCTGAAAAAAATAAGTACGCTAAAGTACCCATTGTCAACGCTTTAAAAAAAATATTTTGAGATGTAAGATCGAGGCCTTTTGAGTCTCAACAGATGGTGACTCTTTTCTATTTGAAAAATCCTTCACAGGACAAAATAAAAGTAAAATTCAGGAAGGTGTATTCACATTTAAGATTCATTCCGGAAGTAAAAAGCAATTAGTTAGTCAAATTCAAATCAGCGGTTAATAATGCACAAAACAAAATGGACACAGGTAATAGCATAAGGTAATTGCCCAAAGCAATTAAATTGCCGCACCTAAAGTCTAGTTCAGCATGAGGACTAGCATAAATCTGCTCAGTTAGAACTATTAGGGGCATATTATCAAGAAACGGCGTTAAAATTATCGCTAAAGCGGCGATAATGGGCTTGATAATATGCTGCAGAGAATTCCCATAGAAGCCCATGTTCTGGTGTCAACATGGGCTTCTATTGGAATTCTCTGCGGCATATTATCAAGCCCATTATCGCCGCTTTAGCGGGAGTTTTCTGCCGCTAAAGCGGCGATAATTTTAACGCTGTGATTGATAATATGCCCCTAAGTCATCTGCAGAATGACATAGAGACGGGCGAGTATGTAAGGCAATACAAAGTCTATGTATGTAAGATATAGACAAACTAATAGGGATGCTTAGTTTAAACAACAAGAAAAATATGGCACACCTTCCAAAAAGGGCACCATTTATGCGTTTCAGACAGTGAAAGTCACACTTTGAAACTGGCAAAAGACGGTTGAACTAATAAAGTAATGCACACTGACCAATAGTAAATCGAGAAATGTGATGCATCAAATAGGAAACATTTAGAAATGTCTACTTTCATGCAAAATTAGACATAGGAAATTAGAATCATAACATGAACAAGCAAAAACTGTACATAGCTCATCTGCTTAGAGCAGATTCGGGAAAAGTCCCTTGGATATTTTGCAACTGTAGGAGCAGTCAGCTGCTTGCACACTTTTAAAGGAAGACAAATTTGGATATATGAACTCAATTAATAAACAACACAACAAAATGGATTCAATTGTGCGTATTTTATGAAAAGGAAAAACACAGAAGAGAAACATCCACATAGGAAACTCATTCGTGTAATTTTAAAAGCCACATTTTGTCTTTTACTGCAAAACAAATGGCGGTACAGGCTGACCACAAGTTTGTCTCTGACTGAGGCTACGTTACGCTAACTTAAACAGGTTTAAAACGAAGCATTATTTTATATCCATTAAAACACTCTCACACCACCATCTTATGTAGTTCCATGACCTTTGTATTGAGACTTTTAAACAGAAAAGCATTCCTTGAGATAAAAAAAGAGTTGAAAAAAGAGAATATTGGCATTGCTTTTATAACCTCTAAATCTCAAAGTTTAAGAGAAAGGTGAGTTATTCCTTCAGCCAGGGTGAGGCAGCACAGAACTTCTGTTGAGAGTGGGAGAGGGAAGCGTTACTTTTGAGGGAGCAGTAAATGTCTTTTGGTCTTCTGTGCCTTAGGATGTTTCTTCCTGGTGTGATCAGGGAGATGTATTCAGGAGGCTCCTTTCCCTAAGACACTAAGGATGATTCACATGGTCATCCATCCCTCTTCCTATTCCTCTAATTTTACATGTACTGTTACAGTCTACAGCAATGAATTACATTTATTAACGGGTTGGGAGTATTACAAAAATCCCATTGAGGATGTTGTTGCTTGAGGTTATTTATATGTGTTGAGCAGGCCTAATTAGAATTGAATTGAGTTCAGCTGAAAATGCATTAAAAAAAAGAAAAATCGACTGATAGGAAAATGGGATGAGTTTGTGGTATTATGTTTCTAAGGCATCGCATGCCACCGTCCTTAAAGTAAGTGAAATGTCTCAATACTGCCAACAAAATGTCCTTTGTACATACCATAAGTTCTGGTTAAACAAATGCAGATTGGAATTGCTTAGTGCTTCTGCTGGTTGTTTTTCTCAATAGTAGCCGAAGAATACATTGCATCTGAATGGGCAAGTTCAGGGTCGCTGGTACATACCAAGTTTGGCTATGGATCCTATTTCAAATTGTTTCTATTTCTTTTTTTTTTTTTCTTTTTTTTTTTTTTTGAAAGCCTTTATTCAGTTTATCCGGGACACAGCTATTCAGCCGACAGCCCGGAGGTTCGGCAGCATAAATGAAGCAACATAGAAATGCAGTCACACTGAACAAACAGGAGACTCAAATAAAGGTTCAATTTATAAAGAAACACCAACACAAACCAAACCCTTGCAAGGCGTTAAACTTCGAATGCACCTGAGGGGTGCCCATCAGGGGAAGTCCGTCCCATTCGTCTACCAAAGACAATACTATAATGAGGGGAGGGAGGGGGAAGGCAGAGACCCACAATAGGCAATCAATCATCCACAATACGCATATAGCCGGAAAGAATGTCAAGGGGAGAGCTGCTCTTCTGGCTGATCCAGGTCAGGGGGCAGACATATGTCCCCTCTATAGCGATTCCATCGCCCCCATACTGCATGCCATTTCCGCGGGCGCCCTCTAGCACAATACACCATCTTTTCCCTGAGCATGCACCAGTCCATATTTTCCTTCCACGCTGCCAACGCGGGGGGCGCTGCCGAGCCCCACAGGCGCGCAACATCCCGCTTGGCCACCATGTTCCCCAGGGTAACCCACTGAGTCTGTTCGTCATCTAGATCGGTAGGAACCCAGACGTTCAAGAGACAACACCGCGCCTCCGGTTGCATGACAATGCCCGTCACCTCCCCCATCACTGCATGCACTCGCTTCCAAAACTCCACAATCACTCCGCATTCCCAGATAATATGGAGGAAGGTGCCCACCATGCCACAGCCTCGCTTACATAGACCCTCCTCCGAAAAGCCCATATGGACCAGCCGAAGACCTGTCACGTAGACTCGATGAAGTACTTTGAGCTGGACCAGCCGCAGACGCGACGGAATCGCAACCTCCTTAGGAGAGGAGACTGCATATTGCCAGTCCTCATCGTCCAGTTCGAGGCCGTCCCTAGTCCATTGATCCCGCAACCCACGAAGAAGGTCAGCCCGGACATTAATCAGCTTCTTATAGATGAGAGAGATCGTGCTCTCCGGCATATGGCCATCCAGAATTCGGCCCTCCAATGGAGAGGACGCAGGCACCTTCTCACCCTCTACAAGGACCGATCGCAAGGCGTGACACACCTGGGCATAGCGGAAAAACTCAGTGTTCCCCAACTCATACTCCTTCTGCAGCACCTCAAAGGACTTCACCTCGCCCCGAGCCAGCACGTCTCCCACCCTTGAGATGCCAATCAAATCCCATTTCTCAAACCCTTTTGTATGCCAAAGCTTCCCAAGGATATCCGAGTCGAATAGCGGGGTAGCAAGGGTAAGTCTGCCCTTCCAACCTAGGGAGTCCGTCGCCAACTTCCACACCCGCACCGCCACCCGAGTGGGCCCCGTAAGGGACGAGTCCAACGACTTCGTGTACAAGGCCCTGTGATAATTACCGCCACGCAGTAGCCACCGATCCATAGCGAAGCCGGGGCTCGACGCCGAGCCATAGACGCCATGATTAATCGCGCACAGCTGGGTAGCCCAGTAGTATCTGCGAATGTCCGGAAGCGCAATGCCACCATCGTACCACGGAAGCGTCAACTTAGCGATCGCTATACGTGGTCGCCCATCCCACAATAGCGAGCGTTGGAGGCTCTCGACCTCTCTAAAATAACTAGTCGGGACCCAGTCAAGAGTATTCTGCAATGCATAAAGAAAACGGGGAAGAGACATCATTTTAAACAGTGCGGCGCGTCCGAGGAGAGAGAGCGGCAGCCTCCGCCATCCCACCGCATCCCGCCGCAGACGCGCCAGGGGGGGGAGCAGATTCTTCTCATATCGCAGGATGGGGTCAGTGGAGATGTAGATCCCAAGATATCGGAAGCCCTGCTGGGTGATCTGGATCGAACAGTTTCGGGGGACAGGTGGAACATCGCCACACAGTACATACAGATGCGACTTTCCCCAGTTGATAACAAGGCCCGAGTTCCTACCAAAGGAAGTCAAGACGTCGCAGACCACTATGAGAGACTTCTGGGGCGAGGCAAGGTATAATAGGATATCGTCGGCGTAAAGTGAGATACGATCCTCATAATCGGGCGACCATCGGAGGCCACGTATACTCGGGTGCCATCTTATCCACGCTGCAAGCGGCTCAAGAGCAAGGGCGAACAACAAAGGCGACAGGGGGCACCCCTGCCGGGTGCCTCTCCCAAGCTTGAACGGCCTGGAAGCCCTCCCGTTTACCACAACACTAGCAAGGGGACCCTCATAAAGCAACCTCACCCAGCCAACAAATCCGGGTCCAAAGCCAAACTTAGCGAGTACCGCCCACAGATATGCCTACTCCACCGTGTCGAAAGCCATCGTGGCGTCAAGTGACACCACAATAGCCGGTTCCCGCAGCGTGTCCACCCTAGCGATCACACCATGGAGGCGCCTAAGATTCAAAGCAGTATTACGATGAGGAATGAAGCCCGATTGGTCCGGGTGGATCAAATCCTCAAGTACTCGGACCAAGCGGTTCGCCAGGACCTTAGCGAGGATTTTCGGCTCAGCGTTAAGAAGCGATATCGGCCGATAGGAACTACATTTGTCCCGAGGCTTACCGTCCTTATGCATCGCCACTATGGTTGCCAGTCGTTGATCAAGCGGCAGATATCCGTTCCCCCGCGCCTCCACGAACATGGCGCGCAGGTGAGGGGCGATCTTATCCGGACATAGCTTGTACAATTCGATAGGCAACCCATTTGGGCCGGAGGCCTTACCCGAGTTCAACGCCCGAATGGCCCCCGCCACTTCATCAACCGTTATATCACCATCCAGGTCTTCCCTATCTACGTCAGAGAGGCAGGGCAAAGCAATATCACGCAAGAGGTCACACGAGTCCGCTGTCGGCCTGTCCGAAACCGAGGTGTACACTACGCGGAAATAATCCGAGAAACATCGGACGATACCGTCGGGGTCAGTGACAATCGCACCCTCCTCCGTCGTTAACTCCGGCACCACTCTATTGACCCGCTCTTTCTTGTCCAACCAAGCTAGCAGTTTCCCGGCCTTGTCCCCAACATCATACAGACGGCCCTGCTGCTCCCTACTAAGGGTCTTGGCAGCATTCTCCACCAAATCCCTGTACTCCGACTGCTTCAAACTCAGATTATGCAGCGTGTCCTCTTCCACCCCCTCCTCTAGGGTCTTTTCTAAAGCCGCAATCTCATCCTCAATCTGCACCACCTCAGCGTCCGTCCGTCGCTTGGCGGCCACCACCAGTGAGAGGGCCTCCCCCCTCAAAACGGTCTTAAACGCCTCCCATAGAGACACAAATTGTTTCTATTTCATGTGCTAACAACACCATACTGTTTGCTATTGAATATTAATGCAGAAACTCTCTCACCCAACAGTTGCAAAGTTTTTCCCATTTTCATAAATTCAAGCTGTCTGCGACCAAAAAGAGGTAGGAATTTTTTTGGGATTAAAGAATGATAATCAGCACAATAATGACACACCACATGACCTTTCATGCTATTACATGATATGGCCTCACAAGCCTTTGAATATGAAACACTGGCTGAGCATGAGGGACACATTCTGCTTTTATCATGAATTTTATTTTGTGAATTCCTTTTTGTGGAACAGACTATGTGGGCTCCTGACACAGATGGCATCATTATAAATGGCATAAGAAAATAAGTGATCTGCAAGCACTCTGATAATCTCTACGGTGCATAATATACCATTAACAAGAACAGACTGTGGTTGTCACCAAGTGACACTTTTTGTGTCAGTTGCAAGGGGTCTGGTGCAAAAATAACATGCCAGAAAGAAATTTCACATTTTGAGACCTTTACATGATTTCCCACCAACTCCTCACCTTCGCTCCCCACTATGAAGTTATTCTCCCTGGAAAGGGGTGCGGAGGAATGATCTGCATCAATCAGTAAGCTGTAGCACATATACCAGGGATGTGCATGCCCAAGCTCACTGAACAAATGAGAGTGCCCAGACAACTGGAGCCAACCCACCGATAGACTTTCTTTGAAATTCTAGTGTGCCAGTCCCTGGCAGTGACGTTAGTAAGGGGTGGAGCTGAGACCCCAATAGCTGATGTGACCACTGGATCCCGGATGACCCCATTTTGGACTGTCCCAGCATGCTGTGAAGGAGGGTTGGGACTGTGTTGGAGAGGTGATGTGGCACCCTGGGATCGTCCAGGGGTGCTTGACTTCCTGAACATTTCTCTCATCTTTAAAAACACTTGCACAATGGAAAGACTCTCTCTTGCTTGTGGATTTTTTCTACACTTTACAGGTGGATCCCAGGACCGCCATTGAGAACTGGAAATAGGATCTTACTAGCCCCCATTCAGGACTGGAGACTCTTTCCAGTTGACCCCAGAACCAGAGGTTCTCCCCAAGGGATAGTGAGGCAGGCCCCTTATGCCCCCTGAGGACCAGTTGGAGGAAAACCCTGGACTTTTGTGCGCAGACAGCAAGATCAGGAGGAGAGATGGCACAGGGAGCTAGGAGAACCAGCTCCTTGAGTATTTCACCACTTTGGAGATGAGGAGGGCTGCTGCCCTTGTTGGATAGAGCTTGTTTTCAGGAGTAAAATGAGTCCAGGATCATCAAAATCAAATCGGCCCGGCTGGCCTGATTTATTGCATTTTGAAGTTTGGCGCTCTTCAACCTTACCCTGAATCAAAACTTGTGAGGCTCAACTGCCCGGCTGGAAAACTTCCCCTGGGTGGTCCAGGCCCCAGGTGTCAGTGCAGATATGCCATGCTTTCATTTTAATGGGAGAGGGTCTGTGTGGATCCCCTCCCCTGTTTCTTTGGGCCCACTCCCCTTTCTTCATTCTGCCGGGAGACTCCATCCCCCTGGAGTGCTCCTGTTTTTAAGAGGTCCCCAAACCTCTGTCACCGCAGATACAAGAAAGACAGCGAAGAGCAGCTGCGCTTCCCCACGAGAAGTGGAATGGGGCCCACTACCCCATTCCTGGACCCCGATGTAATGGAAGTAAAAGGAGAGTGCTGCCACACTCCCTCATGGGGCCTGCCAGCCCTAATCCCCCCAGAAACAGGCACAGGGAGGCCAGCCAACCCACAAGAGCGGGCAGTCCAGAAGCATGCTGCTGGCTTCCACAGCAGTACATCAGAGTGCTGCTGGCGAGGCAACCAGCCGTTGACAGCTGGGGGTGGGCTTTTCAAGCTGTCCCCTGACATAGGAGATGATGAAAGCGGGATGCCCCAGGTGGGACCAGGCACCCCGTGACATGATGTGTGGCACAAACATGCATAGGAAAGAAACACAAAGGAAACAAAATGCTGCTCTCCCTAGCACATTGGGAGAGCTGCTGCTCTGATATCCACCTTCTTATGAAAAACTGCCCCATAATGCCTTGCAGACCAGATAATGTTGCCTACATTTCCACCCATAACTTCTTTTGTGGCGGGTTCAGGACGATGGGACCACCACCAACAAACTGAGCAGGATCCCGCATTTCTCATCCATGAACATCCTGAGTCTTCACCCTAAGCTATGTTGATTCAAAAAATTGCACCACCCATGGATTCCCTAAATGCTTAAAAGCACTCCCATGGATGGAACTTTTGCTCAGCAGCCAGGAGTGTTATGCTCCCTTGGGGCCATGCATATGGTGACATTCAGGAGAACCTGAAAGGATTAAAAATGCATAAAAGTAATGTTGATGTTGTTACACCTTTTAGAGGCTGACTGCATGGTTGCAGTGCAATGCTATTTTAATGTGATGCATTATAGGGCCTGTTTGGGTAATTGCAGCGTGGTATCAAATGCCGGAGAAATACACAAACACTGTTTTTTTTTCTTATAAATGCTTTATTGGTTCATCATAATGATTGCACTCATCGTGTTGGATCACTATAATGGTTCATAATGCCTAGTTGATCACTGTTATAATGACAATGATTTATGCTAAAGGTATCTAAATATGTTTTATTACAGAAACAAAATGATTAAACTCACTTGATATGTCTGGGTAACCCCTCCAGGGGGATACCAGTGATTACACAATGTCATCTGAGGTATGTTCCATCTGCCAAGGTACTTATTTGTAAATTAGTGCATGATATTGAGTAGTGCATGTAATAAGTGTAGAACAATGTGCATCTAGACAATCATTTATTCAGTGTAATTATCAAGTGCCGGTGATTGGTGATTACTAGCCCACACCACCTCCCCTGAGTAGGCCTTGAACTGCTCTGCCTTGCTACCCTGAGAGAGTCAAGCACTACAATGTGGTGCTTGATTCACAGTAAGGACAATTG
This sequence comes from Triturus cristatus, assembly GCF_964204655.1. NCBI lineage: Eukaryota > Metazoa > Chordata > Amphibia > Caudata > Salamandridae > Triturus > Triturus cristatus. The sequence goes on along the minus strand of NC_140592.1, from coordinate 1,079,548,286 downwards.
TGGACCTATTATTTGTGCAGGCCACACAGCTAATAACCCAATTCCCTACAGATGTGTAGACATGGAGTTGTGCCAGAATCCTGGGTCTCCCTGAGGATGGCATAACAAGGAGAACATTTTTTATCCCTCCTCATTTTTCCTTTTTCCTCTTGAAAAGTGTGCTGCATTCTGCAGCACAATAACAAAGAGGAAATTGTCTTTTGCTGATCACAATAACTTTGCTGACTACAATGTAGACACCCTATGACTATTGCACCAATATTTAATTGTACTTCTGTTGTTACCTTTCTTCAAAAAACTAGAGCTATAGACCTGAGTTGCTCTGCGTTTGCAGGTGGCTCCTAATGCCCAATTAATTCCTGTAGCTATTCAGAGTGTGCATAAAGTGCTTATTCCTGGTTCTATCTGCATGCTCAGCATCATATTTAGTTGTATGCATTTAAATATGTGTTAGTCTTTCTATTTGGATATCATTTCTTCTATATTTTGGATGAGATAAAAAAAATGGTGAATCATTTGAGGCTTGTATTTCAAGATCTCATTGCATTATGTTCTCCATATATTGCACATAAATGATGCATGTAGTGAACATGTGCTTCACCCAAGGTAAGCAGTACAGGAAGCTTTTTTAGTTCTGGGGGAAATTTACACTATGTCTGCATAATTAAATCAATTTCAGGAATTTCACGCTATACTTGTTTTGTGGAATTCCCAAAACGATCCCATTATGTCACTTTTGTGACGCTTTTGTTTTTTGCACTTTTTTTAATGATATATTTTTTTACCAAAAATTGATACAAAAACAAGTTGCTCACTAAAATATTGAACTAAATGACATATTCGCATTTCATGTAATCACGCATAATTTCAAATATTTTTGCAAAACTTTTTTGTAATTACGCAAAGGTAAATTGCACAGAATTGGCACACTTGTTGCCTTTTGAAGGCTTCATAAAAGTCCTAGTTCTGCTTTTACAATGTTTAAAGCTTATATCAACTGTTTCTTCTGAATATGGCCCTTTGGTCATCATTCGTTTGCAGTCTGTTCAGTTTTTAGAAGTGATGCCTTCAAAAGGCCCCCATCAGTGCTTGTGCAAGTGACATTCCGAGTATAAAGTGAAAACTCAAAGCACAAATTGTGACTCCTTGTGAATCAACAGGGAAATGGGCAGGCAGCACAGCGCATGGATGCCTTCTCGAGTGATAAGCCATGTTATACAAGTACAAATTGATTGATTGATTGATTGTGGCAAAGGGGCATCAGTATCCAGCCTCCCTTACGACTCACAGAAGTATGCATAGATGTTCTCTGATAACTTTGGCAGTGCTAAAGCATGGAATTGTTAGTGCCTACTAAAGGCATGAGATAAGCCTTCATGGATTGTAAGCTGTTCATTAACTTACGTGGGCTGTGGACATCATAGAAGCAGGCACTGGACCCACAGACCTCTGCAAGCTTTGCCCAATGTCTGAATCGCAGTGTGCCACTTTTTGTGGAATTATAATCTCTATCTCTTTAAGGTACAGTGCCTACAGTTGTGGCACAGTGCAATGACGAATGCTGGGATGGCGGTGTTCTTTCTCGTCAAGGTCACTTCCCAGGATTTACAACCTTTCACTATATTTTGCTTTCCAGTCCCTGGCTTATTGGAGGAAACTGGGTTACTGGTTAAGGGGGGTAAACCCTACTCAAGCAGTAACCACAGTTATTGTCAGGCTGAAGTCACAAGCAAACCCTAAATTAAACTGTTCTCTACTTTCTGGCAGCTTGGCACAAAGCAGTCAGGCTTAACTTAGAAGCAATTTGTAAAGTATTTGTGCAGCACTTCAAACAGTGAACACACACCACAAAGATATCCCACACCAGTTTAGAAATATAGAGCCATTTTTAATAAATGAAACAAGACCAAAACAAAGCAAATACAATAAGTAGAATGGAAGATATTCAGCTTTAAAGGTTTCAGTAAAAATAGCACAAAAAGCACAAATCGGCAACTGTGTATATGTGTTTGCACAGGACTGACACAAAGTCACAAGTTGCGTCCGACCGTGATGGTGCACAGGCTGGCTACAGGGACCCAGTTCGGCTAAACAAAGTACCTGGTTTGCAGAGCGTTGCGAGGGATTATGTTGAAGATGTGTTGCACAGTCGAATCGATGTATCCATTTCGAGATGTGGTGAGTCTGCGATGTAGGGTCCTGCGTTGGTATTGAGTATCCCTTCGACAATGTCTTGTGATGAGAAGTGTGTCTTCAGGGATGCATCACACAGTTGGGGCAATGTGTCAGTTCCGAGGAGATGTGAGTCTGCAATGCAGAGTCCTTCATCATCGTCGAGGCTGCCAGTGACAAGGGAGGTGGGGGCCTGTGCTGAGGATGCGTCGCACAGCAGCAGTTCCGATGAGGTGATGGTCTGTGATGTGATGCATGTCATGCGACTGAGCCAACTCACACAGCAGTAGTGATGGGTCAGTTCTGCTCGAGATTGCGCTGAGCAGCAGAGGAGATATGTGGGTACCTTGCAGTAGTGAAAATCAAATGTAAGAGTTTTTCACTACCAGGATATGTAAATCTTTGCTTGTCCTAATTTTGAAATGCACTACATCCTTCCCCGCGGGCTGTGCAGGGCCTACCCTAGGGTGAATTGTATGCATTAAAAAGGAAGGTTTGGGCTTGGGAAAAGGTTTACTTTGCCATGTCGAAATGGCAGTTTAAAACTGCACACACAGGCTGCAGTGGCAGGCCTCAGGCATATTAGAAATGGCTACCTAAGTATGCAGTACAATCAGTGATGCAGGCTCCTGACAGCATTTATTCTACAGGTCCTGTGTACATGTTGTCATACTTTACTAGGGACTGATAAGTAAAATATATAAACCAATTGGGTATAAGCCAATGTTAGAATGTCTTAACAAGTGAATGCATGCACTTTATCACTGTTTAGCAGTGGTAAGGTGTGCAGAGTCCTAAAGCCATCAAATACTAGCTCAGCAAAAATGGAGGAGGAAGGCAAAAGGTTTGGGGGAAGACCCCTACAGTCGACAGGTCTAACACTCATTAATATTCTAGAGGTCTCCCCTTTATCCCTTTGTGGCTCAAGGACCGTTGTACCTCAAAGGGAGAGCCTGTTCACAGTGCATTGCAAGGATTGCTGCAACCTCCCTCCTTTGAGATTCACACCCCTTGTAACAGATGGCAGCCAGATGAATAACAGTTCTGATCAGTGGCATATATAGCAGAGTCTTCACACATCCATTACTCTGCAACCAAACCAGGCGGTCGATTGTTATTGTACTGGCAATTTTACTGGTTACAGAAACAAACTGATATTGGATATTTATATTACCACTTGAGGCAAGCATAGTTTCAATTTGTTAAGAACAAAGGGAGGTTTTTAAATGAGTCATTTTCAATGGATGTTTTAAATATTGCAGAATGGAGGCGAGTTTAAAGATATGAGGCCTCATTTACAAGACCATTGCGCAGCGGGTGCGCCACCTTTTATGGTACATATTTATATAAAGTCACCCTGCGTGACTTTTCATGGCATCATAAATATGGTCCTCTTTAACTCATTACTCTATGTGAAAGGGGCTTTCCATGGGTCTTGCTGTGGGTGTTCTCATGCAACATTCATCAAACCTGACACATTCCCAGATTTACATAATTTTATAAAACTGGGAATGCGTCAAAAATCTGGAAATATGTCAGAATCCCATGCCTCACCTGGGGAATTCTTTTATTTCTCCTCATTTTTAGGTTGAGCATTCAAGAACTCTTGTATATACTTTAGTATATACTTACTATATACTAATATGTGTATGTACTTTGTGGGCTCTGGAGATCAGCCCTAGGACTTGTCTGCTTCCGCTTAGAGACTATTTTTCAGTTCAACTGCTTCTATTTAGATTTTTTTATAGAAAACGACCAGCAGTGGTCAGTAAAATACCAGAATTGCTTTGTGCTCAGGGACTTTCCTTTTTTAGGTCTCGCTTGACCCAGCGCATGCGCTGGTCTGGCGAGACATTTTGTGAGGGCTCCAAAAAGTTCTACCAGGCTAGCCTAGAACCACAGTGCATGTGCGCGGGCGCGCGCGTCGCGCTTTCCCGCGACTACTTTCACTTTTGCGGCCGCTTTGATGTTTGATCGCATTGGCATAGCTAATAGGTCTTGCTTTTGGGACCTTATAAGTGTTTAGTTAATCAACTGTTGCATGGCTAAACACTTATAAGGTCCCAAAGGCGAGACCTATTGGCTATGCCAATGCTTGTTTATTTTTCAGGCAACTTCCTCTATTTAACTTTCTTGATAGAAAACGACCAGCAGAGGTCAGTAAAATACCAGAATCACTTTAGCATTCTCTAGATTCCAGTCCGTCGAAATTGTCTTCCACGAGCACCCGTAGACAATAATATTTTTTTCAAATCTTGTATTTTCAGTGATATGACCACCAAAGGCACTGATTTTATATTAAAAACAGAGCTTTGGACTATACCATGTCCTGCTGAAAGGCAATATTTCTCTCCATGTGTTCCCATACCTGGTGTGTCACGCAGTTTGGTGCTTACTTTCCCTCCATGTTAAAGAACTGTAGACGTTTCAACACCCAGGCTAATGTGCTGCATAGCTAAATACATATAAATTCCCACAGGCAAGACCAATTGCATTGCAAATGCTTGTTTCCTCTTTCTATGTGTGCTGCATTCTGCATCACGCATTGAAAGAGGAGAATGCCATCCATTATTGTTTTTGTGCAGGAAGATGTCCCTTCCTGCACAAAAACAATCATTCCCGCAACACAGGCACCCTTGCAAAATGACACAATGGTGCCTGCGCTGGCACTAGGCAGCCAACACTGCGCCAGCGCAGGGGAAAGCACACAGATGCATCATATTATTGCTAATACAACGCATCCATGTGCTTCTAAAATCTGCCCAGTTTGGCGTGGTAAACATCCTTTACAATGCATGCGTTACACCACATGCCAATACCCCGCATTTGTTAGTCCGCAAAATCTTTTACAACTCATGGCTTTACACTGCGCGCATTCCCCAAAGTAACGCCGCGGTGGAGTTACAATAGTAAATTGTGTTGTAATGGAGAATGCGTTGTAATGGATAGCGTTGTAAAGCCCTGCATTGTACAAGATTTTGCAGAGTAAAAATGTGGGATAATGGCACGCGTTGTAAAAGCGTGTGGGGTAAAGTGTCCTATTTGCTCGGTGCCTCAAAATGGCTTGCGGCACCGTGCTGCGTCATTTTGTAGTAAATGAGGCCCCTGATGTTTTCTTGTTCTCTTATATTTAAACACCAGTTTCATGCCGGCAGAAGAATGCTGACCTGTCATGTTGCTATTCGCCTACTCAGAGTGTTACTGATGAATTATGGGTAGCGAGTGAGGCTGACAAGGGGAGGCATCTGTGGTACTAAACGTCTGATATGAGGGTGGAAGTCAAACAAATACATGATAAGAACGCGAAGCATTCTTGAATAGAGCACAATGCAAAAATGGGGATTTTTTTCCTGTCTGTAGCAGTAACCCATGGCGAGATTATAGTTTAGAAAATGTCGGCATTTGGTGCTAATATGCTGTGAAAGGGAGAAGCAATATTGAGGAAAACCAACGAAATAATTTAAAGTCATGTTTTTGAACACGGTGCCAAAAAAAGCAATCCTTACACACCACAGGAAAATATAATAAAGAGCAATCGAAAAGCGCCATCATAAGATCCCTGGATACCAGCTCTGCGTGTTTGCCACTAAGAAAGAGAATCATTTTTCAGAAGTGACACTTGACCCCAGTTGTCTATTGACGCATGCGACTCTCCCTTGATAACAACCTATTCCTGCAAGAGCGAGAAAAATAGGATTTCTTTCAGTGGAATCTTCTATCATTGTACGATAATTTGTCTTTCGTCTTTTCTTCAAACGCGGCATCCCTTCCACCCTCTCTTTCCCTTTTCCCGCCACCCCGCAGTACCAGGAAAGCTCTCCGCTATCCGCCCCCTGAACAGGTATTTGCTATCACGGTTCTGTGTGACGATGGATGGAATTAATGTTTTATGAAAGAGTTTTATTGGAGCAAAAATAAACTGTCAAACTTGCACAATATTTACCCATTGGCACAAATAATGTAGGTCGTTCATGTGAAAGCCTATGGCGAGTCAGGCAAGACCACTTGTTTTGCAGAATTAAAATGCTGCATTGAATATCGGCTTCGATATCAAACATGTAGCATTTGTATCTCCTATTATATGTATTGCATGTTCATTCATAGAAACCCTGCTGGATATTTTACAATATTCATACACATATAGGGGCATATTATCAAGGTCCGGCGATAAATATCGCAAAGGGCGCTTAGCCCTTACATATTTATCACCGGCCATCTCTGGAATTTATCACCCGGTTAGCGTATTATCAACATTAAATTTAACAATTAAATCTCAGGTTAGGAAACACCTACAAATTATATTTGTTGACTATTTGTAATATTTATTACAAGCCCAATTTACTGGTGAAATTGGATTTGTAATAAATATTGTGGGGAAGATACTTTTAGGATTTTATGTTATTCCTGGATACAGCTTCTGGAGGCCTACTTAGTGAGTTCCAACTATCGCCAGACACCTGAATAGCTCCCTTGATGAGTTGTGAAATCTGCTCCCAGAGCAGAACAAAGGCTTGTGTGTGAGGATGTGTTCTGTTCCTCTAGCAGGATGACCATCGGGGTTGTGCCCAGGAATTTGATTAATTTATAAGTGGCCCACTCAAAAACATGTTCTCCCTGATAGACAGGCACCAGTTCTAGAGGGAAAGAAGCTACCCCCAGAACTGCTTGAAGTGACCAAAGCGGATGGGTTGCTCATTTCCCTGGTCACTCCTCCAGAGTGGGTCCTCAGGGTCTGCACAAGAGGAGAAGGATTTCACCATCTTGGATTTGGATTCAAAGGGACACTGTGGGATTGTGTGCTGTGGGGCACACAGGAACTGCAGTAAGTGTAAGTAGAGTTACAGCTGAGAACCTGTTCCCTATTGGTTAGGGACTGGCCAGCATTCACCCATCCAGAGGATAGAGCCAAGCATAAATGTAGCATCTTTGGCCATTCTCTTCAGAGCACTACTGGACCTGTGGAAGACAAAAGAAGGACTGCACTTGCTTTTGAGACCTGTTAGGAGACCTGAAAGGCTGGGCCCACTCCCACTTGTACCCAGGAGAAAGAAGTGGACTCCAAGGATCAGTTGGCTGATATCCACTTACGTTACAGGGATACAATAAGCTGCTAGAAGCCATTTTGCTGAAGAGCTTAACTGACCAGTCCAACCTTGACTTAAAACGGACTATGGTGGCTTCTGCTGGACTGAGTCTTGACCCCCAAATGCTGTTACTGAGGTCCTGAAACCCTTTACTACGTTAAAGTGTACTTCTCCTAACAGACTTGAAAACATTTTGGATCCAATGGGCCTCACTGGAGAACCAGGATAAACTAATCTAGTCAATCCAGCAAGGGGGCATTGCCCCTGGGTCAAATATTCAATTTGCTCCTTCTCAGGGCATTCTCGTGCACCAAATCTATTTCAGCTAGACTTCTTGGAGAGTGTATCCTGTTGGGCTACAGCTTGTGGCCTTGACCCACTGGAGGAATCTGAGCACTAAAAAAGTGACTGCGTCCGGTCATACAAATCTGCACCAGACAGAGACACCAAAAGTATACAACCAGTAAGGGACCATCCTTGTGCCCGGATTTTTTGTTTCTCCCACTCTGGGCTTTGATTTCAAAACTCAGCTACTTCACTGGACCTTCTCCAACAGCTATCCTGCCTCATGGAGCCCTTAACAGTAACAGCCTGCTGTCTTTTCCCTGCTGAGGATATTAAACTTCCATTTCATAGACTAAGTTGGAAGGTAAGTCTTAATGCCATGATACATTTGGTTTCAGTATCCAACTCATGCTCCATTACAGTCAGCCTTAAAAGACTAGGTCCTGGTCAAGTGAAAACAGTTGAACATGGTTGGTGCTCAATGCTTTTTGGTGCTATTTGTTTTTTATACATTTAAATTTCACATCTTCAGCTCCCCTAATTGGATATTTGCCATTTTGTTAATTAAATAGTTCTCTTTTTCTATAAATTGGAATAGGGTGTTTATTGTGTTGCATATTTTATTTTTGTTTATCAATTAACTGTCTTGGTACTTCTATATGCCTTACATATTTTTTTAAGTTAAGCCTATCAGCTATGTGTCATATCTACCAGGGTTTGAGCTCGGGTTTAAACTATTGAAACCTTTACTAGACCTAACAAGATAATGCCATTATGTTGGAAATAGTCCTCCTTGCAGGGGGGGCACCCCAAACATTTTGCCTTTATCCTCCTAATTTCTGCTGAATGTGTTATTATTGGCCTTAGGACTCTGTGCACTTTACCACTGCTTGTCAGTGCTGACGTGCATGTGCTCTCTCCTCTAAACATGGTAATATTGGCTAATACTCAATTGACATTTTTAATTTACTGATACGTCCTTAGTAAAGTGCTACTATAAGTGCCCAGGGCTTGTAAATTAAATGCTACTTGTGGGCCTGCAGCACTGATTGTGCCAACCACTTACATAGCCCTTTAAACATGTCTCAGGCTTCCCATTGCAGAGCCTGTGTGTGTGGTTTAAACTGCCATTTTGACCTAGAAAAAGAAACCTTTTGCCAAGCCCAATCTTGTTTTTGATACATATGAATAACCTCTAGGGTATGTCCTGGACAGCCCAGAGGACAGGGTGCAATATATTTGAAAAGCAGGACAGGTACTTTTAAGTTTTACATGTCCTGGTAGTGAAAAAATCCTAAATCTGTTTTTCAATACTGCAACGACTATATCTCTCATAGAATTACATTGGGATTACCTTCTATACGTGTAATGTCTTTGGAATCCTAACGTTAAATCCTAACTTATGGTGACGTATATTAAATTACAATTCTGAAAATGCCACTTTTAGAAAGCTGGCATTTACTTGCCATAGCCATTTGGTGCCTGCAGCCTGTTTCTTGGCAAGTGACTGGGTGTAGGTGCCAGTTGGTCTTTGTTTTTCCCCCTAGAGAGCCACAAAAAAGGGAGCTTAGGTGTGACTGAATGGGCCATCACTGGCAGTATGGGAGGGAATAGCTGGGCCCAACCTCACTTACACCTGAATAGACTGTATCCTATCTCCACAAAAAGGTCTGTAGTTAGTTTGGAACCAGAGCAAGGAGGGCAGGGTATCTGTACACTTCAAAGTCATGCCTTTAGACGTTTCTCTACACTTCAAAGGCACAACTGTGCATAAAAGAAGGACCTCAGATACTAACACTTCAGCACACTACTGAACCTGTGGATCCTCTGCCAGGAAGGACTGCTGTAGGACTGCCACTCCGGTAGATTGCACTTGCTGTGTCTCCCTGATGCCTGCTGCCCTCTTGCCTGGGTGAGAATGATAGACCTGCATTTCCTGAACCCAGAGTGACTCCAAGGGTTGGATGACTGGCCTCCTGATCTGAAGCCTTAGGGATATAACAGGATTCCAAACATCTTGTACCTGCACCTGAAGTCTGCCATCGGTGAGTGTGCCCTGCCAAGAGGTGCCACCCCAGTCCTAGACTCTTGGAAGTGGCCCAAATGTACTTTTAAATGGAACCCACACATCTTCTCTGATGAGCGACACATCCCGGAGCAGAACAGATGCATCTCCTCGGCTGAGTATCTCATCTCCGAGCAGAGCCAAAGTATGACTGATGCTGCATGGATTGGACCTGTTTCAAAGAGACCCGCATTGCCCACAGCAGTCCCCGGTACCAACACATTGCCCCAGTGGCATGGCACATCCAGAGCCCAGGTTTTTGCATCTCGCATCTTGCCTCGACAATGATGCTACACTGCGTAGCCTTGTAACTCCTAGAACTGACTCATCATCAGCTGCGCGCTGCATCCCTGATACCGACTTCTCAGTGCAAGCCCCCTTTACAGAATCCTCGATGATGCCGCAACAGGATCCCGCACTGCAGCCTTACCGCATTTTGGGAACTGAAGCATATCTTTGGCTCGGTGGTGCATCTTCAACCTGAATCCAATTCAGTGCTCTACAAACTGGATTAAAGTACTCTGTACAGCAGGCCTAATTGGGTCCCTGTAGCCGGTCCAAACTCCATTGTGGTCAGCCTGTATTTGTGACTTGGTCGTGGTCTGGCGTGACCAGATACCCCCAATTGATGCTTTGTGCTCTTTGGCGCTATTATCACTATAAACTTTAAAATTCAATATCTCCAGTTCTAATAATTGGATTTTTATAGTTTTGGCCTTGTTCTATATATGTATAATGACTCTATGTTTTCCAAATCTTTTGTTGTCTCCTTTTTACGTATGCTTTCACTGTTTTACCATGTGAAGTGTTGCACAAGTACTTTACGCATTGCCTCTAAGTTAAGCCTTACTGCTCATTACCAAGCTATCAAATGGGGTGAGCACAGTTTAATTTGAGGTTTGCATGTGCCTTACCCTGACAAGGATTGTGTTTGCTGATAACTGGGGCTTACACACCAGTCAACCAACACCCCAATTTCTTCCACATTATTACTTATGGTCAACTCTCATCCATTCTGACTATTAATCCACTTTCTCACACACCGGTAGCTATGAGCCTGTCTGCTCTAAAGCTGTTTCTCTCTAATAGGATTGTGAGAAGCCTTTAAATAAAGAGTTCTTAATAAGTAGGAATCAGAGACTAAAAACCCTCACTTTTAGAATCAATGAGAAGCTTGTTTCATACTTTTGACAAAAAGTAGTCCATTTACGAGAGCCATCAGAAATCTGGTGTAACGTCAGCCGTGGCCCGCACCACCTCACTGCTCTTACCTGAACGGGTCGTGGATGTGTAAAGTGCCTGCATTAGTCTTTAGAAGACAGTGTCACCATGGCATTTTACCAGAACTTTGACCCAGCAGAAGCTTTTTTTATCGCTTCTGAACATTGCACCTTTAGAATATGAGTGCTCTGCAGCCCCATCTTCACAGATCTAAAGTTTTCATGAGGCATGGTTTCTGCAAGTGCCATAAAAATAGAAATCAATCACGAGAAGATGTGAGTTTATCCAAATGCTCACATTCAGTATTCTACTGCCCACGGATTTTAGTAAGTCCTTAATACAGTGATCCAACTAGTCTGTCTGATATTGTAGAGACCTCTTAAAATGACTCCTTGAAGGCATCTTTGCTGGTAAAAGGCTAAACCTCCAAGCACTATCTGTCCATGTGAAATGACGAGCCACCTTATCTTTGGCACAGTTCCTGCTAAAGAGACCCATGGTCGCACCGAGTTACATTTCTGAATTCTTTTCACCATCTTACAAAGGGTTCTATTATGTACTGTAGACTTCTGGTAATAGCCACTGCCATTGTCATATATTGATATGGATAAACATTGTTTTACTGTTTCACTTTCCTTCTAAATATGCTGTGATGTTATCTGGAGAGCTATCTGGAGAGTCATTTTCATTGTTATACTGTTTTTCCAGCAATTCCAGCTAACATATCTTGGCGACCTACATCAGTGCTCTGTTAGACATACCCTAGTAAATGACAAACATTGAAGAAGAAATTATTTTCTTTATGACCATTTGGAAATAGTAAGAAAGTTAATTATTATTGGGGTGACACTACCCTGTCAGGGAGAATCTCAAAAATCACTAGATTAACTTGAGCTGAATCCCCTAGTAGCTATGGCACAGAGCAGAAAGGCTTAATTTAAGGAAAATTGTAAAGTATTTCTGACGTACCAAAAAGTAATATAGTTAAAAAACCAACAAATAAAAGTCTCACTTTTAATCAGAAGAATGGAGAGAGCAAATTTTAATTAGCAAAAAGACATAAAAATGACAAAAATCCAATCGGATGATCCAGAGATATGAGGTTTTAAAGATTTAAGTGAAATAAAATAGCATCCAAAAAGCTCCAAGCACCAATGATAGTCTATGGTCACAATAGGCTGGGACCTAGTCCCACTTTGAGACCACTGTGATTAATTTTGAGGTGGGCATAACTGGTGTAAATCTCTTATGCATAATTATCATAATAATCACAAAATTACTTGTATTTACGCAAGAAGTGTAATCTGCCATTTAGAGCTATTTTCACTCTTGTGTCCAGAGTGGCCAGAGGATACATGTTGTACAAAACAAAATAGCACTAAATGCTACAGGACACAAACTTCAGTAGCCAGCAGCCGTTCACTCTCTCTTGGTTGTTTCTGTGCTCTTGTGTTAGGTGTTTTGTCTCAAATTATTCTTAATTACTCAAGATGGCAAAATCACATATTTTCTCTAATTGTGCATCACAAGAGTAATGTATAATTACTGAAATTACTCTGATTACTTCGGGGTAATAAATGTTTCACCCAGGCCAAATTAATAGCAAGGTCATATACACCAAGCAGGATGGCATGGTCAAGAATTTTACCTTTGGGCTTAGTCTGCAAAATGAAAGTCAATACTACTGAGGAGGGCAAGGCAGAAGGCTGTATCTGGAAAGGTCTCACAAAATTTGAATAGGTGTTAAGTGAGGTTCTGCTAAAGCCACTGAGTTTGTCTGCAAAATCTTTGAGGGTAAAATGTAAAATTTTGCATTGGTTAAGATTTGTACCTTTTTATGCCTTCACAGGGACCAGGCAGCAGGGTGTATCTAAAGAGTGCTCCACAGAGTTGCATACCTTCTCACTGAGGTCCTGCTGGAGTAGATTTGATGCTGTACGAAAGCTCCAAGCATGACAAACCCAACAAATCTGCCCATTATCTGGATCGGCTGTGGTGGTTGGTCCAATCCTCCAGGGACTGGAAGTATGACTATTTCCAAGCCCCAAAACTTTACAATGGTTATCCCCTTTTTCCTAAGCTCTTCTCATGGGGATCCCAGGCTTCAGGGGAAGGGGGATCTTGGGATTTCCACAAAAGAATTATGCACGGTCCAGGCAGGTGCAGTTGTGTCTTGGTCAGGAAGGAAAAAAGTAGGTCTTCAGCTACTTGTGTCCCTGTAGCCATGCAGGAAGTCAGCCCACTGACCTTTAGAGTCTACTTCTTTGTCATGGGTACAAGAGGGGACATATACAGTACTTCAGAGCTCCTCTCCAGTTGCAAAAGGCAGGATTCAGAGCCAATCTGATCTTTTACATGTGCAGAAAGTGTTCTGAGCAGTGATCCTTGGGATGCCACATTTATTGTTGGAACTTGCCTGTGAGTAGGGGTAACTACTGGCTCCTACCTAACTAATTGGGTAAAAGTTCCCAAAGGCAACCCTACCCACTTTTACAGTACTCCCTGTTTGTCCAACTGCAAACAATTCCAGAGTACACTTTAATCTCAGCATACAAGAAGGAGAAATCCTTTTTCCTTTGTGCAGAGGCCATTTGGCCAACCATAGGCATGCTCATGAAAATGAGTAGCTCTCTCCTTTGTGGTCACTCAAAACTGCTTTTCTGGGTCGGCACAGGGGAACAAATGTCTACCTTCTACAGATTTCACCTTACATTTGCTTGTAAAAGGACAGATCATTTAAAGTTAATTAAGTTCATGGGTCAACCGAAACTGGTCTTCCAGCAAGGGGTAGAAAAATGCCTGCCCACACCAAGGCCATTATTTCTGGTTTAGGAGCAGTTTTTACACCTCATTAAGGTCAAGCACTGTTAGAACAGCTGTTTGTAGGCTACTGTTAGTTAGCCTACTGGAGGTTCAGGCAGATAAAAAGTAACTTTCTAAAACTTAATGTTCATAAATATTTATTAAAAAATCAAATGTAATATTAAAATTAGATTTTTAATGCATATTAAGAATAGTGTTTCAATGACAAAAGTTACATAATAAAGTTTGCAATCTGTACATTTGCCAGGATCCAGCTACATTGCTGCCAGTGAAAAAAAGCTTTTGGCAGTTGTTCATTGGGAAAGCATGCAACTTTAATTTTGCACATTTCACTTTCAAAATGAGGCACCCTACCTTGTGATCTCCAAAGTGTTTGCAGGGTTGACTTATAAATATTAAAAAGCAGGGTTTCCGGCTCATCTAAAATGGTTATTTTGACAGCAGGTTTTGTGTTTCTCTAGTCAGGCTACACATGGTAGACCTGAATTAATTTGTTTCATACCTACCCTGTGGATAATGCTGCATTCCCGATACCCTGGATGTGTTTTCTAAACTATATGTTATGGACTATCAAGCATGTTCAATATGCCAATCCTAGATATGGGTTAAGCCTATTGAAACACATATCTGCAGTGCCGGGACACTCCTTGGAGTATCTGTACGCATTATAAGCTCTATTTTGATTTTATTTGACTGAATGAGGGAGCACATGTACTTTGTTCCAGTTTAGCATGGATAAAGTACAGAGAGTTATAAAACTGCAACAATTAGGAATTAGAAAAAGAATACAAATCTGGGGTGGCCAAACAGAAAAATACAGACTTGCTGCAGAAATTAAAAGAATTGTAATACTTCTAGCTTTATATCTGATATTCATAAATCATCATGTCATGGCAGACAGGGCAAAAGTTCCCTTATATGCTTTGACAAACAACAACATTCTTTCCAGCAGAACGTCACAGAGCATAGATAACTGCTGAAACTGATCCTTTGAGTTGCCCCACATCAAGCTGCAGGAAAAAAGTCTCAGCATGGCCACGCTGCTTAGTGAGACTGATTGATAAAAATAAATCTGTAAGGCTGGGAATTCCTAAAGTATTCTTAACAAGGGGCTTGTGCTCTGAGCATGATGTAATTCCATAATCATTTCGCTCATCTTGCAATTACAGACATTGGACAGGCAATAGAAATCGTTTTTGGACACAAGCTGCAATGGGACAGTTAAGGACCAAACTTTAAGCCTTGCCTCACTTTAATAAGAGCATCCATGAAAAAAGAAAACACTTTGCACTTGTTTCACATCAAAACTGTGGAGATTATTACTTTCGTAAATTGCAATACTTGCCAATTATTTACATTTTACTTTACTGACCCAGCATTTGAAGTACATAAAGGGAGGCCACGCAACATAGAAAGTCAAGGAAATGTGTGTTTGAAAATATGACAAAAAGACCACAGGTGCCTTTGATATCATGTGAAAGTGGTCCATCCCTTCATTCCTCTCAAGAGGATGCAGTCTCTCCCCAGCAGCGGAGTGAGTCCCCTGACCCTGGTCGAGGACACACACTCTCCCCAGCAGCTCTGCGCCAATTTCTCTGCCTTCGAAGCCTCCCCTCCTCCTATTGGGAGGGGTTTGAGTCCCCAGCATGCCTGTCACCTATGCCGAGTGTAATAATTTTCATTCACTGTGGGCTAGTTCGATACTGTTGTGCCGTTTTTACTGTTGTGCTGAATTTATTGGGTGTTTTATCCTGCTTCCCTAATAAAGCTTGTCTCCCGCTTTGTTTTTGCCACCGCTACTGCTCCTGCGGCCCCGCCCCCTCCACTGCCGATCCCGCCTCCCAGCTTATCATCCTTCCCCCCTCCCCTTCATAATGGCGGCCCACTGTGTGGGAGCGCGAGTGAGTCCCCTGACCCTGGTCGAGGACACACTCTCTCCCCAGCAGCTCCGCACCAATTTCTCTGCCGTCAAAGCCTCCTCTCCTCCTCCTGGGAGGGGTTCGCGTCCCAAGCGTGCCAGTTCCCTCTGCCGAGTGTAATAATTTTCATTCACTGGGGGCTAGTTTGATACTGTTGTGCCGTTTTGACTGTTGTGCCAATTTTATTGTGTGTTTTATCCTGCTTCCCTAATTAAGCTTGTCTCCCCGCTTCGTTTTTCCCGCCACTACTGCTCCTTCAGACTCGCCCCCCTCCACTGCCCATCCCGCCTCCAAGTTGATTGTCCCTCCCCCTCCCCTTCTTAATGGCGACCGCTGCGGGGGAGCGCGAGTGAGTCCCCTGACCCTGGTCGAGGACACACTCTCTCCCCAGCAGCTCTGCGCCAATTTCTCAGCTGTAGAAACCTCCTCTCCTCCTCCTGGGAGGGGTTCAAGTCTTTAGCGTGCCAGTTACCTCTGTTGAGTGTAATAATCTTCATTCACTGTGGGGTAGTTCGATACTGTTGTGCCGTTTTTACTGTTGTGCCGAATTTATCATGTATTTTATCCTGCTTCCCTAATTAAGCTTGTCTCCCCGCTTTGTTTTTCCTGCCGCTACTGCTCCTGCGGCCCCGCCCCACTACACTGCCCAGCCCGCCTCCCGTGCGGATCGCCCGTCCCCGTCTTAATGGTGCCCGCTGCGCGGTCGCACCGGTGGCGTGCCAAAGGTGCACCTAACGCAAGTCCTTCTGTGCCCGTCCGTGTCCCGACCGTGGCCAGTGCCAGAAACCCTGGTTCTACAAGGCCCCAGAGTTACAACTCCACCACCCTCCGCGCACTTAATCCCGGAAGACACACCAACTGCGAAAGATCCTCGCTGAACACCACCCATGGATAGTTCTCGTGCCTTAGATCCTTCACCATTGACAAAGCCCCCACAACCACCGAAGGCCCGCAGGATGCACGCACCGCCGAAACCCTGACATGCATCCTCCTCAACATGTGTTCCCTACACCGACACACTGTAGAGACCTGGGACCTGATCGACACCCTTTCGCCCCACGTCGCCTTCTTCATGGAAACCTGGACCAACGCCACCTCCGGCCCGACATCGCCACTGACATCCCCAATGGCTACAAGATCCAGAGAAAGGACAGCCCCCACCGCCCAAGTGGAGGACTCACCATCGCAAACAAGACCCCCCTCTGACTCTCCACCTCCAGCACAAGTGACCCCCCACTCCACACATAACACCTCCACTTCCAGATCCAGACCAGCACCAAGACCACGCTATGCGGCACCTTCGTCAACAGACCTCTGGGATCTTGCACCCAGTCCACAACTACCATTGCCGAGCTCATCGCACCCCACGCCATCACCTCCAGGGACTATATTCTATTCGGGGACCTGAACTCCCACCTCGACAACTGCAATGACCCCGACTCCACAACTCTCCTTGACAACCTCGACAACCTCGGACTGAAGCAGCTCATCAACACACCCACGCACAGAGCGGGACACACACTTGACCCCATTTTCGCAGGAGGGAAAAACATCCGCTTCAGCCACACCACCCAGCCCCTCTGGACAGACCACCACTATGTCCACTTCACCTTCAACTCCACCACGGCACCCAAGCCCGCCCCGCGCCCCCAACGAAGGAACTGGAGCAAAGTCACAGAGGAACACCTCAACACCACCCTCCTCAAAGAACCCCCAGCGCCACGACCGACACCTATGCTGCAGCCATGGAATTCCACCACTGTATCTCTTTCTGCGCCGACACGCCACCCTGCCAAACAATGCCCTCTGAAGGCCACCTGATTCACCACAGAACTACAAGAAGCCAGGCACTCCTGCAGCTGCCTAGAGAAATTCTGGCGAAACCAGAAAACCACGGAAGCATGGAACAACCACAGGAGCCCCCTGAAGGAATACCACCAGCGCATAAGAGACACCAAATGGACCTTCATCAGAGACAATGTCCACACAAACGCAATCAACGCCAAAGAACTGTTCAACGTCATTCAGCATTTCACTAAACCCCCCAGCGAAGCCACAGACATCACACCTTCCCAGGAACTCTGCAACAAGCTCAGCTCCTACGTCCATCTGAAGATCAAGGTCCTCTATGACAACTTCAGTGAAGAGATGCCGGACACCACCCCCCTCCCCACCACCGCCGACAAGCCAACCATCAGGGCCTGGAATCCCACCACCGTCGAACTCATCACCGCGACCATGAAGAAAACCTACTCAGGAGCCCTGACAGATCCCTGCCCACCACACATATTCCACATGGCCGCTGCCGCCATCGCACCCGACCTTGGATGGACCATCAACGCCTCCTTCAGATCTGGCATCTTCCCAGACGACAGGGAACGGGCGGAGGATAAACCCGCTCAAAAAACCAATGGCTGACCCGACGGACCTAAAAAACTACCGGCCCATCTCTCTCCTCCCCTTCGCGGCCAAAGTCACCAAGTGGCTCGTAAACACTCAGCTGACAACCTTCATCAAAGAGAACTCCATCCTAGACGCCTCCCAGTCGGGATCCTGCAGCAACCACAGCACCGAGACCGCCCTTCTTGCCACCACTGATGACATCTGCATGCTACTAGACCAGGGACACACTGTGGCCCTCATCCTTCTAGACCTCTGTGCAGCCTTCGACACCGTTTCACATCACACGCTCGCAGCCAGATTCCACAACATGGAGATACAAGGAGCTGCCCTCAACTGGATCCAATCCTTTCTCTCCGACAGAACACAGAGGATCAGACTCCCTCCCTTCCTCTCTGAACCCACTGATATCAACTGTGGAGTACCCCAAGGCTCATCGCTCAGCCCCACGCTCTTCAACATCTACATGGCCCTCCTCGCCACCATCGTCAGACAGCATGGGCTCAGCATAGTATCCTATGCCAACGACACCCAGCTCATCCTCTCACTCACGAAGAACCCCGAAGACACCAGACTCGGCTTCCAGGAAGGAATGAAGGACGTCGCAGCCTGGATGAAAGACAGCTGTCTGAAGCTCAACTCCAAAACCAAGGTCCTCATTCTCGGACCCTGCACCTCTGCCTGGGACAATGCCTGGTGGCCCCCCACCCTAGGGAACACACCCACCCCTACAGACCACACACGAAACCTCAGCATCATCCTCGACTCCTCCCTCTCCATGAACTGCCAGATCAAGGCCGTTGCTTCTGCCAGTTTCAACTGCCTGCCCATCCTCTGCAAGACCTTCAAATGGATCCCCCCAACTACAGAAGGACCGTCACCCATGCGTTGATAACCAGCAGACTGGACTACGGCAATGCCCTCTACGCCGGTATCAACAGAACTCTCCTACACAAACTCCAAACCATTCAGAACTCCACAGCCAGACTCGTCCTTGGAACCCCTCACCACAAACATATGGCCCAACACCTACGAGACCTCCACTGGCTCCCCGTCGAGAAGAGGGTCACCTTCAAACTCCTCACCCATGCCTACAAATCTCTCAACAACATCGGACCCAAATACCTCAATGAGAGAGTCTCCTTCCACGTACCCAAGAGGAACCTCTGCTCCGCCGACCTCGCCCTGGCAGAGGTCCCCTGCATTCGCAGAAACAGGGCAAGTGGGAGAGCCTTCTCCTACATCGCAGCCAAGACCTGGAACGAGCTCACTGTGAACATCAGACGCGCCCCTACCCTGCACACGTTCAGGAAGGACCCCCCCCCGAGCGCCTTGAGACCCTCACGGGTAAATAGCATGCTTTTTAAACCCCCTGATTGATTGATTTAAGTAAACTATGAATCATCCTTTTATATCATGACACTATTACAAAGAGTATCGAGAAAAAGAAGCCATTGTTGAGTAAGCATAAACAAAGCTCATGACTGGATCGATAATAGATTATCATGATAATCACGACTATGTAGCACATAGGTACGATTTATACCACGTGCAGACATAGGTTTCATGCTGACAGTACTGATATTGTTCAACTATGCCTTTATTCCAGCCCTTGTAGTCCATGGATGGATACCATTGATTTAGAATATATAACACTATGATTATAAAGGAATAGGGGCCTGGTTTACAGATGGTTTGTAGCCTGAACTGCTGTTAAACATGCCAAAGGTCCACTTTGCCCACCTCTATGTTCTCTCTTCTCATTTACATTGCAGGGTGACGGTATTGCACACAATGAAAAAGCCAGTTTTTTACTTCATCAGGGCAACTATTTGGAGTTGGAAAATCAGTTATAAATGTAGGTGGAGCAGTCATCGGATTTATTACCATACCAACTAATCATGTAAAGCAAGATAGAATGGCGTGAAAAGTATAAAACATTTAAATGCTGCGAGAAAATTCTGAGGACCTCGGGAACACTTTTAATTTGGGTACTGGAAATAAAATCATATCTGTAGTTACCTTTCCAGTGCATCAAAGTAGTTCGTCAACTTTTGTAAGTGGTTTTTGAAAGAGGGCAATGATTTGGGGGCAGAGTTGGGGCTAAAAGGAGTTGATTAATGAGGAGCAGAGTGGGACAAAATTAGGAGATGATAAAGTCATGAGGAAAGGTGAGAGATAGATAACAGATAGCCAACACACTCACAATTGTACCTATTTTACAACAACAAGCAATAATTACCCTGCTCAGCCTCTATTACTTCTGTCATTGCATACCCTCATTAGATCTATGACAGATAATACAGAACTTCATTTCATATAACTTATTTATTCTTTTTCACATCCCTTTCCAATATTTAATATACATCTCAAAGCAATGGAATACTGAATAAATAAATATCTCGTTATCAAAAGCAACTGTTGATAAATGTTTTGGGGGCTGCTTTTCCCATATAGTCATCTTCTTTAGGACCAAAAATCAATTAAAGTATTTTGCATTCAACAGGGTTCACGGGTGTCTTCGTCTACAATACATTGAAACTAACACTTTAACACTATTCGTGTCACAATTTGTTAATATTACATACAAAATCATTTTAAAATGAGTCCTCAAACATGGCTACAAGTGAATTCCAAAAGCAAGAAAATAAATGTTGCTACTTTCTCAACACCAACAACAAGTGTGAGCCTAAACAGTTAAAAAGGCAAATGAAAGAATCCACAGACTGCATCCTAGGACACCTAAACCTACACCTAAATTATACCAATGACACTGCGGTTCAAGCGCTAGACTCCCTCCTAGAATCAAAAGGTCTCTCCCAACAATTTAAAAAGCAAACCAACAACAAAGGTGCGACCCTTGACACTATCATCTCCAACCATGACAACAAGTCCCTCCACTCCATCCTTCCCATGGACTGGTCCAATCATTGCCTAATTCTTTTAATTTTGATCTGAACATCAAACAATCTAAGTTCCACACGCAAACCCACCTGTGGAAACCTCATTCCCCCACCCAAGCTGTCAACCACCAATGAACTCACTTTACACTACAACATTAAAATGACTGAAGTGCTTGACACCATTGCCCCTCTAAAACACAAAAAATCAAGAGGTGCCCCCACCAGATCATGGTTCAACACAGACCTTAAAAATGAGAGGTGACAACTATGAATGATGGAAATAAAATGGAGAAACCAACCCTCTCTAGCTCATCTCTCACTCATCCAAACAGAACACCTAAGATATGAAAAGCACATATACAATGAAAAATCTGCCTTCTTCAAAGCCCAGCCAGACCATTTCAGAAACTGCCCAAAAGACCTCTTCAAGATTATCAAAAAACAAACCTTCTCTTTTCCCCAGCATTCTACAGATGCCTCCACTAAACAATGCAAAGAGTTTGCTAAATTCTTCCCAGACAAGACAAACATTGAACTCTCATTATACCCCCTGCTTCTACCTACAAAGACCCTACATCAAACACCGGCCCCACACCTACCACCTCACCAAATGATATTTATCTCTAGAACTCCAACACATCAAAACACTAGAACCGCAGTGCAAACCACCTCCATCCGAAAAGCAATCCAAAATGGTCCGCATTCACAACCATATCTGAAAAGGAAGTCAGGTAAATACTATCTTCCATAAAGTGGACTTCCCACATTTCTGTCCCACTCCCCTCCTCCCTCAATAAAAAAAACGTAGTCACATCATCGCTCCAACCTGGATGAAAATGACCAACTCCTCCTTATCAAGGGTCTCCATGCTGGCCTCCCTTAAACAGTTGTGTAGTTCCTATAAATCTATATAGGATCTGCATGTTTAGATAACATGGACTGTGGAATTGGTATTCAGACTGATTCCAGACACCCCCACCGGGTATGTTCGCCTGTATACCAGCTAGTTCACAGTGCCACTATAGACTCCTCTTACCAAGGAGGGAATAGTTCTTGGCAACGATTGAACATGACAACTCTGTCCCCTCAGGGATCGTGGAAACAGTACAGTACTTTTTGGTCAGTCACTCGTGCTCACTTTGTCTGAGAGAGATAAACAGAATAAATGGTAGGGAAGTTTTTTAATAAGCATTTATTGAACCAGCGGCATTCTAGTGTAAAATAAGTGTGCTGAAACAACCATAAGACAGAAACAGATATAAATGATTATAAACACCAACAGAGTAAATGGATGGCGGATTTCTACCATAGTGCTAGAAAGAATGAATATATGCAAGCATATAAATAAGTGACAGCAATAATGCGTACTCCTACAATTCAACCTTAACCAGATGTACCTAAGTGTACCTAGCATGTATGTAGGTGTAGAGCCAAGAATCCCCCTAGGCTGAAGCCAACCCCATTACCTGAATGAGAGACTATGGGACCTGTCTTGGTCTCGAGATGCACACACCACGAGGGATGTCAGATCACTGTGATCTGGAGTGTCTGCATGCAGGAACCTCAGTGTTTTGTGTCAGTGTGTCAACATGGAAGTCTTTTCTCCTCGGTCTCTCCCAGCAAAGATATGGTGTATATATACCCAAAAGGTACCCTAAGGGGTTCTACCTTGCTGTGTCATGTTGGCCGAGGATGATGAAAGGGATGACCCTTATTCATAGTTTTTATACAGAAGATGGTAATCCTACAGTAATTCTGAGAATCCTAATGCATAATAAATGAGGCTAGTTTTCTGGGAAAACCGCATGATGCCAATCCGGATAATCTCAATGACTGCAGATTCATCACCAACCTCCCAAAACATGCTAAAACCAGTGAGAAATGCATCTTCTCCCAATTAAACAACCACATTGAGAAATTCAGTTTACATGATGCATTCCAATCTGGTGTTAGGAAAGGCTGCAGTACAGATACTGCAATCCTGGTCATCACGGACTACCTCCACAGATCCCTCAATGAGGGGGATGCATGTCTCCTCATCCTCCTGGACCTTTCAGCAGCCTTTTATGCCATCAACCATAAAACTTCTCTCAACTTCCTCACACAATGGGCAGGCATCAGTGGCACAATCCTACAATGGCTCTCTTTACAACTGAACGAAAGATCTAACCCAATCAAAATGAACAAGTCCATATCATCAGTAACAGCAGTCACTCAAGGAGTCCCCCAAGGATCAATCCTATCCCCTACCGTCATCAACCTCTTCATGGAACCTCATGCACAGATCCTGAACTAAGCCAGAATTGCCTGCCATCTCTATGCAAATGACACCCAAATCTGTATCAAAATTGCCTCACTCAAAGGCATCCAACATCTCAACAACAATCTATCCCGAATACACACCTGGCTCAACACAGCCATCTAAAATTAAGCACACAAAAAATGAACTCCTCCTCATCCATCCTAAAAACAATCCCATGTAGACGTGCCTTCTACTCCCTAAAACGCATCAAAAAATCAAACCATTTATCGCTTCTGAAGACTTGAAGACTATAATCCAAACCCTGGTCCTATCCAAGATGGACTAGAGCAAAACAACGATTACCTGCACTCGAAAAACCCACCTTCTGTCAGTGAAGTCCACTCTCAATGCAGCAGCTGGACTGATGTCTGGAGAGAGATGATTCAATCACATCACTCCCACCCTAAAGAAACTCAACTGGTTACCAACTGAAGTGAGGAGTATAGTCAAAACTGCCTCTATAACACAAGCTCTTTACTCCAGAAACCCTACCTACCTCGCTAACAAACTCAATAAAGAAGGCTAGAAACAAACTCTATTTAGCTCCAACACCCTTCTCCTCATCCACAAAAATTCAAGAAAACCAATTCCCTCACCCAATCCTTCTCTGGAAACACCCTGAGAATATAGAGTTCCCCTCCCTAAAGAACTGTGTGACATTCAATCATACCTTCACGTCAAGAAAAACCTAAAACTGTCTATTAATAGAGGGAGGTCTATGAGACTGGGAAGATGCTCCAATAGACTTATAAGTAGATGTAATTCAGCTATGACACCATCTGCTCCTCCCATTAGAAATAAAAGTTCTGCAACAAGTGAAGAGGCATTTCAGGAAGACAGATTTGAAAAGTTCCAGTATTTAAGCCATGGAGGTGTAAGGAATGAGAATTAAACATAATATATTTTGGAAATATGTGTCTGCATTGCAAAAATTGAAGTCGCTTGCTGGGCGCTACTCCATTAGCTTAGTGGAAACGAAGTACGCCACGGCACAATACATTTGCACGCTATAAAAGCTGTCAGAGCAGGGGCAGCCAATGACCACGAGGAGCGGTAAGTGTGAACCGAAGTGAGGAAAGTTCATGAATGGTTCCAAACATGGAGTAAGAACAGTCTAAAAACACTCACCCTGGCACTCCGCAACTGCCGAACCGCTCCCGCCTGACATCTGTAGGCCTATCAGGGCTGGTCTGGTCAAAAACACTGAAGCAGGGCTTAAAAGACCAGAGCTCGATTCGCCTAGTGGCCATCTTGCAGGCACTGAAAACACGCCATTTTTTGAACACTTTTTAAACTTAGGATAACACAGCACTTTTGAGGACATGCTCATATTTCGATATATAAATACCCACATCATAGCTGCCAATGTTTCAGATTTCTATGAGTGACATTTTCATATTTTCAGTGTAATTATGAGTGACATTTCAGTGACACTTTCTCGCAAGCAAAATCAAGCAATGCAGACAAGGGAAACATATAAATATCAGAAGTTACATCACCCATTTGAGCAACAAGAAACTCTAATAGCTTAAAACTGCTGCAAAGCACCAGAAATGGAAAGGCAGTACCCGGAGACAGACTGCATGACTGCAATCCTCAGTGACAGAGGGCAGACAGTCACTGCAGCTGCTCAGAACTGCCAAACCTTTT
This sequence comes from Triturus cristatus, assembly GCF_964204655.1. Lineage (NCBI taxonomy): Eukaryota > Metazoa > Chordata > Amphibia > Caudata > Salamandridae > Triturus > Triturus cristatus. The sequence goes on along the minus strand of NC_140592.1, from coordinate 1,079,523,462 downwards.
GTGTGTTAAATGAAAAAGATGCCAACTTGGCTTGGGCCAAACAAACATAACACTTTGCTGGATGTTTGAGCTCTCCCATTTGCTTCTGGTGTGTCTTCCAGTAGCCTTAAAATTCAGCATGATGTGGCCCAAGACACTGTGCCTGCAGAGGTGCCACTGCCATGCAGAATGGAGAAAACTGGCACTAGCAATTTTGGCCATGGCAAGAGACGAAAGACAGTTATTGACACAGTGAGGTGTGGAGGATTAGAATATTGGAGACATGGGGCAACCATGAGCCTGCAGTGGACTCTGGGAGGCAGGCTCAGGCCAGGAGCCACTGCGAAACCTGCCTACATTGTTCAGTGCATCCCGCGGCTGTCATCATCTCCAAACACATTTTGGACTTTCCTAGGTAGGAGCAGGCGCAGGGTATCTCTGCAACTACTGAGCCTTACTGAGACAAAACTGTTCAACGGTCACAGATTCCTGACCCGGGAGTCATTCTGGTTTATATGGGAAGGGGAAAATGAAAATAGGAGGTTTATTGTGGGCGCCTGGAACATTCTCTAGCCTTAGGAGACATGTTCATTTGAAGCAGAGAGTGGGAGTCCTAAGCCAGCTGTGAGCCTGGCTCCTTGCAGTGGCCTTCATCACTGGAACTGAAAACATGACAAGAAGGCTCCGGCTGCCAGGAGCAATATGCCTGTCCTTGGCGAGTCTGCTGTCCAGTGACAGAAGTCTGTCCTGAGCGGCTGCTGCAAACGTGGTTACTGGCTCTGTGACGTGAGGCCTGGCCATGATTGAATGGCATGTGGGCGATTTTTGACAGCCCGGGATGAGCAGAAGGCAGTTCTGTGAGCGTCATGATTGCGGCACCCCCACCCGTTGACCAGTAACCAGCCCCTCGCTGCTTAGTTCCTTCCAAAACAAACTCCCCACCTTTAGCAGCAGGATGTGACGTCACCCCCACGGTGCCAGGTATGGCTTTATCTTACTGGGACCTGGCTGTGATGTTAGTAGCCTTTGCGCGCTACTTTGAGGTCAGGCTGGCCAAAAGTCATGCAGCGGCAGACAAAATTACAATAGATTGTAGCAGCCAGTGAGCTGCCTAGTAGTAGCCTTAGCTCAGCTACAAGCACCAAGCCGGCAGGAGCAGCATGTGCATGACATAAGTGGTGTGCTGCCAGCTGCCACACACCATAAAATTACCATTTTAGGCTGCTCTTCAATGACGCTGAGACACTATGCAAATGTGTGACATTGCATTTCAGTGGGGTGAAATACATTAGTCTAACGCCTAATGCGTGGTACCTGGTAAGACTGCCACATTGAGCTAATAAGTAATTTTATCGATAAGCACATCTAGGAAGGCCCCAAGTTGGACTAAATTGACAAGACCCAACCCGTCAAAAAGCATAGGTCCCCTGCAAAGAGGGCTATCACCAATGATGAGAAGTCCTGCATATCGCAACTTGCATATTTGTGTAGATATCTCTTTCACTATTGAAAATAATGACTTCAACTGATATTTCAGTATTATAGGACACTGCCATAGTTGCCAAACCTAGGGATATTGAACTATTGAGAAAACAAACTCGTAGGGGGATATTCTCAAGAACTTGTGATAAACATCACAAAATTAGCTTAACGCAACTTTGCATATCGCAGTCTATCGCGGGAAAACAACACTGTGTTAACATAGTATTCTCAACCCGGCGGCACCATGCGATAGTCCCATGATAACGTGTCAAATGACCGTGTTAAAATCAATGCGATGCCGCAAAAATGTGAAACACGAACGCGAAAAAAGTTGTGATGAGTGCAATCGCGATACAAAAATCAGTGATAACCAGCGACAGGCCTGCAATTCCCATATGTGATGCGGGAAAATGCACTATAAAATCACAACAAAAAAAAGGCCAAAAAAAATATACTGCGTAGCCCCATGAATGCACCCGGACCAAGTGCTCAGGTCAACGTGAACCCCACAAGCCCCACAGACCACCAGCAAGGAACCTTGGGGTCGGGGAAGGCCAAGGAGAAGAGGAAGAGGAAGACGGGGTACAGTCCGCATGACAACAGGATCGTTGTCAAGGAGGTGACAGAACACTAACAACAACTGTCCGTCACCTCCACCGTGTCATTGGCAACACAGATGGAAAAATAGCATTCCATCGTGAATGCAGTCGGAGTGTCGAGGAGGTCAAGATGCACTGGCATGATGTGAAGAGCCAAACCTAGTAGAATCCCGCTGCCAACAGGAAGGCAGCAGCAACGGCGACTGGAGGTGGGAGTCCTGTGCCACAGGAGAAGCTGGAGCAAATGGTGGCCACAGTCTTTAGTGTGGAGGCAGTGCAAGGAGTCGGGAGTCCAGACGCAGCTCGACATGATCTGACACAACATTAACAGGGTGAGTAAAGACCAGGGACTGGGGAGATGGGGGTGACGGGCACAATAGCACACATGCACAACGATGTGTAGCACACCCACAATGACCCTGGATCATGTCCCTGATCCCCGTGGCACACTGCAGCACACATATAAACATCAAGTAGGTCCCCGTCCACCATGTGCCCAAAGGGGTCCCACCCCACACATCACCAATTCCACAACACACACATGCACGCATGCGAAACACATCAAAGATGCGTATTTGTGAGCCACACTGACAATGCAAGTGGCACTACATGACGAACAGCATGGCTGGAGTACAATCACCATGACATTGTGCACGCCATGAGACTGAGGTGGCTCAGTGTGGACCACATCTGTAAAGGAGCAGGCCACACTCTGACACATCCACGTGCACAAACAACCACTGATGTCAACAATACATCTGCAGACAAACAACGCACAAGTGTACAAAAACCATCCAAGAGCACATATGACCCAAGTCACCAACATCACAGCACCTTAAAAGCACAAAAGTCAAAGGCACACCGCTGATAAGGGGCAGCAAAATCACAGCTGCAGGGGCGACTCTCCCACAATGCAGCACACACATAGCCATGACAGCACATCCACATTGACGACAATGTGGTACACAGTACAACACTTACACTGCAGAACAGAGGAAACAACTGGGTCCGCTTGTGCGTAGAAAATGGCCAATCACATCTGACATAGCGGGAAACAGTGAGATGAAAATGTACATGCACAACCTCACCACTGTCCTGCATCAAATAGTCCGCTCCTCCCAAACAGTCACAATGTACATTGTTGTGCAGTCTGTATGTAAACTTGAACAATGCGTCAACATACATGCCAACACAATGTCAATAAGCATCTCCCCCTCACATTGCTGAGCGGCAAACACACATCCAGCAGAGCAGACCAGACAACTCTACAGTGATTCTGAAGAGGACCTCCACACTTTCGACACCGAAGCCCTACAACAGTTCATGGACATCTTGGGCAATCGACCTCCAGGAGCAGGGCAGCCCAGCTCCATCGAGGATACCCCATCCCCTGCACAGACCACACAGCTGGATGCACCCACCACCATGGCTGGCTCCCAGCAGCCCACCAAAGCACACATTGCATTCCAAGGCCAGGTGTCAGAAAGCCAGAAGGGGGTGGCCGGACAGGCGCGGGTGGGGTTCGACCTCATGGAAGCCGAACTAGATCACATATGTGGGTGTCTAAGTCCAATCAGGGACCCAGTTCACTCCTCTTACATATTGAGTGGGGGACAACAAAGCTACATGTGCAAGGTCTCACCCGCTGCCTGCGGTGACATGGCTGCGCCTGCTGTACACGGCACAATGTAATGTTGTAGGGCCCGGGGCCCTAATGCATACATCATGAGCACATGGACACACTCAGATAGTTTGTTGAACTGGATACGGGCATGTGCGCTCGATACCTTTATTGCCAGGGTCACATGTACAGTGACGCCTGTGCTGGATGTGTGTGCGGTGAGTGTAAGCCAGCCTTCATGGAGTCATTGGGGCTGGCTACAACTTGAACAGTGATCATAATTAAAGCGGAAACAGAAAACACCAGCATAACAGAAACAACTGTGAAGCATCATGGTGGTAGCCGGAGAAAGTATAGTTTTCACCCAATATGCAACCAGAATGGTCCATGAGTTGTGGTGCACTGAGTTAGTGGCACTTGAGGAGCTGAGCAGGGTATCAAGCTGATGATGGCACCCACAACAGGTGATAGTCTGGCAGTAAGACAGTTCTGTCACCTGTTGTTTGGATTTGGTCCTGGCGGTGGTGGCGTGTGCATCCTGCGGTGATGTGACGTCTGGGCAGGTCAGCACTCGATTTGATGTGTGAGCCCAGGGGGACAACTGTTGAGGCCGGAGGCAGCGGACAGCGCAGGGCCACAGACACATGGCCTTGATGACCCCCAGTCCATCGACCCAGAGGCCATCCAATATTCTATCAGACAGGGTCCTTGCCTTGAGCTGCACGGAGTTAGTGGCTCTAGATGCACTGTGGCCAGCACAGGCACACCGCCATGGGACGGTGACTTGCGGTGCACTGAGGTAGGGCCACGCGAGCTGAGCAGGTCCTCATCGATGTCGAAGGTGAATGTAGCGGAGGGTTGCGGGGGACAGTGGAAGGTGTCCTCCGGGGAATGTTGCAAATGGCAGAAGCCGTCCGGAAGCGGCAAATGGAGGAGTGGAATGCTACAGCCTCGTTTTTGACACCAAGTCAGTATCACCGACATGATGATGAAGACAACTCACAGTCCATAGACTCAGTCGCCACCAAAGTTCAACCAGAAAGTGTCCATGGATGTCGGGGAACAGACTTAGTGGCACAGGAGCTCAAAGGGTATGCAGTCTGGGATGAGGCCTGTACAATTATATCAAATCTGCCATAAATAAATCAAGACTTAGTTCCAAATGTGTGACTTACTTGACTTCAGTGTAGGCCCGTGGCAGCGGTCAGCAGGGGCCCGCAGCCACGTGTTGTTAGCTCACATGGAACAGAGTCAGTGACACCAGAGCAGTTGTGGGTGGTGTTCGGACACCTCCGTAATGATGATTCTTTTTTGCTCCAGACTGAACTCTCTTACTCTTCTCCTGGTTACAATGATATGAACTCTGCCATTGGGAAATCAAGACTCAGTTCCAAATATGTGACCAACTTGACCTTAGTGTAGGCCGAAGGCAGCGGTAGAGTATGTCAACGAGAAAGGAGTACTGCGGGCCTGTATCGTGGAGGCCTTGATGGTCTGAAGAGTCTGCCAAGGTCGCAGGCCTCGTGCTTGAAGCTTTTACCGGCACGTGGTGGGCCCTCTTTGACACATGCCGGTGTTGGCAGGTGAGCAGTGAGGCCTGGGTCCGCAGGTGCAGGCAAGACGAGTTCGGGGACCAGCGGCCTGGAGTGCAGCAGGCACACAGGATCGCAGGCAACACTGCTCACAGTGACGGCGTCGGCCTCGTGGCGGGGTGGGAGGCACTGCCCTGGCAGACATGTTGGGCATTCCAGAAGAGAACCACGCCCAGGGCTATGTTCTTTTTATTCACACCCCTACACTGGCCAGGCGTACGCCGGTCCAGCCCAATCTACATACGCTTACAGGGGGGACGTCACAAGTTACATTTCTGCGATCTTCCCCACTGTCTGAGGTGACATGGTTGCGTCCACTGTCAACTACACTCCAAACACCAGCAGTGCGTGTAGACATTGATATGTCTGTGGTGTGCATTCTGCAGTCTTTCCTGCACATCTCTGCCACACTTGGCATTGTGTACATTCTCATTCATGGGTCACTTGCCTCCTTTGCACATGCCTGGTTCCCAACTCTCCCCACATTCCACTATTGTGTGGCTGAGGTGCCATGCCATTGATGGTGCATGTACATGGCTAGCACAGGTTGCCACAGTAATTTTTGCTGTTGTGTCTGGTGGGTGGGCATGTTGTTTGGCACGTTGTATGTGAGTCTGTCACGTGTGCATTGCCAGAGTTGTAAGTTGCATGATTGTGGAGTTGGGAGGTGTGGTGTGTTCAGTTGCTTCTTACCAACGATCAGAGCATTTCCGTAGGTGCCATCCTAGAAGCACAGGTTGATGATGGAAGTAGGAGATTAGGGTCTGCTTCACATGGTTACCCCCACTTTTTGCTGCTGTAACATTGTTTTTCGACTTTAGTCTGGCTGGGGCCCTGCTACTCAGGAACCCAGCATAGCTGCTTCCTCTCTAAATTAAATCTACGTACCTTAGGTACATCACAGATTGGATTCTGAGGTGCCCTTATAAGTCCCTAGTATATGGCATACTATGTACCCAGGTCAGAGGTACCCCAGAGGCCTACCAGGGGCTGAAGCATGTATTATGCCACCCCTGGAAAGCCCTCCAAAATGACATCACAGGTCTGCTACTGCAGCCTCGGTAAGGTGATGCATGCACCCCCTACTGAGATATAGGTTCACTATATCTCACCTATCAATGCACATAGAAACCTATCAGTCACCCCTATGGCAGGCCTTATCAATCCTGAAGGCAGGATGCTTGATTATATGTGAGAGGGTGCCCAGGCATGTGCTGAGCCCCTATGCAGCCTTCAGAATCTATCCTCCGGGGTTGTCAGTAGCGCAGCCTGACCATATACTCTTAAGTGCATTTTATCTAAAACGGTTAATGCTAACTTTGGACTGGCTGCACGGAAACATGTCGTGTTTGGTGTCAATAACCTTGGAATCATACCCCCACACTAGTTCCTGATGTGGGAATATGATCCCACCCTTCTAGAGGGAGAGACATGACAGCACCAGTATACCCGGTACCAACTTTAAAGAGCCTTGGCATCACAAAATGGATGCTGCAGCCACAGGCACGGGTCTGGCCTCCGGCTGCTGACCGAAACTCCGGCAGGGGAGGCCTGGACATTAGGTTTCCTGTCACAGGGAGGTGTAATCACCTTCCAGACAGGCTGATGTGTATTGGGGCTCGGTGGGAGCACACTCAGAGTGCTTTGAAGTCCTGCACTGGGGGAACATTTGGTGTCCCTGTGCATAGTCCAGCTCAAACCGGTTCAGGGGCTTCCAGCCCCTGCTCTGGTGCGAAACTACACAAAGGAAATGGGTGTAGCCACCTCTCTTTCCAAACCCTGCCATAGGTGGGTCCCCTGAGTTAGTCCAACCCCTTCCTTAGGTATAAGTAAGGAACCCCTGGCAACAGGACTTTAGATATCCCTGAATGAAACTCTGCAACTGAATCCTGGAACTTTGACTCTCTACTCAAGACTAGAGGATGGAAGAAATCTCCCTTGGGGTCAAGGAGTGACTCCCCTGTTTGGCAGGCACCAACAAAGCAATTGCCGGTCTGCATCTCCGAAGCTCCGGCCGGACACCAAAGACTTTGCAACACAGGAAGAGGATTTCCAGACTTCTCATAGGCCGATCAGAGTCTCCAGCAAAGCTGAGACCCACAGCAATCGTGAGTGACGTGGAACCGGAACTCCAGGTCACCGTGCACATTTGCAAGTGCATTGACTTCTCGACGTCTCTTGAAGTCGTACTTTGGGTTACCTCTAGCCCGCACCTCGAGCAGAGAATCCACCGAAAATTGTTGGCCTAGTCACCCCGAGTGACCCGTGGGCTGCCATTTTGTGATTCCTTTCGAGGTCCCTTCGTGATCCCTGGTCCGTCGACTGGTGGGTCCCTGTGAAGGTAACTTTGATTTTCCTTGAGCTTCCCTGGTTGGTCCAGGCGTGTCCTGACTCCCCACCAAGTGGTGAGTCCCTCAGACCTTGCTGGTCTGCACCAAAGCATCTTTCTCCTTTCTGCGTGGGTTGCTGTTGCCAAGGCTTGTTGTGTCCAATCTGGGCAGCGATGCTGCAGCACTCAACATCCTTTGTGGGAAAGCTCGAATCCAGCTCCTGGTCATCCTTGATGCCTCCTGTTCCTCGTGACTGAAGAGTCAAGCTTCACCTTCTGCACCTGAAACACCCGACATCGGTGGGCATTCGTCTATCGTGCCCCTGGTCACTGGCAAGTGACCCAGCCTCTGTCCCCTATGCTTTCAGGTTCTTCTTGACTTCGATCCGAGCTTGGATCTTTTCGGACACTTCGCATCTTCCCGGCAGCAGCACATCTTTGCCAGCTCCCATTGAAAACGACGACGTGACCTGACACCATTTGACACCTATGCACCCGACTTCCCTGGGTGAGGTAACTCGAGTACTCCTGTGCTCCCATGGGTGATGACCCTAGAACTTCCTAAGTCCAAAAGGGTTTGGTCCTAGCTCATTTCTAAGTGTCCCTAATCTTTAAAAATCTAACCGTGACTTTCTCCAAAGAAGCTAACGGGAGCTCGCGGCTGTGTTCTCACACTGCACACGGCCCCTGTGGATCCCCTGTGTCACTACCTTGGGTGGTTCCTTGGGGTCCTAGCGATTCTACAGGCTCTAGGCCTTGTGTCTAGGTAAGTCGTCGTTCTTATACCACTATTTTAGTATATGGTTTGGCTCGCCCCAGGGCCTGACGTGTATTTTGTGCTATTTTACTGTACTATTTGAAGTGTAACTTATGTGTTTGGACCTCTAGCCTCATAAAGAGACTAGTAGGGTGTGTTTAGAAATAAATACATATATTTTATATATATGCCTGGTGTGGTTGCCTTTTATTTGGTCATTCAAGAGATTATAGACTGGTAAAACAAGCTGCTTTACATTCCTTCAAGACTTAGCCTGAAGGCTACTCTCCATAGCTACCACTAGGATAGCTTTCAATAAAGGTTGTCTTTAACCTATCATCAGTAAGGGGTTGTTTGGACTGATGCAAGGTGCCCACTATAACTAGTGGACAGCATATGCCAGGCCAACTTCTCACATTGGTGTGCAGCATGTGGGATTCCAGCTTGCTATTGTTTTACCATGTAATCTCAATTGAATTGACTAACAAATGAGGAAGGGCCTAAGGGTGAACTTCCCCATGACCTGACCTCTAATATTGACCAGGAAGATGAAAATGATCTTGACCAGGGAAATCCAGCTCCCCTGAAGGATGAGGAGGAGGGCCACAATGGTCCTCTCTTTGCCCCTCCTGGAGGAGTTGATGGTGGGCCTAGAAGGTCCAGATCTCCCTCAATAGAGTCTAACCATTCTGGTTCACCTATAGGGACTTCTATCCCTGATCATAGGAGGGAAACCTCCCAGGAGAGTAGAGAGAGACTGCAGAAGTATGAGGAAGCCCAGCTTAAAATCAGAAAGCAGCAAGTAGCCCTAGACAGGGAGGCCCTAGAGCTCTACAGAGCTAGAAAAAAGATTGGACTAGAGTCCCATGGTGGCAGCAACATCCCTAGAGATAGGGAGAGGTCTCATGACCATAGAAACCTAAATACGATTTTCCCTCCCTACCAGAGTGGGGATGACATCCACAAATTGATAACTGCACTGGAAAGGGCATGTAAAGTTCAAAAGGTCCCCCAGGAGCGGTGGGCAGCAATCTTATGGCTCTCCTTTGCAGACAAAGGTAGAGATAAGCTCCTCACTGTTAGAGAGGAGGATGCTGATGATTATACCAGTCTGAAAAGTGCATTGATTGAAGGGTTTGGCCTTACCACTGAACAATATAGGTTAAAGTTCAGAGATACCCAAAAGGCACAGAATCAAGACTGGGTGGACTTTGTAGATTATACTACTAAGGCTCTGGAGGGTTGGCTACTTGGCAGCAAAGTGCATGACTTTCAAGGATTGTACAATTTAATTATGAGGGAGCAGTTCCTTAATAATTGTCAAAATCAGCTGTTGCACCAGTACCTGGTGGACTCAAATCTGACCTCTCCCCAAGAATTGGGAAAGAAGGCAGACAAATGGGTCAGAACCAGGGTGAGGCAGAAGGTACAGACCAAGGTGGTGAACCAAAGAAGCAAGATCCTAAGACGTCTGACAAGGGTGGGGAGAAGGGTAAAGACCAGAAGTCTTCACAAGGTCCCCAAAAGTCTTCTTCAGGTGGGGATTCACAGTCTAACAAGGGAAAAGACCAAAAGAAACCATGGTGCAAAATCTGTAAACAGAAGACCAACTGGACAAGTGATTGCACCAAGTCCTAAAACTCAACTCCAGCCACCATTGCCCCTAAGGCAACTGTTCCCCCTAGTGAAGCTACAATTGGTGGTGGTAATGTTCAGGATAAGGGTGTAGTAGGTTCAACCCTGGGTTCTGAGATGGACTCTGGCCTAGTCAGAGTTCCAACTCAGGCTGTCCTAGTCTGTGATGGAGGCATGGATATGTCCCCCTTTCTGAGCCCCAGTAACCTGGGCAAATACAGACAACAGCCTTTAATTAATGGAGTAGAAGCTTGGGCATTCAGGGACACAGGAACAAGTGTCACAATGGTGACAAAAGATCTTGTGGATCGTGGGCAGATTATACTTGGTGAAATGTACCAAGTGACCAATGCTAGCAATGTCAGAACAGACCATTCTCTGGCAGTTGTTAACTTCTCCTGGGGAGGGGTAATTGGCCTTAAGAAGGTTGTGGTAAGTGCAGACCTACCAGTACAGTGCTTGCTTGGCAATGATCTAGAAACTTCAGCTTTGGCTGAAGTGGAGCTCAGGACACATGCAGATATGTTAGGGGTCCCTGCAGATGTCTTTGCTGTGACTAGGTCACAGGCTAAAATGTCTAACACTGGACAGGTCCTGGATTCTGGAATAATGGACCAGGTGCCTCACAAGAGGAGGAGCAGAAGAGTTAAGGCAGAGCCTTCCCACCTGTCTCAGGATGCTGATCAGTCTCCTCAGGGAGATGATCTTGAGCCTGCAAAAGGAACTGTCCCAGAGGAGACCAGGTTGAGTTCTTGTGGACAAGGGGCCCTTCCAGGTCTGATCTGAGCCAGGAACAGAAAATCTGCCCCTCTCTTGAAACCCTCAGACAGCAAGCTTCTGATGAGGCTACTGGGAATGCTAGTGGCACCCATAAAGTTTATTGGGATGATGGACTCCTATACTCAGAGAGTAGAGAGCCCAAGCCTGGTGCATCCAGGAGGTTGGTTATACCTCTGAAGTTCAGGGGCTTCCTATTGACATTAGCCCATGATATACCCCTAGCAGGACACCTAGGCCAGAACAAAACTTGGGACAGAATTGTTCCTCACTTTCTCTGACCTCACATGTCAAAAGACACAAAGGAGTTTTGTCGCTCCTGTGTAACCTGCCAAGCCAGTGGCAAAGCAGGTGGCACTACAAAGGCCCCCCTGATACCACTACCTGTGGTGGGGGTGCCCTTTGAAAGGGTAGGGATTGATATTGTTGGTCCCATGGATCCTCAAACAGCATCTGGGCACTGATTTATACTGGTGGTGGTGGATCATGCCACCAGGTACCCAGAGGCAATTCCCCTCAGGACCACTACAGCACCTGTAGTGGCAAGAGCTCTCTTGAGTGTGTTCTCAAGAGTAGGCTTTCCTAAGGAGGTAGTATCTGACAGAGATGCAAACTTTATGTCAAGTTACTTAACTGCTATGTGGAAGGAGTTTGGAGTGAATTACAAATTCACCACACTCTATCACCCACAATGCAATGGTTTAGTTGAGAGTTTCAACAAAACCTTAAAGGGCATGACCAAAGGACTCCCAGAGAAGCTTAGGCGAAAATGGACCTGCTCTTGCCCTGCCTTTTATTTGCATACATGGAGGTGCCTCAGAAGGGTGTTGGCTACAGCCCATTTGAACTTCTGTTTGGTCACCCTGTCAGGGGTCCATTGTGTTTGGTGAAGGAAGGATAGGAGTTACCTCTCAAGCCCCCAAAGCAAGACATAGTGGACTATGTACTTGGTCTCCGCTCCAGGATTGCTGAGTACATGAAAAAGGCAAACAAAAACCTTGAGGCTAGCCAGGAACTGCAAAAAGCCTGGCATGACCAAAAGGTTGTACTGACTGTTTACCAGCCAGAACAGAAAGTGTGGGTGTTGGAGCCTGTGGCCCCAGCAGCTCTCCAGGACAAGTGGAGTGGACCTCACACTATTGTTGAACAGAAGGGAGAGGTTACTTATTTAGTGGACCTAGGAACTCCCAGGAATCCCCATAGGGTTCCCCATGTCAACAGGCTGAAGCCATATGTGGACAGGGCTGACATGGGTTTGCTCATAGCAACTGATGAGGGACAGGAGGAAGAGAGTGACCCACTCCCTGACCTCCTCTCACAGAACCCTGATGATGGGTCTGTTGATGGTGTAGCCTTGGCAGGCAGCCTCACTGCCCAACAGCAAGCTGATTGCAGACAGGTTTTCAATCAGATCAGACACATGTTCTCACTGACTCCAAGTCAGACTACCTGGTGCACTCATGAAGTGGATGCTCGGGACAGTCTGCCTGTTAAACATAAGATTTATAGGCAACCTGACCATGTCAGGGACTGTATCAGGACAGAAGTCCAGAACATGTTGGATTTGGGAGTTATTGAACCCTCAGGTAGCCCTTGGGCTAGTCTAGTGGTCCTTGTGTCAAAACCTAACACCAGTGGTGGGAAAAGAGAGATGAGGTTTTGTGTGGACTACAGGGGTCTCAATGCAGTCATTAGGACTGATGTCCATACAATACCAAGGGCAGATGAACTCATAGATACTTTGGCCTCAGCTAAGTACCTCAGCACATTTGACTGGACAGCTGGCTACTGGCAGATCGGATTAGCTGATGATGCAAAGCCACAAACAGCATTTTCAACCCCTAGTGGGCACTATCAATTTGTGGTAATGTCCTTTGGTCTAAAAAATGCACCTGCCACTTTCCAAAGGTTGGTGAATACAGTTCTCACAAGCCTGGATGCATTTACTGCAGCATATCTCGATGATATTGCTGTCTTTAGCTACACCTGGGAGGATCACCTGGTCCACCTAAGGAATGTTTTGGAGGCCCTGCAAAAAGCAGGCCTAACTATCAAGGCTACTAAGTGCCAGATATGGCAGAGTTAGGTTGTGTACCGGGCCACCTTGTAGGTGGAGGCCAGGTTCAACCATTGTAGGGCAAAATCCAGACCATAATGGAATGGACTGCTCCAACTACCCAGACTCAGGTGAGAGCCTTCTTAGGCCTGACTGGGTACTATAGGAGATTTGTCAAAGGGTATGGATCATTAGTGACACCCTTGAATGACTTAACTTCTCAGAAAATGCCCAAAAAGGGTCAGTGGACAGCTAGCTGTCAAAAGGCATTTGATGACCTGAAGCAGGAAATGTGTACTGCTCCCATTCTGCAGAGTCCTGACTACTCCAAGAAGTTCATTGTTCTGTCACAATTGAATGAAGAATGTCAGGATCAGCCAGTAGCTTTCATAAGCAGAAGGCTGACACCTAGATAGAAACGTTGGTCAGCCATTGAGAGGGAAGCCTTTGCTGTGGATTGGGCTCTGAAGAAGTTGAGGCCATACTTGTTTGGTACTCACTTCCTTGCTCAGACAGACCATAAGCCCCTCTTATGGCTAAAGCAAATGAAGGGTGAAAACCCCAAACTGCTTTGGTGGTCCATTTCCCTACAGGGGATGGACTTTACAGTGGAACATAGACCTGGGAGTAACCATGCCAATACAGAAGGACTCTCTAGGTATTTCCACTTAGAACATGAAGACTCAACTGGTCAAGGTTGGTTTAATGTCCCTGCATTTGGTGGGTGTGTGTAGGAGAGTAGGATCTGCTTCACATGGGTACCCCGACTTTTTGCTGGTGTTTCACTGTTTTTCGACCTTAGTCTGGCTGTGGCCCTGCTAATCCGGACCACAGCCTAGCTGCTTCCTCTCTAAAATGGTTTCCATGTACATTAGGTACATATCTAATTGGATTCTGGAGTGCCTTATAAGCCCCTAGCATATGGTATACTATGTACCTAGGGCATAGGTACCTCAGAGGCCTACCAGGGGCTGAAGCATGTATTATGCCACCCCTGGGAAGCACACCAAAATGACACCACAGGTCTGCTACTGCAGCCTGGGTAAGGTTGCGCTTGCACCCCTTACTCTAGTATAGGCTACATATATCACTACCCTATACAGACACATATAAACCTATAAGCCACTCCAATGGCAGCCCTTGAAAATCCTGAAGGCAGAGTGCTTGGTTTAATGTGAGAGGGTGTCCAAGCATGAGCTGAGCCCCTCTGCAGCTTTCGGAAATACTTCCTTATGACTGTTCTGTGATACAGCCATACCATATACTCTTAAGTGCATTATAACCTCGCGGTGCTAACTTTGGGATGGCTGCATCAAAACATGCCGTGTTTGGTGTCAACCGCTTTGGAGTACTACCCCCGCCAATTTTGGCGGCGGGGGTAGCATTCCACCCTTCTAGAGGGAGAGACATGTTCAATCTGGTTAAACCCGGTAGGACTTTCTTGAGCCCTGGCATCACAAAATGGATGCCTCTGCCACAGACACGGGTCTGGCCTCCTGCTGCTGACCGAAACTCCGGCAGGGGAGGCCTGGACAATAGGTTTCCTGTCGAGGGGAGGTGTCCCCACCTCCCCAGACAGGCTGATGTGTATTGGGGCTGGGCTGGAGCACTCTCTGGTGCTTTGAAGTCCTGCACTGGGGGCACACTTGGTGTCCCTGTGCATACTCCAGTTCAAACTGGTTGCAGGGGCTACCTGCCCCTGCTCTGGCGTGAAACTGGACAAAGGAAATGCGTGTAACCACCCCTCTTTCCTGCCCACCCATAGATGGGGCCTTAGAGTTAGTCCATCCCCTAAACTTACTATAAGTATAGGAATCCAGTCCCTAGGACTTTAAATTACCCTGGACGAAACTCTGCAACATATATTCTGGACCTTTGACGTTCTACTTTAACTACAAGACTGAAGAAATCTCCCTTGGGGGTCAAGGAGTGACTCCCCTGCTTGGCAGGCACCAAAGAAGCAACTGACCGGTCTGCAATTCTGAAGCTCCCACCAGACGCCGAAGTCTCTGTATCCCCATAGGTGGATTTCCAGACTTTCCCGAGGCTACTCTGAGTCCCCAGCAAAGGTGAGGCCTGTGGCTATTGTGGGTGACGTGGAACTGTGACCCTTGGACACCGTGAACTTTTGCAGCAGCACTATCTTCCTGGTCCTCCTCGAAGTTGTGCTTTGGGCTCTGAGTAGCCTCAGCCTTGAGCACCACCTGGACTGAAGATTGTTGGCCTCCAGTTCACGAGTGACACGTGGGCCAGCTTCATGTGTGACTGCTTAAGGCTCCTTCGCGATCACTAGCCCGTTGGCTAGCAGGTCCCCACGAAGGTGACTCCTTTTCTGATTGGGCTTACGTGGTTGCTCCAGATGTGCTTCGACTTACCCTCGCTGGGTGAGTCCCTCAGACCTTGCTGGTCTGCACCACAGTCCTTTCTCTGAATTCCAGTGACTTGCCGTTACCAAGGCTTGTTGGGTCCATTCTGGTCG
Organism: Triturus cristatus; assembly: GCF_964204655.1. Taxonomy (NCBI): domain Eukaryota; kingdom Metazoa; phylum Chordata; class Amphibia; order Caudata; family Salamandridae; genus Triturus; species Triturus cristatus. Next base: position 1,079,508,156 of record NC_140592.1, on the reverse strand, counting down.
CCGACACGGCAGCACTCGACAGACTTCGTGGGACAGCTAGAATCCTGCTCATGGACTTCATCGACACCTCGTGGACCTCGTGGCTGAAGAGTCAAGACACCCATCAACTCACCTAAAGCACCCAACATTTGTGGGCATTGGTCCATCCTACCCTAGGTCACTGGCAAGTGACCCAGGCTCTGTCCCCTCTGCTTTCAGGTTCCTTACATTCTAGATCCAGGCTTGGATCTCTTTGGACACTTCTCCTCTTCACGGCAGCGGCAGTTCTTTGCAGGCCTCCATTGAAATCGACAATGCGACCCGACACCAAAAAACACCTATGCACCCGGCTTACCTGGGTGAGGTAACTCGAGTACTCCGGTGCTCTCGTGGGTGCTAGCCCTAGAACTTCTTAAGTCCAAAAGGGTTTGGTCCAGACTCGATTAGAAGTGTCCCTAATCTTTAAATTTCCAACCACGACATTGCCCATAGAAGATAATAGGTTGTATTTACACACTGCATACAGTCCCCGTGGGTCCCCTGTGTCACTTCCTTGGGTGGTTCCTTGGGGTCCCAGCAATTCTAGAGGCAATAGGCCTAGTGCCTGTTCCAGTCGTGGTTCTTATACCACTTTTTTGGTATATGGTTTGGTACGCCCCTAGGGCCCAAACGTGTATTTGTGCTTTTACTGATGATTCCTATCTTATAACTTAAGTACTTCAAACTCCAGCCTCATAAAGAGACTAGAGGGGTGTGTGTTAACCTAAATACATATATTTTAAATATATACCTGGTGTGGTTGTCCTTTCATTTGATCATTCAAGAGATTATAGACTGGTAAAACAAGCTGCTTTACATTCCTTCAAGACTTAGCCTGAAGGCTGCTCTAAATAGCTACCACTAGGATAGCTTTCAATAAAGGTTGTCTTCAACCTATCACCATAAGGGGTTGTTTGGACTGATACAAGGTGCCCACTAGAATTAGCACCTTATCGCCTGTCTTGGGATCTTATCGCCGATCTGGCTGGTCGTTAAGAATGTTGAGGTGTGGTGTTGTCGTGGCTTTTTGCACAGGAACGACTACTCTGCATCTCATTAGCGTTAGTTGCCAAGGTCATCTGTGGTGATGTGTTTTATGGCTGCTATTGCGGGTAAACTGGTGATAAGGGCTGTGTTGGACTTGGCCCTCTTTGCAGGGTCATCCCTGAAATTTTTACCTTCCTCCTGTATTTTTTCTGACCTGTTGTTGGTTGTTCCATGACTCTGGGCACTTTACCACTGCTGATCAGTGCTAAAGTGCATATGCTCTCCCTACTGTAAAATGTATATGTTGGTTGGATTCCATGATTGGCTTATTTGGTTTACTGTCAGACCCCAGTAAAGTGCACCAGGAGTGCCCAGGGCTTGTTAATACTAATGCTGCTGGTGGGCTTGCAGCACTGGTTGTGCCACCCACAGAAGGAGCCTAGTAAAATGTGTCTAAGGTCTGCCATTACAGAACATGCGTGCAGTCTGGTACTGTCATGCTGACTGGGCAAGTACACCCACTTGCCAGTCCCTAAACCTTCCCTTAACTTCATATTAGTCACCCCTATGGTATGCCCAAGGGCAGGGTGCATTGTAAGCATAAGGTAGAACAAGCCCTGATGTGCGTGGCATGTCCTAATAGTGAATTGCAGCCAATTTCGTTTTTCACTATTGTAAGGCTACCTGTTCTCCATAGGCCAGAATGGGCTGTTAGAATTGTTACATTCTATGATCCTAACAGACCCAGGGAACATGGTAGACATCGAGTTTAGTATGCCTGAACTCAGAATAATAAAATACATCTTTTAGTAAAGTTTATTTTAATATTCTGTGTTTGCAAATACCACTTTTAGAAAGCTGGTATTTGCTTGCCTAACCAGTTCAGCCCGCCTCTGCTAGGATGTGTATCTGTTGTCTGGTTTCTGTGAGTGACAGGGCTGGGGAATTCCAGGAGACAGGCTGGGGCAGCCCGGTGGTGAATAGAGAGATTTACCTCCAGATGGGTTGGAGGAGTACACCTGGACTCTGAATAGGGCTGAGCTCTGCCACCACAATGCTGGCTCCACCTCCTGTGGAGCGGCTGATGTCTCTGCCCTGCACTCTGAATAGAAAGTCAGAGTCATATCAACAAAGTGCTCAGGAACTGGTTTGGACTAGGCAAAGGCCCCTCTACCCCAGAGGAACAAAGGAATTAGGGGTATAAGTATTGGGACCCTGCTCCCAAGAAATTAGATCCTGCTTGACAAGAAGAACCTCTGCCTGAGGAGAAGGAACTGGGAAAGCTGTAAGGAGGAGTACTGTCCCTGACCTGGGGGATTGGCCTGCAGTGGTTGCCTTGCTGCTGAAGGAGAGGAGAAAGACTACAAACACTTTATTTCAACTTGTGCTTAAAAAGATCTCCAAAGGCCTGAGTAGAGCTGACCTCCTGTTAAGAAGTCCCAGGAACAAAAAGACTTCACCCCCAGCTTCCCCCTGAACTCTGCTGTGTGAGTTCTACCCCTCCTAGAGTGCTGGAACCAGTTTTGGGGCCTCTGGGAGCTGTGCCTGCTGTGGGAAGCTGGCCAAGAAGAAAGAAACCAAAGATCTCCACTTTTTCACGCACAGAAAATTTCCGTCGCACCGCTCGTTAGCGTGCAGAATTTTATCGCTGAGGACATCGTCGCAGAGCCTGCTGCCGCTGAGCCCGATCAGCGCTGGGAAAATCATCGCACCACTCGATAGCGGACCGAATTTCATCGCTACCACCTCAAGTTCCGCACTATGCCTGTTAGCGGGCAGAATTCTATTGCTGCGAACATCGTCGCAGAGCCTGCTGCTGCTGAGCCTGATCAGCTCTGGGAAAATCATCGCACCGCTCGTTAGCGGACTGAATTTGATCGCTACCAGCCCAAGATCCACACTCCGCCTGTTAGCGGGAAGAATTCTATCGCTGTGAACTTCGTCGCAGAGCCTGCCGCTGCTGTGTGAAATCGTCGCAGAACAAGCCAAGATCATCGCAGCGCTCGTTATCGTGAATAATTTTATCGCTGCGAAAATCGTCGCAGACTCAATCAAGATAACCGCTGGTGAAATTGTCACCCCGCTCTTTAGCGGGCAGAATTTTGCTGCATTGTGCCTTAGCATGTACATTTCTACCGGATAAGCTACACCTTGATTTTCAACGCTGAAGTGCCGCTAGGAACTTTTTATCGCATCATAAGGTACTGTGGGTTAAAACGGACGCTAAGGTGAATGATTTTGTCGCTATCCTAAGAACTCTTTCTGAAAGCATATTCTTGAACTGTGTATGTCATTTTTGTCGTTATTTGGTCTTGTGCTAAGCCTTTATATAAAAGATCACTATTTTTGATATAAATCTAGTGTGGTGTCCATTTGTGGTGTTGTCACTGGGTTACTGTATGTGGTCACAAATGCTTAACCTATAACGCTCTGAGATAAGCCTTGTCTGCTCGCGCCAAGCTACTTAGAAGGTGAGCAGGGGTTATTTTAGGAGTGTAACCCCTTACCCTGACTAGAAGAGAGGGTCCCTGCTTGTCACAAGTACCTACCTGTGCCAACCAGAGATCCCCAATTCTAACAGGCTGTTAGCACCAGCTTCTGAATGGGGCGATACATTTCTCGTGACTTTGGCTGTGATAAAGTGCCAATAACTCGGTGATACGTCCTTGAGAATATGTCTCGTAGTCTACTACGAATAACATATTTATCGCACATCCATTCATCACCGAGTATATATAACAAGCAGCTACCTCTCACTACAGCTATTTATGCATAGTCAGTGTATTACCTGCCCAGCCATTAAAGTGCATCTTAATGCAGAAGAACCAAAAATGTTGAACAACAAAATAGATTGTCTTGATACCAAGCACTTTGCTGACAATTGTTTCTCGATTCAGACTGCAACCACCAGTTTTAGTTCTTCTTATCTCCGTAGTTATTATATAAGAAATACTGGGGCAGATTTATGAGCCCCTTGCGCCACTTTTGCGTCACTTTTCCCATGTTAAAAGTGACGCAAAAGTGGCGCAAGGGGCTCATAAATCTGCCCCACGGTGCTCGAAGCTAAATCCAGAAATAGTATGCCCATTATCATTGAGAGCAATTGAAAGCATAATTCAAACAAAACTCTTAAGTTCAACTAAAGGCAGCCATAACTGTTCAGAGCAGTGTTTGATGGTATGGGTTAAAAGCAACACTGTTCATGTGTAATTTAGTTAGAAAATCAATATTGAGGATTTTGTCAATGAAGATGTTGCTCTGTGACCAGTATAACATCAACTACTATAGTTTAGCAAGAAAAATATTGGGGATGTCAGTTAAAAACGAGGAATACTAAGCATATTTGGATGTTTTCTTTTCTGTTTCGGGTCACGTTAAAATAAAATGTCACCTCCTATTAATGTTGCTCTATGAATTGTACAAGACAGCTGAACCAAAATGACTTGTCGCTACTTTTTTGCCCAATAATCACTACCTTTTCCGAACTAAGCATTACAACATATCATAGATCTCAGTTATGCAAATACCCAAAAGCAACGATAACCTACAAAGTCAAAAGATGGCAATCTCATCTAATTCAAAATATTTGTTGCTGGAAAATCCTACCCACATACCTAAATTATGAAATATATATTTTGCTTAAACCTAAGTACATATTGTATTTAATAATGTATAAATGTACCCATTAATATTTAAAACATCATTCCAGTGTGCTCTGTAATATATGCAAACTTTCCCCATCAAGAACAATAATGTTTCATTTTTCTTTCCCAACTAATAATGTAAGAGTGCATTGAGGAGCAATTCGGAAACTTTGGAGATGCACAGTAAACAAGATGTTTCCTTGTAATGATCTGTCTGGTTAAATACGAAAGCAAATGCACGAAATCAAATATTAAAGAGGAGGTATGGTAATAAAATGCAATGTAATCACGTGGCTGTCTTTAAAGGCAGAGATGGCGCTATTCTGCAGGAATGAGGATAGCGCAAACGTTTCTGATTTTGTTTCAAAAAATAAAAACCAGGGGGCTATTTGTGAGGCTGTTGTGTCACTATTGCACTGGACAATGTGGTGCAGGAGAGACACAAACCTTAATTCAGAATTTTAAACCATGCAAAACCACTTTGTCTGGCTCTGAGTGACTCCAAAAATCTGGAGTAACGCTAATCAAAGCAAATCGCTGCATTGCATTACCCTGTCTTGGGTAGGCATTCCATGTGCGTTGCATGGGTATTCCCATGCATCTCCCATGGATTGTCATGCTTGTAAACCTGAAAATGAGGCAATAACCTACACCTCCCCAGGTGAGGTGTAACAAGCAGAAATATGTTTATTTCTCCTCGTTTGTTCCTCTTTCTGTGTAGTGCATTCTGCAGCACACATAGTAAGGGGAAAAAGCCTCAGGGGGTCGTTTTTGTGCAGGAAGGTGCCCCTTCTTGCACAAAAACGATACTCCTTATAATGCATTGAAGCTAGGTAGTCAAAAGGGCGCCAGCGCAGGAGAAATGGCACAAATGCATCATATTGCCTTAAAATTTGGTGCATTCCTGTTTTTCCCCTTGCCACAAGTACAGCACAGCAAAGTGACGTCCTTCGCTTCACTCCATAAATATAGCCCCAGGTGTTTCCACACTCACACGTACAGACATGTGTATTGCTTTATTAGATTTGAGCATTCATTCCCTAATCAATAGATTATTAAAGGCTAAAAGGAAAGTCATGTATCTTTTTTGTCAATAATAGTTTATCAATGTGGTTCCATGGTCTCAAGATTTCTGCTCCAAAAATGAAATCCTGACCCTAAAAAATAGTTTTACCTTTACATTCCCACCACTTAAAGGAAAACGGGATGCTTTCCTAAAACAAAAATTAAATGTTTTCTTTTCATTCTTTAAGAGAAGGCAGTGGTCCGGAGACCATTACCTGCTCTTAAGAAACACTGTAACAAACATTCACAAACGGGAAGGGGTTTGGTGGTCTGGGAGCAGGATGGTGTTGTGCCACCCCGCTCCCATACTGCCGAACTCATAATCAGGACATTGTGAGTTTTGCATGGAAATATAGTGTAGTAGTGGTTTTGTAAGTCGGGAAAAGTCACTTTATTTTATTTTACATATGGTTAAAAACATTAACTGAGTACCCTGGTATTACCGAAAAAGTACAGCTGTACTTTTTTAAAAAAGTAAAGAAAAAAAATGGTTAAAAAAAACCCTTTGTACTACACTATATTTCACAACTATAGTATTGTGCATTACTAGTAGGGGGATGAAGTCCCCTTGACTATTCAGGGTCCTTGGTGGCAACTACCCCTCCTGTTACATCCAGGAAGAGCTGGATTGCTGACAGGTCATCAGAGGCCACGCCCCCCCCTTTCTCTACCACTCTGAAAACGCACCTCCTGGGGATCTACTGGTTCAGAAAAGAAGTCCACTTTAGTCCTGAGGACCTCAAGAGTAAAGTGGAATTCATTCCCCAACCATCAGTGCTCCAGGAGGAGTGTTTGAAGATCGGTGGAGAAAGGGGGCATGGCTTCCAAATCCTCTCAACAGACCTGTTGTCTGGGACTTACTGGAGGTAGGAGTCCTGGAGCCCAAGGACCCTCAGAATCCAAGGGGATTTAATCCCCCAACCTCCAGTGCACTAGGAGGCATGTTTGCAGAGTGGTGGTAAAGGGGGCATTGCCTCAAACAACTTGCTGGAGATTTTTTAAATAAACATTTTAAGGGGGGGTGGTGCTGCGTGGCCCCCCTTTCACTGACTCTTTCCTGGGCCTTTTTTTAATAGGTGAGGGAGGCAGCATGGGCAGTATGGGCCCCATCCCTTGGCCGATTTCAGCCCTGGTGCCCCTTTCGTTGGGGACCAGCCTTTTTTTCTTATATATAATTTATAGGAAGGGGGGCGAGTGTCCCCCCTTTCGGGATCCTATTCCCCCGGGCCCGGTCTGTATTGTGGGTGCCCTGGTCCCACCCAGGGTCCCCACTGCCACAGATGAGGCTAGGGGGGAGTTTGAAGGCCCCCACAGTCCCTGTTGGCTCCCCCAGCCTGTGAGGGCCGGCATTGCTTTTAAACATAGGGAGCTGCTAACATGCAGCTCCCTGTGTGTAAAAACAACTTGTGCTCTGCTTGAGCAAAAGAGAGAATAATGCTCTTGCTTGCTCAAAGCATAGCACTAATGCTTCTGCCAAACCATATCAAACTGCAATGTCCCAGAGTTGGAAATCCTGGGACACTGTTGGAGCTGGCCCTGGGAGATGGTGATCCCCAGGGCCATCCAGGGCTCCACAAGGGTGACAGCGTGACCCCCTCCTTTGTTCTAATTTGCCCTGGGGGGTAGTGGTCCCCGGGCTTGAGAGTCTGCAATGGACCCCCTGCATGTATGCTTTGAGCCCCTGGGAGTTGGTGGTCTCTGGGGATGCAGGGGGCCTGGCAGCACCCTGCTTTTCTGTTAGTCACTGCTCTGGGGATGTGGTGGTCCCAGGGACTACGGGGGGTGCACTGGTCCCCCGCAATTCTATTTATTATTTATTGCCCCAGGAAAGTGGTGGTCCCCTGGGCTATGAGAAGCCTAGTGGAACTCCTGCATTAATGCATTATTAGCCCCGGTGAGGTTGTGTTCCCTGGGGCTGCAAGGTTGCCATACGGCCTCCCTTACATTCCTTTTAATCAATAGTCCCGGGGAGGTGGCAGTCCTTGGGGCTGCAGGGGGATGTGTGGCCCCCCTGCCTCAGTTTACATATGTTTATCTTGGGGAGGTGGCGGTCCCTGGGGCTTGGGGGATTCCGCATGGTACTAACCATGTCATGAGTGACCCTATCTATTCAAAACAAGGGACGGCACTCGAAGGGGTGAGTTCTTAGAAATGTATTTAGAACTCTGCAGAATCAACAACATAGACACATTTTGGCAGTTGCCTTTCTCAGTGTAATCAGGCTTGCCGGAAACAAGCAATATTTACCATGAGAAATGCATGAAAATAAACTATGGACTCTTGTGCATACATCATGATGATCATAGTCCTCCTCGCCGCCACAGATGACATCCGCATGCTCCTCGACCAGGCCCAAACTGTGGCCCTCATCCTACTAGACCTCTCTGCGGCCTTTGACACCGTCTCACACCGCACCCTCACAGCTAGACTCCACGACGCAGGTATATGAGGAACCGCCCTCGACTGGATCTGCTCCTTTCTCTTCAGCAGGACCCAAAGGATCAGACTCCCTCCCTTCCTCTCTGAACCTACAGAGATCAACTGTGGAGTACCCCAAGGATCCTCGCACAGCTTCACGCTTTTCAACATCTACATGCCCCCCCTCGCCGCCATCGTCAGACAACATGGGCTCAGCATAGTATACTACGCTGATGACACCCAGCTCATCCTCTCTCTCACAAAGAACCCCAAAGACACCAGACTCAGTTTCCAAGAAGGAATGAAAGACGTTGCAGCCTGGAAGAGCGACAGCTGCCTAAAACTGAACTCAGAGAAGATCGAAGTCCTTGTCCTTGGACCCTCCCCCACGGTGTGGGACAGCTCCTGGTGGCCCCCTGCCCTCGGAATCCCCAATAGACCACGGTCAGAACCTCAGCATCATTCTAGACTCCTCCATCACCATGACCTACCAGATCAATCCGTCACCTCGACCTGCTTCAACTCCCTCCGCACCCCCGCAGGACCTTCAAGTGGATCCCCCATGAATGCAGAAAGACCATTAGCCACGCACTTGTAACTAGCAGACTAGAATAGGGCAATGCCCTCTATGTCGGAATCAACAAAACCCTGCTACACAAGCTCCAAACCATCCAGAACACCGCAGCCAAACTCGTCTTAGGAACCCATGACACAAACACATGACCCCCACACTGACGAGACCTCCACTGTCTCCCTATCGAGGAGAGGGTAACCTTCAAGCTACTCACTGTTAGAGTCGGGGATCTCTGGTTGGCGCAAGGTTGCCCTTGTGTCAAGCAGGAACCCTCTCCTCCACGTCAGGGCGCAGGATAACCCCTCGCGAATGACCCTTGCTCACCCTCTAGGTGCGTGGCGTGAGCAGCCAAGGCGATTCCTCAGGCGTTGTTGGTTAAGCACTTACAATCGTACACACAGTAAATACATCAATCCCCCCAGAAACGGACACCAGACTTGGATATATATAAAAATACGATTCTTTATGTAAAAATAAGGTATATATATCTCAACAGACTTATCACAAGACCAATAACGTTTTCGCTAGGCCACCAGGTTATACAGCAGGCAAATGTTCTTGGTTCGTAGTTTCAAATGGACAGTTCGTAGTCCCTTTACTTGTAGTTCCAGTACTCACAGAGATCAACTCCTGCGAACGGGGAAATAAGGCGTTGCGGGCCCCGAGCCCGATACTGGAACTTCCTTCGTGATGTGGAGAGTCGGCACAGGTCGGTGCGACTCTCAGCTTGGGAAGTGTTCTTGGGTCCTCAATCAGCAGGTGTGGGCAAGTAGGCAGGCGCGGCCCGCGACCCTTTAGCACGGCGGTGCAGGGGGGTCTCCACAGCGGGGGCGGCGCGGCCTGAGATGTCCGAGGATAGCGAAGCGGGGCCACAGGGCACAGTCAGTGCAGCTGGGTGACCCGGCGTAGATCACAGTCGTCGGACGGCTCCCGGCAGGAGGGGTGATAGCGCGTTCAGCGCGCTCCAGTAGCAGGCGGTGACAGGGATGCAGGCGGCCTGGCCCGGGGACAGAGAGCGGCTCGGGACGGAGCGGGGCTCTCACGGGTTTGAGGCAGGCGAGCTTCTGAGTGTCACGGCCCTAGGAGGGGCGATGAGGGGCGCAGTCTCTTTTCCAGCGGGATGCACACACGGCTCGAATTGGAGGACGAGCAAGAAGCACAAAGAACCCACTGTTCCTGGGGTTCAGTTCAGGGGGCAAGCTCAGATCAAGCCCTTGGAGAATGTTCAAGCACAAAGTAGCAAAGTCTTTTCAGTAAGTCTCTTCCTCTCCTCTCTCAGCAAGGCAAGCAGCAGGCCAGCTCCTCCGGCGTCTTCTTCTCCTTCTAGTCGGGCAGAGGTCCTTTGTGGTAAACAGGATTCTGATTTCTTAGGAGCCAGGCTCCTACTTTTATACACCAATTCTTTTGTTCTTTAGCGCCAGGGGGCCTAGGCCTGGCTCAGTCCAGTTCTGGAGCACTTTGTTATGGTGACTCTGCTCTTTCCTTTCAGCAGCAGGGCAGAGACATCAGCCGCCCCACAGGGGGTGGCGCCGGCTTTGTGGTGGCAGAGCACAGGTCTATTCAAGAGTCAAGGTGTACTCCTCCCACCCATCCAGGTGTAATCTCTCTACCCACCACCTGGCAGCCAACCTGTCTCTGGGGATTCCCCAACCCTGCTCCTTACTGTTGCCAGGCAGAACACATACACACAGCAGAGGCGGACTGAGATGGTCAGGTCAGTAAATACTAACTTTCTAAAAGTAGTATTTACAAACCCAGGATATTAAAATAAACTTGACTACAAGAAGTATTTTATTATTCTGAGTTCAGGCATACCAAACTTGACACTCTACCATGCTCTCTGAGTCCACTGGGGTCACAGCGTTGGCGTGATCCCAGCAGCCCATTCTGGCCTATGGAGAGCAGGTAGCCTTCAATAGTGAAGAACGACAAGGGCTGTAATTCACTACTAAGACATGCCACACACATCAGGGCATGTCCTACCTTATGCCTACAATGCACCCTGCCCACGGGCCTACCAGAGGGGTGGCTAATATGTAGGTAAGGGAAGGTTTAGGGACTGGCAAGTGGGGGCACTTGCGCAGTCAGCGCGACGGTCCCGGACCGCGCACAGGGTCGGCGGTGGCAGACCCTAGACACACTTTACAAGGCCGCTTCCGTGGGTGGCGCAACCAGCGCTGCAAGCCCACCAGCAGCATTGGCATTCACACGCCCTGGCACCCCGGGTGCACTTTACTGGGGACTGACAGTGAATCCAATAAACCAATCGGGAACATCAATTACAGGTACACTTTACTTAGGGAGCACTTGCACTGTGGCACGGATTAGCCGTGGCGCAGTGCCCTGAGCGGACAACACCAGCAAAACAGTCGAGGCACACCATCAAAAAAGTGGAAGGGAAACTCACGCCAAGGTGCCAGGTCTAACACGTGTCCCCTCCAGCTGAAATGTGGGGAGAACTACCCTTGCCCAGGGGGTTCCTCGTCACTAAGGCGGAAATACCTGGACAGACCGTCAGCGTTGGCGTGATCTGTACCAGGGCGGTGTTCCACCGTAAAGTCCATACCCTGTAGGGAGATGGACCACCTCAACAGCTTCGGGTTTTCACCCCTCATTTGCATCAACCATCTGAGGGGCCTGTGGTCCGTCTGAACCCGGAAGTGAGACCCAAACAAGTAGGGTCTTAGCTTCTTCAGCGCCCAGACCACAGCAAACGCTTCTCGCTCAATTGCACTCCACCTACTTTCCCGTGGAAGTAACCTCCTACTGATGAAGGCTACGGGTTGGTCCCAGCCCTCCTCAGTCATCTGTGAAAGAACAGCCCCCACACCATGCTCTGAAGCGTCTGTCTGGACTAGGAATTCCTTGGAGAAGTCAGGGGCCAAGAGCACGGGCGCCGTGCACATGGCAGTCTTCAGGGTGTCGAAAGCTTTCTGACAGGTGTCAGTCCAAATCACGTTCCTGGGCTGCTTCTTCGAAGTCAGCTCTGTCAAGGGGGCAACGATCGTTCCATAGCCCTTGACAAACCTCCTGTAGTACCCAGTGAGCCCCAGGAAGGCCCTCACTGCGGTCTGCGTCTTGGGGGGTTCCCAAGCCAGGATGGTCTCAATTTTGGGTTGCAAGGGTGCCACCTTGCCACTCCCCACTTGGTGTCCCAAGTACACCACGGAACCCTGCCCGATCTGGCACTTGCTTGCCTTGATCGTGAGGCCTGCTCGGCGCAGCGCCATCAACACTTCCCAGAGGTGGCGCAGGTGTTCAGGCCAGGTGGCACTGAACACTGCGATGTCATCCAGGTAGGCGGCACTGAACGCATCCAGCCCAACCAGTACCTGGTTGACCAGCCTCTGAAAGGTGGCAGGGGCATTCTTCATCCCAAATGGCATGACTCGGAACTGGAAGTGCCCATCTGGTGTAGAGAATGCTGACCTCTCTTTGGCCCCATCGGTCAAGGCGATCTGCCAGTACCCAGACGTTAAATCAAACGTACTGAGGAACCGGGCAGCCCCCAGCCGATCAATGAGCTCATCAGCTCTGGGGATGGGGTGCGCGTCAGTCTTCGTGACTGAATTGAGTCCTCTGTAGTCCACACAGAACCGGAGCTCAGGTGTGGCTCCCGGCGCAGCAGCCTTGGGGACCAAGACCACGGGGCTGGGCCAAGGACTGCTGGAGGACTCAATCACCCCTAGCGCAAGCATTTTGGAGACCTCCTCCTTAATGCAAGCTCTGACCCTGTCAGTTACCCTGTAAGCCTTGTGCTTCACAGGTAAGCTGTCTCCTGTGTCCACATCATGGACGCACCAATCTGTGACACCAGGAACCAGGGAGAATCGGTCGGAAAACTGTCCCAGCAAGTGGCGGCAGTCTTCCTGTTGTTCGGGCGTCAGGGTGGGTGAGAGGTTAACTCCATCCACTGACCCATCTTTCTCAGAGGCCACTAAGAGGTCAGGAAGAGGCTCGGTCTCCTCTTCCATTCCATCATCAGTGGCCAGCAGCATGCCCACTTCGGTCCTCTCTAAGTGGGGCTTAAGGCGGTTAACATGTAGGACCCTCAAAGGGTTCCTGGGAGTCTGCATGTCCACCAAGTAGGTGATAGGACTTTTGCGCTCCACAACCTCAAATGGACCGGTCCACTTATCCTGAAGTGCACACGGCTCCACTGGGGCCAAGACCCACACCTTCTGTCCAGGTTGAAGCTCTACCAGAGTGGCATTCCGGTCGTACCACCGCTTCATCTCCTCCTGGCTGGCTTCCAGATTTGCCTCAGCAAGTTGCCTGAAACGCCGAGTCTGGTTTCGGAAGGCCAGCATGTAACTATATACATTCTGGGGAGGTTTCCTGGGAGATTGCTCCCAGCCTTCCTTTACCAAACTCAGAGGTCCTCTTACCGGGTGACCATACAGAAGCTCAAAGGGGCTGAATCCTAGAGACTTCTGTGGCACCTCTCGGTAAGCGAAGAGCAGGCATGGCAAGAGGACGTCCCACTTACGCCTCATTGGACCGTCCAGGCCCATGATCATGCCTTTGAGGGTTCGGTTGAATCTCTCAACCAACCCATTTCCTTGGGGGTGGTAAGGAGTGGTGAACTTGTACGTTACCCCACACTCCTTCCACAGGGATTTCATATATGTGGATATGAAATTGGTCCCCCTGTCGCTCACCACCTCTAGAGGGAATCCCACTCGGGAGAAAATTCCCATCAGTGCCCGTCCCACCACGGGGGCCGTCACTGTCCTCAGAGGGATGGCTTCAGGGTACCGGGTGGCATGGTCCACCAAGACCAGGATGAACCTGTTGCCCAGGGCTGTCTTGGGATCCAGAGGCCCCACAATATCAATACCCACTCGTTGGAATGGCGTACCGACCACAGGGAAAGGTTGCAGAGGAGCCTTGTGCTTCCCTCCGCTCTTACCACTTGCCTGGCAAGTCTGACAGGTTCTGCAGTAGGAATCGGAATTCTTATGCATTTGGGGCCAGTAAAAGTGGGTGACAAGCCTGTCATAGGTCTTGTCCATCCCCAAATGTCCTGCTAACGGCACATCATGAGCCAGCCCCAGTAGGAAGGTTCTGAACTTCTGGGGTACCACCAGCACACGGGCTGACCCAGGTTCAGCAGCCTTAGGCTCGGAATACAGGAGGTCACTCTCCCAGTACACGTAGTGTGTTTTGGCCTGAACACCATTGGCCTGGTCTGCAGCCTGTTGCCGCATACCCACGAGAGAAGGGCATTCTTTCTGCTCCCTGCAGAATTCCTCCCTGGAGGGACCTCCTTCTTGCTGCCAATGGGTCAGCTCAGGCAGATCTCCCAGTTCGGCAATCTGTTCCCCGGTAGGCTCCAGAGCATCCCCCTCAGGGTCTACTTCCTCCTGGGCCGTGGGAACTTCGGGGGCCGGTTTCCCGCGCCTCCTGCGCCTTCTCCCTAAGGCCGGTTCCTGGACCTCTCCCTCAGGCTCCAGGACCCTCTCGACACCCCTACTGGCTGCCATGGACCGGGTGGTCACGCACGCCCAGTCGGGTAGACCCACCATCCTCAGATGCGTGGTCTTCTCCACCTTTTCCCAAGGGGAACTCTCCAGGTCGTTCCCTAGCAGACAATCTACAGGCATGTCAGTTCTCACAGCGACTTGTAGAGTACCAGAGACCTCCCCCCACTCAAAGGGAACTTGAGCCATTGGACAACGACTCTCTACGTTGTCAGCATTGACAACCCTACAGTAGGCATTGGGTACAATTTGCTCTTGAGACACCAGGTGTTGCCTCACCGAGGTCACGCTGGCTCCTGTATCTCTAAGAGCCTCCACCTTCCTTCCATTGATGGTCACCACTTGCCCATATTTCTTAGTGTTGGAGGGCAGGTAGGTTACAGGGACCATCTCACTGTCTCCTAGCGAGACTAGGGTCATCTGCCCGGGACCCCCACCCTCCTGGACTGCTACTTCCTCCCCAAAGTTAACACTAGCTACTTGCCGGGGTGGAGCACCAGTGGGTGCGGTCTTACCAAACAGGCGACACTTAGGATCAGAGGCAATGTGACCCGGATCGCCACACTTATAACAATTGAAGGGCCCCTTTGGAACAGGTCTACCTGTCGGGGCCCCGTTCTGCTGCGGGGTTGGGGGAGGCTGAGAACCCTTCTGCTGGTTCCCTTGGGAATTACTTTGGGGGCCTTTTTGGAACCCCTTCTGTTTACCCTTGTCCCCCCCACTCTTCTGCTGGGGACCCTGCCCACCTTTGGCGGAGTCTCCCACTTGACCCTTGTGGACCCTGGTACTGAGCCAGCGGTCCGCCTCCTCAGCAAGCTTCCTCGGGTTGGACAGCTTGCTATCAATCAGGTGCTGGCGTAGCTCAGGAAAACATTGACTGGACAAGTGCTCCCATGCAATTAAATCAAGCAGCCCTTGATAATCATTCACTTTGCTACCCTTCACCCAACCATCCAGCGCTCTGCAGAAAAAGGTCACATATTCCACATACGTACTCTCAGGGATCTTCTTGGTCTCCCTGAACCTCTGTCTATATAGCTCAGGAGTTAACCCATACCTGGTCATTAAAGCTTCCTTCATATGGGGGTATGAGGTCTGGACTTCTAAGGGTAAATCTAACAGTGTGTCACGCCCTTCAGCAAGGAACCTTCCCCACAACCCCGCTCCCCAGTCTTTCTCAGGGACCCGGTGTGAGGACATGGCCACCTCGTAGGCCCTAAACCACTGCCCTATGTCATCCTTTCTGAAATACTCCTTTACTACATCTTTGGGGATGTACACCTTGGACTCTACCTGCGCTGGTGGAGTGCTGCCACCAGAAGGAGTGGTGTCCAAACTTTTCGCCTTCAGCTCCAACTCCTTCAATCTGATATCATGATCCATTTGGCGTTGTTGTGCCTCCAGGGCCAACTTCTGCTTTTCCATTTCCATCTGTCCTGCCAACTTTGCCATCTCCATTGCATGCGCCCTGTCTGCTGCCCTGTCTGCCAGCTCCTCTGGCGACCGGACTCTGCTGGGCTCCTCAAGGTTGTCGGGTGGAACGATGTCCCCCGCATTCCGTAGGTCTCGTGACTCCTTCCAGGCTCTCAACGCCTTGGTGTACTGGGTCTTCCTCTTGCATCCAGCATGGGGGACTCTGAATTGTACACTGTAGCCTTTCAATTGCTCCATCGTGTAGCCTTCCAGTCTCTCCCAATCCACCTCATCGATTCCGGAAATCACAGAGAGTGCTCTCCCAGCGGAGTGTGAGCCAGGCATGGTTGCAGTAATGGCAGATGTCTCAACAAAGTTCAACAATTAAACCTGTGGCTGCGTTATTTGGTCTGCTCTCACTATCTGGTGATTAATAATTCACTGTATGCAAATTACAAGTGCAAATCCGAAATCCCAACCGCTGCCACCAATGTTAGAGTCGGGGATCTCTGGTTGGCGCAAGGTTGCCCTTGTGTCAAGCAGGAACCCTCTCCTCCACGTCAGGGCGCAGGATAACCCCTCGCGAATGACCCTTGCTCACCCTCTAGGTGCGTGGCGTGAGCAGCCAAGGCGATTCCTCAGGCGTTGTTGGTTAAGCACTTACAATCGTACACACAGTAAATACATCAATCCCCCCAGAAACGGACACCAGACTTGGATATATATAAAAATACGATTCTTTATGTAAAAATAAGGTATATATATCTCAACAGACTTATCACAAGACCAATAACGTTTTCGCTAGGCCACCAGGTTATACAGCAGGCAAATGTTCTTGGTTCGTAGTTTCAAATGGACAGTTCGTAGTCCCTTTACTTGTAGTTCCAGTACTCACAGAGATCGACTCCTGCGAACGGGGAAATAAGGCGTTGCGGGCCCCGAGCCCGATACTGGAACTTCCTTCGTGATGTGGAGAGTCGGCACAGGTCGGTGCGACTCTCAGCTTGGGAAGTGTTCTTGGGTCCTCAATCAGCAGGTGTGGGCAAGTAGGCAGGCGCGGCCCGCGACCCTTTAGCACGGCGGTGCAGGGGGGTCTCCACAGCGGGGGCGGCGCGGCCTGAGATGTCCGAGGATAGCGAAGCGGGGCCACAGGGCACAGTCAGTGCAGCTGGGTGACCCGGCGTAGATCACAGTCGTCGGACGGCTCCCGGCAGGAGGGGTGATAGCGCGTTCAGCGCGCTCCAGTAGCAGGCGGTGACAGGGATGCAGGCGGCCTGGCCCGGGGACAGAGAGCGGCTCGGGACGGAGCGGGGCTCTCACGGGTTTGAGGCAGGCGAGCTTCTGAGTGTCACGGCCCTAGGAGGGGCGATGAGGGGCGCAGTCTCTTTTCCAGCGGGATGCACACACGGCTCGAATTGGAGGACGAGCAAGAAGCACAAAGAACCCACTGTTCCTGGGGTTCAGTTCAGGGGGCAAGCTCAGATCAAGCCCTTGGAGAATGTTCAAGCACAAAGTAGCAAAGTCTTTTCAGTAAGTCTCTTCCTCTCCTCTCTCAGCAAGGCAAGCAGCAGGCCAGCTCCTCCGGCGTCTTCTTCTCCTTCTAGTCGGGCAGAGGTCCTTTGTGGTAAACAGGATTCTGATTTCTTAGGAGCCAGGCTCCTACTTTTATACACCAATTCTTTTGTTCTTTAGCGCCAGGGGGCCTAGGCCTGGCTCAGTCCAGTTCTGGAGCACTTTGTTATGGTGACTCTGCTCTTTCCTTTCAGCAGCAGGGCAGAGACATCAGCCGCCCCACAGGGGGTGGCGCCGGCTTTGTGGTGGCAGAGCACAGGTCTATTCAAGAGTCAAGGTGTACTCCTCCCACCCATCCAGGTGTAATCTCTCTACCCACCACCTGGCAGCCAACCTGTCTCTGGGGATTCCCCAACCCTGCTCCTTACTGTTGCCAGGCAGAACACATACACACAGCAGAGGCGGACTGAGATGGTCAGGTCAGTAAATACTAACTTTCTAAAAGTAGTATTTACAAACCCAGGATATTAAAATAAACTTGACTACAAGAAGTATTTTATTATTCTGAGTTCAGGCATACCAAACTTGACACTCTACCATGCTCTCTGAGTCCACTGGGGTCACAGCGTTGGCGTGATCCCAGCAGCCCATTCTGGCCTATGGAGAGCAGGTAGCCTTCAATAGTGAAGAACGACAAGGGCTGTAATTCACTACTAAGACATGCCACACACATCAGGGCATGTCCTACCTTATGCCTACAATGCACCCTGCCCACGGGCCTACCAGAGGGGTGGCTAATATGTAGGTAAGGGAAGGTTTAGGGACTGGCAAGTGGGGGCACTTGCGCAGTCAGCGCGACGGTCCCGGACCGCGCACAGGGTCGGCGGTGGCAGACCCTAGACACACTTTACAAGGCCGCTTCCGTGGGTGGCGCAACCAGCGCTGCAAGCCCACCAGCAGCATTGGCATTCACACGCCCTGGCACCCCGGGTGCACTTTACTGGGGACTGACAGTGAATCCAATAAACCAATCGGGAACATCAATTACAGGTACACTTTACTTAGGGAGCACTTGCACTGTGGCACGGATTAGCCGTGGCGCAGTGCCCTGAGCGGACAACACCAGCAAAACAGTCGAGGCACACCATCAAAAAAGTGGAAGGGAAACTCACGCCAAGGTGCCAGGTCTAACACTCACCCACCTACAAAGCCCTCCACAACATCGGACCCAAATACCTCAATGAAAGAGTCTCCTTCCATGTACCCAAAAGGAACCTCCGCTCTGCCAACCTCGCCCTGGCAGATACCCCAGGTATTCGCAGAGCAGGCAGAATAGCCTTCTCCTACATCACAGCAAAGACCTGGAAAGAACTCCCAGTCTACCTCCGATGCTCCCCCTTTCTGCACACCTTGAGGAGGAGCCTCAAGACCTGGCTTTTCGACTAATGCGGAGCTGCACCCCCCCCCCCCCAGTGCCTTGAGACCCTCATGGGTGAGTAGCGCACTTTATAAACCCCTGATTGATTGATTGATAGTTGCCATCTTGGCATGGTGTCATTCAACTATAATCAATGGAATTGATTTTACCAAAACATAGTTAGCACATGTCATTAAAGTGACTACTGTTTCCCAGGGTGTAAACATTATTAGTCTGTGAGATACAGATAATGAAGCATCTACGCATAAAATTTACTAATTCATTATGCATGATGTTGTGTACTGCATTCACATACCAAATTGCTCACAATAATGATTACACCCTGTATGGGCCCATATAAAGTGCACTATACTGATATAAATATATTTCAATAGTTCATATGAAGTGTGGCTTCATATGTTATCATGCCCCTGAATGGGCTTTGATGACTATGGGCTATCAGATCCGATGGTGATAATCAACAATGAAAGAGAAAGTGTCCATAAAAATAAATAAATACAAATAAAGGATAAGCAGACATAAAATAATGTCAAATTACAGTAAGAGAATATGGCAGACTGTATTAGTCCCCGAAGTGAACTGATAGTTCCTCACTACTATTCATGCCTTGCGGGAATTTTGTTTGTTGATTGATTATATAACAAGATTCCAGCCTGTGCAATTTCTATCCCCACCCCTACAGTTGTTGGGTATATGGTCGAAGCAGAAAAACCTTGATAGATCCCTATTACTTTGATGTTTTTCACTGAAATGCCTGGCCACTGGATATGATGTATCTTCTTTGGCAATGGCTCTCATATGTTCCAAGATGTGTATTTTTGTTGGATGAATAGTACTGCCAAAGTACTTTAACCCACATGGGCACAGTCAACAGTATTCTGTGTATGGAGTGCTGCAAGTCAAAAATTTGTGTATGAGTCTAGGTTTTTTTAGACTTGGGATTTTGTAATATAGTATTCTGTTGCTACCATGGCATTCTCTCCACTTGCCGCATGGAAAGAAGCCCTTTCGGGGCCCAGACAATCCCTTCTCCTCTTTCTCATAGTGGCTTCGCACCAAATCATTTTTTAGGGACATGGCTTTTCTAAAGTTCAGTAGAGGGCCAGTTTTTAAGATACTCCAGTGCTTCTGAAAAATATTTCTTAGTTGATTCGTATTCTCAGAAAAGGTTGTAATCAATATGAACTTTCCTACTTCTTGCTTTTCTTATTGTTTTTCTTTTAACAATTCTTCTCTAGAGATAGAATCGACTTTTTCTAGGGCTTGTGACAGTACCTGTGTGTTATAACCCCTTGCGCTAAACCTGGCCATACCCTCTTGGGCTGCTACCTGGAAATCAGCCTCTCTTGTATTATTCTTTTGATTCTCAATAATTTGCCATAGGGAATCCTCGTGATAAGCTTGTGAATGACTGCTGGTAGCGTGCAGTGTTGAATTTCCAGCAGTAGGCTTTCTGTACAATGAGGAACATAGGTTACCCTCAGATACAAAGACTTCCAGATCCAAGAAATTCAATGATGTGGAGCTTACCTCGCCCGTGAATTTCAGGTTGATGGTATTTGTGTTCAAGATCTCAATATATGATGTTGCTGACTCTGATGACACTTTCCAAATTACGAAGAGGTTGTCTATGTACCTGTGCCATGCCACTACATTGGATGTCAAATGTGCATTGTCAAGTGACCAGGCTCCTCCCACCAGCCTATGAAAAGATTTGCATAGCAGGGGGCGAAGCAGTTGCCCATGGCCGTGCCAGATATTTGCCTATAATGTTGATCTTGAAAAAGAAAGATGTTATTATTGAGACAGAACTCCATTAGTTCCAGAAACATTGCCTTATGTTCCAAAAACTTTAAAGGATGTTTTTTTAGAAAGAATTCCTCTGCTGCCAACCCACTCTTATGTGCTATTCACATATACAAACTAGCAATGTCCAAGACTATCATTTTAAAGTCTGTTTCCCAATTGATCTTCATTAAATGTTGCAAAAAGTCCTTTGTGTCTTTAGTATATGAAGACAAATTTGTCACAATCTTGGACAAAAAGTGGTCAATGTAGATTGATAAATGTACCATTAAGCTTCCCTGGATGGACACTATAGGATGTCCCGGTGGTTGTTTGTCGCCCTCATGAATTTTCGGCAGATGATAAAATGTAGGAGTGATCGGGTTCAAACATTTTTGGAAAAGCTACTCATCTTTATCCAACATATTCTTCTCATGCCATTTATACATCAATTGGTGATAATCCGAAACTCTCTGAATGTAAACTTTTTTGTTCACTTTATTGTAGCAGTTCACTTCAGATAATTGGCGTAGTGCCTAAATACTGTATGGTTCAGATGTTTGTAACACAATGTTCCCGCCTTTGTCTGATGGTTTGTATATGATAGATTTGTCTTTAATCAAGTTATCCAAAGCCAATTGTTGATCCTTGGTGAAATTTATCTTTGATATTAATGTTCTGGCCTTTTTTCTTAAGCGCACAAGGTCTTTGTTCACTGCCTCTCCCAACACATCAAGGGCATCTCCAGGCATTTGTGGGAGGAATTGGGAGACAGGCTGGAAGGGGGTGCTGCTACAGCTTTGTGTGATGCCTATTAACTACATCCATTGCATCATGTCAGATGAACCCTCCCTTGTTTCCATCTCTTCTGTTCGAAGACTTTATACAATTTCCAGGGTTGCATTATCTTTAACTGTTAAGATGTCCGTTGCTGCAGTTTCATCGCCTGTTATTCTGGTTCTTATCATTGGTAGATTTTGTTTAAAGTATTTATGCAGTTTCAGTTTGCGTGTGAACTTGAACAGGTCTAATCTTGTTTGAATATATTCCAGTCTTTTCTGAGGGCAAAAAGAGAGGCCAAATTTTAGTATCAACTCTTCAATGTCCGTCAGTGTCCTAGGAGTCAAGTTCACAATGGTCAAACTGTCCCTGGCTATCTCCTCCTGTTCATTTTCTCACTCTTGTAACAAGGGGAGACCTGTTGCCCATTGTGCCATCCACCCCTCTCCTTATTTGTCTGTGCTTCTTTGCTCCGGTGGTTTCCCTTTTCCCCCTCTCAGCCACGATTGGCATATGAGGTGGAATTCCTCGTGAAAAGGGGTCTTGTTTGCTGTTTCTATTCATGAACCGCTACTTTCCTCCCCTGACTGTTCGTTATCTGTGGCGAAATTATTCATCCAATGTGGAATGGCAAGAAATTTGGCTTGTGAATGCACTATGTGACATCATGCATAATGAATTGGTAAATTTGATGCGTAGATGCTTCATTATCTGTATTTCACAGACTAATAATGTTTACACCCTGTGTAACAGCAGTCACATTAATGTGTTACCTATGTTTTGGTAAAATCAATTCCATTGATTACAGTCGAATGACACCATGCTATGATCATCATGATGTATGCACAAGAGTCCGTCATTTATTTTCATGCATTGCTCATTTTAAATATTGCTGCAGAAAAGCTTCTGTGTTATTGATTTTGCAGAGTTCGAAATACATTTCTAAGAACTCACCCCTGCCAGTGCCTTCCCTTGTTTTGAATAGACAGGGTCACGGAGCTGTTATATCAAAACGTGGGCATGCCCTAGCGACACACATCACCCGCCCGTGAGTGCGAAGGCAAAAGGTGGTAGGTGCAATTTAGGCCAATAGCGGCCCATGGAAGGGGGCTGTGCGGCCCCCCTCCCTTGAACACTTTTTGCCCCAGGGACCCCATCCGCCGGGGCCTGGCCTCATTTTTAAAAAAAAAACATGAATAAATATACAGGAGGGGAGCCACTTGGCCCCCCTTCCCTGGGGCTCGGCTGTTATATAATTATACATTTTTTTTCAGGAGGGGTCCGCAGCCCCCCTCCCCAGGCGGATTTCGACCCCGGGTCCCAGGTATTGCTCTTTTTTTAAATAAAGGGAGGGGGCTGTGTGGCTTCCCTCCCGGCCACTTCTGGCTCTGGGGACCCTACCCCCGGGGCTGGCCCTCAGCACTGGGAACCGTGAGGGGAGCACCAATGCCCCCACAGTCCCTGCCAGCTTCCTGCTTCCTGCAGGAGCCGGAATTGCTTTTGGACAAGGGGAGCTGCTTTATTCACACAGTTTAGTCACTAACCCATGCATTCAGTAAGACACATTTAATAACTCACTTATACAGTCAATCATGCACCTACTAAATCCTCCATCCAGACACTTTTTCACCCACTCATTCTTCAATACACCTTGGCATATATATAGAACATATTTAAACTTTACAGAAACAAAGTCACTGGATGATGTCATCAGTAATGTCATCAGTGATGCCATTTGAGATGTCATCAGTGATGTCATCAGTGATGTCACTGACTATGTCATGAATGATGTAATGTGTGACGTCATCAGCAGTGCATTGTGGGGGCGCGAGTTATGGTTAGCTGAACTAACTATAACGGTGGAATTTCTATGGTTTTGTTTGAGAGAAATGTACAACTAACTATAACATCGCTGAAACCTATGGTTTTTTCAGTGAATTTCTAAGGTTTTTTAAATGCTAATTTCTAACTATAACATGCCTGAAACCTATGGTTTTTTCTAACCCCGGGCGTAGTACTCCGCTACGCCCACAAAGTGTACGTAGCGCTGCCTGCTTCGCGGTTTACGAAGAAGGCGTAGCAGGCAGCGCTACGCATATGCCAGGGCGAAGCAGAGCTGCCTGCCGCCCGCTGCCCGCCTCCCGCCCGCCCTCGTTTTAAAATAAGGTAAACTATGATAAAAAATAAGATAAAATGCCTTACCTACAGTGCGGCGTCCCGGGGCTCCCTCTTCCTCATTGACGGCAACTTCTTTTCACAAATGCGCATGTGACAAGATGAGTGCCAAAAGAACCAAGAAAGGTGCAGAAAGAGAAGACAAGTGCAGAAAGAAGCAAAATATGTTCACAAAGAGGCAAGAGAATGAAAAGATGCACAGAAAGAAAAGTGAGGTGCATAAAGACGGACGACAAGTGCAGAAACACTTAACAGAGGTGTAGAAAGAGGCAAAACAGCTGCAGAAAGGGGAAAGAGGGCTGCACAAAGAAGCAGAAGAGGTGCAGAAAGAAACAAGAGAAGTGCACAAAGAAGCAAAAGAGGTGCAGAAGAGGTGCAGAAAGAGACAAAAAGGTTGTAAAAAGAAGCAAGAGAAGTGCAGAAAGAAGCAAGAGAACTCCAGAAATTCAAAACAGCAGTCTTTGTAAAGTTACTCTTGTAAGTCTCACCATATTCTTGAAAACATGCATGCATGTGTCTCTACCTTTTAGCAGATGAATTATACAAATAGTAGTATACCTGTAATACACACACGGTGCATGTTCAGATGCATAACACACATGATAATATGTTGCATGTAGACACATACCTCAGCCACAAGACCATGCAGACCTTTAAACTTGACAAACTGCACTTCCCATTCCAAGCAAATACCTAAAATGATACGGCATGCTCCAATAATACCTTGCCACAGACTCATACAAAGTAGCGTAATGTCTAATCCCTTTGCCACCATGTCTTAAACCTGACTTTTATCTTGCAGCTTCAATATTCAGCAACTACTCTGAGCGTTGAGCTTGGCCACATATAAAGCAGCACCCCTTCGCATGTCCCTGTTGTAAGTCTCACCCAGTGGTCGAAGTCAGGAAAAAAAATGTAGGGGAACTGTGGGCAGAGAATCATAGGGCAGGAAGAACCTAAGGATGGGATCAGTGGGAGGAGTCAGAAGTGTGGCCAGAATGCACAAAATATTCAACTTTTAAGTATTTGTTTGGCATTTCACTGACCAGTTACAGTTTGTTTTGTTATTTAATTCAACCAATTGATACACTTGATTATGGTTTAATATGAGTTATTGACATTAAAATACATTCCCAAATGGGATATGTTTCCAATCACAGAATGTCCCAAATACTCTTAAAAGTGAAAGCACAAGCCATTTGCTCCGAGCCATGGAGTTTCAGTCAGCACTTATCCTCCCTTTTTCCACAAGATCATTTCAAACATGAATGGCAAAATAACCAAGTTTGCAAATGTTTTCGCACCTTCTTCACTAGACTGACCGGATCCCTATTGCGGCTGGCGTGGGCCGGGAAGCAGGCTCGCGTGAGCTGGAGTGTCCTGACCCTACCCTACCACATGGGGGGCCTAGGGGCGCCCGACATGGAACTATATTACAGGATAGCGCAAGCTGCACAGTCGCATAACTGGGTTCATGGCGACGACGCAATTCCGTATCTAAAACTCAAGAGACTGTTTGCTGCACCTCTCCCGTTGCCAGCGATCATGTCTGAGCCTGCAATCCGCAGGATGGGCTACTTGGATTCATTAAACACCACTAGGCATGCATGGAATTGGATCCTGCAGTGGACGGCGGGGCGCTGTTATATTCCCCGGCCATGTCGCTGGAGTGGTTGGCTCCGTGCGTGGAGCGAGGGGTGGTGCAGTCCCTCAGAGGATTAGGCATACACTTGGTGGGAGACTTGTTTAAGGATGGTATTGCCAAAACGTGGGAAGATGTGGAGTCAACACTGGAGAACAGCAGCCAGATGCAGCGGTTTCAATTTCACAGGGTTAGAGGCGCACTGCGACAGCACCTAGGAGACGACATGGCCGAGCCTTCTGAGGTCCTTGAATTGTCGTACCTTATTAAACACAAGAGCCCTCGCAAGATGATATCCAAGTTATACTCCATAGCTGTGTCTCAGAGATCCCAGAAATATACCAAGGCCCGTTTGGCCTGGCAACGAGACCTGGACATAGCGATGGATGATGCCACGTGGTCATATAGCTGTGCGGGTACGCGTCGCATATCGCTCCATGGCAAGCATAGACTTATACACTTCAAATTCATAAACAGAGTCTATTACACGCCAGACAGGCTGCATAGATATGGCTTACGAGAGGGGTCGGTGAAAGGTGTGCACACCCTGTGGCAGATTTTCTTCACTGGGCGTGGTGCTGCCCCTGCGTGGTTAAATACTGGGAAGCTGTATTTCGGCAGATCGGAGAGATAGCTGGTTTAGAACTAGTACCGGATCCCGCGGTCGCACTGCTGGGATACTCGAGGGGGCTCCCAAAGGCAGCACGCAGGCTGGTGGATATGGGCATGCTAATAGCCAAGCACAGAGTCGCTCTGTGCTGGATGCGAGGACCACTGCCCACAATAGCGCAATGGAAGCGAGATGCGCTATATTGTAGTACGCAGTCGGAGGCGTTTAGCGAACTGCTACCTCCGAGGAGCAGGCCAAAGAATTTTTGGGGATTATATGCGGACTATCTCACAAATGGGGTGGCTGGTGCAGGTCTTGAGGCGGGGGAAAAGGATACGCTCGCTCCGGACTCGGAGGCAGACTAGGGGTGTTGGACGATAGTTGGCGGAGTTCACACCATCTGTGTATAGAAGGGTACGCGCACTCCACACTGCGGTAGGAGGGCTGAAGGGTACCATTGGTCTGTGGGCACGCCAGTTCGGCTAAGCAGACCTACTGGAGGACAAGATCAGGACAGGTATTGAGTGTGAGGGGCAGCCCAGGGGAGCAACTGACAGGATCTTTTGAGGGTGCAGGGAGGGAGGCGGGAGGGTGTGGATAATAAGTTTGGTGAATTTTCAGGAGGAAAACTTTGCGCTCCCATTTAGGGAGCAAGCTATACGAGTTGACATGATGGGTGGCATTTACGTACAGTGCTAGCAAATTATTGTAAGTATAAGACAGCGTAGCCCGGCCCCCGGGATGTG
The DNA here is from genome assembly GCF_964204655.1 of Triturus cristatus. Taxonomy (NCBI): domain Eukaryota; kingdom Metazoa; phylum Chordata; class Amphibia; order Caudata; family Salamandridae; genus Triturus; species Triturus cristatus. The sequence goes on along the minus strand of NC_140592.1, from coordinate 1,079,481,866 downwards.
GGAACTGCTGAGATATGCAGTGACTGTCATATACAAAGACACCAGCCCGCAGGGTTGTAGGCGCGCAGATGTGAACGCCTCCATATTTGTTCATGCTAAAATAAATAAATTTAAAAAAAAGTTTGCAAATGTTTTCTATATAATTTTGGCTCTGCCATATTTGCCACATAATACCTAATCTGCCTCATAATCTGACAATTTCAACTAATTAACTGTGGCTCGAACAGATCAATAAATTATGAATTGTATTGCTGCAAAGTGGACAACCCTTTGCAAAGGTTGACTGATCACCTTTCTCACTGCTTCTTTCGTATGTTACACTGGTACTAATAAGGCAAAATCTTTCCTGAGACTGCTAGCATGTGTAAAAATGACAAAATAATATAGTATCAGAAAAGATACTGCATTGCGCTGCAGCTGTTTTTTGCTGCATAATTTAGTCAACGCTGCTGCATCATTTTGTCCTCCTTTGCTGCAGAATTCCAGTGGCCCCAAAGCAGGCAGCACATGTTAAATGTGCTTGTGCATCAAGCAGAGAGACTGTGAAGTTTGCTAACTTAGTTTTGTGTGTATGCAAATACTGCATTGCCGAACCCTGGTGAGTTGCTGCTACTACTGCTGAGAGAAGGCCAATGGAGGTAATGTATGGGTGAGGCGGAATGACATCAAGGGCAGGGCTGGCTTTTGCGCTGGTGGCTCCCTGTGCTACAATGTTTGTTGGTGCTCCCCAATGACCACCTCTGCCACAGATTTCCTCACTACCACCCTTTAACTGTGCCCTTCAAGTCTCCATAACCACACCCTCTCTTACATGCATTTCATTTGATTTACAGCGCTACACATCCCAGTGTAGGATGTCAGAGCACTTTACATCAGACACTTTACACAGAGACAATCAATTATACATGTGTAAATCACTGTATAGGAAAGGCTGCACATGACAAAGGACTACAAGGTGTAGGAGCCACATGACAACCATACTGGTAGGCAGTATAGTTTAATAGTGTTGATCTTTTGAAACACACACTCAGAATTTAAAACATAATACCATGGTTGAAGGGGGTTCTCTTTAATAATCAGAATTGATTTGTATCAAAATGAACACTTTTTGCAACATTAGGGGAAAAAACCATAACACTCTAATTTATACCTTGCAGTTTGCATGCAGCTCGTATATGACAGTTAATAGCTCACAACTGTTTTATGTTACGATTCTAACTTATAAATTACAAGTAACAAAAAGATCCCTCTGATAAAAGCAGTAACCTACTGACCTGTTTACATTATGTGCACTTTATGATCTGCATGGTACATGTCCTGTGCAGCAGGCACATTAACCATCTGCACTACCTTTCTGTGAGTCAAACCTTTAACTAGAAAAAACTCTGATCTCTCTCTCTAAGAAGAACCTTAATCTCCTGAGTTATCATGACATTTTTATTGTTCCTGACACCCCCACCCAAAGTGAGCGCCCAGTGTGGTCACACCAGTCACACCACCCTAGAGCCGGCCATTCTCAATGGTCCTGTGACCTCATGCTCTAGGGTGTGCTGCTTCACAGGCATGTTCGCAAGACTGGAGGGAAACTTCACTACGGATTGTGGTGGATAGGCCTTGAAGGTTAACTCACACTTGCCACTGCTAAGGTCCACTTGCTGGTGCTAAGACACCAGTGCTTCTAAGGTGTTGCAGGGCTTTCTAAGGTCTAGCATGGGAATGTGCTCCCTCAGAAGAGTGGTCTGGGGGACTGGTCATGAAGGCTGAACATGGTGCCCCAGTTCCAATTTCGGCAGCTCTGATCATAGTTCCACATCCTCTCCCGCACTAAACACCAAACTGCCCAACTGAGAGAAACTTGCACTGCCTTCAACTACAACCCAATTGTGCCACGCTATAAATACCTGGATGTGCCTCAATTTAAATTACACACTAGACAAGAACAATATGCTGCATAAAAAGTAACAACATCCTGGTAAAAGAAAGGGAATGCAAGAGTAAGTAAGCATGTGAAATGTAAGCAAGAATAACATGGTTACTTTAACGCTTTTACACTCACTATTCAGAAATCAGTGAGTGTGCTTGCCTGAAAAGTTAAGGACATGACTACAGGGCCCAGAAGGGGTGCATTTCAATATTCATTGCTAAGATTCTTACAAAGTATGCTTAAAAAGACCACATCGATGAACACAGAGCTGCGGTATACATTTTGTTTGCCAATTTACCCATCAGTCGGGTATTGCAGTACCTCCTGTATTGGTGCACATCCCCACTGGGGGAAAACAATACTGTTCAAAGAAATACAAGAAAAGTAACGCTTCACTGGTAAACTCTGTAAAGTGATGCTAATGTGTTTGAGTGTGAATAAAATCATTCTGCCTACTTTGCGACCACTCTGTCTTGTTTTATTTAGTTATTTATTTAATTTTCATATTTTGAACTATTTATTCAGGAGGCTGCACTTTGGAATAGAAACATTATTAAAAAAGACGACATTTCAAGCAAAACTATTATTTTGTTTTTTGACCCATTCCACAGGTGAGCGAAAACAAAAGGAGGTAAGAAAGTGTGAGAACCGTTTCTTGAAGTCACGGTTTTCAATAAATCAGGAGGAGCTAGACAGAAAGAGATTTAATAAGAGGCAGAAAGAGAGGGAGGGGGAAGCTGCCAGAGGCTGGGCAGAAGTGTACACTGTACTTGTCTTCTTTAGGCAAGAAGGAAACGACAATGTCCTTTTCCTTCTTTGCCTGCCCCACCCATCCCCGAATGGCCCAAAAACGCTGAGCCTTACTTGTAGACCTTGGCTATTTCTACCATCCTGGGACGTATGTTTAATTAAAAAAAGTATGGGAATGGAATCTATTGATTCAAAGAAGTAGGGGCACGCCTTGTCCTGCCGATCCCACCTACTTCGACCACTGTTCTCACCATATTCCTGAAAATATGCATGCATGTGTCTGTACCTTTTGCTAGTGCCATCATATATAAATGAAATATACCAATAGATGTATACCTGTGTTTTTGTAGGTCTAGCATTGTTGCAGGGATTGTGCACAAATACAGAACTATGCGCAGGAGTATGTGACCTTGGTGTATGGGGACTGGGTCTTCCTACCATCTTAGTACCCATGAACCCAAGACCAACTAGCTATATTGTATCACTTGGTCTCCTACACAATTCCCAGAAAAAAAACCATTATTAGACACCCCTGAACACAATACTCCCAGATATCTCAGAAATCTCATTAACAAGGCACACCCTTTTGCTCACACGGTTCTACTTGTCCACAATAAGATCTGACAGAGACACAAAACATTTTAAAATTGTATTTTAACTAACGTGCCCTAACATGCAGTATACATGCCACAACAAGCAGGAAAATACATAATACAAATATAGTAAGCATAGCAGCGAGTCCCTACATCATGAAGTGAGATGTCATCATAAAAAGACAATGGAGAAAAAGACAATGGTGCCTGACCTGCCTCCCCTTGCTAAGAAGAAGTATTGTTATATAATACAAGATCTCTGGTCTTTGTCGGCAGACCCCATACCTTAGCCTATAGATCATAAATCTACATCATAGGTCTTCTCCCTGAAAAGGTCCCTCTCCAAGTGTGTCTCACCTCTTCATGTACCATAATAAAAAAGTATGCTGACCAGACAACATGTTTTCTCTAAGGGCTAAGGTCTGGCCAGGACAAAATAACAAGCGGCATTGTTTTTCGACCTTGAACATAATGTTCAGTCAAAATCCCAGGAACCTGCAGAGAGCAAACATAGAGGTGAATTTCCATGTGAAAGCAGTCATTGAAATACTGCAAAAATAAAAATGTGTAGTAACGTGCACAAAAGCAGCAGGCAAGCTGTGAAGTGGCCATGCTAACTTAGTGAAAAACGACAATGTCACTATGGGCCATGTCACACCCCACCCTTGGCTAGGGCGTTAGCCATATGTGGAATCAGAAATCAGATACAATCAGAGGCAAATCATCTTAGTCGAAGTCCAATTGAGATTGGCAAAAAGGCCCAAAAAATGTTAGTCATTTCAAGAGTATATTGTTTGGAAAGACAACATTTTTCCAATTGGGCACTTAAAATCCCATCCATTTACATGTCATTGTCACTGACCAAAACGTTTCAGGAAAAGTGGAATGTCATGAACTCCTGAATGTTGTCTGTCCCTTCCATTGTAAAAACGTTTGCCATCCAGTTGATAGGATAAAACGAACACACATGCTCCTCATAACCAGAGGCTCCTAGGAGCATTTCAGGGCAACCTGCATTAACTTTGATGAAACTCTGAGTAGTGAGGCGCTGAGCACGGGTGCAGGTACTCAAGTCTGCCATTGGTCCAAGAAAAGGATCGCACAACAGGGGGCCACCCATGGCACATTCCTGATCATGGGCCTTTAAGGGACCCATTAGCAGATCGTAATCCCGGCTGACTAGTGTGGTATTGGAGAGGCAGACATCCAGGGCCCATTGAAAGGGGCACCGGAGGCAGTGGAACACAGGTTGCACACAGATGAAGTAGGCATAGCGGAAGGTCAGCCAATAGTCGATGGCAAAGGTCGTCTCCGGCATAGAACCAAAAAGCTGCCACATCCGATCACGGTACAGCAGCAACTGGACCGGGCCTGGCAGTTCCACAGGTCCAGCAGCCATTGAGAAGCAACAGTATAAGAACCAGCATAACAGGAGCAACAGGGGAAGCTCTCCAAAGGCGTTGGTAAAAATAGAATGAATAAAGGCTGGTATTACTCCAAAAATAGTCTCAAAGGAAGGAACAAGGCCATATCCCACAAGTTTAAAAAAGTGAGCGAGGCCTTCTGTTTCAGATGCATTAAATATTTGGGGCCAGATGTACGACCCGCCAATTAGCGAGTCGCAAATTGTATTGCATTTGTGACTCGCAATTTGCGACTCGCTAATTGGGATGAACGACAGTGTCTGAGACACTGTTTGCGATTCCCAATGGGGTCGCAAATTTCATGCCTCATGCATATTAATGAGGCTGTCGCAATTTGCGGCCCCATTGGGAATGGCTGGCACTCCCAGGGATGGTGGCCTGCTGGGGTTAGCAGACCTCCATGTCTGGGACTGCTTTTAAATAATGCAGTTTTTTTTAAAATGCAGCCCATTTTCCAAAAAGGAAAACGGGATGCATTTTTTAAAAAAAACTGAAACTTTTTTGTTTCATTTTTTAAAGGCAAGCAGTGGTCCCTGGGACCACTGCCCACCATTAAAAATCATTTGCGCATGCATTCACAAAGGGGAAGGGGTCCCCTGGGGTCCCTTCCAGTTTGCGAGTGCTTTACCACTCTTCTGAGAATGGTGGTAAACTGCAAGAGTTTTGCAACCGCAATTGCGGTCGCAAAACATTCTTACATAGCTTAAGGAGTCGCTATTAGGAAGGGACGCCCTTGGAACGCCCCTTAATAATAGTGAGTCGCTAATCCTATTTTGCGAGTCGCAAATTGATTAGCGGGTCGCAAATTGATTTGCGACTCGCAAATTAGTGTTAGTATATGGGGCATTGGTCTTTTGCAGGCGCAAACGGGTCTAAAACCCATTTGCGCCCCAAAAAACCTTTGTACATCTGACCCTTGATGTATTAATTATCCAAACTGGAGTGGGAGATTCGTGTTTACAGTGAGTTTATCTCACTTGCGGTGCTCCCCATCTGCAATTCAAAGTTCTCTCAAGCCGATCTGACAGCGACTTCTTGTCGAAACAATAGTGCTTTGAGTCGGCCTTGTTTGTTGAAATTTGTTTTCAAAGTTGGAATTGAAGGCCAAATGGAACTATCTACAAACCCATGTGCGGGTGGAAGCAGGACGTTGCTGCAACATGTAACTCGTTGACAAACAGTCACTATATATAGGACACCAGCACGTAAGCCACAGCAGTCGCAGTTATTCAAAATAAGATAACTGCCATTACAAAACAAAGTAAGTGCGAGAATAATAGCTGGGACCAGAATACCTTTTAAAAACACAAGCCAGATTAGGAGCCAAAACATTACAAGCCTGGTGCAACTTAACTTGTTTGCACACTAGGGAATGTACTACTGTACAATTGCAGTCCTCCCCTGTAAGAAAAAATTCCCTTTTCGCAAGCTGACATCTATAGGTGAACGTTAGGGACTGGAATTAGTGAATATAATTATTGCCAGGGAGTTCATATCTACCAATTGGGTGGTGTTTCATGCAGGTGTGAACTGAAAAAGTGAGATGGGCAGGGAAATAACCCCATGTATTAACCACACAGCTGAATCAGTCTCTGCTACGGACAAAGATAACTGTTCTAATTGCTCAATATGTAATAATATGTAAGTACAGACAATCCTCAGTCACAACTCCATGCAATTCTTTCAACTTGACAGACTGTACTTGCACTTCCCATTTCAGGCAGATACCTAAATTTCTATGGTATACTTAAAGTGTGCCTTTTCACAGACTCATAAAAAGTAGCCTAATCACTAATTGCTCTGCCAGCATGACTTAAACCTCACTTTTCTCTTGCAGCTTCACTACTCAGTGATTACTCAGTGTTGAAGCTTTCCACAAACTGATAGAACTACCATAATCACTAATCCATCTACCAATGTACACATATTACTATACACAAACTATTTCAATCATCATTTCAGTACAATAAAACAAACTACAATACACATCTGTACATTTCGTAATATATTTCAAACATCAAACCTCTCTAATAATTTAAAAACTAAAAATATCACTACAAAGAGTGAAGCACTACTGCATCATCCTCATCACACCTTACATATGTGTAACTCACCTCTGTAATAGTATTGCAGAATATCAAATATCAGAAACTCATAAAAGATTTTCTTTCTCACACAATAAATGTAATGCAGCACTCTCAACAAGATAAAACCAGTAATGGCAAACTTTCCCTCTCTTTCTCCACACAAATAAATGTAAGTAACACATCAAATTGCTTTCTACATTATTTCAAATTGTGAAACACATTTCTATTGGTTAGACATATTAACCATTTCTAAATGTTACGGTGCCGGAGTGTAGAGTCCCGACGGAGCAGAGAACCCTTACGGCAGTCTAAAAAACTATTTCCAATAATACTAGTATTATTTTTTTAACATCACACCACTTCTAAACATAATACTTATTTGGGAAAACTTACTGTAGCAGCATATCAATTATATATAAGTTAGCATTTCATATTATAAAACCACAGTTAAGTTTCAACTCTTCCCCCATTCTGCTTCGTCCTAGTTTCCATAGTAACACTTTTTGCAACATTGAACTCTACCAGAAGGTCGCAAGTTAACAATATTTTCAAATTCAGCACACTAGCTTACTAAAGCAAATAGCAGGTGTGGTTGACTTTTGCAAAGTATTAGCTTATCCTATCTACTGTACCTTTCAAACATTTTTCTATAACCAATCAGAAACATGCTTCATGAGCAAAATAGCATGCATCCTATTTTTGAGTGCACAATGTTAATACACAGCCAATCATTTATCGGCTTTTTCAAAAACAGCATCTTCTCCACCATTTTAGATACCTCTCATTCTAACAACTGACTACCTGAACTACAGACATATTTTCATTCCTTCCAGACATCCCTTCAAGATGCTTACAGTGTGGATTGTAAGCCACAGTTATGTTTTCTGGTGCATAAGGTATGCCGAACACAAAGGTATTGACAAAGACCTTGGTTTGGAAAATGTGGATATTACATGGTTTGCACAGAGAGGACTAAAGTGGCACCAATTGATGCCTTTGGTTAAAACCTTTTTGCATCTCCAACCCCCTAACCTCATGATTGCGCACTGTGGTGGCAATGACCTAGGCACATTGACTGGGGTTGGGCTGGAAATGCTAATGAAGGATACCTTTGCACAGTTGATGTTGCTTGTGCCTCAAACTGTTTTTAAATATTCTAACAGAGTTTTTCTCAACAACCTCAAGCTGTGAATCTGCATTTACATGTAGCTCATGTAGCTCAGAGCCATAATAAAAACAACAGCTCTTTTTAGAGCCAACCTACAACCTAACAATGAAACTTATTTTTTAACATACATACTCTTTTTCAATATTTTCCAGATGCGCGAACCCGTCGGAACTTCAAAAAAGAAAAAGCAGAAATTCAGTGTACTACAACACAATACACTTTTGAAATTTAACTTTTATTAACTTTCATTATTTTACATTATGTCTAACTCTATCAAATGTGATGTGAATATTAACTTCTGTTAAAAAAAACTACATAAATGCAACACTACCTTCTGAATTATATACTATTAAATTATTTATTTAAGGTGGATCTGCGAAGCCACTGCGATGTTACACAGGGGGCCGTGCTGAGAGCCGTGATGGGGTCACAACTCTCATCACAAAAAAAAATAATAATAAAAAAATAATACCTCCTAGTAACATTGCCCAGTATTGGTCTCGGGGACACCCTACCCTGAGGCCTGGCCATTTAAAAAAAAAATTAAAAAAGGGGGTTCCTACCAGGGGCATTTTTGGCCCCAGGGGCTCCATTCCCCGGGGCCTGGCCTTCACTTTAAAAAAACAAAAAAAACATTTTGGAGGGGAGCATTACAGCTCCCCTCCTGAGTAAGGGTGGGCGTAGTTCGCGAAGTAGCACTTCGCGAAGCTATGCAAAGTGAAGTTCGCACTACGCGAGCTACGCGTAGCACTTCGCGAACTGCGAAGTAACATGTTCGCACTGTGCAAGATGTTGTTTTCAATGATTGCACAGTGCGGACAAGCAACCGGCACTGTGCAATCATTGAAAATGGCATCTTGCACAGTGCGAGCTGTAGTTTTCTGCTGCTCGAGTAGATTTTTACTCGAGCTGCAGCTTTCTCAACGCGAACTGGTAGTTTCTCATCGCGAGCGGTCGCGAGCATACGCGACCCCTCGCAATGAGAAACCTGACCTTCTCGCGTTGGGAATCTCGCCGGGAGGTTTATTTTCCATGCTCGCGATCGCGAACAAGGAAAAAGTCTCGCCAGGATGTCATTTTGCTTGCTCGCGGTCGCCAACTTGACGTTGAGGACCGCGAGCAAGCAAAAAATGACCGCAGCACTACGCAACACTACGCTACGCGTGTTCGCACTGTGCTACGTGCAGTTCGCGTAGCGCGAAGTAGCGCGAACTTCGCAAACTACGCGAGCGTAGCGTAGTGCTTCGCCCAGGCCTACTCCTGAGGCCCATATAGCCCTTGGGACCTCATCCACCAGGGCATGGCCAATACTTAAAACATTTTTTTTTAAATGGGTAGGGGGGCCTGCAAGGCCTCCCTACCCCAGACATTTTGGGCCCTGGGGACCCCATCCCCGGGGCCTGGCCTCTTAGTGAAGACCATGGGGGAGCCTCAATGCCCCCCACGTGGGAGCCGACCTGCAGCTCCCATTACCCAAAAGCAAATCTGCTTCGTTTCATGGAAGCAAGAGCAGTTTTTCTGCTCTCACTTCCATAAAGTGAACAAGAAGTTTGCTATGGCATGGAGGGAGCCCTGTCTCGCCCTGCCATAGAACACTGCAAAGTCCTGGGGTGGGCACCCCGAAGTATTGCTGGAGCCGACCCTGGGGGAAAGGGCGGTCCCCCAAAACTGCTCCTGAAGGGGGTCCGTGCTGCCCTCCTCCCATCAAGTTTAAAGCCCTGGGGAGGTGGTGGTCCATGGGGCCTGGGGTCTGCAACGGACCCTGCCCTTAATTTATGTATCCGCGGGGAGGTGGTGGTCCCTGGGGCAGGAGCCCCCACACTTCATTTTAAAAATGTAAGCCCTGGGAAGGTGGCAGTCCCTGGGAGTTGGGTGGCCCGTGAGGCCCCTACCCATAATAAAGGAATGCCCTGGGGAGTTGGCGGTCCCCGGGGCACCATGCGGGGAAAGTAGCCCCCCTCACATTTTTGACAAAAACCCCTGGAAAGTGGCGGTCCCCGGTGCTGCGGGGGCCACGTTCACCCATATATTATTAACAAAGTCCCAGGGAGGTGGCAGTCCCTGGGGCTACTGGGGCTACTGGGGCCCCCATGGGACCTCACATAATAAATGTTCATTGTCCCCAGGACCTAGCCCACCCGGGGGCTTAAAAGAAACGAAGCACGAGAGACCCTACGTGTACGAGAATCCTGACGAAAATTCTTCATGAATCTTCACAAAATTCTCAACACTAATTGTTCACTCAGGTCAGCTCTTGTATTGAAAGTTTCAGGATGATTAGTCAAGGGGAGGGCTGAGAACAAAGGGGGGGTCCCAAAACGTGTTTTCTCCATGTTCATTTCCATAGGAAATATTAGACACGGCAACAACCTGAACTGCTGAACGGAATTACACCAAATTTGGCAGAGAGATAGCTCTTGGTCCAGAAAGCACGTTTATTTTTAAATTGTGTAATTCCATTCAGTAGTTTTTGAGATATTTAAAGATTTACAGATATCGATATCTGAGAATTGTTGGCTGAGCCCTCCCGAGCACGAGCTTGCCTCTGATTGGCTGCCAACACTTCAAACAAGGAAGTGTTGGCAGCCATCCTGTGCCTCGGACCGAGGGAGAGGGAAAAAGGTGACAGTAAGATTAAAAAACAAAAAAAAGGGGGCAGGGTAGAAACACCTTGACCCCCCCAGGCATGTCAGGCCTAAAAAAAGCATTTTTTTTTAAAAAAGATTTTCGGCCGGGTCATGCTGGGTGGGCGAAACAAGTCGAAAATTAAAAAAAGGGAGGTGTTTTTTAAAGCCCCTAGGTGGGCCAGGTCCCAGGGGCTATCCTTTATTCTGTAGTTGGAGCCCGCGGGGGCCCCCGCAGCCCCAGGGACTGCCACCTCCCCAGGGCATTATTAAATAAGGGTGGGGGGCCTCGCGGGCTTCCCCAAGCCCCGGGGACTGCCACCTTCCAGATGCTAAAATAAATAATGTGTGTGGGGGTCTTGAGCCTCCCACACTGCCCCTGGGACCGCCACCTACCTGGGGCACTGTTTATTTAAATTCAGGGGTCCGTTACAGACCCCCAGTCCTGGGGACAACCACCTCCCGGGGCTATGCAAATGAAGGAAGGGGGGCCGCGCATCACCTCTCCAGGAGCTCTTGATGGCTTGGGGACCGCCACCCCCCGGGGCCGGATCCTACAATGTCCCAGGGTGCCCACCCCCGGGACATTGCTGTTTACTATGGCAGGGTAGGAGCACAACTCCCATCCTATCATAGCAAACTCTGCTTTGTTTTTTGGACGAGAGAGTAGGAAACCTGCTCTTGCTTCCAAAAACCAAAGCAGAACTGCTTTTGCACAAAGGGAGCTGCATGTCAGCAGCTCCCTTTGTGCAAAAGCAATGCTGGCTCCCGCTAGAGGCGGGGAGCCAGCGGGACCGTGGGGGCATTGGGGCTGCCACGCGGTCCCCAACAGTGAGGCTAGGCCCTGGTGATGGGGTCCCCGGGGCCAGAAGGGACCCGGGAAGGGGGCCACATGGCCCCCCTCCCCTGCAATAGAAAAAATTTAAAATGGAAAGGCCGGTCCCGGAGGTTGGGTTCCCGGGGGCCATAATTAGCCTTTGGAGGGGGGCCATGTGGATTTCAAAGGTTATTTAAATGCTGATTCCTAACTATAACGTGTGTGAAACCTATGTTTTTTTTAGTGAATTTGTAAGGTTTTTTAAATGCTAATTTATGAATGTATTATTATATTTTTTATATAATTTTTTTACAATAAACTACCTATGTATTAGTTATAGATTGACTGTATCCTGTAATATTGAATGGCTCAGCTCTTTTTTTTTTAAATTTGGATAAAGTTGAACAGCATAGTTAATATTTTCTATAAACGTACAATCACTTGAATTTTTTTTAAAGGGTTTTTGACTATGCGCACACTGTGCGCATGCGTACGTCGTGCGTGCTCTGTGCGCGCGTGCTCTGTACGCACATGCGCGCGTGCTCCCTATGCGCGTGCTTTGTACGCGCATGCGTGCGTGCACTGTGCGCGTACGGTGCACGCACCTGCGTGCTCCGAGTGCGCATGCGTACATTGTGCATGCTCCGTGCGCGCATGCTCCGTACGCGCATGCGTGCTTAGAAGCTAAGCGCGTGCTCCGTACGCATATGCGTGCGTGCAACGTGCGCGTACGGTGCGCATACCGGCGTGCTCCGAGTGCGCATGCGTGCATGCTCCGAGTGCGCATGCGTGCGTGCTCCGTGCGCGTACGGTACGCATACGGTGCACACACGGTGCGTGCACAGCAAGTCATGTGATTACAAAACAACACTTTTCATTGGTTCATATTAGTTTCTGTTTCAGAATCTTCAAACACCACACCCACTCCCCTCACTTTTTCTACCAATTTCCTGAGAGAAGGTTGTTGAAGAGCTACTCCAGTGAAATGGCAGAACACCAGTCATCTTCAGACAGTGAGGAGACCTTTCAAGAACCACCAAGAAAGAGCAAACAGAAGCACTCTTTCATTTGGAATTATTTCACTTTTCCAGACGGGCAAAAAAAAGTGAATGCGCCAAAGGTCACTTGTACAATTTGCGGAAGTGTCCTGTGTAGAGGGGATCTGGCCAAAAAATACTCCTTCAGCATTCATTGCATGCTCAGGCATTTTAAATCAATGCATCGAATTTGGTTTGCTCGTGAAACCACAAGAGCCCTAAGGGAGAATCCTCCACCTGGACCTTCTCAGCCGAGCACATCATCTGCGGCTGCAGATTCACCATGCACCAGGCCTCTTAACATCCGGCCCCTGTTCCAAAAAGTGCACATTCATTGCAATATGTGCAATGAGGTAATTTGCTACGGAGAGAGTAGCATAAATCTAATTTTAAACCGTATACAACAGCACACATGCTCCAGGTCATAATTGGGTTGTTTTTTTTTTGTTCCTGTTGAGCAGTTTTTTGATTCCCAGTTTTGTTTTGGTGCTGTAAAAAAACCCCCAAAAAATAAAAAATGGTTTGAAAACTAAAAAATAAATATAAAACAAAAAAAAGACAAAAAAAACAGTTCTTTTAAGAACTCACTTCACTTCTCCAAAAAGAGCTATATTCTTAATATACTGTTTTTTATTTTGATTGAATGAATGTGTAGTGTATACAAGAATGATTGAAATGATTGAAATGACTGAGTGAAGAGGAGGAAAGGACAGACAGAATGAGTGAGAAAAGGAAATTATGATCAGTCATGAAAGGGAAGTGAAAGACTGACTGCAACAAAAGGACTAAGGGTAGAGGATACAGGTAAGAAGAGTAAACGAGTAAGGGAATGGCAGTGAGTAATGGAGAGTGATGGAGGGGGAGTGAGAAAAGGGGAGTAAGGGACGGAGATAGGAAAAGGGAGTAACAGATGAAGCGGATGAAGTACAGCAGGGTAAAGGGATTGAAAGTAAGAGAAGTGGAGTGATGGTGAGATAAGGGGTATGAGGATTAGAAAAGGGGGTAAGGGAAAGTGAGAGATGGGGAGTGAGGGGATTGAAGGATTTAGAAAACTGGAGTGAGAGAAAGGGAGTCAGGATTTCAATGGGCAAAGGAGAGTGAGGGAGAGTGAAGGAAAGAATGCGAAAAGATGAAGGGGTGTGAGATACAGACAGGAGGAAGTGAAGTAGGAGAATAGGAGTGACTATGAGTAAAGGATAGTGACAGTTCGGGAAGGTGAGGGAAGGAGAATGACGGAGAAGGTTAAAAAATTAACATAGATGGAAAATGAGTGATGGAGAGAGGAGAAGTGGTAGAAACAGAGATGTTAAGGAAATTAAGGGTAAGACAGAAAAAGGGAGAGAGACAGAAACAGAGACAGAGAGCAAATAACTGAGAAGGAGTAAGGCAGTTAGAATGACTGAGACATATGGAAACAGGGAGAGAAACATGGTTGAAAAAATAGTGATGGAGGCAGTAAACCTAGGGGAGTAGTAGAGAAGGAGTGAGGGAGTTACGAAAGAGCAGTACAGGAAGAAGAGAGAGGGAAGGGGAATGAGAAAAGCAGAGTGAGTAGAAGTGAAGAAAAGGGAGCATGAAAGTGAAGGGGTGAGAAATACAGATATTTTAAACTTACCTGACCAACAAAATAACTTAATTAGAAATAAATGTTTTTTTGAATTGCTAGAAAAAAGGATTACATTTCCTAAATTTTCTTTCTCGATCTGAAAAAAAGAAAAAAAGTATTAATATTTAACAATACATTTTAGAATACAGTACACATATTTTCATATTTAACAAAGTAATTTTTTGCCCTTTTTTTGCTGTTTTCAGAATATATTGAATTTCACTGAAAATAGTGATATCAATTGCATTCATCACTTAACAGCGGGCAAAAAAACTTAACAATCTGAAAGATTGTTTAAAAAAAGCCCTGAATCTATCCTCAGTAAAACATACCTTGATAGAAATGTAACATATATATTAAAAATATCTTCTAAGAACAATAGCTATTTGCAATAAATATTGTCTGTAAATCTTGTTGCTTAAGCACATACACCAAAATATTATCTGTCAAAGAAGTCCACAATAGAAACAGTTACCTTTCCATGAGGCCAAATGGTAATTTAAAAAAAAAATGTGGGTGAAATATCCAATGGTAATCCAATAAAATCGAAATAATGGTTTCTTCAGATGCTGCAATTTGTATCTAAAATATTGGTTTTAGAAAAATTAAGTAGGAATTTGGTAATTCTGCAGGCAAACGTTGCTTGAAAATCAATTGTGAATCATTACACAGTGTCCAGCCTTTTTCACATTTTAGATAAACTGTGTAATGACCAGAAGTTATACAAGGTGCATCATGGAAAATTATTGCAACTGCAACAAAAGTCTTTCCTGATATTAATAATTGATTTCCTGTAAACTTCTTTATTAAAGTGTCCAATTTTGTTCCATCAGCTCTACAACGTTGCATCATTAAAATTACATACTGTCCAAATTTCTTTAAAAATAACGTTGATAACATTTCTGATTTACATTGAGAACATTCCATGTTGTGATTTGCATCTTTAACTAATTTACTAAAAGTCACTGATTTACTCTCTGGTAATGTTAAATATATGAACCTTTCAGAATCAACATTATAGCTGCATGTGTTCAAACAGTGTTCACAACTATGTTCCCGTTTATAAGAGAGACCAAACATATTTTCTATTTCTACCCCTTCATCTTCCAATACCATAAGCATATACATTAAGAATTCCTGTGCATCTTGCTGGACATTTTGAGTAAACTGTGTACATCCAGAACATACATCTAAAAGATTTCTAACATCAGAAGCACTTTCTATTTTAGTTTTATCATTACTCAGCTTCTCATAAAGGAAACTCAGCAGAGAACAGAATCTTTTTTCATGATTTAGTATTATCTGCTCTTTCAAACTTTCAAGATAAAATACAACATTCAGCACTACATTAGCGTAGCAGTTGACACCAGAGCTATTTTCAAAATGACAACCAATAACCTCTTCAGCATTGTCCTTTTTTTTGTTTTTGCTTGCAATCACATCAGTCTCTATTTGTTTACTCTTCTGTACATCCTCATTACAGATATTCTCAATTCTCCTTTTCCGACAAACAACACGTTTTTCAAACACAGGATACTGACCTAAATGAGGAGCATAGCTTCTTCCTAATCTATTATACTCCTTTACACAGTTTGCATCAGCACTAACTTTTGACTCATCAAAGTCTATCATGAATAAACCAGACATTTTTTTCACGTGTGACAAAGCAACATATGCCATACCTTCTTTAAACACACTAGATCCAAAGTTTACAAAAGCACTATCAACAGTTAATCCTTGAGATTTGTGAATAGTTACAGCATATGCTAGAGAAAACGGAAACTGCTTCCTACGTACATATAAGTCTTTCACAAGCAAGAAACGAACTGAACAACAACTAATGTCTTTAACCTCTTCAATCTGATCAAATTTTATTTTTAAAAATTCAATTCCATCTTTTTTCTGGTAATTAACAAAACCCACAACTTTACCCATAGCTCCATTCACTAAACCTTTTTCTATATCCAAATTACGTCTTAAAATTACTCAACAGTTCATACATACATAAAGATTCTTTTCTAAACCAGCTGTTTTCGATATGTTTTTCTCTAGAGAATCCAATTTAGTTGTCAATTTGCTTGTCAATATAATAGTTATTCCTTCATGCTGTATTTTATCCACAGCTTCCAGTTTTATAATCTCTTCATTTTCCAATTTCAAAAGTTCTTGATTGAATATAGAGCATTCATGTAGTGTTGGCATTAAGCAGATTACAGTATTTTTTCCTGCAATTTCCTTGTATACTTTTCTCTGGAACTATTTGTTCTGTTGGAAACAAATTACATAGCAATCGACTCTGTAAAGCTTTTCTGCCATGTTCTGTGAGTAGTCCAATTCTGATATCTTTGAGAATTCTTGCATAATCATCATCATTTGCTTGCCGCATATTGGTAATGAGTTATTTGTACTCAAAGTATGTCCAAATATTCACATTACCTATACTTCCTAACGACTTTTTCGTGTCTTCATGTGTAAGAGTATGAAATACTGGTTGTCCTTTAACTGGAGTGAGCTGCAGTAGATCCCCAAAAACTATAACATGTTTTCCTCTGAATAGCACGTCATAGTCTGTCTTTAGAATTTGCTGCATTCTTAAATGCACAAAGGCAAGCATTAAGTTTGATACCATGCTTACCTCATCAATAATGAGAACTTTCATTTTTTTCAATACTCTTGAAACTTCAAAACATGCTTCTCCTGTTAGCTTGTGGTATTGTATTTTGTTCTCATGCTCTACTGGTAACATTAGCAAACGATGGAGGGTAATTCCTTTTATGTTATGCTAACCCAGTTGGAGCAGTAACAACACAAGACAAAGTTGAATCAGTTTTTTTCTGTAGGTAGCTTCTAATTACTTTAATTAAGAAACTTTTTCCAGTTCCAGCTTGTCCACTCACATACATTCTGATTGGTTCAAATGATGTGCATGAGCACTCTTTATTTTCATGTAGTAATCCATGATCAATTTGTTTTGTGACTTCCTCATAAATTTGTTGTTGTTCATCATTCAGTTGTTGTTCCAAATTTGGTAAGTTTATTAAATCTTCCTGAGCTTGATTCATAGCTGTTTCCACTTCAGTCATGGCTATTACAGCTTCATTTTCTACGATTGGTTGTCCTAGAGGATCTTGACTGAGCGTCCCAGAACTGTGACTGTCTTGAGAACTGTCTCTAGCTACTTCAGCTGCAATTGTTGCTTCTTGTTCAATTTCTTCATTTAACATTTGTACATAAGTTGTGAAAGTACTGTATTCTATGGTATCTTTGCATGCATTAAAGGAACCTTCATAGCTTTGAAAATGTCCAAGTAATTCATCCTCTGAACGCCATGATTTAAACAACTGTAAAAGTGCTAAGTAGTAAAATTCCTTCTTGTCAGTAGTGTCGCAACTCAGCTTTTTGTGATTAATCAAACTTCCTTTTGTTTGTTTTACCAAACATCCTTCCTCACCAATGACTTTATATTTTCCATTGTTGATGTCTTCTGTGGTATTCCGTTTAAAAATGTGGTTCTGCAGCACTTCATAGAGACACATGTTCTCAAGATGATGACTTCTATTTGGGTAATATGTGTCCAACATGTTTGTTCTTAAAATGTCTGTACTTTCTGGTTCGTACTATGCTAAATATTCAATTTCTCGAATAGATTTCAATACCCGATTTCGCATTCCTGCAAGGCCTAAACTTACCCAAATTATTCTTCTGGATTTGGAGTACAGACTTGCAGATGATAACCTATCTGAGCATTCGTATGACCCAATTTCTCGATGCGATAACATCTTTAAACTGCAACTGTATAGCTTTTTACTGACAGTCTTCTCGTGAGAAATCTCTTCCCACATTTCTTTCAATTCCGTTTTCTCAGATTTAGTGGTGTAAGATGTGACATACCAAGCAACAGCAATAGAATTGTCAGCTACATACTGAATATCCATGTTAGCATTCCACATGGATAAAATGACTGTGTTGTAGTCATTTATATATTTTGACTCTTCTTTTCTTCTTAGGTTGTAGGTATTTTTAGGCGATTTTCTTGTAATAGTATGTCGCACAGCTGACATAAAACTGTTTACTCTTCCTTTTGAAAGAACAGGTCGTGGAAATCCAAATCGACATTTTGTGTAGAATTTATCTTTACTCTTGTACTTTCGTCGACAGTATTTTCCACACCGATGACTTTGAAAACTTAAAACTTGCTCTTTTAAGTTTTTTTCTTCTGTGCTTTTAGGTATAGCACATGTTGCATATCCTTAAATGAAAGATAAAACTGCATCATCAGAACCTGTTCCAAATTTTGGGGCATCCTTGATCCACAACAGCATATGAATATGAGGAGCACATCTTGCTTGGTACTCTTTTTTCCAAAAGAAATCCACAACTTCTCCAAGAGGTGGATTTTTTATATTGCAGATGAAGGACATCATAGCCTCAAATCTATGACTGAAATATCTGCAAACATTAACCGGATCCAATGAGCACAATTCTCCTGCTGTCTTGTATTGGATGTTTTCAATATTTGAATTTGCCTCTCGAAGAAAATCCAGTAAATCATCCCATGCGTACTCAGCACAGCTTAGGGTAAGGAACCATGTAGGAGTTCCTAAATTCCGTAGTATACATTTCAATTCTCCATGGCGTCGGTACCAATATTCATTAGTCCCACGCTGACAAGCCATCAGATTAATCAATTGAGATTCCAAATGATCATCTCGCAGTTGCACTTTGTTCAGAAAATCCTTTGCAGACACATTATGTAGATGTACTCCAGTTTTTAAAATGTGATTTACTGCATAAGATAGTGCAGACAAGTCACTTTCAAATAAAAGATGGAACAAATAAGGAATACTTGGATCATCTGCATATAATTACCAACAGAAGCAACCTTTCCCCTCCTGAGGCGGAAGCCGGGAGGTCTCTTTCTTTTACTTTGTGCATTTTAGCATTCTCCCTTTATCTTAACTTCGTGTGATTTACATCGCTTGATTAATAAGCGTTAGAGACTTAGAGACTTCCTTAGCGCTCCTAAGCGCTTTGTGTTCCTTCCCCCCTCCCCTGCCTCCGGATCACCCTCGGCCGAGTATCGACGCCGAGGGCTGGGTTCCTGGTTTTTGGCGGCCATATTGGGTGTGGGCCAGGCAGGTGACGCGCTCTAGCAGCGCTTTAAAAAGAACGGCTATGACTCCGCGCAGCGGACGCGTACTGCGGACGCGCCGGATCTGCGCCGGAGTCGTGCCAGAGTCCTGCCCGTCTGCGCCCGTCCGCGACAGGATGGGACCAGGGGCCATGGGCCCGACACCCATGCCTATCCCTCCTGCAAGGGCCCCTCACATCAGGTATTCGGCGCAAACTCTGTTACACCTTAGACCAACCCCTCTCACAGAATGCTCCAGAGATTCCTGGCCGTGCCCTGAGGGCCCTTTCTCTTGCATATATTGCAAATACCAAGCCTCTCCTACAAAACCCAGCACTGAGATGTTAGATAAAAGGAAACAAACTCCACCTAAAGGGATAAAGGGGACAAAGTGCCTTCTCCTAAATGTTCGCTCCCTACCTAGACATCAACTAGAGGTATGGGACCTAATACATACTACTCAACCCGACCTTTGCTTCCTAACAAAAACTTGGTTGAAACCTCATACGGTCCCTGCTATTGCTGTGGGGGTTCCTCTTGGCTACAAGTTTGTCCATTTTGACCGACCAGAGAAAATAGGTGGTTGCTTAGCCATCATGCACAAAGAACATCTGAAGATCACAACACTAAAACAGAAGCACAGCCCTCTCTTTGAGATAATAATTTTTAAAATGCAATATGCCACAAACAGATTCTGGAAAGGAGCCTTAGTCTATCATCCTCCGGGGCCCTCTACAGGCTTCTCCCTTGCATTATTGGAACTCTTGGCCCCACATTTTAAAGCAAAAGAAGATTTCCTCCTTCTTGGCGATTTTAATGTCCACGTTGATAATCCTGCACTCCCTGAAACAATCTCCCTGGTTTCTGAATTATCTTCCTTCGGTCTGACTCTGCAAAACCACGAGCCCACCCATATAGGTGGTCACCTTCTCGACCTGGTATTCACCAATTTCCCCAAAGTACAATGTCTTTCCCCGGTTCAAATAATTTGGTCCGACCACTTCATCGTGGAATTCTCAATATCTAAGGCGGATAAGACCTCCAATAAAAACTCCCTACCACCTGTCTGGCATCGACAGTGGCATAAAGTCACCGTAGAGGAATTGCAAAAGGAATGGAAGCAGCCGATTCCCACAGAGACAGATAGTATAGAGACCGTTTTAACCAAATTCAACAATTCCCTCAAAGAAGCAATTGACAAAATAGCACCTCTAAAATTACACAAACAATACCCTGCCACCAAACAGGAAACATGGTATACTGAGGAGCTTAGAACAGAAAAACAAAAATGTAGGAGGTTGGAAAAGAAGTGGAGAAAAACACGAACCAAAGAAAACAAGAAAGCACATCATGAGGCCCAGACTAAATATTACAAAAACATCAAACTTGCTCGGAGGAATAGCCTCTCTCAACAACTCGCAGAAGCGGGAAATCGATCCAAGGAATTATTTAAAATTCTTCAGGAGTTTGTAAAACCTACCGCATGCAAAAGCCCTGATGACTTTTCCCAACAGTTATGCGATGAAATCTCCTTGTTCTTTGAAAATAAAATCAATTTGATTTCCGACAAAATTTTATTGGTCTCCAATCAAAATAGTAATAACTCTCTCTCCCCTTCCATCCTGCCCACACGGAGTAAAACCACACTTACGATATTCCCAGCAGTCAATGACTCAGATCTCACCTCCCTTACGAGCCATATAAAATCTGGATCCCCAGATGATTTTTTACCAGCTAAAATAACTGCCTCCCTGCAAAATCTGCTTAGGCCCCATATTCAAACACTGATCAACCATTCTCTTAGGGAAGGATCTGTGCCCACAGAATGGAAAAAAGCAGTGGTGAACCCAATCCAAAAGAACGCAGCAATTCCATGGACCGACCTTTCCAACCTCTGACCCATCTCCCTCCTACCCCTTCTCAGCAAGATGACCGAGAGACACGTAAACACTCACTTGTCCAAATACATCGAGGCAGTGGAGGGCCTAGACTTCTCTCAATCTGGATTTAGGCCCAATCACAGCACAGAATCTGCCCTCCTCTCAGTGACTGATAACATCAAGATGTCACTGGATGGAGGAAACTCAATGATTCTAGTGCTGTTAGACTTATCCGCTGCCTTCGACACTGTGTCTCATGAGATACTTCTCGATCGTCTGAGGGAGAGGGGAATAGAAGGTGTGGCTCTTTCTTGGCTGGAAAGCTTTCTTTCGGATCGCCAACAAGAGGTAAGATTGGGCTCCCACCATTCTATCTCAAGGGAGCTCACCAAGGGAGTGCCACAGGGCTCATGCCTAAGCCCCACACTCTTCAACGTGTATGTGGCCCCCTTGGCGGATATTGTAAGATCTCATGGGTTCACCCCTGTGTCGTACGCTGATGACACTCAGCTTTTGTTCCCCTTTAAAGCCCTGATGCCCGCAATGCAAAAATCTTTTGCAGGCGGAATGAGGGCAATATCTTACTGGATGGCCAGTAATCACCTCCAGTGTAATGTAGGCAAGACTGAGGTAATGCTGTTTGGGGAGGCCACACTTTTGTGGTCCCCGGATTGGTGGCTCCCGGATTTAGGACCAACCCCAAGCCCCAAACAGATTGTCAAAAATCTCGGTGTGCGCTTAGACAAATCACTTGTGTTTAAAGAGCACACAAATCAAGTAGCAGGTTCCTGCTTCCAGGTAATTGGACTGCTACGACGAGTCTTCCCATTTCTATCAGATTCTTATAGGAAGACTCTCGTCCAGGCCTTGGTTATAAGTAGACTGGACTACTGTAATGGCCTGCTGGTCTCGGCAAATGAGGAAGAACTACAGAGACTACAGGTGGTCCAGAACACTGCTGCGAGACTAGTTCTCAACGCCCAGCCAAGGTCTGCATCACTCCCCCTCTTGACAAAACTCCACTGGTTGCCAATTAGACAGCGTGTAAAATTTAAAATCTGCTGCACTATTCATAGATGTTTGTTTGGCAATGGACCTAAATATTTAAAAGAAATATTCAAACCCTACAAACCCAGTCATACCCTGCGCTCCAGCAGTCAGCAACAACTCCAGGTTCCTAGGATAAAAAAAGCTAGGCAGGGAGGGCGAGCCCTGTCCTACAAAGGCCCCATCCTTTGGAACTCACTGCCCCCTGCTCTCAAAAATATTATCAATTTTCAATCCTTCAAGAAGTCCCTGAAAATGTTTTTATTTGTCGCCTGTTATGTTTCTCCCCCCTTCATTTATTTGTTTAGTGTAAGATCCTGGCTCCTGGGTAAAGCGTAAGCGCTGAGATACCCTTTCGGGGGTTGACTTCCAGCGCTATACAAGAGTACAAATAAATAAATAAATAAATAGTCCGATACTCAGAAGCAGGAATCTGTACTGGACGTTCATCATATCGTCCACCTTTTCCTGTAGGAAACAGCTGGGGAAAACAAAGAGCTTCCAAGCTCTCCTCCCATACACTCACAGGAGTTCCTTTTGCTTTTTTCATCTGAAACAGATCAATAGTGTTTCCCATAACTTCTTTAGAATGAAGAGGATGTATGCTGAAATGTTCATAAATGTCTTCTTCTTTTGACTTATCCACTTTTTCAATTTGCCCAGTTGGTATTCCTGTGTCTGCTAGTAAAACTTCTTCATCTTCATCCATATAAATTGATTCATACCATTTATTATTTCTTTTCAAATATAAATTTGCTCTTTGTACTTTTCGTACATCTACCAGCTCCTGCCAAATTTTCTTATTCTTTGTAGGTACACCATTAACCAGAATAACTAATGGTTCAGTTTCCAAACTATCTGCATCAATTGTTTCAATATTTTGTTTCAAATCTAATGGCAAATAAACAACTCTTCCTTTTAAACCTCTTTGTAAATCTGAAGGAGGTAATTTGCCTGTTTTGGGCTACATACGAACTATAGTCTGAAACGGATGGACACATTGAATGAGTATAGACTAATACGTATTTAAATCACTAAGTTCTGCAGGAATATCAACCAATTCTAAATTATTATGTACAGCTCTAGCTGGCATTTTATTTTCTTCTAACTTGTTATAACAGTATTTACAAATACGCTGATCTTCACCCAAATCAAAACAATTTTCCAGAAATAAATATGTAGCAAAATCCTTCAACTTAGAATTATTTTCTTTTTCACTTTTTTTATAGAGATCAACATTCCTTGTTTGAGTTTTATAATGGCTTCTCCGGCAACAAATACAAGTAATATTTGGTCTTTCATTAGAGATGATAGTAAAATTTGTCATTTGATCTTAAAAATTTTTACTAACAGTGAGTTCTACATTCTCTTCCAGATTTTCTTCAATAACTGTGTCATTTCCTGCACTTTCTTGCTCTGGACCAAAGTATCAAAACTCAATATCCTCACAAACCTTCTTCACATCTGATACAGATCCACAGAACAGAGCACTATTCAACTCATTTAACTTTAGTGCTGGACTTTTAGCAAAATACAATCTTCTCACAAATGTTCTGATTTCAGTATGATGAACTGCCAGCATCCTAAAATGGTGAAAAACACTTTGACAAACTTTCCTAGAAAGACAAGCCAGAGAATGTCCTTGCAAACCAGTATTCTCTCTCACTCGGCATGGATCTAGTCTTTGAAGCACCTTAATCTTCTGTTTAACACTTTTTTTACTATATTCTCTTAGAAAGTCACATAATTTTTCAATAGATTCCTGTCGTACAGTACAAATACTACTACAATTCCAAGTGTACACTGGGGCTTTAGGACGTCTCCCCATAACCTCATCAGCTAACACTTCTTCCTCATTTCTTGGAACCATTTTCTCCTTTTCCATTACACAACCATCTTTAACTTCATATGCTCGACCACTGGTGTCAACTGCATGCAGCAAACTATTACTTTGAAGATAACTCGCTTCATTAAAAAATGGTTCAGTACTTGAACTTTGCTTCCATTCTCCTAAGAACACTTTACAAAAGTTTTTTTTTTCACTTCTCTTTTTCTTTTGCTTTTTGACTTCATTACATTCACTAATTTATCTAATGTACGGATCCTGTTCAAAATTAAAATTAATAGTTTTCTTTTTAATTCCAAAGCCTTTGCAACAATTGATTCAATATGTTTATTTTTCTTATAAAATGTGGCTTTCTTCCTATATTTTTTCACATCCTTTAGCAAATTGAACATCACTCTTCTCTGAAACATTTTTCTACGATGGTTTTTAAAATCTATTTTTCTTTTTAAGTCATTCTTTCTTACTTCTGATTGTACATTAGCATTTAGTATATTCTGTCGATTGTCTTGTTGTTTTCTATTTGAAACACTATTTGCAGTGTATATATTTTTTACATTTTTTCTTTGCTTGAGGATATTTTATATAAAATCCTTAGTCTGCTTACCAGAAGACTTTTTCTTTTTTCCAACATGAGGTTCTTCAACTAATTTTTGTTGTCCAGTTGTCTTCAAATATAGATGTTGATGCTGTTCTTTTCTCTTTCTTGATTTTATAGGCATCTTTAATTTATTTCAGTGTTGTTCAGCAATACCTGAAAGAAACTAAAAAAAAAAACCTTTATGTAATTTAAATATATTACTATATACTTTATGAGTTTTTCAAATCCTATCATATGAGCTGTCCCTTTCCTACGACTGCAAGTCTTACACAATAAAAGCTACACAAATTAAATCTCTGACAACAATTCCTGTGTGCACACAGACTCATGGTGTGATTCTAGGCAGAAAACGATATTTGATTGGCAATTTAAAGCACATTTACTACTGTGGTAGAGCAAGTGATAATTACTGTAACAGCCTGACACATTTTCCTTATAGTTTAGAGAGACAGAAAAGAGCACATGTCCTAACAGCTACTTGAGACCATGAGCATGTGGAACCTGGGTGAGTGATTAGACTAGCACAAAGGAAATGAGCCTTGGTGATGTTGAATGTGTTAGCGTTACACACTGCTATCTGAAATACCACACAGTGCTGAATAGTAAGCATGGGAGTGCAGGAGAAGCAGCTGCCTGTGTGCTAAGAGTGTGCTTCTGGAGACTGTGTATTGTCAGGTGCAAGAGAGATCTGCATGGACGCTTGCACAAATGCATGAAGACTGCAGAGATGTATGTAGCAGTACATGTGGAGTAAGGGTTAATTGGAGTTTTGAACATGTAGGATCTACCTCACCCATTGCAGGAGTGTAAGGAAAATCTACCCTGTTGTTTTCAAATGTGTTAGCATTTGCCTCTCATTTGTGAGATATTGATTTGTGCTGAATGCTAGCCATCACAGTTCAAGAAAACAAGCTGCCCCTTTCCTACGAATGCAAGTCTTACAGAACCAGACCAACACGAATTAAATCTCTGACAACATTTCCTTTGTGCACACAGACTCATGGTGTGATTCAAGGCAGAAAACAATATTTGATTGGCAATTTCAAAGCACATTTACGACTGTGGTTTTGAAAGTGATAATTACTGTAACAGCCTGACACATTTTCCTTATAGTTTAGAGAGGCAGAAAAGAGCACATGTCCTAGCAGCTACTTGAAACCATGAGCATGTGGAACCTGGGTGAGTGATTAGACTAGAGCAAAGGAAATGAGCCTTGGTGATGTTGAATGTGGTAGCGTTACACACTACTATCGAAAATACCACACAGTGCTGAATACTTAGCATGGGAGTGCAGGAGAAGCAGCTGCCTGTGTGCTAAGAGCGTGCTTCTGGAGACTGTGTATTGTCAGGTGCAAGAGAGATCTGCATGGACGCCTGCACAACTGCATGAAGACTGCACAGATGTATGTAAGAGTACATGTGTGGTAAGGGTTAATTGGAGTTTTGAACATATAGGATCTACCTCACCCATGGCAGGAGTGGAAGGAAAATCTACCATGTTGATTTCAAACATGTTAGCATTTGCCTCTCATTTGTGAGATATTGATTTGTGCTGAATGCTAGCCATCACAGTTCAAGAAAACAAGCTGCCCCTTTCCTACGAATGCAAGTCTTACAGAACCAGACCACCACAAATTAAATCTCTGACAACAATTCCTTTGTGCACACAGACTCATGGTGTGATTCTAGGCAGAATACGATATTTGATTGGCAATTTCAAAGCACATTTACTACTGTGGTTTTCCAAGTGATAATTACTGTAACAGCCTGACACATTTTCCTTATAGTTTAGAGAAGCAGAAAAGAGCACATGTCCTACCAGCTACTTGAGACTATGAGCATGTGTAACCTGGGTGAGTGATTAGACTACAGCAAACCAGACCACCACAAATTAAATCTCTGACAACAATTCCTTTGTGCACACAGACTCATGGTGTGATTCTAGGCAGAAAACAGTATTCCTGTGTGATACCAGTACACCTTAACTTATGGTGAAGACATACTCCATAATATCTTACAAGTTCAAGGCAGTTAAATATCTTCCAAAACATAAAATGTAAAACACAACTTTAAAACAAGAATCACATTTCTATTTTTTATATCAAAATGCACCACATACATCCCCTCTCAAATTCATAACTCACCTTTAAAAGTAGTTAGTTGAGAAAGAAATGTGGCACTCACACAGCAGATTATCAGAGACAGAATTACTGAGCTGTACACCTCTCAGCAGAACCAGTAAATGGCAATCTTTCCCTCTCTTTTTTCACACATATACATGTTAACTTCAAATCACAGTGCTTCCCACATTTTTTCAAATGGAAACACACATTTCTATTGGTTGCAAATGTCAACCCTTTCCAAATGATCCCTACCCCCAACATGACTTCTGCCTGCTACCATAGCAACAGGTCATGGAACACTGGTGTGAGCAGAGAGGTCAGAAGTTCAGCACACAATGTTTCTAATCCAAAGAGCAAGAGTGCTTGACTTTTCAAACCTCACAGCAAATCCAAAGTAATGTTCTGTGGGAACACATTTGTCTGAACCAATACAAAACATGCTTTTAAAAATTTAAACATACAGCCAAGTTTTTAGTGTTGAATGGTCTGAAACAGCCAATGAGTTCTTTTTATTTAAAAAAAAGTATGTAAGCCTCCATTTTACAACTATCTTTCTTTTCATATTGCCATTCTACTGAAAGACACCTTCTGAGTGCATCCAGATCTCCTTGAAAGATGTTCACAGTATGGATTGTAGGTCATAGCTATGTCTTCTGGAGTGAAAAGTATGCAGAAAAAAGAGGTGTTGTGAAAGACCTTGCTTTGCCAAATATAGACATTAAATGGATTGGTCAGAGAGGGTTAAAGTGGCACCAATTAATGCCTTTGGTGAAATCCTTTCTACATCTCCCACAGCCTGGCCTTATAAATGTGCACTGTGGTGGAAATGACCTAGGCACTTTAACTGGGGTAGGTCTGGAAATGCTTGTTAAGGACACCTTTGTGCAATTGATGTCACTTTTTCCACAAACTACCTTTGTATATTCTAATATATGCCAAAGGTAAAAGTGGAACTGGTCCAACCAATATTGTCCACCGATTGACAAAGCAAGAAAGCACGTCAATAAGTCTGTTTCTGCTTTCCTCAGAGACTATGGTATGGGTTCTATATACAGCAACAACTTGCGTTACAACATGCAAGGCATTTATAGAGGAGACGGTGTACATTTCACAGATGAAGGCAACAGAGTCTTCCTCTTGAACTTTAGACTCTGCATCGGTACTTACTTGTAGGGACAAAAAAACACTCAATGAACACAACGGCTCTTTTTAGAGCCAACCAACATCTAAACACTTAAATTTGATTTTTAATGTTATTTATTTTATGGGTTTTTTTGCCGCCGTGCGCGCACCGTGCGCGCACCCCGCAAAATTTTTTTAATTTTTTTTTTTTTTTTGTGACCTAAGGGGTCTTTCATGGTCCCCCTGAGAAGGCCTAGGAACTCTCTACCCTGCCCCCTTTTAACGTTCTCCACTTGTGTTTTTAACTCTCTTCTGCCTCTAAAACTCAAAATGGCGGCTAGGGGTGCGCGCACCGTGCGCGCAAACCGCGATTTTTTGAAAAAAAATAAAATGTATTTTTCACCCTTCGGGGTCCTTCAGGGACCCCCTGACAAAGGCTAGGGGGTCAGGAACTCTCTACCCTGCCCCTTTTTTACGTTCTCCACCTTTCTTTTTCTCTGTCACACACACAACACACAAAATGGCGGCCGACACTTCCTGATTTCGACCGATTCGAATGTTGACTGACATGTAACCACCAATCAGAATTACGCTCGCGCACGGCACCGTGTGCGCACGGTGCGCGCATATAGATATTTATGTGCTTTTAAATGCAATTTTCTCAGGAACTACTGAACAGATTGACACCATATATGCAAAATGCACATGCCTGACCTGAGGACTACCTTTGCCAAATTTCAAGTAATTCTGTTCAGCCGTTCGGGCTGTACCTTCGACTAAATGTCCTATGGGAAAATGCATGGGGAAAACGCGTTTTGGGACCCCCCTTTTTTCTCAGCCCCCGCTTGACAAAATACCCCAAGTCTTTCAGGGTAGGAGCTGAGCCGAGCGCCCCATTAGTTTTGAAAATTTTGCGAGGATTAGTCAACCGGCGCCAAAGTTATTCAAAATAGAATTTTGAGATTTCCTATGGAAACTCGGTCCTAACTATAACTATCTACTGGCGACTGCCAGTAGATAATATATATATATAAAATTGGTGGGGCGCTCCGCTCCGCTCCTTCCCTGAAAGTCTCGGGGGGATTCGTCAAGCGGGGGCTGAGAAAAAGGGGGGTCCCAAAACGCGTTTTCCCCATGCATTTTTCCTTAGGACCTTTAGTCCAAGCTGCAGCCCGAACGGCTGAACAGAATTACTTTGAAAAATTTGGCAGAGAGGTAGTCCTCAGGTCAGGGATGTGCCTTTTGCAGGTCTGGTGTAAATCTGTTCAGTATTTCCTGAGAAAATAGCATTTAAATCAATATATATATCTATAGGCGCGCACCATGCGCGTACGGTAATCCTTACCGTACGCGCACGCTGACGTGCGCGAGCGCGATTCTGATTGGTTGTTAGATCTTAGTAAACATTCAAATCGGTCAAAACCAGGAAGTGTCAGCCGCCATTTTGTCTCTCGCAGTCTGAGGGGGTGAAAAACAAAGGTGGATAACATGAAAAGGGGGCAGGCTGGACAGTTCCTGACCCCCTAGCCTTGGTCAGGGGGTCCCAGAAGGACCCCCAAGGGCAAAAATGTATTTTAATGTTTTTACGAAAAATCGCGGAGTGCACGTAGCGTACGCGCACGGTAAAAACGGAAAAATTCCGCGAACTACGTAACATGGGCGCGCACGGTGTGTGAAGCACACCGTGCGCGCACGGTACGCGCACGGTGAAAAACCTTAAAATAAATAAATAAATACATAACTTAGCATTTAAAAAACCGTACAAATTCACTGAAAAAACCATAGGTTTCACACACGTTATAGTAAGGAATTAGCATTTAAAAAACCTTGCAAATTCACTTAAAAAACCATAGGTTTCACACATGTTATAGTTAGCTGGGCATTTCACTCATGAAAAACCATGGAAATTCCCACGTTATAGTTAGTGCAGGCAACTATAACTCACGCGACCACAATCCTCTGCTGATGACGTCAGATATTACATCACTGATGACATATGTGTCTTTATGAAAAAAAAATATTTGTAATATATGTATAGATAAAAATTAATGGAAGAAGACATGGGTAAATAAGTGTCTAAATATGGTTTTTTAAGTGAATTTGCAAGGTTTTTTAAATGCTAATTCCTAACTATAACGTGTGTGAAACCTATGTTTTTTTCAGTGAATATATATATATATATATATATATATATCACATCGCCAATCCTACTTCCCCAAAGAAGAGGCACGCACACCGGTCTGTGAGTATGGGGCTGATTTAATGATGTTTCAGGTCACCCTCGATCCCACAAGAGAGAGATATATATATATATATATTATCTACTGGCGGTCGCCAGTAGATAGTTATAGTTAGGACCCGGTTTCCATAGGAAATCCGCAACATTCTATTTGGAATAACTTTGGCGCAAAAGGGGGGTCCCAAAACACGTTTTCCCCATGCAATTTTCCATAGGGACCTTTAGTCCAAAGTACAGCCCGAACGGCTGAACAGAATTACTTGAAATTTGGCAGAGAGGTAGTCCTCAGCTCAGGGAAGTGCCTTTTGCAGGTCTGGTGTCAATCTGTTCAGTAGTTCCTGAGAAAATCAAAAGTAAAATCATATATATATGTGGGCGGAGCCTAACCACACATCTCATCCTGAGATCTGATTGGCTGTCAGCACTTCATCCAAGAAGTGTTGGCAGCCATCTTGGGACCAATATACATGATAGCACCTCATTAAAAAGCATTGCAGTTAATAGAAGGTTTTAAGAATTTAGTTACATTATAAATCATTTGTTGATGGTACCATACTCATTTTAGGAATTGTGGTATGTTCTAAGGTGATTTCACCATGTGAAAAAGCCTTCTGCTGGGATATCATGATTGAGAGAAAAATATTTTCTCATGCTTTTCCCACAGAGGTTTGGAAGGTGATCTATAAGCTAAACTGAGAGCTTATTTTCTGTAAATACACATTATCTTTCTCAGTCATGTGAGAATGAAGTCTGACATTCTCAGTAAAACAATGTACATCCAACAAGGGCAGAGACTGTCAGTTGATACCTCTGTGTTCTACTGCAGCTTCCCAGAGTGTTCCAAAGAACAACTAGAGCGCTAACAGTCCTACTTATGATAAACTTATGGCACACCTGAAGCCATCTTGCTTGGATTAAAGTGGTAACTCTTAAAACATTTAATTTAAAAAGACAACAAAATGAGGGGGTTCATTTTTCCATAACAAGTATGATTAGTGCTGCAGAAAGAAAAACTAGAGCACATTTTGACTTCTGAAATCCTCTTTTATTTCATTAAAAAATTCTGACATGCAGACTGAAACATGCACTTTCAATACCAGCAGCAGTTTTCCCTGGTGAGCAGTAGCTTTACTACAGTGATCTAATGAGCAAAAAGAGGGCTAACATTCTGAATTTATGGCAAATGTGTGACACATCTGAATGCCTTCTTGATGGAATCAAAGTAAAAAAACTGAAAGTATTTCCTACTGAGGAGACTGCCGTAAATGAGGAAATTAGGAAACTTCATAACAAATAAGTCTCCCAAGATGGCCACCAGAGACAAAAGAGCCCAAATGTAGCCCAAATATCACCCAGATGTAGCCCAAGTATAGCCCAATGACAGAATGTCCCAGAGTGTTCTTAAAAACAACTAGAGCGCTTACTGTCTTCATTATGACAAAAGTATGGCACACCTGAAGCCATCTTGATTGGAATAAACTGGTAAAACTTAAAACATTTAATTTAAAAAGGAACACAATGAGGGGGTTCATTTTGCCATAGAAATTATGATTAATGCTGAAGAAAGAAAATGAGGGCACATTTTGAGTGACTTCTCAAATCCTCTTCTATTTCATTAAAAAATTCTGACATGCAGACTGAAACATGCACTTTTAATACCAGGAGCAGACTTCCATGGTGAACAGTAGTTTTACTACAGTGATCTAATGAGCAACTAGAGTGCTAACTTTCAGAATTTATGGCAAATGTGTGACATATCTGAATACCTTCATGATGGAATCAAAGTAAACAACTGAAAGCATTTCCTACTGAGGAGACTGCAGTACATGAGGAAATTAGGAAACTTCATAACAAATAAATCTCCCAAGATGGCCACCGGAGACAAAAGAGCCCAAATGTAGCCCAAAATCACCCAGATGTAGCCCAAATATAGCCCAATGACAGAAGTGTGCAAAACACTTATCATTTTGTGTTTTTGCAGTGTTATATAGTGCAGACTTGTCAGGTATTGGAGTGCTTTACATGAGCAATGGTTACATCACACAAGAACAAATTCATTTTGGTTGTAGACATGGGGAGACTAAGTGATTTGACCAGAATCACAGAATGTCGAGCTGAAGCAGAAACTCCAACCTGGTTCCCCAGTTGCAAAGTCTGCAGTTCTGGAAGTAACACCACATCCTCTCCCCTAAGTGCAACATTTAATCAAGTGGTCAACTGGATAAAAAAACATAAAGATAACAAATAATTTAAAAGTGCTTTGTCGCTATTTGAAAACTCAGAAAATATGTCCTTATTTTAGTCTTTTAGAGCACTAACCATAATTTTGATTCCAATAAGACCCTCTCATATATGTAACTGTATTACAGTTTTGATTACATCAAGATGACGTCAGGCGTTCCACACTTTTGTAATAAATATAGAATGTTAGCAATCTAGTTGTTCATTAGGATACTGTTGAGAGGCAGAGGCCAGGGGCACGGACTCTGAAAATTGAAGGCAGGTAGGAGGGTGCAAAGGCAACAATTTAACCACACTGAGCAGGCAGGAAGGGCCGTGGCAGCACAACAGACTATGCAGGGCAGTGGAAAGGGGGGCAGGGGCAACAAACCAACAATACAGAACTTGCAAGAGAGGCTGTGGCAATGTAATAGACCATTGTGGGCAGAAGGAAGAGGCAATGGTAGTACAACCATACATGCAAACAGACCTGATTCAGCCAGGAAACGTCCAATGTTTTTAAGCTCAAATGGGCTTTATTTGATCTGTCTACAATCTCCTCTTTTTCAATGTAACTCAAAGAAGAAAATCAATACCCCAGTTTTTTTTCAAAATCTACCTCTTACCAAGTTCAAAATGTTCGCAAGTATGGTACATTGGATCATGGAAGGAAATGGGGTAGGGACATGGACTTGGATAACAGAGGACAGGAGGGACATGGAGAGGTGCACCAAACTGACCCTGCAGGGCAGGCATCAGGGTTTGCAGCAGCACAATACACCACACAGGGCATGCGGGACGGGAGTGCAGCACAACAATCCATAGAAAGCAAGAGGGAGGGGACAGGACCATGCACATGGACAACAGAGAACAGAGGGGATAGAGGCAATGGTAGCTAGCTGACCATAATGGACAGACAGGAGAGAAAGCTGCAGCATAACAGAGCATAAAGGGCAGGAGGGACGGATCAGGGGCATTACAATGGAACAGACAAGCCAGGAGGGAGGGAGTAGGGGTCTGCACATGTAAACAGAGGGCTGGGGGCAACGGGGCAGGGCAGGAGCAGCAAGATAGCCATGGAGGTCAGGCAGGATGGGCACTAGAAGCAAGACACACCATGAAGAGCAACAGTGAGACTGTGATGGCATACACACAGACCATGGAGGGAAGGTGGGAGGGGGTCAGGGGCAGCTAACTGACCACAGAGGGAAGGTGGGAGGGGCCATGGCAGCACAGAAGACCATGCATGGCAAGTGGGAGGGTTAGTGGCAGCACAATGGCTATGATGGGCAAAAAGGAGGGTGCAGGGGCATGCACAAAGGACGATGGAGGATAGGATGGAGGGTCAGGACCTGTGCACAGACAAGAAAGTTCAGGGGAAGGGGCCTCACAACAGCCCGCACGGGGCAGGCAGGAGGAGCAGTTGCAGCACAACAGACCAGGGAGGGCAGAAGGGTGTGGCAGTACAATGGACCATGTAGGACAGGAGGAAGAGGATAGGGGCATGGCATGTGGACAGGCAGGGTGGAGGCGGCAGGGACAGGTTACAGTCATCTGACAATGCTAGGCAGGTGGGAGGGGAGTGGCAGCTCAATAGAACACTCAGAGTAGATAGGAGTGGCAGGTCCATGGAACATGGTGGGCAAAAAGGATGGAGCAGGGGCACGCACAAAGACATCGGAGGGCAGGGGGAAGGAGAATAGGGGCAGCAAGCTAAGCACAGAGTTTAAGCAGGAGGTCAATGATGGGGCATAGAATTGGGCAATGGAGGGCAGGAGGAGGGGACTGGTACATCATACTAAATTGAGGGCAGTGGCAGCACAACAGACCATGCATGGCAGGAGGGAGGAGGCTAGTCCATGGATTCACACAACAGAGGATAGGGAGGAGGGGGATGGGGCAGCAATCTAACTGTTCAGAGAAGGCGGGTATTAGGAACTTTATTGTTTTTAAAACGTGTGTCTGTGCGAACTACTTAAAATATGAACAAGTATGCAGCATAATCTCACTTTTATTCAGGAAGAAGAGGACGTTTGTGACTGTGACTCCGGGCTCACTTGGCAGAAACACCCCCTGACCCTCCACCCCCTATCGCAAAATGTAATGCCCGTGAAAAGGGTAGGTGAACACAGTGTTACATAGAACATAGTCCTGAGAGCACGATTGAAAATGAAAACTAGATATAGTGTATGGTATAAACTATGCACCAAAAAGTGTGATATAAGATGAACCGGGCGTGAAATATAATATGCAATACATTGTGCGCAATGACAGATTCATTGGAGAGCGCGAGATAGCACAGGCACTAGCGCGTGCTATGCGATGTGCGCCTTGGAGCTTAAAATGCACAGGGCAGTGTTGTGTAACCTAACTAGTCTCTAAAGTTGTAATATAAAATATGTGCTGGGGAGTGTAACGTTGCATATGCACTGTGACAAAGATATGGATCCCAGATTGTAATATGTATGGCATAGCACTGTGCGTTATAACATAGGCATCGAGGAAGGCACGTTAGATGGGGCAGTATAACCCGTGCGAAGACAAGTGTGGCATGACATATTCACGGGATTGTGTTACAGTGCACATGGGCTAGAGAGTGTCATAGCACATGCACTAGCTGATGGAATACAACACAGAGGTGTGTGGCACTCGGCAGGCAATGGTGGGTGTAACACAGCATTGGGCTCTGCCAGGAGCGCTCTGTGACTCTCAAGTGATGTTCGTCCTCTTTCCAGAGAGTAAAATAAAAAGTATTACACATCCGGCAGTGGATGTGTGTTTTATTAACCGTGAGGGGGGTTTCTTACATAGTTTTGGTCGAATTTTTGTCGAATCCCCTTTGAATGGCTTGGTGTGCATGTGTATTAAATGTGCCCGTCAATAGCTACCCATGTTTGTATAAATAAACGACAAGGGTGTCTACCGGGATTAGGCACGCTAGGGCATCAGACATGTCAGAGCTTCACTAGTGGTGTAAATACATTCCACGTGGATTCATTGTATGCATAGTCGCCTTTTAATGAATATCACTCAAATCGTCATGGTGATAGGTACGTACGGTTTGTCCAGCATGTCCTAGGTGTGTCTATAAATATATATTTTTTAAAAATAATAAAAAACAGTGGCCGGCCCTGGGGATTGGGGTCAAAAAAATATAATTAGGATACAGGCCCTGGGGGATGGGGTCATCAGGGCCAATAAATTAGAATAAGAAGGGGAACCACACAGCCCCCTTCTTAAAAAATTAAAATAAATAAAAGACTGGCATCGTGGTGGAGGCCACGCCCCCTCCTTGCAGCACTCTGCAAACGCGCCCCCTGGCGAGTTGTAAGTTGGGGAATTAATTCCTCTTCAATACTGAGGGTCCCTGAGGGCCAACTAGCCCAACAGGCATCTCCAGTATGCGCCAGGGAACTGCGCTGCAGACAGGTGTTCTGAGGCCAAGACCCTTTTTACACCTCTCTGCAACGCAGCTCTGTGGCGCTTACTGGAGGTACCTAGTGGTCTAGTTTGACCCAAGGGACCCTTAGGATTCAAGGGGACTTAATCTCTCAACTTAGAACAGCCACAGCGCGCGTTTACACAGTGGTGAAGGGAGGGGACGGGGCCTGAGGTGACGTGTGCAAACACGCACTATGGCACGTTTTAAATTGGGGATATAATTTCCCTTCAATACTGAGGGCCCCTGGGGGCTAACTAGCCCACCAAGTGCTTCCAGTAAGCGCCACTGAGCTGCATTGCAGAGAGGTGGTCCAGGCTGTGCCACTTTTTACACCTCTCCGCAACGCAGCTCTGTGGCACTTACTGAAGGTACCTAGTAGGCTAGTTGGACCCTAGGGACCCTCAGGATTCAAATGAACTTAATCTCCCAACTAAAAACGGACACAGGGCGTGTTTACACAGTGGTGAAGGGAGGGGACGGGGCCTGAGTTAACGTGTGCACAAACGCCCTGTGGCCTGTTTTAAGAGGTAGTTTTAATCCCCCTGCCCTATTATATACTAGGGGCTTACAGAGGAGGTCATGCTAATCACAGGGGGACCCCAACGCATAATGTTCCCTAGTGTATGTAGGTGTTTTCACTGTATTCTAAGTGTCTTTTAACATAGCACTGGCTCTAGGACTGGTTAGTCAGACTCAGTTACAACCAGTATCCGTCTGAAAAAGTTGAGGGTACAGGATGATTTTGCAACAAGGATTCTTTCTGCTCTTCTTTTTGTTCTTTCTGCACGTTATCCTTCTTCCTGCACTTTTCTTCGTCTTTGAGGACTTCTGTTGCTTCTTTCTGCACTTCTTTTTTTCTTTCTGTGCATTCTTTCTTCTTTCTTCACATGTCCTATCTCTGTAGGCATAGTTAGAAATTAGCATTTAAAAAACCTTTGAAATTCACAGAAAAAACCATAAGTTTCAGGCACGTTATAGTTAGGAATTAGCATTTAAAAAACCTCAGAAATTCACTGAAAAAACCATAGGTTTCAGGGGTGTTATAGTTAGCTGGACTTTTCACTTGTGCAAAACCATTAAAATTCCCCCGTTATAGTTAGTTCAGCTAACTATAACTCGAGCGCCCGCAATGCACTGCTGATGACGTCACATATTACATCACTCATGACATGGTCAGTGACATCACTCATGACATCACTGATGACATCTCAAATGACATCTCAAATGACATCACTGATGACATCATCCTTGTGCTAGAGTGGCAGACCTCCTCTCACCCTAATATAACCTTTGATACACACATTCTAAAATAGAGACTAACATTTTCAAAACAATGGACATACCAATACCAGTTACAACAACCTCTTCAGTAATTCTAAGATCCACATACACATCCACTCATTCACCAACAGTCCTATACAGTCACTCATACATGTACTCACTCATCATATGTACTCATACACCTATACATCCTGTTACACAATGCCACTCATCCATAGAGTTACTCACACACATAGTCACTCATGCTAATAAAGAATCAAACATACATTTACTTGCATATACACTTATACACACACCATCACACTTACTTCTACAGAAACTTACACATACTTACTCTTTTAAACAATTACTTATAGAAACACATACTTATTCATACAGGAACTCTTTCAATCTCTCACTCTCACATATACTCACTTATATACACCAATAGTCACATATACTAGTTTAAAACATATGTAGTTACTCATAAAGACACTATTGAGACAGTCATTCACTCACTAACACACCCATACACACACTCATCCACCCATACAGTCCTGCACACATGCTGTCTTCAACACATACAAACAGTGAGTCACTCATTCATGCACCTATGCACTACGTAATACCCCCTACCGAACCATGCAGACACTCAGACTGATACTCAAAAAACCAACTAATAACCTATATAGACACCCATGTAGCTACTCACCAACCCATGCCACCACTTATACACAAAGTGAGAGACTGATACAGATATTTACATATTTAAACATTACTCACTAAGCCATGTATTCACCATGATACACTTAATCAGTCAGTTACACAATCAATTTTTCAAAAACAAATCATCCATTTAGACACTTATATACCCATTTATTCTTCCATCGACCTTGAGCTATACATATATAAAACATATTTAATTTTCAGAAAAACAGACATTCACTGGATGATGTCATCAGTGATGTCATCAGTGATGTCATTTGAGATGTCATGAGTGATGTCATGAGTGATGTCACTGACCATGTCATGAGT
Source organism: Triturus cristatus (assembly GCF_964204655.1). Taxonomy (NCBI): domain Eukaryota; kingdom Metazoa; phylum Chordata; class Amphibia; order Caudata; family Salamandridae; genus Triturus; species Triturus cristatus. Next base: position 1,079,443,893 of record NC_140592.1, on the reverse strand, counting down.
GATGTAATATGTGACGTCATCAGCAGTGCATTGCGGGCGCGCGAGTTATAGTTAGCTGAACTAACTATAACGGGGGAATTTCAATGGTTTTGTACAAGTGAAAAGTCCAGCTAACTATAACACCCCTGAAACCTATGGTTTTTTCAGTGAATTTCGGAGGTTTTTTAAATGCTAATTCCTAACTATAACGTGCCTGAAACCTATGGTTTTTTTCTGTGAATATATATATATATATATATATATACCAAGTCACTCTCCTGTTTCCTGTCTCTTGAGGTGGCTTTCATGCTTTGGGGTGTGAACCCAATATATTAAATCCCCTAAAGTCCGCCCCAATCCTCAGCTCAACATAGCACAGGTAGAGGCGGACACTAAAGCATACATTTTATGCATACTAAACATGGGGGCAAGACTTGCAAAAAGGTTTGGAAAACATGATCGCAATCTTTAACAATGATTTCATCCTATAGTACCCAAATTTAATCCAAATGTTAATTACCAGCATATCTTCTGTCTGCTATTTCACACTACATTGGCTCATATTTATTATGGCTTTCTCCATATATTTAAATGGTTACGACTCTGCATATTTCAAAAATCGCATCTCATGCATAGTTCACTCGCTGAAAATAACTAAAGGCATAACATACCAGGAACATATTCTTTTGCTCCAATATCCAGCAAGCAAGTGACAATACATTTAAAGACATGCTGCCCCAAATTAATACTACGGGCTCAACCGCCCTACTTTTGTATTTATCATTGAAGCACACAATCATATGTGATGCGTGCAATCATCTTAATTTTGCCCCAGTGGGCTTACATATAGTTGTGTAAGTCTTCTGTTGCCGCCACATTCGATATTATTCATTTTACTGTAGCCATGCATGACTAAATACCGTACATATTGAGTCAATTGCACAAAAGAAACCATGATGAAGAAATGGCAGTACATCTGGGTTGATTTCACAATATTTCATTTCATTCAATTTTATTTTACTTCCTTCACAGCATGTGATCTTATAGAATATTGCCAACTGAAACCATACTTACTCCTCAAACATTTCTTCCATAAGTCTTGCAGATAAAATAATAATGCGTTTAAACTGGTATTGAGTGGGTGAGTGACACCTGCTTTGTTATTTTGACTGTAAATCGTTTTAATATATTTTTGTAGGAGTTTCAGGACATACCCACTAAAATTAACTGCAAAGAAGCTATTATATCTGCTTAATACAAAAGGAGCTTCAAGTACTGGTTGTGGATTTTTTGTGTAATTGAGTATGGTATTTAGTCATGCATGGTTACAGTAAAATGAATAATATAGAATGTGGTGGCAACAGAAGAGTCATACAACTATGTGCAAGCCCATTGGGGGAAAATGAAGATGATTGCACGCTTCACAGATGATAGTGTGCATCAGTGATCAATACAAAAGGAGGGTGGTTGAGCCCGTACCATTAATTTGAGGCAGCATGTCTTTACGTGCATTGCCACTTGCTCGCTGGGAATTAGAACACAGGAATATGTTTTGTGGTATGTTAGGCATTTGCCTTATGCCTTTAGTTATTTTAAGCAAGTATGCATGAGATGCGATCTTTGCAATAAGCGGAGTCATGACCGGTTAAATGTATGGGGAAAGTCATAATGAATATGAACCAATGCTGTATGAAATAACAGACAGAAGACATGACGGTAATTATCTCGTGGAGTGGGTTTCTGTACAAAGAAATTGTTATTAAAGATGGTGCTCATGTTTTCCAAATCTTTATTAAAATCCTGACCCCATGTTGAGTATATTTAAAATGTATGCCCTAGTGTTTGCTCCCTAACCTGTGAACAAGGAGAAGACTGTCTCCAAAATGCGTTGAGTTTAAGCTTGTTGATCAATAAACTTTTCAATAGCAACTGGAGTTCATGTTGTGTTGAGCTGAGAACTAGAGTCATCTTTTCGGGATTATACTGTCCTACTGGCAGTCGTCAGTAGGTAGTTATTGTTAGGACCAAAGTTTCCAGTAGGTCACCAATAGATAGTTATAGTTAGGGCCAATGTTTCCATAGGAAAAGCATTTTTTGTTTTGCTAATAACTTTGGCACTGCTATAAAAGGGGGGTCCCAAACACGTTTTCCCTATGCTGTGTCCATGGGGATTAAAATATTTTTTAACACTCCTACAGCCCAAGCCGCTGAACGTAATTACACCAAATTTGACAGAATGTTAGATGTTGGTCCAGAATGCGTGCTTTTTGTGTATGTTGTAAATCCATTCTGTAGTTTTAGAGATATTTAAGTTTAAAAAATATAGATATCTGGTAGCTCAACAGCCTACTGAAACCCTACTGAAATTTTAATGGCTGCCAGTACTTCAACCAGGAATTGTTGGTAGCCATCTTAGAACTCGGTGAACTGAGTCCCAAAAAAATGTAAAAAAATAAAATGAAAAGTGGGCAGGGTAGAAACATCCTCACTCCCTAGGCCTCTTTGGCAGTCCCACTGGGACCGACCAGGGACCAAATCAATTTTTTTAAAAAACATTTTCAGACAGATTGGCAGAAATTTTAAAAAAAATGAACCCAGGTCTCTTGTGCTTCATTATTAGTTGGCCCCCGGGTGGACCATTTCCCGGGGCTGTATACAAATAAAGGAGGGGGCACACAAGCTCCCCATCCTGGGGCTTACTATGCCCCGGGGACCACCACCTACTCAGGGCTTCATTTATAAAATAGTGTGGGGGTTGTCCTCGCAGCAAACCCTGCGGCCTGAGGACCGCCACCTCCCCAGGGCAAAATGTTAATTTTAATTCAGGGGGCCTGGCCTCCAGCACCCCCCGCAGCCCTGGGGACTGCCACCTCCACGAATTTATGAGAGGGGCTGCATATCCCCAACAGCCCCGGTGACCACCACCTCCGAAGGGCTTCATTAACATAATAGTAAAGAAGTTGCATTTGCATCAATCCCTGCACCCTGCGAACCGCCACCTCCAGAGGGTAAAATGTTAATTTTAATGCAGCCCCCCCCCCGCAGCCCCGGAGACTGCCACATCCCCCACAGCCCTGGGGACCACCACCTCCTTGGGGCTAAATTAACATTGCAGAGGGCCGTGTGGCCCCCTTTCCTAGAGCCAATAATGGCCATGGAGACCAGCACAGGGGTCCCCACCCCGGGACATTGCTGTTTGCTATGGCTTGGTGGGAGGACTGCTTCTGCCAAGCCATATCAAACACTGCTCCGCTTCTAGTAAGCGAGAGCAAAAGTTGGAGTGATGTACTGTGTGATAGCGCACAGTGGATGGTCATAGAGTGGAGCAGCATATAGTGGAATGTTTGCAGCGGAATGGCATAAATTGCAGTGACATACAGAGGAATAGCAGACAGTGCAGCTGTGTGCACTGGAGGGAGAATCTCCCCTTACCAATGGAACCTCTCCCTATAAATCATTTTACTCTGGAGAACAAGGGGACCTCTGGGTGGTATGGCATTTGTGCCGGCATGGTGATCCCATGCACAAATGTGTGGAAAAAGGGATTTTTTCAGCTAAATTTGAGGTTTGCAGGGGATTCTGGGTAGGAAAACTTAGGGGATCCATGCAAGCCATATTTCACTGGACTCGCCAGGATGTCTAGTTTTCAGAAATGTGTGGTTTTGGTAGGTTTCCCTAGATGGTCGCTGAGCCTGGGCCAAAAACCCAGGTGCCCCCCCTGCAGAAGCAGGTTGTTTTATACTAGGTCATTTTGAAGTCTCCACAATATGTTTAGGGCCCTTGCCTGTTGCAGGTACTTGACCCACCCACACGGGTGAGGTACCATTTTTATTGGGAGACCTGCGGGAATGCTGGGTGGTAGGAAATGTGTGTTAGCCTGGTGATCCTAAAACTTTCCCACACATTTTGTTTTAGAAACATTTGATTTGTTCAACAAAATTTGAGGTTTGCAGGGTATTCTGTGTAGGGAAATGTTGGGCGATCCTATCATGCCATAGCTCACTGGACTCTCCCGCGTGTGGGTTCGGTAGGTTTCCGTGGATGGCCCCTAAGCACGGGACCAAAAACTCATGTGACTCCTCTTGCAAAACCAGATTATTTTGTGATAGGTAATTTTGATGTCTCCACAATATGTTTACTGCCCTTGCCTGTCGCGGGTACTTGGCCCACCCATATGAGTCAAGTACCCTTTTTATCGGGAGAGCTGGGGGAAAAATTTGCGTTAGCCCGGTGATTCCAGAACTTTTCCACACAGGAATTTTGGACAAATTTGATTTTTTTCAGGTAAATTTGAGGTTTGCAGGGGTTTCTGGGTAGGAAAACTTTGGGGAGTACACACGAGTCACGCCTCCCTAAACTCCCCTTGGTGTCTAGTTTTCAAAAATGTGTGGGTTTGGTAGGTTTCCCTAGATACCTGCCGACCCCGGGACCAAAAACACAAATGCCCTATCTATCAGAAAACGTCCTGGTTTTGAAAGGGAGCGGAGCATCTGCAATTTCAGTCCTGAGCTCGGAGGCCATGGGGGGAACCTACCCATACCAGACATTTCTGAAAACTAGACACCCAGGGGAGTTCAGGGAGGCATGGCTTGCCTGGATCTCCAAATGTTTTCCTACCCAGAATCCCCTGCAAAGCTTAATTTTAGCTAAAACATTACATTTCCCTTACATTTCTGGTTGGAATCACCGCGCCGGCACAAATGTCCTACCACTCAGTGTTTCCCTCAGTCTCCCGAGAAAAATGACACCTCACTCGTGTGGGTGGGCCAAGTGCCTCCGACTAGGAAAGGCCAAAAACATAGGGATTTAGGGCATAGCAACGCAAACTTTAAGCGCTATAATTAAAAAAAATAATAATAAATTATGAGATTCTGCATGGGACACCCACACAAGTGAGGTATCATTTTTATTGGGAGACCAAGAGGAATGCTGGGTGGTAGGACATTGTTGCCAGCGCGGTGATTCCATGTAAAATGTAAGGAGAATGTGTTTTTTTTAAGCTAAATGAAAGGTTTGCAGGGGATTCTGGGTTGGAAATCATTTGGGGATCCATGCAAGCCATACATCCCTGAGCTCTCCCGGGCATCTAGTTTTCAGAAATGGGTTTGGTAGGTTTCCCTGGATGGCCTCCGAGCGAAGAACCAAAAATGCTGATGCCTCCCTTTCAAAACCAGGACGATATCTGATAGATAGGGGGCATCTGCGTTTTTGGTCCCGGGTCGGCAGCCATCAAGGAAAACCTACCAAACCCACACATTTCTGAAAACTAGACACCCAGTGGTAGTCCATGGAGGTATGGCTTGCGTGTACCCCTCATCGTTTCTCTACCCAGAATACCCTGCAAACCTCAAATTATGCTGAAAAAATCTAATTTTTCTCAAATTTCTGTGTGGAAAATTTGTGGGATCACTGGGCTAACACAAATTTCCTTCCACCCAGCGTTCCACCAGGTCTCCAGATAAAAATTGTATCTCACTTGTGTGAGTGGGCCAAGTCTTTTCCGCTGTTTTGTAATTCCACCTGACCACCGTTTCCTTAGGATTTTTACTTTATTGCAGACCTCTTTTAAGAAAACGAGCTGCGGAGATAGCTCGATACCATGTATATCTTCGCGGCATTCCTTAGGTAGGTGCCACACTCTATTGAACATATGGATTTGTTTTACATCTCGCGTTTTTGGTACAACACTAATTGGGATTTATTAAAGGTGGACTTTAGTTTTTATCAGCACGATTACACATTTATCTTTGTCACTAATGTGTGCACTGATCCGTCACGACGTTTTACATTCAGCACACTTATACACATGAGTTCACGTTTTTCGACGCCACTGACGCGTGCACTGAGCCGTTACCTCGATTTGTACTTAGTATAGTTATACACCTGATCTCAAGGGCATCACCCTCTCTTTTTATCCTCCGGTACTCTTTTTTGCACAAATTCACGTTTTGTTCATCACGAAACACGTAGAATAATCTTATTCCTTTCGGAGCACTTTTACCTAACTGTTTTACCATCACGTGTCCTGATAGTCATATATTTAAACAACTGCACTCGTCTTCTCTAACTAATCGGCCACATTCACTCTCCTTTATATACCGGTCACATTCACCTGTCTGATGGGCTATATCGATAAAGGCTACCTGCGGTCTTTCACCGGCAGTAATATGCTGGCTGTGGCGCTGCTGGCACCATCGAGCATATACCAATTTGCCATTTCACCACCCTTTCATGGAGGTGAACCTACCATGAAAAGGGTGGCGGAATGGCAATAAAAGGGGCCCTAACAGGATGTATACCACATTGTGCGAGAAGGTGCAGTTGATACTCTGGCAGCAGCGGCCTGCATGTGAGGTTCTTCTATGAAGTCCTAATCTGGCGGGCAGCAGCACCACAGCTTTGTGATCCTCCAGCGGATGACACTTTGCACTGTCTGCTGTAGGACCGCCAAAGTCGTAATAAGGCCCAAAGGACCCTATAACGACTTTGGTGGTCCTACAGCAGGTGATGCAACACACCATCTGCTGTAGGACCCCCAAAGCCGTGGTGTGACTGTCCACCAGATTAGGAGTTTCCTCCTGGTCTGGCAGGCGGTCCTGTGGCATGCTGATGGCGGCGGTCTGCAATGCACATAGACCGCTGCCGTCAGAGCGCCGACTGCACCTTCCTGCACCTTCCTGCACCTTCCTGCACCTTCCTGCACCTTCCTGCACGGTGTGACTGATGTCTTCCTCAAACCACAACCACATAAGGACATTGCAGTTCGCGCTGTAAAACTGATGGAGCAGTTTGTTCTTTAATTTCGATACAGCAAAGAAATTCGATCTACAACTGATCACACTAAATATATGTCGCCTGGTTTTTCATTTTTCATATAAGAACACATTATTTGTTTTTCCGTATTAGGTAGGCAGAATAAAAAAGTCAATCAATAGGGGAATTTCAGGTGAAAAAAACACGTCTTTCAGTTTGGATTTTTGTCCTTGGACAAGGTTGGACTTGCTCTTCCATTATTTATTTCCTTTAATTTGTTTGGTTAGTAAAAAATGCGTGTGAATTATATTTAATTTTACATTAGTTGGCAGAGGTCTTAGAAATTGGACATGAGCTTTCTTGTGCCGGATCCTTCAATAATACATTGTACATTGTATATAAAGCTCTCGTTTTGCTCCTTAGATAAATGCTTGCATCTGTCCGGGGTTGATAATGGGTATAACATATGTCACAGATTATATATTTCACATGGAATGACAATTCCCAACATCTCGTTTCTCATTTAACCACTAATTCTCGGTAGCTGTAGGCTTCGATCCATCCTGTGCTATGGTAACTAAGCATATGCTTATGGCCTGCGGTATCTATTTACTTAACGCTAGATCTTTTGCTTGTTTACAGTTTATAGTAATTTGAACATCACTAACCACCACTCTCAATCTAAGGATGTGATTATCTTGAAATGTGTGCATTTGTTCTCACATTTCTAACTGTTATTTCTTTTGGCATCCATTGTAAGTTACATTTCAGTGATTTCATTTTATCTCCCTTCTTCGAAATACAAAGCAATGATATGCTATACTATGCCGACATTATAAATCATACGAATTCGCTAAAAGAACTATCAACGTGAAATAAACAAACGTGCAAATGTGGCGAACTCTGGGGCATATCAGCAAGGGCTGGTGATAATTATCGCCCAGCGCGCTTAGGGGGCGGATAATTATCGCCGCGTAACGCTGAATTCTGTCGCCGAGATAGCGTACTATCAGCAACGCTTATCTTCAAAGCGATAGAATTCCATGCGCAAGCTGCCAAATGTGCGATTATCGCTGGAAATCCAGCGATAATCACACAACGTTTGGCGATAGCTTGATGATAGGGCAGGGCAGACTTAGCCATCATATCCACCTTCCATTGGATATAATGGCTAAGTCAGATGAAAAACAGGTGTAAGAAAAGTAGTGAAAACCGCGTTTAGCGCTACTTTTCTTATCGCTCTGCAGGTTAGCGTGAGGCTAGATAATTGGAGAAATGTCAGTTAGCGACATTTCTCACGTTATTTCAGGGAGGAATGCCCACTTTGCATCTCATTAGAGATGCAAAGCTGGGCGTTAAGGGAAAGGGCGCTGAGGCATGGATTCACTCGATAGCGTGACCTTGCTAATAGTGCGATACAATTATTGCCGCTTTCCGGCCGAAAACGGCCGCTTAAGCGGCGATAATTGTCTTGATGATATGCCCCTCTGTTGTTATATATTAGCAATGAATCAGTGTAAACCTGGTCAAAATACAAAGAGAAATGAGACCGTACTGACTAAACATTGTTTTTTAAAAGTGTTGTGACTTTTGAAGAGGCACAAAAAGGGTTGATTATGCAGTAAAAGGAACTCTGCAATCTGCAAGTATACTAACTCAAATAGTAAACCATGCATGAAGGGTTTATAAAAATTATTGCAATCGATGACTAACATTATAGCTTTTAGTGTATGGATAACACATGCATAAATATTGCATTTATCTTGTATTAGCCTTATTTGTAATATGGATAATAGTTCTAAATGCATAAACTATCCAAGCGATTGCTTTCTCATTGTCAAATGGATTGACAATGCTGCAGTCTTTTATTGTTTTACTCTAATCTCACTGGACTTATTGATGTTATTAAAAAATACACAAAGGAACCATGTCATGAATTTCACAGTTCGATGCAGATGGGTTTGTTCTCTGACAAGCAGCCGTGCATGGACGGCAGTCACTCATAGTACGCTTAAAAAGATCTACTCTTCAATAGGCACTGATTGTTAGTAGAATCTTTAGGTTTATTCTCCTTTTATGAACAAACTAGTGATAAAACAATGGACAATGGGGAGGGCCAGTGAATTTACATGATTCTGTGTCTGCAGGGAATATCACATAAATATATTTTTCCCTCATTTTTCACATAATGTGCCACCTAATTTACAAAATATGTAGATTTGATCAAATAATTTGTTTTACAGGTCCAATGAATAATAGCCATGGAATTTATTGAATAATTTGGCTTTTCTTGCAATATATATTAGCTGGCCAGTGTCGAATTGTTTTGGTCCTCCACTTTCACATAATCCTAGTAGCTCAGAGAATTATGGATTATGACGAAACCAATATTTCCCAGTGAATCACGAAGACATGAAACATACAGCCATATCTATGCATGCACACTCAGGGAAGGTCATGATGGCATTCAAGTTGAGGTTTATACACCTGAATGTACAGGAGGTGGAGATTATAAATAATCAGCAAAGAGGGAGAGATTTCTAAAATGCTGTGTCCATGAGCTCACTTTGCACAAGGATGGTAAATCGAGAATGAGCACCAGCATTTTCCTTTAGAATCACCCTTAAAATGGACTTATAGTTATAAAAAGGGGGTTGAATTGCCTTAAGGACTGAACCTTGGTCTGACCGTGCGAATGAACATTTCTGCCTTTTTCTCCTTATTGCTTACATTTTGATCCTGGTCCCAAATGGGCACACTTCGCTGTAATGTTGGAGGTCACAATGAAGCTACAGAGCACTTATGATCCTGGATAGGTCCCCACACTGAGGTCTTTGTGTGTGGCAATGAAATCTGACTTCCTTATGTGTCCACAGTCCGCTGTCTTTCAAGCGTAAGTGGGTATGCTTGTTGTGTAAACCCCCCCAAGAAATTGGACCACCTTCAGGAACCACAGGAAGGTGGAGCAAGGCTGTACTCAACCTCCCTTCCCCAGTAATTGGCCTGCCTCGGTGGAGATAGGTGACCCAAAATGGGGAGTCCATCACTATTGAGATACTTCTGCTCCGGAGCACTAACCCTTTCAGGGGATGTTAAACCTCGGGAAGGTTGTTGCTAAGTGCTGCCACTCTCAATAGTCTCCCAGGGGTTCTCACACAGTCCTAGGCTTCCAAGTGGTAAAGTAAGGAAATCTCTTAGCACAAATGAAGGGTTTTCAGACCCAGAAGCATCAATGGACCTACTGGGCCAGCTGCACGCAAATAAGAGAGGCAGTTTTGATGAGATTGAATTTGCTGTATTCCTTATGTGCTCTTGAGTCATCAGATTGGTTCATTTGAGGCATATTGTCTTCTAATTTTTTGTTAAGTTATTCAGATTATGCCCCTGCCCTCTTCCTCTTCCAGGGTGAGGTGAAATCACCTCCAGATAAGCCTATTGTGTAAAAGAGACTTTTATCTAATAACTACCCAACAGAGTAATTAACTTGGCCCAGTAGGTTAGTTTAACCTCACATTCAAATTAAGGGCTGCTCCAAAGGAAAATGATGAAATGGTAAGGAATGCAAAAATGGTCAAATTATTATCAGATTTTCCATTAAGGCGGGATATGGATGGACAATTAACCAAGCATATTAAGGTTCAGAGGCGTTTCAAGCAAAGATAAGTCCCAGCCCAACACTATTTTCATTGTATATCAATGGCGTAGTAAAACAATGTTACATTTCACTCAGGACCAATGTGAATTTAGGGGAGTATATGTTAACCTCTAGGTCGAGCAATTTGCATAATTGATATGTTGGTGAAGCTTTCACCTACATTGTCAATATAATAAAGCACTTAAAACTTAAAAGTCAAGCATTGCAGACTCAATAGAGGTCAGACACCGATGAGGATATTTCTTTTTGAATGTCAAAATAATTAAAAGACGGTCACTAGCCACAATCAATTTAATAAATGTTTCATCTGTGACAGGATGCCTGTGGCACAGATTCAATGCTTAGGGACAAAGTAGACCCACTTGTTCAGTTCAAATTCGCAATTATACCTGATCCCTTCTTGTGAGCCCAGAGCCCCTTACCCCAGCTCTGTAGCACTAAAGATTATTTTAAAAGGTGGACACTGGTGGATAGCACTCAGGATAGTTTAACTAGAGCTCATGGTGAGTGAGACTCGCTTAGTGACGCTCATTCACAGCAGAGACCTAAAACCCAGGAGGTTCAAAAGCAAAAAAATATAGGTGGCTTAAATTGAGTTGTAATCCCATTAATCACATTCATGGTCTGGTCAGCTACATTTGCCTTGTATGTTTCACCTGTTAAGCCATGGTCAGTGTTTCATGGAAGTGGTCAACTAATCCAAGCCTCGACTAAAAATGACACATTAAGTAAAACATTGACTGAGGGCTGTGAATGTCTACATGTAGTGTGATCTAGAGATAACATAGAGAGCATGGAGTGTCAACTGTGAATTAAGATTATGTCTTACTTGCAGTCGATGTTTTAAATCATTGGAAGAAGTCTTTGAAGGCTATTGTCCAAGCTAATCATGCAGTTAGAAGTATGGGTATGGGTGAAAGTCAAAACAAAGTACAGCATCAATTTAGACAATATAGTATTCTGTCAGATTCCTAGCTTACTATCAGCAGGGGATGTGGAAGTTTAAATGTGGATAGTGTGAGAGAATAACAATTCTGTCAAAAAATGATTTTCAAAGTATGTATTGATATAATTGTAGAAAGATTTACTGAAATCAAAAGTTCCATGGTAATATCATTGATGAAGTCACTGGTAATTCCATATGTGATGTATTAATTGGTGACATCATTAATGTAATTTGAGATAGCCTCATCGATGTTACACATCTAATACTCATTATTGCAGATCGGTTCTGCTTATTTAGTCCACCAGGATTATTTGCTTTCGGTCATACGTTTTTTTGGACCGTAACCATGGGTGAGTTTCACTACATGAGTCTCACTCCCAGAAAATTCATGGTATTTTGTATGGAACGTGTATACCAACGACTCTTGCCTTTAAATCTAATGCTGCGGAATCTCAGCAAGGGTAAAAGGAACTGGGCTGGTTACATGTGAATATGTGCACAAGAAGAATTACCACTGTGTGCAGCCTGGTAGCTGCACAAAGGTAACCTGCCTGTGGTAGATATAAATTGCAAATCGGAACCTTATTTTAAAACATTAATAAGCAACCCATAAGATGGAATTATTTCCTTTAATGACGGGGTGCACTAACCCCAGTCCCTGATAAGGCTTCATTGAGCAACTCTACCATAGGTCCTACTAACAACACTGAGCGTGCAAACTCTTATCTTGATTAACCCCGGGCGTAGCACTACGCTTCGCCCACGTAGTGTACGTAGCGCTGCCTGCTTCGCACTTTCCGAAGTAGGCGAAGCAGGGCAGCGCTACGCACACGCCGAGGGCGAAGCGTAGCTGCTTGCCACCCGCCACCCACCTCCCGCCCGCCCTTCTTTTAAATATATGAGCAATGAAAAATAAAGTAAAGTAAGTCGACTTACCCGTAAGCGCGGCGTCTCCGGGGCTCCCTCTTTCTGTTTCTAATTTCTTCTGGCAAATGCACATGCGCGGACACCCGCGCATGCGCATTTCTCGCGAGAAATGCGCATGCGCGGGCGTCCGCGCATGCGCATTTGCCAGAAGAAATTAGAAACTGAAAGAGGGAGCCCCGGAGACGCCGCGCTTACGGGTAAGTCGACTTACTTTACTTTATTTTTCATTGCTTATATTATTTAAAAGAATGGCGGGTGGGAGGTGGGTGGCACGTAGTGGGGCTACGCGAAGCGCGTAGTGTGCGTAGATTTGGGCACACTACGTGCTGCTTCACGTAGCCCCACTACGCCCACTACGCCCACCCTTAATCTTGATGAAACTTCTAGTGAGCGAGAGAGTACGTTACTTCCCACACAGATGGCACAGGTCTCTGACCCATTATTGGTGTTGAAGGATTGTGCCCAGGCCAGCGGCCCGGATACAATCATTGATTGCCATGTATCGCCCAAATCGAACGTTCCAACTCCTCTCCCGGTTCTTACTCCTAAAGGCAATGGGCAAATGTTGAAAATCATCTCTTGGAATGTGGCGGGCATAAGGGGGAAGCTTGATTGCCCGCATTGGCTGGAGCTCATCGCTCAAACCGAGATATGCATTCTGCAAGAAACCTGGAGTTTGACCCCCATGTTCATTCCAGGGTTTATGACCTTTCATAGACCAGCAATACGATCCAAACATGGCCGGTCCTCAGGGGGGCTGCTCATTCTTGTAAGTCTCACATCAAATTGCGATGTAAAAGAGTTGGTTACTAATAGCCCAGATATTCTTGGAATTAGGCTAACCAACAGCAAGACAGCAAGGGTAAGACGGCCGATATATTCAATGTATATGCTAGGAGCACCAGAGGTGGTAGTTTGCCAACTCTCCAGGACATGGATAATTTATTGGAAGCCAGGCACGAAAGTCATCCACTAATAGTTGGTGGTGATTTCAATGTAACATTTGAGCCACTCGATTGGGCAGAGGCCAATGATGTGAGTGAGGAGGACAAACTTTGGAGGGTTCCTCCTTTGGAGCTTACTCCGATCAAACAATGGTCGCAAGCTGAACTTCAGCTGAACGCGATATCCCTAGAATACAGGTTAAGGGCTACCAACGGTAGAACCATTTTTGACAGAGGAGGAGGAATGACCTTTAACTGGACCAAATGGGTCAAGCAGGATTGACTATTTATTAGTGGATTTGACACTTTGGCCCTTGGTACAGGACATGGCTATAGACCCGTCATGCGACAGTGATCATAACCCCCTTATTCTGTCTACTGATAACCTTTGGGGTGGCACTGGGAGTGAGCCCCCAACACCATTAAGTACAAAGATTCTAATCCCCTCAAACGATAAGCGCCAACTTAAATAGCCAATGGTTCTGGCGGATGAAGCAAAGATCCGATCGATTAAGGACGCCCTAACTAAGCATTTAGCGTCTCTAATACCAGTGACCACGGACTTGCCTATTCAGAGCAGTTGCAGTACCCTCCATAGGGAATTCTTTGATCGCCTGGCCTGCTTTTTCCATGCCCTGATCAACAAGATCAGGTTATCTCAGGGAAGGCATCTGGGAAGACATTCATGGTATAACAAAAAGAGTAGGGCCCTGAGATGGAGACTGACTGTTGCTTTCAAGAATAGAGACCCAGCCAGTATTTGCAAAGCTAGGAAAGAATATAAACAGGTTCAGGGCAAAGCCAAAAAAGAATGGGATGAGAAGAGAAGAGATGGGAAGAGCTAGGAGAGGCGATCGGGCATCCTGACAGTCCGATGATTTGGTCCCTTGTGTCTAAAAGTAACTTTGAACGCACAACTCCCTTGGCAAATAACATTCCGGCCATCGAATGGCATAAACATTTTAGTGAGTTATACTCTAGTACTTATACCAATGACAGTTCCCAGAAGTTCCACAATATTGGTGTTCCTCCATGTACCCTTACATTCACTAGGGAGGAGATAATGAACTCCCTAGATGCCATTTTTCCTGCAAATGCCCCTAGTCTCGAGGGCATCCCCGGCGACCTCTTTCGTGCTGATAGGGACAACTAGGCAACCTATTTCATGAAATTGGCCAATGATATTGCTGGCGGGGGGAGCATTCCGGACACCTGGAATGGGGCAGATGTAGTACCCATTTTTAAGAAAGGGGACAGGTCGAAGCCGGCCAACTACCGTCCAATTAGCATGATAGATTGTGCCCAGAAAGTTTTCTGCCGTTTGCTCCTTGACAAAATCCAGAACTGGATGGATGAGAATGACATCCTCTCTCCTCTCCAGGTGGGCTTTCAGCGGAAGACCAGCACCATCGATCAGGTGTTTCACCTGGTTCTACTGTATTGGAAGGTAGTTGTGCTGGGTAAAGGCAGTTTATACCTTGCCTTCATAGATCTTAAAACGGCTTTCAACCTAGTCCCAGGGATCTACTTTGGCAAGCCCTTCGGGACATGGCAATGCCTTTGGAAATCCTAGAACAACTAATTAGGCTGCACGAAGACAGTTTTGCCTGTGTGAGGTGGGGTAACCAGGGTCAAACCACTGAGCCATTCAAGATCCGGCGGGGGGGGGGACGCCAAGGGTGTGTCTTGGCCCCCACTCTCTTTTCCCTATATGTAAATCAGGTGGCCAATCTCTTGTGCTCCATTCCGGCCGACGCTCACTCATTATATAAGGAAGTGGTCCCAGAACATAGATGCTTGAAAAGCAAAATCAAAATCAAGAAATGAATAAACAATTAAATGATGCTAGAGTGTTTTTTAATCACACGAAGCAGAAGCAATTTATCATTTTTGAATTTAAACAACAATTAGCGAACACTATAAGAAAAAGGGGTTGGAGGTGCCCAACAGGGTGAAAAGAGGGGAAAAAAGGTGATTTGAGTGAGGTAATAGAACAAGTGACATATAAAATTTGACAGTATCACAATTAAATTGTTGGGCATGTTGCTCTATGCCACGCAATCACAATGAAATGCTTCATTCGATATACAATCCTTTTTACAGCCACGTACATTAAAACAAGTACAGTGCACATTGCACTATTGGTGGTACTGGTGTGTGTGGTATGTCGACGTTTCGACCCCTTAACCCATGTAGGTTAATTGGGTCCTTACTGACGGGGTCTTCCTCAGGACAAAGGTGACGGTGTAGCGAGAGGGGCACCGTTTTTTGGGTGTGAGAACCTAATAGGTACTGGCTTTGTGTCGAAGACACTAAGGCTCCAGGGCTCCAAAAGAGGTGAGTGTGAAGGACACTAAATAAAGCAAATGGAAATTAATTCTCGCAACGTTCTGGAGGCATTTCCCAAAGAGAATAGCCCGTTTAAATAATTTAATTACCGGGACTTAATTTGATGCGGAAAAATCTATAACAATAGCTCAGTAAAATAAGAGGCAGAATCCGTGGTATTAGAGGTTCGGAACGGGCTTTATTCCAGAATCAATTTAAATTGATGAGCTCCAATTCCATCACCACGAAGGTTCAGGAAGTGAAGACCGTACTTTATTGATAAGTAATCATTTTTATACAATAGGCATTACAGTGAGGCAAATGCAGGAGGCGTAACAATTGATAGTAAAGATAATACATACATGCGTAGCAAAAGTGGGTGTAACTAGAGAACGTCATCAGATATGATGTCATAATAGGGTGGTTCCATGAAAGAATTTCGCAATGTCAGCAGAAATACTTGGCAGAAATGCGCGCGCAGCAGCATGACGTGTGATTGACGTGCAACTAGGGGGTGAAGGGGACTTGACATTTAGCTCTACATGTGGCGACAGAAGTCTGGAGGGTCAAGTCAACCTAATCCCAAATCATATCTAACATCCTATGTTTAAAGAACTGTGTTATCCAAAAGAGAGGTCTCTTAGAGTAGAATCTTATTCTATACTGACTATACTGACTGTTAGTGCGTGTACAAGCGTCTAAGTGTCTACACAATATGCGAGGGCAGGAATCTTCCATAGTAACAGGGCTATGAATTACTTGCAAAATGACAGAGAAACCGGGCCTTTTGCTCGGTAGCTGGAAGAAATGTTTACTTAAACTACTAGACAGGAATGCATTGGGCAGAGAGCGGAGCAGATAATCTCGAAGGTGAAATACAGTTTTTGGCAGGCAACAGGCTGATGTCAGGCACCGTGAGCCGCGCAGAGAATGAGACAAAGTTCATGGTCACAGATGCAGGCTCAGACTGGAGCTTTCAGAGGCAGAAGGGAGGAAAAGGCTTGATGGCAGAATCAGGGCCTACTTGCCTGGACTGTAAAATGGCATAAGTGAACCATATAAAGCCGGTGGCCTTTCGTACTTAGGAATGGAATATCCGGCCCATTCATGGCGGATCTGAAAGAGGACAAGTTGGCGGTGGACGCACATGTGTTTGCGTCTTCATAACTGGAACTGGAGGGAACATACATGTACTTGTGATGTATACATGAAACCGTTGGGGTCCAAGATAGGGGACATAACTGACCAGAAAAATCCATATTTCCACATTCCCCCCTTGTCCCCTACTTGCCCGTCAAGAGATATCAATCTTCATCAATCCATCGATCTGTTCATATAGCATCATTTGTTCTTCTTTTTTCTTCCGTGATGAATGAAATCTTGGTGGTGGAATACACGATGTGGCACACAGACCACAGATCGCTGGTCCACATTGTAGGCATAGACAGCAACTGAATAGTATGAGAAAGCCAATACCTAGGAAGGATAGGACCTTCCATCCAAAGGTAGATAATACACTCCAAAACCAACCGGACCAGGTCCAGGTGCCTGGATTCTGGTGTATCTGGCTTACAATCTTATGAAGGTGAGTTATGGCTTTATATACAGATGGCGAATTTTCTGGTATGAAAATGCAACAACTTGATCCGATGACCCTACAAGCTCCGCCCCTATCGGCCAGGATGACGTCAAGGACAAGACGATTTTGAAGCACAACAATCCGCATAGCAGACTGCTCTTCTGTTAAATTGCCTAAGGCGGAAATAGTTTCGTTCACTACTGCTTCAAGGGTTCTGGTTAATCTACGTATCAACTTACTATTGGTAACTGTACCTATATAGGGAAAGAGACCTTTATTGAAATCTGTGTATTTTTCCCATGCTGTCTCAGTGTAATCAACTATTGGGAGATCTCTCCTTTCTCTATTGTGTACTAAATGAGTATTTCTATGATAATCAGGAGGAGCTAGGAAAACAGGTGGCAAAAGGAATCCGATGTAGCAGGTACCATCCCAATCTAGTGGCAAACGTATATATGCCGTCTGACCACATATGAAGTAGGAATGGCGGGAAGCTCTAAATGTGGACTTGCCTTGATCACTAAATTCTATTACAGTGGTGCATCTACTATGGCCCATATGTATGGAACCATTCTTTCTTACACATAATTCACCTTTAACTGGAAATACTGACATGGCGGGCAAAATTGGAGTAGCTTCGGCTTCGACATTCAGGATCATGAGATTAAGCGTAAAATTACCTAATCCATATACTTCATTTTCTAGATCAGTTCCTGTTCTTTTGGGAAGTCCCTCCTTGTTAGGGTAGCAGACTTTTAGTAAACCCAAGTTCAGATTTCCCCATACCCAGTTGTCTTGATAAACTGCAGAATTTGAATCTAGGGAATTAATTAAACTAAACCATGCTCCACAGGAGCCGTTGTGTGTGAACGGGTATGGAAAGAGAGGTAAAATTCCTTTATAGTTCTGATAGGGAGGAAGTCGACCACATATCCAACAATTTGTAGCATTGCTAACCTGATGGGAATGATGTAACATACTAATGAACGTGTTATTGCGCAGCGCAAATCTATAAGACAATTCATGCGGAGGTAATTCACTAAAAGAATGTTCAGCAGTAACATTATAAACATGTCTAGAAATAGGATAATATATGTGCAACAATATACTTGCAGTAATAATTAAAAGACTTAAGAAAAACAAAATTAATAACGTCACTGTGCAATGACTACGCAGTGATTTACAGTACGCATGTCGTTTCAGTTTTATCCTTCTGTTTCTTTCTCTACACAGGTCTAAGGAGTACATGTCAGAGACAAATTCGACCGATTCACCTTGGAGAGGACTTAAACAATCAAATTGCCTGACTGGTTAGACCTAAGTTTTAGTTTATATAGTTTATGGTTACTCAGTTCAACCAAAGGAAGTTTTGAGTCAATCGGGGAAGACACGCAAGGTGTGTCGTTTACATCTGACGGTAGTCCATGAAATTTCTTGATATGACTTGAATGTATCCAGCCTTTTCGACCTTCGATCTTCACGGCGGTCCTTGTGGTGAGTAAAACTAACTTCGGTGACTTCCACCTAGGATCCAGTTGGGTCTTCCGGTCAAAGTTCCTGACCAGCACCAGATCCCCAGGAACCACGTCATGGGGTTTCACCTCAGTATTGTCGGGAAAAGCTGCAGCTACCTGTGAACGACAAGATTGTAGTGCAGACATCAAGGAAGCCAAGTAATCTGTCAGCATATTACAGTCAATATCAGTTATTTTGCGTGGTATAGGCGTCCCCCACATATTTGGTGGTCTACCGAAGATCACCTCATAAGGGGATAGCCCTGTTCGAGAGTGTGCTACCATTCTCATGTAAAAGAGTGCAACGGGTAAAGCTACTACCCAGTCGACACCTTTCTCTCTGCATATTTTGGACAATCTAATTTTCAGGGTCTGATTATGTCTTTCCACGAGACCTGCTGCCTCGGGGTGTCGGACACAGTGAAATTTCCACTGATAGCCTAACAAAAGTGAAACGTGTTTCATTAGTTCGGATGAGAACGGCTGACCGTTATCTGAGTAGACAGCACGTGGTAAACCGTACCGTGGGAAGAATTCTCGAACTAACTGTTTGGCAGTAGTCGGGGCAGTGTAATCTGAAACCGGGTATGCCTCTGTCCAACGGGAAAGAGCACAGACAACTACAAGAACATATTTGAATCCTCGACATCGTTCCATCTGGATATAATCCATCTGGAGGACTTCAAAAGGGTGATCAGGAGGCTGAAATCCACCCTGTTCTACGGGAATGCTTTTACCTGGGTTAAACTGACAACAGATCATACAGGTGCAAACTTTTTGTTTAGCTGCTGCTCGTAAATGTTTGTTGAACCAAATGTGTTGAATGCTGTCTAGCATAGCTTTTTCTCCTAGATGCGCTGGACTATGTACAGTGTTAATTACAACTTGGACCATTGAATCAGGAAGGAACCACACAGATTTTTCCTTCGTCATCCATCCTTGATCCGTTTGGATCCCTCCTAATTCAGTCCATTTCTTTATTTCATCTGGTGTAGCATGTGTCTGTATGTCAATTACATCAAGAGCGGGATCCTTAACCGTCATGCAATATGTTGGTGTCGGGACTATTGTCTTTGTCATGTCGGATGTTCGAGTTTGAGCAGTCTGTTTAGCTGTTCTGTCAGCTAGATCATTGCCTTGAGAAATGATATCAGTAACTTTCGTATGAGCTTTACATTTCATAATTGATATTGCAGTGGGTAGATGTATTGCATCTAATAAAGCATGAATGAGGGGTCCGTGCTGAATGTGGGCACCGTGAGAAGTTAAATAACCTCTCTCTCGCCACAGCACGCCGAAGTCATGTACAACTCCGAATGCATAACGTGAATCAGTGTATATGTTGACTTTTTTATTTGTGGCTTGAATACAGGCTTGTGTCAGAGCGATGAGCTCTGCTGCTTGAGCTGACAAGGTATTTATGCAATTTGTTTCAATGACTTCAGTGTCTGTTGTGACTGCATAAGCGGCCACTAGCTCTCCTTTGCCTGTTCTCATACATGAACCATCTACATACAACGTCAGGTCTGGGTCTGACAATGGGACGTCTGTCAAATCTTGTCTGGGTTTCGTCGTGATAGTGATAACTTCAATACAATCATGTGCAAGTGGGTCTGTTCCATCTATAGGTAACAGTGTGGCAGGATTCAATGTACTACAACGTCTGATTTCTATATGTGGCTGAAACAATGTTAATTCGTAACCAGTAAGTCGTGCTATAGTCAAGTGTTGTGTTTGTGTGCGGTTCAAGAGAACCTCTACTGCATGTGGTACTTGTACTGTCAATGGATGTCCTAATACTATGGCATCGCTTTGTCTGATTGCTAAAGCTGTTGCTGCCACTGATTTCAGGCACGCAGGCAAAGCCTGAGCTACGGGATCTAATGTACTAGAAAAATAAGCACATGGTTTGTGTGATCCTGCTTGTTCCTGTGTGAGTACTGACAAGGCAGTACCTTCGCGTTCTGTAACAAAGAGTGTAAAAGGCTTATTGTAACATGGTGTTGCTAAAACAGGTGCTTGGCATAAGGCTTTCTTTAGGCTTTCAAAAGCTTGTGTATGTTCCTGAGTCCAAGGGAGAACAGTCGATGTGGCTGCCTCCTGTGTTGTCAATTGAATGAGTGGTTTTGCTAGAAATGCATACTGAGGGATCCACTGCCTACAATATGAAGTGAGGCCTATAAAAGCCCGCACCTCCTTTTGTGTCTTGGGTATCGGCATATTAGCAATTAGCTGGATGCGATCTGGTGTAAGCTGCCTTCCCTCCTTGGACAGCGAGTGACCAAGGTAAACAACTCGCTGGACACAGAATTGCAGCTTAGAAGGGGACACCTTGTGCCCCTTTTCAGCGAAAAATTGTAAAACCGTCAGTGAGGCTTTTTCACATTCAGGTTCGCTTCTAGCGGTGATCAGCAGATCATCGACATATTGAAGCAGGGCAGTGTTGACTGGCATGTGGATACTGTCAAGTTCTCGTTTCAGTGCTTGGCTATAGATGCTGGGGCTTTCTGTAAATCCTTGAGGTGCGCGTGTGAATTTAAAGCTACGTCCATTTAAACTAAATCCGAACAAGTATTGGCTTTCCGGATCTATTGGGACGCTGAAAAAGGCATTTTTGAGATCAATTACAGTAAAGAATGTTGCTTCGGAATCAATGGCTGTCAGTAATGAAGAAATGTCTGGGACTACGGGATATTGTGGTACTATGCATTTATTTAATTCGCGCAGATCAATAACCAATCGATTTACTGGCGGGGCTGTTGGATCTGTTCGTTTAAGAATCGGAATTATCGGTGAATTGCATACATTGGAGTCAGTTTCCACAACCACTCCTTGGGTAATAAGCTCGTCAATGATTTGTAGTAAAGCCACTACAGCATCTGGGGGTAACTTGTATTGTCGTATTCGTGGAAGTACTATTCCTGCTTTCAGTGTAACTCGATATGGTGTAATGTTCATGCAACCAACATCAGTGGGGCCTTGTGCCCATAGATGTGTAGGTAAATTCTGCAGTCGGTGATCCATGTCTCGGGACACGTAGTGCCCTTTGAAATCACGTAAAAACAATCTTACTCCTTCTGGAGAACAACATATAATAGCTCCTAGAGCTTTCAAAGTTTTTATGCCTAACAAGTTTTCTGGACATGATTTAGTAAGTAGTAAATCTGTAGTTCGTGTCAAGGGACCGATCGTAAGTGGAAGAGGCTGTGTTACTTCGTTAATGATAGGTTTTCCTGAAAAGCCAAGGGAAATATTCTGTGAGCCTGAGAGGGGTGCCCCTGGAACTTCACTACGTTTTATTGTTGTTCGGCTTGCCCCTGTATCAAGTAAGAATTTTCTATCTTGACCTAACAATTCACTGTGTACATAAGGTCCTTCTTGATCTACAGGGATAAGCCAACTTCCCTCTCTAGGCTGTTTCATGAGTATCGTTGATAATCAGGATAGTCATACTGTGCGGTCTGATACATCTGTCGGGTCGTTGTTTGTGTGGCAGCAATAGGCTGCGGTGGCGGAGCTGGCATAGACTGTTGCGGAGCTGGCATGGACTGTGCATGCTGCAGTGCTCCTTGTTGATTCTGATCCTGTCTAAGTGGTCTTGGTCTTTCTTTTGTATTACCTATGGCGATATTATGTTTTAAGACTGGACAATCGTGTACATAATGACCTGGCTGTTTACAATAGTTACATGTCCTTTTTACAGGGCCTGTTGAAACACTGGACTGTGTTATACCCTTCTTATGACCGTCAGCTGGAACTGTCTGGGAAACTAGCATTTTCATTTTCGTGTCTTTCATGCGTCTATGTTCATGTTCTTGTTCCTCTCTAATTCTATTGTGATGGTACTGTAGCATTTGTAACATTTGTGACGGAGTGTTACCTTGCCAGGTACTCTCGAATTTCAATACTCTATTCTTAACTTGGGGCAAGGCATTTTCAACCAATTTTGTCACAAACAGATGTGGATACGACTCGCTACTTGCTTTTATTCCACTATTTATACCAAAACATTTTTCAAATCGGGAATAGAAATCACTAGTGTCTTCATCTGATTTCTGTTTACAGGCTGAGATTGCACCCCAGTCTTCCTTTTTCGTAGTTAATAAACGTGGCAATACCTGTACTAATAAACCTGGTAGTGCTTTGGTCTTGTCCCCGAGCCCTGAACCTGGACCTCGAGCTTTGTCTTCGTTTTCTAATGCTGTCCAATCTATCTTCTGGTCTCCCACCTAGGCCTGGGCGGCAAATTCTGTTCCGCTCGCGGAATTTGCGGAATTTGCGTAATTTCGCGTTCCGCGGAGAACGCGAAATTGCTCAAAAGTCTGCTTTCCGCGATTTCGCGAAATTTTTGCTTGTTCGCGTTCTCAAAATGCATGTTCGCGAGATATTTCTCCTCGAGCACGCAAACAGCAATTGCGAACAGGAAAAAAGCATCGCGAACAAGCAATTCCGCGTGTTCGCGGAATTTCTGCGTGTTCGCGGAGATTTTTTACCGTTTCGCGGAGATTTGCGTAACGCAATTACGCAAATTCCGCCCACCCCTACTCCCACCTCCCAATCCTTTTCCTTGAGTTTTTCGTAAATGCCCGCAGGCAATAATACCTTTAATATTGTCATAATGTCGGTGTAGGTATATTCTCCCATGAGTAACATATCTTTAATTTCACGGTGGAAACCCGCTGGGTCTTTGTCATGACTGGGTACCACTTTCTTCATTTCTAACAGTTCTATTTTGGATATGGGTATGTATACAAACACACGTTTAAACTCATTGTCATCACCCTTTATCGGGTGCACTTCGCGTAAGGGATTCTGTCTATCCATGTAATACGTCGTTCTTTCCTTGATGGGCAGTGAGACATGTTCAGGACATACAAAAAGAATGTACTGCCTTCTAAATTCTAGTATTTCTCTAATTAACTTAGTACCGGAACCTCTCCATTTATTCGTGAGTAATTCAGTCAATATATCATGTAAGGGGCCAGGATCGGAGTGTTGGCTTTTATATAATATAAGGAGTTGTTGAATCATATAGATACCAGCTAAACGCTGTTCATCTGGGGCGAGGTTCAAAAACGTATGTGCTAGTGTATCATCACCATATTTTCCAGGACTATCAACCCAGTGAACGGCTGACCTGGCTAATTCTTGTTCGTCCATAGAATCGAGTAGATGATAACCCCTTCGTTCTCGGAGTAATTTGTCAGCGGTTTGGAATGAATGTTCGGGGGACCTTGTATTTATTATAGGAGTTTGGAATTTTCTGTTATTATCTGGACGTATCGGACATATCGGATCAGTAAAGCATCTAGTATTATTGCAAGATCTTCCTCTACCTACATAGGCCATAGTTTCTAACTGTCCTGTGGGCAGTTCCAATTCTTCCTCGTCCTCGGTTTGTTCAGGTTCGTCTACTGCTAATCTTTCCTCGTGTATTCGTTCTATTTCTTTGCGGATCTTTCGGCTCATAGCTACTATACATGATCGTTTATCGTGTCTCCCCTCCGATATATTCTTACCCCATGTGGTAAGAATTTGCATTTCTTCCGGACTTACCCCTGGTTGATCTTGATTTCTGATCACACAGTTTATGAGGAAACGTAACAGTTCCCCCTGGATTTCCACCTTTTGGTACTCCATGGCTCTGGTAATACTCTCAGGGTCTCGCCCTGACTGAACAAAATGATATATATTTTCTAAATGTGCAGTCATTCCTGGTAGCTTTCCTAAGTATATTGCAGCTCGTCGGATACGTAATGATGCCAGCATCATCTCGTCCCCTTTTCCGGGCACAGGGTCATATCTACAATCTATTAGAAGTTCCTTGAGCGTGTTGGGAGTTACTAGTTTGGGTGTACGTTGGTGGGCTAATTCTTGAAAGGAAAGTTTATTTGTTCTGGGTGGCGTAAAAAAAATGCTTGATGCACCTCCGGTAGCACCACCTGGGGTGCTGGATGTGAAAGGATTCGTTGAACGGGATATAGCAACCATAGGTGTGGATGCGGATGTAGAAACAGATGTGCTTGCCGGAACTTGTGTCGGGGTTTGCTGTTGCAGAGGTACAGACGGAGGAGGGTCTTGGCGTTGAACCCCCTCGGCAGGCGGTCTATGTGGCGCAGCGTTAGCATACTCAGGAGCTGCGTCATCTAAATAAGAGGAAAGAAAAACATCTTCTGCGGATCTGGGATGCCCTTTGGGATGTACTTTTATCGGAAACAATGGGGGTGGCAAGTCTTTTGGTATCTCCAGAGTAGCCTTAGGTAATCCTTCGGCCAGAAGAGGATACATACCATTCACAAGGGCATTTCTTTGTCTGTCTGTTTGTTCTGACTTTACTCGAATACCTTCTTCAACTAGTACACTTTCTCGAACTTTATTTGAATTCTCCTTACTTTTCTCTTCTTGTCTGAGCGCTTTTTCTGTGCGTCTATATGATTCTTTACGCCATAATTCAATGGCATCTTTCTGTGACTGTCTAGCTTTCTTCTTCCACAATTCTTCTTCTACTTTCATAATACAATCTGCATCCCAGGTCCCAGCTGCGGGCCACCTCTGACTTTCTGGTAATTCCTTGGTGTAGTCTACCCATAGATCAAGAAATAATATGGCGTCTAGGCCATGTTTATGATACATGAAGTACCCTGGAGTGTCCCTAGGAGGAATGGGAACAGCTTCTTCGAGTACCCCTTTTCTAGTTGTGATCTGTCTTAATTTCGAAAAGAGCGGCATATTGAGAACTGATCTGATACCTTAATTTTGAACACGTTTAATACCATAAAACTCAACAATGAACAGTCATTCACACCACAGTATACAGAACGTATTTAAAACATTTTAACATTTAACATTTAATGAATAACCAATAATGGTCATTTAGGGAAACTAGTCACTAGCATAATACTCGATACTAACTAGGTAATTCTGAATTATATTTTAGACATACTTGATATACTGCTAAACAGTACAGATACACTGCTGAAACAGTGCAGACCGGATTTGTGTACCCAAACCCGTCTTGACCGGCACAACCTATGTGCACGTCAGAACGCCTCCCCGATAATGGTACTCACCGGGTAGCTCGTAACGGAAGGCCTCGGAACTGAACTGAACTTGAACCGGACTGGACTCGACTCGGAACTTCGGAAACTTCGGAAACTTCGGAAACTGGTGGGCCTCTGTATACCTCGGATCTTGCTCTCTCAGCTAGGCTCTGGTCGGGATACTTCTCACTTCTCACCGCCTCGTCTGGGTGTTGATCGCAGCCTCAGTTACCCCCGCTCGGCAGGAGGGAGATACAGGAAATCCTGTGGGTACGCGTTGTTGTCCGTCCAGCTGTGACAGGAGACCGGGCCTGCACCGCACCGCCGGCGCGTGAGATGAGAAAGTGTCCCTATTCGGGCGCCATTGATGTGGTAAATAATTTAATTACCGGGACTTAATTTGATGCGGAAAAATCTATAACAATAGCTCAGTAAAATAAGAGGCAGAATCCGTGGTATTAGAGGTTCGGAACGGGCTTTATTCCAGAATCAATTTAAATTGATGAGCTCCAATTCCATCACCACGAAGGTTCAGGAAGTGAAGACCGTACTTTATTGATAAGTAATCATTTTTATACAATAGGCATTACAGTGAGGCAAATGCAGGAGGCGTAACAATTGATAGTAAAGATAATACATACATGCGTAGCAAAAGTGGGTGTAACTAGAGAACGTCATCAGATATGATGTCATAATAGGGTGGTTCCATGAAAGAATTTCGCAATGTCAGCAGAAATACTTGGCAGAAATGCGCGCGCAGCAGCATGACGTGTGATTGACGTGCAACTAGGGGGTGAAGGGGACTTGACATTTAGCTCTACATGTGGCGACAGAAGTCTGGAGGGTCAAGTCAACCTAATCCCAAATCATATCTAACATCCTATGTTTAAAGAACTGTGTTATCCAAAAGAGAGGTCTCTTAGAGTAGAATCTTATTCTATACTGACTATACTGACTGTTAGTGCGTGTACAAGCGTCTAAGTGTCTACACAATATGCGAGGGCAGGAATCTTCCATAGTAACAGGGCTATGAATTACTTGCAATATGACAGAGAAACCGGGCCTTTTGCTCGGTAGCTGGAAGAAATGTTTACTTAAACTACTAGACAGGAATGCATTGGGCAGAGAGCGGAGCAGATAATCTCGAAGGTGAAATACAGTTTTTGGCAGGCAACAGGCTGATGTCAGGCACCGTGAGCCGCGCAGAGAATGAGACAAAGTTCATGGTCACAGATGCAGGCTCAGACTGGAGCTTTCAGAGGCAGAAGGGAGGAAAAGGCTTGATGGCAGAATCAGGGCCTACTTGCCTGGACTGTAAAATGGCATAAGTGAACCATATAAAGCCGGTGGCCTTTCGTACTTAGGAATGGAATATCCGGCCCATTCATGGCGCATCTGAAAGAGGACAAGTTGGCGGTGGACGCACATGTGTTTGCGTCTTCATAACTGGAACTGGAGGGAACATACATGTACTTGTGATGTATACATGAAACCGTTGGGGTCCAAGATAGGGGACATAACTGACCAGAAAAATCCATATTTCCACAGGTCTATACTGATGGTGATTCATTTCACCACCCCTACCGATGGCATGACCACGGTCATCTATGCTGCATTGATTACTGCCTCCAGAATGTTGTGAGAATTAATTTCCATTTGCTTTATTTAGTGCCCTTCACTCTCACCCCTTTTGGAGCCCTGGAGCCTTAGTGTCTTCAACACAAAGCCAGTACCTATTAGGTTCTCACACCCAAAAACCGGTGCCCCTCTCGCTACACCGTCACTTTTGTCCTGAGGAAGACACCGTCAGTAAGGACCCAATCAACCTACATGGGTTAAGGGGTCGAAACGTCGACATACCACACACACCAGTACCACCAATAGTGCAATGTGCACTGTACTTGTTTTAATGTACATGGCTGTAAAAAGGATTGTATATCGAATGAACCATTTCATTGTGATTGCGTGGCATAGAGCAACATGCCCAGCAATTTAATTGTGATACTGTCAAATGTTATATGTCACTTGTTCTATTACCTCACTCAAATCACATTTTTTCCCCTCTTTTCACCCTGTTGGGCACCTCCAACCCCTTTTTCTTATAGTGTTCGCTAATTGCTGTTTAAATTCAAAAATGATAAATTGCTTCTGCTTCGTGTGATTAAAAAACACTCTAGCATCATTTAATTGTTTATTCGTTTCTTGATTTTGATTTTGCTTTTCAAGCATCTATGTTCTGGGACCACTTCCTTATATACTGTCTTGCACCCAGGTCCCAGTGATCTGTGGGTATACCCTTTGTTTCAACGATGCTCACTCATTGGCAAACCGCAAAATAGCTACATTATTGTTAGGGACGACACCCTTTGGTGTCCAAAAGTCCCATGGGCCTACAAAAATGTTTAAATCATTTTAAGGCCTTTTGTGATGTGAGGGGTTTGGTCATCAACACTGCTAAAACCAAGTTGATGATGCTAAATCCCCACAAATCCTTCAAAGATAACTTGGTTCTAGATAAAGTTCCGCTCGAGCGAGTTGGTTCTTTCGACTACCTGGGAAACAAGCTGTCCGATGGAATGGCCTGGAAGAAACACTTAGAGAAGGCGTCCCTGAAATGTTCCCAGTTAACCGGGGCTTTGCGGCGGGAGCATTGCCTTTCTTATACCAAGCCTGTAGCCCCCGCACTCAAGCTGTATAGTTGCAAGGTAGTGAGTAGTGTGATTTACGGGGCAGAACTGTGGGGTTCCATAAATGTTAACACTCTTTCAGCAGTGGAAAACAAGTTCCTTCAGATCTTGGTATCACTCCCCCAAAGCACTCCCCTTCTCCCCTTGAAACTTGACCTGGGTGTCAAGTCTATTAATGACCAGGTGGGCTTACGCCCACTGCTCTTTTGGCATATAATGGTCACAACCCCTGACCTGACCCCCTATGCCGCTGCTTTTACTGAAGTTTCTGCCTTGGATAGAAACCATGAGGAGCTAGATGGTCGCCCGCCCACATACTCCAGGGATCAACTAAAATCTCAGTATTGGTCATGGATAGAGCAGAAGAATTTCATGAAAATCCGCCATGGCTGTTTAGCTGATGTTTTTACTGACATAAAATCCATCAGCCGGCTAGAAAGCTATCTTGATTTTATTAAAGTGCCGGCAGACAGAAAATTGTACACCCAGTTCAGACATGGCTGTCTACCCATTAATTTTTTCACTAATTCCTGGCTGGCAAATAAAACTCAGCCCAAGTGTTTTCCCTCCTGCCTGTGCCTGTAAGAAACAATAGGCCATTGTCTTTTTTGCTTGCGCTGCCTATGCCAGACCTAGAAGGTACTGGCTAATTCCGGTATGTAGACAACTTGGGACACGCAGCCACAAAGACGCACTAGGCATTTTAAAGTCAGTCAGATGCGAGACCAATCTATGCTTGTGCAATTGCAAAATGTCTGGGCCATTAGAAGGAGTGTTATATCTACCTCCCCGACTGGTATGAATAAATCAAACTGAAATTATAACGATTAGTCCAGTCAGGTGTGTACTTTGCACCGGTATTTTGGCTTGTAAATAATAGGTTTTCAGTCATTATTTTAAGATTTTTTAATTTTTTTATTGGTCACTTGGGGCACAGGTTTTAAAATGGCTGTTGCTGCATAATCGTGCAGCATTCATTAGCAAAATGAGATATAAACTATACCTATCAATGCACTAGCACTTTAGCTTTGTCCCGATAGGCAGAATGATTTAAATGTTGAAATCTGTTTATCTTTGTTCTCTTATTGTGTTTGTACATTTGTATCATGAATTTGTCAATTTTTATTCTTCTCTTTTGACTTCTAAGAGTCTTTATAGGGAGCATTTCGTAGTACCTTTTATCCTGAACACTGTCAACCAAGTTGCATGTGCTTATCTCTTTTATGGTACTGTAAAACCGAAATAAAGACTTTGATGATGATGATGACGACAGGGTGCATTGTGTTAAATGGTAGGACATTTAGACATTGATGTTGAACATTTCCTTTCAGTGAAATATTCCAATCAGCTGCTTTTACTGTTGCAAGGATAGCCACTTCAATAGAGAAACACTGCATTGGTACATTTAATAAATGCTGAATTCGGAATGGTAGCAGCTAGAGAAATAATTCAAGATCTCATTTTTTACAGTTATCCAAAATCCAATTTAACAGTGAAGTCAAATGTTGTCTATCTATTGAGCAAAAGGTACTTTTAAAAAGTTGCAATTTTTTTGTCCAAAGCTTGTAAGTATTCAACATTGTATCAAGTTCAAGTCACTATGTTCAGCCTACATGGCCTTGAATAATACAGGACCGGTGTTTTTGAAAAACATCTTCTCCTGGTACCATCCTGGCAGACAGTTACGCTCTACTGGCGCCAGGCTTATGATGGTTCTGAGAATTTGCACCTCTAGTTGGGGAGGCCGAAGCATAGGTTACCGCATGTCAAAACTATGGGATATGCTTCCTGTGGACATCAGAGCTGCAAACTCACTTGCCTTATTTAGAAAAGGCTTTAGCAATTCAAAAACTAGGTTCTTGACATCTCTTGGCTTACGTGAAGTCTTAGCGCCAAGACACCTCCGGGTATTTGTGCACTTAATAAGTTATATTAACAGAACATAACATAACTGTCATACTGCCAACTGGATGTCTTTGCAGTGGTGAGATTGGGATTGCTCCCAAACCGATGACAAAGGGCTTGAGTATAAGCAGGTGCTGGCTTTCCTGTGACCGGATGGCCTGGTGAGTATGCCCAAGAACTATTCAAGTGTTTATCCTGTCACAATTAGATGAACCTGGCACCAGGCCTGCCCCTTTCCTTTATTCCTTTAACCAACTTGGGTCCAAAACCAGTGTGCCTCAGAACTGGTTTGCACTGACAAAAAAGGCAGGGCTTGCCCATCATCATAGCCTCACTTCAGGGATGTGCACAGGAGCTCTGAAGAAATCAAAACTCCTTCTCAGGGTTAAACTAACAAAAAGAAGTTGGCTCAGAAACTGAAATATAAAAGAACATCTTTATTAAACTCAAAATGAGTGTGACTACGTCACCCAGAAGCCGCAGCAACTGAATGAGGCAGTCCAAAGAGAGCAGAACACTGGGGCCTTATATATGTGAGGGTTACATACTCAGCATAAAAGAAAGGGGCAGTCCTAGCTCATGCAAGCATGCAAAATGCCAATATGGACATGCAAGATCTGCCAAATATTAGCCAATAGGAAAACATTCAAAACAAGGCATCATGTAACCAGAACGTCCCCCTTGAGTCGTGTTTTTGCCCAACCCCATAAGTCAATCAATGACAGCACCTATAGGTCAATCAGTAACGGCAGGACATGTTTGTGTGCTTCAAAGGACAACTTGCAAAATAGGATAATGCGGAGAAAGAATACTGAAGGCCAACAAATAGTTGGGACAAGAATTAGTCAGTATAGGCAAGGATTTAGTCAGTCTGGCTAGTTCCTGGAATTGGCTTCACAACAAGGAAGGGGAGGTTATTTGACACGTGGCAGTACAAAGGGCAAAAACACTCGGTTTACCAAGCTGCCTGAGTGAGGGCAACAAAATGGCGACAGAATACAGAATGGAGTTAAAACTGAATTACCTCAGCTCTCAACAAGGGAAGGACGTTTCCAAACTATCGGATCTTCTCAAAATGCTGTGTAGGGGGGTTGGGATGGTGTGGAAGAATAATGGGGCATCCTAGAGCTTTCCACCCACACATATAAGCCCTTATTCAAAGGAGAGGCAGAGAGCAGGACCCTAGAATTGGATAGCGATGACACCAGAATCATGACCAGCTAGAAGTTGAAATCAACTGATGCTTCTGATGGATTAAGTACTTTTCTACAGCTGAACCATACAAGGAGATTGGTTTTTCCAGGGCCAGTGTTGCTGACCCCCATATGTCCCCTGAGGACTGACTCGGTACAGACTTGGACTATACTGCTCCTTGATGCCCTGCAAGATGGCCAGGAGACCATGGGGCATGTGGATTGCAAAGGACAGGGGAAGGTTGATGCAAGGAGCCAGTGAAACCAGCACTACACAAAGTATACTCCTTTAGTGGCAAAAGGGACTGCTTGAAATGCTCAGGTGGCTACAGCTCGCCACCAGGAGCAAAATGAACAAAGGAGCAAGAAATGTGACTTCACAGATCCTGAGTTTTGCACATTGTAAAGTTTGTCCAGTTAAAAACTAAAACTAAAAACTGAGCATATGGCGATCTGCCACTACTTCTCTTAATTTTCATGCAATGAACATTTCCAGGGATGGGATGTGAATGGGCCCTTTCCTCAGAAACACGTTCAGCATCGGGCACCACATTCCCTGGAATCTAGCCGGATTAGTGGAGTTCACGGGAACCTATTCCCGGGACAAAGAAAGGCCAAGGGGAGGATTGGCACATTATTGATGGGCCCTGAAAGAGTGAGGTCCAGCCACACAAGCTGCTTCCACTGCAGGAGCAGCAGCAGGAATGCCTTCAATTGCTCTGCTTTGCTACCCCTAGAGAATCAAGTGCTACAATAAGGTACAGAAACAATTGTGGACTCACATCCTGCACAACTAATAACACCATTTCTTACACTTATGCTTTTATGTTCCACTATTATAAACACTCTGTAAAGTTAATCCCCAACCCACTTAACCCACTGTGTGGCCAAATGCTGCTGTGCACAGCCTGTTGCAAGGTCTTCAGTATTATCGCACAATTGTGCGCTCATCCTCTTCAGCCTTCCTCTATTGAACACAACATTTGGCAGCAAGCCACTGGGCCTTCTTACACCCTCATGTTTGATCAACTACTGTGGCACAGTGGTTGACTGCAGAACTTGAGCTGTGGCCAAGCCCAACTCTCTGCACCCTTCCCAACCCACTGTGAACACAGTCTTCACTATGAGTAGCAGAGGTTAGCCACAGAGCCTGCTGTCTGGCATTGGCCAACATTAAATGTCAACGTTTGGCCAACCCCTGACCCCAACCCCTGATGTGCAGTGTCTACATTGCCTACATCCAGGATCTGCACCCATTTTACTTTTGCTCCAAATTATAATTCTGACAAATGTCCACTTTGTGTGTCTACCATGGAGCTGCAGGTCCTCTGTAACTGCATGATGTCTATTGTTATTATTTTCATCATTCTCATTAGGCTCTGGACAGACCTTGTGACATACCAGTGCTTCTGGACAGCCTGCCCATGCCAAATACACATTGTCCCATAGAACATAAGTAGAAAATCATTTCATCATGTTTTTGTTTTAAGACCTTGCTTAAAATACAGCATTTCCCACCCAAAAAAAATCAAACTTACAGTTCTGTAGCTGTAGATTTTTATCCACGTCCATGTTCACAAAATCCAATCCACAAAAATGTAATCTAAAAATCCAAAGAACTCAAACAAATCTAAAAATAAAAAAGTCCAAAGTAAATCCAGGGAAGGATAGTATCAATAAAGAAATCAAGAGTTAGATAACATAAAAACACATTTGCAATATAATCTGTGCATTTATCATAATGCACCGCCAGGGTAGTTTGTAGTTAGGAAACTTCAAGTACCTCTTACCATTTATATCGCAGGCTTTGACTAGTGCAGTAATCTGCATCCCCACCATATAACATCGCTATTGTTAGCATACCTTTATGAAAACACATTGTATGGTTCCTGAACATAACTTTAAGGAGTTTTTTAACCAAACAAAAGAGCTGCTCTGTTTGCTCTCATTGCTCTCAAAGTTTTTGGTTTATAAATTCTATTCCAAAAATCTCACAGTATTCAGGGGATTTCTATGTAGTTAACTGGCACATAATTGTCGCCCATTCTTATAAAAGATCGATAATACCCTTGAGAAAGGTAGGAACAAGTCTATGGACTCAGAAGTAAATTTTTAGGATTTCAAAGGTTAAAACCCTATTTATAGATGTGAAATTGTTACATCTTGTTTTAATTACCAGGTTGAAAGATTATTCTATTCTTATTTTAAGTGTTTGGAACTCTCAAATGCTTTACATATTTTCTCCTTGTCTGCTCTGTGCCATAGCTACCAGGAATCGAGCTCTGGAATAAATTATGGAAAGCTTTATTGGAGCTAACACGATTAGTACAGTTAATTTTTGTGATGGACTTTCATCCACCCCTAATAAAAATCCAGTTTATCACAGGTAGTTGTTAAAAAGTAAATGAAATTGTGTTAGGACATCACATTAAGTATTATAAAAAAAATGTAAACTGGTATACGCATAAAATTTAAATGGATACTTTTTTCAATTGTTTGACTATAAGTTAAGATTCTTGTAGTCCATCAAGGCCATAGGAGAGTAGCTGTTTTCTC
Organism: Triturus cristatus; assembly: GCF_964204655.1. NCBI lineage: Eukaryota > Metazoa > Chordata > Amphibia > Caudata > Salamandridae > Triturus > Triturus cristatus. The sequence continues at coordinate 1,079,409,887 of NC_140592.1, read as the reverse complement.
AGAACAGAAGCAAACTGTTACCACTATGTAGTCTTCTTTAAAGTGATGTTTCTTCAGACCTTTCCTAAATTGGAGAAGGATATGGATACTTCCGATGGACATAGGGATTCCATTTCAGATCCCATGCATTGATTGAGAAACCTGTTGCCTTGCTTGTTTCTTTTTTACACTATTTTGTTTCCATTCTGATGGTCTCCTGGGCGCTGATGTACCAAGACACACAAAAGGTAGTGAGCTTGTAAGCCAGGAAGAGAGGGTTGGTGGTTGTGATTGTAGAGGATGCTGCTTTGCATGCAAGGAACAGGAATCACTAGGGTTCCATTGGACAGGTGGTAAAATGGTCATAATTCTTCAGACCATTGATGTGGCATTTGGCAGCGTGTAACATCATGGTATGAGCAATAATGAATGTATATTTGGGTCTGCATTATTAATAATGGAGTGTGCTTTTTCTGTGGGCAGTGCATGAAGTAATATAGAATAAGATGAAAATGATCGTGGTCATGATCCTCCTCCAATTTGGCTTTATATTTGCAACTGATGAACAGGCCAGGTCTGTTATTAACCCATGGTTGAAAGTGTTATTAAACTTTTTTCAAATGCAGCTGCATACTTTGTGAGAAGTAGTAATGATTGTTAAAATATTTTGTTGCCAAATTCCGAAAGAGTAGTAAAATCCAATGCTGACCTCTCATCATCAAACACTATATTCAAAGACCATATTCTTTGTAACTGGAATTATAAAGTTGGACTTTGACTTAGTGTTCATCTCTTTCACTCGTAGATAGTCCACATGCCTCTAATAAATTGAGTTGTGCTAGAACACTGCACCGTTCAGAAGTGTACACATTCTTACTTCTTGCCTCATAGATCTTGCTAAGTATGTAGATTTAGGAATCTGATATTTTAATACAGGTTTTCAAACCCACTCACTTGTGGTGCTCCCCTTATCTCTAAAACAGCAAATGGGTGTAGAAAGCTGTATTTTCCACCAGTTTGCACCCCAACGAAACACTAAATCCCTGTTAACCTAGGTGCTTTTAGGAAGCTTTTCCTACTGTTGTTCTACATCTTAAGCAGTGGATCACACAGCTCCTCTACTACGGAGTTAATTTTGAGGAAGCTTAAACTTCCACTGATTTGCATTAATCTCATCCTTCGTTCTTGAGTGGACTACATAGCGCTAATAAAACCTCATTTTACCAATGTGGATACCATACCATAGCGAGTGGTTGTTGGAAGTTCCATATTCCTCTGGTTTGCACCAGAGCCCGGTAAACCATATATGTTGTATTAACTTGCAATTTTATGGCAAGATCCACAGCTCCTATTATACTTTTATTTCTTGATTTATTTAAACAGCAACACAAATGTTTTAAAAATGAAACGAAGAGTCATGTCAAACACTGAAACTACAATACCCAGCAGTCTCTGGTCTGGAAACACACAACAGTCAACACACAGAGTTAGTCCTATCAATTGTAGCTCACCTGTGTCTTTGATGCAGCTGATCATAGTGTTTGAATTGGTACTCCTAACTTCAGAACCTGTGTGTGCATCAGTGTTTTATTCTTACTGAATGGAAAACATGTTCTCAGCTGTGGATGCAATGAGAAGGTTGTTTTCTTTGGGGGGTCCACAGCACTCTGCTTGCTCATACTTTCTCTTGTTAGACAAATGGAGGTTGGTAGCCCTGCCTGTGTAGTCTTAGAAACAAGCTCATTTGCATATTTTTTAAGCTCCACAGTTAATGCAATTACATTCTATTCAGCAAAATAGGCTAAATAACACAGAAGGGTCATCCTTAGCTGGTTCTGAAGCACATGGGCTAACGTGAGTCTGGTAGAAGGCCAAGCCCATTTACCAGAGCATATTGTACAAGGGCTACAAACATATGTAGTTCTTACATTGCTGTACAGGCTGGTACAGGGTGAGGATGCGGGTCAGGCTTTTTCCTTAGAACACACTAGGCCATGTTCAGCTTGTTCAGTGGCACAGGCCAGCTAGTTTGGCCTTGTCTTGTGAACTCATAAATAGCTTGGCCTGCCCTTTTTTTTTAGTGTTATATAGCGCAAACTAAACCCAAAAAATCGGGTATCAGAGCGCTTTACATGAGCACCAGTTTCGTTACATAAGGACACATTCATTTTTGTTAGGCACGGGGAGATTTCTTTTCTATGTTGTTTTTATGATCACGCTATTGGTCGATTAATAAACTATAGTATATTGTATGTACAGTGGTTGTCATATTTTTATTTTCTATGTGTGGGATTTAATTGGTTTATTTCTAATATTGTGCTTTGTCTTTACTGTTTAACAGATTTTGTATTGCTTATTAAAACATATTAATATTTTTCTCAATCTTTTTGCTTTGTTATTATTATTATTTTGCCTAATTTATATAAATACATTGTTTGATATTTATTTAAAATGTGCTAAATTGTGGTGGTGGATTTTTCTTTTTTTAAGGTTGGCTGGTTAGTATGTAGGTAGGTATGTGTTCACATTAGGGATTTTGCCATTACTTCCAAGTAGTCTACTCCTTAGTTGTTAATAAAGATTCCAACTTTGCAATCTTGTATGTTCTACATTTCAATGGTTTGCTTACTTATTTTAGGTGTAATTTGAATGACTGATTACTCTATGTTTAGTTGTCAGTAGCTTTGCTCTTTTTCAAGGGCTTCTATGAATTTGTAGAGTTTAAGTTGGATTCTTACAAGTGTGGCTTGGCAGGCGTTATGTCATCCCTCTTCTGCACTGTTGGTTTTTGCTTGTTGAGTTTTAATGCTGTCCTGGACATTTCACCTTGGTATTTGGAATTTGTATACTGAGTGGTACAGTCTGCCAGCCAACCCAAGTGGTATTAAAATAGTTCATTGAGGGAGTTAATTTGCATTCTTTTTGGGCCTGATTCACAAAGATCCTCAGCAGTCATGGCAGAGGCTCCGCAGCCACGGCAAAGTCCCCATACTTGTGACGGAAACTGCAGTGCAGAGATTTCACCACGAGTGTGAAAGCTCTGCCACAAATGGGAAGGCTCATTGTGAATTGAGCCCTGTATAGATAAAATGGACGTTCTATATGCATGTAGTGTTAGTTAGCTACCTATGTTACAGTGACATATGCTAGTTAAATAGATGTATTCAATTTGTAGGCAAAACTGGCAGTTTGCTGTATATTCTACACCTAGGACCTGATTATGACATTGGCGGTCCAGCCACCAGCTCGCAACATCCTGTCACTATCCCGGTATCCCTGCTGCTGCATTAGAAGTGTATCATGGGGCTATGGTTTTGTGGTAGCGCAGTGATGGTGGCAGCATGCTGTAGCTCTAGGAAAGCTGGCCATGCTGCAATGCATCTGGGTGGTTGCGTGCACTGTTTCCCCTCAGCACAGTCTACAGGAGAAACAGTGTAACAAACCATGCAGATGGCATGGGTTACATATAGGTGTCACCATAAACATGTCTCCAGGGCACAATCGCCCTGGAGACATGAATTTGCCCCCAAAACCTGCCTTTCCACCAATCATTTCATGGTGGTGCCCGCTCAGCAGATGGACAGGTTGTAATGGGCATGACGGCATCAATTCCTGCACCACCTCCATTGCCCGCCACTATCTATACTGCTGCGGGAGCTCAGGTCTTGGTGGAGATGGCAGTCTCTAGGCGAGATTAAGTTGGACTCACCTCAAAACTTGTGATCGGGCAGTCAGACTGCCAATGGAGGTATGGAAGTCCAGGACTGCCGTACTCATAATCAGGCCCTTAGTATAGATTTTTACCAAATACATTGGTTAACATTATAATAAAAGCCTTGTATTGCTGTATGTGGATATAGCTTAAGTATTCTTTGAATATTGCCTGTTCAAAGTTCATTATAACTTATCATGTAGGAGGGAGGATTAAGTATTATTAATAGTGGTGTAGTGTTCAGGAATTTCAATGGCTCGGTATCTTCTAGGGGCAGCAGGAGTGTTGCTGATGGCTTTCCTAGTACATTGTTTCGTTTTTTAGTAGTGCACTTCTGGTAAATTGTGTTTGCTTCTATTAAACCTTGAAGTGTATGAAGCTTTGATTTTAGTGACATTTTAGGGATGGTTGTGTTCTCTTTCATTGATATCAACATAATTTTTCATAGCAGCCCTACCATGACAAGCGTTAGGTTAGTATTGTGCAAATTTTCAATGGACATTCTTGGTGCTTTTGCTTTTTCGTTTGTATTCAATTGGTTGGCTATTTGTGATGTTATACATCTTGCTCTTTCTGACATTCTGTGGGAAAAGAATATAATAACATAGCTATAGATTTAGTTTTGTCTTTATTTTGCTACTGTATATAAAACATAACATCAATTGTTTGACATTTTACACTTACATTTTTGTTACTGTTGGTCTTCTATTTTAGTTTTCCCCTGGTGATATGGCTGCCATGCCCAGGACCAAAACACAGGTGCCCTACTATCTAGTATAAAACTACCTAGTTTTGCAAAGGGGTCACCTGGGTTTTTAGTCATCTAGGGAAACCTACTAAAACCAGGCATTTCCTCACTCTTCTGTGTGGGAAAGTTGTGTGATCACTGGCCAGCTACATATTTCCTAATATCCAGCTTTCCCCTAGGTCTCCCGATAAGAATGGTATCTCACATGTGTGGGTAGGTCTAGTCCCCGTGACAGCAGATGGTCCAATACGTTCTGTGGAGACTTCCAAATTATCGATCGCAAAACTTCCTGGTTTTGCAAGGGAGTCACCTGTATTTTTAGTCCTGGGCTCAGCGGCCATCTCCGGAAACATACCAAACCCAGACATTTCTGAAAACTAGACACCCAGGGGAGTCCAGGGAGGTGTGGCTTGCGTTTTCTTACCCAGAATCCCCAGTGAACCTCAAATTTCGCTAAAATAAATCAAATTTTTCTCACATTTCTCTGTCGAATCACCACACGGGCACAACTTTCAAACCACCCATCGTTCCTCTCAGTCTCCTGAAAATGATACCTTACGTGTTTGGTGGACTGTCTGCTCAAGTATTGTCAATGCCACTGCTGCACTGGTGATCTAACGCCCTTTTTATTATGAGTTGTGCTGTCTGAAACACCGACCGCAGCCACAGCTGTCTACCTGATAGGACCGTAGCTGTCTGCAATGTCGGCAGTGCTCCCAATGATGCAGATAGGTCTGAAATCCACCCGCTGAGCGTATTATGACTACACAGTTGTACTTGCAGTCTCACTGCGGTGGTCAACAAACGGCAGTTAACCAACGATGGTTGACCACCGCACTACGCACAAAAAACACAAGTGTGACCATTGGATGGATTAAAAACTACACACCAGATGTGCTTTGGTAAGTGGACATATCTGCAAATCATACTATAAAACCCACCCTATCACTGACCATTATCCTTTGCTTTCAAACTGCAGCACAGCAAGACAGGCACCACTATTTTCAGTATTTTGAGATAAGGTCCTCCTTAATTCATCTTCCCATTTAGCACATATATTCACTCACTTTTTTGATCACTTACCAGTGCCTGTCCCTGATGCCGCTTCTCTCCCTTTAACTGACTCTCCTCCTGCATGAGCACCAGAGCCAGAATCACTGGTGTGCTTTGTGTCTAGAATAAAACATTATACATATTTTAGATGTAAGCTATGCCACACTAAATACAACTGCAATACATCACTACAGTTCAGTTAGCACTGCAGTATCTTCTAACAAAAATATAACTCTGGGCATTTAATTGGTTCACAAAGCTAGACGAGCCAGAGGTGGAACAAAGGTCAATAGAAGACATATGGTGTTGGTTGGCAAATGTAATCAGAGTGGGACCTAATACTTTTTTTCAGCCTTGTTACACTGTCATGGGAAACTGCTGGTATACTATATAAATTAATTAGACAGCAGCTCACTTCATTGGTGAGGTTGGTCCATGAAGACCATAGCCACTCTCTTGTGAACTCAACTGTTGGAGCATGAGGAGTAACCCGTCCGCCAAACTGGTATTCTGGCCCTAAGTGTGTTGGGCATATTGACCTCCTGAATCCAGTATGTTTGAACTTCTCAGTTTACACATCGTAATATTTATTTGGGACTTTTACATTGTAGCTTTGCAAGCAAACTATTAATTTTGATCTACGATTTTCCTTTTCAGTACCACTCATTAAAATGTATATTTCCAAATTTCATTCAGGGAAATTCTATCCATAATGCTATGTTTATTTATATAAAAATAGGTGCTCTGAGCATTTCCAATGTATTAAATGTACATACATCAATTATGGAATTAACATTTTTTGTTTACTACATATTCCGAGTACATATAGCACAATATTAATGATTTCTCCGCAATAACACGCCTATCCCTTTTTTCCCCAATTTCAGTTTCACTATTTATAAAATAATTCTCAGGTCTTCCATTTAGTCCTAGTTCTAGCTCTAATTCAAGACTACGTTATTTTTTCCAGCTTTCATTGATATCTACTTTTCACTTATCATGGGTCCACACATTTCTGTTCAATGATCATAGTTCTCCCATTGTTCCCTAAACTCAACCAATTAGGCTATGATTTTTTCCCATTCTTCCTTGTTATTTAAACCTGCTTTTTATGTGCTGATCTTCAACAAAATGAATTGCACTCTTTGTTTGCTTCTCGGACCCATTTATCCCTCCCTTAGGGTAGCTATGATTTTATATACTATGACCCTCTGGTATCCTGCTATTAGTGATTCATTTCACAGAAGTGTTCTACAAGTGGGGCACTCTTTTTCTTCATCAGGTCACTGGTTTATATTTATTCAGTCTCATTATGAATTCTCTACTTCTTTCCCTAATTATCGTCTGTTGTCAGGGCAAAATATGTGTAATTGCATTTGCTGACTTACATTTCTGTCATGATATCTATGTAATGTGTCACATTATGTACTTTAAATTCTATACCTTTTATTACTTGACCCCAGGAGTTACACTCTGCCACATGGGACATTTCCCACTATAGGGGTTCCTACATCTGGGCTCAACTGTTTTGAATTTGTATCAAATCTGTGTGTGAGGACCAAGGTATTCCTTATTGTTTTGTTTCACCCATAGGCAAAACTTAGCCACTGTAATTTGCTTTGGTCTTCTACTTCTACTAGAGACCAACTCCTATTTGTCAAATTTTAGACCTAATTGTTTACATTGGAGTAATTGGTTTTACAAACCAGATGTTGGTTCTGATTCTTAGCTACTCTTTTCTCAAACATGCTATTAAAACATTTGGGCCATTTGTATGCCAGTCTAATCAGTCTTTCAGGGTATACTATTGTTGAGCCTGTTTTTGTTGGTTTTGGGATTCTGGGCACTTTTTCCACTTCTATTCAGTGCTAAAGTTCACATGCTCTCCATGTAAATTGTGTCATGGATTGGTCCTTCCATGATTGGCTATTTGATTTACTGCTAAGCCCCTAGTACAGTGCAATGTGTTTTTTCAAGGGCCTGTTAATCAAATGCTACTAGTGGGCCTGCAGCACTCTTTTTTCCACCCATAGAAGTGGCCATGTATGTGTATCTCAGGCCTGCCACTGCAGTGTCTGCACGCAGCTGTGACTGCCAGGTCAACATGGTGAGTGCATCTACTTGCCAGGCCCTAACCTTCCCTTTTCTTACATGTTAGGCATGCATCAGGTAGGCCCAGGGTACCCCCATGGGCAAGGTGCAGTGCATGTCAGGGTAGGACATGTACTGCTGGGTGTGGTATGTCCTGATAGTGAAACACAGTTTATTTCTTTTTTCACTATTGAAAGGCTATCTGTCCCATAGGAATGAATGAAAGTTGATTTGTAACATCTGGATTCAGAATTAAAAAATACATCTTTAAGTAAAGATGTTTTTTAAATTGTGTGTTTGAAAATGGCACTTTTGGAAAGTAGGCACTTTCTTACTTAACCATCCTGTGTGCCTGTGTTGGGTTGTGGATTCAATGTCTGACTTTGGAGTGACAGGGTCTGGGGATGAGCATTCACTGTAGACAGCCAATGGGGGGTCGAAGTCTGTCCTGCCTTTCCTGGATGATTCTGGGATGGGTTGAACAGACCTGGTCTGCATTTTGAGTAGTGGGAGGAGATGTCCTTGCACCTGAAAAGGCCTGGTCTGCTTTACACAATGCTGTCTCGACCTCCTGACAGGAAGCTGGACCAGAGAGGACAGAACTGGTTTGTACTTAGCACAGAGACCCTCTGACACAAGAGAAAAAAGGGAAATGTGGTATAAATATGGGGGGCCTTGACCTCAGGACTTGAGAACTCTTTTGGACTCAGCAACCTGCCAAGAAGAAGAGCTGGAGAAGCTGTGAGGAGAAACTACCACTTTGTTGTGTGCTTTGCTGAGTAGGCCTGCAGTAGCTGCTTCTGTCTTGGGCAGAAAAAGGACTGGACTGGACTTTCTACAACTTCTTTGTTTGGGTTTCTCAAAGTGATTGAGGTAGAGCTTGCCCCCTTTTCAAGAAGTCTCAGGAACAGCAAAGACTTCAAGCTCATCTGCTACCAGCCCTTGGAACTGTGTATTTTGTGCTGCAACAGAAGACAAGGCAACCCGATGCCTTCGCCAATGCCGCTGCAAACTCCACCACACTTCGCAACACAAGTCTGGTCTCACTGCCGTCGCTGATCGAAGCTGCCATCAAGCCGCTGATAGCACCGCAACCTGTGGGCACCGCCTCGCTTCAGTACGCCACCTTGGTATCCCCGACAACGATGTCCCAATCCGACATGGATGCCATTGCTTTCACCATGGTTCGAGGGCACCGCTCGTAAGGTATACGATGCACCAACCTCATCCTATCCCGCAGCCTTGGCCTACTAATGCTGGTGCCATCGACCCCAGGTCATCAGCCAACTACAGCGGTCCATCAATGACGATGCTGCTGCTTGCATGGTGATCTGCCAGCACCACGACGAGCATCAAATCACTTCGCACCGCAGCTCAGGTCTCACCGACACTCCTGGATGACTGTCACTGAGCTGCTACCTGCAGTGTGACCTGAGGGCACCACATTCTGCACCACTGCACTTTGCACCACAGCCCCGACACCTGCCAATGCTGCCAACGCTGGTGCTCCCAACTTCAACCACGAGGAGTTTGATCTGCAACACATGTGACTTCATGTGACGACCTCTAAAACTGACGCCTGAGGACGCCGGCTCTTCAGAGCTCAACGAGACACCTCTGACGCCCTGCATCATTAAAAGGTACTGATTTACTGGTCTTCTCGACGCCATAGCTGGCCCCCGACGCCACGGTCAGCTAGAACTGTTTGGATTAGTTGTTCACAATGCCGTGACAGCCCTGGACAATGCCATCGACCTCAAGGAACTGTACTTTAAGTCTATTTTTGATTATTGGGAGCTGTATGGTGGATTTTTTGCACAGATAAAATATTGATTATTTTCCTAAAACTGGTGTGGCATACTTTTGTAGTGGTTTTCACTGTATTACTGTTGGTTATGTGCACTTGTTTTACACACTGCCTCTAAAATAAGCCTGACTGTTATTTTAAAGCTATCAACAATGTGAGCAGGGGTTATTTCAGTAGCATATAACCCTTATCCTGTCTAGAAAGAAGGATCCCTACTTGGACAGGGTAACAACCTGCCAACAAGAGACCCCCCCATTTCTAACAGGGGCCTATTATGATGTGGGTCAGAAAGCCTCCATTGTAATTAGGTGGTCAGATTTGAAACAGGACGGTCATTCCAGCTGGATTCCCACGGGATCAAGGAACGCATTGGCCAGTTGTAGACCGGCCCATAATACCAATAGTCGACATTTACGCTGTTGGAATTACTATGGTCTGCTTCCGATAGGCTTTCCAAGCTGGGCTTTCCGCCATGGGAAGCCTGTCCGAAAGTAAAGGCCCCCTTCTCCTTGTGGCCTCCGGTTGACGGCCGAGGGGCCCCCCTGTTGATCCCTGCACCATGTGGCAGGCACCCAGAGGTGCCTGCTATGCAGTGCAGGGATGAACACAACCTCCCATTTCCCTTTGGAAGCTTGTGCTACGGCCGTTTTACGGCCCTAGCACAAACTCCCATATGGAAATGGGAGTATGTGACCGCAACATGTGCGGTTGTATCATAATTAGACAGTCTGGACCGCCGACCAGAGGTCTTCAATTCCGCGATGATGCCTCCGACCAACAATATAATAGGCCCCTTAGGGTGATAACTATCATAGTGTAGCTGTTTTTATCAGCCAACTTCTGGCAAACAAAGCAACACTTGAGCTAAAGAACAATGATGGATTCAAACCAGATCTGTGACTGGGGCTGACTGGTTCAGTGCTCCATTCATCATCAGCTTGTGTTTGCTTTGTTCACCCCAAGTTGGCAGATATGCCCAGACGTGGGTTTTGATTTGTTCTGCATTCCGTCCATCAATTGTGTGTCTTTTGCTTTCTTGCCCTAAGTGTGCCAGGTATGCTCAGACGTGAGTCCTGGGCTCACTGTGCCACTGGATTCAAGCTAGCCTGGCTGATGAGGGGTTTTACCCCTAAACCGGTCCCAGGATGCTTGTGTTCGGTTCAGGGAAGGGCTGGCTTGCTAGTTTGGGCTGGACTGTTCCCATGAGGCACAGGGTCAAGACTGATTTGCATATAGCTGGGTCTGAACTGAGGTGGCGAAGTAAGATGAATGACAATGACGGTTTCAATCCAGATCTGTGACTGGGGGTGAGTGTCTGAAAAGTTTCAGCGCTCCATCCATCATTTCCTTCTGTTGCTTTGCTTTTTCAATAAAACGGTGTTTTTTAAATGCAGCCCTTTTTCCTAGAAAAGGGCTGCATTTAAACAAGACAAAAGAAACTTTACCATTTTATTTTTAAGGGTAGGCAGTGGTCAGTGGGACCACTGCCTGCTCTTAAAAAATACTTTCACATCCATTCATATATCCATTCATATTTTCACACCTACTTGAAGTAGGTGATAAACTACAAGTGTTTTGCGACTACAATTGCGCTTGTACATTTTCACACTGCCTCATGTTCTCAAAGAAAGGGGCTAGTTCATTGTTTCTGTTTCTTCTCAAAATTACTAACATACAAACAGGCCAGACTTGAAGCACAAGAAGCTGCCATGTTGATTGCACTTACTTGATAGTATAGGTCATGTTTTAACAAGGACATGTTCTCTTTTAATATCATCTCAATAAATTCCATTTGGGATTTCATAATTTTTAGGCCGAGCATCAGTGCGCATGCGCTGTCTACAAGACCTTTAGTAATCTATCTACACAAAGTGTAACCCCGCCTCCTGCTTCGATTACTACCATGTCCATTTTTTACTTCAAGAACATCAGTCAATTACAATTTCACTACACTGTAGTTGCTTCACTGTTCCTTTGTGAACTGATTGATTAAAATTAGTGCTAGTGTTATACTTGGTGAGTCATGCGAATTCCTCGCAAGCTTTCTTTATCTGCTTGTTCACAGTTTTGTTTCATAGTGTTCTATAGTAATTTACAAAGATTTTTGGGAACATTTGCAGCTGTGGGCAAAATTGTTTTCAAAGATGTGCTCTGGGTCATTTTAATCGTGAATATTTTAAGAAAGGCGTGGGGCAGTCTTGAAGGCATGCAGGCTCGACCACGTGACTGGCGCCACACACCCAGTTAAAAGGATTATGAAAGGCAATTGAGTGTCTATTTTTTTCCAAATAAGAACGTTTGTTAGATTATTTATTTTGTCAAAACATATGCCAGTAGTAGAACATAAGTGATTAAAGAAATCCCCAATGCAAGGAAAGGGTGGAATACCACAGGCTGTTTCTAGGTGTCCATGTGGATTTAAAAACAGACCTCTATTATCCACATAAGATACTGCATCTTAAATGCAATTATAAAAAGAAAGATTGCAACTGAGCATGCTTCCAATAAAAACAAATGAAAAGGTAGGCTCAGCTGCAATTTTTTTAATTTAAATAATTGCATTAAGGGTGCAGTACCTTAAGTTGCTAATACAGGTCCCTTTACAAATCCACAGGGACACCTAGTAACAGCCTGTCGTACTGCACCCTTTCCTTGCTTTATGGATATTCTATTAGTTATGGTACTGCTGGAATATTTTGAATTCTAACAAACATATTCATTTTTAATGCCAATAACTCAAAATTACCCTAATGCGGACCTATTGCATTACAAATGCTTTTTTTAATGGAGTCAAAACCCTGGAGACTCGCTGGCGACCTGTACTGGCTCAACTAGTTGTATCAGAATAAATGGACTTTTTCTGAATATAATTAATAACCTTTCTACAAGAAAAGTTGAAAAGTTTAGCCCTTCTCAGTAAACATCTTTTTTGTACCCAAACGCCATTCCCCAGTGTAGCTCCCCTGCTCAGACAAGAACACAAGGGACTGGAGGCTGCCAGACTGTGTGCCCACTTAGAGGTGAGGCGGTGTGGTAGTGCCAACTCTTGTGTCTTCACTTATTTTCCATCCACCAGTGCACATAACGTTTTCCCATTCTCCAATGTCCTAGGGAATGCGTGGGTTAAACTGCAGGGGGCATATTTACAATAACTGGCGCATCCCTGCATATTAGCAGGGATGCGCCAGTTATTGTGCTCCACAGCTCCGCCACCATGGATGCGCCGCATTTATAATGCGGCGCACCATGGGGCAAAAACGGCACAGATGCGTGACGCATCTGTGCCATAAAAGTGGCGCATTGCTGGACGCAGCAATGCTCTGGGGGGCCCTATCTTGTTAATGCTGCTTCAATCCTTACGCCTGCTTCAGGCAGGTGCAGGGTTTTGACGCAACATGGGCCTAAAAATGATTGAGTGAAATCTTGTAGATTTCACTCAGCCACTTTTAGGAGGCGTTCCTGCGCTGGATCGCCCCCCCTGCGCTGGAACACCTACATGTGGCGCAGCACTTTACAACGTGACGCATCTCCCAGATGCGTCACGTTGTAAGTACCCCGCACCATGGTGCAGGATTTGCGCCGCCGCTGCGTTACAAAAGTGACGCAACGGCGGCGTAAATGAGGCGCAAGGGGCTCGTAAATCTGCCCCCAGGTTTTTTTGTCTGTGTACACCTTTGCATACTTCGTGCTGGTGTTAAAGTGACCTGCTTCTGTCTCATTTCCTTCGTCTCCAGTTTACTTTGTATGCTTTTTTATGAACAATTTAATTTGAAAGCAAAACATCAATCATCAATTTACCTACAGTGGCCGTTCAGCGCTCGGGATGCTACATTTGTATTTATTTGCATGGTAACCTTGCTCCATCACAGTAACATATGACTCAAAGACCTGGCATATAAAATCTACACTCATGCTGTACTAGCACTGTACAAGCACTCAGAGTCCCCTCCCACTAGCCCTGGGTCGTTAGTTATTAAAACATCAGTTGCACATTAATTAATTACTCTCCGTAGCAACAATAAACACGACTGACAAGCAAAGCCGAAAGCAGACTTTCTTTTACAGCAAGGCACTGCAGGGAGGGAAGAAAGCAAGCCCACCTCTCACTCCTGCTCTTTCAGGGATCGTTTGGGGAGCCCCACGCAGGCAGCGCCCCCCTTCACAATGACTATCAACCAGTGGCTGCCAGTAGGCTGCACCCCTTCTGCCAGAGGCTGCTTCCCAGCTGTAGCAAGAGCATTAGCCCTTTGGAATACCACTTTTCGCGTTCTGCTAAGTCTGGGCCATCTTCCACTTTTCCGGTATTGCACGTTAAGTGCTTCATACCTTTAGGTAATCTTTTTTTAGGTCGAGCATCAGCGATGACCTGTTCTCTCTTTCTATGTGTGGCTTTGGCCAACACCCCCATTGCTATTGGCTGTTAGCTACAGCATTCATAAATGCTGGTTTGTTTATTGGTTCATTTCAGTTAAAGTCCCTCCTTCCTGTGTTTCGCTCTCTTTCCGGCGATTTCACTCAGAGAGCATTTTGGTCGGCCATCACACAGTACAACGTGTGATGGCCTCTTTTGCAGTTTTTATTTAGCACAAATTCGAATGGAAGGTATTGGAGTGCTTTATATGAGCACCGCTGATGTTACACAATTACACATTTATTTTCTGGTAGGCACGGGGAGATTAAGTGTGCCGCGCATTGACGTCACAAGACAGTGAGAGTCTCCTCCAGGGCCGGACTGGAAACCACAACCGGCCCTGGCAAAGTGCTCGGCCGCCCCCCCCTCAGCAGGTGGGGCCGCCGAGCTCTTTGCCAGGGCTGGGTTCGGCCGATTTTGTTACACGGCCGATTTTGCAGATTTTGCTGCAAAAACGGCCCTGTAACAAAAACGGCCCCCAGGGGCCCAACACTGGCCCCCAGCCGTGCGGCGCACCGGGGATTTCCCGGTGCCCGCTACGGCCAGTCCGGCCCTGGTCTCCTCCATGGCTGCCATTGGTGAATTTTTTTAAATGGGTATTGGACTGCTTTACATGAGCACCGCTGATGCTACACAATGACACATTTATTTTCTGGTAGGCACGGGGAGATTAAGTGATTTGCCCAGAATCATCGATGTCGAGCGGACGCCGAGGTTCGTTTCATCTGGTTCCTCCCCACATTGATGTTGTTCCCTTCTGCCCCGCATTGACATCACCAGACAGTGAGTCTCTCCTTCATAGCTGCCATTGATTAATTTTTAAAATTACCTTTATCTAATTAGCTGTCATTAATGCCGGCTTTTTTGGAAAGTAATTCGACTGGGAGGTATTGGTAGAGTGCTTACATGAGCACTAGTGATGTTACACAATGACACATTTATTTTTTGGTACGCACAGGGAGATTAAGTGATTTGACAAGAATCATCGATCGATGTCGAGCAGACGCCGAGGCTGGTTTCATCTGGTTCCGCCCCGCATTGATGTTGTTCAGTTCTGCCCCGCATTGACGTCACGAAATAGTGAGAGTCTCCTCCATGGCTGCCATTGAGCTTGCTGAATGTGAGGGCGGCAGCCGGAAAACATGGCGGGTATAAGAGAGCTCATTACACCCCCACCGTATCAAACATTCCCAGCACGGTGGCAGATAAATAAGCAAAGTGCGTATTATGTTTTAAGAAAACATTATTTTTTCGTTCCCTGTTTTTTCTCCCGTTTGAAAAATGTTACGTGTTGTACATTACCCAATAAAAAATATTTGTTTGCACAAAGCATAAAGTGCAAAACCATGTTTACCCTAAATTTTATGAGTGTCCTGATTTGATTCCTTACTAGGAAGCCCCCCACCTCAGGTTTAGGAGAGGAGAGTCCCCCATGCACCGTGGTGGAGCATGCAGTGCCCTTCCTTTTTTGGTGCTTTGTAGCAGTAAGGTCTTAGTTTCTCATTGCTCAAAAGAGTGTAACTTCTGATATCTATGTTTCCCTCGGCTTCGTTGCTTGATTTTGCTAGCAAGAAAGTATCACTTATAGTCTTCAAATGTCACTCATAATAACACTAAAATTATGAAAATTTCACACATGCAATCTGAAACCTTAGCAGCTATCCCTCTCTCCATATCACTATCCCAGGCCTTTGTATCTGCACCTGCCCTCCATGCTCCCTACCACACTCACCTGGCCATACATCTCAAGTTATCCCACCTCAAAGACCAGGAGCAACCAAACATTTGCATTCTGGGACTCGTAGTTATGGGTTTACGCTGGAAGCTGGGTTGCCTAATCACACTTCACCTGGACACCTTGAGATCGTGAACTATGCGACTCACCCATCCTGGTAGCTGACGAGCATTAAACGCTGTTGAGTGAGATGCAGCCTGTTTATGAACATGTCTCTTACATGTGTACTGATTGACAACATCCTCTCAGTTCATTTCCATACTCTTAAATCCTACACTTTCATTATCCTAGAACCCTAACATGCATCAGGCATCACCACAGCACAATAGAAATAACATCTATGCTAGCAAACTACATGCACACTTTACATATCACTGCTGAAGAAACACCTACATTGGATAAAATCTCCCTTGTGCAGCGCCCTCCTCCACCAGAAGGTCTCCACTTCATGGTCAGTTTCAGCACAGAGCAGAGGTGTTTCTGAAGGCTCAGTTAATGCCTCCTTTAGGGTAACCATTAGGTACACTTGAAAACAAGCCTCTCATTGAGATTCTTTTACAGAGTTATTGCCCTGAAAACCAGGGACAGACCCTTCCCGCTTAGAGCGATGCTGAACACCCTTGGAGGGGTAAAGCACAGTTTCCATAGCAAAGCAAAATTGAAATGTAAATTCCTGACCTAAGTTGCTAAAACGGGATTCTGCTGTAGCATGCTCTGTGCATGTTTCATGTGTGCGCGTACCATGAAGCTCACATGTTGCACCTCCTACAGAGTGATAACTTTTACCTCATGTTGATACATTTCTTAAGATAAACATATCGCGATATACATCAGTTCAGGCTTGGTATCTGGCAGCATACAGTCTAAAATCACTCACAACAGTTGAATCAGGCACCTACATTGCTCAATATTCAAAAGAAAGATGTAATGAGTTGGTCACGTTTTTCAAGAGTAATGTGGGAAACATTTATAATTCCCTTCACTCAAACACGAGCCAGATGCCAGCAGCCACTACAGTCCCTAAGAGCATCCAGGTACTTCCTTCTAGCACAGAGCAGTCAACAACCCTCTCTCCCCCAGCTATGTTTTCGTACCCTAAACAAAGCGAAGAACAGGCTGGTTCCCTTCTACGGAACATCAAATCAGGGTCCCCTTTAGACCTTGATCCGCTACACATTCTTGCTCGAGGGTGGAATTGTGTTTTGACGCAACTCATCAGCCTCATCTCTCTAGCTTTTGAAAAAGGGATAGTACCTAAAGAGTGGAAGCATGCCATCGTAAAACCACTGTTAAAAAAAACTCAACTAGACCCCTTGGTCATGGCAAACTGCCGCTCGATCTCATTACTGCCCATTTTGGGAAAGATCGCGGAGAAACATGTGAACTGTGCGATTTCACAGTTTCTGGAAGACAATGGCATTTTTCACCAGACCCAGATGGGCTTTCGGCCGGAGCATAGTACTGAGTCAGCTCTACTTATGGTTACCGAAAAATAAAAAATCATACTAGATCAGGGAAGGGCTGCGGCTATTGTGTTATTAGATCTAAGCGTGGCCTTCGACACGGTAGGCCACAAAATCCTTGTCAATAGGCTCAAAAACATTGGGTTTAGAGGTACAACCAACCAATGGGTGGCCTCGTTTCTGAGTGACAGATCTCTTCAGTGTATGGAGGCCGACATTTTGTCAGACACTTTCTCAGCCCCTTGGGGAGTACCTCAGGGATCCTCCCTGAGCACGACCCTTTTTAATGTCTATATGAACCCATTGGCTCACATAGTACAGGAGTTTGGATTCTCCATTGTGTCATATGCTGATGACACCCAATTACTGGTATCATTAGCCAACACTATTAATTCCAACCATAGGCAACTAGCTCTGTGTCTGGAAAAAATAGGAACATGGATGACTGACTGCAGTCTCAAGCTGAACGGGGACAGAACCAAGCTTAAGATCCAGGCAGCAATTTCAGCCCTTGCTGAGAGATCCCTTGGCCAACAAACTGGGGTCTCCCCAACTCCTAAATTCTCTATAAAAAATCTGGGTATGTGGCTCGATCAGAATTTAACTATGGAGACGCAAGCCAAAAAATTGGCGGGCATATGTTTTGGTATCTTCCGGATGATCAGGAAAATTATGATCCTAGTCCCAGAGAACTCAAGGATGGTGGTACAAACCTTGGTGGTCTGGAGACTCGATTATGGCAGCTCGCTATACCTTGGGTCACCTAAAAACGTCACCAATAGGCTACAGGTTGTACAGAACGTGGCAGCTAGACTGCTTCTCAAGATACCCAGGAATCAGTCAGCTAGAGCATCCTTGAAAGAGCTGCACTGGCTCCCTGTTCAGACCAGGATCACAATTAAGTCCCTCTGCCTGGCACACAGAGCCATGCATGGTAGAGGCCCAGCTATGCTACGAACTTTGATCTCCCCCTATTCACCCCACTGCTGTCTCAGATCAGGGTCGAATTTTCTGATGTGCACCACCAGAATTAAGAGGTTAAGGTGGGGTGGCAGATCATTCTCTCACATGGTGCCGAAAATCTGGAACAGCATTGACCCAGAGCTGCGACTGATCGGAAACGAAACTTAAGACTTGGCTGTTCCCCTAATCCTCACCCCAGATAGCTGCCTTACCTGTTATAGCTCTGGGATGCTGCAGGTAGCCATTTGCTCTATAAATCCCTAAACCTAAACCTAAACCTACTGAAGGAGGTTATAGCTATTTGTGTGTTTTGAGATAATTCTTGTATGCATTTTAACCCTCAAATTTGCTTTTTCGTTTTCTGTATCTTAAACCAAGTCTGCTCTTCTCATCTGGGGATAACCAGTTGTGTGTTTTTTTAGCTTCATTGCAAAACATCATTTAGATAGTTCAATGTGATCTATAAAATGCTAGGTAGTAGGTTTGTTGTAACCTGGATCGTCGTAAATTAAAATTTTGGGTTTTACATGTTAGATTTTACAGGAATGAACTAGAAGCCAAATCAATAGTGGTTTCTGAAAACACTCTTATATGTGGCATAGGTGTAAAATGTGTTTTACTATCTTACTGGGATAATTATGTGATTTATTGAGTATTCTTATGCAACCGGGCAACCTGGCGTGTAATTTGAGTTGTGTTTGTCTCTGGATGAGTTTCAGTGCCTCCTTGCTTTAAAGGGATAGTAAAAATGGAATCTCGTTACTGTCCTTGGTGTGGCTTTGTAATATTCTTTTTCTGTATCACAAGCAGGGTAATGCATAAACATTCCATAAGGTGCAGGTTGCTGTGTGACTGGAAAAATACATAATTTGACTTTTGTATTGATAAAAAATTGCTATTTTCTGCAGTCTTTACTTCCGGGTGCCAAAATATCGTTCTGTTCTTTGGATAGACAGAAGCCGATTTTTCATCAGGTACCTCTGTGGGCATCAATAGCAAGGCTTCATTTTAACACATATTTAAATAAAGTATCCCGCCCGAACCAATATCCACCTATTGTATATTGAGACTTTTTGCGACTCCTCAGATCACTAGATTTTCAGAGGAAAAATCAAAATCAAAAGATATTTACTGGCCACAAAAAGCAGGACTATTCCTAAAATTCAATAATATGAAAGAACATCCATATTTAATGTATAAACGTTGTCCTACTACTCCTGTATGTCAAACTCACATCACTTTGTTTTATGTCACTCCCCCACATATTTTGCCAATAAACAATACTATCCCCCCTTTCAAAACTGCCCCTCATTATTCCCCTCATGTTAAAAACCTCTTTATGTAAAAATGTCTGTCACTATCTTTTAAGGCGTCCAAAGTATCTCCTCCTAGTAGAAGCCACATATGACTCAATGTACCCAGACAAAACTCTTTGAAAGAAGTCAAGGCGTATCTTCAGAGTGAGGACTCCCATTTTATAGTGCTATGCAGATTAAGCTGCTTCTGAGTGTTGGCGACCAGTAGGCTGCTTACTTTTGAAACTTAAGGTGGAAAGGAAGACCTTTTGGGGCCAAAAATAGCAAAACGTCTTCTACTCGCCATGAAGGCAGATTTTTTATCATAAGTATTTATCTACATTTGCTTCTAGATTGGATTACCATATATATAAATTAACTTAAAGTACAGCAACACTTGAAGGTCATTTGCTTGTGTGTCTTTATATTTTATACTTTAATTTTAATTCAGCTTCTCCAATGCATTTCTCTATGTCTCACCCTATGTCTCTCTCGTTGTGTCCTCTCCCTCCACTCTTTGGATCATCTCAGGTCTCATTCTGCTTCTATGGTCCCCAGGATGGCCCTTTCTGGAGTCTTCCATTTTGTACCCCTCGTTGCATCACCTCATACCCCTTTTGCTGTTCAGATCTCCCAAACAAACCTTTCTAAACCCTTCCATATGTCACTCCCCACCTCCCCTTTAATCATCCCAAAACTACTCCTACTACTATAAGCTCTTAAAAAAAATTTTCTAGACCGTCTCTTTACTATTCTTTTCAATCCGACTAACATCACCCCCACTCAAATTAATATAATATTTCCCTATTCCAAATCCCCACTAATCTTATTTGGGTGCCGGAGTAGCGTGCTACCCACCAAAAAGTGCCTCGCCAGCTCATCAAACGTAGTAAGCACTATAACAATAAAAATAAAAGTCCATTGCTCTTCTATCCCTCCACTATTCTTTTCAATGCAAATAACAAACTCACATATCCACAGCTAAAATTAATTTCATATTTCACTATACTAATTCACCACTAATCTTCTTAGGGTTCCGGATGAGCATGCTACTAGCTGAAATCATGCTTCAACGCCTCGGCAGGGGTTGTAAACGCTAAATCAATATGAATACAATTGCAAATAAATTCTTTTTTTTGTTAAAAAGTATCCCAGCAGTAGCATAACTTAGGGCACAGTACCCTATGTTGCTAATAGAGGTCCCTTTACAACTCCACAGGGGCACTTAGTAACAGCCTGTGGTACTGCACCCTTTTCTTGCTTTTTGCATTTTATTTTATTACTTATGCTACTGCTGGGATATTTTTTAAGAAAAATGAATAACAAACATTATCGTTTGCAACGCGAATAGCCAAAAATGTCAGAAAAGCGAGGCCTATTGCGTCGCAAATGCTTGTTTATATTGTATTGGTCATGGCTGATGATCTTGTCTATTACTTCAATGGTGGCATTTTGGCGATGATTCAGATATAATGCCTCTATTTCTCTAGAGTCACTAGCCAGTCAGTCTCATTGTCAATCACCATTCCCTCTAGATTTCTAACTATGTCAAATGTATCCTTTATTTGAGATGGTTTTTTCACCACTAAATGCCTAAGGTATTAAATAACATATTTATTGTGGGGTTCTGTTAAGGAATTCATACTAGAGAATATGGGTCTTATCTGTGGATTCTCTAGAATTTTGTGGATTTTTGGTAGACCATATATTGCGGGGATCACTGGAAATTCATTATATAGAAATCAGTATTCGTCCTCACAAAAACGGCCTTCTTCTTTGGCTGTATCTAATAGCCCTTTTACCTGCTTTCACACTGTCCTCCAATGTTTGAACATCTACTTAGGATATTATTTATGTGTGTACGGTCAATTACCTGATTTTAAAATTAGTATTTGAAGAATGATATGCAAAGAATTATCAAATTAAACAAGTGCTTACGTGAGATCAAATAAAATAATAAGAGATTCAATACTTCATGCTCATTCCTGCTTTATCTGTTTTTTGTATTTAATAATGCAATGCATTTTTAATCATTATATATATGTCCTGAAGAAGGTGGGCGTGAACCTTGGAACCCCCCAAAATGTTCTGTCAACATTCCAATTAAATATAGATATGATTGTTTTTTATCATTTGTTTATTTTTAATATTGTGTATTATTATTGTAATGTTCTTCTGAGTTGTGATTTGGTGCATGCCTCCAAACAGGAACTGTTGTGAGAAATCCCATGCCAAAACTTTGATGTAAGATCATATCAAATATTCTGCCAGAGTGAAGTACAATTTGTGAAATGCATTTAATAAATTAGATCATATATTTGAACTGAAATCAGGTGTGCAAGTGTAGTATATATTAATATGGAAAACGCTCTCACAATTATGGTAAATAGGGAATACATGTTAATCTCAAGGTATTGCTTGAAGGGGAGGTACTGCTGGAAATGAGACATTGACAGAGTTATACCCACTGAGCACTGATCAAAACAAAAGCTGTTTTTATTGTGTGATGCCAGTAGAAAAAAGCTAATTGGGGATGTGAGCACAGCTCTTTCCTCAAATCCAGACTTTTTGTTTTTAAAAAGGAAAGTCTTTCTTGTGTTTGCACCAGAAGAAGTTTCTGCTTTAGTGTGATTGATGAACAATTCATGCCCATAACACTACAAATGTAATGTGGTGGACTAGACTGGTTTGTTGACCACATTAATGTGGTTAACATGCAGTTGAATATTATAGAGGACATATATGTTCTATATTTTATGCAATCATGGCTTTTTTAAAGCCTACATTTTTTCCTCAACACATTCAGGTCACCGATTGTAGAAATATGTGTGGACTGAGCACAGATATAGATGCATGCTTCAGTAGAAAATGTTCAACTATTCATTCACACAATCTCCTCTAGGGCTAGAGATGTTTTTAAATTCTCATCTATATGTGATCTGATTTACAGCTTACTTATTACAGCTGACTGAGTGCCTATACCAATTGCCTCTCCTCAGAGGTAATACCAAGAAATCATAATTTGCATCTACAAAAAGAGAAAAGTGTACCTAAAAAATCTCTTCATGCATGGTTAAATAAATCTGCACGTTTAACATATTTATTTTTTCCACCATACTTCAAAGGTTTTAACATAGAGGACATCTATAACAGAGTGAATTAATAACTGGGGTGGATGGAAGTCTAACACAATTAACTATCCTGTTAGGTCTAGTAAACGTTTCAGTAGTTCAAACCTGAACTCAACCCCTGGTAGCTGTGGCACAAAGCAGATATTCTTTACTTAAAAAAAATGTGTAACCCATTTACAACTAAAAAAATTGTTGAGATGTCAAAACCACAATTCAATAAAGACCCCACTCCAAATTAGAAAAATTGAGTAGGATTTAATAGAGCAGTAAAATAGAGTGATACATTTAATATACAATACAATATGACACCAAAATGAAAAAAATCCAATAAGAGGAAAAGGAGATATGAACTTTAGATGATTTAGGAAAAAAAGGGCCATAAAGAGCAAAATATAGTCAATGGTCAAAGTAGTTTGGGACCTACGTGGGATATCAGGCTGACTAAGATGGAACTAAGGCCAAACCCACAGACCAGGTTTGCCCCAGTAGGAGATTTTGCCTTTGGACTTTGTCCCAGACATGGAAGTTGAAACCCTCTTGAAGGGGAAGGTTGAGAGCTTCTCCAAACAAGTTGTGTCACAGTCTGGTAGCCATTGGACAAGGTCAAGCTGAAGATGTTGGTTTTTAACCTTAGAAGCTCCAAGCAGAAACATTCAAATTGAATTTCACTGGAATTCTTTGGTCATCGGAATACGTTTGGTGCCTTCATCCAGTCAACATTTCTGCTCTCAGACGTAGTGCCTGATTTACAGTTTGAGTGCCAGCTATACAATCATAAATGTGACAGACATTTCATCCATCTGACTACAAGTGCCCTACCATATGATGTACTTATAATAAGGTGAACAGAATATTGTGATGGAGTTACCCATTTGCCAAACTCAAAATCAGTCCCTTAGTCTCTTTATTATAGCTCAGAATCCCTCAGTGGGACAAGGTTGGAAGCCACACCCGGAAGTGATTTATAAAAGTATGGTTGGCTTCTAGCAGAGGGCCTGCTAAATGGGTTTGCTGCTGTGGAGAAGCTCTAAGTGAGAGAAACTTATTTTTTTCAACTCAGTGAAGTCATGCCTTGGGTAGAATGGCTTGTGGGGATGCTCCAAGTCCTTTGGAGGTCTAGAAGTTTAAAAAAATGTTCTCTGTGCTAACGTTTCAGAGTTGGTAAGAGAAGTCCTCTTAGGCACAGCCAAGGGTTCTTAGACTTCAGGAACAGCAGTTTGGGCTCAAGACTCACACCAAGAGAAGTTACCAGCAAGGGCCAAACCAAGTCCAGTTCCTATTGGTCAGCTGGGTATTACAGAAAAAGCCTCCTGCAGATTGTTGTGTTGCTGGAGGTGGTCAGCCAATTGACCCGTGGATTCCACTTATTTGTCCTGGGTACAAGTAGGAGCAGGCCCAGCTCCTTAGGACTCAAACAGTATGTGCAGTCCTTCTGTTCTTCTACGGGTCCCAAGAATGTACTAAGGAGGATGCGTTGGGGTGCCATATTTATGGCTGGAACCAGCTAGTGGGTGGGAGTGATTTATGGCTCCTATATCCAATGGTAAAAGTTATTTGGGGCAACCATACCCTCTTTGCCAGGAGGTCCTATGTGCCTTACTGTGAGAAATCCAAAGTTCAGCTTACTTCCTAATTCCAAAATTAGGGAAACCTTCCTCCCTTGTGCAGAGCCGGTGAGCCCACACAGATGTGTGCCAAGAAAATGATCATCCCCCTCCCCTGTGGTCACTCAAATGGCTCTAGGAGTAGCTCCCATTTCACTAGGTTTTGTGCCATCCTGACTGGAAGGACAAAGGGAAGTGTTGCCATGTCCAGACTTCACCGTACATTTACTTGTGAAAAAGCAGGTACCTTAACATGTTGCTGAGGTTTCTTGGTCCCCCTGACTGGTGTTATTGCTCTGGGAGCAGTTGTCACACCTCATTAAGGTCAAGTACTGACTGGGCAGCTGCTGTAAAATGAATGCTAGTTAGCATTCTGGAGCTTCAGGCAAGACAAATGTAACACATTCTGTAAGGCCTAAATAGGGGTTACTCATAAATATTTAAAAATTAATTTTATTTCAGAAAAAAAGCTATTATGGCAGGTTGGACTGCAGCTTTATATTTCAGCAGTCAGGCTAAACTGAAACGCCTGAAGTCATGTTTTCCAGTCCCCCTAAAGGAAGGCACAATATGTGCTGCACTCCACTCGTGACATTTAACTTTCCATTAGGCCTAGGCAGTAAACTCCATTCCGAGGGCAGAGTTCACAGAGTTTTGCCCACTTTGCCTGGAGCCCTAAGTTCGGCAAAACTCTGTCTACTTCACGTGACAGCGTTAACCGGTGCTGCCTCTCACCACTGCTTTACTAAGCGGCATACTCCGACTATAGAAAAACTTGGCTTAGCCAGACACCTGAATAAATATCGCAGCCAATCTGCACTTTGGCATTCGGTGCGGTGCTCTGGGATCGGCTGACATGTAACAAATTCCCCAAGCATGTGCTACCTTGCATTGCATTACCGTACACTACTGGAATGTGTTGTTATGCGAACTGGAAGTATAGGAATTGTGGCTAAAGAAAGATGTCGCTTAAAACTAAAGTTCAACAGCAACTGACATTAGGTTGAGTAGGCCAGCGCGCACAGTGCCTTGAGAACTATGGTGGCAGAGCAGGCAGGGCAGAAGCTGGCAGTCAGGCACTGTACTCAAGCTGGAGGATAAAGTATTTTCCCTGGAAGAGTACAATGCCATGAAAGAAGAGGCATGAACCTTGCTGGATGGCAGGAACCCAAAGAGGTGCTCTCATCCCCAGGTAAGAAAATGGTTATAATTCACCCTTAGCCATATTACAATTGCAGTCACATGAGGCTCTGGGGACTTCCATACTCATAGTGGCTCATGTTATGAAACACTATCTTGTGAGCTTTTACTGATAATATTAAGTCCGTGTGTGTAATTCGAAAAGTGCCTCTTACCTGCTACGAGGGATCACGAAAGGGAAGGACTCTGCTGTCGGGCGCTCCTCGCTGCCAGCACTTGGTTTTCGCTGCCGTGAGGTGAACGGCCCGTCACGAACTACCACTCCCAGCACCCTCTTGCCATCGGCGCTTGCGGTGACATCACCAGGCAGCACCGGAACACTACTTAGGCCGCCTGGTGACACCGCAGCGCCCGGGCGAAGCCCGGGCCAAGGGCGGGCCCGTCCTTGCCCGTCAGTGGCCGTTAGAGGCTGGGCTGGGCCAACGCCCTTGGTTTTGGCTCTCACTACCTAATTGACCGTTGCAGGGGCTTACAATAGCACTTGGCCCTAAAGGTGAGAAACTTGTTTGTGCCATATTCACACTTATTGGGTCGTTGTTGTGTTGTCCCCCTATCAACATGAGTAAAAGGAAGGCCGAAGGCAGGATGGTTGGTACACTTGACGACTATCTAACAAGGGTCGAACTAGAAATTTCTGATAAGATTTTGGCTGTGGAACGAAGGTTGTCACTGGACCCTACCACTTCCTTGTCTGGTGCCCTCCCCATAGCCGTTAATGTTACCCCATCGGTAATGCACTCAGGTTCATGCTCTTCGGAGGGCCCAGCAAGTGTTCCTTCCTGCTCTGGACCCGCTGACCCCCCCCCGTGTTTCCAGTCCTCTCTCTTTCCCGGCAATGGTTTCCACCCGAGCAAACAAAAGAGTTGTAGCCCCTAAAACCAGTGAACCCCCATGTAAAAAAAGGAAAGGTAGGGTCCAAAATAAACCACCTATCCCTCTAGTTGTTGCTGGTTTATCAGGTGCACATCCCCCTGCACAACCATCTGTTCCTATAGGCACATATAATAAGCATTCCATTGATCAGCAGAGCCTTGACATATTAAGTGCTGTAATTAGAGACCAACTAGTTACTCTCATACAACCCGTTTTGGAAAAGCTAGAGATTGTGATGGCTAGGCTCAGCCATATAGAAGCTAATCTGCCTAATGGACAGCCGGTAGCTGTATTAACACCTGAACTGAATAATGAGGAAGTGGTTAGCAGTACCAGTGTAAGGGCTACCACAGGACATCTTGCTTTGGGAATTAACACCAACACTCTCCCAGCTCCTTCAGCAACTGGGGCCCAATTTACTAGGCCTATGACCGTCCCCAACACTATAAGAAGATCGTTGAATGATCATCAGCCTACAAAGGAACAACCTAGGCCTATGTTGCCTAATGCAGTGGAACCCGTAGCACCTAGAAGCCTACATCTCCCTCCTGAGGCCACCCCTTACACAGTCATTTTAGCCAATGTTCCACAACTGCCGGGAGGGTCTAGTGAGCATTGGTCCAATCTAAAAAACAAAGCGCTGCATTTTCTTGGTAGGAAATATGGGGTATCCCAACCTTTATTTGAAGAATTTAAAATGGTTAGGAGGGTGCCCTGGGTTGGTCACACTCAAAAGGCCTTGACAGGTGATTGTGTGGTGCTAAGTTTTAGGTCCCGCTTTTTGGTCGAACGTATACTGGAGATGGCTTCCTATCATGTATCATCTCATGATGAGATTCAGATCCTACCCTTGGGTTACTTCTACAGGCCTGCAAGGGCTGCGGCCTATATGCAGTTTTGTGCCCCCCATCGTAACCCCCATCCAGGCTCCTACTCAGTCGGGTTAAGTAATCGGTTTGCTGTTCTCTCATCCTTGGAAGACAACGATTGACAGGGGGATAGCTCTGTTTTGCCCTGGATGGACCAACCAGGGAGCCCACTGTCTGACTGTCGGGAGTCTCAAGCTTTACCGCATCCCACGGCATATGCTGCGGAATCCGCCCAACCCATCCCTCTAGAACACCTAAGTTTATCTAGTACTAGCTCTACTACCGACCCTAACATGGTGACTCGAACATTGATCTTGTCAGTCACCAACCATAACGTATTCCTCTCCTCCTGGAATATAGCAGGCCTCCAATCAAAAGTAATTTCTCCTGATTGGGTGGCGTTTGTAGACCAGGTGGATATTTGGTGCTTCCAAGAGACGTGGGCGGTTGAACCCATCTTTCGAGTAGGGTTCATGAACTATTTTAAACCAGCCATTAAGGGATCTAGAGGTAGACCGGTGGGTGGTCTGACAACTTGGGTCCGCCAATGTGAGGGAATAGAAGTCATGGAAGTTCCGACAGATAGCCCTGACATACTGGCCATTCGAATCTCCTCTACAAAGGGTTTAAATATCCTTATTATTAATCTTTATTCCATGGGTGCTCCTGGAGGTAAATGCTCCCCTTCAGTCTATGTACTAGACCAATTTCTTCGGAATACGCCCAGAGATGGCCACTGGGTTGTGGCAGGTGATTTTAATACCTGTTTCGAACCTTTGGGGTTATATGACGGTAAATTATCTGAGGCTGAGGATTCGGTGTGGGGTATTCCGCAACTTGAACTAAACCCTATTAGTAAATGGACTCAAGCAGCCCTCTTTTTGAAGGGGCTCTGCTTAGAAATGGGGTTGAGGGCCGTCAATGGTAGAACGACATCCGACAGGTTGGGGAAGATAACCTTTAACAATGGTAGAAGCGGGAGCAGAATTGACTATATTTTGGTTAATTGTGAGCTGTGGACTGATGTCGTCGATATGGTAGTGACCGATCGTTTGGAAAGCGACCATAACCCCCTGATGCTGACCTTATCTGACAGTAGTTTTGCTGTGCCACCTAATGATGCTGGAAGTCCCCTGCACGTGCAAGCTACTCTGTCTAATGATTTGAGAAGGGTTTGTTGGCCTAAAATTGCATCGGACCCCCCTACCAGGGCTGCTACTAGGAATTTGGTTAACGCAGCATTGCTTAAGTTGTCTAATTGTGAGTCAAAGGAAGGGATTATAAATTCCATATCGGATGTCCACAGTAATTTGTTCACTGGGCTTAAAAACTTTTTTATTAAAACTGTCCCCGCCATGACTAAACCAACCTGCCAGACAGAAAACTCGTGGTTCGATGCAGATTGTAGAGCGACACGTAAAGCACTGATCCTAGCAATTAAATCCAGGCACTCGCAAACGATTAGGAGCTGTAGAGCCGCATATAAATCCGCCCAAAGCTTGGCTAAACCTAATTGGGATAAAGCACGCTGGCGAGAGTTATTTGAGGCATGTGAGGGCAGAAACATGAGCCAATTTTGGCACCTCTTAAAATGGGGTAGGAAACCGCAAGCAATGATCCCGGCCAATCATGTCGCACCTAACCAGTGGGTTATTTATTTTGAAAACCAATTCAAATCTAGGGTGATGCCTTTAGACACCCCATGGGTATATAGCGGTGCAGCTGTGTTAGAGTTTACCTCTAGTGAGGTGGTGACAGTTTTGAAATCATTGCCGACAGGAAAAGCCCCAGGCCCCGATGGCATTCCTGCCGATCTATTTAAGCAGGACCAGGACTTATGGGTACCTTATCTACTGGCTTTAGCTAATGCTCTGGCTAGTGGAGCGTCGGTTCCGGTATCTTGGTTTGGGGCCGAGATATTACCAATCTATAAGAAGGGTGATCGCTCTGCCCCTGCCAATTACCGCCCGATAAGTCTTATTGATGCAGCCCAAAAAATTACTGCCCGCTTGTTGCTGGGTCGTATTACAAGCTGGATCAATGAATATGATATTTTAACGCCACTCCAGGCAGGGTTCCGGACGCATGTCGGGACCATAGATCAAGCTTTTAGGTTCATGCTTCTTTATTGGAAGGAAGTTTACTTCGGGGGGGGATGCTTTTTGCAGCTTTCGTGGACCTAAGGTCCGCTTTTGATACGGTGCCTAGACCAAAATTGTGGGAAGCCCTCCGTGAGATGGGCATGCCGGTTGAATTACTGAGGTTTCTAGTTATTTTGCACTCACACACATATGCTCAGGTTCGTTGGGATAAACCAGGAGAGGTGACTGCGCGATTTGACGTGACCAAAGGGGTCAGACAAGGGTGTGTACTGGCCCCCACTCTGTTTTCTTTGTTTATTAATGGTGTAATTAGGTATTTTTTAAATTTTCCGACAGACGCACCCACGTTAGCAGGCATGAAAGTTCCTCTGCTCATGTTCGCGGACGATACCCTGCTTATTTCCAAAACCCGACAGGGGCTTCAACTAGCACTGACTCGGTTTGAGCTATTCTGCCGCGAACATGAGCTCGAGGTTAACGTGGGCAAGACCAAGTTCATGGTCCTTCGTGGCCCTCGTCCTGTCAAAGCCAGGGTAGAAATGGGAGGTGTAACGTTGGAACAGACCCCCACTTTCACCTATCTGGGGGTCACATTCAGTGATAATTTAAGCTGGAGGCCCCAGATCGACCTCCTCTGCCTTAAGCACTCACAACTAGGTGGAGCTCTGCTTAAAGAACACAGTTTATCCTGTACTAAACCTGTAGCACCGTTGATAAAAATCTATGGGTCCAAAATTCTC
Organism: Triturus cristatus; assembly: GCF_964204655.1. Lineage (NCBI taxonomy): Eukaryota > Metazoa > Chordata > Amphibia > Caudata > Salamandridae > Triturus > Triturus cristatus. Next base: position 1,079,380,111 of record NC_140592.1, on the reverse strand, counting down.
CCAGCAGTCATGTATGGTGCTGAGTTATGGGGGTTCAGCAAACTGGACCCCCTGAGGGTGGCTCAAAACAACTTCCTGAGGTCCTTAGTAGGGTTACCTACATCTGCCCCACGTATTCCCCTGCTTTATGATCTAGGATGTCAGCCCATTGAAGATATGATCCGGTATAGGCCCTTGGCGTTCTGGCGTCGCCTATGGACCACCCCGGAGCTATCTCTTTATGCAAGTGCAATGCTAGAGGTAAAAGATATGGGGGGCTCCCACCGAATAAAAGACTGTCAGAAATTAAATCTATCCTGACTGACATGGGTATGGGCGATTTGTGGTCTAACCCACTGTCGGCCGTTTTTCCCCCTAAAAAAATCTTTAGGAATTCCTATTGGCATTGGTCCTTGCATAAACGTTATTCTTCCTCGACTGACAGCTCCTTGACCACAAGTTATCTGTCTATTAAGGATCACCCTTCTCTTGAGGCATATTGGGATGTAATAACTAAAAAGCTGGACCGGAAATTATATCATCAATTTAGAACCGGATCCCTTCCATTATACTCTTTTACTTCAAGATGGTCTATTAATGGCAATGACAAATGTCCAACGTGCAAGAATTTGGTTGAATCAGATGATCACTTTCTATTTGTCTGTCCGGAATATGTACAACCCAGAAGAGCCTGGTTGCGGCCTGTGTGTCGTGAACTAGGTGTTAGATCAGCCCAGGTTGCTAGAAGGATTCTTAAGACAGACATGTCCCCTATCTTGGTCATTGGTCTAGCTAAATATATTAGCTGGGCCTGGATCTTGCGGAGCAGATGTAAATCTCTTAATCCCCCCCCCTCTATCACTGAAATAGCATCAAATATTTTTTATGGTGTATGTTTTATTCAACTACAAGTCATAGTTCCTTAATTGTTTAATACTTTTTTATTCCTGTTTTTTAATAGTTTATATGTATATGATGTACAACACTGTATTCTATTTTTAATTGCATTATTAATTATGTCTTTTAAGATGAAATATTCGAAATAAAGACTACTTTGACTTGACTTGACTTGATAATATTGCATTGCTCTACACGCTTCGATGATTTAGTAAACGCAGGACTGGAAAGAGCACTCCTTGGTGGCATCTATAGTTGCGCCCATCTGGTAACCCTAACAACAAACCATCTCTCTGAGCACCACATACAGAGGAAAGCTTTTCTTCTTTAGAGGAACTGTCATCCCTCCACATAGCTCCGAATATCAAAGTCATGCTCACCACACAAGAACAGCGGGACGCTGGTGACAGTGCTTGGGGCAGCCATGAGGGGGCCCCCAACATCGGTTTGCTGTGAGGGGAACGGCCAATGCTGCCAGCACATGTTTTTACCTGCCGTGAGGGGAACGGAAAACACAAACTACACCTCCCAGCAATCCCCGCTCTGACGCCTGCCGTGACACCGCGCATAGTGCCTGGAGGTGTGATAAAACCACTGCCAGCCTCCCGCAGTGCGGGACACTGGTGACAGTGCTTCGGGCAACCTTTAGGGGGCTGCCAACATCGCTTTGCTTTGAGGGGAATGGCCAACGCTGCCAGCACTTGTTTTTACCTGCTGTGAGGGGAACGGTCAACACAAACTACACCTCCCAGCTACCCCAGCTCTGACTCCTGCCGTGACGCTTTGTACCGTGCCTGGAGGCGCGATAATACCACTGCCAGCCTCCAGCTGCGTGGGCGTGCCAGGGCCGGGCTCGGGCAAAGCCTGGGCCAAGGGCTAGCCCGTCCTTGCCCGTCATTGGCAAGAAGAGGCAGGGCAGGGCCACCCTCTTTGAATTTGCCTTTGGACATCACTGAGCAAGGTATTGTGCATCTCATTCCACCCACCACTAGTTAACTGTTAACAACCGTCTGCAGAGTAGACTCGCCCCATTGACTTGGATGGTTTTGCCCTCTTTGGGCTACAGGGAACTATATTTGTACTTCTACATTATTTGTTCTATTGGCCTGCAATACTTTGTTTATCCACTGTTAGAACTTTGTGTTTTTTTAGCATTAGCGGTCTCCGAGCATACATGATGGGGAAGAGGAAAACCATGTAAGGTGTTGGGGGAAACGGGGCTACCCGAATAACAAAAGGGAAAAGGGCTAGGAAGACTTTAAAACGCCTGGGTAGTAATTGTGTCCTTGACAGGATAGACACCTTAATAAATGAGTGTGAAGACATCTTAGAGGGCAATCAATCGATACCCCCAACCCTTGAGGGTCTGGCCAATAGATCCCCTCTAAGCTGGAGAATAACCTGCCCCCCGTCATCCCAATAATGTTCCAAAAGCCCCACTCTAAGAGGACATCTATTAAATCGAAAAAGCTAGCTTTTCTGGGCCCAAGACATATCCCAAACCCCTACCATCTCCCTTGCTAATATCAGCATCAGCACATACCATGAGGAACAAGGGAAAGAACCTGCAATCCCTTGTTCAAAAAGATGTTTACCTCTTGAGGGTTGTCAGCAACCTGGGTTGGTCGGCATCATTGGGACAATTAGTATAGAAGATAAAAAAGAGTCCATTGATACCCTTTTCATTTTAAACACACTAAGAACAGAGAGTGGCACATTGAAAAGTATGATAGAAGATCTTACCACCCTAGTTAAAACATTAGTGAAAACTGACTTGTCCCGTAAAGAACATGACAGACCTGTACAAGTCCACTATCCACAGTTCACCAATAACGACCCCAAACAACAAGATCCAACATCTACTAGTAAAAAACGTTCTTTTCATGATTCCAATATTCATCAATTAGCCACCTCCGTTTCCTTAATCCAAAAGTGTGCCCCCAACAAATCCTCGGTTCGGAGCACAAATAGACCTAATCTCTCCATACAAGACAAGCTCAAGAGGTTAGCAACCCCACAGAACTCACAGAACTCTGCAACTAGACACACTGTCCAGCCACGACAAAATCAACCTTTTACCTATGAAAATCGAGACCAATCGATTCCCTCCAGGTGCTATGGCCAATAACAACTGGTTGCAAACTAAAAAAATCTATATGACTAATGTCCCGAGAATTAATATTAACATTAAGAACGCCCACGAGAGCGAGGAATCCCTTATCAACAAGGTGACCCACTGGATACGTCACGTCAGGGGATGTTGATCAGTGATCAGAGATGGCATTCTGAGAGCATGGAGATGCCCCTCCCCAACTAACCCACTGGATGGCATCGAAATTACCTTAAAGGAAACCGAGATAGCGGAACATCTCCTTGCTCTAGAATTTCGCTCTTGTCCCCCTGATGGGTCGTCTATTCAAATTAGACATCTTCCCACACACGAGTTGGGTAGAACACTAACCACACAGGCACCATTACATCTAGCAGGCACTTCTTCCCTGGAGTCCAACGATTGACTACAATAATCAGTTACTCTGACCTCTTCTATTCTTTTATACCACACCATGCGCAACTCCCAATGCACAGCCGGTACTAGAGGATTATCAACCTATCCAGACGAAAAACTAGCCCCAGATTCCCACATGCACTTAGTCTCGCCAATTCCAGCTGTTTCGCAAACTAATACCTACACCTCTACACAAAGCACCGCCACAGGTCCTACACCAAGCAGTTGAAGGTTGTGTCATGGAATGTGGCTGGACTAAATAGCAAACTTCCACTTCCCCACTGGAATGGTTTTGTAGTAGATTTCGATATTTGTAACTTCCAGGAGACGTGGAGTCTGGTGGTCCCCCTATACAAAGCTGGTTACACTTTTTTTTTATACACCTGCCACCTCTGTCGGGAGAGGGCGCCCTTTGAGGGGCTTGAATGTTTGGACAAGTATTGCACTTGATTGCCGAATTAGTCTCCAAACAAGTTCAAGCCCGGATATCCTGTGGCTAAGCATCAAGGGACCTAGGGTTGGACCCCAAATTGTGCTCAGAAGACCAAGATAGTAGGTGGGCAGTACCTCAACTCGATCTTCCTCTGGTTAAAAGATGGACACAACAGGTACTCCAACTGATTTCTATCACCATGGAGTGTGGTCTAAGGGAAATTAACGGCAGGTCACCATCTGACAAGCAAGGTGCCAACACCTATATAGAGTTAGCTGCCCGTCCAGTATTGATTACGTCCTCCTCGATGTTAAATTGTTGGGGCATTGGATCGATATACTAGTGGGTTCAACCAGAGAGAGGGATCACAATCCTCTGTACTTAACCTTGAAACCTCTCTGGGAAGTAAATTATTATCAGCAGAATACTCAACCCCAGGCAGTCACTAGAGATATAGTTCCATCAAATTGTAAAAAGTTCTTGAAATGGAAAAGGGTAGTTTTTAACGACTCAAAGATTGACGGCATTAAACATGAATTGACAATTGGCACGGCCAAGCTCCAAGATGCGGCGTGTAGTGTAACAAGATCAATAGCTGTAACTAGGGCCCACAAGCATACTGTTACTCAAATTAATGCATACTGTCAGGTTGCAAATCAAAAGGAAAAACCCTGCAAATCCACCAAGGATCCATACTCTTGGTATAACAAAGACTGCAGGGAAAAAAGATTGTCTCTGACCAAAGAAATCAAAGAGAAAAACAAAATGCATATAAAAGCTGCCAGAAATTCCTACAAAGCAGCCCAGCGAGAGGCACAGGCAAATTGGGACGAATCACGTTGGGAGCAACTGAAAGATGCCTGCTCATCCCAGGACAACAATCTGTTTTGGAAATTGGTTACCTGGGGAAGTAGGACAGGTGCACGCCCACCCCTGAATCATATCAACAGCCAGACATGGTACAACCACTTTAAAGGGCTTTATTCAGCAGTAGAGGCTAGCATGGAGGGGAAACCAGCTGAGCTAAATGGGCACTTGACAGAGGAGGAGCACTTTGCCATCTTGGAGGTAGAAGCTGCAATAAACAAAATCGTCCCCTCAAAAGCTGCAGGCCCGGATGGCCTGCCTGCCGATCTATTCTTGGCCGATCCCAGTCACTGGAATGTTACATCTTATTATTAGCAAACGCCATAGCTGATGGAGCACCTGTCCTAACGTCATGAAAGTCTGCTGAAGTGGTCCCTATACTCAAAAAGGGAGCAAGGGATGACCCCACCAATTACAGACCAATAAGTCTGATTGATGCTATGCAGAAGCTCTTTGGCCGGATGCTTCTGCATAGGATTCAGTCACGGTCTGAAGATGGGGATATCCTTTCCCAGTTCCAGGCCGGCTTCAGATCAAAGACCGGGACAATGGACCAAGTGTTTAGATTCCTTCTAATTTACTGGAAGGTTGTGGTGCTAGGCAAAGGCAGTTTCTACCTTGCATTCATCGATCTGAAGACTGCTTTTGACCTGGTTCCTAGATCCAGGCTATGGGCAACGCTCAGCAAAATGGGTATCCCCTCTTTTGTCCTTATCTACTGGTCCGGCTCTACGAGGGAAACTTTGCCCAGGTCAGGTGGGGAGAACAGGGACAACTAACAGAACGCATCCCTGTTAATAGAGAAGTAAGACAGGGCTGTGTTCTGGCCCCAACCCTGTTCTCCCTATATGTGAATGGGGTAGTGGATTTCCTCCTGGGGGAGCCAGCAGACTCGCCCACCCTGGGGGGGGGGGCAAAAAGATACCAACTTTGTTATTTGCGGACAACACTCTGTTGATATCCAAGACCCCAGTAGGGTTACAGCGCCTAATCAATAGATTTAAACTTTTTTGTGACCATCGGGGATTGGTCATAATAGGTGCTAAGACCAAATTTATGGCCTTCAACTGTCACAGGCCATGCAGGAACGGCCCTCTCCAGGGGGGATTCCTATAGAAAAGGTCGACACCTTTGATTATCTCGGTGTAAGACTCTCCGATAAAATGACCTGGAGACCCCACCTAGGTAAGATGCTGATGGCACACAAATGTGTGGCCGGAGCAATAGCGAAAGAACATCGCCTTTCCCACACTAGGCCTGTAGCTACAGCCTTCCAGATATATGATAAAAAAGGTGGTTAGATGCCCTTTATGGAGCAGAAGTCTGGGGATTCAATAAACTAGATGAGTACTGCAGGTCAGAACAAAAATTCCTAAGAGACCTAGTCACAGTGCCCAAATAAATCCCCCTCACCCCGTTACTAATGGACATGGGTAGGCGGTCAATAGGTGACGTAGCTAGGCTACGCCTCTTACTCTTCTGGGTTTGCATTAGGCGGACCCCTGAGCTCTCTCCCTATGCAGAAGCCCTTACCGATTTCATCAGCCTATATAGCGGGGGGAAATAGTCTGGATACGTGACATTAAGAGAACGCTGTCAGAGATAGGAGTTTGTGGCTGCTGGGCTAGTCAGAAATCCCCAAAGAGAGAGGAACTTAAACGCCTATAGTGGGAATGGGTGGACCAACGAGAGATCAGCAGACCAAATGTGGGCAAACTGACAACAGAATTCTACTCTCACAAACAAACTAGGTATTATGAGCCCTTCCTTGACTTAATCAAGGTACCAGGAGATAGAATACTGTATATGCACTTTAGGTATGGATCCCTTCCAGTTTGCGGAGTGACAGCAAAATGGTCCGCAAACAACGAGAAAAATCATCCAACTGCAAGACCCCGACAGAAAGCATTTCCCACTGTTTGCTTGCCCGGCATACAAAACACCACGGGCTAAATGGCTGAAACCGCTTTGCCGGCAGCTTGGCATACGGGACCACCGCACTATGCATTCTCAGTATTGTTGCTAGAATTTTTATGCATAAGCACTTTACTTTCTAAACTCCCGTTGTCAGACTAAGCAAATTGAAAGTCTTTCCAAGTACTGTATCACTGCCTACCTATAATGATGAAATATTGATTGTTTTTATATTGTTTTTTAGGATAATTACGTATTTATCTACCATTGTTAATCTCTTTTTATCTATATGTTTAATATGACATATGTATTTTAGACTAAAGGTTCTAATCGATTAGCTGGCTGCACCAACGTCCATGCGAACCAAATATGTTGTACATTTGCACTCTTTTAAAAAAAAAAACAATAGTAATGTCACTCTTTTATTTTGTAGCTTTTATGACATTTCTGTCGAAATAAAGCTTAAATTGATATAGAAAAGTAATTTCCACCCAATCCATTAGAATTACATTTCATTACATCACAAGGTTTAAAGGCAGACTCAGGCTTATCAGATTTGAAACTAACAGGTTCCAAGTCAATCTTTGCAGGCTTTGCTCTACCCCTGAGTTATCTTCTTGAGCTATGTTGTAATTAATGACTGCCTGGCTCTTGTTTACTAGGCAACATGCTAACACGGTCACAGAAGTAGTTACTTATAGAATTACCAACACAGAAATGATGGATGCACATGCAGTAACTAACCCGATCGCTGGCTTCTCACCAATGGGATGTGTGCAACACTCAATGACTTGGCACATCTGCCTGAGTTATGCTGCAACTCCCACCACCTGCTGACTGTCCTCTGCGGATTGCCTTACAGCCTGACAGTCCAGTAACATCAACAGCCCTGGCAGTATCAAAGCCGCTTACCCACTAAGAGCAGCGGGAATTTGGAAATACTGCTTTCTGGTTAGTTTCCACCCATTTCCAATTTTATTGGTCAAGGGAACTGCGTTAGAAGGCGCTGAATGTGTTTTTACTCACTCTTCATTTTAGGAAGAGTTGAGTCAGTTGTAAGTCGCTCGACTAGCTTAGTCAGTTAAGCACTTATTGCCCTGAATCCAGGAAGGGAGGTCCAAGCATGTCATCCTTCCATGGTGGAAATTATTGAGAGCCTTTCATTTGCCCGACAGCTGCACCTAATATTTACAGTTCTGTGAAGCAACACAAGCCCTTGAAAAACATGCCATTTTTTGGGGGAGATCCGCAGCAAAAACACTGACTTAGCTCATCAGGGATATTGTCTTGATTGCAGGGACATGTTTACTGAAAGCTTGCTTCAATCACATCAGCTTTCAACTTGACGCAAATTCTGCCTTATATTCCTCCAAGCTATCCTTTTTTTAAATGTTTTATATTTTTTATTGTCATCAAAAAAGGGCAAATAGGGCAAATAACACAAAACATCGGTCAATATGAGTGGTGTATATCATCTTGACATTTGAATTAGTCACAAATAACAGAAAATAAAAAGCAAAGGTATTTGCCAGAAAAGCATTCACATATGCCCCAAGTATATTGAGATATTGACATAGCATAAAGATATGGATACACCTCCTTAGTATGATGCCTCCATATCCATGGGTCTCCATATTGCTTCGAGTTTGACCAAAGAACGAATACCCCTGGCTTTAGCCAGAGCAGGTGCCAAGCAAAACATTTCCCTAATAATGGTCCACCATTCACCAATAGATGGCGGTGTCGGAGAGACCCATGCTCGGGCAATAGCTAATCTCGCGGTGACCATCAGAATTGAGAAAAGTCGTGCCAATGCTGGTTTGTCTGCCTTGTAGCCTAACATAATTTCTGGGACAGTTAATGAGGGATCCAGTCCTGATTTGGGATGGAGCACCTGACCTATCTTCTGCCAGTAAGCCTTCAATTCTGAGCACTCTATAAATACATGAATAAGGTTAGCAGCATATGTCCCGCATTTAGGGCATTTTGTCTTTTCACCAAAGTTATTCCCTTCTGCCCATTTAGCTATCTTTTCAGGCATATAGTACAGCATGCATATTGTACGGAATTGTTGTAGTTGTAAGCTCACAGAGTGGACTGAATCACATACATTAACCAGGGCCTGTTTAATTGTGCCAGGTGTTACGTCTACACTCAATTCTTGACTCCAGCGCATCGCTAATTTTTCGCTTCCATCCAACCTAAGATTGGACAGATGTTTGTACATATCGCCAATTAGGGACTTAGTTTTTTCCCCATACCGGCAGTCCCAGATCGTAGAATGAGTTATCACATTCAACACACACATTCATTTCCTAGGGAAATCGGTTATTAGAACCAGTACTAGATAAAAATCATTTTAAATACATTTTCGCCTTGGTCAGTAAACTTATAGGAGTGAATACAATATTGATTCAAATATATATTATTGATGTAAGTGCATGTGAAAAAATCAAGTTGTTTTTCATGTATACAATTGCATATTACATACATAAAGATAAGATGTGCTTTATATTTCATATATTTGTTACTTTCAGAATCTTTGAAACTTAAGGAAGCGTCCTGAACATTGGAATTTTAAACTGCATAATCGCTGCACCATCTTTTGACATTTATGCCATACAGTGAAGGTATAAAACTCATTATAATCATATAATTAATCTGTGAAGCCTCTTGTCTGAGAAAAATCTGAAAAAAGAAATTTTTTTAATTTTGAGATACCTTTGGTAACTGTTTAACATAGTGCTTATGATTCCATCAATTTCACTATTATCATTGATAAATGTCTTATCTTTTGGAAAGATATTAATAGATTCATATATGCCGAAAGGGTTTAGTACACATGTGAAACTTTAATGTATTTTTGTAAAAACATCTATTTGAAAAGATGTGTGTTTCTTTGTCAATATTGGTGATTATGTATATGTTAAGGTTCACTTTTTAAAATTATGTTTGTATGTATTTTTCAATAGCCCTGAAGAAGTCTCTTTGGGAGATGAAACGCGTTGGCTATGATCAGTTGTTCATGGAACAATAAAGAGAAAATCTTTTAAGAAAAATAAAAAGACACCACCTCAAGAAAACACACACCTCGGATCTGTCTGTTTCCTTGTGTGCCAACTGTCTTTTTGAACCTTAATATGACACATGTATATACTATTCTATAGTGCTGAACCTTGTTCTATTAAATATATAGATACTGTCCCTAACTGTCTTAAACCTAACTCGCTTAAAGTAATTTGGGTTATTGGTACGATATAAAAATAATTGGCTATCATTTCCTAAAATCAGTCAATAAAGAGAATCTTTCTGATCAAGACTGAGAAGGCTACGGAAACGTCCGGCAAACGCAGCCCAAAAATAAGTTTTGAAGTCTGGTAGGCCTAGTCCACCTTGATTGTAAGGAGATTTGATTAGGTCAATCGCCCGTCTAGGCTTCTTAAACCCCCATATGAGGCTGCTGATACCCCCTCAAGTTAAAAAAAAAATGTATTAGAAACCCGTAGGGGGATTGACCTAAACAAATATTAGAACTTGGGGCGTATTTTCATTTTTATTATATTACATCTCCCTAGAATCCCTATGGGAAGCTTGTGCCAGTTCTTTAATAGTTTAGTGGTTTCGTTCAGTAATGGTATATAGTTTAGGGTTACAATTTGACCAACTTTGGCTGATATCTTAACCCCCAGATATGTGACTATGGTGCATGTGCCCCAGATTAAAGATTCGGGTTTGAAATGAATAAGCACCTGTGTTTTATTGATATTTAATTTATAACCGGAAAAATAACCAGACTAAATTGCTGCTATCTCGACAGCTATAACAGCCTCGGCTGGGTTAGTTGAAAAAATCGCAATACCATCTGCGTATGCCGTGATTTTGAGCCTAGTGGACTCAGCCACTAGCGGTTATATATGTATGCAAGCTTGCAAGATACGGATGAATGGCTCTATGTATAGAGCAAATAGTAATGGGGAAAGGGGGCAGCCCTGCCTAGTGCCGCAGAAAATATCAAATGGAATTAAATATGACCCCGAGTATGACAGCTTAGCTTGAGATTTTAATATAGGGCTTGCACCCACTGTTTGAACTGCCCTTCAAGGCCGAGTATGGTTAGTGTGGCCCACAAAAATTCCCGCCCGACCCTGTCACAGGCCTTTTCGGTGTCCAGGAGAATCATACCAAGACCCACCATCTTCTTCTCAGCAAAGGCAAAAGCCCCAATGGCCATGTTGACATGAGCAGTAGTGTCACTGCCAGGGATAAACCCATGTTGATTTTCAGAAACTAATCCTGGCATCATTGGGGCAAGGCGGGTTGCCAGGATTTTCGAGAAAATCTTGGCATCCGCGTTTTCGAGAGAGATGGGTTGGTATGATCCGCACTCTGTGGTTGGCATGCCTTACTTAAGAAAGAATGCTATCTAGGTCATATTCCATGACTCAGGCATTCTCCCACTAGTACCAACATGGTGAATAACCATGCTGAATGGTATAAGTCTTGTAAAATTCTATGGGTATGGAATCTTCCCCTGTGGCTTTCCCTGATGGCAGTGCCGATATAGCCATCCCTATCTCTTCCAACGATACTACGCTGTCTAATAAAGCTGCATCTGCCTCGCTCACAACTGGTAGGTTGCTGTCTGCAAGATACTGTGCCATGTCGTCTTTGTCAGGTACAGAAGTGTATGAATAGAGTTTCTGATAAAAAAGAGAAAACTGTTCTAGAATAGCTGAAGATTGAGTATGTAAAATACCATCTGCGCCCTTTATAGCACCAATCTTAGTTTTAGCCTTCGCTTCAGCTGCCTGATAAGCCAGGACCTTACCAATTTGCTCCCCATATTCATATTGCTCCATACGATATTGATTGTATCTGGCTGCTATTTTTCCCTGAAATACTTTTTTTACTGCCATTCTTGCATCTATTAGGGAAAAGAGCAGATGATCCTGAGCTCTCTGGTCTCGCGCTACAGCCTCAACGTTTTGTTTTTCCATGTCGCGTAAGGCACAGACCAGTGTCTCCATATCACTTTTCCGTTGTTTGTTTTGCTGCCATATAAATTGCTGGGTAATGCCTCTAACAAAAGTATCATATCCCAGACGATCAGCGGGGATGCTGTCCCAGTATTTTCCCTAAAAAATACCTCTAGCTGTTGCAAAGTACTAGACAAAAATTCACTGTCGGTAAGCAAGTACCTAGGAGAAGAGAATGGTCTGGCTATTTTACTCTCAGCTGTAGCCAGGAAGGATAGTAAAATGGTGTTGCGGTCTGATGTGACCCGGGGGCATGTTTCGATATCTAAGTCTAGAATTAGGCTATCAGAGACCCAAGCCATATCGATTCTAGACTATGATTTATGAGGGGCTGAGTAGTACGTATATCCCAGAATAGTTGTGTGTACTTGCCTCCATGCATCTTTTAAGAATTGAAGTCTCGCCATTTCTAATATTGCCGCCCGGGCCCTACGCATTCTAAGAGTACCCCCCTTTCTTGTGGAATCAATGTTATAATCCATAACACAGTTGAAGTCGCCCATGAGCAGCCGCTCCCCATCCCAATTTAACAGTTCAAGATTAAGAGAATCAAAGATGGCAGGGTCATCTGTATTAGGCCCATATACTGAGCATAGTACATATTTTTTACCATGTATTTCTAGCTGAGCCAATGCCCAGCGCCCTCTCCAATCAGTCAGTGTCTTAACTATTCTACAGACAAACCTCTTGTCCTATAATATGGCAACTCCTTTTATAGATATAGTTTGTGTAGTGCAGACTATTGCTTAAGCAAATTTCGATCCCTGTAAGCCAAGTTAGTTTCTGTGATTAAAACTATTTGTGGTTGGAGCATTTTTATTTCTTCCCACACTAATTGCCGTTTGTTAGCACTATTGAGACCAGCCACATTCCATGACATACATTTAACCCTTGCCATAATAAACTTCATTGCTTACCAGCAATTCCCTTTGACCTATGATGAAGATTAACATTTGAACTCTTACAAAATAATCTAAGACATGTAATCTAATAACTGTCCCCTTACCATAACCCTGATATGCCCCAATGATGACTTTTTTTGCCCCGCTGAATACCTCCCATACTACCCATACCCCCCTCTGACCCGAGGGACCCCTGAAGACCCACCCCACTCCCTGTCCCATGAAGGAGGAATTACTCCCCTTGACCTGCTGCCGCTGACTGGGCCGCACATCAGAGCCGCATCCGCTATGGCGTCCACTCCCACACCCCAATGCACAGCCAAAGTGTTAAGACCAAAGTAAGAGCATACATAGTTAAAAGGAAAAGCCCCAATGCTCAGAAAGAAAAAGAAGAAAAAAGCCCTAGTAATTATTAGACAGTAGAAAGAAGGGAAAAACAAAAAAGAGCTATGTGAAGGATAAATGCATGCTCCAAGTCCAAGTTCAAATCCCCCTCTGCACTCTCTTTTGAGTTTTGGACTAGTGGAGCTTATCCTATCCCTTTATACTGAGTTTTCTTAAGGGGCTTCTAACCAAATCCAAATCCAAGAATGAGTCCAGTTCTATGCTCTCTTTTAAAATCGGACTAATGGAGCATATGCTATCCTTTTATACTAGGTCTTCTTAGCAGCTTCAGTTTGCCATTCAACAATTGCTTGATTAGCTTCCTGATCTTCAGTAAAGAAGTGAGTGCGCCCATCTTTAAAAACCTTTAAGCGTGCTGGTTCTTGAACATAGACTTGCACCCCAAGAGTCTTTAATGGATCAATTAGCTGACGCAATTTCCAGCGCCTGTCCATTAATGATTTACAGAGGTCAGATCTGACAAAAAAAGTAACTGATTCAACTGTTACAGAAAAATTAGGGCGAGCTTTCAGTGCAACCGCTTGTCTGAGTAAAAACTTCCCAAAAAAGATCAGGAATGGATGGGGATATCGACCCCCCTGGTTATGTTGACCCAGTGGAAGTCTATGCACTCTTTGTAGCTGAGAATCCCAATCCCAGTCGGATAAATCAGGAAATGCTTTCTGTAGCAGCCGCACCACGTATATCCTGGGGTCAGTGCCTTCAACGCCTTCTGGAATGCCGAATAACTGAAGGTTATGTCGGCGTTGGCGATTTTCCATATCTTCTAGCTTAGTCTGGATACCTGAGATCTGAGTATCGTGTTTCTGTGCCAAAGTATCTTTAAGAGTAACTAATTGCTCAGTATCCCCGACTCTCTGTTGCAACTCTGACATATCTCTGGTGAGTTCCCCAATTGTTGATGTCATTTCTTGCAGTGTCTGTTGCATCGTGTTGCTGTCTGATCTGACCTGCATATAGTGTTCTTAAGGTTCTGATCTTTGATCCTTCAGAGACTGTAATATCAAGCCTAGTGAAGATTCAATGCCTGCTAGGGAACTAGCTGCCAGCAGGTAAGTTGACTGATCCCATATATTAGGAGGGTTTGATACGGGCATCTAAGATTGTTCTACCATGGTCTTGACCCCCATTTGCTTGTACCCACTTACGAAGGGGGCTATTTTCTGAGTTGCCTTTCCCATGTGCAAGTGTCGTATTCTGCTGTGCCATATTCTCCCGTGGGTTGTCAGGCCCTTGGGGAGTTTTCTTTGTCTTAGCTTTGACTTTCGCTTTTTCCCCGGGGGGGTGTTTTAGATTATTTAGAACACGTCTCTACGGTTTCCTCATTATCAGTGGGAAATACCAGTTCTTCACTCGCCTCCTCAACTGCTGCGGTACCCATAACCACCAGGCTGTCAGCTCTTGAATCAGTGTCCATGTCCGCCAGAGCTAATTGCCCCTGTTTAGTACCCTCACTATCCATCCGTAGGGTAATTGGCTGAGCCTCTCCATCACCCTCTACCTCACCCACGCAGCCCAAAATATTGCCTTCGGGCAGACTACCAACCCGTTCCGTCAAATCCGCTGATTTGTCAGTTACTAAAGACTGGTTCACTGATTCAGCCGAATCAGCCGATGTGGAAACACCTTGCATCTGGGCTGTAAGCGCATTCATTTGAACAACGTTCTCCCCGCAGCCCATCTCAGTGCCGGTGCCGCCGCCGCCCTTGTTGCTACTAACTATCGCAGGCAGAGATGATTCTTTAGAGACATTGTAGCAGAGCAGGATAGCCTCCAATAGCACTTCGGATAACTTACTGCCAGTCATTTGTTTGTTAGCACCCCCAGTAGCAAGGAGTTCTGCTGCCTTTCCCGATTGGAATAATCATAGGAGCAGCTTACCTACTACTGATTTGTTGATTTTATCCTCGTTCGCTCAGGATTTTGCTAGTTTTCACAAGCTGTCCGGTAAGTGGCTTGCTCCACTGTTAGCCGTCATTATACCGCAAAGTAGTTGAGCATTGTTAGAGGGTTTAAGTCATAGAATGGCAGGGTGTGGGGAGCCTCGTCCGTGCGGCTGTGCTCTGCGGCGGTGTCAGTCCGCCATCTTGCTCCTCCTCCTCGAATGTGTTTTCACTCACTCTCAAGTATGTATATCCATTTTAGGAAGAGTTGAGTCAGTTGTAAGTCGCTCAACTAGCTTAGTGAGTTAAGCACTTACTGCCCTGAATCCAGGAAGGGAGGTCCAAGCATGGCATCCTTCCATGGTGGAAATTATTGAGAACCTTTCATTTGCCCGACAGCTGCACCAAATATTTACAGTTCTGCGAAGCAACACAAGCCCTTGAAAAACATGTCATGTTTTGGTGGAGATCCGCAGTAAAAACACTGACTTAGCTCATCAGGGATATTGTCTTGATTGCAGGGAAATGTTGACAGAAAGCTTACTTCAATCACATCAGCTTTCAACTTGACGCAAATTCTGCCTTATATTTCTCCAAGCTATCCACAGCTCTCTGTTTTGGATAGCTGTTGGGAAGCTATGGACCTGTGGAATATCGTTGACTTTTCGGAAGTCTCTTGTTTTTACTAAGCACATAACAATTTAACTGAGCTTCTGTGCACTGTAAAACAAGTGATTCCACTGGTTTTACTTGACAGATGCAGTATTAGGTGTAACTGCACATTGACTGGTGTTTTGTCTAGAGCAATGAAGGGGCCGTGTTCATCAAGGCAGTAATATTTTAATTTCACATAAACGTAGTGGAAGTTTTCAGCTATAATTAGACCTGGGTGCGAACAGCAGTCCCTGATGCAACGACCTCCCCGGTCATGTAGTTGCCACTAATCCATAGGATCTGCATGTTTGTTAGACAACAAACATTTGGATGAAGTGCCCAGACTGATTCTAAGTAACCCCATAAGATATGTTGGTCTAGAGACAAGCTAGGTCACAGTGCCACCATAAGCCGCTCTAACTTTTCCAGGGAGCAAACAATTTTTGGTAACCACCAAACATGACAACCCTGACTCCTCAGGGATTGTTGTAACAGATCAAAATATTTCACCCAGTTACTCATACTCCTTTGTTCTCAGAAAAATATACAGAGAATACACAGTGGGGCATTTTCAATCAGTTTATTGAACTGTTCACGTTTGCGCATTGCCCTATGTAAGTTAGCATTTGCGGCACCATTTTACATTTAGATGCCATTGCATCATGATCGAAACTAATCCTTTGCTGTTTCCGGGAAAAGGCCTCTTTTATATTTCATTTCTGCAGTGTTAGGTTTTGCTTCACTAATGAATAGACTGTTCATATAAGTGCATACCTTTCTCTCTAGATAGAAGCCCTCTCCCACTGTTCACGTTTGCGCATTGCCCTATGTAAGTTAGCATTTGCGGCACCATTTTACATTTAGATGCCATTGCATCATGATCGAAACTAATCCTTTGCTGTTTCCGGGAAAAGGCCTCTTTTATATTTCATTTCTGCAGTGTTAGGTTTTGCTTCACTAATGAATAGACTGTTCATATAAGTGCATACCTTTCTCTCTAGATAGAGGCCCTCTCCCACTTATCTGCTGGCGGGTACAGGGTGAAACGAACTTGGGTTGGACTAGGAGGTGTGAGATATGAGACTCAAAACCTATGTTTTTTTGTATTACATTGTCCAGCTGCATCTGCCTGGAAAATTCCACTGTGGGTGTGTTTTAGCCTGTCTGCGAGTTGTAGATAATGTATCTTTTTGCTTGCCCATTTCAGTCCCCCTGCAGCACTTCTAGAAACTGGGCTCCGTGTATCTAATAAACAGTTATTGGTTTGTATTCTCTACTGTCTGACCCACTCTTCATATGGTATGGAAGGCTGAGAGGTGGTCATTAGTGACCCGGGTGACCCTAATCGGCCAACTTCCTTCAGTTGGCGCCTGAACTGGGACTCCTTCCGGTTATTGATCCATCCCCTTTCTGCAGATGGGGGAGGCTGAGGACATCATCGGGTCGAACTGACGGCTCAGGGATCCCTGCACTAAGAGTGTTATTTGCTCAGAGCTGCCCCTTCTGTCCAGCCCGATGGTGCCTTGCCCAGTGGTCATCCCGACTGGAGTATTGAAAGGTAAAACCCTTGGATCTGACCATTTGGGCCGAAGAGTTGGTAGTGGAGAAATGGTCCGTTTGGGCTACACATATCAGGTGAGGTTGTTTTGCTTCTTTGTGGATATGGCACCATTGTGGTTTGAGTTTGGTACGGTCTGAGGGCCGTCTTTGGTAAAAGTATTTGCAATTACTTTGCTAGGTAAAAGTAACAAACTTGTTTTCCTTTAAAATGCCTAGTCTTAGGAATATCTTGTATTCGTGTTGTTGTTCTGCAGAAACTCATCTGGAGCCTCCTGAAGGCAGCCCTAATTTTGATATGTATGTGAAGCATGGTCTTGGCCCTATTATATTTAGTACATTATGGCACAAATATACGAGGGACAATGCCGAGTTGCCGTTGCCATTAACGGGCACATTTGATGAACAAAAAATTGAGTTTTTACAGGAGCAATTATTTAAGAAACAAAGTAGACAGTTTATGTTTGATTCCCTTCAGAACTTGGCAGAAGGAGGCTAGACAGAGAGGGTTAAAGATAGAAAGGGAACATGCAAACATTGGCACAGAAAGCTGTGGCATCTGATAGAGAGAAACAAGAGTCTGGAATTGAATGACGTGGCCCAGGTTACAGAGACGGGCCTGGAAGAGCACACGTAATGCCAGGTTTCAATTGGTGCAGTACTTTATCTTGCATAGGGCTTATTTGACGCCAGCTAAATTATTTCAATAATTTGGGGGTCCCGCTCCGCAGTGCCCTCGCTGTGGGGAGGAGGGGGCCGACTTTAAGCACATGTTTTGGTCCTGTGGCGTCCTCTGCGGTTATTGGGGGAGGTCATTGATTGCTTAACCCACGTAACGGGGCGGGAATTGGGGGTGGAAATGGGAGTTGGCCTGCTGCTGTGGTTCCCCCACACTCCACGCACGAAAGTCACGAGCAAGTTTTGCGACCTAGGGCTGGTGATGGCTAAAAGAGAAATTACCCTGCACTGGAAATCGAGAACTGGCCCCAGCTTTGAGAGGTGGAGAACTACCTTCACAAAATGGGCGGGTAGCGAGAGTACACTCAGGCTGCAGCTAGCACTGCGGGGAAATGATGAAAAAGCATTAGCCATGGCACATGCATGGGAAGCATTAGTGGTGGACCTCCGAGGGTGGAGCGCAGAAGCAGAGGAGGGCATTGACGCACAGGAGCAGCATGCAGCAGAGTAGCGGTGGAAAGGCTACTGACGGGTCACACGTGGGGGCGGGAGGGCTCCTCCTCTCCTTGCTGCTTGGCGCCTGATCATGGGGGTGGAGAGTGGCTCGCGGCCGCTCCCACGGCCGCTCACGAGATGGACTTCTCACGGTACCTACGACTATGGCACACTGACATGCGGGTGGGGGGAGGGAATATTTGTGTTTGGGGAGTGTTGGGGGGCAAAGCAATGATAGTTGGAAGTGGTCTGCACTGTACTATGCACTGGAGTATATTACCAGGAGAAGACCAATGATATGCTGGTCATTGCAGATGGCTATTGTGCTTGAATTATGCAATAAAAATTGTTTTTGCAAAAAAAAAGAGTCTGGAATTGAATGTGAAGATAGGAGATTTCAGTTGTATATTTATAAGTCTTATTTGACCAAGGAAGAGGACGCTACCTTTGTAGAGGAGTTGCTAGATACTCAACCACCGCCTCCTTATGCCCCACAGAGTATATACCCCGCCGTTTCCTTACAGTTACAGTACCCTGTTGCGTCGGCTTTGGCTGATCCCATATCTATGACTGTTGTTTCAACTGCTTTGCCTCCTGCTCCTTCTTTGTCCTTGCCATCCTTGGCGACTGTGACCCCCAGGACATCTGATTTTTCGACTCCTGTGTCTTCTGTTCTTTCTCCTCCGTTGCAACCGCCAGCAATGATTGTACCTGTCTCTTCTGTTGTTTCTCCTTCCATGGTTTTTCATCCTCAGATATCTTTGAATATTGAAACACCAGTACGTGGATTTGAGAAAAGAGATTGGATGAAATTTAAGGAGCAAATAGGCCTGTGCGATCTGGTTGGGGAATGAAGAGAAACAAGTAATAATTGACCAGGCCACGTGGTGGGCTCGTAATGCGATCTGTAATGTGGAGGACGTTTGGGAAGTCACGCGAGATTTTGAAACCGTTATACAGCAACATGCTTCGTTGCTTAGTTTTTGGCAACAACACATTGGGATAGAAGCGCTCACATTTTATTTGATATTAGAGGTTGCGCATAAGCCACTGATTTGGAGCCATGCCAGGTATTTGGGAATATTACAAATTTAGTTGCCTATAGGAGCAGACTACATGAGAGGAACCCTGCTCAGGTAACCCAATTTCTGATGTGGGAGGTCGCTTCTATATATTACCCGGAAATACCTGAGATAACAGACCAGCGCGGTAATGTTACTAGTCCGTCTGTAGCGGCCCATTTTCAGGAACAATGGGTTTACACCCCATGGAAAATAAGTGAGGTTTTAGCTCTTAAGCCTCATTTTCCTGATCCTAGGAAGAATTCTACAGCTTATTATAAAGAATTAATGGAGGCTGCCTCTTCTACTGTAATGACTCTTGCTGATATTGAAATGTTCTTTGGTCTCCTCGTTCCGGTTGATGTTTGGAGACAGGTTCATTCTCAAGACCATATCGCGGAGTTGGGCGGTACATGGGATGTGATTAAGGGATGTGATTTATTTATTTATTTAGAAAGTTTTATAGAGCGCGAACAAGATCCTAAACGGATATCAGAGCGCTATACAGTCAATAAAGTTACTATACAACAAATAGATGTCAAACATAGCAAATAAACATAGCATCTTGTATAAGCAAAGCAATAGTCAACAGGAAGAAAAAAAAAATATATATGTTTAGTTGCTTAGATGGTCCATTATCACAATATAAATAGGGGCACGGATGTGATTGCACTCCAGATGTCTATAGTCCATAGTTCAGTGAATTTGGCCTTGAGGATCGATTTTACCTCCTTTTTGAAAGAAGCAGTGGAGGGGTTAAGTCTGGTTTCAGGAGGTAAGGCATTCCAGATTCTGGGAGCCATGCCGGAGAAGGATCTGTTATATGTTTTCTTCTTATGGAACCTTTGTGGTTTTAGTAGTAGGTTATCCGCACTTCTTGAAGATCTGATCCCGCCAGAGATCGTCAGTTTCTGTGCCAAATAGGTGGGTGCATTGTGATGCAAGGCTTTGTGCGTCATACACGCTATTTTCAGATGAATTTTGGCTTCCAGAGGTTGCCAGTTCAAGGATTGTAGATCCGGGGAGATGTGGGAATTTCTTCTAGAGCCAGTGATGAGTCTCGCTGCAGAATTGATAGAGGGTCTTAATGGTGCAGTTGATACTTTGGGTAGGCCACAAAGCGAGATAATACCGTATCAGGAAAGGAAGCCTGGTGATAAACCCTGAGCTGAGATACTTGTTTTGCCATTCCCTTATTCCGCCCAAGAAAGTAAGCTGGGACAAATTGATGGCTTGTCAACAGAAGAAGGATGAAAGTGTGTCGTATTTCTTTACTCAGTTTGAAGACACGTTTTTGGACTATACTAGGCAGGATATCTGTTGAAGGAGGAGTTTGATTGTTTGTTGACAGATTTGTTTTTAACCTTCTTTCTGAAATTGTGACTCGTTTGCAGGCGTCTGAGACTACTTGGTCCACCTCTTCCCTCTCTGTTATTTTGAATATGGCCCAGTACTATGAGATCAGGAGGTAAAGGATAGGACTGATAAGAAGCATAAGGATTTAAAGACAAAGGTGTTGTTGCAGCAAGCGTTTGGGGGAAATAATAGGAGATGGGGTGGTCCTTCTAGACAGCTTCCAGGTACCAGTTGACAGCCTTCAAAAACACCTTTGGGGCCGAATCAGTGTGTCTATTGTAAGGAGGAGGGTTATTGGCCTAGCCAGTGCCCTGTGCTTTTACAGAAAGTTGCAGCTCCTAGAGGATGCAATTCTGGTGGGAGAGGTTATGGGACGGAGAGAGCTCAGAATGTTAAAGTCTCACAGGGTCGTTCTGATAATAACTATTTTAATGACCCTTGTGATGGCCAGTATTATCATGATGATTACAATATGGATGAGGCAACAGGTATGTCCTATAGCTAGGACAGCCAGGGTCAGGGAGAGGGAAAAGTTCAGATACCTGTAGATCAGCGTGGTTCTTATGTCACAGTAGAGTTGCAAGGTTCGACTAAGGAATTTTTTGTGGATACAGGTGCTACGAAGAGTTCTGTTTCTCGACATATGGTCCATGGGGCAGCCCTGTCTGGCCACAATAATGTTTCAGTAGGTTTTTCAGGTGCACCAGTTGTAAGCCTCATTTCACGCCCTCTTGCATTGACTGTTAGTCCTTTACTGTGGAGTCTCCGTTTTTGTTGACATCCAACTGTGGTGACAATTTGATGGGTTTGGATTTGCTGAAAAAGGGGCATTCTACATTGTATTGCTCTCCTGCGGGTGTCTATATCACTATGGGTCCGGATGTGAGTACTAAACAGTGTTTGTCTCAGGATGCACCCCATCCAGCTGAATTTGCTGATGTCATACCCACTCTATGTGCTGTTGGTGACACGGATGTAGGACTTTTGCATATATCACCAGTTTCTATACAAGTCAAAGAGAATGTTGTTTTGCCTTGTATAACTCAGTTTAAGATAACGCAGCCAGAAGAACAGGATCATCTTCAGAATTATTTAGGATTTGATACAAAAGGGTGTCGTTGAAGAAACGTCTAGCAATATTTGTAATAGTCCTATTCTTCTGATTCTTAACCAGGCACCCTGAGGCTCTTCTGAGGATGCTGATGATGTTTCTCATTCTGTGATTGGTCTGCGCAAAGTTAACAAAATAGTGGTTCCACAGTTCCCTGTGGTTCCTGATATTACTGTGCTTTTGGCAATGATTTCTTCTACTGCTAAATTTTTCTGTTATTAATTTGAAAAATGCTTTCTTTAGTATTCCCATCAATCCAGACAGTAGATATTTGTTTGGGTTCACACTGGCTGGTAGGATCTTTAGATTCTGTTGCACTCCTCAGGGCTATACAGAGAGTCCTAGTATCTACAGTCAAGCACTAAAAACTCAGTTAGATTTCTGGTCGCATCCCTCAGGTAATGTATTAGTGAAGTATGTTGATGATCTCCTCATAGCTTCTGTCTGACCGACTCTTCATTTGGTTTGGATGGATAAGAGGTGGTCATTAGTGACCTGGGTGACCCTGATCGGGCTACTTCCTTCAGAACCAATGTTATTCTTCTATAAAATTCATGTGCTGTGATAATCAGTAGAAAGAAGCAGATAAAAGTGATCACAAGCACCAAAAGAGTAAATAGTAGATGCAGTTCTACCATGGCGCTAAAACAATGTATATATGCAGGCACAAGATACAAGGCAATAATCAGGTGTACTTTTACTATGCAATCCCTACTCTCCGTGTACCTAGAGTATGTGTAGGTGTGAAGCCAAGAATCCCCCCAAGGGACGATCTAACCACATTACGTGGTTGGAGAGAATGTAGGAGCCTGTCTTGGTCACAAACTGGACAGGGCCTCACGGAGATGTCAGACCACTGCATGGTAAAGTGCCAGCAAGCGGGACTCCTTGGTGTCAGCTGAAGAGCCTCCCCTGTTAATCTTTCGAGATGCTCATCATTTATAATAGTAAGAATCTTTGTGATGTATTTACAGGTCAGCAATGTTATGGCTATGTAGATAGCCCTCTCACCCCGTGGTTGAAGATAAAACGACATTTGAACATTGTGGGTAAAAAGGTCTTGTACATGGTGTTCAAGGCATCGTGATGTTATGCAAAGCTAGATATGTACATTCAGAGAAACTAATCCTACATTGTCACACATGTGAATATGTGCAAAAAGTCTCAGTAGAAATGTTATTGTGCTAAATAAGGACAATGTAAGAAAATGTGCAGCCTCGTAACTAGGGCCTAACCCAGGCCCATAACACCCCTACTGCTAAAAGGTTTTGTGGCCGTTTCAGCAGTGTCTGCTTTGTTAGGATATGATTAGGGACCTCTGAAAGTGGTTTGTAATAGGACCAGCCACACGTGTAACCTTGCTGCAACTCACAGAGTTCCTAGATAACTCAGTGAATCCCGCAACCTCAACTGACCCCATCTTTCCAGGCCATATTCTATGGCCTTAAATGAAAGTTAAATATGTTGATTAGGAGTGATAGCATTTTTTCTTCGTTTAAGCGTCAGGGCACACACTGGGCACCGTACAAAATGGGCCAGCAGTGCACTAGCATGCAGAATTTAAAAACCAGGTTGCCAGCCAGATTTCCAGAGACTGTGACTTAGCACAAATCACAGAAAAAGACACAAAAAAACAGAAAGTTTTGCTAGGGAAATTACTTTCTAGTGCAAATTGTATTTTGTGCAGGAAAGGTGCTCCTTTTCTCAGTGCAAATAGTGCTTTGTGCTACTGTTCATTAATTGTCATCAAGGGGGCATTACTTGGATTTGTCTTGGATGCAAGCAAGCACCCAAGCATAGCCACACCTGGATTTTCATCAAAAACGAACTCCTCCTAGAAGCATGCCCTAACAAGGACAAATGTTTCCATTTCGCAAAACATGTCATACATTGCACATGTGCTGCACTCCGCAGCACACGTACAATGTGTGCAGTATTTCAGAATGTATCTAGGCATTGATTTTGTTCTGCGAGGGTATGCATTCAGTACAAATCCTACGCTAGGCAGCGATGCACCATGGTGCAAAGTTTGTGCTTAGTGCTATTCAGGCTTTTTACTTTATATTGAAGCAGTGAAGGAGATGACAGCAGCAGCAGGCCATTTTAATTAAATACGGCTCTGTGCTCTTTATGCAATGCAAATCAACTTTGGTGGATTTGCTACATTGCGCAAAAAAATAATGCCTTTGTTCTAAAGAGTTTTCAAATTACTGGCTTAAGTAAAGATGTGAAAAAGAAATGCACAGACCAGACCTCTTCTCTGCCAGTGCAGCACAGACCATTGGCTCATGGTAGGTGCCATGGTTGAAAAATTGAGTGACAGCTTCCCACAACACAACGTGGGTCTCTGTAGGTGTAATACAATGCTTGGCAGAATTGCAGTCTACTCCAGCCTAGAGGTCAAATACTCCAAACACAGACACAAACATGTTCCCGCGGAATCATATAACATTTTTGAGAGATGGTATTTCAAATCCTTGGTGGTGCATTAAAGGAGTGCTTGTGACAAACAACTTTTACCACATTATTTTTAAAACAACTTTCTAGAGCTAAAATGTGTGGCAAGAATGTTTGTACATATATGTTGTGTGGTATTTTGTTCCTGTGTTTCTGTGCTGCATATATTCAATGTGATTGTGTGTTGTGCTGTAGCAATTGTGTTGCAATCTGTTTTGAGTGTTTCCTTGTGGTATGTCATGTTTTGTGTTGTAAAAGTTATTGTAACATGGTCTGTAAAAATTGTTCAATTTCCAACCAAAACAGTATATGGCTTTAAATTTCACATGACAAACAACCATTTACCATTTACCACTTTCTTAGTTGACAAAATACTGCTGCTCGAGCACTTTATTTAAGACAACACTCAGCCCAAAACTGTGTCAAGAATGTGAGCTGTATCACATATGGTGAGCTCTGCATATGCTTATATAACAACTGTCTCAGCTACTGTTTTAGACTGATTATGGTCTTAAATAATGAAAGAGCTGAAACACAGATGTTGTACTGCCTACAGCAGTGGTACATAGTTGCTTGTCACTTGAAAATAAAGGCACAGGCTGCTTTTGGTTGTACATGAAGAAGACTTTGTTTGTACAGCTAAATGAAACTACAGTACAAACACGATAACATACACAAAGCGCCATTGCAGCACAAATAAAACATGCTACAGTACCACAAAACAAGGTAGGTAAAACAGAGTACAACACAAAATCACATTGCAATCAACGGCACAAATTTGTGCGACTTTCTTGTCACACATTAACATCTCCATAAACATGCTTTTATGATATGGTGGTGGAAGGTCTTTGCACTAAGCACTGCCTCAACCTACCACCAGGGACATGAAATAACTCCATTCAGAAATGATTTGTGATCAGGGCCTCAGTATTAAATTCGCCCTTGAGCTGCTCATGTTATCTGATACAGATCATGACGCGGAAAGGGGCTTTGACACATTTAACTAGATATATTGTAATGTTTGAAATGAAGAAATGTTATAAGTGAAAGAGAACCTGAATTTACACCTGGACAAAAATATCATTGGGTACACTCTTTAATTGTCTCACCAACATGATAGTTAAGAGTTGTTTTAGATTTCATGAAATACGTTTTGGATGTATTTAAAAAATTTCGCACCTCTGCAATTTAAGGCCAAAATCATTTTATCGTGCTTGGCTTCTACTGAAATATGGAATACAGTGAAGAAACATTTCCCCAGTCAGTATTATAGAATGATTTGTGTACAAGATCAAAAATATGAAAACTGATTGTGCAACCATTGTTTAACATGTATAACTCTTGGGTTTGCTTATCAATTACTGCACATGTGTGGTAGTTATTTTGCTACTAGTTTATTCAAAATCAGTTTACAAAAAATGAACTAACTGAATTGGGATTGTTAAAATGAGAAATTAAATAAATGAGTTTGTATTAAACATATCACTATCTTTAACTTTAGAATATGTGTTTGAACGACTTTAGGCATGTTTTAGATCTTGGCAGTAAAGGTTCCGCCATCACTGTTCTTTCAGAATCCCCATTCACCTACTAGGTGGTCCGCTCGCTCTAGTTAGATACTGGCGGGTCCATGGATGAAAGACGGTTGGAGTGCTGCTGATTCCATCAGGAATGGTCGTCCTTATCAACAGCGCCATAGACAAAAGCGGCTGTTGAAGGGAATACTGCCAGTTTCTCCACTGGGCCAATCATGATCTGCCTTCCCACCGATGTGACTGTAGTGGGGAAACCCCCACACCTAAGTTGGTGAATTAAAACAGATATAAGGAAGAAACTTACCATCTTTCTCTTTTAATTTTCATTTACCGGTGGTGAAAGGAAGATGGTGGATTGTCTCCGCCAAGAGACCCCCTACCGTGGCCTTCCTCGACACCACAGTACTACCCCTCATAGCTCCGCAGGCCCCACGGTGAACTGCCGCTCAGAAGGTAAACAACAGCATTGAGTCAGGGGAGTCCGGCTGTCACGGGAGCTGCTGCTGAATGAGCAAGGGAACCGGCACCTCTCCTATGGACCGGTCAGCTGTTTGAGGGGGCCTCCAGCTCTGTTAGGTAAGCCGATCCTATGGTTGCTCTGATCTCGTTGCGCAGGTGGCTTACTCTAGTCCTGCAGCTCTGAAAACTCCATTCCAGCCTCTAAGATGGCTGGTGCTTTGCTTGCAGCAGTGCAAAAGGGCTGGTGGAATAACTCTGTACCCCAACCCCTCATTGCTGCTGGAGAGGGTGATTTATTTTCCGATCTTCAGGGGGCTGACGGGGCAGCTAATCTTAACACCATCAATGCTATTCAACAGGATTTGGGCCATCCTGAATCTGACAATGCGACCGGTTCAAATAATATATTGACCGGCTGTAGCACCCCCTCTACATCACCCTTATATCAGCAAATGGGTTGCGGCAGTAAGGGTGTAACGCTATTTGACAACACGGACCCTAACCTGCAAGATGATTCCTCGGTTGTTTCCAAACCACAGAGTTCAGGAGTGGTGGAAGCCTCAGTTACCCCCTGAAATAGACTCAACAAATGCTCACCCGCAGCTCCTGCAGCTCCTTGTTCTGTAGCGAGTATCCCGGTTAGTGCTCAATTGGGGGTTACGAACGCCACAAGGGGCAGTACTCCACCGGGGGATAAGCCATCAAGAATTAAAGGAGCTAAGGGAGCTAGAGGAATTAAAAGAGGGAAAGGACGAGGAGATCCTAACCCCCCTTTATTGACTCAGAGGAGAGATTTGAAAACCCTGTCTCAACTCTCTCAAAGGCTGGATGTGATGCTAAAAGGTTCGACGTATAAGGCAAATACTAACAAGGAAAGTTGGCAACCCTGCCGTGTGCCCCTTCGGACTGGGAAATACGTTGATTAAATACTGTTCAGCTATCGGGTTCTTGGATAGTTTCTGTACCAGGGAGATAAACCGCTTCCAAAGTTGAAACGCTTACATAGTAGACCAAAGTGCTACTCATGCTACTCTATCGATGGCCTTCTCGGCATCCAGTATAATCATATCGATAATTTCTTTTAATTTACCAGATACATAATAGGCTGCAATAGCATTATTAACATGGGCCAAAGTATCTTTACCAGGAACAAATCCATGTTGTTGATCAGAAACTAAACCATGAAAAGACATATACAATAGTGTTATTGCATTTGTGGAAATAGAACTGATCATGAACTGTGATCTCAAAAGATATCCCACATTTTTAGATTTCACCTGCTTCAAGGCTCTCAAACTTTGGTTCTATATTATCAATATCTCATGCATGTTGGGAACATCTTCAGAAACCATTTGGTCACAGTTTTATAATTTCTCATGATAAATCCTATATCATTTATGATCTTTTCTCTTATCCATGTTTAATTCCCTTCAGGAACTGTTTAACACCTTTGAATGGTTAGGCTTTGTTGTTTAGAATAATTAACTTATGTCACCAAAAAGGATATAACCCCAAAATACCTTTCTACAGTGTGTCAAAAAAGCTGTATTATTTTCATTCACAAAAAGTAAAATATAAATCAATGTGTGTCAACAAATACTGCAATGTTATACCAATATTTGTATAAACTGAAAGCCTGTTTTCTTTGTTTGGGGATTTCACATTGGTAACACTTACTTCAACTAAATAAAAATATTTCAAATGTTTTTTTTTTTATTTATATCCAGTACTGAAGTAGATTATCAATATATATGCCTATGCTGTAGATGAAATTAAGAAAAATATTTTTGGTGGATTGACAAATGATTTCTACAGCATAAGTTCATACATAGGGCTTGATACATTTCTATTCCTCTTTAGTACAGGGCAGAAACATTTTGATCCTACCTTTGCCACCAATGTTAGAAATGGGGGTCTCTAGTTGGCAAGGGCTTGCACCTTTGTCCAAATAGGGACCCTTCTTTCTAGTCAGGGTAAGGGAGTTGCACTCCTAAAATAACCCCTGCTCACCCCCTTGGTAGCTTGACACGAGCAGTCAGGCTTATCTTAGAGGCAGTGTGTAAAGCATTTGCACATAACCAACAGCAATACAGTGTAAGCACTACAAACGGACACCAAACCAGTTTAGAAAAATATCCAATATTTTTATATACTTAAGACAAGACCAAAACTATAAAAATCTACAATACAGTAATAAAAAATCTTCAAATAACCTTGTAAAACAGTTCCTTGATGTCGATAGCTCCGTCTGGGGCTATCACGGTGTCATGAGCAAACAAATCCAAACAGTTCTGGCTGACCGCGGCGTCGTGTGCCAGCTGCGGCATCGCGAAGACCTGCAAACAGTACCTTTCAGAAATGCAGGGCGTCGATGACCTCTCGTTGAGCTTCCGAACACACGTCGTCGGCAGGCGTTGGTTCCGGATGTCGGTGCAGGAGTCGTCGGGGCCCTCGAAGTCACACGCGTTGCAGATCGAACTCCTCTTTGTTGAAGTCAGGAGCACTGGCGTCAGCAGGCATCGGGTGCTGCAGTGCGAAGTGCAGCGGTGCGGCGTGCGGTGCCCTCAGGTCACGGTGCGAGCAGCTGCTCGGTGGCGGCATCAGATGGCGTCATCGGTGAGACCAGGGTCGTGGTGTGAGATGACAGCGGTGCTTGTCACTGTGCTGGCAGTCGATGGCACCGGCGTCGGTAGGCCAAGGCTGCGGTGCGGGATGAGGGCGGTGCGTTATGTAACTCTACAAGCGGTGCCCTCGAACCACGGTGCAAGCAGCGGCGTTGATTCTGGCGTGGTGCGGCGTCATCGGGACTACCACGGCATCATTGTGAAGCGAGGCGGTGCGGAGTGCGGTGCCCACACGTCACGGTGCGAGCAGCGGCTCGGTGGCAGAGTCAGCAGGAGTCGTCAGTGAGACCAAGGTCACAGTGCGGCATTGTGGCGGTGCCCTCAGCGGTGCCTTCAGGACATGGAGTCGGCAGCGGCATCGTAGACGGCATCGAGCTGGAAGTCTTTGCTGTTCCTGAGACTTCGTGAAGAGGGGACAAGCTCTACCTTAAGCCCTTGGAGGAAGTAACAAAAGTAGATTGCAGAAAGTTCAGTCCAGTCCTTTCACTGCCCAAGACAGAAGCAGCCACTGCAGGCAAACACAGCAAAGCACACAGCAAAGTGGTAGTTCCTCCTCACAGCTTCCCCAGCTCTTCTTCTTGGCAGTCTCCTTGATCCAAAAGAGTTCTGAAATCTTGGGGTCTGGGCCCCAATATTTATACTAGCAAATCCTTTGTCCTCTGCAGGCAGAGTGTCCTGTACCTAGTTCAAACCAGTTCTGGGTGCATTCTGCCAGTGTGCACCTTCTTCCTTTGTCAGTGTGGGCCAGGGGCCTCAGACGCACCACAGGAGGTGGCGCCAGCATTGTGGAAGGCAGGCACAGCCCTATTCAGGCCCAGGTGCTACTCCTCCCACCCATCTACATGCAGATAGGTCTATTCACCCCTGTACTGAATCACCCTGTCTCCTGGAGTCTCCCCGAGCCCCTGTCACTCACAAACCAGACAGACAATACACAACCTAGCAGAGGCAGCGTGGTTGTTTAGGCAAGAAAATACCTACTTTCTAAACGTGGTATTTTGAAACACAGAATGTTAAAATCATCTTCACTAAAATATGTATTTTATCATTCTGAGTTCAGGCATACTAAACTCGAATTTCTACCATGTTCCCTGGGTCATTTAGGATTATAGGGTGTTATAATAAAACTGCCCATTCAGGCCTATGGGGAACAGGTAGACTTGCAATAGTGAAAAATGAAGTAGGCTGTAATTCACTATCAGGACATGCCACACACACCAGGGCATGTCCTACCTTTCACATACAATGCACCCTGCCCACAGGGGTACCTTGGGCCTACCTTAGGGGTGACTAACATGTAGAAAAGGGAAGTTTTGGGGACTAGAAAGTGTGTGCACTTGCCAAGTCGACATGGCAGCCCCAGGCTGTGCACAGGCTCTGCAATGGCAGACCAGCGTTACACTTTACGGGCGGTTTGCGTGGGTGGCACAATCCAGTGCTGCAGCCCACCAACAGCATTTGATTTATAGGCCCTGGCACTCACAGTGCACTTTACTCAGGACTGACACATAAATCAAATAGGCCAATCATGGAAACACCAATCCATGACACATTTTACAACAGGAACACTTGCACTTTACCACTGGACAGCAGTGAGGAATGTGCGCAGAATCATTACACCAGCAAACACAGTGTCAAAACCGGGAGGTCAGAATGCAAAAACTCAGGGCAAACTTGTCAAAAGATGCCAAGTCTAACAACTTCTAAATATCCCAAGTCATTTCAAGTTTGTTTTATCATTGTGAACATGTTGTACAAAATATGCTGCCTTTCACTTTAGGCAAACATTGGCACAACATCACAGTAAATATTACATATACTGATTCTTATATCATTTTTACATCAAAGGTTCACATGAAATTCAGAATATGCAACAGATTACACCTTGATGTATTTCTACATTTTCCCAATGAGTCATGAGTTGGGCCTGATTTAGAGTATTCCAGATAGATAGTCCAATATATATGTGATGAAAAATTCCATCTGCAAATGTCGCATTAGGTATCCCATTTTTCTCCATCATTGATTTATCATCTGGACAAACAAAGGACATGGGGCCCGAATCACAAAAGTAATCTGAGACAAAATCCTAACTTTACGACTTTCAGTATTCACAAAAGGCATTTAGGAGAGGTAAAGTTAGGATTCCTAACGTTACTACTCCTAAATTCTGGTGGAATGCCACAACCAACTTTCAGTGGTGTACTACAAGACGTTCTTTCTTCAATGATGAGACACATCGAACGTTTCATCCAGTTTCCACAACAGGAGAATTTCGTAAATGTGAAGGGTGATTTTTATGGTTTGGGTCACCTACCACATGCAGAAGGAGCAATTGCCTTAAAGCTACCACACACCAGAGAATAAGTTCTATTCTATTCTATTCTACCTTGCACTTATGTAGCGCATGGCTTTGTGGAGGCCTCCCATCGTTGTCAGTAAGAAACATTTCTTTTGATACCTTTGAGGGAGCTATTTTAAAATATTCAGGTTTTAAGTAGTTTGCGGAACAGCAGTTTCTGTGTGGTTGATCTGAGAGGAAGGGCTAGTGAGTTCCACAGCTTAGCAGCATTAAACTGAAAAAACTGTCCTCCCCATCTTGATCTTCTGATAGAAGGCCATTTGACAAGTAAGGCATTAAAAGAGAGAAGAGTTTCCCAGGGAAATAAGGGGAAAACAGGAAACGAGTGATCAGCATTCTGGTGTTAAGAAAAGCCCTGTGAGCAATGCAGAGTGCTTTAAATTTATTATATTCTGCTACCTGGAATCAATGCAGAGATTTGAGACTGTGGCAGGTGGAGTGTTGATTAAGAACGTTGTAGAGAAGTCTACTGCAATTGGAAGAACTTACATTCAATCAATTTGTAAGTTATCTGCTTACCTGATTTGTACATCACAAGTGTTTGTGCCCATTTCCTCAGATCAACCCATGATTCCTTTGTTCTATGGAACACCATCATACCCCTTCCAATGTCACAACCTGGACCTGAGAGGGCTTGGCTTATTGGTAAGTACAATTTGTGATTATATTGTTTGGGTAAATTCTAGATGAATAATCTAAATGTTGCTATTTGTTTTCCCTTCTATAGAGGAAACTAAGATGATCCTAATTGGCCATGGTTGTTAGCACCACTAAGGAATGCAATAATTCCATGGGAGTTCACTTTAATGAGGACCATAGAAGAACACGGAGACCAGTGGAGCGGGTGTTTGGGTTCCTACAGGGCAGATTTCGCTGTCAGGATATGACTGGTAGAAACCTCCTCTACTCACCTGATAAGGTGTGCCAAATCACCGTGGCCTGCTGCATGTTGCACAACATAGCCCTGCGATGGAACATATCGAACATCGCAAAGGATGGAGACCATGAAGAGCCACTTGGGGAGGATATTGAAATACCAAATGAAGATGATAGTGGTGAAGAGTAAGGAATTGACTTACGTCAAGATGTTATTGACAACTTCCTCACTTGAGTTTAAATATAAAATAACATATTATGACATTAAGATTAAACCAACTTTCAATCTAATGAGGATAACACTTTGTGCTGCACATTATTTAGAAAGGGCAAGTTGATGAAATCCAGGCCAAAGATGTTTGCTGATTAAAGTTTTGACACATTGACTACTGAGTTCATTTACATTGTTTATCTTTTATTGTTCTCAGAAAATTTGTACAGAAAATTTTCATTTGTAAGGGTTCTATTTTGTAATGTAATTTAATTAATCTTTTTGTTGTTATCTGTTTTAGAAACCCTCACCATGTCATCTTCATTTGGACATTTCAAAGTTGTGACATTTTCAATTATATACTACAAAATACAAAGGGAATATGGATTGATCCTGTGAAAGACACACAAACACTTTGGGTGTACATATCTTGTACAATGACAACTTGCACAGTTATTGATTTGAAGTTCTTAAGATAGTAGTAGACTTGTTTTCTGTCGAATGATGCCACCAAGCCAATATGTGCTGCTTAAACTGCTCTAACCACATGTGGTATTCTACCCAAAGCACACCAATCTTCCTTCACATGGGCTAAGTCCTCACTTTGTGTTAAGTGTATGAAGCTGTTGACGTATCTCTTCATTGTAGAAAGAGCTTCTTCTATCATACCACTTAAAGTTGGATGTGACATTGCACCAGATACTGCAACAATGTCTTGGAATGATTCTGTGGCCACAAAATGGAGTAATGTCAGGATTTTCACTATTTGTGTAATTGATGTGTGGGATTACTGTTATGAGCCAGAAAATCAGGCTCCAGATGATGACATAAATCAATCATAGTTTGCCTATTGAATCTGATTTTCCGGCTTATATCACGTTCTTCCATAGTGGCAATGTCTGGAACTGTACACGTTAAAATGGCACTGATGATTTAGATTATGCATGGGTTGTGGCTCTATCCAATAGCCTCTAGAGACTGTGAGAACGCTTCCATGGCATGTTGAGGCTTTTACGCTTCCGTAGGCATGCTGGAATCTTCTGTGGCTTGGAAGCTTCGGAATCTGGGGAGGCCAGGGAAGACTGACCCGCCGGTCCATCAGCTCCAGCAGGAGGACTGGCAGTAAGGCAGCACCCCCCGGCACCGATACCAACATTAGCGCCGGAAAGCAGGAGGAGGCAGGTATATTGGGAGGGGACCAAGTGCAACGGAGTAGCGGCCGGTTGCTGAGTGAGAGCAGGGCCTCCACAGAAGCAGCCCAGCTAGGCTTGGGTGTGGCTTGCGGGAGCTCCTGCTCTGGCCCTCCTTCCCCTCCTTCTGCTGCCCATCTCAGGTCTTTTCTGAACACATCTGGTGACCCCCCCCGGAGTGCCGCCCCTTCTTTTGGGATTTATTGGGTGCAGGGGTGGGGAGTGGTGAGACCAAGTATGGAGCACCAGAAGCCAAACATCCTGCGGTCTAGGAGAAATGTAGCGCCCATTACCTGTGGCCCAGGAGACATCTAGCTCGCATTACTAGTGACAGCAGTGTGGGTGACGGGGCCCCACTCGGTCTCCCCCCTGCCAATACCTAGCTGCTCCTGGTCCAACCTGGTCCTACCTGGCCTTTTCTTCTTTTTCAAACGGGGAGTTGCTGGAGCTCCTGCGAAGGTCCTATGAGGGCCCTACTCTCTTGTTTGTGCTAAAGAGGGGACAAAGTGCCCCGCAGTTATCAGGTGGTTTCTACAGTGGGTTGTCATTCACCGGGTTTTGCTTTAACTATCATAGTGCACTATGCTGACCCCCTAGACAACAGCTATACCTCACTTCAAGAGAATGCTCAGACAAAAAACAAGTCTCATGTACCATGGGTCCTATGATCATCACTTCGGCCCTCAAATACAAGTGACAGGGGTGTGGTTCACTCAAACCGCTCAACCATCCGCCCACAAAAATACATTAAAAAATAAATCATCAGCAATTATCTATGGCTTAGCCAGGCATAATACCAATTTAAGCAGCCAGTCTGAGGAGGAAATAATAAAAGTCATTCAAGTCTCCCTTCTTCCAGCACTTCAATGTGGTCATCAAGCCTTCCCTGGAGCACGCTCAGAACTGCTTGAGCATGCCCAGTGTGTGGGATAAAAGAAATACCTCCGCAGAGCAAGACTCAGATTGGAACTTGGGCTGGTGAAACAATCCTTCACTGTCGAGGCAGACTTCTTGAAATGTTATGTTCGCATATTAAAAACACCAGAGAATTCCCTCAAGGCCTGCCTCGGAGCAATTTTAAAAATCCAAGTTCCCCGTGGAATAAACAACTGCAGAGAGCGGTGGTAACTACTGGGATGAATCAAACAGCGATCACTCTGGAGCCTATCTCCTACATAATATGAAAAAAGACCATCAATAGACAAGTGTGACTGGCCTTGTTTAGCAGGATCAAGCTTCCTTAAACTCAACAAAGTTCTTGGACCCTTTAAACTCCTTCATATCTGGTAGCAAAATCCCAACCTTATTTGCCAGCTAAGCTCTAAATTAGAAACCGGAGAGAGATCATGTATATGCGATTGCTGGGCTTACCGATCCTGGACTTCAATCCATTGTGGGTTAATCAAGATAATGGAGGCACCTGCAGGCTATCAGGCTATTAAAGTACAAACAGGAATCATGGCTGCACCTTTTGTGCTGTTGTCTGGCTATTATCAAACAAACAAGAACCATACTCAGGCAATTATTTCTGAAACAAGGAGCTCACACCTGAATAAATGCCTCAGCAGTATGTCTTTCACAAGTTGAGGATTCTACTCTTGCTCGCTGCTGGAGATTTGGAAAAATACTGAGCAATGCATTACACCCTTGCCCTGAACCTCTGCATAGTCCTTATTAAGTCCAGAAATTGACATCAGGCTATTACACAAAGAAAGAAGGAGACAAATAGCTTTGCCCACACCACTGGATTTCACAAGAAAGCTAAAGACTTGGAGCAACAGTGTGGTGGCACACTGTTACTGGCGCACTTCGCACTACAAAAGAAGGCTTTCCACAGGAATCAAGAACAACTTTATTAGAATTACAATTATCACTGTGCTAAGGAACGTCCCCTTGAGTACATTTTAATCATTTTTAACTTTGTATATATATTGGCACCAGCACTTTACTCCATTTGATTGTGTTCCATGGAATAGCTACAATTTCATAACCCTCCCCCCAAATAATAGAGCAGTCATCTTTTAGAGGGATTGTCAATTCTAGCAACTCGTGGCCCGGGCCAGGTCAATACTTACATCGCCAGAGCATTATGCATATTTCCTAAATCAGCACACACCTCAAGCACTGTATTCTGCTCTTTAATGCCATTCTACCCACACCTTTTCAGTCCCTCATGGCCCTCTATAACTTTAGGATGCCTCTTATTCATATATGTTGGCAAAAACCTTTTGTCCTTTTGATGTTTGTAACACACTGAAGATGCATTATTATACCAACTGTTACTTTTAAAGTATTTCCTCCCAAGGCTTTTGTGCCATTATACCTTTATGTGTTTTGTAATGATTTTAAGTAATAAACTTCCATTGATTGACTGCAAGGGTTGTAAAGTTTTTTGTAAACTATGCCATAGATTTATTTCCTACAATGTAATAACATACATCATTTGGGTTTGTGTTATTTGTGCTATTTGTTATTTTTGTCATTTTAGGAGAATGTGTGCAACATAAGCTACATGGCATTTATTTATGACTAAATAATTCTTTTAATTTTCTACATTTTAATATGCGTGAAGGAAGGAAAAATGATAAATAAATTGAGAAAATAAATATCACAGCAGTCTTTGAGCTTGTTAGTTTTTGTTTTAATAAAACAAATGAAGAAAACATGTATAGAGCGCATGGCTACCAAAGGCCTCCCAGTGCTACAAGACACACCTAAACTGCAAGTAAAGAAGAGATCAGGGAAACAGGAATGTTTTAAGATATTTGCGGAAGAGAAGATAATTGGCATCAAGACTAATAAAATCTAGTAGCTGATTCCAGCTTTTAGCAGCAATGACAGAAAAGAGACGGCTCCCACTCTGGACTCGATTGAATCTGGGCACAATGGCAAGATGTTTCGACTCAGAACGTAGAGGTCTTCTAGGGACATACAGAGAAATGATAGATTGAAGAATCGTAGGCGAGCTAACCGCCAGTGATTTATGGGCAATACACAAGGCCTTAAATTGAATTATTTTATTAATTGGCAGTCAGTGCAGTTCCTTAATGTGTGGCTTAGCAGATTCTCTGTTCTGGGCTTGCATAAGAAGTCGTGCCGCACAGTTTTGGACTGTTTGAAGTTTTTTTATCATGGAACAGGGGGAGCCCAAATGAAGCACATTGGCATTATCAAGTCTTGATAAAATCAGGGCTTGAACCAGAAGTTTCCTGGCATTAAAAGGCAAAAGGGGCAGGATCCTTCTAATCATTTTAAGAATGCCGTAACAGGAGCCAGATACCCTGGACGCCTGAGTCTTGAAACTCAGGTTGTGATCCAACCAGACTCCAAGGCTTTTTACTTGGTCTTTGGGGGCAGGTATATCTCCCATGCATTTGGGCCATAGGGTACCAATCTCCAGGCTGGTAGTCCTTCCCAGAAACATCAATTCAGTTTTAGCCGCATTCAGCTTAAGGAAGGAGGAGTCCATCCATGCCGAAACTTTTTCCAAACAATTAGCCAAGATGGACTTATTATTGTCTAGCAGATTAAGGGACACAATAAGCTGAGTATCGTCAGCGTATGTGATGATCTTTACCTCAAACAGCTCGGCAATCTCGGCCAGAGGACGCATATAGACATTAAAAAGTGTGGGGCTAAGAGAGGAGCCCTGTGGCATCCAATTGGAGGCGGCATTATTCTCAAATACTAAGAAGGAACGATCCGAAAGGAAGGACTCAAGCCATTTATATAAAGTACCCATCACCCCAGTCTCTCTGAGTCTCGCCAACAGAAGTTGGTGATTAACCGTGTTGAAGGCCACGCTTAGATCAAGTAGAATAATCGCAGCGGAGCCTCCGGCTTCCAAAACATTTCCCGGCCTACTCAACAACCATTAACAATGCGGTTTCAGTTCCCTGCTGGGGCCTAAAGCCCATTTGAGAGTGGTGTAGGCATTGATTTTCTTCCAAAAAAGCAGACAGAGCAGAATTAACATGCCTTTCACATATTTTGGCAATCCCGGGAAGTAACGATATAGGTCGGTAATTTGCGAGAGCTCCGGGATCCAAGGTGGGCTTCTTCAAAAGGGCTTTAACCCTAGCCTGTTTCCAAAGGGAGGGGACAATCCCAGAGGAAAAAGAGCTATTAACTAGCTAGCTCGAGAATAACAGGCGTGACCGAGTCAAATACCTGGTAAAGGATGCGGGGGGGTGCCGCATCACTGGGGGAGCCAGATTTAAGGCGCTCCAATTGTAATTTTAAAATGTACAGATCCATGGATGGGATGGAGTCAATAGGAGGGTTGAAAAAAGGGATTGATCTCTGATCAAAGGGGGATTAAGTCAGTGCAGGTCACAGGCTTAACAATAGTACACAACACCATATAACAATGAAATATGTTAAAAAGCAGTTCCCACACAGCACAATGAAATCAGTGTATTTTTAAAAGAGACAGAAAAGAAACAGCAGCAGTAGCCTCTGTATCCTAACCGAGCCGCTAATGCAAGATTAGGTGAAGTCTGTGCTGCGCGGCCACGTCATCCGCCTCTTAAGAGGAGTGGTGAACGCCGGTAGCGCTACAGCTGGGAGGCTAACTTTTGTTGCTTTCCCCTTAAATGTCCCTCCAGAGCATTGAACGCAGCTCCTTCTCCCCTTACACAAAGTAAGTGCAAAAACGCAAGTCAGTGCAGGTCACAGACTAAACAACACCATAAAACGATGAAATATGTTAAAAAGCAGAGTTCCCACACAGCACGATAAAATCAGTGTATTTTTTAAAAGAGACGGAAAAGAAACAGTTGCAGCATCCTCTGTATCCTAACCGAGCCGCTAATGCAAGATTAGGTAAACTAAAACAGGATGTAATCAAAAAAACTAATAAAAAGTTATAAAATTCAATCATGGTGAATTAAACTATTATTAAAGAGCCACAAATGTTTGACATCCAATGTCCACAATACAACTGGCTTCAGAAAGGTAATTGTGTCCAAAAAGAAGTCCACAGAGCGAATGGTATTCACACACTGGAGGAAATTAGGTTCTTCATATCATAGTGCTGGTGGTCTTACCATCCTCTCCTTATGGTACGGAAGAACTTGTGCTACTGAAAGGGGCTGGTGGATCCACAGTTGCAGGAAGTGAGGTGGGTGCAGGTGTTGCCTCATGTGGCAGGGCCTCACTTTCAGTGGTTGAGGCAGATGTAGTTTGAACAGATATTGTTGGACCACAGAAATGGGATGATGGTGCTGGAAAAGTCCTGCACATATGGGTGTAAATATCATCCAGCACTCTAGTCAGGGAGCCAAAATTGGAGTTGAGATTCTCTATCTGTACATTGTGCTCCCTCTGCTTCTACTTAATCTCCTGAGTCTCTTTATATAACTGGCCCATCATATCTTGGGACCGATGGAGGGATCCCAAGACTTGGTCGATGGAGGCCTGGGTGACAGTGAACCCAGAGGTCTTACGTTGCTCGCCCACAGATTCCCTCACACAATCCCTGCCCCCACTACCCTGTGCCCATGACACACTGTTGCTGGCTGAACTGGAGGTAGTGGTATTTGTTCAACTGCAGCCAGAACTGGGGGGGACACAAGATTGGTGTGATGTTGGTTTGGACATAGGAAGTGGAGGTTAAATTCTTGCGAAAGGCTAACAATGAGTGGCACATCCTGATCATATCTCTCAGTGGTATTATAATAGATTACACAAACAGTTTACACTCTATAATAATAGAAAAAAAGGGCAACCCAGTAACCCAGGGACCTAGGATGGAGAGTTATGCAAACATGAAGTGGTCCCTTTGGGGGAAGT
The DNA here is from genome assembly GCF_964204655.1 of Triturus cristatus. NCBI lineage: Eukaryota > Metazoa > Chordata > Amphibia > Caudata > Salamandridae > Triturus > Triturus cristatus. Next base: position 1,079,340,870 of record NC_140592.1, on the reverse strand, counting down.
GTATCCCTTGACTTCCACTGCAAAGGTGTTATACTAGGGATAGAAGAAAACCTCTCAAATGAGTAAGTTCCAATTATGTGTTTTGTGCATTTATTTTGCATATCTGTTTTAGGGATATATAAATCAATTCAAACAGTATAGCAAATACAAGGTGCTCCTAACAGGTGACGGTGCAGCAAAATTGATATATGGTGAATAAAAATATATTTGTACTTTATAGAAAGATATAGATACATGTGGCTGATAAGAACAACAGAATGTTTAAAGTCAATATCCGTGGAATGGATGTTGATAACTACCACCAAATTCTTAAAAACACGGCCTCCATATGTTTATCTGTCGACAGTTTGACCCTTGAGCATAATCAATCAACAATAAATGAATTAATAATTGATCAATAATTAATAATGTATCGATTATTTAATCAACTTCCCACTCTATACCCCTACAAACCCATCAATCTGCACTTAAAATATAATGCAAATTTTTTTCACAAAATTTACATGGCAAATAATCAAATAAATAATCAATATTAATTTTAAAAAATATATAAATTAATTGTACTTAATGTCCCACCTTGTACCCCTACATATCTCACAAACCACTACAACACTATAAATGACAGTTTTACAATTGAATTGAAAATATAAGTAACAAAATTACAAGCTATGTTCAAAACATTTACAGCAATTGAACAAGCAATACAACACATATACAATTAAAATATAATTTAAACACATAAAGACATTTAAAAAACAGTATTTCTTACCTTAGAAAAACCTATATTTTTGGCAACGATATTTTTCCACACAGTATTTCTGTGTCACAATATACATTTTTTTATATTTTTGCAGCTTGATATTTTAACTAAGTATTTTTTCAGAATACCAATGCTTGTTTGATGTCTTATCTCAGCAGAATGTTTTTTCCATCAAATGTTCTCATGTACTATTGCCACGCATGATTGAATTCAGCATTCTATGACCGTGTATCACCATCTCATGTCACTGAGGCCCAGAATATCAGATCTGGGCATCATCAAACCCCTAGTGTCCAAGTATGCTATGAATCAACAGCTTTATATCACGATCAGCATCATAGAAGGTTGGGCATCCTAATGGCACTGATGTGCACAATTTGTCAAACATTAGCAACATTCTGCTAGAGCTAAGATTATACCAAATCGACATATACACACACACAAACAAACATATACAATCATGCAAATGTTTAGTGAGCATTGTTTTCTCTGACAATAAAATGTTGGCCTATTTAAACTTTCGATTGCAAAACTTTGTTTTAAAGAAAGTCATAGGAGTGAACCGTCATTTAATGAGAAAATTGTCTACTATGCTGGCTATCCCTTCAAGTAACAGTCACTTTAGGCTCTCGACCAAGCAACGAAGTCCATCATGCCCTATTGAGGACTGTGGTTTGTCTGCTCACATGCCTATTCATTTGTGAAACAAGGTTAGTTTATAAGTTGGTGAGGAGTTTGGGCCATATGTAAAGAATTCAGAAATATGTAGAGTTGTCAATAGACAGTCATGTCAACATTGTCTAGTGGGAGCCAACTAATGACTGCAAAAGATGCAAAAATCGTTTCCAGTGCACTAAATGAGTGAATATACGTTCTTGTACAGTGCCAAAACTGGAAAATAAATAGTTTTAAAGAACTGTCAACTTTATTCAAATAATCAAACACAGAATCAGTGACAAGGAAAGAGAGGGCCCAGGATCAAACAAATTAATCAGGGTGAAGTCTTTGGATTTAAAGCACGGCAGCAGTCCTTGTTGAACAGTTTGGAGTCTTTTTTTTTGTTTGTTTTCATTGAGTTACTGTCATTCATGTGTTGCACAAATACTTTACACAATGCCTCTTTGGTTAAGCCTAACTGTTCTGTGCCAAGCTACCAGATGGCAAGCCCAGATTAATTTAGGGTGTATATCTGGCTTACCCTGACTAGGACAGAGAGCAAACCTCTGCCAGCTAGAGACTCAACTTTTAACATTGTTGATCAGCGGTGAGGATAGCACTTGTGTTTGTGCAATGCCTTAATGTAATTTGGTGTACACTACCATTCACATCTAAGAGCCTTATGTGTTTCTGCTTTTTTATCCCAATTAGTCATTTTTATATACTATAAAATATGACTCCTGTTGTATCTTCATCAACTTAGGACTCTTTCTGGTGGTGCACCAGTGATACCTGGCAAGCATGGAATTCCTCCTGGATCTCAACTGCCTTTCATTATACACTATGAAGGAACTGTGACATTTTTGTAAGTTGAGGGGCTGGCTGTGAATAGAAGGTTCACAAAGCAGGATCATTAGGCAGCCCTACATGCTTTTTAGGAGGTATTCTGGGGAATTTCTTCAACAGAGGACTCGAAGGATGAAGAGGAACCCTTGGAATTCTATTGAACCCTAAGCTCTGGAGACTCCTGGATCATTCAGAGTACCAGGAGGGCAGAGGCCCTGAGAATAAGGCAGAGGAGCAGAAAAATGACTTTTCAGAGGCTCCAGAGCAGAGCCTCTGAAATCAACTGGATCAACTGCAGGGAACAGTGTCTCCTCACACCCTGTCACCTGAGGCATTCAAGAATAGACAGACTGAGAGGGGCCTGCAGCTAGCCCATCTGACTGCAGAGGAGAGAAGTGCAGATGCTGGCAAAGCCCTGGTGGAGGAGTGGAGGGCTGAGGGTGAGGAAGCATTAGCCAAGGAAAACATTGCCATGGAGGCAGTTTGGGCTGAGAGAGCCATGGAAGAAAGAAAGATATTGTGGGGTCATGAACTGAGTCTAAAAGAACTGGATTTAAAAGCAAAGCAAATAGAGTGCAATGGTGGCAGCAAAAGTACCATGTCCAGTGCTGGAGGAAATGTCTACACACCCAGAGATTTAGTGCCTGACTTCAGGGATGGGGATTTCATAGACAGAGTGTTTGGGGTGAATACGGTAACGCTAGTAGCGCACAGGATCCCTGAGGAGGATGTTGGGCTGTCCTACTGGTGATTAGAGGGATGCACTAATGACTCTCTATGAGATACAGGTTGAGATGTCCAACTATAAAGGAACCCCTTATCAAGAGAGATGGTGTCACCCCAGAACAGTGCAGGTTGAGATTCAGGGGCAGTAGGAAATTGTCTCACCAGTCCTGGGGGGATTTTGTGGGTCACTTTTTCAGGGCACTGGACGGTTGGGTGAAGGGTAGTATTGTGAACACATTTGAGAGGCTGCGCAATTTGATTGCTAGAGAGCATATGTTCAATCACTGTTTTCCAGAGCTACACCAACACCTTGTAGTTGTATATTCTCTGACCCATGGAGCTTGCGTACCAGAGTGTTTGGGATGGTATTCAGAAGTGATCCCAAGGTGGGTGGCTAAGGTTTTCCCCATTAGAGTGAGGAGGAGGGTCACAGTGACCCAGACCAGTCCCATTGTAGTAGGGGAGGAACAGTCCTATGTCATTTCCAAGATTAGGAAAAGGGGTGGGTGGTGGGCAGATGTAGGAAAATGTAGATCTCTTAAACATTATTATTATGAAGTAAGTCAACATCTTAAATACGCTAATTGCTATAAGAAACTCTGCCACAATCCAACTAAAATGATACAGGACAAGTTACAACATTTACTTAACAACTGGTATAGCAAGGATCTTCTCACACTCAAAGAGAAACAGCTTCTTCTCATTGAACTCCCAGTGATCCTGACTCTTTATTTACTTCACAAAATCCACAAGCCAGGAAAACCTCCCAAAGACAGACCAATCACTGCAGGCATTGATTCAATCTGTTCAAAACTGGGAACATTTATTCATGAAGAATTACAAACTTTCATGAAAGATCTACCATCCTTTATAAAGGATATGAAGGACATTCTTCAAAAACTCCAAAACAGTGTCTGGCAACCTGACTATCTCCTGATGGCCATTGATGTGGTCTGTCTCCATACCTCAATAAACCAGGATGGAATTGAAGCAATAAGGAAGTGCCTACACTCAAGATTAGTACACTATCTAGGGAGTAATCAGATGATCCTAGACATGCTAATGTTTTGTCTCCATAATAACTATTTTCTCTTTAGAGGTGAGTTCTATCTACAGCTACGAATGACCGCAATGGGGGCTCATTTTGCCCACCGTACACCTGTCTCCTGATGGAGGAAGTTGAACAACAGTGGCTATGGAATGATGAATCTGAACACCTTCCAGAAACATTGTTATCTGGGGATGGTATATTGAAGATTTACTACTCATCTAGCAAAGACATGAGGTTCTTCTCAAACAGTTCATCGACAGCCTGACACCAAACAAATGGGGTATTGAGATAAATGCCAGAAACCGGTCCTAGGAAGCTTGTTTCCGGTCCAGGGAAGACATGGCTTGGCAGTTCGGGCTGGACTGTTCCATGAGGCACAGGGTCAGACTGATTTGCATATGGCCATGTCTGAACTGGGGTGGCAGAGTGGGCTAAAGAACGGTGATGGATTAAACCCAGATCAGTTGACTGGGGGTGAGTGCTTGCAATGTTCAACACTCCGTCCATCATTTCCTTTGGTTTTTGCTTTGTTCGCCATAAGTTGGCAGGGTATGCTCAGACGTGAGTCCCTTGCTCACTTTGCCACTGGATTCAAGCAAGCCTGGCTGAAGACAGCTGAAATGCCAGAAACCGGTCCTAGGAAGCTTGTTTCCGGTCCAGGGAAGACATGGCTTGGCAGTTCGGGCTGGACTGTTCCCATGAGGCACAGGGTCAGAGTGATGTGCATTTGGCCATGTCTGAACTGGTGTGGCAGAGTGGGCTAAAGAACGGTGATGGATTAAACCCAGATCAGTTGACTGGGGGTGAGTGCTTGCAATGTTCAACACTCCGTCCATCATTTCCTTTGGTTTTTTTATTGAGATAACACACACCATCACCAGAGGAAAAATCGAGTCCCTTGACCTCATACACTACGTTGACAAGAACTCACTCCATACAAAAATTCATGTAAAGAGCAGGGCTGCTACTTCTATTTTTCATGCCTCCAACTGTCATCAACATCATACTGTTGCCAATATCCCGGTGCGGGAATATCGAAGAGCTCGCAGAAACTTTAGCCAACAAGAGAATTATGACCATAAATCTTCAGAGTTCACTGAGCGACTCAGTCAAATGAGATATAATCCAACAAAATTGGCCCAAAAACAACGTCTCTACTTCCAAATTGATCGCAACTCTATATTGCAGAACACTAAACCTGAAAAAGCTAAACCAACTATTCACTTTATGACGTAATGTAGTAATAGACAGCACCACATTAAAAAAAACTTTGAAGAAACACTTGTCTCTTCTTCTGAGTATTCCCACTATATCAGATGTCATAAAAGACTCACCATAATTCAGTTTTAAACAAACATCAAACTTAAAAGACCAACTATGTCTCTCCTTCCTTCAGGAGAAGAAGGAGGTGAACATTTTCCTTCAACAACCAATGAGCTTCTACACTTGCTCAAATTGTTCAATATGTATATTAGGCAAGTCCAAAATGAAGGAACTAGCTATCAATGGAGATGTCCATCGGATTACGACGTTTATCAACTATGAGAGTACCAATGTAATGCATCTCATCTCCTGTCCATGCAATCAACACTACATAGGGAGCACAATCAGATCCCTAAAAACTAGGATTCAGGAACACTATTGCAATATTCATAAAAACGACCTGAAACAAACATTGGTAAAACATTTTTAAAAATAACATCCACACAAATGCAATTTTTCTTTCTTTGGCTTGATGAAACTGAAACAAAATGCACAAGATGGCAACTTAGAGTTGAAATTATGACAAAAAGAGAGTGCCCTTATCACTCGGTTTGACACTGTGTCTAAAGGTCTAAACAAAGACCCTGATTGACACTACTGGCTCTAAAAATAACAGCGTATCGGCACAACCCATGGAAGACACCTCACATTCTGTGAGAAGTGGGCACCTGATTTTGATGACCCAATATCTGGATATCATGACCCTCAGAACCCACATCATAGCAACTGTGTCCACAGCCACATGAAAAAGAATAAGCCTATGACCAAAGGAGAGCCTTAAGACCATGCTTTTAATGATAAGAAATGCTCACAGATCATGTCCTATCGCAGGCCTCAAGACTATGTTTAGTAGTGGCAACTTCGGACTAATCCCAGTCCAATACTGGTGGAGAATGTAACAGCCTATATGGCTCTCCAAATTAAACAGATTAAACACTCTAACCCTTTATGATTTAAAGAAAGACTTTTTACCCACGAAAACCTCTCTCCTTTTTCTTTCTCGCTTACTCTCTCTTTTATATTTCTTGTTTCGTTATTCCTCCCAGACTAGTTAACAAGCATAATGACGCTCCGTGAAATGCCATTAGAAAAGATGACATCTCCCAAAGATAACTTTTAACTTTTGCCAGTTGATCATATATTCATTTTTTTATTTCTTTTTGCATCATTCTAACCTTATGGATCAACAAGCAGAATGACTTATCCCGAAATGCCGTCTAATTAATTTTTCAAAGAAATCTTCTTTTACCTTTTAGATCTAAATATTCATCTTGCTTCGTCTCAACTATACTATGTAAAACACTGTTTCACATTTCATCACGATAAGACCTTGATTTTATCGTCCGCTCAGCACAAGTTGATCTTACTGAGGTACTCCATCTTTACTCTTATGTAGAAGATCAGGATACTAACCAATTCTACAACACAGAGATTTTTGATTGCTTCAATATTTGATTTGGTCTGGGCTTCTTCAAAAAGGATACCTGTGTTTGCCTGCTGCTTCTTGTCTGGGAGTCAGAGGGACTGGACCTGCTCTCTACATCCTTGAGCCCACATTTTTCCAAGGGCTGTCTGGCTAGCCTCCTGTTTTCTAAAGTCTCAGGGACACAAAAGTCTTCTTTCAACTCTTCTAGTGCTGTTGGACTCTGTCATCTGTTAGTCCTACCTACCCTTGCCTATGGTGGGCCTCCAGTCCTGGGACCTTGGAAGTCGGTTTTCTGAACTACAGCCCCTTTAAAGCAAGATTTTGGGTTCTTTGAGACCACAAATAGACCTCTTCACTGAGGAACTGTGTCATTCGCTCGAAGAATCAGCGATTGCAAGGCCCCAGCCCATATGGCTGCGATGCACACCTGCCCATTTGCACTCCGTTGACCACTGCTAAAGACACTCATTGTGGTCCAGTGAACTCCTCCCCTGCAAATGGGGCTCTTGTCACAACTTGAGAAGAAAGCAAAACCTATGTGGGACCTGTTTGGATCTATATCCTACCTGCTCTCCACCGCATTCAGCTTGACTTTTCAGAGCAGGCTCAGTCCAGCGCAACTTCAAGTAACCTTTTACTTTTCAGCGCTATTGACTTCTAAGCACTGTTTTTGGCTCTAATCTGGAAGACTACAAATCATTCAGATCTCAGCAGCTAGACTCATCCTCAATCTACCACACACAGCTCGCATCACCATCACACCTCAGGGAACAACAATGTCTCCAGATACACAAACGCTCTCATTTCAAACTTCTCAAACACACATTCAAGGCATTACACAACTCAGATTTCACCTATTTGAACAGTCTCATCTCCCACAACCTCACAGACACCTCCATTGAGCAGGACTCCTATTTGCACACATCCCAGTAATAAACACAACCAGATCATGAAGAAGAGTGCTCTAAAGCGCTTAAAGCAAAATTATTCTTCTGGAGTGATTCCACATAATCTCGTGGAATTTTTAGGTAATGCTGCATTACTATGTTACACAACCCTAGTTTGCATGTGATTTTACAGGTGAGCCAAACCTTTTATGGATTTTTCCTATCTGTCACATAGTATGTCCTGCAATTATATCTTAGCCAGAAGAATGCCACTAATAAAACAAGATTTCCCACTTTACCCATGTACTGGACTGTTTTCGCTTTAATTAAATATCCCTGCAACTTCTACATTTTCAATATAAAAGTGTAAGCGGCCCTTCTCTGAAAGAATAAAATGACAAATTCTATTTTTCGAAATTTGCCAATAGGCGAACACCTGTAATTGTCTGCGGCTGTCAAACACAGCCCGTCTATTGATGCTTTCCTTCGCTTTAAGAGAGCAGTTCAGCAGGTGGTTGAGAATCTTCGTGTCTCCGCAGAGAAGATCTATCCTCTCTGAACGCAGCGCAGTGTTTGCTCTTAAAAGGGAAAAGAAACGGCCACAGACACAGCAAACTGAGAGAGGGATTTGAAGATGGCTGCAAGTAATGTTTATTTGTGCTTGTGTTTATTTATTGATGAGGAGTCTCCACGAGAACTGCTGCACCAGGACCAGCCAGAAACTTGATAACGAGCATCTATCTCATATTTTCAGTAATAAACGTGGCAGCGTGGAGATTTCACGAGACATCTGAAAAACTGCATGTTACGATAACTGGCCCAGGAGGAGCTTTCCTTCTCCCATTTGGCATTTCAACTGAGGAGAAGGGAAGTAACATCAGACAGTGGGAAGTGCCTTTTATCAAGCAAAATTATTTTCAGCATATCTGTTTACAGGAAGTAAATGCCTGGGCAATTAAAATGTTGCTAACTCGACAACACACTTTACATTTAACTACCGATTCACGAATTTCAAAAACGTTTTATCAGCAATTACCACGGAGAAAAGCTCCTGTGAGAATGCACATTTTACCAAAGCAAACAGCAGAATCCTTGAAATGGTTAGAATACACTTATTTTTCCATAGTAAATAGAGCTTTTGCACAGCATCCTTTTGTTAATTTGGAGTCTAATGCATTTTTAATTTCTGCATCTCATATTTAATATCTTTCTACTATGATATTTACTGGTGTGGTAGGTTATTTTCTAATGTGTTATTTTATTGCCCATTGGAAGACACACTGGGTAAATAAACATGATATCCACGCAAGGCACACCACCCTGGATTCTTTCAGATGTCTGGCATTCAAAATGTCTGGGTTTGGTAAGTTTGCCTGGGTGGTAGTGGAGCACGGGCCTAAAAACAGTGGGGCAGATTTATGTGGGACTTGCTCCCCTTTTACGCCGCCGTTGCATCACTTTTATGACGCAGCGGCGGCGTAAACCCTGCGCCACGTTGCGCCCGATTTACATTGTGGCGCATCTATGGAGATGCGTCACGGTGCAACGCCCTGCGCCACGTGAAACCTGCGTCAGGTTTCATGTGGGCGTTGCGACACAGGGGGGGGCGTTCCGTCGCAGGAACGCTCCAGAAAAGTGACTCAGTGAAATCTATCAGATTTCACTGAGTCACTTTCCCAACGCTGATGCGTCAAAACCCTGCGCCTGCTTGAAGCAGGCGTAAGGCTTGACGCACCATGTTAGGGATAGGGTAGGTTGGAACAGTGCTGGAGTTGCGTCGTGCTTGCGACACAACTTCAGCACTGCGCCAACCTTACGCCGGCAGATACGTCACACATCTGCTTGTCCTTGTGCCACGATGCACCGCATTGTAAATGCGGCGCATCTGCAGTGGCGCAAGGGCAAACTTGCGTGACGCATCTTCCCTGGCGCATCCCTGCTGATTTGCAGGGATGCGCCAGGGAACGTAAATCTGCCCCATCATGTTCATATTACCTTTTGTATCTTTCCCAGCCCTGAGGAAGTCACAGAAGTAATCCCATTAGCGAAGAAACACGTGTTGGCTGGTTTTCTTTTGCTCAGTTTTTTAATAAATTAAAGAATAAGGATTATTCACCTTTTTGATGAACATTGACATTCTTTCAGAAACCGTTTAAATTGAATCGATACCTTGTGTTAACACAAATTATTGTGTGCTCAGGACTAATTTTCATTTAACATAGTGCAGGGTTTCCCCTACACACATTAAGGGGTTTAAGGGAGTATCCCCTTGCCTGGTAGAACCATTCAACTAATCACGGAATTACAGGAAAGTACACACAGCAGAGCGCCACATCTCCTGAGTAACTAAAAACCCTTTAGCTAGAACTAAACACAGAAGCTATCCCTATTACTGATGTCCCCATGTTGCGGTTTGGGGCTTTTTGCATCACGGCTGCTAGGCCGAGCCAAACATGATTGGTCACATTTTTATCGATAAAAATGTGGGAACACTGGGTGGTATGAATTTTGTGGATCCTCACAGGTGTCAGCACTTTGAAATGTGATTGAAATGTGTGCTTATAGACAAGGACCTATCGCCGAGTTATCGACACTTTTTAACAGCAAAAGTCGCGATAAATTTATCAGCCAATTCACAAGCAGATGCAAACAGCCGATATCACCAGTTTTCCGGTGATAGCATCCCCAAAAAACATTGCCACGGATGACCCCGGCAACTATCGCTAATGAGATGCAGAGTAGGCATTCCTGAGCAAAAAGCCGCAACAACACCACACCTCAACATTCTCAACTACCAGCCAGAACGGTGATAAGATCACAAAACATGCGATAAGGCGCGTTAGCAGCAGGAAATTAACACCTGCTCTGACCTGGTGCAAAGTTGGACGACAACCTGTACCATCAAAGGGAGCCCAGCCCAGAGCCACACCTGAAGACCAACAGATGCCATGGAGCCACTGATCATGCAGAACGGAGCCCCAACAGGGCCACAACACCCACCGCCCCCACCCCCAGGACCGTCACCCCCCCATAACCCCCCTGGACCACCACAGAGGCAGCGCAGACCATGACAGCAGACCTGCAGAAAACGTACCAACCTCACAGACCCAACACCAGAGAATGTAATTTCCCACTACAGGCTCAAAAGGACAACCATCCAATGCATCTTGACCACCATTGCCCACAGGCTGACGGTACCAACACAGTGGACAACCAACATCCCTCTGCTGACAAAGCTGCTAGCTGTGCAGCACATGTTGCCCTCTGGGACTTTCCAACCAACAACCGCCAGAGTCGGCGGAGTCTCACAGCCAGCCCTATCGAAATTCATCACACCTGTCCTGGATGCCATCATCAGCTTGGTACCCAGTACCTATACGTCCCCCACAAAGTGCAGGAACAGCTGGAGACCAAGCATGGACCATATGCCATAGCTGGATTCCCGCATGTGTTAGGGGGCAATTGACTGCACACATGCCCTACTTGTGCCCCCTGCCGACACTGCACACAAGTACCTCAGCAGAGATCACACACATTCCATAAATGTGCAGGCAACAGTGGACAACCTGGGAATCACCACCAATGTCGTCGCCAACTATCCAGGCAGTGCATGATTCCTACTTCTACCGACAGTCCATCATCAACCAGCGCCAACAGGATGGCACCCATGGGAATGCACTGCTCGTTGGCAAGTACCACATGAACACACCACACCCCCAACTCCACAATCATGCAACTCACAACTCTGGCAATGCAAACATCACAGACTCACATCCAACATGCCAAACAACATGCCCACCCACCAGACATGACCGCATAACTTACTGTGGCAAACTGGGCTAGCCATGTACATGAGCCATCAACATCATGGCACCTCAGCCACACAATAGCGGAATGTGGGGAGATGTGTGAACCAGGCATGTGTGACGGAGGCAAGTGACCCATTAATGAGAAGGTACACAATGCCAAGTGTGACGGAGATGTGCTGGACAGACTGGAGTATGCCACAAACATATCCATGTCCACATGCACTGCTGGTATACAGAGTGTGGTTGACAGTGGACGAGACCATGTCACACCAGCCAGTTGGGAGGATCCAGGAAACCTAGCCTGTGATGTCCCCTCCTGAGAGCGTGAGCGAAGTGGGTCGGCCCGGCGTACGCCAGGCCAGCGTAGGGCTGTGAAAAAAAAGCACATAGCTCTGGCCGAGGTTCTCTTCCGGAATGCCCAACATCTCTGCCAGGGTGATGCCTCCCAGCCCGCCACCAGGCCGATGCTGTTGCTGTGAGCAGTGTTGCCTGCGATCCTGTGCGCCTGCTGCACTCCAGCCCGCTTGTCCCCAGACCCATCTTACGCACCCAGGCCTCACTGCTCACCTGCCGACACCAGATTGTGTCAAGGAGGGTCCACCACGTGCCGGCGCAAGCCTGAGGCCCACGAGCTTAGCAGCCTCCCCAGACCATCACGGCCTCTGCAACACAAGCCCGCAGTACTCCTTTCTCGTTTACATACTCCACCAGCCTACACAGCCGCCAAGTCGGTCACGCATTTGGAACTGAGTCTTGATTACGCAATTGTAGAGTACACCATTTATAGTAGATTTTATGTCACTGTAATCCCTTCGATGTGGTGCCACCAACTCTCTGCATAGCATCCGAACGACACCTGTCTGTGGTCCCTTGCTGACTACTGCCTTCGGCCTACACTGCGGTAGAGTAGGTCACACAGTTGGAACTGAGTCTTGATTTGTGTATGGCAGAGTTCATATCATTGAAGGCATGGAGAGGAGTAAGAGGAAGACATGGTTCAGTCCGGAGGAAAAAAGGATCCTCATTACGGAGGTGATCGAACACTGCCAACAACTGCTCTGGTGTCACTAACTTTGTGCATAGCGAGCAAATGACACGTGGCTGTGGGCCCCTGCTGCCTCGGGCCTACACTGCGGTTAAGTAGGACACACATTGGGAACTCAGTCTTGATTTATTTATGGCAGATTTTATATCATTGTACTGGCCTCATCGCAGACTGCATACCCCTTCAGCTCCGGTGCCACTATGTCTGTTCCCTGTCATCCATGGACACTTTCTGGTTGAACTTTGGTGGCGACTGAGTCTATGGACTGGGAGATGTTTTCATCATCATGTCGGTGATACAGATTTTTTGGGCAAAACGAGGCAGTAGCATTCCACTCCTCAAATTGCCGCTACCGGATGGCTTCTACCCTCTACATCATGCCCTGGAGGACACCTTCCACTGTCCCCCGCAACCCTCCACCACATTCACCTCAGACATCGATGAGGACCCGCTCAGCTTGCGTGGCCCATCTCACTGCACCGCAAGTCACAGTCCTGTGGCGGTGTGCCTGTGCCGGCCGCAGTGCATCCAGGGCTACTAACTCTGTGCAGCTCAAGTCAGGGACCCTTTCCGGTGAGATATTGGATGGTCTCTAAGACGATGGCCTTGGGGTCATCAAAGCCATGTGTCTGTGGCCCTGCGCTGTCTGCTGCCTCTGGTCTCAACTGCGGTCCACCAGGGATCACACATCAAATCGAGTTCTGACTGGCCCGGACGTCACATCACCGCAGGAGGCACACACCACCACCGCCAGTACCACCTCCAAACGCCAACTGCCAGAGTCGAAACAGCCGTACTGGCAGACTAACGGAGTTGCTCACACATGTCGTGGATGCCATCATCTGCCTGGTACCCTGCTCAGCACTCCAGGTGCCACTCACTTAGTGCACCACGACTCATGGACCATTTCTGAATGAGTTGTGTGCTCAGTTAGTGTGGGAGACCTGGGACGATGATGAGGAAAATGATGAATGTGTAACATACCCCACTGCAGCTGCATCAGGAATAACCCGAAGGGACACAATCCTAGAAATTTTCTTCACTTGAGCACGCTCAGCTCTAGTGCCCCAACCTCAGTTCACTGCAACTCTCGGACACTTCTTTTTGCAGATTGGGTGACCTCTGTACTTTCTCCGGCTGCCACCATGATGCTCCGCAGTTGTCTCTGTAATGCTAGTGTTTTCTCTTTACCTTTTAATGGTGTTCACTGTTCAAGTTGTTGCCAGCACCAACCAACCCGTGCGGGCTGGCTTACACTCACCCCACACCCATCCAGCAGAGGCATCATTGGACATGTGACCCTGCCAATAAAGGGGCCAGGCGCATGTGCCCGTAGCCAGTTCCAAGAACTATCTGCGTGTGTCTGTGTGGTCATGATGTATGCATGAGGGCCCCGGGCAACCATGTCACCACTGGCAGCGGGTAAGAACTTGGACATGTAGCTTTGTTGTCACCCACTTAATATGTAGGAGGAGTGGACTGGGCTGAGGTATGGTGGTCCAGCGTGGGGGTGTGAAGGATGATTCTGGGGCTCTGGCCATGGTTCATTGGAAGAAATGTGCAAATGCATGTGTATCTGTCGCGGTGTGGGTCACCTTTGTGGGGTGTAGGTGGTTCCTGATGGGACTTGAACACCCACATATGTGATCTACTTCGGCTTCCATGAGCTCTGACCCCACCGGCACCTGTTCGGCCACCTCCTTTTGGCATTCTGACACCTGGCATTGGAATGTGATGTGTGCATAGGTGAAGTGTTGGGAGCCAGCCGTGTTAGCGGGTGTTTCCTGCTGTGTGGTGTGTGCAGGGGCAGGGTCACCTCTGTGTAGCTTGGCTGCCCTGCTTTTGGGGGTGGGTTGCCTGAGATGACAATGGGTTGTTGTAGGGCGTTGGTGTCAAAGGTGTGGTGGTCCTCTCCAGCATCACTGATAAGTAGTCTGGTCTGCTCTGCTGGAGGTGTTGTTTGTCCCTCTGCAATGTGAAGGGGAGATGCATGTTGACATTGTGTTGACATGTATGTTGGCACATTGTTCTTGTTTACATGCAGAGTGTCGGACAATGTACATTGTGACTGTTTGTGAGGTGCTGTATATTTGATGCAGGACGTGCATTTCCATCTCACAGTTTCCTGCTATGTTAGATGTGATTGCCCTGTTTCTGTACATGAGCGGTCCCAGTTGTGTCCTCTGTTCTGCAGTGTCGGTGTTGCACTTTGTACCACATTGTCGTGGTATGTGCTGTTATTGCTATATGTGTGTGCGGCAGTGTGCCACGGGGATCAGGGACATGATCCAGGGTCATTGTGGGTGTGCAGTGTGCTACACATCGTTGTTCATGTGTGCCATTGTGCCTATCTCCCCCGTCCCCCAGGCCATGGTCGTTACTCACCCTGTTGATGTTATGTCTGGTCCTATCGAGCTGTGTCTGGACTCCCAACTCCTTGCGCCGTCTCCATCCTGTTGACTGTGGCCTCCGTTTCCTCCAGCTCCTCCTGTGGCGCAGGACTCCCACCTCCTGTCACCGTAGCTGCCTTCCTGTTGGTAATGGGTTTGTGCTTGGTTTGGCTTTTCACATCATGCCAGCGCCTCTTGTCCTCCTCCATAGACCTCCTCGACACTCCGACTGCATTCACGTTTGTCATATTGACATACAGTGGGTGGTAGTGTTCTGTCACCTCTGTGACACTGATCTGGTTTTCCTGCGGACTGCACCTCGTCTGCCTCTTCCTCTTCCTCTTCTCCTTGGCCTTCCCTGACCACGAGGTTCCTTGCTGGTGATCTATGGGGCTAGTGAGGTTCGTGTCGGCCTCTGCACTCGGTCCGGGTGCATCCATGGTGCTACACAGTTTCTTTTTTTCTCCCTTTTTTTGGTTGCTTTTATAGTGCATTTTCCTGCATGACGTGTGGGAATTGTAGGCCTGTCACTGGTTTTCGCTGATTTTTGTAACGCGATTGCCCTCATTACAGCTTTTTTTGCGTTCATGTTTCTTTTTTTTTGCGGCATCGTGGTGACTATATCGCAGACGTTTTACACGTTATCGTGAGGCTATTGCATGGTACCGCCAAATTGGCAGTACCACGTTATCACAGTGTTATTTTCCCGTGACAGACTGCAATGTGCAAAGTTGCGTTAGCCTAATTTTGCGATGATTATCACACGTTCTTGAAAATATCCCCCAAAGTTTCATGTTTGCAAGGCATTGTGGGTAAGTAAACATCATGGGTTCAATACAATGCACACCATTCTGGACTTCTCGGGATGTCTAGTTTTAAAAAATGTCTGGGTGTCATAGGGTTGCCTGGATGGCAGCTGAGCCCAATCCACTATTGACTGAAAAAAAGGGTACATTTTGAATATACAAATTTGAGCAGTCCATGTTGCATTTTGGGGACCTTGCTCCTGCTGGTGCTTTCCCAATCCACACAAGTGAGATAGTTTTTTTCAGGATACGTGTGGGA
This sequence comes from Triturus cristatus, assembly GCF_964204655.1. Taxonomy (NCBI): domain Eukaryota; kingdom Metazoa; phylum Chordata; class Amphibia; order Caudata; family Salamandridae; genus Triturus; species Triturus cristatus. The sequence continues at coordinate 1,079,324,945 of NC_140592.1, read as the reverse complement.
ACCATGGCTGGTAGGACATTTGTGAATCCCCACAGATTCCAGAACTTTTTCTCCCAGTAATATGATAAAAATGGGTGTTTTTTTTGTTGAAGTTTGTTATTAGAAGGGCATTGTTTCCTGTGCTTCCTGTGTTGATTCCCTGTAAGGGAATCAAACAGGTCAGAATACTTTAAAATCCCTGGGTATCTTGTTTACAGAAATGCCTTGGTTTATTACAGTTCCTCAGAGGTCATCTTCTGCTCATGTGCAAACTCACTACCAGCTGGGTTTAGCACCTACATTAGTGCTAAAGTATCAACATATTGAACACAAAACTACAGAGGGTGAGCTGTAATATCGCTTCAAGGCAGCAACTACTATTTGGTCCCTTGATATGCCTTTCATGCACCGTATACAATCCCATTCATACTGCCAGCTTTGTACCCAACACAACTCAATACTCACAATCAATCAATCAGTCAGTCAATCAGGAGCTTTTAAAGAGCACTACTCACCTGTGAGGGTCTCAAGGCGCTGGGGGGGAGGGTGCAGTTCCGGGTCAGCCAAAAAGCCAGGTCTTGAGACTCTTCCTGAAGGGTTGCAGATAGGAGTGCGTCTGATGATGACTGGGAGTTCGTTCCAGACTTTGGCTGTGACGTAGGAGAAGGCTCTTCCACCTGCTCTGGTTCTGCAGATGAGTAGGGTCTATGCTAGGGCAAGGTTGGCGGAGCGGAAGCCTCTATTTGGTGCATGGAAAGAGATTATTTCATTGAGGTATTTGGGTCCGATGTTGTGTAGGGATTTGTAGGCGTGGGTGAGTAGTTTGACAGTTACTTTCTTCTCGTCGGGGAGCCAGTGGAGGTCTCGAAGGTGTTGTATCATGTGCTCATGTCACGGGGTGTCGAGGATGAGTCTGGCTGCGGTGTTCTGGATGGTCTGGAGTTTGTGAAGCAGGGATTTATTGATTTCCACATAGAGGGCGTTTCTGTAGTCCAGGCTGCTAGTTATGAGTGCTTGGGTGAGAATCTTTCTGGCTTCGGGGTGGATCCACTTGAAAGTCTTGCGAGGAATGCGGAGGGAGTTGAAACAGGTGGAGGCAATGACGTTGATCTGGTGAGTCATGCTGAGGGAGGAGTCCAGGATGATGCCGAGCATCCGGGCGTGGTCTGTCGGGGTGAGTGGGTTTCCGATGGCAGGGGGTCACCAGGAGTTGTCACAAGCGGTGCGGGATGGTCCAAGGATGAGGACCTCTGTCTTCTCCAAGTTCAGCTTTAGGCAGCTGTCGCTCATCCAAGCTGTCTTTCATACCTTCCTGGAAGCTGAGTCTGGTATCTTTGTGAGGAAGAGGAACAACAACATAACACTCCCAATGAAGTGCCCATCAAATTAGTATGCTACATTACTAAAACACCAATCACACCGCCACTCACCCAGTCATCAGCCAACTTCCATACAAACACATTATCAGTAAACCTCTAGACACATACTGCCAACATAATATAGGTCAATGCCTCAACAAGCTTAGCAATATCCCACTAAAAAGAAAAGAAAAGAAAATTAGACTAAGCTTTTACTACATGTTTGTCACATAGTCATGACTATACTGTAAAGGCAAGCAGAGAAGGGGTAAGTCACTGCTAAATCAATGTGCTGGAAAGCTTTTTTTACACAGCTACCATGGTCTCTGCCATCACCTAAGTGGTAAATAGTTACTGAATGTAGCTCGCGTTTCAGATATCCCCAGGTATAGTTTACTGTGGTCGTATGAATGGGGTACCTTTTCATAATGCTACATACATTTTCTACAACCAAAAATATACTGAGTTTCATCTTTCGGTTCTGAAGAATTGTCTAGATCAATAGTGACACTTGAGACAAGAAACATGTTGACCTATACACACACTATTTCATGAGCTGTATAGGACCATTACTTCCACATTCAGAAACCCATAATCATAACTAGAGAACCTACCAATGAAATTTAATTGGGAATCTTTTAGCTATTTTTAAAACCACAAATTCCCATAACACCATTCTACACCTAGAGCACCTGCACTCCACACCTCACATCAACATCTCTTGATCAAAAGACCCCTCAAAAACAATATCCTCGAGGAGCCCATGGGGCATTGAAATGCCAGCCCAACAAGGAGCTTCCCAATGGGAAGCATGACACCCACAGCGGTGTGTGAGGACTCTTGCTTCTGAGCAATCAGATCCTCTGATCTGGTGTCTCAGTTTACCAGACCTAGATCATCCATTCCTTCCCTCCCCCCAGGAACTACGTACCTTTTTTATTACATATGGAGCCTGTATGCTGGACCTTAAAGTGCTCCTAATCCCGCTTCTTGTTTAGCTATACTCTAATAGTGCCAAGTTAACCTTTAACAATGCCTCTCTGAGGCAGCCCCTCGAGGCTCAGGGAGGTGTATCTTTAATGCACCTTTAGTGCACTTGCTGTCCTAAATCCACCTCCTTCCAGTGTGTAGATGTACGTTTCTAAGTATGCATTGTGGCCTAGATTTCTGAGACTCTGAGCATGTATCCCTTTTGTTGGAAAGTGGTTTATTAGTAGTGATAAGTAGTGAGTTACCACTTGTAAAAGGGCCAGAAGCACAATAAAAAGTTCAGACAAGGTCTCAATAAATGATTCCCTTGCTCAACCCTTGTTAGCTGGGAAGGAGCAGGCAGGCGTAACTTAGGAGACAGGCGTGTAAAGCATTTAAAAACACCAATACATTAAATAAGTAAGACACACAATAAAATTACAACCCCAATTTATATAAATAGATTATATTTTTATGAATAAATAAGACTCCAAAATGACAAAACTCAAATGTAGGGAAGTGGAGATTCAAATTTTTGAAGAATTAACACTTTTTAGTGCTCAAAAACACATAGCACCACTTTGGGACATCTGGTCGTGTGTGACTCGGACAAAGTCAAAGTTTGAAACTGACCTCGATTGAGCCCTGGTCAGATACACTAAGCAGGGGGCCTCAGTCAAAATTTGACCTTCACACTTGGTCATTTTTCCCGAGCTTTTTCCCTTGACGTCGAGCAAGGCACTGGAGTTCCAGAGCTTTGAGCTGGACGAACCTAAAATTTTGGCCAGGTCATGAAGGTAGCTGGCTTGACTCTGGATGTCAAGTTGGTAAGTTTATGGAGCTTTTTCTAAAAGTTGCTCCAAACTTCTCCAAACTTCTGGAACTTCTTCCTGAAGTTCCTATTGAGGGTACAAATTGTCCAAAACACAAATGCAAGGGTCTTGAATCTCCTAGACGGCCCTTGACGTACCTGGACTACAATTCCCACAATCCAACAAGCTATTTCTTTCAAAGTCCAGTGGATGCACTCCAGGATGGGGGTAGATGATGCTGCTGGGTTCTGTTCACATGTAGCTGGCAGAGAGTCCACTCCTTAAACTTTCAGAGTCAGACAAAGTCCTTTCTAGTGCTGGGTCCCACAGTGTGCAGCAGGTGCAGCCCTCTTGGTGCAGGCCAGGGAGTCGGCAGGGCAGTTCTTATTCTTCTTCTTGTCTCTTCAGGCAGCAGATATGAGGAGCTATGCAGCTCTCCCACATTTATTCTCAGTTTCTGGGCATCGAGCGGGGGCCATCCCGACCAATGGGATGTAGGCTACCACTCAGCAGTGTGACCAGTTTCCCCAAATTGTGGCATATTCTTGTCCCAGAAAGCACCATTTTCTCAAAACCCAACATGGAGAAAATCTCTCCAGAGGAGCTGGATCAGGCTAAGCCAGCCTACTGATGTGAGGTTGCAGAATTTGAGGGTGGGCCTGTGCTGTCCTAAAGTGTCATTCTCCGTTTGAAGACCAGTTTGGCCACACTTCCTCCCTGCTTGCCATCTGCTCTGCAGCTTGCACTTCTCTGCCCACAGGAAAGCTATTGTTCACCTGACAGGAGAACTTCACACTTCATTAAAGCAGCCTTGCCGGCTTGGGAACAGGCTGGCCCATCAGAAGAGAACAGCTGGAAGAATGGATGTTAGCTCACAGAAAATAAATTGTTATTTAACTCCAACAGTGGCAAGTTGCTGGATATACTTCATTTAATAATTTGATACCTTGAAGTATGTACAGCTTCTATCAATATTTATATTTAAATAAAATATTACCATGTTAGCCTACGGGGCCATTAACTACAATGGGAAAAACAAAGTTGGCAGTTTTTCCATCACCAGGGCTTCTAAAAGATCTTTTATCATGTCCCTGCTTATAGTTACAAGGCACCCTATCCACGGGGCATCTAGAAGAGACTTTAGGGGTGACGTATATGCAAAAATAAGGTTGATTAATACTCTGGAAGTACCTTTAAATCCAAAGTCTAATTTGCACATAATTTAAAATGAAAGCAACCTTCAAGGCAGGGCTGCCTTAAAAAATGACAGCAGGCATCCCAGTAGCGTACACTCCTTTGCAAGTAATCTACTAGGCCTTTAAACCTCCCTGCCGTATTATGTACAAAGGGCTTACAGGTATCTTGAATCCTTCTTGTCTTATTATATACTAGGGACTTACATGGGTCTGTCATTGCCAATTTTAATTATAGCAAATTACCATGTACCTTTTACACAGTGCACAGGCCCTGGGTCTAGTTAGCAGAGCCCAGGGTACAGTCAGAGTCAGAAGACCTGCATCCTAATTTCTCACACATATGAAACAACCATAGGCAAACTGTCCGACATTTCTTAAGGAACACTCCCAAAACTACTAATTGCTTTTGGATTTGGAAAACAGGTTCTCTGTGGCAACATGATGTATGTCCCATCCACTGTTCTGAGAAATGACTTAATTGAAATGCACTTGTCATACAGTAGACGGAACATTCTCCACATTTTGGTGGAGGATGAACATGCAAGCAGACCACAAGCAAACCCAATGTGTTCCTAAGTGATACAGTCAGGAAAGCCTCAGTGCCTGAAATGTACTCCTACAAAACTTCCCTTTTCAAGGAATCTTTAGAGTGATACAAAATAAAACATCCAGGGTGGCAAAGTATTTGAGGGACACTAAGCACATTCGTCCCTTATCTCTCGTCTGATTCCCTTTCTGGAGCAAACTTGGCATCTCCAGTAGGATTAGGGTTTCTTTTCTATTGGAGGAATAGGAACGTGTTGCCTAACCAACCTTGAAACATACTCCAGCTCAGTTGGAACAGCACTAGCTTCAATTGTAACACATTTACAGATAGCTTCCTTCTCAAAATCAGCACATCTTGCATCCAGGAACTGAATGACAATACAGAACATATGCATTGTACGTTGCCTTTTGCATCAGGTGCACAAACAGCTCCTTACTCAAAATGCTGGTCTTAGGTGCAGCATTTCAGGGCTTAAGCATCTGGCTATGCTTCTCGAACCAACCAATGTTTCTGTTGTAGTCAAGAATACAATTAGGCTTCAAGACTTCAGTCTTCTCACCTTGCACATATACTGAGGATGTTGTCTCATCTGGTATGGTGGTCAAAAGATATACTTCCCTGCTTTCTTTGAATTTGAGGGTTAGAGGTTCCTCACAACATAAAGCACTCTACTGCCCTTTTACAAGATTCCTGTTAATGAGCTGCACTGTATAGCCTATTCTGTTGTTCCTCTTTGTACCACTAGCGAGAGTAATAGACAGCAACTCACTAAACAGTGAAATTCCAATATAGACATTGTCTAGATCCAACTGATGCCCCTTGTTCAAAGGGGCACTTAGAAGATCACAAACAATTTTTCCATTGGTAGCTAATGACTCAGTGCAACCAGGTGATGAATTGCTAGAGACCTTTCCTGTGTAGACACATAGGTTGTAGTTATAGCTAGTAGAGGTTTCATACAGTAGTACAATTTATTACCGTACAGAGTTTTGCTTTTAGTACTGCTTAAACAGCAACCATCCTTTGAATAACATCAAGGACTCTTCCACAAATATATTTTTTCCCACTCCCCACTCTGTAAATTTCTTTGAAACACATGGCACAGTGGTTCAGTAAAGAGGGCTAACTTTGACTACCAGAGAATAGATGGTCTCTGTGAAGGGCTGAGTGTATGAAATGCAGCAGCACAACCCTAAGATACTCTTCAAAAGATGAACTGATGGAATTTGGCAAGGTAGATGACCCATATAGGGTTGGGTCTAGGAAGTTCATGTATGTTTTAAGGCTGATAATGAGTACTTGATGATCAATTGCCTACAATTGTAGATAAGTTCAACAGGTTCAGGAGGCAGGACCCGTTTCAGTTTATTGTGAGGTGGTCATTGTTCAATACTTGAAGAGTGGCAGTCTTTGAAGCAAGATTGGTGGTAGTTCTGTAGAATGTTATTCTTGTTGATCTGATCCTGTACTTGAGTGGATACTGTTGATGATGTTTATAGTGAAGGGCCAATAAATAGTTGGAGGAAGCTGACAAGTCGATCTGGTTGCATGGTCAGCTTCTTCAACAGAAAGAGGATGTGTCCAGTGTTTAGGGCAGATGAGGGATGTTTCCTAGGCTGACAAAGGAGTTGATTAAGTAGAGGTATAGTCTGAGTGGGTCTGCCAAAAGAGAAGCAAAAATGACTGATGATAGTGTGTTGTTATTCTGTAAAGTGGGCTTGAGAGAGATCAGGATGTTGGGAATATAAGTGTGCTAAGGGAAGCTGAAGCCTGACCACTTGAGTATGGCAATTGTACAGAATTGAAAGGTATGGTAGTAAATGTATTCAGTCATTGTCAGGCTTGACCCCTTCAATTCATCACTGTAAAGGATCAAATCCAGAATAATTTTATTTAAAAAAAAGAAAGTCAGGAGTGGACACAAGGGAAGAACTTCCCTCAAATCTGAAATTTGTTTTTTGCTTGTGTAACAGTTAGCACCCATAGCTGTTGAAGTTACACTATTGAAAGTGAAAGCATTTAGTGCCATTAGGTGCTGATGCTGTCAGTTCGATCAGCGCTCGAGCGACATAATTCAGCGATCCACCACACAAATTAAAGCAGTACAGGTACCACTAGCAAAGGGGCAATGTCTAAACTGAATGTGATTTAGCAGCCCTAATTTGCATTTAAAAAAGGGAAGGGGGATGTTTTCAATGAAATATACTTTCTGCTGTTCTGGAATACACACAATGAACTGAGGGATCACTATAGAAACAATTAAACTTGAAGACAATTAACTTTCACAACTCCACATACAGTACACAAAACCTAAGTAAGGATGCAAGGACTGCCACAGGATGACACACTACTTCATGTGACATCTCAAAACTGCTATTTACCTTTTATATCACAGCAAGGTTAAAGTCAATTAGAGAGGCATTATTGCATTTGAACAGATATTCTATTGACAGCTACAACCACAAATCTACAAATGTGTTGCAATGTACTAATTTCATTTTCATTCATTATTTGCTGTGATAGTGAAAGGCTATTTTAGCATAAGCTGTTCCTTCTCAACATGTTTGAGAAGGACAAACTTAAAATGTTTAGAAAGCTAGTTGATTTATTGATTAAGTTTATTGACCAGTTTACTTTTCCAATTAGAAAAACTTTAGAAGAACGCCAACGGCACAGAACTTCATATGCTTATTGATTCTTAAAATACCTTAGTGCGATGCACCAAGTGCAACTAGCAGCAAATCTAGACTTAAGCACAGGGCATAATGACAACAAATGAGTCAGTTTGTACTGTGCAAATGCGACATAAGTCAACATAGTTTTGTCTATTATTGAAAGTCCAGAAAGTGCTTAGATTTTAAAGTGCTAAAGATGCAAGGAAAGTGGAATCTCACAGGTATAGAATAAGTTACAAACATATTATAAAATTTAGGTTTCAAAGAATAAAATAGTCCAAAGAAAGTGGAATCTCATAGGTACAGAATAAATTACGAGCATATTAAAATATTTATGTTGCAAAGATTAAAATAATGCCACATTTTTTTAAACACTAGTATAAGGATGGAACTGCAGTCTCAAGTGTAAAGGCAAGTTCTGTTTGTGCAAAGAGGTTAGTTACTTCATCTCCATCTCTAGTTGCCTTGTCATTTGCATTAAAAAGCACTGCAGTCTCTTTGCGCTCTTCTTTATACCCAGTGTTAGGTGTTATACCTGGATCACTGGGTGGCTAGGCTGCTGATACGTGGCCTGGAGTTGCCTGAATCGCAGAAGTGCTTGAGATCATCTGGATAAGTTTCTCCAAGTATTTCACAAGTCTGCTGCTTAGTTGCGTATCCGTCCCATTAAAACAGGCTAAAATTGCTGGCCTGCAACTATGAAGGCCTTTCTGATTCCAGATGGGTCGAAGAATTATTGTCCAATCTCTCATGTTGCCTTTGCAAATACATATCTGTTGAATCAGGGTCTCGGGGACTAGACCACAAAGTCTGCATGACCCTGTCATGTTTGCTCATTTCCATGGAGGGAAATGTGAATATGATGGCAGACATCCAATTTGGAATTCATGAAAGCTCCTTTAAGGTGTGCTTTTCCGTGAGTTCTACATCAGAAACAATTCCCGATCGACGTTTGGGTATTAATCATGATGCTGATGATGAGCAGTCTTGCCTAAGGAAGGAACTTGCTCATTAGGAAGATCTTAGCTTCCCTCTTGAATGTTGCTGTGTTTGTATTTTTTCTAATGTTTGGAGGGAGTGAGTTCCAGATTCTGGGGGCTGCTCCGGAGAAAGCTCTGTCATACATTTTCTTCTTCCGAAAGATGGGTGGTTTCAGCAACAGCTCTCTGGCACTCCTGGCTGGTCTGCTTCCCCCTGATAGCTCAATTGTCTGACCTAAGTACCTTGGCGTTTTGTAGTGGAACGCTTTGTTGGTAGTACATGCCAGTTTAAGTTGAATTTTGGCTTCATATGGTAACCAGTTTAATGCTTTCAGGTGTGGAGAGATATGGTTGTATCTTCTAAATCCGGTAATGAGTCTTATGCCGCATTTAGACATGCTTTTAGTGGTACTGTGGACATTTTTTATAGGCCTGCTAGAGTTGTACATCCATATTCAATCCTTGAAATAACTAAGGACTGGACTGTCAATTTGAGGTCCACCGTAGAAATGAGTGGTTTCACTTTTCTAATATAGTTCAGGTGAATCCGGGCACTTTTTGCCATTGATTTGATGTGGGCTTTCATGTCTAGGTTCTTATCAAACATTATTCCCAGTGGTTTAGTTGAGTCAACTAGAGTAGGGGTGCAGTTTAACGCTGTGATCAGTTTGGTCCATTCATTCACTTCTGTGGGGTTCTTTGGTGGTGATATTAAAGGAATTCTATTTTTTGTGCATTTAGTTTCAGATGATTGCTAGTTAACCAGTGTAATGACACTTTTAAGGCCTTATTCATTATCTTGATGTCTTCCAGTGACGCGATCTTGATGTAGCTCTGAGTGTCATCTGCGTACATGTGATAGGATTTGTTTGCGTCTCGGAGAATTTCTGTAAGGGGTTTGACATAAAGGTTGAATAGTGACGGAGATAGTGTTGATCCTTGAGGGACTCCAACCGAATTTGGGCATGAAGGAGATAGCGTCTGGTTGACCAGGAATCTTTGTGTTCTGTTCTGGAGGAAGGATTCAAACCATTTCAGAACATTTCCAGATAGTCCCATCCTGTCTTGACGCCTGGCTAGCAATTTTTCATGATTTACCATGTCAAAAGCAGACGACAGGTCAAGAAGGACTAGTAGGCATGTTTGATTGTGATCTAGGGCCTGTAGCGCATCATCCACTATATGTAAGATAGCTGTTTCCGTACTGTGGCCTGGTCTGAATCCCGATTGGCAGTAGTCCAGCAGCTTGAACTTAGCGATGTGATTGCTCACATTTCTCAATTAGTTTGGCAAGTAATGGAATATTGGTCCGCTGTAGGTTTTTTGATGATGGGGAGGACTTGACCTGTTTTTAGGCACTCTGGTAGGATCCCTTGAGATATTGAGGAATTATTGTTTTTTGTCCATATTGGGACGGCGATATGATTCTTTTTAGATATTTAGAGGGAGGGGGTCATTGTAGTGATTATTAGGTTTGATATCCGAGAGAGTTTTGGCAATGGTATTCTGGTCATATAACTTGAAAGTTGCCCATTGAGCATTGTTTTTCAATCTATCATGATCGTTTGTCATGGTATCATTGTGGTGGTATTTGGCTGGAGAGGTTGTTAGCTGCCATCCTGAGCTCTCTTTCTAGCGCGTTGGCCTTGTCAGTGAAGAATGTTGAGAATTCCTCGCAGCTCAGTTGAGTTTTAGTAGTTTCTTGAGCTGATTTGGCCAACTTATTGGATTGTTGCATTAACATCTCGAATAGTTTCCGTGGTCTGTTTTTGGCGTTGTCCAGTTCCGATCTAAAAAAGTCCTTTTTGGAGTTGAGTACCCTTTTGTTGTACTCTTTTCTGATTTTTCTGAGAGATTTAAGCTGGGGCGATGATGGGTTATGTCTCCATTTTCTCTCTGCAAGTCTCAGTTTCCACCTATCTTCATTCAGTGTCTCATTAAACCATGGATTTATATATTTCTCTGATATTCTTTTCAGTTTTAGTGGCATGGTGGAGTTAACTATATTCATCATTGACTTAGTGTAGTGCTCAGTGAGTTTGTTAACGTTCAGCAAATTGTTAGGCGGATTGAGATCCTTCTCACATCTTGCTACTAGCAGCTCAATATTTGGGTCTTTGGTGTCCCGAGTCCACTTTTTAAGTTTGACAGGCTGCGTGGTCTTGATCTTTTTTATGGTGGGTATCGGGAAGTTTATGGCATGGTGATCCAACCAGTCGCATGGAACAATTGAGTGGACTGTAATATCCTTGCTTCTCGAAATTACCCAGTCTAAGGTTGCCCCTTTCGAGTGATATGGCTGTGTGCAGGCTTGAGTAAGGTTTAGATCTGTTAAAAAGTCTTTAAGTGCATTGACCTGTTTGTCATTATTTTCTCCCCATTGTAAATTAAAGTCACCGAGGAATATGTTATTAGTGTGACTGTTAGAGTTAGCCATGATGATCTCCGTTAACTGGTCTATGAAAGTAGCATTATTTCCTGGTGGGTGGTAAAGCGCTTGCAGGTTGCACCTTTGATTATCTGCAGTTCTTATGTTGAGACCGAGGTATTCACAGTATTCGAGAGGGTCGGATTGTATTTGGTTGACCTCTATATCCGATCAGTGTATGCAAGCTATACCGCCACCTGCCTTTTTAAGTCTATCTAATCTCACAATGTTATAATGGGGGGCACCAGTAGATCCATGAAAGGGGAAGAGGATTCCGTACGCCATGTTTCTGTTAGGATTGTCACGTCTACTTCCTGGCTAACGATGAGGGCAGCGATGTCTGAGGCATGTTTTGTTGCGGACCGACAGTTGAACAGTAGGCATAGAAGTGGTTTCCTTGAGCTACTAGAGTTCATCTCTTGAGTATTGGCGGTTAGCTGGACTTGTTGTAGGTTGTTAAGGTTGGGTTTCCTATTCTTAGGCTAGGATGTTCAATTTGCATCGATAGGGACTGATTTAATTTCCTCACCTCTGCTGCTGGCTTTCGGCTCATATGACCGTAGTATGGTTATGGTTTCATCGTCTGATAAGTATTTAAGATTTCTGCCTGGTCGATTATGCCTATTTGATAATGGCATGGCTGTCTCTCTACTCTTTTCTTGAATATTATGCAGTAATTTTTGGACATGCTTGACTTTGGAGATGGTGCTTACAGTGACTTCTAGTATTTGTTCCATAGTTTGTAGTGCGCTTAAAATGTCCTGTGACATATTGCCCACTTGTGTTTGAAGAGCTTCGATTTCTCTCTGAGTCTGAGGTGATATATAAGGAGTATGCATCTGCCTATTTCGGGTTTTGTTTGTGTCCTGGTGCTTTAGATCTTCGATTTTTTCAGTGTTCCTATTTTTGTCATTAGTTCGGGTGTTTGAAGGCTTGCGTCCTTCAGTTTGAGTAAAATACTTTGGGACTTTTTTAGATTGATAATCAAAGCGCTGGCAACAGAGTATTCAGCTGTGGTGTTCAAGAGCCTTTGAAGTCTGAGAAGGCTATTTAGTTGACCACCTGAAGTTTATTGACAACCATGCTTCTTTATATTATTTTCATATAATCTGTCATGGATCTTGGTGCGAATATTAGATTGAGGTCACAAAAAGATGGCGTACTAGAGCAATTCCAATGTAATATGTAAAATGCTTCTTTAATTAATCTTATCATGCTCAGCAAATATTTGGGACTTCGGGTCCTCTTGAAAAGCAATGAGTTTTCCATCACCACGAATGTTTTCCTTATTATGGTTCCTTACTTAATTCTTTGTACCACCTGTGGTCGACGTTAATTGTTTTAATCGGTAAAGCAAAATACAATTGCAACTTTTATTTCTGAAACATACATCCCTTCATACAAACTAAAGTACTGTTCCCTGCGATGGCGGAGGAGCATCACCCCACTGGCTCAGAGCAAGCAGCTGAAAAATAAAACAATATTTTATTATCATTTTGATTTTCAGAAGCTGGCGCAGCCATGTGTATGTGGGGAGAGGGCGGGCCAGGCCATGGGAAGGGGGAGGAGAAGTGGAGTGGTGTGCCGTCTTAGGCTGACCAAACAGACATGCACATTTAGGTTTCTCCACCGAGCTGTATTCTACAGCTGGGTGGAGAAACGGCACAAACTCCCTGTGCCTGAGCGAGTATCAAACCATCCCGCTCAGGCCAATCTCGGTGCTGCTCTCATAGTATGAGAGCAGCATCTGGATTAGATGAGGAGTCTGTCCCCGGGACAGCTGGGAGCAGCAGGAGACAGAGAAGCATGAAGCGCGAGGTGACCAGCAGGATCATGGAGGTTTTTATTTTTTAATAATTCAACCCCCCCACCGCCGCTGCTGCTCTGCCCCCCTCCCACTGCATATTGGCTGCAGCTTTAGGTGTCTGGACACCCTCGGCTCTACACCCAAGTTTTTTGTGGAAGGCTGCTCGCAAATGCATACTATTTCATTTTAACTCTAATGAAGGGGTAAGGGTGAAATCTTCTACACCAATGCTCAAGCAAAGTGGCTTGTTGCCTCATGCAAGCAAAGCGCACAATAACCTCCTCTTTGTTTTGTTCATTCCTCCGAGTCAGTCGTGAACCTGGATATGACTAGTGTATGAAAATCCCTTGCCAGGTGAGAGAAGATGATGGTCTTTTTTAATAGGGAATGCTCCCGCTTAATTGCATTCCACACTGTCTATGCATGACCTACACACATATGTTCAAACTATCGTGGACACATGGAGCATCCATGCATATACGTTCTGTGAATGCAAAGATGTGCATAATGCATATTTAGCCATCTGAGCCCACACAAATAACAAATTAATTTTATTAATCTGAGCACATCACTTGTTTCTTCAGAGAAATCTTCAACCAGGTATCTCTGAGGGACATATAGGCAATCTAATAGAACTAGAAGTGTGCCAACTTCTTCTAATCTTTTAACAAAGGATAACGTTTGGATAGTATTTTTGATCTTTTTATATCTTACATTTGAGTCAGAAGCCTTCTTTTGCTGAAGACTTCACACATGTGATGAAATAGCTTGGATCAGTTTGACTTCTTTTCGATAATGAACCAAGTTAGGTGAGCTTAAAATGATGATTACTTCAGAACAGAACATAAGCATGTTTGATCAGGAAGGATACTTACAGCAACTTCGAATCGAGACCTGCATGTTTTATCTTCTTCTACATAAAGAAATATGTGAACATATTTCATTTTAATGACTTCATAACTGATTTTGCTATTAGAGGCATTGCAAAAAAGTGTTGCTGTTAAGACACTAAGCAATCAAGTGAATAATTTTAACCACGTGAAGACTGAATTGTTTACATATATAGACAAAGATAGTAATATAAATGTATTTGTAGAACTCAAATAATAAAACATGACTAAGTATCCTGTCCAACAAACTGACAGTCTGCCCACTATATTCAGAGGCAAGTAGATATCCATGTTTCCAAGAGCAGTGGTCTCGCTCTCTATGCTAGCGAAACCACTACACAGATGGTCCAACAATGTTGGAGCCAACAGTGTAAGCACATTATACTACCCTCCTCTTCAGACTTCACAATTTGATGTATCTTTTTCAGGACTGTTAGGGAAGGTGTTGTGATCCACAATAGAAATAAAATGACCACCCTAGCCAGTGAGAAACCACCCAGGGTATGAAGGTCATTAGTGGTTTGTTTTTCAAAAGCAAATTCCTGCTTTGGAAGTTTGTTTTTTTTAAAACATAGAAATTTGCTAAGCAGCCACATGAAACATGATGGCCACTGAGCAATCCTTTAGTGCTTTGAGAGGAACCACCATGAAGGCTGCTCCTTAGAGATCTCCACAGGCCTGGTAGTCCGCAGGGTGGCTGGCATAATGACTTCCTCTACTCTGATGGACATCTGGCACCACCCACCAATCTCTAATTCAATCCCTTAGGTTCCCATCCGCAGCATCTTCTACAAGTCTGCTTTGACTTTAATTCTTGTACAAACTCTGTGCAAAGTGAGGCCTTTACCCTCTTCTATGAGAACAAGATATTCTAACTGGGCACCACTTCTTATAAACCAAAACGTCGGTACCTGTTAAAATGGACGGGCATGCCTATGTTGCAAAGTACCACCATTGTGCTCCAAAACATCAGCCTGCACCCCTCATTTGTTAGGTCTCCTGCGGGACTTTTTTAAAAAATTCTTAATGTAATCTCTGTCTGGCTCTATAGCCTTAGCTTGTTAATCCATGCATAAACAAATAGGGTACCAATGACATTCCTTCTGTAGCAATTATAAGCCTTGCAACATTAAATGTCCCAAATCACAGCAATATCGAAAGGTGGTTCAACTCTCCAAAGAGAAATCTTTGAATGACTCCCCAAAAATGATGTAGAAGTTGGCTAGTCTAATACCCAGGGCAATGATCTGCATGGACTTCCCCATATCTGAGTCAAACATAACATGCAGAGCCTTCATGACATATTTGTTTTACATTTTTGGGATACCCTAATAGTGGGAAATCATTTGTTGCTCCTTGTATTTCGCAGCCTAGAGAACCTTCCCCATCAGGATACATGCTCTCTTCAAAGCCTCTTTTTTCGGGTGAAATCCTTCTTTTTCCCACCTAAGAACTTAGGGGGCTGTCCAACTGGATTTCGTAATATTCACTTTCCATTTAAACTTCAGGCACTGTCAAATAAGATGGTTAACCAAGTACTTGAATCAGATTGCTGTGTTTATCATGTAATGGCTTTGAATGATACACTCTCATGACAACAGTGACAAAGAAAGATGTGTTTGTGCTCAAGCAAAAAGTGACAATTGCTGCCCGGAATTGGGTACCATATAAGGAAAAAATCCCCTGATAGTTCTTATCCCACTCAATCTTCTATGTGCCCTTGAATAAAGGAAAACACCCCATTCCCAATCCAATAGCCATTTCTCAAAACAGGAATACTAAATGCTCTTGCGATCTTCATCCACATGGAGCAGTTCCCGGTCAAAATATAACATAATAATTAAAAAAATAATTTAAAAGAAAAAATATATGGACATAGCAGTGATTCCTGGTTACGGAACATAGGGTACTATTCATGGAAAAAAGTAGCAATTCTGCATCCATAGATGTAAACTGACATACAAAAGCAGATTTACTACTTTTTGATTTCCTAGTGTCATAAATGTGGTTACTAATCTGTGAAATAAATATTTTATCACACCTAGACTTGCCAATGGAACTTCTATCCTAAACGTCCACTATAATAAAAATAGCTTTCAGGCCTCATGTTGTGTAAAAACACCCATTTCAAATATGTAGTGTGCTAGTAGGCCTTCTGGGCTTACAAGGCACACACTGTGGGTGACTTTTAATATCTTAAAATAGGTTTTCTTCTTGGCAAAGGTATCTTTTCCTTTCCATCGTCACTGCAGTGCCTTTAAACCGCAGTCCAGACAGAGAACAATGATGCTCCAAGAAGTCATATATTTTTGTCATACATGTGGTTGGGGGAGGTGTAAATTCACACTGAAGCACACATATGACATTTAACTTCCATGTCACAGGTACAATTACTGTATTTTCTACAATAGCCTTGTAGGAGTTTTTCATAGACCAATTCCGTTAAATCAATTTTACCAACACCATTTTAGGGCCAGAGCACATATACTGTGTCATTGAATAAAAATAGTAATATAAACTAAAAATAGACTCCAGAAAAAGGCGAATAATCTGGGATGACCATGCAGAGAAAGGGGATTTCCTCCATTTGCTACAATTGACATCCTCAGTAGTACTTCTGGAATCCTGTGGCAGGTATAAGTTTCAAACCACAACGCGGATCCCCTGAAAAATATGTGGTAGGCTTGGGAAATTATCACCTCTCTAAACTAGGCACACTTTCTTTTGCACAGTGGGTGAAGAGGACAGTGTGCCATATCACAGCACATTAGCGAAAAGAAGACTGCTGTTTGACCCTGTGGGACTTGTTCTATGACATTCCCAGTAGTGTCAAAACCTAATCTGTCTACAGGAAACATTCCCACTCACCTGTATTTCTTCTCCACAGAAATGAATCATGCAAAATATTAGCTGACCCTACTTTCTTTTTCAATCTCTTTATTTAATTTCTCAATACTTATGTCATCCTACTTGCACATTACATTGTAAAATACATCATGTACATGGACCATTACTAAGATTTTACATTAAAATATCGGCAGGTCTCAGCATATATAGATTCTTACAGGGTGACAATATTGGGTATGGCAGAGGTCTTACACTTCCCCTTCTGCAAAAAATAGATTACATGTAAAATCTTAGATCGGTATGTAATCGTGAATAACAATACCTTCTCAATTGGAGTGGAACTCTGGAGTGGTACTGGGTGTAGTGAGCCGCTGGTCACCTTCTAGTGTGTAGCAGTAATGTGTTTCCACCACCCACCCTTAGAGGGCTGCCTTCCACACTCATCCCACACCCATCCATCACAGGACATGTGACCCTTTCAATAAGAGGGGCTCGGAGTACGTGTCCTGGGCCAGTTCTAGAAAGTATACCACTTTGTCTGTGTGATCCTTCTAGGTGCATGGGGGCCTATGGGCCCGAACTTAACACTGGGAACCCAAAAGGTTTTCACCTTTTGGTAGCGAGTATTTTTCTGACTGATAAAGAGAGCACACGGGCCACAGAAGGTTTGATGAACACATGTATGGCTGCGTGATATGCCGGGAAACCTGTGAAACAGAACGGTGGAATTCATATTTATTGGGGGTTATAGGCCTTGGTGAATCACAGACTGTTTGCATTTTGCATTGCTGCTCTGGCACACAACACTGTGTTGATGAGCTGAAGAACAGTAACAGTACGCAGGGCCTGCTCTAGGGCGGTGCGACCGGTGCCACCGCACTGGGTGCTGGCTACCTGGGGGCGCTGTATTTGCAAGTTTATTATGTTTTCAAAGCACCTGCTACTGCATTCCTTTCCTCCGGCAATTACCAGGCTTCACAAAAATGTCAAGATAACTCCTGTGATTAATGTTCTTTCTGGAGCTGAATAGAGTTTTGTATAGTTGAGGTTTTGACTTATGTGAAGGTAGTGCCGAGAGTTAATATACCTGCTGCAAAGAACGTGTACCAAGTAGATTACAGAGTGCATATAATGTAAATAGATCAGCAGGTTACTGCTTTTAAAAGATACATCCTTTTGTTACTTGCAATTTATAACTTAAAGTCCTAATATAGAACAGTGAGCTATTAACTTTCATTATAGAACTGCATACACACTGCAAAGTATACATTAAAGCATTGATTAATGTTGCACAAAGGGTTAATTTGGCTAGAAACGGATTCTTATTATTAAAGAAAACTCCCAACTATGCTGTTTCTTTTGCGACTCTTTTTGTGCTTTTCAACACCAAGCACTCCTAAACTATACTGCCTACCAGTAAGGATGACATGTGACTCCTACACTTTTAGTCCTTATCTAACATTTCCTATACACTGTTTACACACGTATGATTGATTGTCTCTGTGTAATGTGTGTGTGATGCAAAGTGCTCTGACATCCTTTACTGGTATGAGTGGCGCTATATATCCAATTCAATGCATCTGAGAGAGAGTGGTTATGGGGACTTGGTCATTGTTAATGGGTGCTAGTGAGAGATTCTGTTTTGGAGGTGGTCATTGGGGGCGCTCACTAACATTGTCGCACTGGGCGCCACCATCGCTAAAGCTGGCCCACATAGAAATAGCAGCAGGCCATTGATTGTTTATGTACAGGAAGGTTAGCCTTCCTGCACATAAAAAATCTTTTTTTTAAAATGAAATTTTGTAACTTCTATGTGTGCTGCATTAAGTAGCACACATAGAAGTGACAAAACGCCATTTAAAGATTGTTTCTGTGCAGGAAGGGACACCTTCCTGCACATAAACAATCTTCCCCTCAACGCAGACACCCTTGCATTATGGTGCAAGGGTGTCTGCATTGGCACTAGACTGCTAAATTTAGTGCTTGTGCAGGGGGAAATGCAGGGCTGCACCATATTGTTGTAAATATGATGCAGCCCTGCATTTCAGAAGTGGTGGAGCGAGTCGTTAAGCTAATGCCGCTCTCTACCACTTCATTGTAAATATGCCCTTTTTTGTATTAACATATCAACAACAGTCAGCACGTGCAGGGTGGTTGACACTTTCTGCACTGCATGCTACACTGAGACCTTGTTGGTTATTGAAAGATGAGGATATTCATATTATACACTTGGGGCCAGATGTAGGTAAATGTGAAATACCGAATTCTTAATACTGAATTTTACCGATTCAGTATAAAGAAATCGGTATTTCCGATGTAGGTAAAAATCCGATGTAGGTAAAAATCCGGTAATTTTTACCGAATCGGTAAAATTCGGAAAAAAAATACCGAATCCTTAATACCGATCGGTATTACCGATTCTTAATTACCGAATCGGTAAATATCGAATCGGTAATTCAAAATTCCTTACAATTGAGGAATCAGCATCCTGTGCATCCTATTTACTCCCAACAAGGAAGCGGCCACACCCAAGCAGCTGCAATGAACCAGAAGCTGTTGGAGAGGCAGGCAGCAGAGAAAGACAAACAGGAGCAACTTTACAACCTGACATCAAACACCAGAATGGACAGCCAGGACAGGGAAACTGATGGTGCAGAAAGGAAAAAAAAACCTAAATTTAGTGAGAGGGAGCTGGAGATCTTAATTGAGGCGGTGGCAAAGGAACACACCAAGCTATTTGGTAAAAAATCACTACAAGTGCCTGAGTCACAAAAAAGAAAAATATGGATTGGAATCCAGGACCTTATTAATTCCATAGGTGTAACCACCGTGACGTGGACGACCTAAAAAAGAGGTGGTATGACCTCAGGAGTATGGCGAAGAAGAGGATGTCTGAAAGGAAAAAGCAAGCAAACCTGACAGGTGGAGGTAAAAATAGAGCACCTACACCGACTGCCCTGGAACTGCTTGTGGAGTCCACCATTGAGCCTGAGAGTGTCACCTGCATCGGGGATGCAGACAGCTCAGCCAGAGCTGCAACCAAACAAGGTAAGATGCATGCACACCAAGCTGCGCCCCCCCACTCCCTAACCCCATTCCCCAATGAGGCAGTGTGAATCACACTCCAGTACAGGTTTTACTAAACACCAGCAATGCATTATGGGAGATGTAGTCAGTGTAACACCTATCAGAACAGTCAGCCCACTGAACCCAAAGGCATGTGACGCACATCAGCGATAGGCAAGCAGAGGACAGTCAGATTTATTGGCAGACATGACATTTTTTTGTATGCAATTGCTGACAGACAAGTGAACTAATATACAATCTGTCTCCACAGGCGAGACATCGCGCAGGGCTGTGCCAGGCAAGGCAGGAAAGGCACCCTGGAGGAATAGAGCGGAGGAGGAGGATGTCATTTCGCCTGCGGGCCACATCACAACACCACTACCGTCAACACCACCACCATCAACACCACCACCATCAACACCACCACCATCAACACCACCACCACCGGCATCACGACCGGCATCACCAGCAGCATCACCAACGCCATCATCTCCAAGACCCAGGAGGCATGTAGTTGCCAGCCTCCAACAGATGGAGTTGTCCGACGAGGACTGCAGGGGGAAGAACAGCCAACGGTGCCAGACGATGGCAATAATGCCGGTACACAGTCCCCCACAGAGCGACCACACACAGGTGCCAGACGCCGCAGGGCTAGGGCACACAGTCCAGCTTCACAGGGCGAGGATCAATGTGTCTATGCAGGTCTAAAGGTGAACATGTTGAAGGTGCAGCGCCTGCAAGGAAAGGCGATCAGATCAGTTCAGCGGCAGATGGGGCACATGACAGCACACTTGCAGTGCACAGAGAAGGGCATCTGCACAATGAACACAACACTGGCTGAGGGAATGAGGGACATGGCTGAGGGCATGAGGGACATGTCCGACTCAGTGAGGCTGCTGTGCAGCAAGATGGATGATGACAGAATAACAAGGCGCAGGGAGAGGCAGAATCACACACTACACCAAGGCGGTGAACTGCCTCTCCACTGCCACTTCTCTGCTCTGCAGGCGCTCGGTGGCCATGCACGAGGAGATGGCACACTGCAGCCGGGATGTGGCAAGAGGGCTGGTGACAGTGACCACTGCACTTGAAGTGCTACATAATAATCAGACTGCCAATACTGGTGCTGGTGATGTGGCGGACAGTGAGAAGACAAATAGCCACAGTAGTCAAACGCCCCCTGTTACAGAGTCCAGGAGGCGCAGCGGATGGCAAAGTGGTGGCACAGGACAGATTGCCAGTGAGGACAGTATACTCAGAGGAAGCAGCAATGCTGTGCGTGGGCGCAGGAGGTAATGCCAGGCACACTTGTTTTTGATACATGGGTGAATTAACCCATGGTGGCTTTGTAGGCTGTTTGGAATTGGGACTGCTATGTTAAGCCCTTCATGATATGGCGTAGTGACATGCTATTAAACTGTGTCACTCACACACAATTACTGGCTGTGTCTCCTTACTTACCTAGAAATAGTTCAGTGTAATCTCAGCCTGTCTTTGTCTCCCATCTGGTGCTGGTGCCACTCCTGCTGCGCTGGGCTCTGGCTGTGGACAGTCATCGTCATCATCCTCAGAGTCAATCAAATCGACTGCTGTCCCTTTCTTAGTTGCCAGGTTATGCAGCATAGCACATGTAGTGATGATCTTGCAGCAGATGGTGGGTCGGTACTGACGGGCACCTCCGCTTTTGTGGAGGCAGCAGAACGTGCTCTTCAACAGTCCAAACGTCACCTCCACCACGTTCCGTTTTGACTTGTGCGCAGCATTATATCGTCTCTCAATTGGGGTGGATGGGTTCAGGTGAGGAGTGAGGATGAATGCCCACACGGCATATGCGCTATCACCTAGGTGAGAAAGAAAGTGCCATTGATAACAAACACCAACACATTCATCAGCAGTATACATCAGGGTGTGTCACAGTGATTTACCTAGCAGGTATCCTTCTCCAAATTCTCCCCCAGCTAGACGTGTGTATATCCCACTGTTGCAGAATATTTACGAGTCATGGGTGCTCCCAGGAAATTTTGCCACGATGTCGGTGATGATGTTGGCCGCATCGCAGATGACCTGCACGTTGATGGAGTGGGTGGATTTTCTGTTACGGTAGATATACTCATTGGCTGCAGGTGGGCAGATAGGTATGTGTGTCCCATCAATGCACCCTAGAACATGCGGGAACTGTGCCTTTTGGTAGAAGTCTGTTTTTGTTTTCTGCAGTTCGGCCTGTGTGGTGGGGAAGCGTATGTAGGAAATTGTTAAGGAACCGAGACAGGCAGCTCTGCGACACACCACCTGCCGCATCTATCACCCCTGGTAACTTCCTGATGCTAATATGTCGAGGCTACAGAGCACCTGGACATGTAGTGGTAGAGCGTGCAGTGCTTAATTTCTGTCGGTGCTTTCCGGTGCTTAGCACCGGCACTTCTTTCCCGGGGCCCGGTCTATATAATTTTTCTCCCCTCGGCAGTGGGCCCAGTAATTATTGCTTGCCTGTGGTGCACGTTCCTTGTTCTACTGCTATTCGTGAGTGACAAGGCTGTTGTTGCCCTGGATTAAACTGCACAGCAGCGCATGACGGATTGACCTTTCTCTAGCTCGTTCATCCTATTATGCGCACTTTGAGGTCTCCCAGCTTCACTGTCTAAGAGCCGAGAGAAAGCAGCTCCATGTTCTTAAATCGAGTGCTTGATTACGTGTTCCAGCCAATCTAGATGCCCCTTTCAAGTTTTTCTTTGTAGTAAACAGGAGAGTGGCTTTAGGACTGGATGGGAGGCAGGCCTGCCTCAGTGCAAATCAAACTCTGTGACAGGTGCACATGTGACACGTGCACAATCAGAAAGTAACAGGCAGTGCGAAGGTGGAAACAGTCTAACCAATCACAGCGCAGCTTCATTTGAAATGCATATAGTGATTAGATATGTTTTTCGGGTTCATATTTAGCTTTAATGCTTTTTCCTCCATTCGAAATTGTTTGCAAATGCGTGTGCGCCCGGACACCTGTTAGTTTTAAAGCTTCTTGACCGGAATAAAGTCATCATACCGAGGGAAAAGTGGACTTGCAGTAACAGGTAAATGAATATATTGTATGGGAGACATGCACGCTGATCGCTCATGTTATTTTTTGGCCTAGACATGCACTTTTATTTTTTTAACCATACTGATTACTTTCTTTACTAAGGAATTTGACATCTAAAAATATTGGAGCATCATTCTGTGGGGCGCTTAGCTAATTGATGTAGAAAGGTGCTGTGGAAATAGAGTGGTGCATGAAGTAGTCAAGTGTAAATTTAGAGGACGAGCTGTAGAGGAAAGCATGTACCGGGTCATTATGAAAGTAGACTTACGTATTTCAATTTTAGCCTGGATGAAGAGGCATATGCACCGTTTACCTGGATGGCGGCACAATGGGTTTCCATTTCCCTATATAGAAGTGTCACATGGCTTATCTTCCAGGTGGTCACAAATATTTTCATTTAATTTTGTATGTCTATGCCGGCATCGAACCCATCAACTGACAAATCATTGAATCTTGACATTTTACATGAATGCATATTAAAGCGAAAGCTTATTTTGGTTTTATTACATATTCTATGTGTCTGGTTGCAACTCCACTATTTCACCTCTCATTATTTCCATGCAAAGCCAGTGAGGCAGGCAACCATGTGTGCAGAAAGAAAAAGTACTACTTTGGTTACTGTACAAATTTGACAAATTATTTACTGCATGAGATAATTTTCACCAATGGAATAAATATAAAGACACACTCAAAATGTAGAATCGGACTTGCTTTTAAAACATATTACCAACCTTTTGCTTTCTCAAAATATTCTATAAAAACATCATTCTGCTCTATTCTCAGATATTTACCGTGCTACGCTCTCTCAAATTGGGAACATTATTTAACACCACCACTGCGCCAAATTGCACTGTGTTTTTATTGTCTGTTTTCTATTTCTCACTTCCCCACTATATTGTTGGGCCATGGTCTTGGCTTCTGGAATGTGCGAGTGCTGAGTGATTTTGATCCAGTCACATTTTCTTCTTTCCTCTGATTGTGGAGGCAGAGGCTGCTCTTTGATTTTAAGTGTGCTGTAGGTCCAACTTGAGGGAAGCTGAAAATCATTGCTCTCCTATCTCATACATTAAAACACAGTGGACTTATACATTTCAGATTTATATTCTACGCACAAGCATGTCTGTGGGGTATTTATCTAGTGCAAAGTGAACAGAAATGAACAAGTCGCTTTACAGAGACCGGTGTACACACAGGGAGTACATCACACAGCCTCAAGTGTACAGTACAGAGAAAAGGGTACAGAAACGAAGAGGGGGTGGGTAGTGGCATAGCAAGGCTCCCATGGGCCCTAATGCTAGCAAAGAAAAGGGGGCCTAAATGTTCCTGTTGGGCAGTAAAAACATCAATAATTGGAGTTCAACAACAGAGTGCTGAAAGTCACAGGTGAAGAAGGCATGCTGCTCTATTGATATAAAAGGTTTAGGTCCAAGAGTTTTAGATCACACCAAAGCTGAAAGATTCCATCAAATGTTACTGACCATCAAAATATTTACCAATTGTTAATAAAAAAATGTTGTCACGTTTGCAGTAGCGGACCCCCTTTTGCCCTGTTTTACTCTCTTATTTCCCTTCTCATTCCTCTACCCTGCATACATTAATTTGTCCACTGGCTTGAACGCCATCGCCGGTTGGACGTGCAGCTCATGGTATGCATGAACCAGGGGAGTAGTTGGTCAGTAAGATTGGCAGGGTGAGCTTCAGGGTTCCCAACAATCATACTGGCCTATAATGTTAAGGCACAATATACGGAAAATGGTGCATGAGAGGGTCTAAGGGGCAGTGGTGAAGAAAAGGAATATGGACTGGTAGGGGTTCTAAGTGAGATAAATTACAATAATTTGTAAAATACTCAATATTTTTGAAGAGTTTCAAAACAGAGAGAGGGAGAGAATGTGTGCGTTTTTGTCTGGATGTATGCAACAATTCTTGGTAAATTATTTGATCTCGGGGTCATAAATTTAAATCTTGGTGTGGGCACTCAGCCTTTCATCTTTCTGAGGTGGATAAAATTAGTGCCTTTGAGTTGGATAACTGCAAAAACAACAATTGATGGACAGAATGCAGAACAATGTCATACATTCACCCCAGTACAGAGATCTGGGCCTAAATCCATCGTTTTTTTGCTCACCATGCCATTCCAGTTTGAACCCAGCCATATGCAAATCAGTCTTGACCCTGTGCCTCATGGGAACAGTCCAGGCCGAACTGCCAAGCCAGGTCCTCCCTGGACTGGAACCAAGCATCCTAGTACCGGTTTCGGGGTTTCACCTCTCTTCAGCCAGGATAGCTTGATTCCAGTGGCATGGAGAGCACGGGACTCACGTCTGAGCATACCCGTCCCACTCAGGGTGACAAATGCAAAAACAACAATTGATGGACAGAATGCAGAACAATGTCATACATTCACCCCAGTACAGAGATCTGCGCCTAAATCCATCGTTTTTTTGCTCACCATGCCATTCCAGTTTGAACCCAGCCATATGCAAATCAGTCTTGACCCTGTGCCTCATGGGAACAGTCCAGCCCCAACTGCCAAGCCAGGTCCTCCCTGGACTGGAACCAAGCATCCTAGGACCGGTTTCGGGGTTCCACCCCTCTTCAGCCAGGATAGCTTGATTCCAGTGGCATGGAGAGCACGGGACTCATGTCTGAGCATACCCGTCCCACTCAGGGTGACAAATGCAAAAACAACAATTGATGGACAGAATGCAGAACAATGTCATACATTCACCCCAGTACAGAGATCTGGGCCTAAATCCATCGTTTTTTTGCTCACCATGCCATTCCAGTTTGAACCCAGCCATATGCAAATCAGTCTTGACCCTGTGCCTCATGGGAACAGTCCAGCCTGAACTGCCAAGCCAGGTCCTCCCTGAACTGGAACCAAGCATCCTAGGACCGGTTTCGGGGTTTCACCCCTCTTCAGCCAGGATAGCTTGATTCCAGTGGCATGGAGAGCACGGGACTCACGTCTGAGCATACCCGTCCCACTCAGGGTGACAAATGCAAAAACAACAATTGATGGACAGAATGCAGAACAATGTCATACATTCACCCCAGTACAGAGATCTGGGCCTAAATCCATCGTTTTTTTGCTCACCATGTCATTCCAGTTTGAACCCAGCCATATGCAAATCAGTCTTGACCCTGTGCCTCATGGGAACAGTCCAGCCCGAACTGCCAAGCCAGGTCCTCCCTGGACTGGAACCAAGCATCCTAGGACCGGTTTCGGGGTTTCACCCCTCTTCAGCCAGGATAGCTTGATTCCAGTGGCATGGAGAGCACAGGACTCACGTCTGAGCATACCCGTCCCACTCAGGGTGACAAATGCAAAAACAACAATTGATGGACAGAATGCAGAACAATGTCATACATTCACCCCAGTACAGAGATCTGGGCCTAAATCCATCGTTTTTTTGCTCACCATGCCATTCCAGTTTGAACCCAGCCATATGCAAATCAGTCTTGACCCTGTGCCTCATGGGAACAGTCCAGCCCGAATGCTTTGAGTTGGATAACAGCATTTTGAACTCGGTTGCAAGGCCTCCTCTGGCGTATGTATGATTTACAAACATACATGGTGTGTTAAAGACACAGAAATGTACTTTAATTTGTTTTTACTTTCAATTTATTTGCTATATTACTCATTATTTCCTCTGTCCCTCCTTGACCCAGTACATTTTATGCTTGTATCCATTCCCCAGACCTCCTTTCTTTCCTTTTTCTCTTCCTCAGCACCTCAAGCCATGCCTCCTTCTTTCTTTTCATTCTTGCTTCCTTACATCATCATTCATTAACCACCCTTCCTCCTTTGGTGCATATCTTCTTTCTTCCTCCATTTGTTCCTTACTTTTTTTTCTTGATCTTTCCTTCATCCCTTCTTTAACGTCTTCCTCTCTTATCCTCACCCTTCCTTGTGCTTGTCTTCCTGCAATCCTTTCTTCTTTCTATTCTTCCATCACACATCGTTCACTTCCTTTCTCCTTCTATCCCTTCATTTCTGCCTTTCACATTCTGTTGTTATTTCCTCCATCTTTCATCTGTTACTTATTTATTTCCTCACTCCTTTACTCCCCTTCCTGCCTGCATGTGATGCTGCCTTCTTTAATGTATTCCTGCCTTCATCTTTTACTTTCTTTTAAACAGCACTGGACAAGCCTATTCTCTTCAATTTGCCAAGTTGCCTCAAGTTCTCAAATGAACCTTTCCTGAAGCTGCATTTTGAGATGTACACACATTCTCAAATTTGAATTCACTTTAGAGTTGTTTTCATAGGCTTTCCATTTGTTATGTTATATTGATTTATATAGTACACTAATCACCTGAGAGGGTATCCAGGCGCTTGGGCAGGTGTGTAAGTGTGAGGTCCCCGTGGTGTATATGGGAAGAGCTAGGTACTCAGCATCTTGCGAAACTCAAGAAGTGAGGAGGAGGCTCTGATGTTTTGAGGCTTGTGGGTGAAGCCAATAAAGGAAGTGGGTGGAGCCATTGGACAAAGTGGGCGGAGCCCGGGGGAGTGGGGTGGTCTCCTAAAAATAAATCTGAGCACCTACACTTAATATTTTACAAATTAAGCACCGATAGCCTGCGCCCTTGGTGTAGGATGCTCCAGGAGTGGTTGCAGGTCCCGTATCGGGTCCAGGATAGTTTGTAGCCTGTACCTTTCATGAATTTCTGCCTCAGTGAGTTGAAATAGTGTGATGCGCTGTCTGTATATGCGCTCCTCCCTTCTCCAGATCCTCATTCCTGCTGCCTGTAGTCGTAGCTGCCTTGCAATGACGTAGAGGTTCGCCATTGTGTTGAGACTGTTGCATTTTGGGGCTGTTTAAATGCTGTGCACATGATTACCGCCTGCTTTGAGTCAGTGGTAATTACTGACTCTAAAATACGGAATTTCATGAAATTCGGTATTACCGATGTTTGGTACATCTCTTTTACCGATTCATATTTATCGAATCGGTATTTGGGGTTTTCGGTATCTCCGATTCGATAATAAGGTCTCGGTAACTGGTATTCCTTATTTTACCGATTCCTTATTACCGAATCCATGCTTTATTACGAAAATTGCAATTGGCTAAATACCGGTCGGTAACGGTGAAATTTACTGAATTTCGCCGTTTCCGACCGGTATTTAGCCACCTACATCGGGCCCTTGGTGTTTTTAATAAATGTGGTCTTTTGCATCTCATATGTATTGACGTAATGCTTGTGAAGTAGTTGCAACTATGAAAACACACACGTATATGCATTTGAGAATAATATATTACTGCTATAGGTTTAGTGATTACATATTAAAAAACTACTGGGATTTTATTTGTTTTATAATTATTGGCAATGGGCTATCCCAAGTAGTCTTGTCATGGGCCTAGCACCCTTTTTAATATATTGCATCATGGAATCTGTGCAGCTGAAAATTATTTTCTGTGGGACTATCAATATGATGAAACCAGGAGGTTTGTACAGTGACACAACTTTTAAATCACAACATTGGGATGTATGGACAGCAAGGGAGTCAGTGTGATAAGGTCAAAAAAGTCCAGGAGCATGGGTGAATTGGCATTGTCTTATTAAAAATTGTTTGGATGGTATTCGGGATCAAAATGTATGCGTTATCTGTACATGCATAATCTGATGAGTTAGGACAAAATGACTGCTTTCCCACAACATTATAATCCTGATCATTGCTGATTCATTTTGGTATGGGGACAATCTATAGGGAACAATAATATAGAATGCCTTGTGGTTGAATTTAGTTTCGAAAATGTTTTAGAGCTGAGCATCCCCAAGCACCCATGGAAAGGGTCAAACAGTGAGTCATTAATAATGCTTGCCCATTTGGAGTGATTTTGGGTTATCAATGTTTGAAGAGTAATATTAGGGTTTCTAAACTGTGATCACCAAAGTAGAATTTGAATTTACCCCAAGTTCATTAGACATCAGTTTTCTAGATCGCATGGAATAGAGTAAAAATGAAGGCATTGTTTATAATTTTCGTCACCAAACTCACATTGGATGTCAGGTATGTGTTCATATTATCTGTGTCGGATCCTAACCCACCAGTTGCAGGTCACTCCTCTCCTGCATCCCCAGAAAGGAACAGATTGTGTTGTGTTGCCCTCCTAGACAATCTGCACCACTCTAGGCTCCTCAAATGGCTCTTGAAAATCATGAATAATTTGCAGTCAACTCAGAGAATATAAAAAGAGGGGTACCTCTTTGGGGGCTCTACCCTCTATTTGAATTGCACTACCCTAGCAGAGCAGTTCAATAGTTTGGGAGTTTACAAGAAATATCTACCTACCCTTCTTTCCAGCCCTACTACTCCCTAGACAGATATCTTAAATTTCACTGAATCAAAACCAGACCACAAGTGTAGGTTGTCATAATAAAGAGCAAAAGGTACCGACAAAAATTACTTTCTTTTGCAGCAAATTTTTGGTTCTTAGTTTGGCACTTGGATTTGCCAAATGGTACATATGTAGCTGTTGGGAACTGATTCTCCTTACAATTATACCAACAACGTGCCACACATTTTTTTAAAGAAAATCTAGATAGGTGTGATTTCTACATCCTTTCTGTCAAAAACGGAGTTATTGGTTGAGGGCGATGAAACCCTTCTCAAGCAACAACCACTATCAGGGCAAACCACAAAAAGTAACTAAATTAACCTTAGCTTAATCCTCTGGTAGCTCAGCACAAAACCAGTCAGGCTAAACTTAAGGGCAATGTGTAAAATCTGCATGCAACACACAAACAGTAACAAAGTGAAAACACAAAACAAGAAAAATCTGACAGCAATCTAGACAAAAAGAGAAAATTATAATAAATAACATGATGACAGAAAGACACAAACCCAATAAGTAGAACCATGAGATATGCAATTGCGAAGTATAGCACCTAAAAGCACAGAGCACCTCTCAATGTAATGGAGTGTGGCTGGATACAGGCATCAAGTTAATTCCTCTAAAAAAGTTACATTCTCAAAGTCTGTTGAGAAGTGTTCCGTTTGCGGTGGAGGAGGCTGTGAGGAGCAGGGAGAGCATCACCGATGGTCATTGCTGTAGTGAGTATAGCAGACCTGGCATCTCAGACAGTTGTCTCTGTAGCGCGAAGATCCAGTCAGGCTTCACAGATGGTCACTGCTGGAGGTTTGCGAAGGCAGTCACCATGGGCTCTCGCTGCTGTAGTGTGAAGTTCAGGTCTTGCTTGCCAGTCATTGTTTGTGGTCACTGTTGGTTAATGAGTCGGCTTCGTCAGAGAATCGTGTTAGTGGAGATTGCGGACATCAGAGTCTCAAGGCGAAGTGGCCTCTTTGTGGTTGCAAAGAGCCCAAACCTTGAGGATTTCACCCGTTTTTATAGAGGAGTGTACTCTGATGCCAGCAAAGGGTCCGGGGACATTGGGAGGCACATCTTGGGGATCAGGGATTCACTCAAGCAGTGGCCAACAGGGCTCAGGCGGAACCATTTGCAGCTGTGGTCAGATGGGCAACTTTAGAGCAGGCCACTGGAGCTTGTTATGTACCTGTAGCTCACACAGGAGGTGAGCCAACTAGCCCTTGGAATCACTCTGGTAGTTCTTGGTTTAAGGAGCAAGGCCAGGCTTTTTTACTCAGGTAGCAGGGCTGTCCTTCCAGCAGCAGGGCAGCAGGGCAGTCTTTACTCTGAGTCTCCCACAACAGACAGGATCTTATGATTAGATCAAGAGAACCATAATTTATATCTGGTGCCAGCCTTTGAATTGTGAGTAATCCCTATACTACCCTCACCACATTTTAAATAAATGCACCCTGCCCTATGAGCCTTTAGGGCCTACCTTAGGTGTGACTTAAATGCATTAAAAAGGAAGGTTTACACCTGTAAAAGGCTTATTTTTCTAAGTTGAAATGGCAGTGTAAAACTGCACTATATCGTGCAATAGCATGCCTGAGACAGGATTCCAAAGGGTAATTTAGTGGGTGGCACAACATGAACTGCAGGTTCACTATTTTTATTTAATTTACAGGCGCTAGGTATATGTAGTACCATACACCTAATTGATATGTGCCAATTAGATGTAGGCCAATTTTACCATGTTTTAGTGAGAGAGCACAAACACTTTATAGCTGCTTAGTCCTCAAGCCAACAAAACAAAATTCAGCAAAACAGAAGGCGTGAAGGTAACATTTCTAGGGGTGACCCTGCAAAGAGGGCCAGGTACAACAATCTGTTTGTCCATAATATCCTGGAAAAATTCCAATATTGGGAAATGTCATATTTCCCTCACATGTATTGTAGGAAAGTGGGGTATTATTCAGTGAGGCTGATTAGGATCCACTATGTAATACCTTCACATTACCTCAAATGGGTCTTTTGGTTCCACACTAATAAATCCCTAACTCATTCCTGGTGGTGTGGCACAGAGCAGTCAGGCTTTACTAGAGCAATATGTCTTAAGTATTTCAGAGTACCAACGTGGATGATAAGTAATTTACACAACTGAAAAGAAATCCGATACCATTTGATTAAAAAAAATCAAATTTTTATATAATTTTTGGCACCAAAATGAAGACAATCAGATGAGTATAACCAGAGTTATAGATTTTTAAAAGAAAAAATAAAACAGTGCATTTAACTCCTGCAAAACAATAATGTTGCAGTCAATTGGAAAACAAACAAGTAACACTCAGTCATTTGCAGGTTGAGTCCAGTGGAAACCACTGAGGGGTAAAGTGATGCGGGTCCCAGGAAAAGGCTCCAACAGCCAGATGAATTTGGCCTGTCTTGTAGGGCCCAGGTGCAGACTTGTCCTGGCTGTCCCTGGTGCTGAATGCAGGAGCCGCATATGCTGGTATTGCTGCTTGGACAGTGCTGGTGAGGAAAGGGATGCAAAATCTCAAAAAAGTCTGAGGCAGTGGGTTGAAGAGGCTGTGAGTTTCCCTCAAGGCACAGTGCCAAACAAAGGTAGTGGTAGCTCAACTGGCCACCGACAAGCCTTGGTAACAGCAAACGCAATTTTCGGTTACTTCGACATCCTGAAGGCTAGGGGAAACAGTAGACATCTGAAACTTGCTGGAGGTCAGGACTACATTTCCCACAATGAACTAGATCACTTACTTATGGACGATCCCTTGGGGGGCCCGATGGCCAGTGATTCTTTGGTTCTGGGAGTGTGGAATAGCACCCTGGTCACTTAAAGTAGTCCTTAACCCCTTAGCTGCTTTGCCTTTCCCCCCCAGTGCTGAGTCCTTTTTTGGCTATTTGGGGTAGTTGGTGCTAAGGCATCCATAGCGTTTTGTCCACATAAGGTATGCACTCCGGATTGTGTCCTTTTTTCCCAACATGCTGGGGATTCTAGAGGTATGTGGATTGCCACTGGATGGGAGACAGAATATAGCCAAAATATAGCTACATTTTGAGTTTGTTAGAAAAATAGGAAAAAAGTTCTCTGAACAAAAGTGTCTCTCTTGGGTGATCCGGGAAAGGTATATATTTCTGAAAATTGGACATAATTCCAAATTTAGCAAGGGGTTATATTTGTAGATCCCTCATGGTTTCTCAAAGAAACTATGTGTCAAAAAAGAAAGAAAAGAAAGAAATATTGAAAAAAACAGCCATTTGTGACAATGTTTTCATCTTTAACTTTTTGTCAAGGTGGCTGATTTACAAAAGTAATGTACCATTACATTCACTAAGCCAATTTGGTTGTGGGGTTATATAGGATTTGTAGTTTCTCCAAGAATCCTAGTGTGAGGAAGTCACCACCGCGCCCGGGACTTCCAAGATGGCAGTGGCGCTCGACCGAACCGGAAGTGGGGGCAGCGTTCTAGTCGCTGACACACACTCCGACGGGAGCGCGACTGACGAGGAAGAACATGAGGAAACGCCGGGAGAAGACCCGGGCGTTCGGCGACTGGAGGTAGAGGAATAAAGGAGCAGGGAGGAGGAGATAAAAAGGAGCAGCGAGGCGGAGAGCGGGAGGAGCGGCAGGGGGAATAACAGTGGTGGCGGAGAGCAATCGACCCCAGGAGAGTGGGAGGAGGAGGAAACCAGCAGCTGTCTGGGAGAGCACTTTCAGAGCACTGTGAACAAGACCAGTACTCCAGAGGCGAGTGAGGAGGCTGGATCTCCTTCCACCACGGCCCTGGAGGGTTGTGGTTTCAGGCAAGTGCCATTAGCACATTTCCTTTCCTTTAAGGGGTGGTGGACAGGATTAAAGAGTGGCACTTAAAACAACATCCACTTGGCTCCCTCACCCTAGGCACTTCACAGTAAGGACACGGGTGAAGGCTTGCACACTCCCCCCCCCCTTTTTTTTGTTCTTGTGTGGCACCACAGGCCAATGGCCTAATCCATGTTTTTTTTTCTTGTGGTTTTTTTTCCTTTACTTTATCTTTCGATTGACGCAGCAAACAACCCACCGGGTGAAGCTAACCCCACCCACGAAGACTCAGAGAAGACAGACTTGGATGAAGTGGGACAGTGGTGCTATATATCCTTCAGTCTGGAAAACTGTGTATCTCCTGTAACCTTATCTGCAATAAAGCGTCTTAAAAGCACTAACCCAATCTATGGCTACCTAAATGGGAGGGCTGCACAATGCACTGTTTTTTTATTGTGGACCAATTCATATGGTTAAATATGGAGAGCTAAAAATAGGTATTAGGATAACCTATCTATTTCTGAAATGGGCACAAGATATGAAATTTAAGAGCAGTGCTTATTTGTACATCTCTGAATGTGTGAGTATTTTTCAAAATGTGTTCTTTTTTACATACTGGCTTACATTTGGAAGGCAGAGAAATCCAACTGGAAATAACAAAAATCCTACTATTCTATGATCCCACATATCTTTTCATAAAAATAGAACCTCACGTGTGTGAGTAAGCCTAGTGCCTGGGACAGGAAAGGGCCAAAAACTCAACATACATACATCACATTTTTCCAATCAAAACTGACCTGATTTTTGAAAGTATGTAGCTGTGGGTTTTGGGGCTAGGAATACCTAGCAAACCTGTAATTTTGTTTAATTAGACATGTAGGGAAATCCACGATGGGGTGACTTGCATGGTTCTTACCAGGTTGTTTTACCCAGAATCTCTTTTGACCCTCAAACATTGACAAAGAAAACATTTTCTCCTCATATTTTTGTGATGGAAAGTTTTGGAATCTGCAGGGGGCCACAAACTTCCTTCTACCCAGCATTTCATTAAAGCTTCTCATAAAAATGGTACTTCACTTGTATGGGTAGGCCTAGTGCCTGCAACAGGAAACAGCTCAAAACACAACATGGATACATCACATTTTTCCACTCAAAATTGACCCGTTTTTTGCAAAGAAGATAGCTGTGGATTTTGGGCCCTAGCTTAGCTAGCTAGCACCTAGGAAACCCTAGCAAACCTGTAATTTTTTTTAAAAAACTAGACACCTAGGGGATGAGCTAACTTGCATGGCTCTCACCAGGTTATTTTACACAGAATCCCTTGCAAACTTTAAACCTCCACTAGGGAAACCCATTTCCTTCACATTTCTGTGATGGAAAGTTCTGGAATCTGTGGTTACCCACATACTTCCTTCTACCCAGCATTTCCTAAAGTCTTTTGATAAAAATGGTACCTCACGTTTGCCCATGGTGGACAGCCCCCACCCCTCTTTTAAACAAAAAAAAAATCCCTGGCATCTAGTGTCAAGTCAAGTTTATTACCATAGTTACTTAAAACCACTACATCACAATAAAAACAATCCATAAAACCTTGCAAAGTAATAAAACATTGCATGGCCATAAAACCAGCCCATAGAAAACTATACAGGATAATGAAATAGTTACTAAAACCTTTAATATGTGTAGTGTACTGTAGTGCCAGTTGTGCGACATGAAAAGTAAGACCTTCATTGATGACACCCCTGGGAGCAGTATTGATTGGCGGAAGAATTTAGAAATAGAGATAATTCTGAGATTTGGTCCAATATGACATAAGTGTGTTGCCAATTCCAGTTCAAAATTGGGACCCTTAGGGTTACTTTCCACAAGCAGAGTACAAGGGGACCGGCCCAGCACCTGGAAACACAGCTTCTATCAGTGGTATTAAAGGTAGGCAAGTCCAACTCCAAAGAAACGTAGTAAAAACCTCCAAAGTCATTACCTGGCATCTTCTTGGCCACCTGTATGAGGAACCATTCCAGTCTGCCTTTCAGCGGGGGGCCTCACCAACACTGACTGTCTCTTAGTGCAAATCCCTCTCTGGTTAAAGTAAGCTTATAGCAGCTGACTGCATTCCACCAGAAGCTTTTTCTGGGTGCAAAGCAGGTGTAGCAGATCTTCTGTAGTCATGCTACATAAGAAGCAGGCCTCCTTTGTTGAGTCTGTATGTCAATGCGGAAGGTGCTGGATGCACGGTAACAGTCCCAAATGATATTTTAGGAATTGTTCTTCAATGGTTCTTGAGTAGACTAAGCTGAAATATTTATGGGGTCCCTGGCACTATAAGGGCTCAATGTCATCTATTCATGGACCCTTTTTGCTAACACAGCTTTGTCTTCCACCAGTGACAGGGACGTTATTAATTTCCACACTAGCTTTTTAAATACAGCATGTCAATTCCCAGAGCTGGGACAGCCTGGTATTGTGCAAGCATTCTGTCAGGTAGGTCGTGACCATTGATGAATCTCTCTGTTGCAGCTCTTGCCACAGTTAATAATTGAGAATATCTGAGGGAGCCTTTCAGTTTTTGTCCCAGCAGATTATGAAGGCTCCTTGCCAAGGTCTGCCTTTTTTAGTCCGAACCCAAAATGATCTGTGCTAGGGAAGTGTAATTTGACAGGCTGAAGATAATTCTATACGCTCTTACTATAGTGCTTTCCAAAATGTTGGCATCCCTGCCCCTCTGGAGTTCGCTGCCATATGCAATAGTTGGTATGAGATTGACTTGTATTGCTCGGACTAGAGGGAGATAGTGTTAGCCCCTTCAGTTTTGACTTGAGATTCTTTAATGTGACTTCCAGTACTAAACCTCTTCTCCTTATTGTCTCCCTCTGGTGAGCAAATTGGTCTTCTTTGTCAACAATCACTCCTAGGTAATTATATTCTGTTGCTGATTGGACACGTGTTTTGCCCAAGAACCAAACCGGTAGTTTCCTGTAATTTTTGCCAATCGTCATGGTTCATGTCTTCTTAGAATTAATGTTTAGGCGATTTGCCTCAAAGTATTTTTGAGTTGTATTGAAAAGATGCTGCAGGCTGACCTGTGAGTCACTGACCAGTACTACATCGTCGGCATAGAGGAAGCTCGAAAACAATAGGCCTCCTTGCCTTGGGGTATGAGAAATGCAGTCATTAAGTGCCTGCGTCAGGTCCTCCAAAAAGAGGTTGAGTAAGGTCAGTGTCAAGGCATGCCCCTAATTGAGCCCCTTACTTGTTAGTGTACGTCTTGATAAGAACGAGACATTACTTAGCTTTACCTGTACCCATGTGTCTTTATGGAGTGTGATTAGAAGGCTCAACAGAACATGAGGGATTGCCCAGCATGCCAATTTACGCCAAAGTCTGCAACGTTTCACATGGTCAAAGGCTGCTTTGAAGTAAAAAAAATCACATATGTAACTGCAGTTGTAGTGCTTTCGCCTTATCAATTAGCAGTGATATAGCCAAGATGTTTGTGAGTGTGCCAGAGGACTTTGAAAACACTTTTTAATTGAGCGGCATTATCAATCTCTCTGCAGCCCAAATCAAGAATTCCGCTAATAGTGTTCCTGAAAAGTATTTCACCTCGTTGTCTATAAGGGCGACTAGGCAGTTTTGTTTTTGGCATGGTCTTGTCACCACTTGTTAATATCGGAGAGATTATTGAGCCCACCCAGGTGTGCATAATTGTGCTGAATAGACTTATTTCGGAGGAGAGTGGCTCTAAAGCTTCTGCCCAAAGTTCCACGTTATGTTTTAATATTGCCGGATACCATTGGGCACAGAGGCCTCCTCCCTCCTGACTTTGCCAATTTGCCATCTAATTGATGTAATGTCAGTTGCTGGAGGCAGATAGCGTGTCTCGCTTAAACTTAAATTCTAGTGAGAGAGGTGCTGAGGAGTTACCTTCTTCTAATGAGATTGCATGGAAGCATTCTAATGAATACTTTTCTGTTTCTAGGCCTGTCATTTGTCTGGTGCATTCCTGATAAAAATGGTCTCCAAAGTGCTTTATCAAAGCCTCTTCAGATATGTGAGAGGAAATATCCCCATATGAAACGTGGGTGAGCCTCTTAATCGTCCCCCGAAACCTAGCACTGTTATTGGGATTTATATTTAACCCAGACCTCTTCTTCCCTCGATCTGTTGGCAGCCCACTTCAGCCTCTTTAGTTGGAGGTTTTTATGCTGTAGTAGTGTCTGGAAAGCGTTGTCCTCTGATTTGTGGTGGTGAGAGCTTAGGATATGTTTAATCGTTCTTTTGGTAAGCTTAATTTGGATCCACTGCATTTTCGTTTTAGGAATAGTAAATTTAGGACTCCTAAATTTACGACTCCTAAACTGAGAAAAATCCTTACTTTAAGACTCTGGGTTTAATGTGCTCAATTAGCGTGGTATCTGAAAGGCAAAATACATGTGCGATGAGTGAGTGAAGAACTAACGTACTGCTCACCAAGATCAAATCTCAAGGCAAAGAGTGTTAGGAGTTCCAGCGACTCTTACCCATCAGGCAAAATCTCCATTACCGCACGGTGCAAAGATAGCGAGTTCACTAGTGGAACTTGTTCAGGTCATGTATGAGTTGTCCCATGTATCAAGTGCAAAGTGAAAAGACCTTGGTGAAACG
The DNA here is from genome assembly GCF_964204655.1 of Triturus cristatus. Taxonomy (NCBI): domain Eukaryota; kingdom Metazoa; phylum Chordata; class Amphibia; order Caudata; family Salamandridae; genus Triturus; species Triturus cristatus. The sequence continues at coordinate 1,079,287,534 of NC_140592.1, read as the reverse complement.
CTGCCATACATACTTGTGAATGAGTAAGTGAAAAAAGACTCGCTTTTGCTTAAATTAATGGACATGTACAAAAAAGAAATCCTGCCTCGATAGTTCAAATTTAGCAGTAGCCGGAGTCAGAGCCTATTTGACAATGGTGATAGAGATATGGAAACACATGTATTCCTGTTCTATATAAATACATGTTGTTACACAAGTAATCATGTTTTACAAATCACATTAAAGATGCTGTGTGTAAAATACATAGACATGCACAATGTATGATACGTCTACATCTCTGTTTGTTCCCGCTTGATAGCTTACAATCACAGCAGTGCGATTGGTTCACACATGACTAACGTCGTTAAAACAATTATTTTTATTAGATGGAAAGCTAAGCTTCTCATATGACACTTGATCAATGCGATGGATACGTGTATGACCATCGAAATTAAAAGATGTTCCAAAGCTTATTGACATAGGGTAGAAAGCTAAGATGCTCATGTAACACATAGCAATTTGAGAGAAAACATAGTGTGATTGGTACAAACATATTCTATGTTAATATAAAGATTTCAGAGCCTTATTTGGATTACATCAGCAGACTAAGATGCTCATATGACACATAGCTTTTCAGTGGAGGCCATAAAAGTTAAAACATTGTTTAGTTCCATGTCACACAAAGAAAACTAGAGACTTAAAATGTTCACGGGAACTTCCCTTCAATATGAGATGTATGGTTAAACTGGAATTGGTATAAATACCTGTGACTGAATCTAACTAGAACATGGAACAATGAGAAACAAATTCTGGACTGAGTGGTTGTGTTCAAAACAAGAAACCAGGGATAAATGGGCATGAGAGTTACGGAATCTGGTACTTGAGGATATATGAAAATCAAATCTGATTTAGCCAGAACACTGATCTCCAGAAGCTGTCTGGAGTAAATGGAAAAAACGTTTGTATGAGAAAAAGGGGCCGGTGCTGGAGAGTAATATTTCATAGACATGTTAAGGATATGGTGTTAAATTTGATCCAATGTACTTCACTTTGCGATACGAATTTAGAACTGTCTCTGCCTTGAGTGTCCAGAACACTTTCTAGAACAGTATATCGCAGTTGAGCAATGTTATGACACCTGTCATGCCAGTGCATAGCAAGTGGGGAATTAAGCTTCATCGCCCGTATAGTGCTCTTGGGTTCTGTTATACGCGTCTTGACCTTCCGTTCTACTTTTCCAATGTAATGTAATCTGCACGGGCATTTGATGACTTAAATGACACATTTTGTGTTACAGTCAGACGTCGACGGAGCTCCAGGCGGGACACTAAAGGTGCAGCAGCAATTCCGGTGACTACACCAAAGTGGTTGAGTATCACGGATCCCCGCCGGAGACTCATGATGTTTGTCCTTTGTATTTAGGAAATACAAACTGAGAGGAAAACCTCCTCTTACATATACAGCACCTTAGCGACTGCTTCACCTAAGGTGCTCACTTCATGTTAGCCCCTTGTTTCACCCCTTTACAAATAGATCCTGAAGAAAGCCAGTTTTTACCCCAAGACCTGGCTGAAACTAGTTGACCACACAGGACGTGGGAGACCATAAGTCTCTCCAACAACGCCCAAAAGCCTTGTTTTTAATTCTGCCTGGGGCCCATTAAATAAATTAATGGACTGGGACCTCCAGGACAGCTTCTTTTAACCCCACGCAAATCACTTCACTGCACACTCACCTAACAAAACCTGCTCCACTGTAATCAGGAGTCGTAGCACACCTGAGGCACACTCGGTGCCTCAGGTGGGGCCCGATGATGAAGCATGCCACCAACTAGGTTGGTGGGTGAGGGCCTTCCTAAAAAACAAAAAGTTTTTTCCTAAAAAAACAGTTAGTTTTTTTGAACTACCAGACACATAACCTTTCCAGGTAGCTAGCTCTTGTTGATTAAATATATTTCCTCTGGGGAAACGAACTAGCTACTCTAGTTCCTCACTCTCTTGTTGATTACGAGCAGGATTTTTTTGTGTGCATGTTCATAACTTTAAGCAAACTGTGAGTCTTTTTTGGATAAATATTTTTTTTCCACGAGCCCATTCGCAAGTACTTACGGCAATTTTTCACCAATGCCTTTTCACTTTTCACTTTTCACTTGAGACATTGGACTACTTATAAGCAACCTGAACCAATTCCAAAAGTGAACTCACAATCTTTGCATGGTGTGGTAATGGAGAGTTTGCCCGACGGGTAAGAGTTGCTGGAACACCTAACACTCTAAGCTTTGAGATTTGATTTGGGTGAGCCGTACGTTAGTTCTTAACCCACTCACCACACATATATTTTGTCTTTCAGATACCACTCTAATTGACCACATTACACCCATCGTGATGTTGAGTACTGCTCTTAATTTTCTCTCGCAAGCTGGCTTTTCTTGGTAGAGCTCATGTACACCGCCACATTGTTGTGATTTATCGGGTCACAATTCTTTTGTAACCAGCCAGGTCTCTATATTTCAGACCCTTCCAGCTACTTTATCCTGATTTTCTTCCACATGTTGAGCTAAGCCCAGGAGGCTAACCAGATTAGATACTTCATTTATATAAAAGGACATCTTAGGTAGGTCTAAGTTTTCCAACCTGCATGCAGGGTACAGCGTTCTCAACACTAATTCACTGTTTTCTCCACCTCAGCTCAATCGGGTTCTTTTCATTCATTAATCCACTTATGATTTCCGCTTGGTGCATGCTGGTTAAGATAATTGCTGATATGTCTGAATCACTTAGCATTTCTTCACGGATTTTCGTGTCATTTTCTTTAGCATGTTAATATTTTCTTTGCTCATAGTGACCCCTGAAGAAGGGTCCTAGGACCCGAAATGCATTGGGTGTTGTTTTAATCAGCAAAAGAATCAAGATACTACACAATTGTCTCCGGACTCAATGAATGTCATGATTGAACATTTGCAAACAATCTCGTGAAGCCAAGAAAAATACAGCTTTGAAAGAATTTTTTGTTTCTACTTCCTATTTTGTATTAATAGTTTTAGGTAATGTCCATTTTCAACATTTGAAATGGTCTTATTTTTCTTTATTGCTAGATCTTAAGGTGTTAACCATGAAGCCTTTGGGCACAAATGTGCACATACCATCCAAATCAATAAAATGCCCACTTTCAAAAAGTGGCATTTTCAAACACACAATTTAAAAACCAACTTCACGAAAGCTGTGTTTTTAAATACTAAGTCCAGGGAAACTTAACTCCAAATCTCCATCTCTACCCAATTGAACTTTAGACTTGTAAAAGTTTACAAAGCAGCTCCAATGATAACCTATGGGAGAGAAAGTACTTGCAATAGAGAAAAACGAAATTTCCAGTATTTTACTATGAGGACATGTAAAACACACCAGTACATATCCCACCTTTCATATGCACTGTACCCTGCCCATGGGGCTACCTTGGGCTTACCTTAGGGGTGCTTACACGTAAGGAAAGGGAAGGGAAGTGAGTGCACTTGACAGGTCGACATGGCAGTTTAACATTGGAATTATAGACACTGCAATGAAAGGTCAGATACAAATTTACAGGGCTGCTCCGTTGGGTGGCACAACCAGGGCTGAAGGCTCACAAGTAGCATTTGATTTACAGGCCCTGTACACATACATAAAGACTTTCCAGTAAATCAAATATGCCAATCATGGATAACCAATAATATTTACATTTTACACAGGGAACTCTGGCACTTTAGCACTGATCAGCATTAGTAAAGTGCCCAGAGTACACTAACCAGCAAAAACAAAGTCCAGCATACCATCAAAAATACAGCAAGTAGAGCTATAATACAGGGGAAAACATGCTATGGATGCCAGGTCTAACAAAGGTGAATAATCTTGTCTTGAACATTTCATTTATTGGCCAACTCAGTGACTGTATTAGTCTTTGTACTTTATTGGCTATCTTAAATCTAATATTCTATTTTAATTAGTATGATATTATTATTATTATTATTATTATTATTATTATTAATAATAATAATAATATTATTGTCAGTACTAGTAGTGGTAGTAGTAATAGTAGTAGTAGTAGTAGTAGTAGTAGTAGTAGTAGTAGTAGTAGTAGTAGTTGTACTAGTGGTAACACTGGTGTTTTGGTTTTGGAAGTGGAGGCCACAGCTTAGACTCATTTGAAAATAATTTGATTTTGATTTCAGCCATTGAAAGTGGATGATTGAGGTCTGTAGGGTTTTCAGTGGCTTCATTCACAGAAGCAGATCACCAGTAATCCTCATTTGAGTAGTACACACTGCATTTGAAGTGTGTTATTTCATTTATTATGGCTATACCATGCAACTTATTAGTTGCTATCCCTTTTGTGATGTTGCATAGATAGGATCATTTGATATTTTTGAATCTCAAAATTTTATTTCTAATGAAAAGTGGCATTTACTTATTTATCAGGACACAACACATTTAGAGTTTTTCACAAGTACGTAAAACACATTTTTGGAATTTGTTGTCATTATTATTTTGGGTGAAAATGTTTTTGAAATTCTTAACCTGTTAGTATAATTCCTCTTTGTCTTCTTTGGTAGTATATTTATTTATAAAGATTTTCAGCTGGTGTGTTTTAATGGATTATATTTTAAGGACATTTTTCAGATATTTTAGATGACAACATTTATGTTGTGCACATTTTGCTTATTTCCATTGTGGTGTTTGGAAAACATTATTTTTGTTTTCTATCTTCTTGTGGTCAGTACTGTTATTCTGGCTGTAGATATTTAGGGGCAGATTTACAAGCCCCTTGCGAAACATTTACGCCGCCGTTGCGTCAGGCGGCGTAAACCATGCGCCATGTTGCTCCTTATGTACAACATGACGCATCTAGGGAGATGCGTCACGTTGTAAAGCCCTGCGCTACATTAAACCTGCGTCCGATTTAATGTATGCAGGGTGGGCGTTCCGTCGGAAAAAGCCTCAGAAAAGTGACGCAGTGAAATCTACAAGATTTCACTGAGTCACTTTTCCGACGCTGCTGCGTCAAAACCCTACGCCTGTTTGAAGCAGGCGTAAGGCATGACACAGCATGTAAGGTATGGGCAGCCCCTGAGCATTGCTGGAGTTGCGTCGTGCTTGCGACACGACTCCAGCAATGTGCCGCGCTTATGCCATCAGATGCGTCACGCATCTGTTTATCCTTGCACCATGATGCGCTTCATTGTAAATGCGGCGCATCAGTGGTGGCGCTAGGGTAAACTTGCGTGACGCATCCTTCCTGGCGCATCCCTGCTGATTTGCAGGGATGCGCCAGGAAACATAAATCCGCCCCATTTTTCTTATCAGTGTAATCAATATTATTGTGCTCTACACGGTCTCCCTTGAAAATCAATATTGTTTTTGACTGGTAGTCTATGATGATATTTTTCTATTTGATATTGTGAAATACAAGCATTCTAAGATCCCTTGTACCAACCAGACAGGGTGCAAGATGGAGAGATGCTGCAGCTTATAGCAGGAGCAGTTTGGCAGTATCCCAGTGCCAGTCTCAAAGCCTATCCAGCCGCGCGGCCACTGAGAACATCAAAGCGGCCGCGAAAGTGCTCACCATTTGCCAGCCTGCGTGCCTCTCTTAACTACCCCCTCCCTTATCCCACTTCCGGCTTGTTTGTTCCCAGACGTTGCCGCCTGCCTTTTGCTGCTGATTATTGAAAGCGAGCTGTTTTGCAATCGCACGCTCGCGGCCAGGGTTCAGGGAGCTCTCCCCGACAGCCATTCCACTCTCAGAAGGGTGCCAAATACAATTACAAGCTTTTAAAAGCTGTTTATCCAATACACTTAACAAACATTTCATTTCACCATGGAGTTAGATTTATTAACAAATGAAAACGAACTTTCAAATACTTCTCTACTATTTTTATTCAGAATCCGGCTTTTTACTGGAAAACATAGTTTTACCTGCATAACGAAAAACAGCTTTTTGAAACTATTCATGTTGTCCTATAGTTGGAAATGCTTATTTAATGATTTATGAGAGCACACATATTCTTTACACCTTATTGAAGCTTGGCGACAATCAACTGAATTGATAAAATTGTGTCAAGCAGTTTACCGTGCATGCTGCGCTGCGTTACAGCTTTACCGGTGGCTACCATGTACTTCATAGTAATATTTTGGCATTGTTTATCATACAGTAAGCCCTACCCCCCCTCCCTTATCCCACTTCCTGCTTGTTTGTCATTGTCTTCCGACAAATGTTTTTTTCCGCGCAGCCTTTCCCAGACGTTGCTGCCTGCCTTCGGCTGCTGATTATTGAAACCGATCTGTTTTGCATGCGCACGCGTGCGGCAGGGGTTCAGGGAGCTCTCCCCGACCGCCATTCCACCCTGAGCGCGGTGCCAAATACATTTACTGGGATAGTTTTGCTGATTGCATTAAAATCATTAGAATGAAAGATCCCGAAATCGTGCATTAAGGGGTGACATTAGAAAGAAGCTTCAGAGACAGGCTGTGCTGTTACCAAAGTGAAAGCAATACAATTAGCGTAAATTGTGTTACATACACACAAAAAAAGGAGCACTTCCTGTACAGATGACCCGATTAACCAGCATTGGCATAGCCAATAGGTCTTGCCCTTGGGACCTTATAAATGTTTTGCCATGCAACAGTTGTTGCACCAAGGATATTGTGCTGCATAACTAAATACTTATAAGGTCCCAAAAGCGATACCTATTGGCTATGCCAATGCTTGTTCTATATGTGATCGATGGTTGAGTTGGTATAAATTTGCCTATTATGGGGTCATCCAGAACTGTAGGCCAACTGCGTCTTACTATGGCCCTCAATTGCTTTTCCTGTCTAGAATAAGATACAATTATTCTAGTAGGTTCTTGGGCTTCATCTGGTAATCCACTTGTCATACCTCTTGATTTGACACTGTATTGTAACAGGTCTTCTCTTGCTCGCACTCTGGACCTTGCAAAGGCTGCATCAACTGTCTCGGTTCTATATCCTCTGGCTAGAAAGCGAGCTCGATTTTCTGATTGCTTAACTACAGTGTCTTGCTTATCACTACATATGCGTCTAATGCGTAACATTTCCCCATATGGGATGCTGGACGCATGCAGCACTGTGTTGCCAGCTGTTGTTTTGCGATGCAGGGATGTAGACAAGCAGTTATTAATGATTTCGACTTGCACATCCAAAAATGTTACTTGATCTTTGCTAATAGTTGATGTAAATTTCAAGATAATGTCATTGATATTAATTTGAGCAAAAAAGTCTAAAGCACTTTGCTCATTGCCGCACCACACTATAAACAGATCATCTATGAATCTAAGCCAGGAAATTACCTTGGAATTGTAAGTATGCTCAAATTGCTTCCTGAGGACCAGCTCCCCCCACCAGCCCATAAATAAACAGGCACAGTTGAGGGAGCAGCTGGCCCCCATCGCCAACCCTTGAATTTGCTGGAACATTTGATTCTTAAATAAGAACAGGTTATTTTCCAAGCAAAAGAGTAGCATGCTAAGAAACATTTTGTTATGTTGAGCATACTTGAGGGGTCTATTAGGCAGAAAATATTCTACAGCCCTGATGCCGTCCTGGTTTCTAATGCATGTATATAATGAAGATACATCCAGGGCTATTAAGAGATATTCTGGCTTCCATTGTATGTCTTTAACTTTTTGGAGGGAATCACATGTGTCCTGCACGTAGGACCTTAAATTCTTAATATGATCTTGCAAAAAATAGTCAATATATTTTGACATGTTTTCAAAGGGTCCATCACATGCTGCAATAATGGGTCTCCCCCGTGGTCTATGTATATTCTTATGTACTTTTGGGACAAAGTAGATCACCAGGATGGTGGGGTGATCCTTCTTAAGATATTTGTATTCCTCCAAATTAATAGGACCCAAACGTTTCCATGCCAACAGTTTGGAGAAAAAAATGGGTGATGTAATATGTGAGGTCGTAAGCAGTGTATTGCAGGGATGTAAGTCATAGTTTGCTGAGGTACTATAACTGCTGAATTACAAGTGAAATCTGAGTCTAACGATATATATCTATATATCTATATCTATATATGAATAAAAAGGATAATGGGAGAGCACAAACAAACTTACTAAAAGGAGACTTTACCTGCATGACGCTCTCCATCACCCATCATGCACCAGGGGAATGTGGGATGAGAACACGCCCAGTGGAGGAGGGATGGGCTTAAATAAATAGTTGGCTAACATTTCATGCAGGCTTCAGATGTGCTTTCTTTGCCCATGAAGAAGGGGCCATGAGCCCTGAAACGCGTTGGCAGTGTTAATTTGAAACGGAGGAAACCGGAAGGCTGCATGTTAAGGCTGGAAGGCTGAGAACGGTAGAGTGCTCTCCTAAATGCTTCAGGGCATCTTGTTGGTTTCATATATATATATATATATATAGATATATATATATATATATATATATATATATATATATACAAATTCACTGAAAAAACCATAGGTTTCACACATGTTATAGTTAGCGGAAATTTTACTGATAAAAAACCAATGAAATTCCCGCGTTATAGTTAGTGCAGGCAACTATAACTCACGCGACCGCAATCCTCTGCTGATGCTAATACTGTATTTAGACACTTATTTACCCATGTCTTCTTCCATACATTTTTAGCTATACATATATTACAAATATTTTTTTTTCATAAAGACACATATGTCATCAGCAGAAGATTGCGGTCGCGTGAGTTATAGTTGCCTGCACTAACTATAACGGGGGAATTTCATTGGTTTTTTATCAGTAAAATTTCCGCTAACTATAACATGTGTGAAACCTATGGTTTTTTCAGTGAATTTGCAAGGTTTTTTAAATGCTAATTCCTAACTATAACGTGTGTGAAACCTATGGTTTTTTCAGTGAATTTGTACGTTTTTTTAAATGCTAAGTTACTTTACGCCATTCGTGGCGTGCGCGCCCACTTAACGCAGTTCGTTCCGTGCGCGCACGGTGCGCTTCGCGCACGGTGCGCGCACAGTGAGCACGCGGTGCGCTTCGCGCACCGCGCGCCCACTTTACGCAGTTAGTGCCGTGCACGCATGGTGGGCACGCGGTGCGCTACGCGCACCGCGTGCCCACGTTACGCTAGATGGGCCATGTACGCACGATGCGCTTCGCGCACCGTGCGCACATGGAGGACATATGATGCACTTCGTTTTTAAAGGTAATATTTTAATTTTTCGCAATAGTTATAAGCCATGCACAAATGGTGCCCTTCGGGCACCATTTGCACACGGGGTGGAGAGAGTGTGGATAATTTTTTTTTTTAATATTTTTTTTTTTAATATTTTTGTTTTTCACTTCTGTGATAAGCCATGCACAATTGGTGACCTTCGGTCACCTATTGCACACGGGGTGGGGTTAGTGTGGATAATTTTTTTTTTTAATATATTTTTACCGTACGCGTACGGTAAGCGTAATCGGCGAAATTAGCGAAAAAATAAAAATTCCGTTTTTGGCCTTGGGGGATCTTTGGGGACTCCCTCTACATGGCTATGTGTGTGGGAGCTGTCAAAACAGCCCCTTTAAATGTTTTTGTGCTTTGTTTGTTAATCATCTCTCTCAGTGCGAGAGAGAAAATGGCGGCCGCCGCTTCCTGGTTTCGGCCGATTCGATTGTTTACTAAGATCTAAGAGCCAATCATAATCGCGCTCGCGCACGCCACCGTACGCGTACCGTAAGCGCACCGTAAGCTGGCTCAGATATATATATTGATTTAAAGGCTATTTTCTCAGAATCTACTGAACAGATTTACACCAAACCTACAAAAGGCACTTCCTTGACCTGAGGACTACCTCTCTGCCAAATTTCTAGTAATTCTGTTCAGCCGTTCGGGCTGTAGCCCTGTCTAAAGGTCCTATGGAAAAATGCATGGGAAAAACGCGTTTTGGGACCCCCCTTTTATCTCAGCCCCCGCTTGACGAATCCCCCCGAGACTTTCAGGGTAGGAGCGGAGCGTAGCGCCCCACCTATCTTGAAAAATTCGCGAGGATTCGTCGACCGGCGCCAAAGTTATTCAAAATAGAATGTTGCGGATTTCCTATGGAAACGTGGTCCTAACTATAACTACCTACTGGCGACCGCCAGTAGGTAATATATATATATATATATATATATATATATATGTATATATATATATATATATATATATATATATATTCACTGAAAAAACCATAGGTTTCATACATGTTATAGTTAGCTGGACATTTTACTGACAAAAAACCAATGAAATTCCCCCGTTATAGTTAGTGCAGGCAACTATAACTCACGCGACCGCAATCCTCTGCTGATGCTAATACTGTATTTAGACAATTATTTGCCCATGTCTTCTTCCATTTAATTTTAGCTATACATATATTACAAATATTTTTTTTTCATAAAGACACATATGTCATCAGCAGAGGATTGCGGTCGCGTGAGTTATAGTTGCCTGCACTAACTATAACGGGGGAATTTCATTGGTTTTTTATCAGTAAAATGTCCAGCTAACTATAACATGTGTGAAACCTATGGTTTTTTCAGTGAATTTGCAAGGTTTTTTAAATGCTAATTCCTAACTATAACGTGTGTGAAACCTATGGTTTTTTCAGTGAATTTGTACGGTTTTTTAAATGCTAAGTTACTTTATGCCATTCGTGGCGTGCGCGCCCACTTAACGCAGTTCATTCCGTGCGCGCACGGTGCGCTTCGCGCACCGCGCGCCCACTTTACGCAGTTAGTGCCGTGCACGCAGGGTGGGCACGCGGTGCGCTACGCGCACTGCGTGCCCACGTTACGCTGGATGGGCCATGTACGCACGGTGCGCTTCGCGCACCGTGCGTGCATGGAGGACATATTATGCGCTTCGTTGTGAAAGGTATTGTTTGTTTTTTTGTGGTGTAATGGTTATAAAATTATGGCATGCACAAATGGTGCCCTTCAGGCACCATTTGCACACGGGGTGTGGAGAATATGGATATTTTATTTTTTTTGAAGTTTTTGTACCGTACGCGTACGGTAAGCGTAATCGGCAATTTTTTGAAATAAAAAAAAATGCATTTTTGCCCTTGGGGGTTCTTTGAGGACACCTCCATCAAGGCTAGGTGGTTAGGAACAGTCTAAACAGCCCCTTTATATGTTTTTTGCCTTTGTTTTTCTTCCACCCCCTCAGAGTGCGAGATAGAAAATGGCGGCCGCCGCTTCCTGGTTTCGACCGATTCGAATGTTTACTAAGATCTAACAGCCAATCAGAATCGCGCTCGCGCACGTCACCGTATGCGTACGGTAAGCGCACCGTAAGCGCACCGTAAGCTGGCTCAGATATATATATTGATTTAAAGGCTATTTTCTCAGAATCTACTGAACAGATTTACAACAAACCTACAAAAGGCACTTCCTTGACCTGTAGACTACCTCTCTGCCAATTTTCAAGGAACTCTGTTCAGCCGTTCGGGCTGTAGCTGTGTCTAAAGGTCCTATGGAAAAATGCATGGGAAAAACGCGTTTTGGGACCCCCCTTTTATCTCAGCCCCCGCTTGACGAATCCCCCCGAGACTTTCAGGGTAGGAGCGGAGCATAGCGCCCCACCTATTTTGAAATTTTCGCGAGGATTCGTCGACCGGCGCCAAAGTTATTCCAAATAGAATGTTGCGGATTTCCTATGGAAACGTGGTCCTAACTATAACTATCTACTGGCGACCGCCAGTAGATAATATATATATATATATATATATATATATATATATATTGTGTTTTACAAAGGCCCAAAGCTTCAAGGATGCACTCCCGGTCAGCGGGAGCCTCGCGGCTCATTTTCTCATGAAGGACCCAGCAGAGAACATTTCAGGTAAAATTAACTTTAATTCGAACCCAACGCGTTTCAAGGCTCCAGCCTCTTCCTCATGGGTTACTGACAGGATGTGGCTCAGAGATGCCGATCGTAGATTGCCTGCTGCTTTTAAAGTTGCCGCCCCCAGTGGGCCACGCACATTGCGCTGCATTTCGAACAGCAAGCTGGGACTTGTGGTCCTAATCGGCGTCATTGTTGCCCCAGTGGGCTCCTTGCCACATCTCAATCGTTCTGCAGTGTTCGTAAAAACATGAAATATATATATATATATTACCTACTGGCAGCCGCCAGTAGGTAGTTATAGTTAGGACCTATTATCCACTGGAAATCCGCAACATTCTATTTGGAATAACTTTGGCGCCGGTTGACGATTCTTAGCGAAATTTTCAAAACTTGTGGCCCGCTCCGGTCCGCTCCTATCTTGAAAGTCTTGGCGTGATTTGTCAAGAGGGGGCCGAGAAAAAAGGGGGGTCCCAAAACGTGTTTTCCCCATGCAATTTTCCATAGGGACCGTTAGTCGCAGCTACAGCCCGAACTGCTGAACGGAATTACACCAAATTTGGCAGAAAGGTAGACCTTGGTTCAAAGTCGTGCCTTTTGCTTAAATGGTGTTAATCCGTTCAGTAGTTTTTTAGATATTAAAGGAAAAAAGATAGATATATCTGGGTGGAGCCTAACCACTCATCTCATTGTGAGTTCTGATTGGCTGTCAGCACTTCATCCAAGAAGTATTGGCAGCCATCTTGGGACCAATATATATCATAGCACCTCATTAAAAAGCATTGCAGTTAATAGAAGGTTTTAAGACTTTAGTTACATTATAAATCATTTGTTGATGGTACCATACTCATTTTAGGAATTGTGGTGTGTTCTAAGGTGATTTTACCATGTGAAAAAGCCTTCTGATGGGATATCATGAATCATGTTTGAGAGAAAACTAGTTTCTCATGCTTTTCCAACAGAGGTTTGGAAGGTGATCTATAAGCTAAACTGAGAGCATATTTTCTGTAAATTCACATTATCTTTCTCAGTGATGTGAGAATGAAGTCTGACATTCTCAGAAAAACATGTACATCCAACAATGGCAAAAACTGTCAGTTGATTCCTTTGTGTTCTACTGCAGATCCCAGAGTGTTCCAAAGAACAACTAGAGCGCTAACAGTCCTACTTATGATAAACGTATGGCACACCTGAAGCCATCTTGATTGGAATAAAGTGGTAACTCTTAAAACATTTAATTTAAAAAGGAACAAAATGTGGGGGTTCATTTTGCCATAGAAAGTATGATTAGTGCTGCAGAAAGAAAAATTAGGGCACATTTTGAGTGACTTCTCAAATCCTCTTCTATTTCATGAAAAAATTCTGACATGCAGACTGAAATATGCACTTTGAATACCAGCAGCAGACTTCCCTGGTGAGCAGTAGTTTTACTACAGTGATCTAATGAGCAACTAGAGTGCTAACATTCAGAATTAATGGCAAATGTGTGACACATCTGAATGCCTTCTTGATGGAACCAAAGTAAACAAGCATTGAAAATGCAATAGGTCTCGCCCTCGTTTAAGTAAAAGCAATTCTATTTGTAATTAGGTGGGTTTTAAGCTTTGTTTTTCAAACTTTGATGTACATAACATGCATATGTATGCATATATGTATATGTATGCATGCATTTATATTTGTATTTATATAGATATGCAGATTATATATGTTTATATATATATACACATACATATATACATGCATATGCATATATATGCATATATCTATATGTGCATATGTGTGCGTGTAGAGAGAGGTAGAGGTGTAGAGGTGTAGAGGTGTAGAGGTAGAGGTAGAGGTAGAGAGGTACAGAGGTAGAGGTAGAGAGGTAGAGAGTAGTAGAGAGAGAGGTAGAGAGGTAGAGAGTAGAGGATGAGTAATAGAGAGTAGAGAGTGAGTAGTAGAGAGAGTAGCAGAGAGTGAGTAGTAGAGCGTAGTAGAGTGAGTAGAGTGAGTAGTAGAGAGTGAGTAGTAGAGAGTTGTAGAGAGTGAGTAGTAGATAGTAGTAGAGAGTGGGTAGTAGAGAGTGAGTAGTAGAGAGAGAGTAGTAGAGAGTAGTAGAGAGTGAGTAGTAGAGTGAGTAGTAAAGAGTAGTAGAGAGAGAGTAGTAGAGAGTGAGTAGTGGAGAGTAGTAGAGAGTGAGTAGTAGAGTGAGTAGTAGAGAGTAGTAGAGAGTGGTAGAGAGTAGTAGAGAGTAGTAGAGAGACAGTAGTAGAGAGTGAGTAGTAGAGAGTAGTAGACAGTGAGTAGTAGAGAGTAGTCGAGAGATAGCAGTAGAGAGTGAGTAGTAGAGAGCAATAGAGAGTGAGTAGTAGAAAGTGAGTACTAGAGAGTGAGTAGTAGAGAGAGTAGTAGGGAGTAGTAGAGTAGTAGAGAGTGAGTAGTAGAGAGTGAGTAGTAGAGAGTAGTGGAGTAGTAGAGGGTGAGTAGTAGAGAGTAGTAGAGAGTGAGTAGTAGGGTGAGTAGTAGAGAGTAGTAAAGAGCGAGTAGTAGAGAGCAAGTAGTAGAGAATGTGTAGTAGAGAGTGAGTAGTAGAGAGTAGTAGAGAGTGAGTAGTAGAGAGAGAGTAGTAGAGAGTGTGTAGTAGAGAGTAGTAGAGTGAGTAGTAGAGAGTGAGTAGTAGAGAGAGAGCAGTAGAGAGTAGTGGAGAGTGAGTAGTAGAGAGTGAGTAGTAGAGAGTGAGTAGTAGAGAGTAGTAGAGTAGTAGAGAGTGAGTAGTAGAGAGTGAGTAGTAGAGAGTAGTAGAGAGAGAGTAGTAGAGTGTGTAGTAGAGAGTAGTAGAGTGAGTAGTAGAGAGTGAGTAGTAGAGAGAGAGCAGTAGAGAGTAGTAGAGAGTGAGTAGTAGAGAGTGAGTAGCAGAGAGAGAGTAGTAGAGAGTAGTAGAGAGTGAGTAGTAGAGTGAGTAGTAGAGAGTAGTAGAGAGAGAGTAGTAGAGAGTGAGTAGTGGAGAGTAGTAGAGAGTGAGTAGTAGAGTGAGTAGTAGAGAGTAGTAGAGAGTGGTAGAGAGTAGTAGAGAGTAGTAGAGAGACAGTAGTAGAGAGTGAGTAGTAGAGAGTAGTAGACAGTGAGTAGTAGAGAGTAGTCGAGAGATAGCAGTAGAGAGTGAGTAGTAGAGAGCAATAGAGAGTGAGTAGTAGAAAGTGAGTACTAGAGAGTGAGTAGTAGAGAGAGTAGTAGGGAGTAGTAGAGTAGTAGAGAGTGAGTAGTAGAGAGTGAGTAGTAGAGAGTAGTGGAGTAGTAGAGAGTGAGTAGTAGAGAGTAGTAGAGAGTGAGTAGTAGGGTGAGTAGTAGAGAGTAGTAAAGAGCGAGTAGTAGAGAGCAAGTAGTAGAGAATGTGTAGTAGAGAGTGAGTAGTAGAGAGTAGTAGAGAGTGAGTCGTAGAGAGAGAGTAGTAGAGAGTGTGTAGTAGAGAGTAGTAGAGTGAGTAGTAGAGAGTGAATAGTAGAGAGAGAGCAGTAGAGAGTAGTGGAGAGTGAGTAGTAGAGAGTGAGTAGTAGAGAGTGGTAGAGAGTGAGTAGTAGAGAGTGAGTAGAAGAGAGTAGTAGAGTAGTAGAGAGTGAGTAGTAGAGAGTGAGTAGTAGAGAGTAGTAGAGAGAGAGTAGTAGAGTGTGTAGTAGAGAGTAGTAGAGTGAGTAGTAGAGAGTGAGTAGTAGAGAGAGAGCAGTAGAGAGTAGTAGAGAGTGAGTAGTAGAGAGTGAGTAGTAGAGAGTGGCAAAGTGAGTAGTAGACAGTGAGTAGTAGAGAGTGGTAGAATGAGTAGTAGAGAGAGAGTAGTAGAGAGTGAGTAGTAGAGAGTGGTAGAGTGAGTAGTAGAGAGGGAGTAGTAAAGAGAAAGTAGTAGAGAGAGTAGTAGTGAGTGAGTAGTAGAGAGTGAGTGGTAGAGAGTAGTAGAGAGTAGTAGAGTGAGTAGTAGAGAGTAGTAGAGAGAGAGTAGTAGAGAGTGAGTAGTAGAGAGTAGAAGACAGTGAGTAGTAGAGAGATAGCAGTAGAGAGTGAGTAGTAGAGAGCAATAGAGAGTGAGTAGTAGAGAGTATTAGAAAGTGAGTAGTAGAGATTGAGTAGTAGAGAGAGTTGTAGGGAGTAGTAGAGTAGTAGAGAGTGAGTAGTAGAGAGTGAGTAGTAGAGAGTAGTGAAGTAGTAGAGAGTGAGTAGTAGAGAGTGAGTAGTAGAGTGAGTAGGAGAGAGTAGTAGAGAGTGAGTAGTAGAGTGAGTAGTAGAGTGTAGTAAAGAGCGAGTAGTAGAGAGCAAGTAGTAGAGAGTGTGTAGTAGAGAGTGAGTTGTAGAGAGTAGTAGAGAGTGAGTAGTAGAGAGAGTAGTAGAGAGTAGTAGAGTAGTAGAGAGTGAGAAGCAGAGTGAGTAGTAGAGTGAGTAGTAGAGAGCGTGTAGTAGAGAGTGAGAAGTGGAGAGTGAGTAATAGAGAGTAGTAGAGAGTGAGTAGTAGAGAGTGAGTAGTAGAGAGTAGTAGACAGTGAGTAGTAGAGAGAGAGTAGTAGAGAGTGTGTAGTAGAGAGTAGTAGAGTGAGTAGTAGAGAGTGAGTAGTAGAGAGTGAGTAGTAGAGAGTGGTAGAATGAGTAGTAGAGAGAGAGTAGTAGAGAGTGAGTAGTAGAGAGTGGTAGAGTGAGTAGTAGAGAGGGAGTAGTAAAGAGAAAGTAGAGAGAGAGAGTAGTAGAGAGTGAGTAGTAGAGAGTGAGTGGTAGAGAGTAGTAGAGAGTAGTAGAGTGAGTAGTAGAGAGTAGTAGAGAGTGAGTAGTAGAGAGTGAGTAGTAGAGAGTTGTAGTAGAGAGTAGTAGAGAGTGAGTAGTAGAGAATGAGTAGTAGAGAGTAGTAGCGAGTGAGTAGTAGAGAGTGAGTAGTTTAATTTAAAAGGAACACAATGAGGGGTTTCATTCTTCCATAGAAATTATGATTAGTGCTGAAAAAAGAATAATTAGGGCACATTTTGAGTGACTTCTCAAATCCTCTTCTATTTCAGTAAAACATTCTGACATGCAGACTGAAAGATGCACTTTCATTACCAGCAGCAGACTTCCCTGGTGAGCAGTAGGTTTACTACAGTGATCTAATAAACAACTAGAGTGCTAACATTCCGAATGTATTTCAAATGTGTGACATATCTGAATGCCTTCTTCATGGAATCAAAGTAAAAAACTGAAAGTATTTCCTACTGAGCAGACTGTAGTAAAAGAGGAAATTAGGAAACTTCATAACAAATAAGTCTCTCAAAATGGCCACCAGAGACAAAAGAGCCCAAATGTAGCACAAATATCACCCAGATGTAGCCCAAGTATAGCCCAATGACAAAATGTCCTAGAGTGTTCTAAAGAACAACTAGAGCACTAACAGTCTTACTTATGACAAAAGTATGGTACACCTGAAGCCATCTTGATTGGAATAAAGTGGTAACACTTAAAACATTTAATTTGCAAAGGAACAAAATTAGGGCACGTTTTGACTTCTCAAATCCTCTTCTATTTCATTAAAAATTTCTGACATGCAGACTGAAACATGCACTTTGAATACCAGCAGCAGACTTCCCTGGTGAGCAGTCGCTTTACTACAGTGATCTAATGAGCAACTAGAGTGCTAACATTCAGAATTTATGGCAAATGTGTGACACATCTGAATGCCTTTTTGATGGAACCAAAGAAAACAAGCATTGAAAATGCAATAGGTCTTGCCCTCGTTTAAGTTAAAGCAAATCTCTTTGTAATTAGGTGGCTTTTTAGCTTTGCTTGTATTAGTGTTTTTCAAACTTTCATGTGCATAACATGCATATGTATGCGTATATGTATATTTATGCATGCATTTATATTTGTATTTATATAGATATGCAGATTATAGATATGTTTATATATGTATGAATATATATACACATACATATATAAATGCATATGCATATATATGCATATATATATGGGCATATGTGTGTGTGTAGAGAGAGTTAGAGCGAGATAGAGAGGTAGAGGTGAGGAGGTAGATGTGTAGAGGTAAAGAGGTAGAAGTAGAGAGGTAGAGAGGTAGAGGTGTAGAGAGGTTGAGGTGTAGAGAGGTAGAGAGTAGTAGAGAGAGAGGTAGTGAGAGGTACAGAGGTAGAGAGTTAGTAGAGAGTAGTAGAGAGTAGTAGAGAGAGTAGCAGAGAGAGTAGCAGAGAGTGAGTAGTAGAGAGTAGTAGAGTGAGTAGTAGAGAGTGAGTAGTAGAGAGTGAGTAGCAGAGAGTGAGTAGTAGAGAGCAGTTGAGAGTGAGTAGTAGAGAGTGAGTAGTAGAGTGAGTAGTAGGGAGTAGTAGAGAGTGAGTAGTAAAGAGTGAGAAGTAGAGAGTGAGTAGCAGAGAGAGAGTAGTAGAGAGAGATTAGTAGAGAGTGAGTAGTAGAGTGAGTAGCAGAGAGTAGTAGAGAAATAGTAGAGAAAGAGTAGTAGAGAGTGAGTAGTAGAGAGTGAGTAGTAGAGTGGGTAGTAGAGAGTGAGTAGTAGAGAGTAGTAGAGAGAGAGTAGCAGAGAGTGAGTAGTAGAGAGTAGTAGAGAGTGAGTAGTAGAGAGTTGTAGAGAGTGAGTTGTAGAGAGTGAGTAGTAGAGAGAGAGAGTAGTAGAGAGTGAGTAGTAGAGGGTAGTAGAGAGTGAGTAGCAGAGAGTAAGTAGTAGAGAGAGTAGTAGAGAGTAGTAGAGTAGTAGAGAGTGAGTAGTAGAGAGTAGTGGAGTAGCAGAGAGTGAGTAGTAGAGAGTAGTAGAGAGTGAGTAGTAGAGTGAGTAGAAGAGAGTAGTAGAGAGTGAGTAGTAGAGTGAGTAGTAGAGAGTAGTAGAGAGCAAGTAGCAGAGAGTGTGTAGTAGAGAGTGAGTAGTAGAGAGTAGTAGAGAGTGAGTACTAGTGAGAGTAGTAGAGTGTGAGAAGTAGAGAGGAATAGAGTGTAGCAGAGTAGTAGAGAGTGATTAGTAGAGTGAGTAGTAGAGAGTAGTTGAGAGCGAGTAGTAGAGAGTGAGTAGTGGAGAGTGATTAGTAGAGAGTAGTAGAGAGCGAGTGGTAGAGAGGGAGTATCAGAGTGAGTAGTAGAGAGTAAGTAGTATAGGGTAGCAGAGAGAGAGTAGTAGAGAGTGAGTAGTAGAGACTAGTAGAGTGAGTAGTAGAGAGAGAGTAGTAGAGAGTGAGTAGTAGAGAGTGAGTGGTAGAGAGACGTAGAGAGTAGTAGAGTGAGTAGTAGAGAGTAGTAGAGAGTGAGTAGTAGAGAGAATAGTAGAGAGTAGTAGGGTAGTAGAGAGTGAGTAGTAGAGAGTAGTAGAGTAGTAGATAGTGAGTAGTAGAGAGTAGGTAGTAGAGAGTAGTAGAGAGCGAGTAGTAGAGAGTGATTAGTGGATAGTGAGTAGTAGAGAGTAGTAGAGAGTGAGTAGTAGAGAGTAGTAGAGGAATGTATGATAGTACATCGCAAACGCTTACATCGTATGCCATTACATTGTAATTGTTACACCGCATGTTCCCTTAGATCGTGAGTAATCACAACGCATACCATGACGTCGCATTTGTATAGCAATGCATGCAAAATACATTCACACCGCATACAGACACCCCGCATGCTTTACCCATATGCGCATTTCCCTTCACCCGACCCTAAACCCTAATCCTTGAATCATAAAACAGTACCCTACAATATGGCACGCTAACACTTCCCTAAACAGTAAAGGCTCTATAGCAAGCCTACACTACTACCTCAACCCTAAGCCCTAATCCCCAAAGGACAAAACAGTACCTACACAGCAACTAGCCCTAAGCCCTAACACAACCCCAAAACAGCACCTATTCTACTAGTAGCCCTAAGCCCTAATGCCAGAATCCAAAAACAGCACCTATACTACCATTAGCCCTAAGCCCTACCGCAATAGCAAACCAGTACCTATACTAAAGCAAAAAACAGCACCCTACACTCTAAGCCCTAAATACGAGCAGCCTCCTTACCTGTCTCTTGTCGCTGTTCCAGCGTTGTCTCCCTGTCGTCTATGTCCCCCGGAGCCCGTCTCGATGGCTCCCGTAGCCCATCTCGACGCACGTTCATTACATCCCATGCATTGGGAATGCATGCGTTCTGAAAGCGCATGCAATGTAGTGGCGTGCGTAGACAACACGCGCATCGTGACGTTGCGTGCGTTGTAAGTGCACGTGATGTAAACGCATGTGTCATAACGCATGCATTGAGATGGTTGTCTCCCGTAGTAGAGTGAGTAGTAGAGAGTGAGTAGTAGAGAGAGAGTAGTAGAGGGTGAGTAGTAGAGTAGTAGAGAGTGGTAGAGAGTAGTAGAGTGAGTCAAAGAGATTAGTAGAGAGTGAGTGGTAGAGAGTGAGTAGTAGTAGAGAGTAGTAGAGAGTGAGTAGTAGAGAGTAGTAGAGAGTGAGTAGTAGAGAGTAGTAGAGAGTGAGTCATAGAGAGTGAGTAGCAGAGAGTAGTAGAGTAGTAGAGAGTGATTAGTGGAGAGTAGTAGAGAGTGAGTAGTAGAGAGAGAGTAGTAGCGAGAGAGTAGTAGAGAGTAGTAGAGAGTGAGTAGTAGAGAGTGAGTAGTAGAGATTAGTAGAGTAGTAGAGAGTGAGTAGTAGAGAGTCGTAGAGAGTGAGTAGTAGAGAGAGAGTTGTAGAGAGTAGTAGAGTGTGAGTAGTAGAGTAGTAGAGAGTAGTCAGTCAGTGTCAGTCTGTGTCAGTCAGTCAGTCAGTGTCAGTCAGTCAGTCAGTCAGTGTCAGTCAATCAGTGACAGTCAGTCAGTGTCAGTCAGTCAGTCAGTGTCAGTCAATCAGTGTCAGTCAGTGTCTGTCAATCAGTGTCAGT
The DNA here is from genome assembly GCF_964204655.1 of Triturus cristatus. NCBI lineage: Eukaryota > Metazoa > Chordata > Amphibia > Caudata > Salamandridae > Triturus > Triturus cristatus. The sequence goes on along the minus strand of NC_140592.1, from coordinate 1,079,266,843 downwards.
CAGTGTCAGTCAGTCAGTGTCAGTCAATCAGTGTCAGTCAGTGTCAGGCAGTCAGTGTCAGTCAGTGTCAGTCATTCAGTGTCAGTCAATCAGTGTCAGTCAGTGTCAGTCAGTCAATGTCAGTCAGTCAGTGTCAGTCAGTGTCAGTCAGTCAGTGTCAGTCAATCAGTGTCAGTCAGTGTCAGTCAGTGTCAGTGTCAGTGTCAGTCAATCAGTGTCAGTCAGTGTCAATCAGTCAGTGTCAGTCAGTCAGTGTCAGCTAGAGCAGCTCTGCTGACCTGGTTCTCTGGCTCTAAAGCAGCTCTGTTGACCTGGTTCTCTGGCTCTAAAGCAGCTCTGCTGACCTGGTTCTCTCCCTCTAAAGCAGCACTGCTGACCTCGTTTCTTTGGCTCTACAGCAGGTCTGCTGACCTGGTTCTCTGGCTCTAGAGCTGCTCTGCTGACCTAGTTCTAATGCATCAGAGCAGCTCTGCTGATCTGGTTCTCTGGCTCTACAACAGCTATGCTGACCTGGTTCTCTGGCTCTAAAGCAGCTCTGCTGACCCGGTTCTATGGCTCTATAGCAGTTCTGCTGACATGGTTCTCTAGCTCTAGAGCAGCTCTGCTGACCTGGTTCTCCCCCTCTAGAGCAGCTCTGCTGACCTGGTTCTCTCCCTCTAAAGCAGCTCTACTGACCTGGTCTCTTTGGCTCTACAGCAGCTCTGCTGAGATGGTTCTCTGGCTCTAGAGTTGCTCTGCTGACCTGGTTCTTAGGCTCTAGAGCAGCTCTGCTGACCTGGTTCTCTGGCTCTAAAGCAGTTCTGCTGACCTGGTTCTATGGCTCTGAAGCAGCTCTGCTGACTTGGTTCTCTGGCTCTAGAGCAGCTCTGCTGACCTGGTTCTCTGGCTCTAAAGCAGCTCTGCTGACCTAGTTCCCTGGCTCTAGAGAGTCAGTGTCAGTCAGTCAGTGTCAATCTGTGTCAGTCAATCAGTGTCAGTCAGTGTCAGTCAATCTTTGTCAGTCTTTGTCAGTGTCAGTCAGTCAGTGTCAGCTAGAGCAGCTCTGCTGACCTGGTTCTCTGGCTCTAAAGCAGCTCTGCTGACCTGGTTCTCTTGCTCTAAACCAGCTCTGCTGACCTGGTTCTCTTCCTCTAAAGCAGCTCTGCTGACCTGGTTTCTATGGCTTTACAGCTGCTCTGCTGACCTAGTTCTTAGGCTACAGAGCAGTTCTGCTGATCTGGTTCTCTGGCTCTGCAACAGCTCTGCTGACCTGGTTGTCTGGCTCTAAAGCAGCTCTGCTGACCCGGTTCTATGGATCTAAATCAGTTCTGCTGACATGGTTCTCTGGCTCTAGAGCAGCTCTTCTGACCTGGTTCTCTCCCTCTAAAGCAGCTTTACTGACCTGGTTTCTCGGGCTCTACAGCAGCTCTGCTGACCTAGTTCTCTGGCTCTAGAGCAGCTCTGCTGACCTAGTTCTTAGGCTCTAGAGCATCTCTGCTGACCTGGTTCTCTGGCTCTACAACAGCTCTGATGACCTGGTTCTCTGGCTCTAAAGCAGCTCTGCTGACCCGGTTCTATGGCTCTAAAGCAGTTCTGCTGACAAGGTTCTCTGGCTCTAGAGCAGCTCTGCTGACCTGGTTCTCTCCCTCTAGAGCAGCTCTGCTGACCTAGTTCTCTCCCTCTAATGCAGCTCTACTGACCTGGTTTCTCTGTCTCTTCAGCGGCTCGGCTGACCTGGTTCTCTGGCTCTAGAGCAGCTCTGCTGACCTGGTTCTCTGGCTCTAAAGCAGCTCTGCTAACCTGGTTCAATGGCTCTATAGCAGCTCTGCTGACTTGGTTCTCTGGCTCTAGAGCAGCTCTGCTGACCTGGTTCTCTGGCTCTAAAGCAGCTCTGCTGACCTGGTTCCCTGGCTCTAAAGCAGCTCTGCTGACCCGGTTCTCTCCCTCTAAAGCAGCTCTGCTGACCTGGTTACTCTGGCTCTACAGCAGCTCTGCTGACCTGGTTCTCTGGCTCTAGAGAGTCAGTGTCAGTGTCAGTCAGTCAGTGTCGGTCAGTGTCAGTCAGTCAGTGTCAGTCAATCAGTGTCAGTCAGTGTCAGTCAGTCAGTGTCTGTCAGTCAGTGTCAGTCAGTCAGTGTCAGTCAATCAGTGTCAGTCAGTGTCAGTGTCAGTCAGTCAGTATCAGTCAGTCAGTATCAGCTAGAGCAGCTCTGCTGACCTGGTTCCCTGGCTCTAAAGCAGCTCTGCTGACCTGGTTCTCTGGCTCTAAAGCAGCTCTGCTGACCTGGTTTCTCTGGCTCTACAGCAGGTCTGCTGACCTGGTTCTCTGACTCTATAGCTGCTCTTCTGACCTAGTTCTTAGGTTACAGAGCAGCTCTGCTGATCTGGTTCTCTGGCTCTACAACAGCTCTGCTGACCTGGTTCTCTGGCTCTAAAGCAGCTCTGCTGACCCGGTTCTATGGTCCTAAAGCAGTTCTGCTGACATGGTTCTCTGGCTCTAGAGCACCTCTGCTGACCTGGTTCTCTCCCTCTAGAGCAACTCTGCTGACCTGGTTCTCTCCCTCTAAAGCAGCTCTACTGACCTGGTTTCTCTGGCTCTACAGCAGCTCTGCTGACCTGGTTCTCTGGCTCTAGAGCAACTCTGCTGACCTAGTTCTTGGGCTCTAGAGCGTCTCTGCTGACCTGGTTCTCTGGCTCTACTACAGATCTGATGACCTGGTTCTCTGGCTCTAAAGCAGCTCTGCTGACCCGGTTCTATGGGTCTAAAGCAGTTCTGCTGACCTGGTTCTCTGGCTCTAGAGCAGCTCTGCTGACCTGGTCCCTTGGCTCTGAAGCAGCTCTGCTGACCTGGTTCTCTCCGTCTTAAGCAGCTCTTCTGACCTGGTTCTTTTGCTCTAAAGCAGCTCTACTAACCTGGCTTCTCTGGCTCTAAAGCAGCTCTGCTGACCTGGTTCTCAGATAATCTCTTGCCCTAATATGTATATTAAAGACACATACATATCATTTTGGAACATACAATTTTTTAGCTGGAGTCGCGCCCCAGCATGTATATGACGTCACACGGGACCCGCCACCGCGCATGCATCTCGTACCGTAATGCGCTTGCGTCGGCAATGCGCGGAAGCAGGAGTCGCGGACTGGTCGCATACCAATCACGCACATCAAGTAATATTAAATGTATATGATGTAACTGAAAAACACGCAGCCGTCGCACACAGTACTTGGATCCTTCACAACTTTTGTAAAATGGCAGCTAGAGTCCGCGCACCCACCGTAATGTGTACGCTTTGAATGCGGGACTCCGAAAAAAAGTTTGAAACATTTTTTTTTTACAGAAAATATGAAAACCAAAAAATGTATCAATATGTTTGAATGTTTTAAAAAAAAAATTTGCAAGTTTCAGAAAAATATATAATGTTATTTAATGAATAAAATATTTATAAATAAACAGTTACAAAACTGTAGAAAATCAGTACAAAAAAATGGATATAACTATCACACTTAAAAATTAGCATTTAAAAAACCTTTGAATTCACTGAAAAAAAACATAGTTTTCAGAGACGTTATAGTAAGAAATTAGCATTTAAAAAAGCTTTGAAATTCACTGAAAAAAACATAGGTTTCAGAGACGTTATAGTTAGAAATTGGCATTTAAAAAACCTTAGAAATTTACAGAAAAAACTATAGATTTCAGGGGTGTTATAGTTAGCTGGCCATTTCACGTGTACAAGACCATAGAAATTTCTCCGTCATAGTTAGTTCTGCTAACTATAACTCGCGCGCCCGCAATGCACTGATGATAATGTCACATATTGCATCATTCATGACATGGTCAGTGGCATCACTGATGACCTCACTGATGACATCTCAAATGACATCACTGATGACATCATCCACGTAACAATCTGATACACCTCATCTTACACTAGTATAACCTTTCATCACTCACTGTAAAATACAGAGTACCATATTTGAAACCATTGACACACCAATACCAGTTACCACATACTCACTCACTGATTCCTAAGTCTACACACAGAACTCCCCATTCAGCAATAGAATCATTTATACATGCAGTCACTAATTAATAGAACACTATCAAATGCACTTATACACATATATAGACATTGACACATCAGCAGTCATCTTAGTCGGTTATGCAGTCATCCTACTCACTCATGAAAAAAATTAATCACACTTACATTTACTCACTTACACAATTATCCAACAACACCTCATTTATTCAAACACATAGTAACTCATACTTAAAATGGTAAAAAATCACCATTACAATTATACACTCATTCATATAGTTACTCTCACAATCACTGACTCTTACACATACTTATTTATATACACCAACTCTCACATACAATGCCTTTCTTTTTTTACTTTGTTGAAGAAGTACATCTAAAACATATATTCGCTCATCAACACACAAATAAATACACTTAGTCACCCAAACAACTGTTTCCACATGCACTCTTAAACCTATACACCTAGTCAATCAACCATTCACACATCTATGCATAGAGTTACACACACCCCATCCAAACACACACAAACTCAGTGTCCCATACAAATACTCACCCAACTAATCAATAACTAATATACACACTCGTGTAGTTATTGACCAACTGATGCAGCATGCTATACAACAACAGAGACAGTGATGCACACATTCACATAGTTTAGTTACTAATCCATGTATTAAGTGAGACACTTTTAATTACTCACTTAAACAGACAGTCAGACAGCTACTAAATCCTCCATTCTGAGAGTTATATATCCACTCAATCTTCAATACAGATTGGTGTATATATAATACATATTTAAATTTCAAACTAAACCACATTCACTGGATGATTTCAAAAGTGATGTTATCAGTGATGTCATTTGAGATGTCATCAGTGATGTCATCAGTAATGTCACTGACCATGTCATGAATGATGCAATATGTGACATCATCAGCAGTGCATTGCGGGCGCGCGAGTTATAGTTAGCAGAACTAACCATAACGGAGGAATTTCTATGGTTTTGTATGAGTGAAATGGCCAGCTAACTATAACACCCCTGAAACCTATGTTTTTTTCTGTGAATATATTATATATATATATATATATATATATATATTCACAGAAAAAACCATAGGTTTCAGGCACGGTATAGTTAGGAATTAGCATTTAAAAGACCTCAGAAATTCACTGAAAAACCATAGGTTTCAGGGGTGTTATAGTTAGCTGGACTTTTCACTTGTACAAAACCATTGAAATTCCCCCGTTATAGTTAGTTCAGCTAACTATAACTCACGCGCCCGCAATTCCCTGCTGATGACGTCACATATTACATCACTCATGACATGGTCAGTGACATCACTCATGACATCACTGATGACATCTCAAATGACATCACTGATGACATCATCCAGTGAATGTGTGTTTTTCTGAAAATTAAATATGTTTTATATATGTATATCTCAAGGTCGATGGAAGAATAAATGGGTATATAAGTGTCTAAATGGATGATTTGTTTTTGAAAAATTGATTGTGTAACTGACTGATTAAGTGTATCATAGTGAATACATGGCTTAGTGAGTAATGTTTAAATATGTAAATATCTGTATCAGTCTCTCACTTTGTGTATACGTGGCTGCATGGGTTGGTGAGTAGCTACATGGGTGTCTATATAGGTTATTAGTTGGTTTTTTGAGTATCAGTTTGAGTGTCTGCATGGTTCGGTGGGGGGTATTATGTAGTGTATAGGTGCATGCATGAGTGACTCACTGTTTGTATGTGTTGAAGACAGCATGTGTGCAGGACTGTATGGGTGGATGAGTGTGTTTATGGGTGTGTTAGTGAGTGAATGACTGTCTCAATAGTGTCTTTATGAGTAACTACACATGTTTTAAACTAGTATATGTGACTATTGGTGTATATAAGTGAGTATATGTGAGAGTGAGAGATTGAAAGAGTTCCTGTATGAATAAGTATGTGTTTCTATAAGTGATTGTTTAAAAGACTAAGTATGTGTAAGTTTCCGTAGAAGTAAGTGTGGTGGTGTGTGTATAACTGTATATGCAAGTAAATGTATGTTTGATTCTTTATTAGCTTGAGTGACTATGTGTGTGAGTAACTCTATGGATGAGTGGCATTGTGTAACAGGATGTGTAGGTGTATGAGTACATATGATGAGTGAGTACATGTATGAGTGACTGTATAGGACTGTTGGTGAATGAGTGGATGTGTATGTGGATCTTAGAATTACTGAAGAGGTTGTTGTAACTGGTATTGGTATGTCCATTGTTTTGAAAAGTTTAGTCTCTATTTTTGAATGTGTGTATCAAAGGTTATATTAGGGTGAGAGGAGGTCTGCCACTCTATCACAAGGATGATGTCATCAGTGATGTCATCAGTGATGTCATTTGAGATGTCATCAGTGATGTCATGAGTGATGTCACTGACCATGTCATGAGTGATGTAATATGTGACATCATCAGCAGTGCATTGCGGGCGCGCGAGTTATAGTTAGCTGAACAAACCATAACGGGGGAATTTCAATGGTTTTGTGCAAGTGAAAAGTCCAGCTAACTATAACACCCCTGAAACCTATGGTTTTTTCAGTGAATTTCTGAGGTTTTTAAAAGCTAATTCCTACCTATAAAGTGCCTGAAACCTATGGTTTTTTCTGTGAATATATTATATATATATATATATATATATATATTCACAGAAAAAACCATAGGTTTCAGGCACGTTATAGTTAGGAATTAGCATTTAAAAGACCTCAGAAATTCACTGAAAAAACCATAGGTTTCAGGGGTGTTATAGTTAGCTGGACTTTTCACTTGTACAAAACCATTGAAATTCCCCCGTTATAGTTAGTTCAGCTAACTATAACTCGCGCGCCCGCAATTCACTGCTGATGACGTCACATATTACATCACTCATGACATGGTCAGTGACATCACTCATGACATCACTGATGACATCTCAAATGACATCACTGATGACATCATCCAGTGAATGTGTGTTTTTCTTAAAATTAAATATGTTTTATATATGTATATCTCAAGGTCGATGGAAGAATAAATGGGTATATAAGTGTCTAAATGGATGATTTGTTTTTGAAAAATTGATTGTGTAACTGACTGATTAAGTGTATCATAGTGAATACATGGCTTAGTGAGTAATGTTTAAATATGTAAATATCTGTATCAGTCTCTCACTTTGTGTATAAGTGGCTGCATGGGTTGGTGAGTAGCTACATGGGTGTCTATATAGGTTATTAGTTGGTTTTTTGAGTATCAGTCTGAGTGTCTGCATGGTTCGGTGGGGGGTATTATGTAGTGTATAGGTGCATGCATGAGTGACTCACTGTTTGTATGTGTTGAAGACAGCATGTGTGCAGGACTGTATGGGTGGATGAGTGTGTTTATGGGTGGGTTAGTGAGTGAATGACTGTCTCAATAGTGTCTTTATGAGTAACTACACATGTTTTAAACTAGTATATGTGACTATTGGTGTATATAAGTGAGTATATGTGAGAGTGAGAGATTGAAAGAGTTCCTGTATGAATAAGTATGTGTTTCTATAAGTGATTGTTTAAAAGACTAAGTATGTGTAAGTTTCCGTAGAAGTAAGTGTGGTGGTGTGTGTATAACTGTATATGCAAGTAAATGTATGTTTGATTCTTTATTAGCATGAGTGACTATGTGTGTGAGTAACTCTATGGATGAGTGGCATTGTGTAACAGGATGTGTAGGTGTATGAGTACATATGATGAGTGAGTACATGTATGAGTGACTGTATAGGACTGTTGGTGAATGAGTGGATGTGTATGTGGATCTTAGAATTACTGAAGAGGTTGTTGTAACTGGTATTGGTATGTCCATTGTTTTGAAAAGTTTAGTCTCTATTTTTGAATGTGTGTATCAAAGGTTATATTAGGGTGAGAGGAGGTCTGCCACTCTATCACAAGGATGATGTCATCAGTGATGTCATCAGTGATGTCATTTGAGATGTCATCAGTGATGTCATGAGTGATGTCACTGACCATGTCATGAGTGATGTAATATGTGACATCATCAGCAGTGCATTGCGGGCGCGCGAGTTATAGTTAGCTGAACTAACCATAATGGGGGAATTTCAATGGTTTTGTACAAGTGAAAAGTCCAGCTAACTATAACACCCCTGAAACCTATGGTTTTTTCAGTGAATTTCTGAGGTTTTTAAAAGCTAATTCCTAACTATAAAGTGCCTGAAACCTATGGTTTTTTCTGTGAATTTCAAAGGTTTTTTAAATGCTAATATCTTACTATGCCTACAGAGATAGGACATGTGAAGAAAGAAGAAAAAATGCACAGAAAGAAAAAAAAGAAGTGCAGAAAGAAGCAACAGAAGTCCTCAAAGACGAAGAAAAGTGCAGGAAGAAGGATAACGTGCAGAAAGAACATAAAGAAGACCAGAAAGAAGCCTTGTTGCAAAATCATCCTGTACCCTCAACTTTTTCAGACGGATACTGGTGGTAACTGAGTCTGACTAACCAGTCCTAGAGCCAGTGCTATGTTAAAAGACACTTAGAATACAGTGAAAACACCTACATACACTAGGGAACATTATGCGTTGGGGTCCCCCTGTGATTAGCATGACCTCCTCTGTAAGCCCCTAGTATATAATAGGGCAGGGGGATTAAAACTACCTCTTAAAACAGGCCACAGGGCGTTTTTGCACATGTTAACTCAGGCCCTGTCCCCTCCCTTCACCACTGTGTAAACACATCCTGTGTCCGTTTTTAGTTGGGAGATTAAGTTCATTTGAATCCTGAGGGTCCCTAGGGTCCAAGTAGCCCACTAGGTACCTCCAGTAAGTGCCACAGAGCCGCGTTGCAGAGAGGTGTAAAAAGTGGCACGGCCTGGACCACCTCTCTGCAATGCAGCTCAGTGGCGCTTACTGGAAGCACTTGGTGGGCTAGTTAGCCCCCAGGGGCCCTCAGTATTGAAGGAAAATGATATCCCCAATTTAAAACGTGCCATAGTGCGTGTTTGCACACGTCACCTCAGGCCCCGTCCCCTCCCTTCACCACTGTGTAAACGCGCCCTGTGGCTGTTCTAAGTTGAGAGATTAAGTCCCCTTGAATCCTAAGGGTCCCTAGGGTCAAACTAGACCACTAGGTACCTCCAGTAAGCGCCAGAGAGCTGCGTTGCAGAGAGGTGTAAAAAGGGGCTTGGCCTCAGAACACCTGTCTGCAGCGCAGCTCCCTGGCGCATACTGGAGATGCCTGTTGGGCTAGTTGGCCCTCAGGGACCCTCAGTATTGAAGAGGAATTAATTCCCCAACTTACAACTCGCCAGGGGGCGCGTTTGCAGAGTGCTGCAAGGAGGGGGCGTGGCCTCTGGCACGATGCCAGTCTTTTATTTATTTTAATTTTTTGAGAACGGGGGCTGTGTGGTTCCCCTTCTTATTCTAATTTATTGGCCCTGATGACCCCATCCCCCAGTGCCTGTCTCCTAATTATATTTTTTTGACCCCAATCCCCAGGGCCGGCCACTGTTTTTTATTATTTTTAAAAAATATATATTTATAGACACACCTAGGACATGCTGGACAAACCGTACGTACCTATCACCATGACGATTTGCGTGATATTCATTAAAAGGCGACTATGCATACAATGAATCCACGTGGAATGTATTTACACCACTAGTGAAGCTCTGACATGTCTGATACCCTACCGTGCCTAATACCGGTAGACACCCTTGTCGTTTATTTATACAAACAAGGGTAGCTATTGACGGGCACATTTAATACACATGCACACCAAGCCATTCAAAGGGGATTCGACAAAAATTCGACCAAAACTATGCAAGAAACCGCCCTCACGGTGTTGAAAACTAAAACAGCGATATGATTAAGCATTCACTAAAGACATGAATTCTCCCTAGTTAAACCATGTTTTCTTGTCTTATGTTGACTAATGTCCGGACTCCATTTTGTATTGTCATGTCTCCGCGTGCTCTGCACGAGAAGAGTCCTATCTTTCCGCTAGTTGCTCTTTAATCTGCCTAGTAACAGTCTATAAATAGCTCCTTTGTCCGTCTGGCGCATGCCCAGACTTGACCACATCTGTTATCAGTTAGTCCTTGTTTGACCATGTTTTCGCAGGCTCAGGAAACTGTTAACTCCGCCCACATATTGATCCTGTATCGAAAATGTCCATAAATGGTAATGAATTTTGCTCCATGTTGTATCCACCCACTTATGAGCCCCTCTGTTGTGTATAAAAGGGGACCGTGTACGCAAGTTCTTTGTGCTACTCTATGCAATACTGAAGAGTGTTGTGTAGGTTGTAGGACCACCCTTAAGGGTTAATAAACTCTGTCTTTGTATTTGCAGTTTCCGTGCCAACTTCCTTCTAGCTTTTGTTACAGGAGAGCGAACCCTTGTATTCTGCGGGCCTAGCTGGGGCCTGTATTCATCAATTGGCGCCCGTCACGTGGGGCTCATCGGCGACTCGGATGCTCGAAGGACTGGTCGTGACGAAGGTGAGGAATTTGGCCGTGGATGTGATCACTGCCAGCGGTGTTTTTAGTCCTGGCATCCCGAGGTTTCTTCCTTCCCTTCCGAACTGACCTTCTGGGTGGCGCCGGTCCTCGACTGAGACCTCTTCTGTCAGTTTGCCGCGACAGCCGTTTGGGCGAATTTTGGAACTTGGCAGTTGGAATCTGGACACTCTTGATTGGTAAGAACCGTTGTACGGTACTTGCTCCGAGTTTTTGAAGCCTGGGTTGGCTATTTGAGTTTGATTTGTGATGACCGGTCATATTTCGTATTGATTATTGTGAGAATATATGCGTTGCAACACATATAGGCAGGTAATGTGGAGATATTTCTCCGGAGTCGTTTAAATCTGAACGGCGCAAAGTTTAAGTGCCATTTTTTTGATAATATTGCATATTTTGCATTATTTTTGAGCATGCGTGCTTTTAGCGCACTCCTTAAGTGGTGCTTCTGCTTTGTAAACCGGTTAAATCTCGAGGAATCTGCTCCAGCCCCCCCAGAGGGGACTCCTAATAGGGATATGTATGTGAAGCATGGTCTTTCCTCTATAATGTACAGCACAGTGTGGAGGAAATACACCAAAACGGATCCTGAGTTACGATGGCCTTTGTATGGATCGTTTGATATGCGTAAGATTGAGTATGTGGAACAGAGTATGTGTAAACGGCATGCTCGGCAAGACATGTTTGAATGTGTACGGTTATGGGTGAAGGAAGTGCGTGAGCGAGAGAAACGTGAGAAAGCGCTGTTTGATAAAGAGCAACGGAAAAATGATCATGTGAGAGCACAGGAAGCGAAGCGTCGGGAGGAAAGAGAACTGGCGGAGAGACAAGAGAAAGAGCGTAGGTTGCAAGTCTCGGGTCAATATGCTGTCCGCCAGCCACTTTATCCTGTCCTTACTAATCTTGAAGATGATTTTTATTTATTAGATCGCTCTCCGCCCCCTTATGATGGCGCGTCTGCCCCGAGGTCACAGGATTCTGGATCGGTTTCGGATAAGGTAGACACGCGGTCCATGTTATCAATTGAGCGTATGGGTGAGCTTCGGAAAATTTCTCTGCGTGTACTTAAAGGCAAGCTATCTCTTGCTGAATTGTTGGAATCTTTGGAAAGTTGGCAGGATAGAGAGAAACTGTATTTTGCTGCCACTTTTTCTGATGAAGTGATTACTGCCTTTCGGAAATATTCTGATGTTTTCGAGCCTGATGCTGTAGTATCAGATGATAAAGCATTACGTAACGGTGTTTTTTCCCCCTCTAAGGTACCCGATGCGGTCCGCCGGCTGTTTGCATTGCGGGACGCGGCGGTTGAACTTAAAGAGAGAGCGCGCCTACAGGCAGGGGAGAAGGAGCAATCGGATTCACATATCGGCGGCGACCAATCATCTACTTCCCATTCAGATAAGAGTGAACTAGTGCATGCTAAACCGATGCGAGAGGCGGCACCTTTGTATGTTCCTCCTAAAGGAGCAGGAAATAGTTCAGATATATCTTCCCCCGATGCTAGGGGATATTTTGTGTATAATTGGGTTTATACTCCCTGGCATAGGGCTGATGTTATGGCATTAAAGAATGCATTGCCTGACCCCCGCAAGAATCCAGCGACCTTTTACGAAGAGGTCGAAGGGGCCTTGAATTCTTGTACTATGACTTTAGCGGATATAGATTTGTTCTTTGGGCTCATTTTACCACCGGATATGTGGAGATCTGTGCGGAAGGTGGATGATGTTACCGCTTTTAAGGCTAGGTGGCCTGAGATTGAGGATGTGGATAGGGAGAGAAAACCCGCGCAAAAACCACCCCAGCTTATTTTAGATCTTCCTGCCACTATCTTGACTAAGTTGAAAACAATTATCCCCCCTAAAAAGATTGACTGGAATATGTTAGCCTCATGTAAACAGAAGGTTGATGAATCAGTTTCAGACTTTTTTACGCGCTTTGAGGAGACATGTCATGATTTCAGTGGTCAGTCACTTACGGATGATACGGGTCGACATCTCTTTGTCGATAAATATGTGGCGAATTTATTACCGGGAATAGCAGCTCGATTGAAAGCGAGTGAAAGTTCTTGGTCCACCTCGTCTCCGGCATCCCTCCTGACTATGGCTCAGTATTATGAGCGTCAGGAACAAGAGGCGAAGGGGAATGAGGAGAAGAAATCAAAAGATTTGAAAACTAAGGTGATGCTAGCACAAGTGTATGGTCCGCCTCGTCGGGGTGTCGAAAGAGGTAGAGGAGGATTCTATGGTCCCCCTTCAGGTCGGTCAGATGTTAATAGAAATCAATGTGCGTATTGTAAACAGTCGGGTCATTGGGCTAGAGATTGTCCGGTATTATATGCATCTCGTCAGGGACGTGGTCAGGGACCGCCGAGAGGTAGAGGGGGCTTTTGGAATTTTAGAGGGAACTCTAATGATCGTGCTCGCTTTGAGCCTACCGTGCAGCAACGAGATAGACCTAATGTGTTTGACCGGCAAAATCAGTATCAACTGTCTGGGAACGACCGTTCTGGGTACCATGATTCACAGCACGCTTAGGATTGCGTTGGATGGGGGTTGGAATCAGTTGAAGTACCGGTTGATCAGAAGGGTCCTTATGTTTCAGCAAATGTTTTGGGTTCTACTGATCGGTTCCTAGTTGATACAGGAGCTACTCGTATTGCGCTGTCCAAACAATTGGTTCCGAGGGCTCCCCCATCTGGCTTAATGGTTACATCGGTAGGGTTTGATGGTACACTCTCTCGAAGCCCTCTATCCCGACCCCTTGCATTTCATGTTGACCACTTTTCTGCACCCTGTCCGTTTTTGCTTGCTCCGAACACGCCCGTCAACATTATGGGTCTTGATATGCTTAAGCACTTCAGAGCAACGATCCGCTGCTCCCCTACTGGAGTACATGTGATATTAAACGATAATCACCCAATGACAGAACGGATGTGTGTGGTTGCGGAGGATACTGCATTAGCTTCCCTCCCTCATTCTTTGTGGGCCACTTCGGATACTGATGTGGGACAGATGGTGATTCCGCCTGTCCACATTAGTGTCCAGGAGGGTGCAGTGTTACCACGCCTCCCTCAGTACCGTATTTCCCAGGAGGGGGAGGAGGCACTCATACGGATTGTGCAGGATTTGATTAAGGTGGGAGTAGTGGAGGAAGTTCCCTACAATGTCTGCAACAGTCCTATTTTACCCATTTTGAAGAAAGATACCGATACCAGGGTTTATCGTTTTATCATTGACTTAAGGGAAGTGAATAAGATAGTGATACCTCAGTATCCAGTGGTTTCTGATATCACGACGTTACTCACTTTGGTCCCGCCAACGGCGACCACGTTTTCAGTTATTGATTTGAAAAATGCTTTCTTTTCGATTCCTATTCACCCTGATAGCCAATACCTTTTCGGTTTTACTTTGAATAATAGGTCTTATAGATTTTGTAGAGTCCCTCAGGGTTATATAGAGAGCCCTAGTATTTACAGTCAAGCATTGAAAAGGCAATTGGATTCCTTTGTTCTGCCTGAGGGTGTCGCCCTTATACAGTATGTCGATGACATCCTGTTGGCGGCCGACGCTCCTGAGCTGTGTGAGAAGTGTACGTTATCTTTGCTTTCCTTTTTGGCATCTCACAATCACAAAGTGTCGAGGAAGAAATTGCAATTCTGTAGACCAAAGGTGACTTATTTGGGTCACCTTTTGTCTAAGGAGGGGCATGCACTCACACCAGATCGTATTCAAGCAATTTTGGACACGCCAGTACCTTCTACACAGAAGGATGTGCGTGCATTTTTGGGTCTTGCTTCTTTCTGTAGGCAATGGATATTGGGGTTTTCACACATAGCTAAGCCATTGTTAGCACTTTTGACAAAAGACACACCGATTCCTCTTCCCTGGTCCAATGAGTGTGAAATTGCTTTTCAGCAATTACGACAAGCCCTTTGTTCAGCACCAGTGTTAGGTACCCCTGATTATACGAAGCCCTTTTCACTGTATGTGCATGAGAAAGATGGATGTGCATTATCAGCTTTAGTGCAGATGCACGGCGACAAGCAGCGCCCTTGTGCATATTTTTCGGCTGTACTTGATCCTGTTGCCCGAGCATTACCTGGGTGTTTTCGCTCGGTTGCGGCGACAGCTGTGTCAATACGCCAAAGCGAGGGAATTGTGTTATCTCACAAACTGTTGGTATGAGTTCCCCATGCTGTTGATGCCCTGCTTAATCAGACAAAGACGCAGCATTTGACCAGTGCTCGTTTAACGGGATATGAGTTGAGGCTTTTGGCTCCTCATATTACGTTAAAGAGGTGTGCAACGTTAAATCCAGCCACATTGTTGCCATTCCCGGAAACTCAGTCTGAAGCACGAAAAGCACACGACTGTATTCTTGTGACTGAGGAACAGACAAAGGGTCGTATTGATCTCCAGGATACGCCCTTTACAGATGTAGATAGAGAACTGTGGGTGGAAGGATCATGCCTGAAGCTACCAGATGGTACGACTTCAGCAGCATATGCAATTACCACATTACAAACAATAGTGGAGACAGCACGCATACCGCAGAAATCAGCTCAGGCAGCGGAACTGATAGCATTAACACGAGCATGTGAGCTCAGTACAGGATTGTGTGTGAATGTTTATACAGATAGCCGCTATGCCTTCGGAGTAGCGCACGATTTCGGCCTACTCTGGAAGGAGAGAGGGTTTCTAACGTCACATGGAGCACAGATAATGTATGGAGAGTTAGTTCACAACCTTTTGACTGCATTAACATATCCAAAGAAGATTGCTATAGTTAAATGTAGTGCCCATAAAAAGGTGGTTGATAAAGTTGGAAAAGGGAATGCTTTAGCAGACCGGGTGGCACGAGAGACTGCGATGCAGCCTGACTCTACTGCAATGTATGTTGTGAAGTCACAGGCAGAAAGATGGCATGATGCTAGGAGAGAAGTGCTAGAGATACAGAGGACCGCTTCCGATAAGGAACGGGAGCAATGGTCCAATGATGGAGAATTAGATGATGAAGGGTGTTGGAGAAATAAGCAGATGGATAAATGGAAGTTACCCACAGCTTTTGTACAACCTATGGTTCAGATGGCACATGGACTAGCGCATGTCGGAGCTTCCGCAATTGTAAAATTACTCACACAAGTTTGGGAGCATCCGGAGATCGCTAGTACGGCAAAGAGGGTAGTGCAGACCTGCATGATTTGCCTGAGGTACAACCCCGTAAAGGGTACACGAGCTCCAGCAGGAGGAGTTGCAACACCTTCTGCACCTTTTGAGGTTTTGCAGATGGATTATATTCAGCTTGAGCGCTGTAACAATCTGAAGTATGTTCTAGTAGTGGTTTGTGCCTTCAGTAAATGGGTTGAAGCATACCCTACGAAAGACAATACTGCAATGACTACAGCCAAGATGCTATTGAAGGAGTTCTTCCCTCGATATGGTGTTTGTAGATTGTTGTGGAGTGATAACGGACCTCATTTTATAGCAGACGTTATCAAGTATGTCCTTAAAGGCCTAGGCATTACTCAGAAGTTCCATGCAGTGTTTCACCCTCAGTCTGCGGGATTGGTTGAGAAATATAACGGCACTTTGAAGCTTAAGCTCGCTAAGATCCAAGCTTCGACTTCTTTGACTTGGCCAGACGCTTTACCGCTGGCATTATTGTCAATTAGATCGATACCGCATTCTCGGACCGGTCTCACACCCTACGAGATCGTGTTCGGACGCCCAATGAATATTTGGGGTCCACCAAAACCGAAGTCAGTGTATGATGTACCTTGTGTAATGATGAATGATTATCTGGCACAGTTAACGGATAATTTGGTTTCTATTCATCAACAGGTTCGAGAAGCGCTCCCTGATCGGTCCACAGGTGAAGGTCATAATCTCCGACCTGGGGATCAGGTTATGATTAAGGTGTTCGAAAGGACGAACAGTCTGGAGCCGAGATGGGTTGGTCCTGAGCAAGTCTTGCTCACATCGAGGACAGCTGTGCGAGTTTCCAATCGGAAGAACTGGATCCACTCTTTGCACTGTCGTAAAGTGCCGCCTGGATTAGTGGAGCCTGCTGTATTGACCGACCATCGAGAAGTCCTGACTGCAGAGAAAGGCCGTGCTGTGGAACCGAACGACACTGAGGAGCTCTTCCCGGACCAAGCGATTCCTGGAGGAGGAAGATATCATCTCAGACCGAGGAAGTGATTTTTTTTTGTATCCAGAGACGTTGTCAGAACGGCCCTTAGGTTAGTGAAACGGAGAGCCAATGAGGCAAGGGGGGGGGATCAGCCCTGCATTAGTGTAGTGACACCCGTCTTGGCCCGCTGGTGAAGAAATCAACGGCTGCCTAAGGGGAAGAGTTCTGACAACCTTTTAGTTTCAGGAAGATATTGACTTTTTACTACAAGATGGAGAAGAAGAAGATTCTTTGTGCGACAAGCTTTATTATCATTGTAGCTATTGTTGGTATAACCACATGGTTTGTTGAGGATGTGACTCCTGTCCGTGAGTTGCTTGTTTTGACCACTCCAGTGCCTGAGGAGCACTACTTATATACCCTTCCGTATCAAGAATTGAAGCATCGTCAGTCTAATTTGAATAACACTTTCATCCAGATGTTGCATCATACCCATGTTGCTACAAATGCTACGAACTGTTGGATATGTGGTATGATGCCAGCTCGTCAGAAGAAAGGAGGAACGCCGTTCATACCTCTTCCTTTCTCTCATAATGGCTCTTGTAGAGCATGGTACACTTTGCTTTTCGCCACACGGAAACCCACAGTGGGACGATTACTTTTCAGACTTAATAGGGAATGTCATCAAGATAAAGAAGGCTATCCACAAGCGAATGGGACAATATGGGAGTGGGAAGAATATCGACCAGACAATGAATCGATACCCTACATCTTCACTAACACCAGAGACATTGCTGGGAATGAACAATTTGTGATTCAAGTGGAACAAGCTCAAGCGGACCTGTGTGTTCAGAGTGTGGGTTATATTCCTGTTGGTGTTAGCGACTGTATTATTGTTTTGAACATAGATGGATTAAATAATAGTACTTTCTTAGCCTCCCATAACACATACTTCGTATGTGGGAATAAGGGTTATTATCGCTAACCAGCCGGCTGGTCCGGAGTATGTTATGTAGCGTTTTTATTACCTCCTGTATTCTTAGCACCTGCATCCTATCATAAAGATTTGAAGTTGTTGAATAATGTGACTGTAAATAGGTATAAACGCACTCTATCTATTGATGATGTTGATCAAACTGATACTAGCTTACAGCAGTATGTTGATTTCAACTTAGGATTGTTTTTCTTTGTTGGAGCTGCCCTAAATAGTAGGAAGGTTCGAAGATTAACAAGAGTTGTAGAGGCTGTGACGAATCAGACCGCTGCTGCTCTTGGGAATCTTATGGAAGAATTACAAATTACTAGAATTGATGCATTACAGAATCGTGTGGTATTAGATGTTATGTTAGCTGATAGAGGTGGAGCATGTAAAATTATCGGAAGTAGTTGTTGTGTGTTCATTCCTGACCATACGCCATCAGTTTATAACGCTATTAATAAATGGCATAAAATCGCAGCTGAGATTCATACAGAAAATGGCACTTGGACCTTTTCTGGGTGGTTTTGGGCATTGATCACTACATGGGGATGGAAGGTTTTAACTGGTCTCTGTATTATTGTAGCAGTTCTGTTTTCCTGTTGCATCTGTGTCCAGTGTGGTCCTTTACTCTGTTCCCTATGTGTGTCATTCTGTATACCTGATAAGAAAGCTATTGCCAATATCACTTATCAGAAACATTTAACCAAAGAGGTGGAAGAGATGATGAAAATTGACATATATGATGATTATCCTGATAAGCCGAATGTCTTCAGTAAATGCTGAAAGGGTCGTCTGTTGAAAACTAAAACAGCGATATGATTAAGCATTCACTAAAGACATGAATTCTCCCTAGTTAAACCATGTTTTCTTGTCTTATGTTGACTAATGTCCGGACTCCATTTTGTATTGTCATGTCTCCACGTGCTCTGCACGAGAAGAGTCCTATCTTTCCGCCAGTTGCTCTTTAATCTGCCTAGTAACAGTCTATAAATAGCTCCTTTGTCCGTCTGGCGCATGCCCAGACTTGACCACATCTGTTATCAGTTAGTCCTTGTTTGACCATGTTTTCGCGGGCTCAGGAAACTGTTAACTCCGCCCACATATTGATCCTGTATCGAAAATGTCCATAAATGGTAATGAATTTTGTTCCATGTTGTATCCACCCACTTATGAGCCCCTCTGTTGTGTATAAAAGGGGACCGTGTACGCAAGTTCTTTGTGCTACTCTATGCAATACTGAAGAGTGTTGTGTAGGTTGTAGAACCACCCTTAAGGGTTAATAAACTCTGTCTTTGTATTTGCAGTTTCCGTGCCAACTTCCTTCTAGCTTTTGTTACAGGAGAGCGAACCCTTGTATTCTGCGGGCCTAGCTGGGGCCTGTATTCATCAACGGTTAATAAAACACACATCCACTGCCGGATGTGTAATACTTTTTATTTTACTCTCTGGAAAGGGGACGAACATCACTTGAGAGTCACAGCGCGCTCCTGGCAGAGCCCAATGCTGTGTTACACCCACCATTGCCTGCTGAGTGCCACACACCTCTGTGTTGTATTCCACTAGCTAGTGCATATGCTATGACACTCTCTAGCCTATGTGCACTGTAACACCACCCTGTGAATATGTTATGCCACCCTTGTCTTCGCACGGGTTATATTGCCCCATCTAACGTGCCTTCCTCGATGCCTATGTTATAACACACAGTGCTATGCCATACATATTACAATCTGGGATCCATATCTTTGTCACAGTGCATATGCAACGTTACACTCCCCAGCACATATTTTATATTACAACTTAAGAGACTAGTTAGGTTACACAACACTGCCCTGTGCATATTACACTCCAAGGCGCATATCGCATAGCACGCGCTAGTGCCTGTGCTATCTCGCGCTCTCCAATGAATCTGTCATTGCGCACAATGTATTGCATATTATATTTCACGCCCGGTTCATCTTATATCACCCTTTTTGGTGCATAGTTTATACCATACACTATATCTAGTTTTCATTTTCAATCGTGCTCTCAGGACTATGTTCTATATAACACTGTGTTCACCTACCCTTTTCACGGGCATTACATTTTGCGATAGGGGGTGGAGGGTCAGGGGGTGTTTCTGCCAAGTGAGCCCGGAGTCACAGTCACAAACGTCCTCTTCTTCCTGAATAAAAGTGAGATTATGCTGCATACTTGTTCATATTTTAAGTAGTTCGCACAGACTCACGCTTTAAAAACAATAAAGTTCCTAATTCCCGCCTTCTCTGAACAGTTAGCTTGCTGCCCCATCCCCCTTCTCCCTATCCTCTGTTGTGTGAATCCATGGACTAGCCTCCTCCCTCCTGCCATGCATGGTCTGATGTGCTGCCACTGCCCTCAATTTAGTATGATGTACCAGTCCACTCCTCCTGCCCTCCATTGCCCAATTCTATGCCCCATCATTGACCTCCTGCTTAAACTCTGTGCTTAGCTTGCTGCCCCTATTCTCCTTCCCCCTGCCCTCCGATGTCTTTGTGCATGCCCCTGCTCCATCCTTTTTGCCCACCATGTTCCATGGACCTGCCACTCCTATCTACTCTGAGTGTTCTGTTGAGCTGCCACTCCCCTCCCACCTGCCTAGCATTGTCAGATGACTGTAACCTGTCCCTGCCACCTCCACCCTGCCTGTCCACATGCCATGCCCCTATCCTCTTCCTCCTGTCCTACATGGTCCATTGTACTGCCACACCGTTCTGCCCTCCCTGGTCTGTTGTGCTGCAACTGCTCCTCGTGCCTGCCCCGTGCGGTCTGTTGTGAGGCCCATTCCCTGAACTTTCTTGTCTGTGCACAGGTCCTGACCCTCCCTTCTATCCTCCATCGTCCTTTGTGCATGCCCCTGCACCCTCCTTCTTGCCCATCATAACCATTGTGCTGCCACTAACCCTCCCACTTGCCATGCATGGTCTTCTGTGCTGCCATGGCCCCTCCCACCTTCCCTGTGTGGTCAGTTAGCTGCCCCTGAACCCCTCCCACCTTCCCTCCATGGTCTGTGTGTATGCCATCACAGTCTCACTGTTTCTCTTCATGGTGTGTCTTGCTTCTAGTACCCATCCTGCCTGACCTCCATGGCTATCTTGCTGCTCCTGCCCTGCCCCCTTGCCCCCAGCCCTCTGTTTACATGTGCAGACCCCTACTCCCTCCCTCCTGGATTGTCTGTTCCATTGTAATGCCCCTGATCCGTCCCTCCTGCCCTTTATGGTCTTTTATGCTGCAGCTTTCTCTCCTGTCTGTCCATTATGGTCAGCTAGCTACCATTGCCTCTTGCCCCTCTGTTCTCTGTTGTCCATGTGCATGGTCCTGTCCCCTCCCTCTTGCTTTCTATGGATTGTTGTGCTGCACTCCCGTCCCGCATGCCCTGTGTGGTGTATTGTGCTGCTGCAAACCCTGATGCCTGCCCTGCAGGGTCAGTTTGGTGCACCTCTCCATGTCCCCCCTGTCCTCTGTTATCCAAGTCCATGTCCCTACTCCATTTCCTTCCATGATCCAATGTACCATACTTGCGAACATTTTGAACTTGGTAAGAGGGAGATTTTGAAAAAAACCTGGGGTATTGATTCTCCCCTTTGAGTTACATTGAAAAAGAGTAGATTGTAGACAGGAGACAGATCAAATAAAGCCCATTTGAGCTTAAAAACATTGGACGTTTCCTGGCTGAATCGGGTCTGTTGGCATGTATGGTTGTACTACCATTGCCTCTTCCTTCTGCCCACAATGGTCTATTACATTGCCTCAGCCTCTCTTGCAAGTCCTGTATTGTTGGTTTGTTGCCCCTGCCCCCCTTTCCACTGCCCTCCATAGTCTGTTGTGCTGCCACGGCCCTTCCTGCCTGCTCAGTGTGGTTAAATTGTTGCCTTTGCACCCTCCTACCTGCTTTCAATTTTCAGAGTCCGTGCCCCTGGACTCTGCCTCTCAACAGTATCCTAATGAACAACTAGATTGCTAACATTCTATATTTATTACAAAAGTGTGGAACGCCTGACGTCATCTTGATGTAATCAAAACTGTAATACCTAGAGTATTTCCTTTAGAAATTACATATATGAGAGGGACTTATTGGCATCAAAATTATGGTTAGTGCTCTAAAAGACTAAAATAAGGACATATTTTCTGAGTTTTCAAATAGCGACAAAGCACTTTTAAATTATTTGTTACCTTTATGTTTTTTTTATCCAGTTGACCACTTGATTAAATGTTGTTTTGCAAACTTCTGTCATTGGGCTTTATTTGGGCTACATCTGGGTGATTTTGGGCTACATTTGGGCTCTTTTGTCTCCGGTGGCCATCTTTGGAGATTTATTTGTTATGAAGTTTCCTAATTTCCTCATGTACTGCAGTCTCCTCAGTAGGAAATGCTTTCAGTTTTTTACTTTGATTCCATCATGAAGGTATTCAGATATGTCACACACTTGCCATAAATTCTGAATGTTAGCACTCTAGTTGCTCATTAGATCACTGTAGTAAAACTACTGTTCACCATGGAAGTCTGCTCCTGGTATTAAAAGTGCATGTTTCAGTCTGCATGTCAGAATTTTTTAATGAAATAGAAGAGGATTTGAGAAGTCACTCAAAATGTGCCCTCATTTTCTTTCTTCAGCATTAATCATAATTTCTATGGCAAAATGAACCCCCTCATTGTGTTCCTTTTTAAATTAAATGTTGTAAGTGTTACCAGTTTATTCCAATCAAGATGGCTTCAGGTGTGCCATACTTTTGTCATAATGAAGACAGTAAGCGCTCTAGTTGTTTTTAAGAACACTCTGGGACATTCTGTCATTGGGCTATACTTGGGCTACATCTGGGTGATATTTGGGCTACATTTGGGCTCTTTTGTCTCTGGTGGCCATCTTGGGAGACTTATTTGTAATGAAGTTTCCTAATTTCCTCATTTACTGCAGTCTCTTCAGTAGGAAATACTTTCAGTTTTTTACTTTGATTCCATCAAGAAGGCATTCAGATGTGTCACACATTTGCCATAAATTCAGAATGTTAGCACTCTTTTTGCTCATTAGATCACTGTAGTAAAGCTACTGCTCACCAGGGAAAACTGTTGCTGGTATTGAAAGTGCATGTTTCAGTCTGCATGTCAGAATTTTTTCATGAAATAGAAGAGGATTTGAGAAGTCACTCAAAATGTGCCCTAATTTTTCTTTCTGCAGCACTAATCATACTTTTTATGGAAAAATGAACCCCCTCATTGTGTTCCTTTTTAAATTAAATGTTTTAAGAGTTACCACTTTAATCCAAGCAAGATGGCTTCAGGTGTGCCATACGTTTATCATAAGTAGGACTGTTAGCGCTCTAGTTGTTCTTTGGAACACTCTGAGAAGCTGCAGTAGAACACGAAGGAATAAACTGACAGTCTCTGCCCTTGTTGGATGTACATGTTTTACTGAGAATGTCAGACTTCATTCTCACATGACTAAGAAAGATATTGTGAATTTACAGAAAATAAGCTCTCAGTTTAGCTTATAGATCACCTTCCAAACCTCTGTGGGAAAAGCATGAGAAAATATTTTTCTCTCAATCATGATATCCCAGCAGTAGGCGTTTTCACATGGTGAAATCACCTTAGAATATACCACAATTCCTAAAATGAGTATGGTACCATCAACAAATGATTTATAATGTAACTAAAGTCTTAAAACCTTCTATTAACTGCAATGCTTTTTAATGAGGTGCTATCATGTATATTAGTCCCAAGATGGCTGCCAACACTTCTTGGATGAAGTGCTGACAGCCAATCAGATCTCAGGATGAGATGTGTGGTTAGGCTCCGCCCACATATATATATGATTTTACTTTTGATTTTCTCATGAACTACTGAACAGATTGACTCCATATATGCAAAAGGCACATCCCTGAGCTGAGGACTACCTCTCTGCCAAATTTCAAGTAATTCTGTTCAGCCGTTCGGGCTGTACCTTGGACTAAAGGTCCCTATGGAAAATTGCATGGGGAAAACACGTTTTGGGACCCCCTTTATTTCTCAGCCCCCGCTTGACGAATCCCCCCGAGACTTTCAGGGTAGGAGTGGAGCGGAGCGCCCCACCTATTTTGAAAATTTCGCGAGGATTCGTCAACCGGCGCCAAAGTTATTCCAAATAGAATGTTGCGGATTTCCTATGGAAACACGGTCCTAACTATAACTATCTACTGGCGACCGCCAGTAGATAATATATATATATATATATATATATATATATATTCACTTAAAAAACCATAGGTTTCACACATGTTATAGTTAGGTGGATATTTCACTCGTAAAAAACCAATGAAATTCCCCCGTTATAGTTAGTTCAGATAACTATAACTCGCGCGCCCGCAATCCTGCTCTTGACGTCACATATTACATCACTCATGACATGGTCAGTGGCATCACTCATGACATCACTGATGACATCATCCTTGTGATAGAGTGGCGGTCGCGCGAGTTATAGTTATCTGAACTAACTATAACGGGGGAATTTCATTGTTTTTTTACGAGTGAAATATCCACCTAACTATAACATGTGTGAAACCTATGGTTTTTTAAGTGAATTTGCAAGGTTTTTTAAATGCTAATTCCTAACTATAACGTGTGTGAAACCTATGGTTTTTTCAGTGAATTTGTACGGTTTTTTAAATGCTAAGTTATGTATGTATTATTATTTTTTTTATATATTTATTTTACAATAAATTACGTATTAAAAATTATTATTTTTTGGGGGGGTTTTTTACGGTGGGCGCACGGTGCGCACACCCCCGCGATTTAAAAAAAAAAAAAAGTTTTTTTCTGCCTTCGGGGTCCTTCAGGGACCCCCTGACAAAGGCTAGGGGGTCAGGAACTATCTACCCTGCCCCCTTTTCACGTTTGCCACCTTCCTTTTTCACTCTCGCACTGAAAACAAACAAAATGGCGGCCGAAACTTCCTGATTTCGATCGATTCGAACGTTGACTAACATGAAACCACCAATCAGAATTACGCTCGCGCACGTTAGGGTATTCGCACGGTGCGCGCACGGTGCGCTCTTATAGATATGTATATGCTTTTAAATGCTATTTTCTCAGGACCTACTGAACAGATTGACACCAGACCTGCAAAAGGCACTTCCCTGACCTGAGGACTACCTCTCTGCCAAATTTCAAGTAATTCTGTTCAGCCGTTCGGGCTGTACCTTCGACTAAAGGTCCTATGGAAAAATGCATGGGGAAAACGCGTTTTGGGACCCCCCTTTTTTCTCGGCCCCCGCTTGACGAATCACCCCGAGACTTTTAGGGTAGGAGCTGAGCGGAGCGCCCCATTAGTTTTGAAAATTTTGCGAGGATTCGTCAACCGGCGCCAAAGTTATTCATAATAGAATTTTCAGATTTCCTATGGAAACACGGTCCTAACTATAACTATCTACTGGCGACTGCCAGTAGATAATTTATATATATATATATATATATATATATATATATACTCACTGAAAAAACAAAGGTTAAAGGGACATGAGCAGTGCATCCAGTCAAAGTTGATACGCTGCACACGGGCATACGGCTGGAAACAATGACCTGTTGATTTGGGCATCATGTTTGGAACATTCATACCTGCTTATGCACACAGCTTGGAATACTATACTGTGATTGCAACGGATTATCGCTCATCTGCACAGCTAAATTGCAGATTAAGTCAGCGCTGACCAGTAGTGTACCAGTATGAACAGTGGAAAACACATTTTCATAAGTTCTACGAATGTTGTGCATTCTGCTTTACTAAATTGGCGGGGTTGGAATACAGGGAGCTGATTTTTTTTTGCAGTTCTTCTAAGAAATTCTACAGTGCATCCAAATGGTGGTGATATTGTAATTCTACATTTGGTTAGAGGTTGTGAAGCAGTGTGTGCGTGTTATCATGTTGTAAGATTGTGTTGTGAAGTGGGTCCTTATATGAGGTCAGAATGAAGGCGATGCCTGGTCCTGAAGTGTGACCGTGTTTTATTGAGTGACATGTTGGCCGTTATGTTGCTATTATGTTGTTGTTGTTGTTGTTGTTATTAATTCTGCAAAGATTCCCTTTTTGTGGGAATGGGCGTGTAAATATGCCCAGTGCGAAGATGCCAAGTGAGAGTGGGGTGGGTTGAGATACACCCAGTGCAAAAATGCTAAGCTTGTCTACCCTTCCTAAGGGGTAATGGGGGAAACACCCATTACAACGACGGTGTTTTCACGCGCTGCCATCGCAACGCGACTTTCACATCGCAGGAGGCTTTACATCGCATGCTTTTAGAATGCATGCTACTAATGCGCATTGACAATAACATCGCTA
The DNA here is from genome assembly GCF_964204655.1 of Triturus cristatus. Lineage (NCBI taxonomy): Eukaryota > Metazoa > Chordata > Amphibia > Caudata > Salamandridae > Triturus > Triturus cristatus. The sequence continues at coordinate 1,079,240,871 of NC_140592.1, read as the reverse complement.
GCCATGACAACGCGTGCTGCGATGACATGGGAGATGGGAGATGGAAGGTGACGGATTAAAATGCAATGACAGGCTTAAGACATGATGCATAGCTGGGAGATGAAAGGTGACGGATTATGACAGCACGAACACGCATGGGAGATGGAAGGTGACGGATTAATATGCAATGACGGGCCAGACAAGACATCATATGCGCCACGGGGCAGACATCATATGCAATGACATATGGTTACATTAGGAAAATAAATTTTTTACTACAGATGACATGCACTTGCTCAAAATAAAAACGTTTTACATGACTGATTATGACATGATGACGTCATACCATAGCCACGGGGCAGACATCATATGCATATGCAAACTGGCCAGACAAGACACCATATGCGTATGCAAATGGGACAGACATTTTGCGATGAATTATGCAAATTCATTTATTAACAATACATATCCACGGGACAGACATTATGCGATGACATACCGACGTCATACCATAGCCACGGTGCAGACATCATATGCATATACAAAAGGGCCAGACAAGACACCATATGCGTATGCAAACGGGGCAGACATTATGCGATGAATTATGCAAATTCATTTATTAACAATACATATCCACAGGACAGACATTATGCGATGACATACCTATACCATAGCCACGGGGCAGACATCATATGCAATGACATATGGTTACATTATGAAAATAGACAGACATTATGCAATGACATAACGACGTCATACTATAGCCACGGGGCAGACATCATATGCATATGCAAACGGGCCAGACAAGACACCATATGCGTATGCAAACGGGGCAGACATTATGCGATGAATTATGCAAATTCATGTATTAACAATACATATCCATGAGACAGACATTATGCGATGACATACCTAAACATTAGCCACGGGGGCAGACATCATATGCAATGACATATGGTTACATTATGAAAATTATTTTTTAACTGTAGATAATCATCACTTGTTAAAAATAAAAACGTATTTATTATCGAGGTGGTTACATTATGAAAAAAAAGATTTAACTATAGATAATTATCACTTGCTCAAAATAAACAAATATTTATTATCGAAGCTGATAGACCCACTGATGCAACATGACATGGGGGGTCACGAAAACGGAAGATGGCAGATACGTGCACCGATCACTTGTATTGACTAAAAATTAGTATGCAATTAGCAGGGGCAGATGGATGGGGGGGACACGAACACTCAACAGCTTGGATCTAAGCAACAGTAATACACATTATGCTATGGTACGACATGACCTCATAGCATAGCCACGGAAGATGACAGATGCAACGCAAAGATGACAGATGCAACGCGTGCTGACATGACAGATGGCATGGACAAAGGGCAGGTCACGACCAGGTAAGTGACTTCAAGGCTTACATATATACGTTTTAAATATTGCATAGCAAGCTGACAGTGCTTTTTTCATTTCCACAACAGGCGGCTTATTCAGTTACGTAGCCCAGACGTTACTGAAGTTGTTCCGGGACTCGGCGAGAGACAGAGAGCAGGTGGAAGGCAGACCTCCGCAAAGGTAAGAACTTAAAATTACCTATAGACTTCTGTATAATAATGCGTGCAGTTTTGCAAAAACACGGTTACCTCCCAATCTAGGGAAACGTGCAGCATGTTCCACAGTTAGGAACACTTTCATTTTGTTACAAGAACAATTCCGAAACATTATACTAAAGCAATGTAAAACAAGTAAAAGCCCGTGAAAAATAATAGGGCATTGCTCGAATGAAGAATTCAATTTTGGATGACGGACAGGCACTCGAATGATGAAGTCATATACAACATTTTTTAAGTAATCGATTGGTGAGCGTATGTTGCCATTTCATATGATACTATACAAACTTAACACTACAGGATCACAATACAACACGCCCCAGATACTTAATAAACACAGTGGGAAAAACGATTTAATAGCATGCGATTTCATGAACTGCGTTGTATTTGCCTAAAGCAGCAGAGACACTATAATAGCGTGGGAACAGCATGCGCAGTGAATGCGTGCGATGTGATGCCTTTGACGATGTAAAAACTGCGTGGTCATTGCTGCCGTTGTGGCGGTTAGCGATGTATCATCATACATCCGGGTAATGGTGGTAGGGGCATGTGTTTAGACCAAGGTTCCACCTTACCTAAGGGATTAAGGGTGTAGGGGCATGTGTTTAGCTCAAGGTTATACCTATGCAGGAGGAGTAGAGTGTGTACAGTGACATTGTAGTGAAGTGTGATTTTGACCATTCTTCCTAAGGGGTTTAGGATGAAGGAGCAATGTGTTATGCCCAGTGGGTAGGTACCATCCTTACTATGGGCTCATGTTAGGATGATTGAACAGTTTTTAGCCCAATAGTAAGGGGGTACGTCATTACACCCCTATGCAGTATAGGGTAGGTTAAACCCTGGTCCTGTTTAAGTGTATAGTGATGGGGGTACATTACACCCCAATTCAGTAGAGTGTGGAAAAATCTCTAGTCCCGTGTCAGTGTTGTGTTATGGAGGGTCATGGGTTAGTCCTGATGCAGTGTATGTGCTGTGAGGGGAACAGGTAGTTGTGTTCAGTTTTTGGGTTATCTGCACACTTGCATTGTGAATTTGTAGGAGTGCCTGTGTATTTTTCCATCTTACATCGCATTGTAGCATTCATGTTATTAAAGAGAGTGTTGTTTGACTTTTTCTGTTTGTTTCAGTGGGCTGGTATCTATAATTTTGTGTGATGTTTTGGAGGAGGGGGTTTGCCATCCTTTGCCCTGCTGCATTTCTTGTTGTTTCATAGGGGGAGATATGTTGTGACTTCTTGCTATCTTATGTATTCTTCCCACTGTCTTCATGTTCCCTTCTGCTCAGCCAGTGGATGAGGTGGTTTGATAATTGGAATGTTGAGAGTGTTTGTGCTTGGATGTGTGGACAATTGGAAAGAGAAGGGCTGAGCAGCAAGATGCTACTCCTGGTGGCGCATTGCATGATTTAACTGTAACCTGATTTAAACCTAATAAACCTACATCTTTTGTAAACTACGAGCATTCATCTTTGATTGCAACATTAGCAACTATATATATATTCACAAAAAAAACCCATAGGTTTCAGGCACGCTATAGTTATAAATTAGCATTTAAAAAACCATCGAAATTAGCTGAAAAAACCATAGGTTTCAGGAACATTATAGTTAGTTGGACATTTCACTTGTACAAAACCATAGAAATTCCAGCGTTATAGTTAGTTCAGCTAACTGTAACTCGCACCCCCGCAATGCACTGCTGATGACGTCACATATTACATCATTCATGACATGGTCAGTGACATCACTGATGACATCTCAAATGACATCACTGATGACATCACTGATGACATTATCCAGTGACTGTGTGTTTCTGTAAGGTTTAAGTTTGTTTTATATATATGCCAAGCTGTATTGAGGAATGAGTGGGTGTATAAGTGTCTGTATGGAGGATTTAGTAGGTACGTGACTGACTGTATAAGTGAGTGATTAAATGTGTCTTACTGAATGCATCGGTTAGTGACTAAACTGTGTGAAAGTCTGTATCAGTCTGTCTGTTGTTGTGTAAGCTGCTGCATGGGTTGGTGAGTAGCTGCATGAGTGTCTATATGGGTTATCGATTACTTGCCTGAGTATTTGTATGGCTGCCTGAGTGTGTGTGTGGGTGGGTGGGAGGTGTCTCTGTGCATAGATGTGTGAGTGGTTGATTCACTGGGTGTATGGGTTCAAGAGTGCAAGTGGAAACAGCTGTATGGGTGTGTGAGTGTGTGTATGGGTGTGTTGGTGAGTGAATGGATGTCTCAGTGGTACATGTGCAAGTAACTACATATGTAAAAGGCAGTATATGTGAGTGATGGTGTATATAAATAACTATATGTGAGAGTCAGTAATTGTGAGAGTGGATGCATGGATCTGTGTGTATTTGTATCAGTAATTCTATAAGAGAGTAATTATGTGTTAGTATCTGTAAGAATAAGTGAGGTTGTGTCTGTATAACTGTATAGGTGAGTAAAGAGAAGTATGATTGATGCTTTGCATGACTGACTAAGTGTGTGAGTAACTCTGGATATGTGGCAGTGTGTGAGTGTCTGTAGAGGTGTATGAATGCATATGATAGTGTTGTATTGATGAGTGACTACATGTATGAGTGACTGTATGGATAAATGAGTAGATGTGTGTGTAGACCTAGGAATCAGTCAATGCGTATTTAGTAACTGGTACTGATGTGTCTATTTTTTCGAAAATGGTAGTCTGTATTTTAAAGTGGGTGTATCAAAGGTTATATTCAGGAATGAGGAGGTGCATCAGATTTTCACGTGGATGACATCATCAGTGATGTCATTTGAGATGCTATCAGTGATGTCATCAGTGATGTCACTGACCATGTCATGAATGATGCAATATGTGACGTCATTAGCAGTGCATTGCGGGGGAGCGAGTTATAGTTAGCTGAACTAACTATAATGCCGGAATTTCTATGGTTTTTTAAGAGTGAAATGTCCAACTAACTATAACGTTCCTGAAACCTATGGTTTTTTCAGTTAATTTCTATGTTTTTTTTAAACGATCATTTCTAACTATAACGTGCCTGAAACCTACGGTCTCTTCAGTGAATTTCTAAATGCTAATTTCTAACTATAACGTGCTTGAAATCTATGGTTTTTCCAGTGAATTTCGAAGGTTTTTTAAAGGAAAATTGGTAAGTCTAATGTACCTCAATCCTATGTTTTTTTTTATTTTATATATGTATATATATATTATATTAATATATATATATATATATATATATATATATATATATATATATATATATATTATATATATATATTTTTTTTTGTTTTCCTGCCGGCTCGGGTAACTGCCACCACACTCCTGAACAGAGGGTGTGTCGTCGAAGCGGACCCCCCCAGCAAGTTCTGTGTAATATTGCAATGACGATGCCGTGTTCTGGATGAGTTTCGCCTGTCCAGCAGGCTTGTTCACGAACGGCTTACCCGTTTCTATTAGCCATTTTAAATTCAGAGTTCACTTCATGTCACATGACTGAACTACACAAATAGTGCATTAAACAAAAGACTTGTAGTTTTTGCATCCGAGTAGCGTGAACAATGTTACGTTTCTAATAAATATGAAAACATAATATTTAAATTATTCATTTGTGCACAATTATCTTGCCATGAACAAAACACATTTCAAAATTATAAAGCGTTTTATCCTACTCTGGTAATCCAGGTTAACAATGTGACAGCCTGTAAGCAAGTCAACACTCCAATTTCTACACTGCACTGCGACCAAAAATAAATCACGCATTGGCAGACATTTCATTATGCAAGAAGATATGCCCAAAACCGCATATGAAAATGCACATTAAAGCTCTTAGGTAGCATTCTATATTAAACCCTAATGGGTAAACGTATTTATCTAAATAACATTCATTCATGTCACGCTACATAACATGAACATTTAAATCAGCTCAAGTGGGCTTGTATCACATGATGCTAAATGTTACTATTATGCTATCTATCTAAATAACCTTGTGCAAACTTACTGTGAAAAAATGATAAAGTTAATAAAGTTAAAAAATGGACAGAGATGTAGCCTTCGCTATGATCTAATTTCTCATGAAATTCATCAACAATGCAATTATTCCAGATGTGTGATTAAATCTTCTTCAATATTCATTCCCGAAGGGGAACGTGTGTTTAACTCCAGAATATAGCAGTACTCCAATTTCCGCAACTTTTTCTCCCTATTGCCCCCTCGTATTTTCGGAGGGATACCGTCTATCACATAATACACAAGGCCTATTGCATTTTTGTTGTGATGTGACTCAAAGTGCCGCGCAACGGGGTAAGAACTATTCCCATTACATATTGCTCTAAGATGTTGTAGCACTCTTTTGTGGACTGGATGGATTGTGCTGCCTACGTACCTCAGGCCACAAGGGCACTGGAGGACGTAGACAGCAAAATCAGTCTTGCAGGTGAAATATCCTTTGATCTTTTTCATTCGTTTAGAATATATATATATTTAAAAAAATTGTGAATAATTTTTTGGTTAGGAAAACTATATTCATTCTTTTTTTTAAAAAACTATTATACAGAAGTCGCGCACCCTTCGCGCACCCTACACGATGGCTGCGCGCATTCAAGTACCCATTTTGAAAAATCGCACTGGGGTCGCGACTTTGGCGTAATTTGTAAATATGAAATATCTTTAAATCTTTAATTATAAATAAAAGTTTTTCTTTAAGTGTTTGTCTAAATGTATTAATAGAAGTATTTTTAAAGTATTTTTTTCAATATAATTTAGACAAAAAATTGTTCGATTGTTATTGGATTCGGAGGTTTGGAGGGATGGACATTTTGCTCGATCTGTTTTGCAAGATTTTTTGGTCTAATCAGGTGGACACCCTCCTCCGGGTGAATTACGGCTTGAAGAATCTATTCAAAAGGTGAGTAATCAACAGGCAGAAGTATCCTTCAGAAGATCAAGTTACTTACCTTCGGTAATGCTTTTTCTGGTGTATACAGTATCTGCCTGTGGATTCCTCACTGTCCCACCCGCCTCCCCGTTGTCCACCTGTTTCTACCAAAAAGATGCTTTTAGTGTTTGGCATGAATGTTTTTAATATGTCTTATTCATGCTTATGTTTTAAGAGTTAGAAATGCTTGATCTGTTTCTATTTCTTTATGCCTTTATTGGTTATGCATTTGTATATATATTTATATATATGACAAACAGCGTCTTCTTCACAGAAGGACTCGCACTCAGAAACTAAACCAAGGTTTATTCGTAACGCGTTTCGTCAGACACACTGATTTGATCACACGAAGTGTTGCAAACACAGGAGCCATTACATAGCTGCTGAAATAAAGGACAGACTAATTGTTTGACAAAAATTGTCTTTGACTTTGGCGGCCATTTCTGAATGTCTAAATACGCAATCATAGTGATAGATATCAAAGCATGCTAGTGATATATACACGTGACAAAGTATTGTAATCTGCAATAAATGCTAATTTCTTACTAAACTTTTGTTTTTGCATTGTTACATTATAGTATACCGTTGCTGCCGTTGTCGGGAAAAAGGGAGCAGATTGTTAAATCAAGCGCGTAATGTATAGATCAGGTGAGATGCTGGCTCTTATAGATGGATTAATACAGTCTATGTAACATCAGTGCTAAATAAGCCACATATTGAAAACAACAGCAACTCGAAAAAATTCTTTTAACAATTCAAAAGAAGAAAGAAACCTGGAATCGGCATAGTGCCCTCTTAGATAGAACAGGCTCATAATAGAAAACAATTTTAGACAAGTTTCTATGGTCAAAATGACACAAGTGCTAGAAAGCTACGTATTTGGTACAAGTCAACTCAAAAGGTCAAAAGGCTGTTCTTTACCAATTCAAAAAGGACCTAAAGTCGGCATAGTGCCAATATGGTCAATACCGTATGGCCTAAAATGAAAACCAAATGGTACGGTTATGAGATAAGTCATGCACATATGATTGTATGCAGAAACACTCTGATTTCAGTGTTACCATCAAAATACATAACAATTTCAAATGATAAATTGTTCCCTATAGTTATATACATTCTTCATAAAGATCTTATAATGCAACATGCTTATGTCCATACAGTGAAGTCCCATTTGTAATATTCAACCGAAAATTACAACCCAAAAAATCCAGGCCGCTGACCAAAACCTGCAAGCTTACAACCTACTTTTAGAACAAAAGTGCCCAAAGTAAACAAGATAGAACAAGAAAAAAGAAAGATAAAGTGTATATCTTATCTGTACCCACAGAACCGGGAAGAAAAGGGTAGGGTGACCGGAACGGATGGAGCAATCCGCTGGTATGGTGACCCTTCCTTTCCTCCTGTGCAAAAAGAGAAAAAGAGTGATATTAAAGAAATGCCTTAAAAATATACCATAAAATTGCACATAGTCATACTATGACGTCATAGTAAATACCATTGGCCAAAATACATTAAACATCATTAAACAACCAGCTTGAAACATATCTAATCATAATAGTATTTTTGAGCAGAATTTCACAAAGAGTAGGAACGAGAGTCATTCGCTGTGTAAGTGTACTCTTAATTCTTCGTTTAAATTGTGACCCTTAGGAAACTTAGTCTCGAGTTCAATAATTCACGTTTCCGAAGTAGTAAGGTTCTGTTACCACCTCTTGGACCAGTGTGGATCTGTTCAAGGACAAAGTAACTCAGCAGGGAACTGTTCGACAAGAGGAAAAGGTCAAAATGTCTTGCAATCGGATAGTTACTGTCTTTTTTGTTGATGGCACGCATATGTTCAAGCACTCTTTTCTTTGCCATACATGTAGTGCTTCCCACGTACCACAGTTTACATGGACATATCAATACATATACACAGTAAGATGTACTACAGGTTAAAAATTGATTGATAGTTTTCGGTAGATCATAGCCAGGAATGGTAACTGTTTTTGTCATATAGCTGTTGCGACAAGCTTTACAGTGGCCACAGGGATAGAAGCCTTTGAGATTATGTTCACTCACAACTGATCTGGGTGTTATATCATTATGGACAGGAATATCTATAAGACTACGTCCTTTTCTTTAGGTTATTCTAGGTCTACTTTGAAAGGTATGGCCGATGACAGGATCACTTTTGAGTATATCCCAATTGTTAGCCAATATTTTTTGTATCTGTCCAGAGTTACCACTATAGGTAAGTATAACTCTATTATTTTCCTCAGGTGCAATGTTCTCAGAGGTGTCTTCAGAATCAGTTCTCAAAGTTTGGACATGATCAATTTGGTTAACCCTGTTGATGGCTTTTTGAAGAACCCACTTGGGATAACCTCTATCTTTGAATCTTTTGATCATGATTTCTTTTTCTAGTCTGAATGGTGTATCGGTACTGCAATTTCTTCTCGCTCTCAGCAGCTCGCCATAGGGAATGCTCCATTTAAGGGTATCTGGGTGGCTGCTGAGAGCGTGACGAAGGGTATTACCTGCTGTTGTTTTGCGAAATAGGCTAGTTTGGAGTATATCACACTCTGGTTAGATGAGTAGATCTAGAAATTCAATAGAATGCTTACTCATATTGCTGGCAAGGGTAATGTTAAGACCATTATTATTGAGTTTCTCTACGAATTCTATTGCCATATTTTCGGTATCAGTCCAAATTACAAAAAGATCATCTATGTAGCGCAACCAAATTTTTACTCTGCTGAAAAAGGAGAAGAGTGTACTGTCATTTCTAATGCCCTCCTCCCATTTGCCCAAGAAAAGGTTGGCAAAACTTGGGGCAAAACAAGTGCCCATGGCAGTACCGAGGTTTTTTTTAAAGATTGTCCCATCAAACATGAAAATGTTATTGGTAAGGCATAAGTGCATCATTTCCAGCAACATTTTTGTATGTTCTAGATATTCTATCGGTCTTTGATTCAAGTAATGTTGGCACGCTTTCATACCTTGCGTATGATCTATAATCGTGTACAAGGAATTGACATCAAGTGTTATCATTAGATCATTGGGTTCCCATCTGATCTCTTTTAGTTTGGTAAGAAAGTCTTTACTGTCTTTTACATATGAAGGGAGTTCAATGACATACTCCCGGAGAAAATGATCAACATACTTAGACACGTTTTCTAAGATGCTACCTATTGATGACACAATGGGTCTCCCTGGTGGCACACTAGAATTCTTGTGAAATTTTGGCAAAAGATACAGAATTGATAATTTAGGATAGTCACGTTTTAGGAAACAATATTCCTCCCAAGTTACATAGCCTTTCTCTTCCCAATCTTTTAGTTTATCCCAAGTGTCCATGTTTGTTTTCATATAGAATTTTTTATCACTCAATTGTCTATATGCTTCCTCAATGTACATATGTTTGGCCCAAAGAACAATATTCCCCCTTTATCTGCAGGGCGTATTATGATGTTAGGGTCTTCTGCCAATGTTTTAATAAATTCTTTTTGTTCAATAGATAAATTGAACTGTATATTCTTATTTTTGTTGGTCTGATGTTTGAGTTTCAGCAAGGCTTGTGTGACAATCTCTTGAAAAGTATCTATATTGTCATGAGGGAGGTTAGGGTAAAAAATGGACCGGGGTTTGAATTTAGTGGAAGCTGTAGATTCAGTAGGGATTTCCAGCTCCCATATTTCATTAGGAGTACTCTTCTGTATCTCATATCCGATAGCTAAATCATGCATGTCGCGTAATATTTCTGCATCTGCAATGTTCAGATTTTGGAAAGGACGATTGACACTTTCATCTATAAGAAGAGGAAATGCTATTTCTTTAATTTGGCTTTTCTAACAAATCTGTATAAATCAATACGTGTGTCTGCATAATTAAAGATTTCCGTAGGGCAAAAAGTAAGGCCCAAACATAATGTACTTTTTTCAAGAAATGTCAATTGGCTTTCGCTTAAATTAATGATAGTTTTGTTTACCGTGTCCGGATTCCATTACTTCTTGCTTTTTGAGCCACGTGTCTTGTTTCCCATAGACTCCTTTGCATTTATCCTTTGATTCCCTTTGTTTTCTTCTTTTGCGGCTTTGTTTACTCCTCCCCTCCCTCTTCCTCTTCCGCGACCTCTGCCTCGTGGTGTTCTTCCCCTTCTCGGCGGTGACTGTGGATTTGATCTTGGTATTTGCCGGCCTTTTCTCAAGACCCTGAACTCGTCTAAAAAAGTCGCCGTTCTTGTTGGTGCTTGTCTTTCAGATATTGAGCTGACCGTGTAAATTGAGATATCAGTGTCTGATCCACTGGCTTCTGAGACTGGATGATCTACTTCTTGTACCATAATTTCTGTTGTTTCGAAAGGTGGTGGTAAATCATCATACAAATGATCATACTTATGACTATAGGTCAGGATGCGACCCAATTCATAGTCCACACAGTCTCTGTGGAGTTTCCTTTGTTTACGATTTTTTATGTCTTCCTCATGTTGTTGAAGTTTAGGTTTTAGATCTGCAGTAAATTTATTGATCACATCCTGTTCAGTGCATTTGGATAGATCATCTTCAATAGTACTTATTTCGGATAAAATAAGTTCTCTGTCCTCCCATGCATACTTAATAAGTATGTTAAGCATATTTTTTGAGCTGTTGGCCGAGTTCTCCTGACAATCCTGTAGCATACGGGGATTTTGAGATTCATATGAGGGCATAATGTAAATAGGTAAACCTCTAGGAACCATTTGTTTGTCTACATAATCTTGCAGCGAAATAGCTTCCCACCATTTGGCCGTTTCTGATTTTTTAAATTTCTCTAGGCGTTTCAATTTAACATTCAGCGATGTATCAATCGGATGGACAGGTTTCTGGGCGCTGGTTCCTACACCTGGCGTGCGTGCTAATAGCGTTACCGCTGCTGCACGTCGTTCTGCTTCAGTGGTCATGCTGGTGTTTCAAGAAAAACTGTGAGTCAATGCGCACTTGAGCAACAAGTGAGCACACGTAGTTCATTCAAAGCGGAAGGCACTTTTGTACCGCAATGTTGTGGTTTACCTTACCCTCCACCCTATTGGAGGTTCCTGCTGCCGCGCAATTCAAAAGTAATGAGTACATATATGGCTCAAGCACATACGTGATTTATATGGTCTCGTTTTTGTACATTATGATGGTATTTTTCAATTGGTACTGTGAGCGCTTCTTAGTGTTGTAGATATCCACACTGTGGCAATGTTTATAACAAGACACTCTATACTTCACAGCTTGCTTGCATAATACGGGCGCCACCCAAGGAAAACCGTGTCTCCTAAAGCGATGTGAAGGGCGGGGGCAGGGCGCACTTGCTCCCAAACGGTCTCCTACCCCCCATGACTTACGCTCCCCGCAACGGGAAAAAGAGACACTTACCTCCCGGGGGCTGTAGAAAATCGCCAGATCTTGAGCCAAGAAAAGTCTGCAAATCCTCGCAAAGTAGCAGCGGCCGGCCGTTAGACTTCTCCGTAATTATATCCACAATAGACCCAGATTTCTGAAGTCAATGGCCCGTTGGCAGGTGGCGAGTCAAAAACCCGGCAGGTCTCCCGGTTAGTTACATGACACACAGCGTCTTCTTCACAGAAGGACTCGCACTCAGAAAGTAAACCAAGGTTTATTCGTAACGCGTTTCGTCAGACACACTGACTTGATCACACGAAGTGTTACAAACACAGGAGGCATTACATAGCTGCTGAAATAAAGGACAGACTAATTGTTTGACAAAAATTGTCTTTGACTTTGGCGGCCATTTCTGAATGTCTAAATATGCAATCATAGTGATAGATATCAAAGCATGCTAGTGATATATACACGTGACAAAGTATTGTAATCTGTAATAAATGCTAATTTCTTAGTAAACTTTTGTTTTTGCATTGTTGCATTATAGTATACCGTTGCTGCCGTCGTAGGGAAAAAGGGAGCAGATTGTTAAATCAAGCGCGTAATGTATAGGTCAGGCGAGATGCTGGCTCTTATAGACGGATTAATACAGTCTATGTAACATCAGTGCTAAATAAGCCACATATTGAAAACAACAGCAACTCGAAAAAATTATTTTCCTGGAATTTGACTCGCCACCTGCCAACGGGCCATTGACATCGGAAATGTGGGTCGTTTGTGGATATATATATATATATATATATATATATATATATATATATATATATTACGTACTGGCGGTCGCCAGTAGGTAGTTATAGTTAGGACCCTGTTTCCATAGGAAATCCACAACATTCTATTTGGAATAACTTTGGCGCCGGTCGACGAATCCTCGCGAAATTTTCAAAATAGGTGGGGCGCTACGCTCCGCTCCTACCCTGAAAGTCTCGGGGGGATTCGTCAAGCAGGGGCCGAGAAAAAAGGGGGGTCCCAAAACGCGTTTTCCCCATGCATTTTTCCATAGGACCTTTAGACACAGCTACAGCCCGAACGGCTGAACAGAATTACTTGAAATTTGGCAGAGAGGTAGCCATAAGGTCAAGGAAGTGCCTTTTGCAGGTCTTGTGTAAATCTGTTCAGTATTTCCTGAGAAAATAGCATTTAAAAGCATATATATATGTGGGCGGAGCCTAACCACACATCTCATCCTGAGATCTGATTGGCTGTCAGCACTTCATCCAAGAAGTGTTGGCAGCCATCTTGGGACCAATATACATGATAGCACCTCATTAAAAAGCATTGCAGTTAATAGAAGGTTTTAAGACTTTAGTTACATTATAAATCATTTGTTGATGGTACCATACTCATTTTAGGAATTGTGGTATGTTCTAAGGTGATTTCACCATGTGAAAAAGCCTTCTGCTGGGATATCATGATTGAGAGAAAAATATTTTCTCATGCTTTTACCACAGAGGTTTGGAAGGTGATCTATAGGCTAAACTGAGAGCTTATTTTCTGTAAATTCACATTATCTTTCTCAGTCATGTGAGAATGAAGTCTGACATTCTCAGTAAAACATGTACATCCAACAAGGGCAGAGACTGTCAGTTGATTCCTTTGTGTTCTACTGCAGCTTCCCAGAGTGTTCCAAAGAACTACTAGAGCGCTAAAAGTCCTACTTATGATAAACGTATGGCACACCTGAAGCCATCTTGCTTGGATTAAAGTGGTAACTCTTAAAACATTTAATTTAAAAAGGAACAAAATGAGGGGGTTCATTTTTCCATAAAAAGTATGATTAGTGCTGCAGAAAGAAAAATTAGGGCACATTTTGAGTGACTTCTCAAATCCTCTTCTATTTCATTAAAAAATTCTGACATGCAGACTGAAACATGCACTTTCAATACCAGCAGCAGTTTTCCCTGGTGAGCAGTAGCTTTACTACAGTGATCTAATGAGCAAAAAGAGTGCTAACATTCTGAATTTATGGCAAATGTGTGACACATCTGAATGCCTTCTTGATGGAATCAAAGTAAAAAACTGAAAGTATTTCCTACTGAGGAGACTGCAGTAAATGAGGAAATTAGGAAACTTCATAACAAATACGTCTCCCAAGATGGCCACCAGAGACAAAAGAGCCCAAATGTAGCCCAAATATCACCCAGATGTAGCCCAAATATAGCCCAATGACAGAATGTCCCAGAATGTTCTTAAAAACAACTAGAGCGCTTACTGTCTTCATTATGACAAAAGTATGGCACACCTGAAGCCATCTTGATTGGAATAAACTGGTAACACTTAAAACATTTAATTTAAAAAGGAACACAATGAGGAGGTTCATTTTGCCATAGAAATTATGATTAATGCTGAAGAAAGAAAATGAGGGCACATTTTGAGTGACTTCTCAAATCCTCTTCTATTTCATTAAAAAATTCTGACATGCAGACTGAAACATGCACTTTTAATACCAGGAGCAGACTTCCATGGTGCAGTAGTTTTACTACAGTGATCTAATGAGCAACTAGAGTGCTAACATTCAGAATTTATGGAAAATGTGTGACATATCTGAATACCTTCATGATGGAATCAAAGTAAAAAACTGAAAGCATTTCCTACTGAGGAGACTGCAGTACATGAGGAAATTAGGAAACTTCATAACAAATAAATCTCCCAAGATGGCCACCGGAGACAAAAGAGCTCAAATGTAGCCCAAAATCACCCAGATGTAGCCCAAATATAGCCCAATGACAGAAGTGTGCAAAACACTTATTATTTTGTGTTTTTGCAGTGTTATATAGTGCAGACTTGTCAGGTATTGGAGTGCTTTACATGAGCATTGGTTACATCACACAAGAACAAATTCATTTTGGTTGTAGACATGGGGAGACTAAGTGATTTGACCAGAATCACAGAATGTCGAGCTGAAGCAGAAACTTCAACCTGGTTCCCCAGTTGCAAAGTCTGCAGTTCTGGAAGTAACACCACATCCTCTCCCCTAAGTGCAACATTTAATCAAGTGGTCAACTGGATAAAAAAACATAAAGATAACAAATAATTTAAAAGTGCTTTGTCGCTATTCGAAAATTCAGAAAATATGTCCTTATTTTAGTCTTTTAGAGCACTAACCATAATTTTGATGCCAATAAGACCCTCTCATATATGTAATTTCTAAAGGAAATGCTCTAGGTATTACAGTTTTGATTACATCAAGATGATGTCAGGCGTTCCACACTTTTGTAATAAATATAGAATGTTAGCAATCTAGTTGTTCATTAGGATACTGTTGAGAGGCAGAGGCCAGGGGCACGGACTCTGAAAATTGAAGGCAGGTAGGAGGGTGCAAAGGCAACAATTTAACCACACTGAGCAGACAGGAAGGGCCGTGGAAGCACAACAGACTATGGAGGGCAGTGGAAAGGGGGGCAGGGGCAACAAACCAACAATACAGGACTTGCAAGAGAGGCTGTTGGAGGGAAGATCTATTACGGGTCAAGGAAGCTAGGGGCGGTCCCCAGATCCCCGGGAGCCACCACAGAACTGAGCAGGAGAGTGAGTCAGGGACAAAAGGGGCACCTTAATTTGAGCCGGGGTGCCTAGGAACGCTTGCTCCAAAAATGAAGAAAACAGACATATGAGACATGGAATTGGAGGCAGAATACAATGGCAGTTTAATGAGAAGATGCAACTTCAAAGAAACCGCAGAATAGAGACATAAAGTACAAAATACAGAATCCAGATAATCATACAGCTGTCATAATATTCTCTGTATCTCAATTAATGTACTGACAGAGAGAGAGAGAAAACACATCTATAAATGCATCATGGGAAACAAGTTACACCAAGGAAAATGTTACCTAGGAACACTCACGTTTACTCTTAGAGCAAGCATTCCTGCAATTACAATACAAAATCTTTTAAATGCAAAAGTAAAGAGAACAATGGTTAAACATAACATGACATTTCATATAGGTAAAATAGAATAAGATACTTCAAGCAAAGCAGAGCAAGACATTTTAAGCAAAGGAAGACAAGAGCTCCCAGCTCTTGGGGAAAACCTGCACTGCCTGTTAACCTACATACAGACGGCGAGGTAGTCCGTCGATATCTGTGGGTGCTCCCTTTTTATATCATTTTGTGGGCTCCTTTGCACGCTACATCTACCTACGTATGCTACCCAAAAGCTTCGTCTGCAGATTTTACCAGACATTTCGTCATTTACCCACTTAATGCTGACAATGGACTGGGTGAAAAGGTCAGTCTCTCAGGCCAATCGCTTATCGTAAGTTCCATAGAGCAAGCAGAAAATAATGGGTATTGTACGGGAATTCAATATATTCATGTATAAAATCTCCTCAGTTCTCCTAACTTGACGCTCTGCGGTTGCCACTTCCTTAAAAGCGGGAAACCTGCCCAGGAAGCAAGTACCAGTCCAGGATGCAGCCTACTGTATGTCGACAGCTTCAGGGGGATGTTGAACTTTGATACCGAGCACGGAGCACTCGGGTAGGGTGGGGGCTACTAGTTTGGATCAGAAGGCCTCGCAGACCTGCCTTCAGACTGCTATACACTAAAATTGCAGAGCTATGGTCAATTTAACAAAGAGGCCTACATATTGAACAGAAGGGCCTACACAGGGGTTTTATGCTGGCTGAGTGGTAAGGATGTCTCAGGATAATTATATAGCAACACAGGACCCGCTGGTCAATTTAATACGGCCTACAAATGCAGCTGGCAGGGCAAGGACAAGGGTCTCATACTTCAGGTGTGGACAGAACGGGCCAGGGGCCCCCTGTGATACAAAATCTACCCTCCTTCAAGGCTGTGGCAATGTAATAGACCATTGTGGGCAGAAGGAAGAGGCAATGGTAGTAAAACCATACATGCCAACAGACCCGATTCAGCCAGGAAACGTCCAATGTTTTTAAGCTCAAATGGGCTTTATTTGATCTGTCTCCTGTCTACAATATCCTCTTTTTCAATGTAACTCAAAGGGGAAAATCAATACCTCAGTTTTTTTTCAAAATCTCCCTCTTACCAAGTTCAAAATGTTCGCAAGTATGGTACATTGGATCATGGAAGGAAATGGGATAGGGACATGGACTTGGATAACAGAGGACAGGAGGGACATGGAGAGGTGCACCAAACTGACCCTGCAGGGCAGGCATCAGGGTTTGCAGCAGCACAATACACCACACAGGGCATGCAGGACGGGAGTGCAGCACAACAATCCATAGAAAGCAAGAGGGAGGGGACAGGACCATGCACATGGACAACAGAGAACAGAGGGGCAAGAGGCAATGGTAGCTAGCTGACCATAATGGACAGACAGGAGAGAAAGCTGCAGCATAACAGACCATAAAGGGCAGGAGGGACGGATCAGGGGCATTACAATGGAACAGACAAGCCAGGAGGGAGGGAGTAGGGCTGGGGGCAAGGGGGCAGGGCAGGAGCAGCAAGATAGCCATGGAGGTCAGGCAGGATGGGCACTAGAAGCAAGACACACCATGAAGAGCAACAGTGAGACTGTGATGGCATACACAAAGACCATGGAGGGAAGGTGGGAGGGGGTCAGGGGCAGCTAACTGACCACACAGGGAAGGTGGGAGGGGCCATGGCAGCACAGAAGACCATGCATGGCAAGTGGGAGGGTTAGTGGCAGCACAATGGCTATGATGGGCAAGAAGGAGGGTGGAGGGGCATGCACAAAGGACGATGGAGGATAGAAGGGAGGGTCAGGACCTGTGCACAGACAAGAAAGTTCAGGGGAAGGGACCTCACAACAGACCACACGGGGCAGGCAGGAGGAGCAGTTGCAGCACAACAGACCAGGGAGGGCAGAAGGGTGTGGCAGTACAATGGACCATGTAGGACAGGAGGAAGAGGATAGGGGCATGGCATGTGGACAGGCAGGGTGGAGGTGGCAGGGACAGGTTACAGTCATCTGACAATGCTAGGCAGGTGGGAGGGGAGTGGCAGCTCAACAGAACACTCAGAGTAGATAGGAGTGGCAGGTCCATGGGACATGGTGGGCAAAAAGGATGGAGCAGGGGCATGCACAAAGACATCGGAGGGCAGGGGGAAGGAGAATAGGGGCAGCAAGCTAAGCACAAAGTTTAAGCAGGAGGTCAATGATGGGGCATAGAATTGGGCAATGGAGGGCAGGAGGAGTGGACTGGTACATCATACTAAATTGAGGGCAGTGGCAGCACATCAGACCATGCATGGCAGGAGGGAGGAGGCTAGTCCATGGATTCACACAACAGAGGATAGGGAGGAAGGGGATGGGGCAGCAAGCTAACTGTTCAGAGAAGGCGGGTATTAGGAACTTTATTGTTTTTAAAACATTGTGTCTGTGCGAACTACTTAAAATATGAACAAGTATGCAGCATAATCTCACTTTTATTCAGGAAGAAGAGGACGTTTGTGACTGTGACTCCGGGCTCACTTGGCAGAAACACCCCCTGACCCTCCACCCCCTATCGCAAAATGTAATGCCCGTGAAAAGGGTAGGTGAACACAGTGTTATATAGAACATAGTTCTGAGAGCACGATTGAAAATGAAAACTAGATATAGTGTATGGTATAAACTAGGCACCAAAAAGTGTGATATAAGATGAACCGGGCGTGAAATATAATATGCAATACATTGTGCGCAATGACAGATTCATTGGAGAGCGCGAGATAGCACAGGCACTAGCGCGTGCTATGCGATATGCGCCTTGGAGTGTAATATGCACAGGGCAGTGTTGTGTAACCTAACTAGTCTCTAAAGTTGTAATATAAAATATGTGCTGGGGAGTGTAACGTTGCATATGCACTGTGACAAAGATATGGATCCCAGATTGTAATATGTATGGCATAGCACTGTGCGTTATAACATAGGCATCGAGAAAGGCACGTTAGATGGGGCAATATAACCCGTGCGAAGACAAGTGTGGCATGACATATTCACGGGGTGGTGTTACAGTGCACATGGGCTAGAGAGTGTCATAGCATATGCACTAGCTAGTGGAATACAACACAGAGGTGTGTGGCACTCGGCAGGCAATGGTGGGTGTAACACAGCATTGGGCTCTGTCAGGAGCACGCTGTGACTCTCAAGTGATGTTCGTCCCCTTTCCAGAGAGTAAAATAAAAAGTATTACACATCCAGCAGTGGATGTGTGTTTTATTAACCGTGAGGGGGGTTTCTTGCATAGTTTTGGTCGAATTTTTGTCGAATCCCCTTTGAATGGCTTGGTGTGCATGTGTATTAAATGTGCCCGTCAATAGCTACCCATGTTTGTATAAATAAACGACAAGGGTGTCTACCAGGATTAGGCACGGTAGGGCATCAGACATGTCAGAGCTTCACTAGTGGTGTAAATACATTCCACGTGGATTCATTGCATGCATAGTCGCCTTTTAATGAATATCACGCAAATCGTCATGGTGATAGGTACGTACGGTTTGTCCAGCATGTCCTAGGTGTGTCTATAAATATATATTTTTTAAAAATAATAAAAAACAGTGGCCGGCCCTGGGGATTGGGGTCAAAAAAATATATTTAGGAGACTGGCCCTGGGGGATGGGGTCATCAGGGCCAATAAATTAGAATAAGAAGGGGAACCAAACAGCCCCCTTCTTAAAAAACTAAAATAAATAAAAGACTGGCATCGTGCCGGAGGCCATGCCCCCTCCGTGCAGCACTCTGCAAACGCGCCCCCAACAGGCATCTCCAGTATGCGCCAGGGAGCTGCGCTGCAGCCAGGTGTTCTGAGGCCAAGCCCCTTTTTACACCTCTCTGCAACGCAGCTCTGTGGCGCTTACTGGAGGTACCTAGTGGTCTAGTTTGACCCTAGGGACCCTTAGGATTCAAGGGGACTTAATCTCTCAACTTAGAACAGCCACAGGGCGCGTTTACACAGTGGTGAAGGGAGGGGACGGGGCCTGAGGTGACGTGTGCAAACACGCACTATGGCACGTTTTAAATTGGGGATATAATTTCCCTTCATTACTGAGGGCCCCTGGGGGCTAACTAGCCCACCAAGTGCTTCCAGTAAGCGCCACTGAGCTGCATTGCAGAGAGGTGGTCCAGGCCGTGCCACTTTTTACACCTCTCTGCAACGCAGCTCTGTGGCACTTACTGGAGGTACCTAGTGGGCTAGTTGGACCCTAGGGACCCTCAGGATTCAAATGAACTTAATCTCCCAACTAAAAATGGACACAGGGCGTGATTACACAGTGGTGAATGGAGGGGACGGGGCCTGAGTTAACGTGTGCAAAAACGCCCTGTGGCCTGTTTTAAGAGGTAGTTTTAATCTCCATGCCCTATTATATACTAGGGGCTTACAGAGGAGGTCATGCTAATCACAGGGGGACCCCAACGCATAATGTTCCCTAGTGTATGTAGGTGTTTTCACTGTATTCTAAGTGTCTTTTAACATAGCACTGGCTCTAGGACTGGTTAGTCAGACTCAGTTACCACCAGTATCCGTCTGAAAAAGTTGAGGGTACAGGATGATTTTGCAACAATGCTTCTTTCTGCTCTTCTTTTTGTTCTTTCTGCACGTTATCCTTCTTCCTGCACTTATCTTCGTATTTGAGGACTTCTGTTGCTTCTTTCTGTACTTCTTTTGTTTCTTTCTGTACATTTTTTCTTCTTTCTTCACATGTCCTATCTCTGTAGGCATAGTTAGAAATTAGCATTTAAAAAACCTTTGAAATTCACAGAAAAAACCATAGGTTTCAGGCACGTTATAGTTAGGAATTAGCATTTAAAAAACCTCAGAAATTCACTGAAAAAACCATAGGTTTCAGGGGTGTTATAGTTAGCTGGACTTTTCACTTGTACAAAACCATTGAAATTCCCCCGTTATAGTTAGTTCAGCTAACTATAACTCGCGCGCCCGCAATGCACTGCTGATGACGTCACATATTACATCACTCATGACATGGTCAGTGACATCACTCATGACATCACTGATGACATCTCAAATGACATCACTGATGACATCACTGATGACATCATCCTTGTGATAGAGTGGCAGACCTCCTCTCACCCTAATATAACCTTTGATACACACATTCAAAAATAGAGACTAAAATTTTCAAAACAATGGACATACCAATACCAGTTACAACAACCTCTTCAGTAATTCTAAGATCCACATACACATCCACTCATTCACCAACAGTCCTATACAGTCACTCATACATGTACTCACTCATCATATGTACTCATACACCTATACATCCTGTTACACAATGCCACTCATCCATAGAGTTACTCACACACATAGTCACTCATGCTAATAAAGAATCAAACATACATTTACTTGCATATACAGTTATACACACACCACCATACTTACTTCTACGGAAACTTACACATACTTATTCTTTTAAACAATCACATATAGAAACACATACTTATTCATACAGGAACTCTTTCAATATCTCACTCTCACATATACTCACATATATACACCAATAGTCACATATACTAGTTTAAAACATATGTAGTTACTCATAAAGACACTATTGAGACAGTCATTCACTCACTAACACACCCATACACACACTCATCCACCCATACAGTCCTGCACACATGCTGTGTTCAACAAATACAAACAGTGAGTCACTCATTCATGCACCTATGCACTACGTAATACCCCCCACCGAACCATGCAGACACTCAGACTGATACTCAAAAAACCAACTAATAACCTATGTAGACACCCATGTAGCTACTCACCAACCCATGCAGCCACTTATACACAAAGTGAGAGACTGATACAGATATTTACATATTTAAACATTACTCACTAAGCCATGTATTCACTATGATTCACTTAATCAGTCAGTTACACAATCAATTTTTCAAAAACAAATCATCCATTTAGACACTTATATACCCATTTATTCTTCCATCGACCTTGAGATATACATATATAAAACATATTTAATTTTCAGAAAAACACACATTCACTGGATGATGTCATCAGTGATGTCATCAGTGATGTCATTTGAGATGTCATCAGTGATGTCATGAGTGATGTCACTGACCATGTCATGAGTGATGTAATATGTGACGTCATCAGCAGTGCATTGCGGGCGCGCGAGTTATAGTTAGCTGAACTAACTATAACGGGGGAATTTCAATGGTTTTGTACAAGTGAAAAGTCCAGCTAACTATAACACCCCTGAAACCTATGGTTTTTTCAGTGAATATATATATATATTCACTGAAAAAACCATAGGTTTCACAGATGTTATAGTTAGCTGGACATTTTACTGATAAAAAACCAATGAAATTCCCCCGTTATAGTTAGTGCAGGCAACTATAACTCACGCGACCGCAATCCTCTGCTGATGACATATGTGTCTTTATGAAAAAAAAATATTTGTAATATATGTATAGCTAAAATTTAATGGAAGAAGACATGGGCAAATAAGTGTCTAAATACAGTATTAGCATCAGCAGAGGATTGCGGTCGCGTGAGTTATAGTTGCCTGCACTAACTATAACGGGGGAATTTCATTGGTTTTTTATCAGTAAAATGTCCAGCTAACTATAACATGTGTGAAACCTATGGTTTTTTCAGTGAATTTGCAAGGTTTTTTAAATGCTAATTCCTAACTATAACGTGTGTGAAACCTATGGTTTTTTCAGTGAATTTGTACGGTTTTTTAAATGCTAAGTTACTTTACGCCATTCGTGGCGTGCGCGCCCACTTTACGCAGTTAGTGCTGTACACGCAGGGTGGGCACGCGGTGCGCTACGCGCACCGCGTGCCCACGTTACGCTGGATGGGCCATGTACGCACGGTGCGCTTCGCGCACCGTGCGCGCATGGAGGACATATTATGCGCTTCGTTGTGAAAGGTATTGTTTGATTTTTTGTTGTGCTATGGGGATATGATAAGCAATGCACAAAAGGTGCCCTTCAGGCACCATTTGCACACGGGTTGTGGAGAATATGGATATTTTTTTTTTTGGCACGTGAGTTATAGTTGCCTGCACTAACTATAACGGGGGAATTTCATTGGTTTTTTATCAGTAAAATGTCCAGCTAACTATAACATGTGTGAAACCTATGGTTTTTTCAGTGAATTTGCAAGGTTTTTTAAATGCTAATTCCTAACTATAACGTGTGTGAAACCTATGGTTTTTTCAGTGAATTTGTACGGTTTTTTAAATGCTAAGTTACTTTACGCCATTCGTGGCGTGCGCGCCCACTTAACGCAGTTCGTTCCGTGCGCGCACGGTGCGCTTTGCGCACCGCGCGCCCACTTTACGCAGTTAGTGCTGTACACGCAGGGTGGGCACGCGGTGCGCTACGCGCACCGCGTGCCCACGTTATGCTGGATGGGCCATGTACGCACGGTGCGCTTCGCGCACCGTGCGCGCATGGAGGACATATTATGCGCTTCGTTGTGAAAGGTATTGTTTGATTTTTTGTTGTGCTATGGGGATATGATAAGCAATGCACAAAAGGTGCCCTTCAGGCACCATTTGCACACGGGTTGTGGAGAATATGGATATTTTTTTTTTTGGCAGTTTTTTTACCGTACGCGTACGGTAAGCGTAATCGGCGATTTTTCGAAAAAAATTAAAATGGCATTTTTGCCCTTGGGGGTTCTTTGAGGACACCACCTGCAAGGCTAGGTGGTTGGGAGCAGTCTAAACAGCCCCTTTATATGTTTTTTGCCTTTGTTTTTCTTCCACCCCCTCATAGTGCGAGATAGAAAATGGCGGCCGACGCTTCCTGGTTTCGACCGATTCGAATGTTTACTAAGATCTAACAGCCAATCAGAATCGCGCTCGCGCACGTCACCGTACGCGTATGGTAAGCGCACCGTAAGCGCACCGTAAGCTGGCTCAGATATATATATTGATTTAAAGGCTATTTTCTCAGAAACTACTGAACAGATTTACACCAGACCTACAAAAGGCACTTCCTTGACCTGAGGACTACCTCTCTGCCAAATTTCAAGTAACTCTGTTCAGCCGTTCGGGCTGTAGCTGTGTCTAAAGGTCCTATGGAAAAATGCATGGGAAAAACGCGTTTTGGGACCCCCCTTTTATCTCAGCCCCCGCTTGACGAATCCCCCCGAGACTTTCAGGGTAGGAGCGGAGCGTAGCGCCCCACCTATTTTGAAAATTTCGCGAGGATTCGTCGACCGGCGCCAAAGTTAGTCCAAATAGAATGTTGCGGTTTTCCTATGGAAACAGGGTCCTAACTATAACTACCTACTGGCGACCGCCAGTAGGTAATATAAATATATATATATATATATATATATATATATATATATATATATATTTAGTATACTATGTATACTTGGGAAAATGTGTCGGTCCACCTGTTTACCTCGGTGGCACGGAAAAAATGGGTGGAACTGACCTCAGCACACAGACGAGGTCCTCTTATGGCTACTATGACTTCATATGGTGTCGCGAGTGGAGCCATGCTATTATGACATCGTCGTCGACATGGGAGAGCTAGGAAAGAATTTCCGCGGAAAGCTGGTGCAGGGGATATTCACCTAAGTGTTCAGGCTAGTCCTTTGGGGTAACTGATTATGTTGCCACTCTAGAAACCAAAACCAATGATCCGAGGACAGAGGCCCTGCAGATGGCATACGAGGTGGGGAGCCAGTCATGTGCACTGGCATGGCAGTGAAGTAACAAGCTCCACTACCCACAGAAAAGGTAACGAGGGCACTGAAAAACACAGGATCTTCTCTTTGTATCTGGCAGGAACAACAAGGTTAAAATGCCCTGTTAGACCCAGCCCTCGTACATAGCTAGACATGACCCCTGCACCTCACACCAGCCCCCAAACCCACGGCCTAGCCGATCCTTCCCACCAGAACTCACACGCACCCAACCCCGACTTCCCGTCCGTGGCCTTCCTCCCTTCGGCCACACCGGGCCTGCATGCCCACTGCATGCATCAAGATGGCCGCCCGGCCCCAGCGCGACCCGGGCCTAGAGGCGCCACTCTGGCTGCAGGACACCACGCTCCCCTTGGGATGAGAGAGGGAGGAGCAGTTTCTATCACACCTCTGCGCTTCCCTGGGACGGTGGGTTTCGATCGACCTGCCGGCCTCCCCGAGGGCTGGCTCCACGCCTGCTGGGCATCTGGGACTCCTCCCGACCCAGCCCTGAAAGGATCAAAAGACAATGGCAGGAAACCCCATCAAGCGACCCCCAGGTGACAAGACCCCTGCCTGCACAGACTCCGGACATCAAAGAGGAGTCGCCCTATAACAAGGGGTGCTCTGGGACTGTCCGGCAGATTCGCCTTGGAACACCTGAGCCCTGCTGAGTGACTCGCGGCTCCCTGAAGATCGTAAGACCTCCAAACTTGTGCTTGAGCCCTGCTGAGTGACTCGCGGCTCCCTGAAGATCGTAAGACCTCCGAACTTGTGCTTGAACCCTGCTGAGTGACTCGCGGCTCCCTGAAGATCGTAAGACCTCCGAACTTGTGCTTGAGCCCTGCTGAGTGACTCGCGGCTCCTCGAAGATCGTAAGACCACCGAACTGGTAACCGAGCCCCGCTGAGTGACTCGCGGCTCCCACAGACTCTCTTGGTCCCGCCGGACCCCACGACGACAAGCGTATCCCCCAGCTCGAGGATTGAGAGCTGTGCGCCGGGTACGCTCCTGCATTTTGATTCTTATCCACAAAGACTGTCCCGCTACCTCCTGAACCCCTTCCAAGACTCTGTGAGCCCACGCTCTGCTTGTATATATTTGCCTTGCTGATCATAAAGATCTTACCACTTCGATTTGATAAAGATTTGCTCGTAAGAACTCTTCGTGTGGTGTCTCTCTGTCGTGTGGTGCCGAGTGTGCGATCCTAGATACGAGGTTCCTCCCCTGAGAAGTCTCCCGCCAGTGCCCGGCTACGATACCTCGAGGGTGGGTCTCAGGGCAGTCAGGGCCCCCTCCGGGCCCCTCTGAGGTCGCCTTCTAACATTGGTGGCAGCGGTGGGATTCGGGCCCATAATCTAGAGATCGTACCGTGAACGGCTGATGCACTACCGACAAAGATGGCAGAAGGAAACGCCGTGGTTCTCATAGAAAACGACGCCAGTACCGTGTTCCAGGTGGAACAGCTGGAAGAGTACACTCACAAGGAACTAAAACAATTCTGTAAGGAACTCAGAATCGCTACCACTGGTCTCAACACCAAAGAAGATATGCAAAAGGCACTGAAAGCTTGGGTGGATTCCGGAGCCTCCCGCCCAGAAGGAGCGGGGGAGCCCCACAACGAAGCGGAACCCTCCCAAGGAGAACGCAGCAGCAACCAGGTGCGAGGCTTCGTACCAGACGGGGGCCTATCCCCGGAGGAACTCGCAGACAGAGAAAAAAGTCGCCATCACGAGCTCGAATTAGCCAAACTCAAAATTGAGGGCGAGTTGAAATTAGCCGAGAAAAAGCTAGCAGTAGAATGTTGCGAGTACAAGGAGAACTAGAAGAGAAGAAACTCCAACGAGAACACGAGGGAAGGAGACTTCAACTGGAACATGAACGCAGCCTGAAGGAGATAGAATTGAAAGCGAGAAGCGTAGAAACCCGGCCCTCGGGGAACCGGGAGGCGGCCGCGACGACGGAGCAGAAGGTCCACATTCCCAAGGATGTGGTCAAAGAATATTACAAAAATGATGACATTCAGCAGTGGTTCCGGGCCTACGAGGTCGCCATGACCTCCCATCGGGTCCCGCAGAAGGATTGGGGGGCCGGGTTATGGGGACGATTCCTGAGCGAAGGAAGAGACACCCTGCTCGACCTACCCACCTCCATGCAAACATCCTATGAACACATGAAAGCGGCCCTCCTCACAAGGTACGGCCTCACCCCGGAGATGTACCGCCAGCGGTTCCGTGACTGCAGGAAGATCCCGGGTACCACCTGGGTGGAATATGTGAATTTCTTCAGCCGCGCCTTCGATGGGTGGATTAAGGGCAGCAAGGTATCCACCATGGAAGAACTAACCAACCTTATGTTGTGGGAACACCTGGCGGCCAACTGCTTTGTGGAACTACGCCAGCATCTGCTCGACAGCAAGCTCACGGATCCGAGAAAGCTGGCTGTCGAGGCGGATCGCTGGACCAACACACGGGTCTCCCGGGGCCTTGGAGGAGAGTACCCCCGAGCCAGTCAGGGACCACCCCGCCAGAGAGGGGGGGAGAACCAGTGGGGGCAGAGAGAGTCCCAAGCTAGTCCACCGAAGTCCCAACCTCCGCCTTTCCCGGCACCCCCATCAGCTGTATCCGGCCCCCCCCTTAGACGGGGGCACCGGGTAACCATCACTTGTTTCCGTTGCCAGAAGCCCAGGCATTACGCCAACGACCCTGAATGCCCCATGGCCCCACGCACCACTTCGGCAGCACCCCCTGCTAGACAGATAGCCAATGTAGCCCTGGGGGAGGAGGTTGAGGAGGACGAGGAGTGGGAAACCGCAGCTATGGCCCTAGTATCCCTAGGAGATAGGGAGATGGTCCCTGGGAGCCTCCTGCCCTCTAACACCAAGAAATATGGGCAGCTCGTAAAGATCAATGGCCACCAAGTAGAAGCCCTCCGTGACACCGGGGCCAGCATCACCGGTGTCCTCAGCCACTTAGTACACGAAGACCAGGTCCTCCCCAATGTCTTTTGCCCTGTCATCTCAGCCGACAACACAGAAAGCCTATGTAAGGTAGCCCTGGTGCCCTTTGAGTGGGGAGGGGTGGTCGGTAAACTAAAAGTTGCAGTGAGAACCTCCCAGCCCGTCGACTGTCTCCTGGGGAACGACCTGGAAAGTTCCCCCTGGGGACAAGTTGAGCGCAAGACCCACCTAGGGATGATGGGCCTCCCTGAGTGGGTGTGCGCCACCACCCGATCTATGGCGGCTCGACTGACCCCCCTGAGGGAAGTCGACGATGCCCCGATCTCTGAAGATAGGATGGTCCCAGCCGAGGGTCCCCCCATTCCCCCACCAGCAGAGCCGATCGCCAGTGACGAACACCCGCCTTCCGACTTCACCCCAGTCACCGAGGTAGGCGACCTGCCCGAATTAGCCCATTGGCGCCACGAGGGGGGCCCCTCCCGAGAAGAATTCTGCCGAGAACAGGCTACCTGTCCCTCCCTGGTGGGGCCCCGGCAACAGGCAGAGGCCCAGGCCGCAGGCGACCAGACGGGGACGCTCCGGGTGTATTGGGAGAACGACCTTCTGTACAGCGAACAAAAGTCGGTGGAGCTAGGGTCCGGCCGGGTGCTGGTGGTACCCCTACGCTTCCGAAACCTCCTCCTGGGCATGGCCCACGATGTTCCCCTCGCAGGCCACTTGGGCCAGGACAAAACGTACAGTCGCCTCGTGACCCACTTCTACTGGCCCAGAATGAAAGCAGATGTAGGAGCCCACTGCAAGTCCTGTCCCACGTGCCAGGCCAGTGGGAAGAGTGGAGGGAAGAGCAAGGCTCCCCTCCAACCCTTCCCTGTCGTCAGTACCCCTTTTGAGCGGGTCGGGATCGACATTGTAGGGCCCCTGGACCCCCCAACTTCCCAAGGGCACCGGTTCATCCTCGTCCTGGTGGACCATGCCACCCGTTACCCTGAGGCCATCCCCCTGCGCACCGTCACGGCCCCCGTGGTGGGCCGGGCATTGATGGGAATCTTCTCCCACATGGGTTTCCCCCGCGAGGTCGTGAGCGATCGCGGTACCAACTTTATCTCCCGATACATGAAGTCCTTATGGCAACAATGCGGGGTGTCCTATAAGTTCACCACCCCGTACCACCCCCAAGGAAACAGCCTGGTAGAGCGGTTTAACCGGTCTCTGAAGGGGATGATCGCGGGCCTGGAAGAGCCCCTCAGGCGTAAGTGGGACATCCTGCTCCCCTGCCTTCTATTCGCATACCGCGAAGTTCCCCAGAAATCCTTGGGGTTCAGCCCCTTTGAGTTACTCTATGGGCACCCCGTCAGGGGGCCCCTCAGCCTGGTCAAGGAAGGTTGGGAGGCGGCGCCCCGAAGCCCCCCCCAAGATGTGTTCCGTTACGTCCTGGCCCTCCGGAACCAGACTAGAAGGTTCCGAGAGATGGCCGAGGCCAACCTGGAGGCAAGTCAGGAGGAGATGAAGCGCTGGTACGACCAGAACGCCACTCTGGTCGAGTTTCAGCCGGGCCAGCAGGTATGGGTCATGGCCCCCGTGAAACCCGGCGCCCTCCAGGATAAATGGACCGGGCCCTTCAAGGTGGTTGAGCGGAAGAGCCAGGTCACGTACTTGGTGGACGTCCAGTCCCCCCGGGACCCCCTCCGGGTCCTCCACGTGAACCGCCTCAAGCCCCACTTTGTGCGAACGGAGCTGAGCCTCCTACTGGCCACGGATGATGGGTCCGAGGAGGAGTCAGATCCTCTCCCGAATCTCCTGTGCACCAAAGAGAAGGACGGCTCCGTAGAAGGAGTGAACCTCGCCCCATCTCTCACTCCCCAGCAACGTGAAGATTGCCGCCAGCTCCTAGGGCAGTTTTCGGACCTTTTCTCCCTGGTCCCTAGGGTCACCGACTGGTGTGTCCATGACGTGGATACCGGGGACAGTCCGCCAGTGAGACACCGGGCCTACCGAGTCCCTGATCGGGTCCGGTCCTGCATCCAAGCCGAAGTCTCGAAAATGTTGACCCTAGGCATGATCGAACCCTCCGACAGCCCCTGGGCCAGCCCCGTGGTCCTGGTCCCGAAAGCAGCTGCCCCCGGGGTCGCGCCAGAACTCCGCTTCTGCGTGGACTACCGGGGACTCAATGAACTCACCCGAGCCGATGCCCACCCCATTCCCCAAGCCGACGAGCTCATTGACCGGCTCGGGGCTGCTCGGTTCCTCAGCACCTTCGATCTCACCTGCGGCTACTGGCAAATTGCGCTCACAAAAGGAGCCAAGGAGCGGTCCGCCTTCTCCACCCCGGATGGGCACTATCGCTTTCGCGTAATGCCCTTCGGGATGAAAAATGCCCCGGCCACCTTCCAGCGACTGGTAAACAGAGTCCTGGCCGGGCTGGAAAAATTCAGTGCCGCGTATCTCGACGATATCGCAGTTTTTAGCTCCGAGTGGAGTGAGCACCTCCAGCACCTTCGGAGGGTGCTGACCGCCCTGCGCCAGGCAGGCCTCACCGTGAAAGCCAGTAAGTGCCAGATTGGGCAAGGTTCGGTAACCTACCTGGGGCACCAGGTTGGAAGCGGGCAGGTCGCCCCTCTACAGCCCAAAATCAACGCCATCCTAGCCTGGGAACCCCCCACTACCCAAACGGAGGTCCGAGCCTTTCTGGGCCTCACGGGCTACTACCAAAGGTTCATCCGGAATTACGGCAGCTTGGTCGGTCCCCTCACGGGACTCACGTCCAAAAAGCAGCCCAAGAAGGTGCAATGGTCCCCTGCCTGCCAAGAGGCGTTCGAGGCCCTGAAAGCGGCCATGTGTACTGCCCCCGTCCTCCAGGCCCCCGACTACTCCAAAGAGTTTGTGGTACAGACTGATGCTTCCGAGCATGGCATCGGGGCAGTCCTCTCCCAGGTAAATGACCAAGGCCTAGACCAGCCCGTAGCATTCCTCAGCCGAAGACTATTGCCCAGGGAACAGAGATGGAGCACCATCGAGCGAGAGGCATTCGCCGTAGTCTGGGCCCTCAAGAAACTACGCCCTTACCTGTTCGGCACCCATTTCAAGGTCCAAACCGACCATCGCCCCTTGCGATGGCTCATGCAGATGCGAGGAGAAAACCCCAAGCTACTGCGGTGGTCAATCTCCCTCCAGGG
This sequence comes from Triturus cristatus, assembly GCF_964204655.1. NCBI lineage: Eukaryota > Metazoa > Chordata > Amphibia > Caudata > Salamandridae > Triturus > Triturus cristatus. The sequence continues at coordinate 1,079,210,196 of NC_140592.1, read as the reverse complement.
GATGGATTTCACCGTGGAACACCGCCCTGGGACTGACCACGCCAACGCCGATGGCCTCTCCCGGTTCTTCCGCCTCAGCGAAGAGAACCCCCAAGAAGATGGGTAGTTCTCTCCGGCTTTCAGCTGGGGGGGACGCGTGTTAGACCCGGCCCTCGTACATAGCTAGACATGACCCCTGCACCTCACACCAGCCCCCAAACCCACGGCCTAGCCGATCCTTCCCACCAGAACTCACACGCACCCAACCCCGACTTCCCGTCCGTGGCCTTCCTCCCTTCGGCCACACCGGGCCCGCGTGCCCACTGCATGCATCAAGATGGCCGCCCGGCCCCAGCGCGACCCAGGCCTAGAGGCGCCACTCTGGCTGGAGGACACCACGCTCCCCTTGGGATGAGAGAGGGAGGAGCAGTTTCTATCACACCTCTGCGCTTCCCTGGGAAAGTGGGTTTCGATCAGCCCTCCGGCCTCCCCGAGGGCTGGCCCCACGCCTGCTGGGCGTCTGGGACTCCTCCCGACCCAGCCCTGAAAGGATCAAAAGACAATGGCAGGAAACCCCATCAAGCGACCCCCAGGTGACAAGACCCCTGCCTGCACAGACTTCGGACATCAAAGAGGAGTCGCCCTATAACAAGGGGTGCTCTGGGACTGTCCGGCAGATTCGCCTTGGAACACCTGAGCCCTGCTGAGTGACTCGCGGCTCCCTGAAGATCGTAAGACCTCCGAACTTGTGCTTGAGCCCTGCTGAGTGACTCGCGGCTCCCTGAAGATCGTAAGACCTCCGAACTTGTGCTTGAGCCCTGCTGAGTGACTCGCGGCTCCTCGAAGATCGTAAGACCACCGAACTGGTAACCGAGCCCCGCTGAGTGACTCGCGGCTCCCACAGACTCTCTTGGTCCCGCCGGACCCCACGACGACAAGCGTATCCCCCAGCTCGAGGATTGTGAGCTGTGCGCCGGGTACGCTCCTGCATTTTGATTCTTATCCACAAAGACTGTCCCGCTACCTCCTGAACCCCTTCCAAGACTCTGTGAGCCCACGCTCTGCTTGTATATATTTACCTTGCTGATCATAAAGATCTTACCACTTCGATTTGATAAAGATTTGCTCGTAAGAACTCTTCGTGTGGTGTCTCTCTGTCGTGTTGTGCCGAGTGTGCGATCCTAGATACGAGGTTCCTCCCCTGAGGAGTCTCCCGCCAGTGCCCGGCTACGATACCTCGAGGGTGGGTCTCAGGGCAGTCAGGGCCCCCTCCGGGCCCCTCTGAGGTCGCCTTCTAACATGCCCTAGTTCCAAAATGTAGAATTAGTGCTACAACGGTCTTCAAGAGGACCTGCGATGGATGCCGCTTCTGCCTTCAGTACACAGGAGGCGACACATGGGTCACGCGGTACGGTCATACTGCAGTGGGACGCACACTCGTTGACCTCTCATGTCACTGCTCCACACTTAGGGGACAACGCTTTCCATTAGCTGTGTTTTCTGATGACGTGTCGCGCCGGCCCCATCCAACAGCAGAACCCCTTTAGATCCAAACAGACTCTTCCACTCTCTCACCGGAAGTGAAACCAGGCCACGTGGAAAGTTTCACAATGCAACAGCCGGGAATTAACTTTTTGGTAAAAAAAACACATTCCTTCCTCCTAATTTATATAAATAAACGACTCACTGAAGAACAGGGTCCAGCTTCGATTGGTAAACAGCCATTACAACGCCTTTTTTACTTCGCGATACCATAACAAGGCATGCATTATCACACATGCATTGTACATCGCAAAGTCATTACTACGCATTTATTTAGAACTCATGGTCATTTACCACGCATGCCTTTACAACAAATTTTGTTGTAAAGGTATGTATGGTAAATGACCATGAGTTCGAAAAAAATGTAGACGATTCACGTGGTTGTAAGGAAACAGAGTCTGTTCCGTTTCCTCACAACGACGTGCACCGCCCCTCAGAGACGATATGAAGCAGGAACCATGAGGAGAGTGGAACCACGGGGAGTGAGAGGTAAGGGGGATTGGGCATGAGGTGGTGGTTACTTTTCTAGGGTTTAGGGTAGTGCAGTGGTGTTTGGGTAGTGTGGGGGGTCGTGCTGAGGGTAGTGCTTTAGGGTTTAGGGTAGTGCAGTGGTGTTTGTATAGTGTAGGGTGTTGTGCTGGTGGTAGTGTTTTAGGGTTTAGGGTAGTGCAGTGATGTTTGTGTACTGTAGGGGGTCGTGCTTGGAGTCAATTTAGGGTTTAGGGTAGTGCAGTGGTGTTTGTGTAGTGTAGGGGTCGTGCTTGGTGTAGATTTAGGGTTTAGGGTAGTGCAGTGGTGTTTGTGAAGTGTCGGGGTTTGTGCTGGGGGTAGTGTTTTAGGGTTTAGGGTAGTGCAGTGTTGTCTGGGTAGTGTAGGGGGTCATGCTGGGGGTAGTGTTTTAGGGTTAAGGGTAGAGAAGTGGTGTTTGGGTAGTGTAGAGGGTCGTGCTGAGAGTAGTGTTTTATGGTTTAGGGCAGTGCAGTGGTGTTTGTGTAGTGTAGCGGGTCGTGCTGGGGTGGTTTTAGAGTTTAGGGCAGTGCAGTGGTGTTTGTGTAGTATAGGGGGTCGTGCAGGGGGTAGTGGTTTAGGGTTTAGGGTAGTGCAGTGGTGTTTGAGTAGTGTAGGGGTCGTGCTGGGATAGTGTTTTAGGGTAGTGCAGTGATGTTTGGGTAGTGTAGAAGGTCGTGCTGAGGGTAGATTTAGGGTTTAGAATAGTGTAGTGGTGTTTGGGTAGTGCAGGGAGTCATGCTGGGGTAGATTTAGGGTTTAGGGTAGTGCAGAGGTGTTTGGGTAGTATAGGGAGTCCTGATGGGGTAGATTTCTGGTTTAGGGCAGTGCAGTGGTGTTTGGGTAGTGTAGGGAGTCGTGCTGGGGGGTGTGTTTGAGGGTTTAGCGTGGTGCAGTGGTGTATGGGTAGTGTACGGGGTTGTGCTGGGGGTAGTGTTTTAGGGTTTAGGGTAGTGCAGTGTTGTTTGGGTAGTGTAGGGGGTCATGCTGGGGGTAGTGTTTTAGGGTTAAGGGTAGTGCAGTGGTGTTTGGGTAGTGAAGAGTGCATACTGAGGGTAGTGTTTTATGGTTTCGGGCAGTGCAGTGGTGTTTGTGTAGGTTAGCGGGTCGTGCTGGGGTGGTTTTAGAGTTAGGGCAGTGCAGTGGTGTTTGTGTAGTATAGGGGTCGTGCAGGGGGTAGTGTTTTAGGATTTAGGGTAGTGCAGTGGTGTTTGAGTAGTGTAGTGGTGTTTGGGTAGTGCAGGGAGTCATGCTGGGGTAGATTTAGGGTTTAGGGTAGTGCAGAGGTGTTTGGGTAGTATAGGGAGTCCTGATGGGATAGATTTCGGGTTTAGGGTAGTGCAGTGGTGTTTGGGTAGTAGAGGGAGTCGTGCTGGGGGGTGTTTGAGGGTTTAGGGTGGTGCAGTGGTGTATGGGTAGTGTACAGGGTTGTGCTGGGGGTAGTGTTTAAGGGTTTAGGGTAGTGCTGTGGTGTTTGGGTAGTGTAGGGGGTCGTGCTGGGTGTAGAGGTTTCGGGTTTCAGGTAGTGCAGTGGTGTTTGGGTAGTGTAGGGGGTACTGCTGGGGGTAGTGTTTTTGGCTTTAGGGTAGTGCAATGTTGTTTGGGTAGTGTAGGGGTACTGATGGTGGTAGTGTTTTAGGTTTAGGGTAGTGCAGTGGTGTTTGGGTAGTGTGGGGATTACTGCTGGGGGTAGTTTTAGGGTAGTGCAGTGGTGTTCGGGTAGTGTAGGGGGTTGTACTGGGGGTAGTGTTTTAGGGTTTAGAGTAGTGCAGTGGTGTTTGTGTAGTGTAGGGGGTAGTGTTTTAGGGTTTGGGTAGTGCAGTGGTGTTTGTGTAGTGTAGGGGGTCTTGCTGGAGGTAGTGTTTTAGGGTGTAGGGTAGTGCAGCGGTGTTTGTGTAGTATAGGGGTAGTGTTTTAGGGTTTGGGTAGTGAAGTGGTGTTTGTGTAGTGTAGGGAGTCGTGCTGGGGTAGTGTTTTAGGGTTCAGGGTAGTGCAGTGGTGTTTGGGTAGTGTAGGGGGTCGTGCTGGGGTAGTGTTTTAGGGTTTAGGGTATTGCAGTTTTGTTTGTGTAGTGTAGGGGGTCTTGCTGGGGGCAGAGTTTTAGGGTTTAGGGTAGTGCATTGGTGTTTGTGTAGTGAAGGGGGTCGAGCTGGGGATAGTGTTTTAGGGTTCAGGGTAGTGCATTAGTGTTTGTGTAGTGAAGGGGGTTGAGCTGGGGATAGTATTTTAGGGTTTAGGGCAGTGCAGTGGTGTTTGGGTAGTGTAGGGGGTCGTGCTGGGGTAGTGTTTTAGGGTTGAGAGCAGAGCAGTGGTGTTCGGGTAGTGTAGGGGTACTGATGGTGGTAGTGTTTTAGGGTTTAGGGTAGTGCAGTGGTGTTTGGGTAGTGTAGGGGTTACTGCTGGGGGTAGTTTTAGGGTAGTGCAGTGGTGTTCGGGTAGTGTAGGGGGTTGTACTGGGGTAGTGTTTTAGGGTTTAGAGTAGTGCAGTGGTGTTTCTGTAGTGTAGGGGGTAGTGTTTTAGGGTTTGGGTAGTGCAGTGGTGTTTGTGTAGTGTAGGGGGTCTTGATGGGGGTAGTGTTTTAGGGTGTAGGGTAGTGCAGCGGTGTTTGTGTAGTATAGGGGGTAGTGTTTTAGGGTTTGGGTAGTGCAGTGGTGTTTCTGTAGTGTAGGGAGTCGTGCTGGGGGTAGTGTTTAGGGTTCAGGGTAGTGCAGTGGTGTTTTGGTAGAGTAGGGGGTCGTGCTGGGGTAGTGATTTAGGGTTTAGGGTATTGCAGTTTTGTTTGTGTAGTGTAGGGGGTCTTGCTGGGGGTAGAGTTTTAGGGTTTAGGGTAGTGCATTGGTGTTTGTGTAGTGAAGGGGGTCGAGCTGGGGATAGTGTTTTAGGGTTCAGGGTAGTGCATTAGTGTTTGTGTAGTGAAGGGGGTCGAGCTGCGGATAGTATTTTAGGGTTTAGGGCAGTGCAGTGGTGTTTGGAAAGTGTAGAGGGTCGTGCTGGGGGTGGTGTTTTAGGGTTTAGGGCAGGGCAGTGGTGTTCAGGTAGTGTAGGGGGTCATGCTGGGGTAGTGTTTTAGGGTTTAGGGTAGTGCAGTGGTGCTTGTGTAGTGTAGGGAGTAGTGTTTTAGGGTTTGGGTAGTGCAGTGGTGATTGTGTAGTGTAGGGGGTCGTGTTTTAGGGTTTAGGGTAGTGCAGTGATCTTTGGGTAGTGAAGAGGGTGGTGCGGGGAGTAGTGTTTTAGGGTTTAGGGTTGTGCAGTGGTGTTTGGGAAGTGTAGGGGGTCCTGCTGGGGGTAGTTTTTTAGGGTTTAGGGTAGTGCTGTGGTGTTTGGGTAGTGTAGGGGGTCGTGCTGGGGTAGTGTTTTAGGGTTTAGGGTAGTGCAATGGTTTTTGGGTAGTGTAGGGGGTCGTGCTGGGGTAGTGTTTTAGGGTTTTCGGGTATTGCAGTGGTGTTTGGGTAGTGTAGGGGGTCGTGCTGGGCATAGCGTTTTAGGGTTTAGGGTAGTGCATTGGTGTTTGTGTAGTGAATGGGGTCAAGCTGGGGATAGTGTTTTAGGGTTTAGGGTAGTGCATTGGTCTTTGGGTAGTGTAGGGGGTTGCGCTGGGGTAGTGTTTTAGGGTTTAGGGCAGTGCAGTGGTGTTTGAGTAGTGTAGGGGTCGTGCTGGGGATAGTGTTTTAGGGTTTAGGGCAGTGTAGTGGTGTTTGGGAAGTGTAGGGGGTCCTGCTGGCGGTAAATTTTTAGGGTAGTGCAGTGGTGTTTGGGTAGTGTAGGGGGTCGTGCTGGGGGTAGTGTTTTAGGGTGTAGGGTAGTGCCGTCGTGTTTGGGTAGTGTAGGGGTCGTGCTGGGGGTAGTGTTTTAGGGTTTAGGGTAGTGCATTGGTGTTTGTGTAGTGAAGGGGGTCGTGCTGGGGATAGTGTTTTAGGGTTTAGGGTAGTGCAGTGGTGTTTGGGAAGTGTAGGGGGTCCTGCTGGGGGTAGTTTTTTAGGGTAGTGCAGTGGTGTTTGGGTAGTGTAGGGGGTCATGCTGGGGGTAGTGTTTTAGGGTATAGGGTAGTGCCGTTGTGTTTGGGTAGTATAGGGGTCGTGCTGGGGTAGTGTTTTAGGGTTTAGGGTAGTGCATTGGTGTTTGTGTAGTGAAGGGGGTCGTGGTGGGGATAGTGTTTTAGGGTTTAGGGTAGTGCAGTGGTGTTTGGGAAGTGTGGGTGGTCGTGCTGGGGTATTGTTTTAGGGTTTAGGGTATTGCAGTAGTGTTTGGGTAGTGTAGGGGGTCGTGCTGGTTGTAGTGTTTTAGGGTTTAGGGTAGTGCATTGGTGTTTGTGTAGTGAAGGGGTTCATGCTGGAGGTAATGTTTTAGGGTTTAGGGTAGTGCATTGGTGTTTGGGTAGTGAATGGCGTCTTGCTGGGGGTAGTGTTTTAGGGTTTAGGGCAGTGCAGTGGTGTTTGAGTAGTGTAGGGGTCGTGCTGGGGATAGTGTTTTAGGGTCTAGGGCAGTGCAGTGGTGTTTGGGTAGTGTAGGGGGTCTTGCTGGGGGAAGTGTTTTAGGGTTGAGGGCAGAGCAGTGGTTTTTGGGTACTCTAGGGTATTGTGCTGGTGGTGGTGTTTTAGGGTTTAGGGCAGTGCAGTGTTGTTTGGGTGTTGTAGGGGGTCATTCTGGGGTAGTGTTTTATGGTTTAGGGCAGTGCAGTGGTGTTCGGGTAGTGTAGGGGGTCGAGCTGGAGGATGTGTTTTATAGTTTAGGGTAGTGCAGTGGTATTCGGGTAGTGTTTCGGTACATGCTGGGGGTGGTGTTTTAGGGTTTAGGGTAGTGCAGTGGCGTTCGGGCAGTGTAGGGGGTGGTGCTGGGGGTGGTGTTTTAGGTTTTAGGGCAGTGCAGTGGTGTTCGGGCAGTGTAGGTGGTGGTGCTGGGGGTGGTGTTTTAGAGTTTACGGCAGTGCAGTGGTGTTTGGGAAGTGTACGGGGTCATGCTGGGGGTGGTATTTTAGGGTTTAGGGCAGGGCAGTGGTGTTCATGTAGTGTAGGGGGTCATGCTGGGTGTAGTGTTTAGGGTTTAGGGTAATGCAGTGGTGTTTGTGTAGTGTAGGGAGTAGTGTTTTACGGTTTGGGTAGTGCAGTGGTGTTTGTGAAGCGTAGGGGGTCATGCTCAGGGTAGTGTTTTAGGGTTGAGGGTAGTGCAGCGGTGTTTGAGTAGTGTAGGGGGTCGTGTTTTAGGGTTTAGGGTAGTGCAGTGGTCTTTGGATAGTGAAGAGGGTGGTGCGGGGAGTAGTGTTTTAGGGTTTAGGGTAGTGCAGTGGTGTTTGGGAAGTGTAGGGGGTCCTGCTGGGCGTAGTTTTTTAGGGTTTAGGGTAGTGCTGTGGTGCTTGGGTAGTGTAGGGGGTCGTGCTGGGGTAGTGTTTTAGGGTTTAGGGTAGTGCAGTGGTTTTTGGGTAGTGTAGGGGGTCGCGCTGGGGTAGTGTTTTAGGGTTTTCGGGTATTGCAGTGGTGTTTGGGTAGTGTAGGTGGTCGTGCTGTGCGTAGCGTTTTAGGGTTTAGGGTAGTGCATTGGTGTTTGTGTAGTGAAGGGGGTCGAGCTGGGGATAGTGTTTTAGGGTTTAGGGTAGTGCATTGGTCTTTGGGTGTTGTAGGGGGTCGTGCTGGGGGTAGTGTTTTAGGATTTAGGGCAGTGCAGTGGTGTTTGGGTAGTGTAGGGGTCGTGCTGGGGATAGTGTTTTAGGGTTTAGGGCAGTGTAGTGGTGTTTGTGTAGTGTAGGGGGTTGTCCCGGAGGTAGTGTTTTAGGGTTCAGAGCAGAGCAGTGGTGTTCGGGTAGTGTAGGGGGTTGTGATGGTGGTGGTGTTTTAGCATTTATGGCAGTGCAGTGGTGTTCGGGTAGTGTAGGGGGTCGTGCTGGGGGTGGTGTTTTAGGGTTTACGGCAGTGCAGTGGTGTTCGGGTGGTGTAGAGGGTCGTGCTGGGGTAGTGTTTAAGGGTTAAGGGTAGTGCAGTGGTGTTTGGGTAGTGAAGAGTGCATACTGAGGGTAGTGTTTTATGGTTTCGGGCAGTGCAGTGGTGTTTGTGTAGGTTAGCGGGTCGTGCTGGGGTAGTGTTTTAGGGTTTAGGGTAGTGCAGTGGTGTTTGGGAAGTGTAGGTGGTCGTGCTGGGGTAGTGTTTTAGGGTTTAGGGTATTGCAGTAGTGTTTAGGTAGTGTAGGGGGTCGTGCTGGGGGTAGTGTTTTAGGGTTTAGGGTAGGCCTGGGCTAAATTTCCATTCCACTCGCGGAAATTGCGATAATTTGACATTTTCGCGTTACGCGGAGAGCGTGAAAATGTCAAAATTTCCACATTCCGCAGCTTAGCGATAATTTGTTTCTTGCTCGCGCTGTAAAATAATACATTCTTGTGCACGCGCGATCACCTTACCTGAATCCCCGCGTTCGCCGACAAGTTTTCCCGATCCGGTTGCGTTCAACACGAGATGTTGGATTGTTGGTAGCTATTTGCACTGTCTCGCGACAGTTCGCGCCCGCAGTAATGTCATTGGTCGCGCGATCACGTCTTTCTTCTCGCGATCATGCACCGCGAGAAGAGTGAAAACAAGATGGCCGCGCCCGCGAGCAACCGCATGGGTAAGTTGGCGAGCCGCGACCACGCAGAAAATACCGCGAACGGGCGGGAAAAAAATTTCCGCATCTTCGCGATATTTCCGCGTGTTTGAGGAGATTTTTTAACATTTTCGCGATAATTTGCGAAAGTCACTTTCGCAAATTCCGCCCACCCCTACTTTAGGGTAGTGCATTGGTGTTTGTGTAGTGAAGGGGGTCATGCTGGGGACAGTCTTTTAGGGTTTAGGGTGGTGCATTGGTAATTGGGTAGTGTAGGGGTTCATGCTGAAGGTAGTGTTTTAGGGTTTAGGGTAGTGCATTGGTGTTTGGGTAGTGAAGGGGGTCTTGCTGGAGGTAGTGTTTTAGGGTTTAGGGCAGTGCAGTGGTGTTTGAGTAGTTTAGGGGGGCGTGCTGGGGATAGAGTTTTAGGGTCTAGGGCAGTGCAGTGGTGTTTGGGTGGTGTAGGGGGTCTTGCTGGGGGTAGTGTTTTAGGGTTGAGGGCAGAGCAGTGGTGTTTGGGTAGTGTAGGGTGTCGTGCTGGTGGTGGTGTTTTAGGGTTTAGGGCAGTGCAGTGGTGTTTGGAAAGTGTAGAGGGTCGTGCTGGGGGTGGTGTTTTAGGGTTTAGGGCAGGGCAGTGGTGTTCAGGTAGTGTAGGGGGTCATGCTGGGGTAGTGTTTTAGGGTTTAGGGTAGTGCAGTGGTGCTTGTGTAGTGTAGGGAGTAGTGTTTTAGGGTTTGGGTAGTGCAGTGGTGATTGTGTAGTGTAGGGGGTCATGTTTTAGGGTTTAGGGTAGTGCAGTGGTGTTTGGGTAGTGAAGAGGGTGGTGCGGGGAGTAGTGTTTTAGGGTTTAGGGTAGTGCAGTGGTGTTTAGGAAGTGTAGGGGGTCCTGCTGGGGGTAGTTTTTTAGGGTTTAGGGTAGTGCTGTGGTGTTTGGGTAGTGTAGGGGGTCGTGCTGGGGATAGTGTTTTAGGGTTTAGGGTAGTGCATTGGTCTTTGGGTAGTGTAGGGGGTTGCGCTGGGGTAGTGTTTTAGGGTTTAGGGCAGTGCAGTGGTGTTTGGGTAGTTTAGGGGTAGTGCTGGGGATAGTATTTTAGGGTTTAGGGCAGTGTAGTGGTGTTTGGGAAGTGTAGGGGGTCCTGCTGGGGGTCGTTTTTTAGGGTAGTGCAGTGGTGTTTGGGTAGTGTGGGGGTCGTGCTGGGGGTAGTGTTTTAGGGTGTAGGGTAGTGCCGTCGTGTTTGGGTAGTGTAGGGGTCGTGCTGGGGGTAGTGTTTTAGGGTTTAGGGTAGTGCATTGGTGTTTGTGTAGTGAAGGGGGTCATGCTGGGGATAGTGTTTTAGGGTTTAGGGTAGTGCAGTGGTGTTTGGGAAGTGTAGGGGGTCCTGCTGGGGGTAGTTATTTAGGGTAGTGCAGTGGTGTTTGGGTAGTGTAGGGGGTCATGCTGGGGGTAGTGTTTTAGGGTGTAGGGTAGTGCCGTTGTGTTTGGGTAGTGTAGGGGTCGTGCTGGGGGTAGTGTTTTAGGGTTTAGGGTAGTGCATTGGTGTTTGTGTAGTGAAGGGGGTGGTGCTGGGGATAGTGTTTTAGGGTTTAGGGTAGTGCAGTGGTGTTTGGGAAGTGTAGGTGGTCGTGCTGGGGTATTGTTTTAGGGTTTAGGGTATTGCAGTAGTGTTTGGGTAGTGTAGGGGGTCGTGCTGGTTGTAGTGTTTTAGGTTTTAGGGTAGTGCATTGGTGTTTGTGTAGTGAAGGGGGCCGTGCTGGGGATAGTCTTTTAGGGTTTAGGGTAGTGCATTGGTGTTTGGGTAGTGTAGGGGTTCATGCTGGAGGTAGTGTTTTAGGGTTTAGGGTAGTGCATTGGTGTTTGGGTAGTGAATGGCGTCTTGCTGGGGGTAGTGTTTTAGGGTTTAGGGCAGTGCAGTGGTGTTTGAGTAGTGTAGGGGGTCGTGCAGGGGATAGTGTTTTAGGGTCTAGGGCAGTGCAGTGGTGTTTGGGTAGTGTAGGGGGTCTTGCTGGGGGAAGTGTTTTAGGGTTGAGGGCAGAGCAGTGGTTTTTGGGTACTGTAGGGTATTGTGCTGGTGGTGGTGTTTTAGGGTTTAGGGCAGTGCAGTGTTGTTTGGGTGTTGTAGGGGGTCATTCTGGGGTAGTGTTTTATGGTTTAGGGCAGTGCAGTGGTGTTCGGGTAGTGTAGGGGGTCGAGCTGGAGGATGTGTTTTAGGGTTTAGGGTAAGGCAGTGGTATTCGGGTAGTGTAGCGGTACATGCTGGGGGTGGTGTTTTAGGGTTTAGGGTAGTGCAGTGGCGTTTGGGCAGTGTAGGGGGTGGTGCTGGGGGTGGTGTTTTAGGGTTTAGGGCAGTGCAGTGGTGTTCGGGCAGTGTAGGTGGTGGTGCTGGGGGTGGTGTTTTAGAGTTTACAGCAGTGCAGTGGTGTTTGGGAAGTGTACGGGGTCATGCTGGGGGTGGTATTTTAGGGTTTAGGGCAGGGCAGTGGTGTTCAGGTAGTGTAGGGGGTCATGCTGGGGGTAGTGTTTAGGGTTTAGGGTAATGCAGTGGTGTTTGTGTAGTGTAGGGAGTAGTGTTTTACGGTTTGGGTAGTGCAGTGGTGTTTGTGTAGCGTAGGGGGTCATGCTGGGGGTAGTGTTTTAGGGTTGAGGGTAGTGCAGCGGTGTTTGAGTAGTGTAGGGGGTCGTGTTTTAGGGTTTAGGGTAGTGCAGTGGTGTTTGGGAAGTGTAGGGGGTCCTGCTGGTGGTCGTTTTTTAGGGTTTAGGGTAGTGCTGTGGTGCTTGGGTAGTGTAGGGGGTCGTGGTGGGGTAGTGTTTTAGGGTTTAGGGTAGTGCATTGGTTTTTGGGTAGTGTAGGGGGTCGTGCTGGGGTAGTGTTTTAGGGTTTTCGGGTATTGCAGTGGTGTTTGTGTAGTGTAGGGGGTCGTGCTGTGCGTAGCATTTTAGGGTTTAGGGTAGTGCATTGGTGTTTGTGTAGTGAAGGGGGTTGAGCTGGGGATAGTGTTTTAGGGTTTAGGGTAGTGCATTGGTCTTTGGGTGTTGTAGGGGGTCGTGCTGGGGGTAGTGTTTTAGGGTTTAGGGCAGTGCAGTGGTGTTTGGGTAGTGTAGGGGTCGTGCTGGGGATAGTGTGTTAGGGTTTAGGGTAGTGTAGTGGTGTTTGTGTAGTGTAGGGGGTCATCCCGGAGGTAGTGTTTTAGGGTTCAGAGCAGAGCAGTGGTGTTCGGGTAGTGTAGGGGGTTGTGATGGTGGTGGTGTTTTAGCGTTTATGGCAGTGCAGTGGTGTTTGGGTAGTGTAGGGGGTCGTGCTGGGGGTGGTGTTTTAGGGTTTACGGCAGTGCAGTGGTGTTCGGGTAGTGTAGGGGGTCATGCTGGGGGTAGTGTTTTAGGTTTGAGGGTAGTGCAGCGGTGTTTGTGTAGTGTAGGGGGTCGTGTTTAAGGGTTTATGGTAGTGCAGTGGTCTTTGGGTAGTGAAGAGGGTGGTGCGGGGAGTAGTGTTTTAGGGTTTAGGGTAGTGCAGTGGTGTTTGGGAAGTATAGGGGGTCCTGCTGGGGGTAGTTGTTTAGGGTTTAGGGTAGTGCAGGTGTGTTTGGGTAGTGTAGAGGGTCGTGCTGGGGTAGTGTTTTAGGGTTTAGGGTAGTGCAATTGTGTTTGGGTAGTGTAGGGGTCGTGCTGGGGTAGTGTTTTAGGGTTTAGGGTAGTGCAGTGGTGTTTGGGTAGTGTAGGGGTCGTGCTGGGGTAGTGTTTTAGGGTTTAGGGTAGTGCAGTGGTGTTTGGGAAGTGTAGGTGGTCGTGCTGGGGTAGTGTTTTAGGGTTTAGGGTATTGCAGTAGTGTTTGGGTAGTGTAGGGGGTCGTGCTGGGGGTAGTGTTTTAGGGTTTAGGGTAGGCCTGGGCTAAATTTCCATTCCACTCGCGGAAATTGCGATAATTTGACATTTTCACGTTACGCGGAGAGCGTGAAAATGTCAAAATTTCCACATTCCGCAGCTTAGCGATAATTTGTTTCTTGCTCGCGCCGTAAAATAATACATTCTTCACCTTACCTGAATCCCCGCGTTCGCCGACAAGTTTTCCCGATCCGGTTGCGTTCTCCACGAGATGTTGGATTGTTGGTAGCCATTTGCACTGTCTCGCGACAGTTCGCGCCCGCAGTAATGTCATTGGTCGCGCGATCACGTCTTTCTTCTCGCGATCATGCACTGCGAGAAGAGTGAAAACAAGATGGCCCCGCCCGCGAGCAACCGCATGGGTAAGTTGGCAAGCCGCGACCACGCAGAAAATACCGCGAACGGGCGGGAAAAAAACATCCGCATCTTCGCGATATTGACCGCGTGTTTGCGGAGATTTTTTAACATTTTCGCGATAATTTGCGAAAGTCACTTTCTCAAATTCCGCCCACCCCTAGTTTAGTGTAGTGCATTGGTGTTTCTGTAGTGAAGGGGGTCATGCTGGGACAGTCTTTTAGGGTTTAGGGTAGTGCATTGGTGTTTGGGTAGTGTAGGGGTTCATGCTGAAGGTAGTGTTTTAGGGTTTAGGGTAGTGCATTGGTGTTTGGGTAGTGAAGGGGGTCTTGCTGGTGGTAGTGTTTTAGGGTTTAGGGCAGTGCAGTGGTGTTTGAGTAGTGTAGGGGGGCGTGCTGGGGATAGTGTTTTAGGGTCTAGGGCAGTGCAGTGGTGTTTGGGTGGTGTAGGGGGTCTTGCTGGGGGTAGTGTTTTAGGGTTGAGGGCAGAGCAGTGGTGTTTGGGTAGTGTAGGGTGTCGTGCTGGTGGTGGTGTTTTAGGGTTTAGGGCAGTGCAGTGTTGTTTGGGTGTTGTAGGGGGTCGTGCTGGGATAGTGTTTTAGGGTTTAGGGCAGTGGAGCGGTGTTCGGGTAGCGTAGGGGGACGAGCTGGGGGATGTGTTTTAGGGTTTAGGGTAGTGCAGTGGTGTTCGGGTAGTGTAGCGGGACATGATGGGGGTGGTGTTTTAGGGTTTAGGGTAGTGCAGTGGCATTCGGGCAGTGTAGGGGGTGGTGCTGGGGGTGGTGTTTTAGGGTTTAGGGCAGTGCAGTGGTGTTCGGGCAGTGTAGGTGGTGGTGCTAGGGGTGGTGTTTTAGAGTTTAGGGCAGTGCAGTGGTGTTTGTGTAGTGTAGGGGGTCATGCTGGGGGTATTGTTTTAGGGTTTAGGGTAGTGCAGTGGTGTTTGGGTAGTGTAGGGGGTCATGCTGGGGGTAGTGTTTTAGGGTTTAGGGTAGTGCAGTGGCGTTTGGGTACTGTAGAGGGTTGTGCTGAGGGTAGTATTTTAGGGTTTAGGGCAGTGCAGTGTTCTTTCTGTTGTGTAGGGGGTCGAGCTGGTGGTAGTGTTTTTAGGGTGTAGGGTAGTGCAGTGGTGTTTGTGTAGTGTAGGGGGTCATGCTTGGGGTAGATTTAGAGTTTAGGGTAGTGCAGTGGTGTTTGTGTAGTGTAGGGGGTCATGCTGGGGATAGTTTTAGGGTTTAGGGCAGGGCAGTGGTGTTTGTGTAGTATAGGGGGTCATGCGGGGGTAGTGTTTTAGGGTATAGGGTAGTGCAGTGGTGTTTGGGAAGTGTAGTGGGTCCTTCTCGGGGTAGTGTTTTAGGGTTTAGGGTAGTGCAGTGGTGTTTAGGTAGTGTGGGGGGTCGTGCTGGGGGTAGTGTTTTAGGGTTTAGGGTAGTGCAGTGGTGTTTGGGTAGTGAAGGGGGTCATGCTGGAGTAGTGTTTTAGGGTTTAGGGTAGTGCAGTGGTGTTTGGGTAGTATAGGGGTCATGCTGTGGTAGTGTTTTAGGGTTTAGGGTAGTGCAGTGGTGTTTGGGTAGTGTAGTTGGTTGTGCTGGGGTAGTGTTTTAGGGTTTAGGGCATTGCAGTAGTGTTTGGATAGTGTAGGGGGTCGTGCTGGGGGTAGTGTTTTAGGGTTTAGTGTAGTGCATTGGTGTTTTTGTAGTGAGGGGTGTCGAGCTGGGGGTAGTCTTTTAGGGTTTAGGGTAGTGCATTGGTGTTTGTGTAGTGTAGGGGTTCATGCTGAAGGTAGTGTTTTAGGGTTTAGGGTAGTGCATTGTTGTTTGGGTAGTGAAGGGGGTCTTGCTGGGGGTAGTGTTTTAGGGTTTAGGGCAGTGCAGTGGTGTTTGGGTAGTGTAGGGGGTTGTGCTGGGGATAGTTTTTTAGGGTCTAGGGCAGTGCAGTGGTGTTTGGGTAGTGCAGGGGGTCTTGCTGGGGGTAGTGTTTTAGGGTTGAGGGCAGAGCAGTGGTGTATGGGTAGTGAAGGGTGTCGTGCTGGTGATGGTGTTTTATGGTTTAGGGCAGTGCAGTGTTGTTCGGGTATTGTAGGGGGTCCTGCTGGGGTGGTGTTTTATGGTTTAGGGCAGTGCAGTGGTGTTCGGTACTGTAGGGGGTCGTGCTGGGGGTAGTGTTTTACGGTTTAGGGCAGTGCAGTGGTGTTTGGGTAGTGTAGGGGGTCATGCTGGGGTAGTGTTTTAGGGTTTAGGGCAGTGCAGTAGTGTTCGGGTAGTGTAGGGGGTCATGCTGAGGGTAGAGTTTTAGGATTTAGGGTAGTACATTGGTGTTCATGAAGTGAAGGGGTCGTGCTGTGGTTAGTGTTTTAGGGTTTAGGGTAGTGCATTGGTGTTTGTGTTGTGTAGGGGGTCGTGCTGGGGATAGTGTTTTAGGGTTTAGGGTAGTGCATTGGTGTTCGTGTTGTGTAGGGGGTCATGCTGGGGGTAGTGTTTTAGGGTTTAGGGTAGTGCATTGTTGTTTGTGTAGTGAAGGGGGTCATGCTGGGGTAGTGTTTTAGGGTTTAGGGCAGTGCAGTGGTGTTTGGGTACTGTAGAGGGCCTTGCTGGGGATAGTGTTTTAGGGTATAGGGCTGTGCAGTGGTGTTTGGATAGTGTAGTGGTCGTGCTGGAGATAGTGTTTAGGGCAGTGCAGTGGTGTTCCGGTAGTGTAAGGTGTCGTGCTAGGGGATGTGTTTTAGGGTTTAGGGCAGTGCAGTGGTGTTCCGGTAGTGTAGGGGGTCGTGCTGGGGGATGTGTTTTAGGGTTTAGGGTAGTGCAGTGGTGTTCGGGTAGTGTAGCGGTACATGCTGGGGGTGGTGTTTTAGGGTTTAGGGTAGTGCAGTGGTGTTCGGGCAGTGTAGGGGGTGGTGCTGGGGGTGGTGTTTTAGGGTTTAGGGCAGTGCAGTGGTGTTCGGGCAGTGTTGGTGGTGGTGCTGGGCATGGTGTTTTAGAGTTTAGGGCAGTGCAGTGGTGTTAGAATGGGGAACCCCTGTTTGGCACAGGTAAGTACTTGTGACAAGCAGCGGTCCCTTCTTCTATTCAGGGTAAGAGAATTACCCCTTCAGAACAACCCCTGCTCACCCTATAGGTAGTGTGGCACGAGCAGTCAGGGCTAAACTTCAGGGTGCTAAGTCAGTTAAGCATTTATGACGACACACAGTAAATCACAACGATCCCCCACAAATGGACGCCAGGCATGAGTTGTATCAAAAATACGTATATTTTATATAAAAGTTTCCCTACTATGCAGGCTTAGTACAAGACCATAAATAACGGTTGCGAACTGGGAGCCACAAGATGATAATTAGGCACTTGGTCTTTTCTTTGATCGCTTTGTGGTGCTCTTTCGAGTTTGTCTGGTCACGGTGATGCGCAGGGCACCCCAGGCACAGTGAGGCGCGGAAATCAGAACGTTGCGGACCCCGAGTCCGAGAGAGTGTTCACTGTACCTGGGAGCGTGCGATGTGTTGGACGAGTCTTCGGTGGTGGGGTGCAGGTTCTGCTCCTCGAGGGTCTCTGGATCGAGAACCAGCGGGCGGCTTTTCGTAGACAGGCGCGGCCCCGGGCTTCTGACACAGGCTGTGTGGGAGGTCACTGCAGGGGAAGCGGCGCGGTCAAAATCTTCCTGGGAGGCGAAGCGGGGCGGCCGGGTACGCTACGACGTATGGGCGGCCGTCCGAGGCTTGAACTCGCGTCCTGAGTAGAAATCCGGCGGGAGGGCGAGGGGGCACCAAGCGCGCTCCAGTAGCAGGCAGGTGACAGGGAAGCGGGCGGCCAGACCCGATGGACCAAGAGCGACTCAGGTAGAGCGGGGCTCTCGACGAGTGGAGGCGGCCAAGCTTCTGGGTGTCACGGCCCTTGGAGGGAGCGAAGATGCGCAGAGCACTCCAGCGGGAGAAAGCACACGGCTCGGTTCTCAGACGAGCGGAGACACAGTCAACCCACTGGTCCTGGGGTTCAGTTCAGGGGGCAAGCTCGATCAAGCCCTTGGAGATTGCTGTGAACACAAGTCTTTGAGTCAATAAATAAAGCAAGTCTTTTGCAGGTTTCTTCTCTCCCTTGGCAGCGAGGCAACCACTGCAGGCAAGTCCTCCAGACTTAGGAACAGCGTTTCCTCTTTCAGCTTCAGGTTCCTCCTCCTCAGGCAGAGCGTTCTTCTTGGTCACAAGCAGGATCTGATTTCTTAGGAGCAGGGCTCCTACATTTATACTAAGTTTCTTTTGTCTTTACAGGCCAGGGGGGCCTTTGCATAATCCTAGTCCAGTTCTTCTCAGTGAGGAGCACTTTGTTATTGAGACTCTGGCTTCTTCTTTCAGCAGGCAGGGCAGAGACATCAGACGCTCCCCAGGGGGTGGAGCCAGCATTGTGGGGGCAGAGCACTGTCCCATTCAGAGTCAAGGTGCACTCCTCCCACCCATCCTGGTGTAATCTTCCTATTCACCACCTGGCAGCCCCAGCCTGTCTCCTGGAACTTCCCAGCCCTGTCACTCAAGCTACACTCAAAGAAGATAGCCCTCCCCTCCAGAGGCGGACTGAAATGGTTAAGCAAGCAAATGGTAACTTTCTAAAAGTAGCGTTTGCAAACCCAGGATATTAAAATAAACTTTACTAAAAGATGTATTTTTTTATTCTGAGTTCAGGCATACTAAACACGAATTTCTACCATGCTTCCTGAGCCTGCTAGGATTATAGAGTGTTATAATCTAGCAGCCCATTCTGGCCTATGGAGAGCAGGTAGCCTTACAATAGTGAAAAATGAAAATGGCTGTAATTCACTATTAGGACATGCCACACACCTCAAGGCATGTCCTACCTTATCCTTACAATGCACCCTGCCCTAGGGCCTACCATAGGGGTGACTAACATGAAGGTAAGGGAAGGTTTAGGGACTGGCAAGTGGGGACACTTGCCCAGTCAGCATGACAGTACCAGACTGCATGCAGGTTCTGCAATGGCAGACCTTAGACATATTTTACCCCGCTGCTTCTGTGGGTGGCACAACCAGTGCTGCAAACCCACTAGCAGCATTTGGATATACAAGCCCTTGGCACCCCTGGTGCACTCTACTAGGGACTGATAGTAAACCAAATAAGCCAAACAGGGAAGTCAATTCACATAATACATTTTACCATAGGGAGAGCATATGCACCTTAGCACTGATCAGCAGTGGTGAGGAACTTCGATATTCGATTACGATCGAATCGACCCGCCATTTTGTAACCCGCTGCCATTTTGTGTTGCCACCACTCAGGCAGCACGGCGAACAAAGTCTTTTCTGCTTTTCCCGTAGCTTGGTGTCAAAATACGTCCTCTGCCTTGTTTGCGAGGCTGGTGTTTGGACTAGCCGAGTACACTAATCCGCGTCTGCTTCCCTAATCCCTGTTCCAACTATCTGTAGGCTCACACCATTCTTTCCCGATCATATCTTATCAACTGGCCTTCACTGTCTCCTGCTAGCATTCTCTTGTGTCATGCCCGTCCTAAAATACACACAAACGTATCTCACCACCTGCAAGTCAGTTGTAATCTATTAATATATTAAGTTCGGGGGTGGGATGACAAACACAGTTGGATTAGAGGACTCTTCGAGTCATCTGATCTTTCTGTTTTCGAACCCTTCTTACTGGTTCCGCTTTGTTTTCCACTTACCCTATTGGCTCTTTTCTTCTTTGCTTGGGGCGTGTGTTCTGTTAATAATCCTATATTGTATAGTATTTAATCTGATGCGCCACAGAGTCAAGTGGCAGTCTCCTGAGAACCTACTTTGTGTACTTCTAGGATAACTGTACTAGCTGCAGCTAAATAAATCCAATCTTCTAACGCCGACAGAGTGTCCCGTGTCTCTGTGTATCGAAGCAGGTGAACCCAGGAGACGGAGGGCGTACCCTGCGCCGCCAGGCCCAAAAGGTTCTGGTTCTTCAATTGGCTCCCAATGTGGGGCGGCTTCAGTAGTACCGGTTCTGCTCGAAGGTCGTGAGGAACCTCGCAAGAAAATTCCGGAGGGTTCGCGAGCCGCACTAATCGACCCATGTATGTCGAAAGTGGTCCGAAGGTCTTTTGCAGCGCGGTTATTCCTTCCTGACGGTTACTGGCGACCGCTACCCTGACTGCTGCCCTGCTTTGGCCCATTCCTTTGGTGATGTATGGTAAAGCGAGACGATAGGCGGGCCTCTGTTGGTGGAAGAAGACGTCCTTAGTTAAGTTAAGTATTTTTGTGGGTCGCGCCCACAACTTTGGTTCTTTGTTTGATGTCCTTAGGAATCTTAGATTTAGTTTTTGCAAAGACTAAAGCCGAGGGTAAGTGCATTTGTGCTGCGTAAAACTGAGTTTTACTCCCTTGAAGTTTGTGAACAGTCCAGAGTCATTGTGAAATGCCTGGCCTGAATAAGTTTGGAAGAATTTGTTGTCTTGGTTGTAATAGGGACTCCCAACTTGAGGACTCTTGTCCGATTCCTTTGGTTGGAACTCCCACACATGAGCTCTACTCGAAACATGGTATCGGCCCCATTGCCTTTAACGAGACATGGACTTGATACACGAAGAAAGATGGTGTTCTTAAATGGCCAGAAAATGGTAGTTTTGATCCTAATGTGCTAGATAATTTAGAAACAGTTTTGTTCAAAAGAAAAGCCCGGACGGCAATGTTTGACTCTCTTCGCATTTGGCGTAAGGAAGCCAAACAGAAAGAAATTAAACAAGCAAAACGAGATAGGAAAGCACAGGGTATGACGATTATACAGGCAGCCCAACAGTTCATAAATGATGAAATTGACAATGCGACTGAAATCTCAGAAAGACAACATCGTATGGCGATAGATAAATGCTATCCGATGTTGCCTGTTTCTCCTTCTGATAACAAGAAAGATATAGAAGAAGATCCCCTAATGTCTCATTTATTAAGATTGCCTCTGCCCTATGCGCAAAATGCTAATGTGCCTCAGCCGTTACAGCCTGCTCAAATGCTGGTAGTACCTCCGCCGGTTCCGGCTCTTCAGCATGTGCCTCCTCCAGTACTACCGCCCTTGCCAGTATTACCAGTTTCTCAGCCTTCATCTCCTATTCTTAGCTCTCCTTTGCCTTCTGCTACTCCCGTAATTTCTAGTTCTCCTCTTGATAATTCTCCTAATATTCTGTCTCCCGTTCTGATGTCTACTTCACCGTCTATGCGTAAGCGTCTCACAGATTCCGTCACTAGTATTTTATCTCCTTTCTTTGGAGCTCTTAATGCGTGTCCGGCTTTTGCTCGAAGACAATCACGTAGTCAGTTTCCAGATTTCGAGGAACGAGAGAAGCTAGATTCTCTTGCACGAAGATGGATCAAGAAGGGTCCACAATATAGTGTGTCTGATATTATGCCTACCTTTTTGCAATGGAATGCACCTACACAAAGGTATATTTTCAATGTAATGTGCGACGTTCTCATTAAAGAATGGGAAGATGTGAGTTCGAGTCTGATCTCACAAGATTTATTAGATATCCAAACTGATTTTGAAAAAGGACTTATTGTAGGTTCCAAGGTTGAAGAAGCTGTAAGAACACTCATCTCTTATAGAACTTTATTGTTCTCTCAGATTTTTCTTGATTCTGATCCGTCGGTTAAACTGACATCGAAAAATTATGCTATGAGAGAGGTTCCTCCAGTATGGAAAGAAGAGGTTCCAGCAGCAGGTGCTAATCCTCTTATTCCTGCTCACTTCCAGCGTATATGGGTACATGTACCATGGAAAAGATCTGAAGTTTTGGCCCTTAAGCAGACTCTACCAGATCCTCGTAAGAACCCTGCAGGTTATTACAAAGAATTATCGCAGACAATCGATGCTTGTATAATGAATCTGGCAGATATTGATATGCTAATGGGTAATGTAGTTCCACAGACAATATGGGCAAAGATTCGTAGAGAGAATCATGTACAGGAACTGGGTGCTACTTGGGATGCCATAGCTAATACAGATAGAGACCAAGTGGGTGGTGCAAAGCCTGACGCTTTGATTTCGGAGCTTCCTGGTAGAATCATTACGTTAATGAAAACTATGATGCCTGCATTGAGAGTGAATTGGGATAAGCTAGCAGCATGTAAACAAAAGAAAGATGAAAGTCTCTCTGATTTCTTTACTCGGTTCAAAGAGACATTCATCGATCATAGTGGTCAGGACATGGCTACTGAGGGTGGACAGCGATTATTCGTGGATAAATTTGTATTCAATTTGCTTCCCGAGCTGTCACACAAATTAAAGGATTCAGAAAGTTCTTGGGCTGTTTCTTCTTCTGCCCAGATATTGGCTACTGCACAATATTACGAGAATAGAGACAAAGAAGAAAAAGAAAAGCAAGAAAAGAAAACAAAAGATCTAAAAACAAAGGTTCTCTTACAGCAAGCTTATCCGCCACGTTACGTTCAGCCTCAAACTGAACAGCCACCGCAGTTTCAGAGATTATATCAGAAACCTGAGCCATACATTTCGCGACCTTTGTTAGGTCCTAATCAATGTGCCTATTGTAAGGAGGAAGGTCATTTTAAAAGCAGTTGTCTGGTTTTATTGCAGCGTAATGGAGCATCATCTGCTCCACGAGGTCGTGCTGGCCTCCAGTCAGCAAACAGAGGTAGAGGTCGAGGTATATTGACTCAAGAACGGCGTGCCCTTCCTTCTCCTAATTCCATGAACTATTTTGATCAGCAAAATGTGAGATCCACTCAATATTATAATGAGGACCATTATGTTGAAGGCGAAAATGAGAGTCTTCATGCCAACTAGGACAGCCATGGACAAAGTAGAGGAGTTGTGCCAATCCCAGTAGATCAAAATGGCCCTTATGTCAACGTCACTACTATGGGTGTATCAGAGCCGTTTCTTCTAGATACTGGAGCAATGAGAAGTTCTATCATTCATTCTAAACTCCCTGGCGCACCTTTGTCTGGCTTAACGAATGTTTCTGTAGGATTTTCTGGCGCCCCTGTTCGCAATCCGGTTTCTTGTCCCTTGCCTATTTCAGTTGGTCCTTATCATTTGGAAGCTTCACTTCTGTTAACGAATGGTTGTGGTGAAAATCTGTTGGGTCTAGACCTATTGAAAAAGATGCATGCTACCATATATTGTTCTCCTTCAGGCGTACATCTCACTCTAGGTCAGAAGTTGATCTCCCCAATGTATCTGTCTAAAGATCAGTTTCCTCCTGAGTTGCTTTCTCTTCCGACAGCACTTTGGGCCACAGGTCCGAATGATGTGGGTTGTCTTGAGATACCGCCTTATGTTGTCACTCTCAAGCCCAATGTTGAATTACCACGTATTCCACAATATCGAATTTCTGCTGAAGGTGAAAAGGCGCTCTTAGAAATCATTCACGATCTAATTCGGAAGGGTGTGGTCGAAGAAACGAGAGGCAACACATGCAATAGCCCTATTCTCCCTGTTCTTAAACGTACTGATCCTTCTCAGCCTCCTGTGTACTGGTTTGTGATTGACCTGCGAGAAGTAAACAAAATTGTGATTCCACAATTTCCTGTTGTTCCAGATATCACTGCCTTGTTGACTATGATACCTTCCACAGCGACTTGGTTCTCTGTTATTGATCTAAAGAATGCCTTCTTTAGTATTCCAATTGCATAAGATATTAGGGACATTTTTGGTTTTTCTCTTGGAGGCCGAAGCTTCCGGTTTAAGCGCACACCCCAAGGGTACTGTGAAAGTCCCTCCATTTACAGCCAAGCTTTGAAATGTCATCTTGATACTTTTTACTTGCCGTCTGGTGCTGCCCTTATCCAATACATGGACGACTTGTTAGTCGCCGCTGACTCAGAAGATATCTGCAAAGATGTCACTGTTGCACTGCTACATCACTTGTTCAAGCTGAATCACAAGGTTTCACCTTCCAAACTACAGTATGTTTGTCGAGAGGTTACCTCCTTGGGTCATCTCCTATCAAAGGAGGGACGACGATTGACACCAGAACGAATTCAGTCAATTGCGCAAATGTCAGTACCATCCACACAAAGGGAAGTACGTGCTTTTCTGGGAATCACTTCTTATTGTAGACAGTGGATCCCTAACTTCTCTTTGATCGCCAAACCTTTGTTGGCACTCACTTTAAAAGATACACCTCAGCCCCTTCCTTGGACTGACAAGTGCCAAAAGAGTTTCACTGATTTACGTACTGCTCTGTGTTCTGCTCCTGTACTGGGTACCCCAGATTACACTAAGCCTTTTACGTTGTATGTTCACGAGAAAGAAGGTTGTGCATTATCAGTCTTGACACAGCAATTTGGAGATAGACAGCGACCATGTGCTTATTTTTCGGCTACGTTAGATCCCGTAGCTAAAGCATTGCCTAATTGTCTCAAAGCCACAGCAGCCGCAGCGATTTCTATTCAACAGTCCGCTGGGATAGTGCTAGATAACACTCTTATTGTCATGGTGCCACATGCAGTGGATACCTTACTAAACAGAACAAAGACACAGCCTCTCACGAGTGCACGTTTAACTTGTTATGAGCTGACGCTATTGGCTAGTCACGTACACATCAAACGATGCAATACTCTGAATCCAGCCACTTTGTTGCCCCTTCCTAATGAGGAGAGTATTGAAGATCAACATGACTGTTTTTTTCGTACTGAGGAAGAGACAAAAGGAAGGATTGATTTGAGAGACACACCTTTAGAGAATCCAGATGGGACTCTATGGGTAGATGGTTCCTGTTTTAAGATGCCTAATGGGGATACGGTTTCAGCCTATGCTGTAACTACCTTACATACAATTTTGGAAACTGCACGTGTTAGACACAACTCAGCGCAAGCAGCAGAGTTGATAGCGCTGACGAGAGCTTGTGTACTATCAAAAGGGAAAAGAGTGAACGTGTACACTGACAGTCAATATGCCTTTGGTGTTGCGTTCAATTTTGGGCGTCTCTGGAAAGAGACCTCACTTCACATGGCACTAAGATACAGCATGGTCAGTTAGTGACTGATCTCCTTGAGTCACTTACTTTACCTGTCCAAATTGCGATAGTGAAGTGTAGTGCTCACAAGAGGATAACGGATGATGTTGGACGAGGAAATGCATTTGCTGATGAAACAGCAAAGAAAACAGCTAAAGATTCAATGAGTCGAATGTATATTGCAGGTCCTGCGAATTGGGTCACAGAAAGAGGAATGTGTGAGAATACAATGGAAAGCGTGAAAACGATTCAGAAAGAGGCTACAGAAAGAGAGATAAGCAAGTGGAGAGAAAGTACGGGAATGTTAGATGAGATGGGTTGTTGGGTAGAATTGTCCGAACATCAACGATGGTTGTTGCCAGATACTTATGTACTCCCAGTGGTTACTATGGCTCATGGTCCAGCTCACCTTACTGCAAAAGGCATTTGTAAACTTCTAGCTCCAGTTTGGCAGAATGAAAGTATCCCTAAATGTGCAGACAACGTAGTAAAGCATTGTATTGTTTGTCTGATGTATAATCCAGGAAAGGGAACCCCCACTCCAGCAGGTCACTTTGCTCCTCCGACATACCCATTTGAAGTGTTGCAAATCGATTATATTCATATGGATCGATGCAACAATCTCAAATATGTTCTGGTGGTAGTATGTGCCTTTTCGAGATGGATAGAAGCATACCCTTTGAAAGACAACACAGCTTTATCCACAGCCAAAATCCTTCTTAAAGAATTCTTTCCCAGATTTGGATTGCCGCACATTGTCTGGAGCGACAATGGGAGCGAATTTGTTGGCCAAGTCATGCAGAAAGTTTGTGCAGGTCTTGGAATCAAGCAAAAGTTCCATGCGGCAAATCATCCCCAATCAGCAGGTTTAGTAGAATGCTACAGTGGGACCCTGAAACTAAAGTTAGCGAAAATTCAAGCAAGTACGGGACTTAATTGGCCTGATGCTTTACCGTTAGCTTTGCTATCCACCAGAACTGCAGTACACTCTCGTCTGGGACTTAGCCCTTATGAAGCGGTGTTTGGCCGTCCGGCCAACGTATGGGGAATACCTCGTCCTAAAAAGTACTCACATTTGCCCTACCCAATGTTAATTGACTATTTGCATGACCTTACAACTAAATTGCATGTCCTTCATCGACAGGTTCGGAGTGCTTTGCCGGAGGCTTCCACAGATCCAGGTCACTCCATCCATCCAAGTGACTGGGTCTGCATCCGCAATTTTCAGAGGAAGAAGAATTTGGAGCCCAGATGGCAAAAGCCCCGAATTCTTCTCACGACGAGGACAGCGATTAAAGTTGAAGGAAAGAAAAATTGGATTCACGGTGTGCACTGCAAGAAAGTACCTTTGCCCTTGCCTTTCGATCAGTGGGTTCGCAGAGGGGTTGGTGACTGCGAAGGCGAAACAGTTCCACGATTCATACCCTTTAGCGATGCACACCTGAATGGGACATTGTCTGAGAAAGAGGACGACGACATCCTACAGAAAGCGATTCCATTGCACAGTCGCTTGAACACGACTGAACAAAAAACATTGTTTCAAGATCAGAGTGTTCCTGGAAAGGATCGCTACAATCTTAGGCCCAGACAAAAGAACACTTAAGACTTTTTTTATTCTTCCTTCTCCTTGTGTAGTGTTCTGTTTAGGTTGCAGGGTCACGGTAGGAGTCTAGGTCACGACCTGAGTAGTGACAATAGGTCTGCAGGATCTTTCAGTGTCATAGGACGGTAGAGCATCGTGATTTTAGTGATTGAGGAAGATTGCCGTGAGCATCCACTAGTGAAAATGGAAACTACACCAAGTATTGAAGAGAGAAGAAATGAAACAAGGAAAGCCTCTTGTAAAATAATGTACAGTCGTTACAGTATAACCCTATGTGTTTTGATATCATTATGTATTGCTTTGGCGATTATTGGTTGGATAGTTTATGTTTTGCAGCCAAAACACACCTCCCCTTCCTTTTCTTTGCTTTCTTCTACTATCTCTCCACACTTTTTCCATACTTTCCCTTCACATGAACTTGTCAGAAGAACCGAGTATTACAATAATTCTTTTGTTCAACTATTACACCAGCATCAATTAGTGGTTAACACAACCGATTGTTGGGTATGTGGTCTTATGCCGCATACTACTGAGAA
Source organism: Triturus cristatus (assembly GCF_964204655.1). Classification (NCBI taxonomy): domain Eukaryota; kingdom Metazoa; phylum Chordata; class Amphibia; order Caudata; family Salamandridae; genus Triturus; species Triturus cristatus. The sequence continues at coordinate 1,079,184,279 of NC_140592.1, read as the reverse complement.
GGGAATACCATTTCTAGTTCTTCCTTTCTCCTACGAAGGTTCCGCTTGGGCATTCTTTGTTATCTTCTCAAATGCATATCAAAGTAAATTCAGACGGTCTGTTGCTTCACAAATTAATTATCCGGATTTTAGTCATAGTTCTTTGATTAAGGGTATGATGGTTATGGCTAAAATCATGGAGAATAGCAAGATTTCTATCGATGAAAGAAAAGCATACACTAATTGGAACGTCACCCAATACATGTCAAGTCTTAATAATAAAATGGGAAAAGAGAAATCCTCACCAATCTGGACTGTACCGCATCAAGGTAACTTCTGTTTAAAGGTAAACGAACGCTCTTCTGACACTGTACCAAAAAGTAACTGTTCCTACACATACATTTATTCCTCTCTGAACTCACCTCCTCTAGTACCGTCACAAGGCACCTATTTCATTTGTTATAATATAGCCTATACCTGGTTGCCAAGGGTTTCTCTGGTACCTGCTACATAGCTTTTCTTCTCCCCCCTACTTACACTGCTTCTGCCAATTATCACCGAACCCGTCTCAGCCGAGGAATTATTGACTCCAAAGACACCTCGGGACAAGAAGGAGGAGATTTCCTTAAAGGTTTTCTTCCATTCTGGGGTCCAATGGCCAATAGCAGAAATATAAGGCAACTGGTCCGTGTTGTAGAGACTACGATAGACATCACTGTAGGAGCCTTGAGTAATATCACGGCGGAACTACAGGCGGATCGTCTTATGACCTTACAAAATCGAGCTGCCTTAGACTTTATTCTTGCCGATCGTGGTGGAGTGTGTAAATTGATCGGGTCAAGCTGCTGTATTTTCATTCCTAATGACGCTCCGACAGTATACCAAGCTATTTCCAAGTTGCATATAATCTCCGAGTCTATTCATCAGGATGAAGGAGATTGGTCCTTAATGGAATGGTTTTGGGGACTACTGTCCAAATGGGGTTGGAAAGTATTGACATTCCTTGGAGTAATTTTGACAATCATATTTTCTTGTTGTCTTTGTATGCACTGTGGTCCCGCTATCTGTGATCTTTGTGCCACTATGTGCATTTCAAGACCCAAACCTCAAGTGACAGAAAACATAAGGATGATGTTACAACAGCTTGATGATCTCATGGCTATTGATGTGGACTCAGATTAACGTGAGTCTATCTTGCCTGAGTTCTGGCAAAAGGAGGGTCTGAGGAACCTCGATATTCGATTACGATCGAATCGACTCGCCATTTTGTAACCCGCCGCCATTTTGTGTTGCCACCACTCAGGCAGCACGGCGAACAAAGTCTTTTCTGCTTTTCCCGTAGCTTGGTGTCAAAATACGTCCTCGGCCTTGTTTGCGAAGCTGGTGTTTGGACTAGCCGAGTACACTAATCCATGTCTGGCTCCCCTAATCCCTGTTCCAACTATCTGTAGGCTCACACCATTCTTTCCTGATCATATCTTATCGACTGGCCTTCACTGTCTCCTGCTGGCATTCTCTTGTGTCATGCCCGTCCTCCAATACACACAAACGTATCTCACCACCTGCAAGTCAGTCGTATTCTGTTAATGAATCAGTTCGGGGGTGGGATAACAAATATAGTTGGAGGAGCGGACTCTTCGAGACATCTGATCTTTTTGTTTTCGAACTTTCCTTACTGTTCCGCTTTGTTTTCCATTTACCCTATTGGCTCTTTTCTTCTTTGCTTGGGGCGTGTGTTTCATTAATAATTCTATATTGTATAGTATTTAATCTGATGCGCCACAGAGTGAAGGGGCAGTCTCCTGAGAACCTACTTTGTGTACTTCTAGGATAACTGTACTAGCTGCAGCTAAATAAATCCAATCTTCTAACGCCGACAGAGTGTCCCGTGTCTCTGTGTAACGAAGCAGGTGAACCCAGAAGACGGAGGGCGTACCCTGCGCTGCCAGGTCCAAAAGGTTCTGGTTCTTCAAAGGGCAGAGCAGTGGTGTTCAGGTAGTGTAGGGAGTCGAGCTGGGGGTAGTGTTTTAGGGTTTAGGGCGGTGCAGTGGTGTTTGGTTAGTGTAGGGGGTCGTGCTGGGGGTGGTGTTTTAGGGTTTAGGACAGTGCAGTGGTGTTTGGGTAGTGTAGAGGGTCATGCTGGGGGTGGTATTTTAGGGTTTGGGATAGTTCACTGGTGTTCGGGCAGTATAGGGGGTGGTGCTGGGGGTGGTATTTTAGGGTTTAGGGCAGTGCAGTGGTGTTCGGGCAGTGTAGGGGGTGGTGCTGGTGTTACAGGTTTTATGGCAGGGCAGTGGTTGTCAGGCAGTGTAGGGCTGGTGCAGGGGTTGGTGTTTTAGGGGTTAGGGCAGAGCTTTGGTCTTTGGGCAGTGTAGTGGGTGGTGCAGGGGGTGGTGCAGGGGGTGGTGTTTCAGGGTTTAGGGCAGGGCAGTGTAAGGGGTGGTGCAGGGGTGGTGTTTCAGGGTTAAGGGCAGGGCAGTGGTGTTCAGGGAGTGCAGGGGGTGGTGTTTCAGGGTTTAGGGCAGGGCAGTGGTCCTCGGGCAGTGTAGGGGGTGGTGCTGGGGGTGGTGTTTCAGAGTTTAGGGCAGGGCAGAGGTGGTCAGGCAGTGTAGGGGGTGGTGCAGGGGTGGTGTTTCAGGGTTAAGGGCAGGGCAGTGGTGTTTGGGCAGTGTAGGGGGTGGTGCAGGGTGTGGTGATTCAGGGTTTAGGGTAGGGCAGTGGTGTTCGGGCAGTGTAGTGGGTGGTGCTGGTGGGGGTTTTAGGGCAATGCAGTGGTGTTCGAGCAGTGTAGGGGGTCGTGCTGGGGGTGGTGTTTCAGGGTTTAGGGAAGTGCAGTGGTGTTCTGGCACTGTATGGGGTTGTGCTGGGGGTGATGTTTCAGGGTTTAGGGCAGTGCAGTGGTGTTCGGGCAGTGTAGGGGGTCATGCTGGGGGTGGTGTGTCCGGGTTTAGGCCAGTGCAGTAGTGTTTGGGCAGTGTAGGGAGTTTTGCTGGGTGTGGTGTTTCAGGGTTTCGGGTTGTGCCGTGGTGTTCGGGCAGTGTAGGGGGTCGTGCTGGGTCTAGTATTTCAGGGTTTAGTTCAGTGCAGTGGAGTTTGGGTAGTGTAGGGGATCGTGCTGGGGCTAGTGTTTCAGGGTTTCGGTCACGCAGTGGTGTTCGGGCAGTGTAGGGGGACGTGCTTGGGGTAGTATTTCAGGATTTAGGGTATTGCAGTGGTGTTCGGGTAGTGTAGGTGAAGTGCTGGGGTTGGTGTTTCAGGGTTTAGGGCAGTGCAGTGGTGTTCGGGTGGTGTAGGGGGTCATGCTGGGTGTGGTGTTTCAGGATTTAGGGCAGTGCAGTGTTGTTCGGGCAGTGTAGCGGGTCATGCTGGGGGTGGTGTTTCATGGTTTTAGGAGAGTGCAGTGGTGTTTGGGCAGTGTAGGGGGCGTGCTGGGGGTGGTGTTTCAGGGATTAGGGCAGTGCAGTGGTGTTCGGGCAGTGTAGGGGGTCATGCAGGGTGTGGTGTTTCAGCGTTTAGGGCAGTGCAGTGGTGTTCGGAGGTGTAGGGGTCTTGCTGGGGCTGGTGTTTCAGGGTTTAGGGCAGGGGTGTTCGGGCAGTGTAGGGGTTGTGCAGGAGGTGGTGTTTCAGGGTTTAGGGCAGTGCAATGGTGTTCGGGCAGTGTAGGGGGTCTTGCTGGGGGTGGTGTTTCAGGGTTTACGCAGTGCAGTGGTGTTCGGGCAGTGTAGGGGGTCATGCTGGGTGTGGTGTGTCAGGGTTTAGGGCAGTGCAGTGGATTTGGCCAGTGTAGGGGGTCATGCTGGGGGTGGTGTTTCAGGGTTTAGGGCAGTGCAGTGGTGTTCGGGCAGTGTAGGCAGTCTTGCTGTGGGGCGTTTTTCAGGGTTTCGGGCAGTGCAGTGGTGTTCAGGCAGTGTAGGGGGTCGTGCTGGGTCTAGTGTTTCAGGGTTATTTCAATGCAGTGGTGATCGAGCAGTGTAGGGGATCATGCTGGGGCTAGTGTTTCAGGGTTTTGGGCAAGCAGTTGTGTTCGGGCAGTGTAAGGGGACGTGCTGGGGGTAGTTTTTCATGGTTTAGGGCAGAGCAGTGGTGTCCGGGCAGTGTAGGTGTCGTGCCTGGGTTAGGGTTTAGGGCAGACCAGTGGTGTTCGGGCAGTGTAGGGGTTCATGCTGGGGGTGGAGTTTTAGGGTTTAGGGCAGAGCAGTGTTGTTTGAGCAGAGTAGGGAGTTGTGCTGGGCATGGTGTTTAGGGTTTAGGGCAGTGCAGTGGTGTTCCAGCAGTACAGGGGTTCGTGCTGGGGGTGGTGTTTCAGTCTTTAGGGCACTGCAGTGGTGTTCAGGCAGTGTAGGGTGTCATGCAGGGGGTGGTGTTTTAGGGTTTATGGCAGTGCAGTGGTGTTCAGGCAGTGTAGGGGGTCTTGCTGGGGGTGGTGTTTCAGGGTTTAGTGCAGTGGAATTTGGGAAGTGTAGGGGTTGTGTAGGGGTGGTGTTTCAGGGTTTAGGGCAGTGCAGCGTTGTTCGGGCAGTGTAGGGGCTCTTGGTGGGGTTGGTGTTTCAGGGTTTAGGGCAGCTCAGTGGTATTCGGGCTGTGTAGGGGCTCTTGGTGGGGTTGGTGTTTCAGGGTTTAGGGCAGCTCAGTGGTATTCGGGCTGTGTAGGAGGTCTTGCTGGGGGTGGTGTTTCAGGGTTTTGGGCAGTACAGTGGTGTTCTGGTAGTGTAGGGGGTCTTGCTGGCGGTGGTGTTTCAGGGTTTAGGGCAGTGCAGTAGTGTTCGGGAAGAGTAGTGAGTCATGCTGGGGGTGGAGTTTAGGGTTTAGGGCAGTGCTGTGGTGTTTGGGCAGTGTAGGGGGTCATGCTGGGGGTTGTGTTTCAGGGTTTAGGGCAGAGCAGTGGTGTTCGGGCAGAGTAGGGAGTCGTGCTGGGGGTGGTGTTTAGGGTTTAGAGCAATGCAGTGGTTTTTGGGCAGTGTAGGGAGTCATGCTGGGGGTGGTATTTCAGGGTTTAGGGCAGTGCAGTGGTGTTTGGGCAGTGTAGGGGGTCATGCAGGGAGTGGTGTTTCAGGGTTTACGGCAGTGCAGTGGTGTTCGGGCAGTGTAGGGGGTCTTGCTGGGGGTGGTGTTTCAGGGTTTAGAGCAGTGGTGTTCGGGCAGTGTAGGGGGTCTTGCTGGCGATGGTGTTTCAGGGTTTAGGGCAGTGCAGTGGTGTTCGGGCAGTGTAGGGGTCTTGCTTGGGGTGGTGTTTCAGGGTTTATGGCAGTGCAGTGGTGTTCGGGCAGTGTAGGGGGTCTTGCTGGGGGATATGTTTCAGGGTTTAGGGCAGTGCAGTGGTGTTCGGACAGTGTAGTGGGTCTTGCTGGGCTGGTGTTTGAGGGTTTAGGGCAGTGCAGTGGTGTTCGTGCAGTTTAGGGGGTCGGGCTGGGGCTTGTGTTTCAGGGTTTAGGGCAGTGCAGTGGTGTTCGGGCAGTGTAGGGGTCTTGCTTGGGGTGGTGTTTCAGGGTTTATGGCAGTGCAGTGGTGTTCGGGCAGTGTAGGGGGTCTTGCTGGGGGATATGTTTCAGGGTTTAGGGCAGTGCAGTGGTGTTCGGACAGTGTAGTGGGTCTTGCTGGGCTGGTGTTTGAGGGTTTAGGGCAGGGCAGTGGTGTTCGTGCAGTTTAGGGGGTCGGGCTGGGGCTTGTGTTTCAGGGTTTAGGGCAGTGCCATGGAGTTCGGGCAGTGTAGCGGGTCATGCTGGGGCTGGTGTTTTAGGGTTTAGAGCAGTGCAGTGATGTTCAGGCAGTGCAGGGGATCATGCTGAGGGTGGTGTTTCAGGGTTTAGGGCAGTGCAGTGGTGTTCGGGCAGTGTAGGGGGTCCTGCTGGGGGTAGTGTTTCAGGGTTTAGGGCAGTGCAGTGGTGTTCGGGCAGTGTAGGGGGTTGTGCTGGGGGTAGTGGTTAAGGGTTTGGGGCAGTACAGTGGTGTTCGGGCAGTGTAGGGGGTCTTGCTGGGGGTGGTGTTTCAGGGTTTAGGGCAGTGCAGTGGTGTTCAGGCAGTGTAGGGGGTCATGCTGGAGGTGATGTTTCAGGGTTTAGGGCAGTGCAGTGGTGTTCGGGCAGTGTAGGGGCCTTGATGGGGGTGGTGTTTCAGAGTTTAGGGCAGAGCAGTGGTGTTCGGGCGGTGTAGTGGATCGTGCTGGGTCTGGTGTTTCAGGGTTTGGGGCAGTGGTGTTCGGGCAGTGTAGGGGGTCGTGCTGGGGCTGGTGTTTCAGGGTTTAGAGCAGTGCAGTGGTGTTCGGGCAGTGTAGGGGTTCGGGCTGGGGCTGGTGTTTCAGGGTTTAGGGCAGTGCAGTGGTGTTTGGGCAGTGTAGGGGGTCTTGCTGATGGAGATTTGTCAGGGTTTATGGCAGTGCAGTGGTGTTCGGGCAGTGTAGGGGGTCTTGCTGGGCTGGTGTTTCAGGGTTTAGGGCAGTGAAGTGGTGTTCGGGCAGTGTAGGGGGTCGGGCTGGGGCTTGTGTTTCAGGGTTTAGGGCAGTGTCATGGTGTTCGGGCAGTGTAGCGGGTCGTGCTGGGGCTGGTGTTTCACGGTTTAGAGCAGTGCAGTGGTGTTCGGGCAGTGTAGGGGATTGTCTTGGGGTGGTGTTTCAGGGTTTAGGGCAGTGCAGTGGTATTTGGGCAGTGTAGTGGGTCTTGCTGGGGGTGGTGTTTCTGGGTTTAGGGCAGTGCCGTGGTGTTCGGGCAGTGTAGGGTGCCGTGCTGGGGGTGGTGTTTCAGGGTTTAGGGCAGTGCAGTGGTGTTCGGGCAGTGTAGGGGGTCGTGCTGGGGGTGGTGTTTCAGGGTTTAGGGAATTGCAGTGGTGTTCATTCAGTGTAGGGGGTCTTGCTGGAGGATATGTTTCAGGGTTCATGGCAGTACAGTGGTGTTCGGGCAGTGTAGGGGGTCTTGCTGGTGATGGTGTTTCAGGGTTTAGGGCAGTGCAGTGGTGTTCAGGCAGTGTAGGGGGTCATGCTGGGGGTGGTGTCTCAGGGTTTAGGGCAGTGCAGTGGGGTTCTGGCAGTGTAGGGTGTTGTGCTGGAGGTGGTGTTTCAGGGTTTAGGGCAGTGCAGTGGTGTTCGGGCAGTGTAGGGGTCGTGCTTGATGTGGTGTTTCAGGGTTTAGCGCAGTGCAGTGGTGTTCAGGCTGTGTAGGGAGTCGTGCTGGGGGTAGTGTTTCAGGGTTTAGGGTAGTGCAGTGGTGTTCTTGCAGTGTAGGGGGTCGTGCTGGGGAAGTGTTTTAGGGTTTAGTGCAGTGCAGTGGTGTTTGTGTAGTGTCCAGACCTAAAAAACATTGCACCAAGATGGCTGCCAACACTTCCTGGATTTAAGTTTTGGCAGCCAATTAGAGTCATGCTCGTGCTTGTGTAGCTAGGTCCTGCCCAGATATATAAAAAAAAAATGCCATTAATATCTCGAAAACTACTGAACGAATTTACACCATTTAAAAAACGTTCGCTGTATGAACCAAGCACTACCTTTTTGCCAAATTTGGTGTAATTCCGTTCAGCAGATTCAGCTGTAACCGTGTCTAAAGTTTCCTATGGGAAATTGTTTTTTTGAGCTCTATTTTTTGATTTTCTCAGGATCTACTGAATGGATTTACACCATTTAAAAAAAAAAGGTCTCTTTCTAAACCAAGGGTTACCTTTTTGCCAAATTTGGTGTAATTCCGTTCAGCAGTTCGGGCTGTAGTCGTGTCCAAAGGGAAATAACATGGAGAAAACATATTTTGGGACACCCTTTTTTCTCAGCCCCCACTTGGCTTATCACCCCGATAGGAGCTGACCTGAGCGGGCCACAAGTTTTTAAAATTTTGCGAAGATTCGTCAACCAGTTATTGGAAAAAATGCTTTTCCTATGGAAACTAGGTCCTAACTATAACTATCTACTGGCGACCACCGGTAGATAATATATATAGATATATATATATATATATATATATATATATATATATATATATATATATATATATATATATATAGATATATATATAGATATATATATAGATTCACTGAAAAAACCATAGGTTTCACACATGTTATAGTTAGCTGTACATTTCACTCGTAAAAAACCAATGAAATTCCACGTTATAGTTAGATCAGGTAACTATAACTTGCGCGCCCACAATAAACTGCTGATGACGTCACATATTACATCACTCATGACATGGTCAGTGACATCACTCTTCACATCAATGATGACATCTGAAATGACACATTGTGGATTGCGGTCGCGCAAGTTATATTTACCTGATCTAACTATAACGTGGAATTTCATTGGTTTTTTACGAGTGAAATGTACAGCTAACTATAACATGTGTGAAACCTATGGTTTTTTCAGTGAATTTGCAAGGTTTTTTAAATGCTAATTCCTAACTATAACGTGTGTGAAACCTATGGTTTTTTCAGTGAATTTGTACGGTTTTTTAAATGCTAAGTTATGTATTTATTTTTAATTTTTCCGCGCACAGTGCGCTTCGCGCACCGTGCGCGCACAGTGGGCACTCAGTGCGCTTCGCGCACCGAGCGCCCACGTGGCGCATTTCGTACCGTGCACGCCTCGCCATTTTTTACAAAATATCAATTGTTTTTTTCTCTCTTGGGGGTCCTTAGATATATATATTAAATGTGATTGTTAATTCTTTTTTTTTTTTTACCGTACGCGTACGGTAAGCTTACCGTACGCGCACCCCGCGATTTTTTTTAAAAATTATTAAATTCATTTTTCATACTTTTTGGTCCTTCGTGAACCCCCTGACGAACGCTAGGAGGTCTGCAACTCTCTTCATTGCCCCCTTTTCATGTTATCAACCTTTTTTTTTTCAGTGCGAGAGAAAGAAAATGGCGGCCGATACTTCCTGGTTTCGACCGATTCGAATGTTTACTTTGATCTAACAACCAATCAGAAACGAGCTCGCGCACGGCACCGTATGCGTACGGTAAGCTTACCGTAAGCGCACGGTAAGCGCACGGAGCGCTGCCACAGATATATATATTGATTTAAATGCTATTTTCTCAGGAACTACTGAACAGATTTACACCAGACCTACAAAAGGCACTTCCTTGACCTTATGGCTACCTCTCTGCCAAATTACAAGTAATTCTGTTCAGCCGTTCGGGCTGTAGCTGTGTCTAAAGGTCCTATGGAAAAATGCATGGGGAAAACGCGTTTTGGGACCCCCCTTTTTTCTCAGCCCCCGCTTGACGAATCACCCCGAGACTTTCAGGGTAGGAGCGGAGCGTAGCGCCCCATTAGTTTTGAAAATTTCGCGAGGATTCGTCAACCGGTGCCAAAGTTATTCAAAATAGAATTTTCAGATTTCCTATGGAAACATGGTCCTAACTATAACTATCCACTGGCGACCGCCAGTAGATAATATATATATATATTCACTGAAAAAAACATAGGTTTCACACACGTTATAGTTAGGAATTAGCATTTAAAAAACCTTGAAAATTCACTTAAAAAACCATAGCTTTCATACATGTTATAGTTAGCTGGACATTTCACTCGTGAAAAACCATTGAAATTCCCCCGTTATAGTTAGTGCAGGCAACTATAACTCACGCGACCGCAATCCTCTGCTGATGACGTCAGATATTACATCACTGATGACATATGTGTCTTTCTGAAAAAAAAATATTTGTAATATATGTATAGCTAAAAATTAATGGAAGAAGACATGGGTAAATACGTGTCTAAATACAGTGATGTAATATCTGATGTCATCAAATGCTAATTCATAACTATAACGTGTGTGAAACCTGTTTTTTTCAGTGAATTTGTAGGTTTTTTTAAATGCTAAGCTATGTATTTATTAAATTTTTTTTTTTTCAGGTTTTTCACCGTGCGCGCACCGTGAAATGTTTTTTTTAAAAAAAAATCGCGAGGTGCGCGCACCCTGCGCGCACGGTGCGCTTTGCGCACCCTGCGCGCGCTGAGGGCGCTCGGTGCGCTTCCGCACCGATCACCCACGGTTCGCAGTGCATGCCGTGCGCGCAGGGTGCGCGCACCTCACGATTTTTAAAAAAAAAAATTGTTTTTTTCTCCCTTGGGGGTCCTTCTGTGACCCCCTGACCAAGACGAGGGAGTCAGGAACTGTCCACTCTGCCCCCTTTTCACGTTCTCCACCTTTTTTTTTCACCCCCTCAGACTGCGAGAGACAAAATGGCGGCCGACACTTCCTGGTTTCGATCGATTCGAATGTTTAGCGACATCTAACAACCAATCAGAATTGCGCTCGCCCACGGCAGGGTACGCGCACGGTGCGCGCACGGTGCGCGCGTATAGATATTGATATGCTTTTAAATGCTATTTTCTTAGGAAATACTGAACAGATTTACACCAGACCTGCAAAAGGCACTTCCTTGACCTTATGGCTACCTCTCTGCCAAATTTCATGTAATTCTGTTCAGCCGTTCGGGCTGTAGCTGTGTCTAAAGGTCCTATGGAAAATAACATGGGGAAAACGTGTCTTAGGACCCCCCTTTTTTCTCGGCCCCCGCTTGACGAATCACCCCGAGACTTTCAGGGTAGGAGCTGAGCGGAGCGCCCCATTAGTTTTGAAAATTTCGCGAGGATTTGTCAACTGGCGCCAAAGTTATTCAAAATAGAATTTTGAGAATTCCTCTGGAAACTAGGTTGTAACTATAACTATCTACTGGCGACTGCCAGTAGATAATATACATATATATATTCACTGAAAAAGCAATGGTTACAGGGATGTTATAGTTAGGATATTGCAATTAAAAAATCATTACAGACTCATTGAAATAAGAAAAGGTTAAATGGACGTTAACGTTGGGCTCAGATTTTTTCTCATACAAAAATTATTGGAAATCAGTAGTTATGGTTACGTGATCTAACTCTAACTTACATCCTGCAATGCACTGGTTATGACCTCACATATTACATCACTCATGACATGGTCAGTGACAATACTTAAAAATAGTCCCAGCCCAAGGTCATGGTTTCCCTGGAGCCTCACAGTGGCTTGGGGAGGGGGACTGCCCCCCCTTGCAATTAAATATTAGCCCCAGGAGATGTGGTCCCTGGGACCTTGTAGCTCTTTCAGAAGGGGGCTTTATGCCCCTCACCTTTACAAGAATTCTGGCCCCTTAAACGGTCCAGTGATTGGGGCTGCATGCCCCACTCACCTTCAATTTTATATCTGCCTTGAGGAATGGGCTTTCCAGGGCCTCAGAGAGTTACCCAATTAACAGTTAAAACCCTAAATGCTATCTTTAAATGTATGTGTTATATAATGTATAAATGAAACAATTTACCTTATTAATAATCAAATAAGTAAATAAACATTTACAAAATAAATACTTTTGGGCAGATCTATATTGGAGATGCGCCACTTTTACGTCGCCGTTGCGTCACTTTTGTGACGCAGCGGCGGTGTAAACCCTGCGCCACGTTGCGCCATATTTACATTGTGACGCATCTATGGAGATGCGTCACGATGTAAAGCCCTGCGCCACGTAAAACCTGCGTCAGGTTTCACGTGGGAATGTCGACAGAGGGGGGGGCGTTCCGTCGCAGGAACGCCCCTGAAAAGTGACTCAGTCAAATCTATAAGATTTGACTGAGTCACTTTCCCAACGCTGAAGCGCCAAAACCCTGCGCCTGCTTCAAGCAGGCGTAAGGCTTGACGCACCATGTTAGGGATAGGGTAGGTTGGAACAGTGCTGGAGTTGCGTCGCGCTTGCGACGCAACTGAAGCACTGCGGCAACCTTACGCCATCGGATGCGTCACACATCTGTTTATTCCTGCGCCATGATGCGCCGCATTGTAAATGCGGCGCATCATGTGTGGCGCAAGGGTAAACTTGCGTGACGCATCATTCCTGGCGCATCCTTGCTGATTTGCAGGGATGCGCCAGGAAACATAAATCCGCCCCTTTATGTATAAACATTTATAAAATATATATTTAAAATCCACCTCACCGTACACACCTACAATACCAATAACCTAATCAATAATATATAAATTCACGTAAAATTCCCTCCAAAAAATACATATTTTAACAATATTTAACATTGAAATAATAATAACTAATAAAAAAACACTTCATAAAGCAGAACAAAAACATAGCAGGATAATTTAAACAATATGGTTTACAACTAGGCCCCTTACTTTATAAAGCAATGTTCTTACCTTAAATAATCTGCCCAATGATATTCTTCACATCACAAAATTTTTGACAGAATATTCCAGTTTAACAATATTTTTGCAATATCAAGGTCGTTCATCCATGCAGAGCTTGACCAGTTTTGTACTTGCAGCATTAGAAATGTGTAAAATTCTAACAATTAAAGTCTCCTATCCATAGTATTTGATAATCAACATATGAAAAAGATGTGCACACAAGTGAGCATGTATTTAATAGTAGTGCACATTGGTCATACAGCTTCCCAGCTACTCACGCATATCTACCAGTTGGGTCTGCTGTTGGGTTCTCTGCATCAAAAGGGATGTCCCCCTTAACCAAATTAGTATGCCACTAGAAGCTGAGCTAAAAGCTTAGATCAGTGAGTTCTGCCCTCTTCTTCTATGTTGTGCTTTTGTAAGATGTGTCTCTTGTAGGATGGATGGCACCAACACACGAAGGACCAGATGCTGTGTTTTATCTAGCTACCCCCGCTAATGTCCTTTACAACCCAAGAAAGTATAACAAGTGACTCTATTGAACCATTGATAAGTATATTTCATGTGAGTTTTGGATTTACCACATATTTTCTGGCCTCCAAACCCTTTGGTGACTGTTGTTTCTCTTGAGACTTTTGTTGGTGCCTCTTTGTGTGCTAAATACCGTCATCACTTATCACTGTTCCATGCAGTGATCTGCTTGCAGAATAATTGCCATCACAAGGATGCAACAATAAAAAAACATTTCCAATGGAATAAACAAAATTCAGAAATTCTAATTAAGTTATATTTTTTCTTGTTTCCTTGGACTCCAGTTTCTCCCAGATCTGCCAATAGCATCTCTATAAAGAAACACAGTAGCTCAACATTAAAGAGTAGGACAAGGTTAGTCTACTATCCAGTGGCCATAACACCCCTTCAATAATATAATGAGCTGTCACAATAATAATTGACAGAGACCCTTGCTATTTCTCTACGTTCAGCGGTGACCATTACTGATGCCTATTGTCATTGTTCATCAATTATTTATCTTATCTTATCTTATTGACTGCAGCACCTCTTCCAGTTCTTCAGTAGGTATTGGTTCCATTTTATGTCCAATATGAGCCTCGCTGACTGTAATAGAATTTAGAATAAGGATTGCTTGTCGTTTTTAGTCTTTGCTTAACCTTAACCAATGTTTTCTTTTTCTTCTGTGTACTGATATGGTTAGAGTCAATTGCCATTGCCACCTCTTTCTGCTGCAGTGCCATATACAGATGTTTCACATTATCTCATCAGCTCTCCAGTTGAACTGTCACCATAAAGGTGGTGATCTCTGTTTGGGGGTACCGCGGGTGCTATTTACCAGAATTGTAACCAGTGACATATCATATTTGAATAGTGTCGCTAGAAATGTTTCCGGGAATGTTATAATGCGATATAGCTCTACCTAGTCAGTTAGGCCTAGCAGGTGTACGTTGTTTCATCTTGACCTGTCTGCCAAATCATCCAATTTATCATCATACTATTTCACTATCTGTTTTATATCATCTAGTTGATTAACAAACGTTGTGGGGGTATGGCCGAGGCCTGAGATTCTCTGTTGCACATTTGTCATGCTGTCTCAGATTTTATCTAGATCTTGGTGCCGATTACGATCCTGGAAAAACCGGGTACAAACCGTCGGTCGGAGCGTTTTCTCCGTCCGACTCGTACCCGGTCGTAAAACTTTACTAACATGGAATTACGATTCGCACGGAAACACCATTTCCGTACGAATCGTAAAAAACACCGACCGCCGAAAATATACATACGAATGTGATCCGGGAATGCTGCGACGTGACGTCGGGACGCTTTCAGGCAGCGTTTCACGACCCAGGAAGTACGATTCGAACCGACAACAGTCCAGACGGCAATATTTTCACGGCACCCAAAAAGTGCCGGAAAAGCGAAGTACGGCGCGAAACGACCAGAGTAGGTGGCCCGGTACGCGCCGTACCCCCCCCCAGCCCCCGTATGTACACGCCGACCCCCCCCAGCCCCCGTATGTACGCGCCAACCCCCCCAGCCCCCGTATGTATGCGCCGACCCCCCCAGCCCCCGTACGTTCGTGTCGAACCCCCCGTGTATGTACACCCGTATACGTGTCGAACCCCCCCGTGTATGTACACCCGTGTACGTGTCGAACCCCCCGTGTATGTACACCCGTGTACGTTCGAGTCGTACCCCCCGTGTATGTACACCCGTGTACGTTCGAGTCGTACCCCCACCCGTGTATGTACGGTGCGTACCCCCAGCGCTACGCGCTGGGGGTATGCACCGTACATACACGGGTGGGGGTACGACTCGAACGTACACGGGTGTACATACACGGGGGAGTTCGACACGTACACGGGTGTACATACACGGGGGTTCGACACATACACAGGTGTACATACACGGGGGGTTCGACACGTACACGGGTGTACATACACGGGGGGTTCGACACGAACGTACGGGGGCTGGGGGGGGGTCAGCGCGTACATATGGGGGCTGGGGGGGGGTCGGCACGTATCCGGGCACATGTCTCCATGGTTGCTATGGGAGTTCGGTGCGGACGGTGTTTTTACCATACGGTTGTAACATCGGACGCACGGGATGGATCGTAATTCCGCGGTCGGACTTCACTTTTCACATTTGTACGGTAAATCGTCCGTGGCCGTGTCGGACACATTTTCCGACCCGAGGACGTGTGGGGAATAATTCCCAATGCGATTCGTATGGACTTTTTCCCATGCGAATCATAATTGGCAGTTTGTACGGCACTTGTACGATTCGTACGGTAAAAAGACCGGATACGAGTCGTACGGGAAATTTTTTTACCGGATCGTAATCGGCACCTTGATCTGAGAAGATTATTGTTGATGGCATTTTACCATTTTTTCTATACCTTGCATAATGAATCAATAATAGGTTGCTTTAATTCATGTATAGCTGGGGGTGGGAAGGCAGGCCTGATGGGATCATCCCTTACGTCACTGAAGATTGAGCCATTCTGGCAAATCCTTCTTTGATTGCATTTTGTGTTTTAGCAGTTTCAAAGATTGCTAATGTTTCTTTTGAGGCATAAGCTGAATGTTGTCTCTTCTATCATTCAGATCAGTTTATAGTTGGTAGCATGATTTGAATAGTGTTGCGGTGTCTCCCCTGTTTCTTTCAGACTAAATAAATATATTGTGGGCAATACTCATGGCAGACTGTATTTCCTTTGAAGGGCCTCTTGTTGATGTATCTGTAACTAGTGATTACATTTAAAAAAAGGGGCTATCAAAGGCTACATTTATGGAGCTGTCCACTTTGCCTTCTATAACAGTCAACAGTCAAAATCATGCTCCAACCTATGGGCAAAGGATCCTGGTGTTAAATTCCACCTCCCATCAATTCTACATTAAAACTGATTTCTTTTCCGAGTTTACCCCTTCTAACCTCCTTACAGATGTTGCCACCGGGGATCCTTCTGCACGACCACCTCACCCATGCTTGCTCATACTACTTTTTCTGCATCCAAAGGTCATCTCTGGAGATTTTCTCTCCTCTCCCTGCTAACTGCATCCCCTTTCTGCTGGATCTGGGACAGCAGCAGAGAGTGCATCAGCACAGCAGGATGAACCTGTCATTGTACCAGGCCCTACTCATGGAGAGGGAAGAGCACACATCCAGAGTAGATCCACATTTCTTCTCCATTTTCAATGCTCATTGGCAAAATAAGTGAGTGATTTTTAATCATGAAACATTGGCTCCACCCCTGCAATTAATACATAGGGCGCAACATTTGTCAGACTATATTTCTGACATTGGGGGGTTACAGCTCTAAACAAAGCTCGATTTTCCTTTTTTTCGATGGTCCATTTAAGTTATGTTTAGAGATATTTATGGGATGCATAAATCATCAAGAAGGCCTGCGAGTACTAAAAGAGACAGGACAAGATATTGGCTGATATGATCCCATCATTGTCTGTTCTTTGTGGATATTTGTAGAAGCTTTATGTAGGACTATGAAATGGATAACTAACTTGAACATTTTTCTTTTTAAATATGCAATTTATTCGAACTACCCAGTGAAAGTATTGTTTTTTTAATAAACCTCTGGAAGATTGCATGCTAAAATAGTGCAGTTTACTTGAAGGCATTCAGGTGACACTGCTGAAAAAGATACTGCTTAGCCCTCGCCTTTTCGTGTTAGCTTTGCAGAATCTAGGTTGATCTAACAATCCCGATGAGAAAAGAAATGGTTCTCTTGAACTTAAACTGAGCACTCAACACACAATTGTTGCAAAAACAGCCTGCTAAACATTGGATTCTTATCTAGCTTTTGTTCTGATTTATGAGACAATACCCTGTGTCAGTACCTTGTCGTAGAAAAGGATGGTGCTTTGTTACTACTGATACCCTGTAATAACTGTTAGTTATGTTTGAAATGTGACTTTATGAGGTATGAATATTTTCTTGGTGTTGCCATCTGCTAAAATGTGTTAATCAACTTCTAGTGGTCTTTCAAGCAACTAATGTTTGAAAAGTGCACATATGGCAAAACGAATTGCCAAAAGTCGGCAATCACTTTGCTAGACTTCTTTTTTGTCTTAATTATGCAAATTCCTTGCCCAATTATTAGAAGGTTTTAAAAGTACACATGCAAATTCACACACAAACCCACACACACACACACACACATGCACACACACACACATATATTTCATAAATACCACAAATCATAAATTCTACCAAGTAAAGCAAACACACTGTACATTAGATGCACACGTTCAATGTTTTCATGTGTTCATAATCAATTATATTATTACTAGTCATGGATAAGGGTAGGTACATTGCAGCATTTTAATTTATTTTTACTCTGTTATTTGTTTTATCTGTGACTCACAACTTCCTGCCAAAGCACAGAAACATCGTCATGGCTCGGTGTACATTCCGAGATTATCTAAACTAGCGATATGCCAGGTACTTTTGGGCATAGGTAAAGGCTGGAACATGAAAGTCAAAATGTATGTGAATGCCTACAAATAATTCTCCTATTTTGCCCGGGTGATCACATTTCCAGTGAAATTGCATTTCCAGCTTGTCCAAACCCCGCTGAAAAGGACTATTGTGTAAAATTTGCATATCTTGTATAAACTCTTTTATATCACACGTAAGATGTGAATACACACAACACACGCACTTCGGAGTGATATACCTGTAAAGAGAATGGAAATAAGGCCCAAATATAATTTTCTTAAGAAATTTAGAGAATAGGTTAAACATTAACTTGTACGGGCTAGTTGACCCTTACAGCCGCAGTAACGTGTGTTCAGACAACAGGATACTCCCCTCCTCCCCCGTTCAACAAGCGGTACATCACTTCATGGTCCTGGGTGCAGCATAATTTGAATATCAGGAAAATTCAAACAGCATATAGGGACATGTTCATAATAAACCTGTGATTCATGGGAAGGACAGCAAAAAATGTGTTTGAAACATTTTCAGGGGATAACATTATCAAGCTAAGTTCAGGCTTATGTTTTAAGTCAAAGAAGGCTTATTGACAGGTTAGAATACATTAGTTAAAACTTACTATTCAATAAAGATCTTTGTTATAGGTGATAAACTGTTCAATATTTAGAGAGAAGAAAGAAAAATATAAAACGTAATCGTCTTTAGAAACCTATAACATGATCTGGAATGACATGCTTTAGATAAACCTTTAAATATGTCTATTAGAACATTGGAATGTTGGAATCTCCATTGGAGACGAAAGAAGCTCAGGGCCTATAAATGGTTGGTGCAGTTTGTTTAATTTACAAATCTTTACCCTCAGTGTTGGAATCTTTTAATAGCCTTACAGCTGTAGTGCCTCGGGCTTTACCGGTTGCTAAAGGCTTACTCCATCGTTATAGGCACTCTCGAGGGACACAGCCTTATAACTCTGGTAACACAGAAGCCAATCAGTAAATCAAACATCAATCCGTTAATATTATGTTTTGCGTTGAACAGCAGGCTCATTACTTCACGGGAATAATAATAAAAAAAAAACAGTCCACCTATTTGAATATCATGTAATGCAGATATTCCCAAGAAACAAGGAAATCCAAAAAGTCTTGGTGTAATGATGTCCGCTTGAGTTGAGTTGATTTCGAAAAAATAGGGTTGAATATAATGAGCTTAGTGCATAATGTAGTGACAAGTTTATCATAGCAGTTCTGAACACCAACTTAGACCCTACTAGAATAAGAGGAACTGGCAAAAGCAAATTTACGGCCTAGATTCTTAATGCTTAAAAATCACAATTCATCACAAAACTCATAGTTCTTCAGGTTAAACCTTCTTATATCTGTCCACAGTCAATGTGCTCTGTTTTTAGAAAGTTGTCTGCTCAGATGGAAAAACACAAATGAGGGTTAGTTAGACGTGTGTCCCGGGTTCACTGTGCCTCTGGATTCAAGCTATCCTGGCTGATGAGGGGTTTAACCACTAAACTGGTCCTAGGATGCTTGTTTCCAGTCCAGGGAGGACCTGGCTTGGCAGTTCAGGCTGGACTGTTCCCATGAGGCACAGGGTCAAGACTGATTTGCATATGGCCAGGTCCAAACTGGGGTGGCATGGTGAGCAAAAGAATAATGGATTTAACCAAGATCGTTTTACTGGGGGTGAATGTTTTGATTTGTTCTGCATTCCGTCCATTAATTGTGTGTCTTTTGCTTTCGTGCCCTAAATGCGCCAAGCATGCCCCGACGTGGGTCCTGGGCTCACTGTGCCACTGGATTCAAGCTATCCTGGATGATGAGGGGTGAAACCCCGAATCTGGGCTTAGGATGCTTGTTTCTGGCCCAGGGAGGAACTGGCTTGGCAGTTCGTGCTGGACTGTTCCCATGAGGCACAGGGTCAAGACTGATATGCATATGGCCAGGTCCAAACTCAGGTGGCATGGTGAGCAAAAGAATGATGGATTTAACCTATATCTCTTGACTGGAGGTGAATGTTTTGATTTGTTCTGCATTCCATCCATCAATTGTGTGTCTTTTGTTTTCTCAAACTAAGTGCGCCGTCCCGGTCTCACTGTGCCACTGGATTCAAGCTATCCTGGCTGATGATGGGTGAAATCCCTAAATCGATCCTAGGATGCTTGTTTCCGGATCAGGGTGGATCTGGCTTGGCAGTTTGGGCTGAACTGTTCCATTGAGGAATAGTGTCAAGACTGATTTGCATATGGCCAGGTCCAAACTAGGGTGGCATGGTGAGCAAAGGAATGATGGATTAAACCAAGATCTCTTGACTGGGGGTGAATTGTTTGATTTGTTCTGCATTCCGTCCATCAATTGTGTGTCTTTTGCTTTCTCGCCCTAAGTGCACCGGGTATGCCCAGACGTGGGTCCTGGGCTCACTGTGCCACTGGATTCAAGCTGTGCTGGCTGATGAGGGGTGTACCCTGGATCTGGTCCTAGGATGCTTGTTTCCGGTCCAGGGAGGACCTGGTTTGGCAGTTCGGGCTGGACTGTTCCCATGAGGCACAGGATCAAGACTGATTTGCCTATAGCCATGTCCAAACTGAGGTGGCATGGTGAGCAAAAGATTAGTGTATTTAACCCAGATCTCTTGACTGGGGGTGAATGATTTGATTTGTTCTGCATTCCGTCCATCAATTGTGTGTCTCTTGCTTTCTCGCTGAAAGTGAAGGCAGAAGCCACGCATGTCTGCTGACCATGTCTGCCACTTTCACACAGAGCAGAATAATAGCGTGCACAATGTAGGCCATGCTCAGCTGGCGAGGTTCTAGGTGAGTGCAAATCACATAAATGCTGTGCCAAAAATGACCATAGCCAGAGGTGTTGAGCCAGGGTTAGTGCTATCAAAACACTAAGGAGGAGGTCTCTCTCACCTGGGAAAGTGTATGCCAGTCCTTTCGGAAATAAGCTGAGGATAGTGTCCTGTGATGGATAAGGAGTGTGCAGCCACACACAATGCGTTAAGAAGAAAGGGGCTTGAATAATGAACTAGGGAGAATGTGCGGTGAGTGAGTACTGGAACACAGAAGTGCTGGGCTGGGGATGGTGGCCCAAATTGGTGATGAGTGTTCAACTGCACAAGGTACTGGAAGTAATCATATTAAAAAATATAGAGACAGAATTGAGCAGTGAACCAGAGGTGGTTATTTGCAGGTGTAGGAGGGTGGCAGATCTCTGAGGTGCTTATTGTAAGGGTGTGGGGGGTCGTGTGCCATCCTGTGTTGTGAACAGCACTTAGACACTCATTCACTCACTCACAGACCCATTCAGATACTCATGCACCCACTCAAAGACCCACTCAGAGACTCATGCATTCACTCACAGACCCACTCAGACACTGATATACTCACTCACAGACCCACTCAGAAACTCATGCACCCACTGAGAGACCCACTCGGACACTCATGTACTCACACACAGACTCCCTCAGACACATATGTTCTCACAAACAGACCCACTCACAGACTCATTCACCCACTCAGAGACCCACTTGGCACTTGTGTACCCACTCACAGACCCATTTAGACATCCACACACTCATGTACCCACTCACAGACCCCCTCAGACACTCATGCACTTGCTTACAGACCTACTCAGAGACTCATGCACCCATACAGAGACCCACTCAGACACTTTTGTACCCACTCACAGACTCACTCAGAGACTCATACATCCACTAACAGACTGACTCATACACCCACTGAGATATCCACTTGGACACTCTTTTGCCCACTCACAGACTCTCTCAGACACTCATACTCACTAACTGACCCACTCAAACATTCATGCACCCACTCAGTGAACCACTCAGACACTCATGTACCCACTCACAGATCTACTCAAACACTCATGCACCCATTCACACACCCAGACTCATACACCCACTTACAGACCCACTTAGACACTCATGCACCCACTTACTGACCCATATAAATACTCATGCACCTGTTTATAGACCCACTCATGGAGTCAAGCACCCACTCACAGACTCACTCAGACACTCACACACTCACTGAGAGACCCACTCAGACACTCATGTACCCACCCACAGACTATCTCATACACTCATTTACTCACTAAAAACCCACTCAGACACTCATGCATGCTTTCAGAGTCCCAATTGGACACTGATGTACCCACTAACAGACTCACTCAAACACTCATGCACCCACTCACACACCTACTTAGACATTCATGCACCCATTCACAGATCCACTCAGACACTTATGCTGTGACTCCTAAACCCACTCAGACACTCACACACCCAGTCACTTACCCCTTCAGACACTCATACACCCACTGACAGACTGTCTGAGAGACCCACTGAGACATTTATGCACCCACTGACAGATCCACTAAAATGTTTATAGACCCACTCAGAGATACACTCAGAGACTTATACATGCACTTGTACAGAAATTTAGATACTGATATACTCATTGTGAAGCACAGAATCACATATGTAGTTATGAATTTTGAATGTGCTGTGTCTATTGAATGCTTTTGTTGTGTGTATTCACAAAATATTCAAGAATTTAAAAAAATATATATTTTTAAAGAAAACTGACAACATTTTGCGGATTTAGAGTGGGTCTGAGAAGAGCCTTTGTGTTGATAGTGTACATATGACATCTACACATAAGACAGGATGCAGAGTTTCAAATTACTGAGAAACACCCTGTTGCCTTTGTCTGTCAAGTTGCCTTCATCTATGAATTGTACCCCATCACTTCTAAAGATTCCATGCATTTCAAAACACAAGCAGTTGTAGATAGAGCTAATGTTATGGTCTCCGAGGAATGCAGAAATCGTTTTATTAACATTTTTACCGGCTTTGTCAATCTGTGGACGGAATTGATCAGCCACTTCCATTTCTGGCTTTGCCATATGTTGGAGTACACAAAGGCAGTGTGAGGGAAAATTGTCAATAATTGTTTTAAGTTGTCTTTAATTAGGATTTCCAATCCTACCCCAGTCAGCGTGTCATGGTAATTGCCACCACAGTGCACAATCATGAGGTCCGTGGGTTGGCAATCCAAAATGCTTTCAACCAAAGGCAGAAATTAATGCCACTTTAACCAGCTGTGGCCAACCCAACTAATGTCCACATTAGGAAAACCCAAGTCCCTGCCAATCTCACTCTTTCTAGCAGCCTATCTAGCCCAATCCACACTCGAACCATTTTGATGTGAAGCTGCACTAGCAGACTGGAGAAGACTGGAGCTGAATGAGACACTTTTCAATATGAATGGCAGTTAAAATGGAGGTGAGGTCCTGTATAAAAAAAACACATATTTCATTGGATGGTGTAAGTATGCAGGTAAATAAAATTAGGTAGCGTTTTTAAAGGATAAGTAAGTAGATATGTGATTGGCTGTGGTAAAAATAAAATAAAAAGGAATGCAAACTTGGATATGCTTTTAATTGCGTATAGTCAATCACACCTGCTGTAGTTGATTTTGCAACTAGTATAGTTCTTATAGAATGTGCTGCTAACATGTGACCTGCTGGTTCTAGTGGGTTGCTATGGAGACTGCTGAAAGAGTATAGGGGTAACGGTGTTAAAGAGAGAGTTGCTTTTTAAAAAATATTTGAGGTGTTCAGACTCATTGTTGAAGAACAAGAGTTTTGTTTCCTACTGAGGGATTTCTTATAAAGTATAGTGTACTTTTAAAGTAATAAAAAAGCTAGCTGAATATGATTTTGGACTCCTATAATTATTTGTGAATTTGTCGCGAATATGCACAAATCCCTTCCATATTGGGCTCCTTTAAATAAAAGTGCATGAAAGGGTTAACACATACTAACCATTCAGAATTGAACGTACAAAACTAAAATATAAAAGATATGCTTTTATTTTCTGCCTTGCGCAGTATCAAAGAGTGCAAAGTTGAGAAGGTTACAATTAATGGTTACTTTGTATGAAAGTGGTGTGCCAATCTTATGCTTAGTTTTCACATTTTCTGAGACAATTTAATCTATCTAATAACTTATAAGAGCAAAAAAAAACAATTTGACCAACAAGCCTAAATTTCAGGTATGTGAATTAGAATGAACTTTGGGGAAAAAAATTGATTTAAAAGGTATATGTCTATGTGAGGTTGATTAAAGTGAGTCTGACATACAGACACGTTTTGTAACTTTATGAGATGATATTTAACTGTATATTGTACATGTGCTGTTTTACATCATGCTCTAGTTGGTAGAAAAAACATGCTTGCTAAGCTTTAAACTTATAGTCAACTGCAAAGTTTTATAGGACCATGTGCTGCTGACAAAAAATGTTTTTCTGTGTACTCTGGGACTTGTAGTCTTATCTATTCCATTTTGAAAGAGGACTACAAGTCATAGAATTGAAAGAGAAAAAAACATGCACTGTAGAAGTAGATAACACATGAACCTCTGAAACCTACCCACTATATATTAGATACCTTTTAGGGTGAGTTTTGGTTAGTTATAGGACAGGTTGTATGTGCCCAAATGGCAAGACGTCCTTTTAAGTAATACTGAGTCACATGTGCAGTATGAGAGTGCTAGGTATAGTTAAATATGCAGTGCTTCACATGCAGTACAACATTTATACTTTTGTAAGAAACAATTAATACTTATCTACTGTGTGAGAGAGAGTCAGAGGTGTGTGGATATTCATTGACATACCTATAGAGAATGTATGCATGCAGCATGTAACTCATTCCTATGGTATGCTGTAGGTAGGCTATAGGACAGAGTGCTTTGTACTTAAATATAGTTTTAATCTTAGTAAGTTTCATATGTACCTATAGACCTATTTGTGTAGTTATACATGCAGTATCTAACCCACACTGCACATCACTTACCCATTCAGAAAAACAAACTCACACACCCAGTCAGAGAAAGCCAGAGGCACTTACACATTCAGTCACATGCCCATACAACACTTATGTAAGCATGAGTCACAGAGCCAGTTGCACACACAGTTTTGCACCTCAGCACTCACTAATTCAGTAAATAAGCAATTCATACAGCTAGTTACATAGACATATAGAGACCCATAGAGATAGTAAGACAACTAATCATAGAGCAGCATAGTCATTTACATATTCAGTGACATACTGTAAAAGTCCCTCTGTTATTGTCTGACTGGGTGTATCCAGTAGTATCAGGACATTTGCAGACACACTTGTATATGCCTGTATTCACCTCCAGTGGCATTGAGCTATTTGTTCGGCCACTTACATATACATAACATTTATAAAGTCATAGAGTTTCTAAAACAGACAGTCATATACCGGCACACTTACTTAAACATTTGATAGCATTTCTACAGGTGGAGTCCTACACTCGGTCAGATAAGAAGACAAGTATTGACAGAACCTAGTCATCCATCCAGACAAATAGTTATTTAAGCAAGGGTCAGGCCTACTAGTGGAGAGACTGTCAATGCACTGTCATTGCCAGTTTGACCTAGCATGTAAAACCCCTCCATCAAATCTTAAAGACACATTTTAGTGCAAATAACTCACCTGAGATAGGCTGTAGGTATGCTATGAAACACGGTGACTTGTGCTTAAAAAATATGCGATTTCCTTCTAACTTTGAGTACGTTTCTCATGCACTTATATACCCTTATGCCAAATACTACATAGAGTATATCACCCACAATACAACTGACATACATGTTTTCAGAAACATAGACCCTCTGTCCCACCCACTCAGACAATGACAGAGGGACTTTAACATTTGCTCACATACTCAGAAATTAGTTATGTGCCCAACAGAATCAAAGGCAGTTGTAGACACACTTACATACCCTTCTATTCACCAGCATGAGCACTGAGGTATTCATTCAGCCATTTACATATATATTTAGAGAGCATAGACTTACTAAAACAGACAGCCATATACTGGCACACTTACTTAAACAACTGATGTAACTTCTACAGGTGGACTTCTCCACCCACTCAGATATGTAGGCAAGTACTGACAAAACCTAGTCATCCATCTAGACAAATAGTCTATTAAACATGGCTGCGGCCTACAAGCGCAGAGCCTGTCTGTGCACACTCACTGTCAGCTTGGCTTGACATGAAAAAGCACTTTGCCAAGTCTCAAACGCACCTTTTAGTACACATAACGCACCTCTGAGATTGGCTGTAGATATGGCATGAAGCCGTTTGGCAAGTCTTATACGCACCATTTATTACACAAAACTCTACTATGATAGGCTGTACTTATGGCAGAATCCACCGTGGTTTGTATTTAAACACTAAGAGATGTCCTTTTCAGTTTCACAAAGTTATTCAAGCACTTGAAAACCCATATACCAAGTATTACATAAAGCATACCACCCGAAAAAAGCATCTGATATGCATGTTCTCAAATTGATACTCTCTCTCACCCCATGAGACATTGCAGAGATACTTATACATTCACTCAGATGCTCAGAAACTAGTTATGTATCCAGCACTATCAAAGGCAGTTGCAGACAGACTTTCAAACCCCTGTATTCACCAACACAGGTAGTGACCCATTTCTTCAATCACTTACATACACATTTAGTGAGTCATAGAGTTAGTTAAACAGACAGTCATATACTAGTATACTTACTTAAATATCTGATGGCACTTGTACAGGTGTACTCCTACACCTATTCACATATTCAGCCAAGTACTGACTAAGGGTGGGCAGAGCTCGCGGATGTGCACTACACTGAATTTTGCGGAGTTTCATATCCGTGGAGTTCCATGAGCGGAGTTGCTCCACCCCTAATTCAGAGCTGCACGCCTCATTCACCCACACTTGGACTGTCACTAGTTCAAGGTGAAGAGGGCGCTGGCAGGGAGACGTTGAATCCTGGGCGCTGTATCTGATGCTGCCCAAGGGGCCCAAAGGGGTTAAACCCTGGGCCCCCGTCTTCACTGCTGTGTGTGGGTGGAAGAGAAGGGAACAGCTCATAGGGGTCTGGGTGAGAGGGATGCTGGTCTGGTTTGGAGGAGAGATGTGGTGCTGGTCATTGTCAGAATCGAAAGGGTGTTGGTTAGGACTTGGAGAAGAGAGACAGCGCAAGCTTGAGGACCACAGAGGGGTGAGAAATACCACCACAACCCCTGTGACAGCCATCACTCACATTCACCCACCAACCTAAATGTCAAACCTCACAGGAGCTCCTTGCTGCTCTTCAGCCTGGGACAGCATCCCCCAACTCCCGGAGCTTCTAAAGAAGGCAAGGCAGCGGGCGCGCCGGTGGCGCGCCGGCGGTGCGCCAAAGGCAAGCTCGTCTGTGCCCGTTCGCGCCGGGTCGCCGCCAGTCGCCAGTCCCCCTGTCCTGTCCCCCTCTATACGCCAATGCTATTCACGCGCTGTGTTGAGGGGGTTGCAACCCAATTGCCTGCCTTTTTCATGGCACCCTCTACATGACCCTAGTAAATGTAAAGGATGTGCGTTTCAACTTCGTGGGGTGATGCCTGAGACCTGCCCCCCTGGCCATACGTACTTCAAGTTTATGAACTTGAATTGTCGCTCCTTGTCAAAACACCATGCTGAGGTTTTCGATCTCTTGGAGGATGAATCCCCCGATATCCTCTTTTTAACTGAAACTTGGCTAACCCAGGATTCTACCACTGAATCTTGGTTAGCTCTTCCTTCAGGATTTGGTATGAAGAACTTAAATAGACAGGGGAAACGCGGGGGAGACATTGCAATCATTACAAAGAACATCTATGCTTGTAGTCTCAGTAGAGAGAATGTGACTGGCTGTGAAAGCGCCTTATTCAAAATTGGGTTGAATCCCAAGCTCACCATTTCTGGCTTTCTCATCTATCGCCCACCCGGGCCGTCAGGTGCTTTTCGGGAAGACTTGGTAAATAGGACTGCACTGCACGCCAGTCAAGCGGCAAATTTCAGCATTATAGGAGACTTGAACCTCCATTGCGATAACGTGGAGAAGGCTGAAATCGCGAGCTTTCTGGCCGATCTAGAAGCACTCCAAATGGTTCAGTGGGTACAGGAACATACACATGCAGCTGGGCACGTACTGGATCCTTTATTTTCCAATCTTACCTGGTTGACGATGGATCCTTCAGCCCCACAGTGTTGGACAGATCATTTTTTGGTGATCTTCACACTACAATGGTGGGGCAAGCCGAGAGAGCATTGCTCGACCTCTGCTTTAAAACCACCTTGGCACAAGTTAGACAGCAGTAGGCTGTCTACATACTGGTCCAGCCATAGGCCTCAACTACCATCGGACATTGAGGCAGCGGATATGCTAGTCCATGACTGGGTAATAGCAGGCCTGGACAGTTGTATTCCATCTAAGCTGACTAGGATAAACCGTGATCAATCCAAACCTTGGTTTAACGAGTCGCTAGCTAAAGCAAAAAAGCACTGCAAACAGCTGGAACGTACGTGGAGACGCACGTACGATGCAGTTGGTAAATCGAACTACCGAGCGGCCATTAATCAGTACCATAAGCTAATCCGAAGAGCTAGGGCTGAGTATGTGGACAATAACATTTTAGAGAGTTCCAATCCATCGAAAACAATATTTTCCCTGCTTAAGACTATGAAGAATGGTGATGTGTCCAGGATTACTCCTATTTCCTCTAACTACTGCAGGCCAGGGAGTTAACAAGGATTCCAGAGCTCGTGAAGAATGAGGATCCCAGACAAACAGAGGGACACATGATTAGGGGTGGGCGGAATTTGCGAAAGTGACTTTCGCAAATTATCGCGAAAATGTTAAAAATCTCCGCAAACACGTGGAAATATCGCGAAGATGCGGAAGTTTTTTCCCGCCCGTTCGCTGTATTTTCGGCGTGGTCGCGGCTCGCCAACTTACCCATGCGGTTGTCGCCATCTTGTTTTCACTCTTCTCGCGGTACAAGAAAGACGTGATCGCGCGACCAATGACATTACTGCGGGCGCAAACTGTCGCGAGACAGCGCAAATGGCTAACAACAATCCAACATCTCGTGGAGAACGCGACCGGATCGGGAAAATTTGTCGGCGAACGCGGGGATTCAGGTAAGGCGATCGCGCGCGTGCGAGAATGTATTATTTTACAGCGCGAGCAAGAAACTAATTATCGCTAAGCTGTGGAATACGGAAATTTTGACATTTTCACGCTCTTCGCGGAACGCGAAAATGTCAAATTATCGCAATTTCCGTGAGCGGAACGGAAATTTAGCCCAGGCCTACTCATGATTGGTGGGGTCAGGTGAAGTTTGGAACTACTGAAACCGAGGGAGCTGGTGAAGGCTATGGAACAAGCCCATGCATAGACAGATGGCAGGCAATGCAGCTTGTTCCCTGCTTCCCCGTCAGACCTCGTAACCTCTTACCTTGTTGCGCTGGATCTCCAGAATGGCCTTGGGGGAAGACAGCAGGTGTGGGTATGCTGTCATGTCTGCAGGGTCCTGAGCTCGCACGGCGCTTAAGAGTTGAGGAAGATCAAGCAAACACCCCGAAGGTGAGCCGAGGCCTTGCTCGCCTACCCTCAGAAGGTGAGCCCATGTGGCTTGTTTAATTTATATCCCGTTTCCACTTTCCCAACATGCCTGGGGTCCTCTCGCCAGCACCCAATGAGGGGAAGATGCCAGCTCTTTGGGACACTCCAACAAAAGAAACAAAGCAGGAAAAGGCAGGGATTTTGCTGATAGACAATGCCTTTAAACAATCAGATGACTCTCTCTGCTGTCTCAGAGTAAAGCTATCAAATGAAGGCACGGCAGCAAGGACAGCCAACTTCCCTGTGATGCACAATGGTATGCCGGTTGGTTAACACTAGCAACAGGTGCCAGCAAACTGCTATGTATCATAGGTGGAGTTTTCGGCAAGCTCCATCTTCCAGTTAGAGCGCAAACTGACAAAAATGCTGTGAACTCCAACGGCAGAGCAGAGGTTACCGCCCACAACTAGTAATGACACAAGCTATCACACGTCTAATCAAGTAGTATTTTGAAGTTGAGTCAGGCATAGTACTGCAGATGGTATGTCTGCATTTTTAGGTGAGGCCTACTACTTCAACAAGCTGTTTGCCAAGTCTTAAACACACCTTTTAGTATATATAATTCACCTCTAAGATAAGCTGTAGGTATGTGATAATGCATGGTCCCTGAGCATCCCTCAGAGCACTGCATGCCAGTGACATGTTAGATGGGGTGACAGAGGAGCATTTTCCCAAAATGTAATGGTGATATAAAGGATACTGTCACAAAACATAATGTGCACATACATTTGGTGAGATGAACTTCACTCTGGCTGTCTGATGCACATTGCTAGTGTATGAAAGCATATGGCAATGCATGGTCAATTTTGTGTGGCTGAATATACCCCATGCACCATCCAAATGCTATGTGCTCAATGCCACTTATTCTCTATAGTGGCAGAGTCAGGCTTTAAGAACAGTACTCAAAATATTAATGTTGTGAAATGAGGCTTACCCACTATTGTCAATGATCGTGCCTCAACTACCACTGGCATGGGGCTCAGGGTACTCTTTGTCCAATATGGGGATCATAGGAAGGAGAGCAGAATAAGCAAAAACATCCTTTGGATAAAAAAGGGGGGGAAGGAAGGAAGAAAACTCGAGGCATTTCAAGATAGAAGCTATAGAGGCATCGTATATCAGTGCAATATTGTGCTGTATATGTGTTCTAATATGCAACATAGAGGCATCTGCACTAACACAATAATTGACAGGTTAGGTGATATGCAGAGTTGCAGACATCTTTTTATTCAGTTGCCCCTTTGTATGTGTATATGTCTGGGCCAGGCACTAAACTTACTGCCACAGATTGATGGTACCCAGAAAATACATTGACTATTATCTGCCTACAGCACCAACAATATGTATGACCATATCCAAGGGACTGACATGGCTTGCTGTTTTTGGGGGTTATGGGATGAGCAGTAACCCACATGGCTGTAGTGCTAGAATTAGTGACATGTGCCTACCCAGGTTTGTAATACACCTGGGCCCATCCACTGTTGCGGGGATTCTGCACCTACTCAGAAGTATGCGCAGAACAAAAGGACCTCGGTGTATAAGGGTGTACCAACCTACCACCTTAGTACCCAAAATCCCCAAAACCGACTAGCTATAGTGTCACATTCGTTCTCCCCCAAAATCACGAAGCTACAAATGATTAGACAACCCAGAACACAACACTCCCGACTATCTCCGGATTTGTGGTTGCAAGACATACCTTTTCGCTTGCTCACTCTTACTTGTCCATAATAGGAATTGGCAGAGTCACTGTAATAGTTCAAAATTTTAATTTTAACTATCGTGCTCTACAATACAGTATACAAGCCACTACCAGCAGCAAAATGCATAAACTAAAAACAATTAGCATTGTTATAATTCCATAGTGTACAAAGGGGGACGTCATTATATAAAGACAGTGGAAAAAGCACTATGAGGCCTAACCACCCTCCCCTTGGCTGGAAGAAGTTTATTTATATAAAAGAAGATCTCTGTGCTTTGACAGCAAGGTTTACATCATAGGAACAGCATAGCTCTTCTCCATGGAACTGCTTTCTCAAAGTGTGTGTAAAAAAAACCACGCATCCCCATAATATTAAAGCACAAATCTCCAGCATTGCAGCTGTGTTTAGCATGTTATGTCTAGGTGCTAGGGACTGACCAGAACAGAACAACAAGGGGCAATATTTATCGAACTTGTACAACGTGTTCAGACTAAACTCCAAGAACTCAGCAGAGAACGTGAAAAGCAGACTGCTGCCATTTGTGGTGGCAAACTATTTCCTCTTATATCGTGACAGATCCTTGTTGCCCATCCTCCAAGTTTAACATATGTGGCATGGTGAGACATTTTTCCTTTAGACTCCCTTCTTCCTCATGCTACATCGTTACTCAGGGCCATATCATATGTAGGAGTGCTACTACAATGGTCTCCCCTCTGTCATCCCTTCCCAGCTGCAACACAAATGTGACACTGTCAGACACAGCATTTTATGTGTCTTGGTCAGCAGAACTGCAGGACAGATATCCCTTATCACCTCCGTTCTAGGCAATGTCTCCCCATTCAGACACCATGGCAGTTCGACATGCTCAGTGTCATGATCTCCCAGCAACTGCACAACCCTCTATGCCCCTATAATTTCGGTAGGGACTTCCCCTTTTTCCTTGATACCTTCTACTTCTCCAAATTCACTCTGTGATGTGGTTTGCTGTGTTTTCCTACCCTAGTGGCATGGTGGGAACTATTGTCCTTAACAGTTGACTAAACTCAATATTCTGCTCATTAAAAATCCATAAGAACACTCTAGAATCTTGGTAACAATGACAGGTGCACCTGCTAATCCAATTCATGAGGACAAACGGTCAAGACTAATTGCTCTGCCCAATCTGACCTTTCCATGACCCTGGGGGCAGCAGCAGAAGCACTCAAAGACTAATTAATCTGCTCAAGTTGGTCATTCCATGACCCTGGTGTCAGCGCAGGTGCACTTCAAGACTTAATGATTTGCTCAAATTGAACTTTCCATGACCCTCATGGCAGAAGCAGGTGTACCTGCTAAGCAAACTCATGTAAAGCAACTGTCAAAAATCGACAGGTGTTGTTTTCTAGAGACATGCTGCTGGCTTCTATTTAAAGGCTGCTCCCACCCTTGTTTCCTGCTTGGCCTCTTTGTCCTGCACTCACCTGCTTCCCTTCACCAAACCTCCTCTCACCGTTCCAGTTATCTTCTATTCACTTCAGGATACAGCTGCTCTTCTGCCTTGTCCTGACCCTGCGGCTGCTCCAACAACAGATTCCTAGAGAATTAAAAAGACAACAAAGAAACAAGCTGACATCAGGAGTTTTGCTAAAAACTGTTATCGTTTCTTGTGCTCTGAGCTCAGTAGCAGATTCTAAGAAACAAAATAATCCTTTTATTTTTTGAAGCACACCATAGACTCTCACAACTGGCAGGGCTCTGCAAAGAATAAACCCTTCTAGCCCTAAAACCATTTGTGCACCCTGGGAGTACATGTAGGGTAGATGCCGGCTTGACACACGGATGACAATTGGGACACCTATAATAATAATAATATAATAATAGGTGCAGCACATGACAAGTGGGTGCCAAGGGATTCCTTGCACTGCATTTAGAACACTACAGGATAAATGTTACGAGATCCATAGAACGACTAATTGAGAATCCATAGTTCAACCCTACTCCAAGGTGACACAGGCTTTCTGCCCTGAAAGACAGAACACTATTAGATGTCTTTTTGGGGTATGAACTAAAAGCATAGAAATACGTTTTGATGATTTTGTTGAATAAATACCTTGTGAGTCAAATCACTGTTCTTGTAATTCCAAGCTACTCCTCTAACCAGGCGTTCATACAAGATGGGAGACAGGCCTTTTGTGACCCCATTGTAGCTGCCACGCAGGAGCACCACAGCATCTTGCTTATCTTTCTCAATCCCAACCCCCTTTCCCCTTGGGGCCTGCCATCATTACAGTATCATCCCTGTCACCAATAGTAGACCCTAGAAGGAACTCAGGGATCTAGAGTCACCTTATCAGAACCGCCTGGGATTCAGGTGAGTGGCTCACAACACTCAGCCAGTGCCTACAATGCACTGCACTACCAGGGTTCCACCAGGGCCATACACCATATTTTACTTCAACACACATGGTCCTCTGGTGTTCATCACTTGCATTCACCCCCACACCCAGTCCAATTTATTTAATGACAGGAGTTTGGCAGGTCCCTATCATGGGGTCTGACCCCTGTGTGCTCTACACCCACACGTTGGGACAAGTTGTGTACAATATAGTTTCATGCAGTTCACTATAGACGTGACTCTTGGCATGTTCCTATGTGTTAATCATTCACATGCACTACACCTGACCCCCCCTCTCAGGTGTGCAGTTTCTCATCTGACAAGGCCATTCCATTCCATTTTCTTTAGAGCTTGCATGGGCCCAAGTGAGACACAGTGGGTGCATGGTGCAAGTTGGGCTGCATTGTTACAGTGAGATTGACCAGGATTGATGTGTCCATGCATGATGTGTTGGTTCAGTCCATGTTTTTTCTTTATATTGTGGAACTTGTAGTTCTGGTAAGTCATATTGCACATTCCACTACAAGTGCCAGTATACAGAGGTGAACTTGGACCGGTACTGCACTTTACACATGGAAGGGGTAAACTTGGGGGAGCTGGACTGAGCCGTGTCCCATGTGACAGGGCAGTGTGATTACACTTATGTGCTGTTTAACAGTACATGAGCCAGATTCCTGCCCTTTGCCCTGCACACTGCACAGTGGAGAGCTGGGACCTAGCTCGAAGCATTGCAAAACATGAACCATTTGTCTACATTGCACCTTGTAGCAACTTACCCTGTATGTATTGTTGTTCCAGGTGGGCTGCACTGTCTTGTCCTGGAACTCTTGCCACAAATTCCTCATCAATGACAGCTGCCACCCACTCCTTCAAGGCACCCAGTTCCTCCTGGGGATCTAGGTTTCCACCTCTGGTCTGCATGGCTGCCTTCGGAATGCTGGCCAGTTTCTCCTTTGTCCTGTGCTTAAAGTCATGCCAGGGTTTCTTGCAGTCCATGAAAGCCTTCTTGGCTTGTCCCACGCTGTTGATCTTGGCCATTAAGGACTGTCAAATAGCCTCTTTCTTTCCTAATGGCAATTTTGAGGTAGCTAATAGCTAATGTTGGTGCTATGTCACCTCAGTGATCAAGATTTAATTCTCCTTCTCACTGGGAGCATTTTTGTTTATGCTGCCTGATCCTTACGCCATGGTGAACATTCCATAAATATGGTGCGTCCATTGCATTGAATGATGTAGCATTTCAGAAATCATTTTGACGCATCTCTGACACAAAGCAGTGATGTGTCAGTTCTTGTAAATGAGGTGCTGGGTTTTTAGTAGAACTGTATGGTGCTACACATGAAAGAGGTCATACATTGGATTGGATATTGTCACGGATACTAGAGGTTGGACAGGTGACAACTTGTTGATTAGTCAGACCATTACTTCATCAAATTCTAATTAAGAGTGCTTGATTTGCAAATAAATATAACAACACCACCTCAATTACTACTAAAATCCATTAAAATCTTTCAAAGATTAACTGCCCCAATATGAGACATGGCCAGAGGCTCTCTGTTTACTCACCAAGATGTGATGATATGACAACCTCTTCACAACTTTTGTAGAGGCATACTGTCCTTTGAAAATAACCAAGCTTAAAAGAGCTAAGAATTTCCAAACTCAGTAGAACGATCAACCCAGGACAAATCAGAAAGTTGTGATGAGAGTTGAGTTTGAGTGTCAGAAAAATCAAATTTACGCACAAAAGTAAAGATAAGGTATGTTAAGAAAACACAGAAAACTGTCAGTAGCGTAGCAGAAACAGAGAGCTTTACTGGGGAGAGCAAAAAAGCCTAAGATTCTAATAATTTACAAACAACAAGGGCAACCCTAGAACAAGAACATGAGGCAGTAACAACAATGTTCCAAACAGTGGTTCATGAGCTGAACCAACAAAATATAAACCAATCTGTAAGAAAAGGAAAAGGAAAGGAACTATGCTAGCATAATTTCACAATGACAATGTACATAGATGATCTCAAAGATGAAATTTAATATAAATTCAATATGATACAAAAGAAAAACACGATAATAATAAGGGCGCTCAGACAGTTAAACAAGCAATAGCAACATTGTGAACATTGACAAGTGTAAACTGAACAAACAATGGCAGAGGAGAAAGATAAGACAACAACAATTAACACATTACACAAAATAACAATTGTGTCCTCTCTTAGGGCCATATGTAGATAAATTATATTTACCGATTCATAAATACCGAATTTTATCGGTATTTATGAATCGGTAAATAGTATGTAGGTAAACAATCGGTAATTATTACCGATTCGGTAAATATCGGTATTTATGAATAGGTATTTACCGAATCGGTAATAATGCATCCCTTCCCATTCATTCCTATGGGCCTGGAGGCCCATAGGAATGAATGGGAAGCCATTTACTATTACCGATTGGGTAAATACCGAATCGGTAAAAGGGGAAGCATATTCATGGGTGGCAGGGTGTCACATTGACACCCTGTTGCACCCCTGATTCGTGCATGTGTGCACATGTGGTGCACATATATGCCCTAAGGGCATGTATGTCAGCCACACGGCACTTTTAAATCAGCCAAATATAGCTTTTTGAAAGGTATTCGTTATTTATCATCAACCTGTAGTCGGTGGTAAATACCGAATCCTTACTACTGAAATTCACTCACTTGAGTGCTCCCTACATATGATTTAAGGAATCGGTAATTTACCGAATCTGTATTTTACCGATTCGGTATTTTACCGATCCCTTACCGATTCGGTAAATTACCCAATCCTTAAATCATGCCTCCTACATCTCAAATGCCTAAATACCGGTCGGTAACGGGATATTTACCGATTTTCGGCCGTTACCGACCGGTATTTAGCTACCTACATATGGCCCTTAGTTAGGCCACGTTTTTTTAGGCGTCAACGGCGTTTCGACCCATGATTACTTTGAGGGTCATCTTCAGGACAAAAAATCTTCCAGAGTGAGAGCGACCACTTTCTTTTCTAAAAAAATGAAATATGTACATGGGTTTACAGAATAATATTTTTTGAAAATTTTTGCTCAGCACCGAGTGTTCGACAAAAGATCAGAAAAAGTGAATAAAGGTGAAAGTAAAAATAGAACAGGACCTAATACCCGAGAATTCCAAAGCATGTGCGGAAAATCAAAAGAACTTGTGAAGAAAGGGGAGAAAAGAAGAACGAAAGAACGAGGCTCCACTAATCACCTCAATTGATCTCCGTCATGTACACAAGGGGGCAACGCCAATCATCCTGTCTCCTGCCAAAATGCCAAGATTAGGGAGGAAATCCTACAACTATCAAAAATACAGTTAAAGGCTATTACATAAAATTCATAGTTTGAGATAAATTCATACCTTAAGGGAGGTTATACATTTTTTTTTTAAAACCATCATACCTGTTTGTATGCCAGCAAGAAATTGAACCATATTACTTCAATCAGAATAAAACACTAGACCAACTCAGGTTGCCAAGGTAAGTGAGAAGATCAAGGTATAGGTGTACTCAAGGTTTCCCTGCCATAGTGCCCTTCTCCCGGGACACCAAGGAGCCGCAACTTGTTTCCCCGCCGATCCCTTATACGGCACACGCATCTATTCTGTGCCTGAAGTTTTCTACATACAGGATCTCCGGTCATCCTCCGAGACCTTTGACGCCCCCCGGTCACACGCCTCTGTGGACCCGTGCCCTTCCCGGATTTTTCTCCCAGCACCGCAATTATTCACAACCCGGTCCTGATGATGTTCCTGATTGATAGAATCGAAACGTCGTCGACCCTTCAGCGCAAATGATGGCGCATTTCCTTCAGTGGCTCTACTAAAATTACCCTCAATCATTCATATTCAAAATTGTAAATCATTGATTAGAGCCTCAACGTTCACTGTATATAACTATTCACATTTGCACCATGCGCCGTTTTCGCTGACTTCACAATTATCACTTGCGTCGCTTTCTGTGTCACTTACGCATTTCGAGCACCAAGTCCAATTCGGGTTGTTTCTGCATTTAATTTGCCTACAGTGCTGCTACAACTGTATCTGCCTGATTCTTGAATATTCGCCCACAATTATATGATGCAATGTGCATTTTTAAAATCATTCCAGAGTCTCCCGTTTTCTTTTCACATAATGTTTTATACATACATGTCTATTTGTCCTTCAGATTGATACCAGTTGAGATATTGTTATTTTGTCTTCATGTACCTACCCTAATCTCAACGTGGTTGATGCGTTATACTCCTGTGGTTTATTACAATACAATCATCTACATCACTTTTTTTTATGCAAGTTTCTATTTACAATAAGCAATATTATTCATGCCCCACACTGTGCATTCCATCCTAGCCTCTTACGTTTATTTTCTTACTTTCCTTCTCACATTCAAACTTCACTTTCTGGAGTCCAGATCTCTCTTAATTACATCCACGTCATACTGTGAAATATAGCTCCAGCTCTTGGAGCTCCTGATCTCTCCCAGGCATATTCTCGTACTACCTGGCATGGGTTTTCTAATCACCACACCAAAGACATGAATAGCTATTTTCAGCACTTCTGATTTTTTCTTATGCATGTTTAATTGCAGACGCAGATGGAAATCAACTAGCCACACAGCAAGAGTTCAACTGCTAATCAGGTGAGCGCTTTTGCAAAGGAGCTGAGGCAAGTTCAACCCCATAATCCGTCATTAAAGTAATGAGCAAGAAAAAACGGAAATCAAGGGTTTATGAGCACGGCAGCAGAACCCAAATAGCTGTGCCTTAACCTGATCGTATCCACATAGATAGTTATATATTTCCATAACAGATGAATTAGTTTTAACATGTAAATAACATTAATCATTGGTCAAGCATAGTCAATTCTTTTTAGATGAATGTGCTAAAAACAGAAGCAATCAAAAAGGTTTTTCCAAATCTTGACTCAATCTGTGGCTATAGGAAGAAAATCAATACTAGTTTCTGTTTAATGTTATTTTTCATTGATTGGTGGCCTCGTGCCCTGGCTGGTTCAGAATCTAATCTTGGCAGGTCTTTGCATAAGCCTTTTGTAACGTCAACTTCTTGCAGTTTAATAGGACTCCGACAACTGACAAAAATGATTGTTTGAACATTAAAAAAGTATTTCTGATCATTTGTGACAAGAGTCATCCATCTGCATTTGCATGGAGAGCACGCATATTTTAATGTGATTTGCTGCCGAAGTGCAGAGTACCACTACAGCTTCTAATTAAATGATATCACTGTAAATTGGTGAGATTGCCTGATTAATTCATAATTAGTCAGCTCTGAATAAACATCTTTCCACGTGGCAAGAAGGGTTCCTTCGGTACTGCAGAGCATCAATCACCATTTAGAATATGCTGTAATTATGCCACCTACATTCTGCATAAACAGCATACACATGTTAAAAACGCATTAATAGAGACGAATAACGAGCCATTACAGTCAATCGAAACACAGAGCACAAACGAAAGCGTGCCAAGATACGTGTGAATATTCCAGGCATTAAATAGGAATTAATGCTTCCTTTGACGAGATGTCTGACGCCCATCAGAAGGAGACCACATCCACAGACACAAACAATCTGCCGATAAGTTCTTTCACACAGGTGGGTATTAGTCGGTGAAGTATTTTTATTATACAATAACACATCCCTAGTAAATAGGAATCGTGTGTTCTACAGCACAACTTAAAGCAGATTAATCAATTATGAAGTACCAGCAAGTGATACAAATTACAGGATTCTAGGCTCGAGAAGGACACTACACTGATGTACGCCTTTGAACCTCGGGTCTCATAACCAGTCCTCATGAGACACAAGCTTTAGATTCGAATCCATCGACGCCTACATCAACGAACACAATCGGGCACACAATGTGAAACGCTGTGCACCAATAACACTGAAACACAAAGAAGCACATAGCGTGAGACCCAGCCAGCATCAATGCATTACTTGGTGCCATTAGAGGGTGAAAATGGATACCCATTGACACAGGGACATCTTAAGGATTTTGGGGGCCCTGGGCCAAACATATTTTGGGGGCCCCTGTTCAGAACAGCTTTGAATTTATGATCCAATTTGAGCCCCTGTTTCCCACGCAGTTTCCGCTTCCTCATTTTCATTAGCGATCCAGTTTGCATCATAGGCATTAGCCTATATATTCCTGATGCAAACAGACGTGTGCAGCTGACAGCAGTAGGATTTAGTGTTTCCTGCCCTGCTACTAGGTTTTTAATACTTTTTAAATTGTATATTGTGGCTGAATTACTCTGTGCTTTTTAACAATTTCTTCTACCTACGCGCACTTGCACTTTACTTGATTCTGCTTGCCTGCACCTCCTTAGCTGCTCCGATTCACATCTCGCTTTTTGTCCAGTCCTGGTCTGCCGTGGCTGATACGCCGATTGTGTGGAGGGCTGGGGCTACTATCGGGCTCCTCACTTCCGCCCACGTAGTTTCTGCTTCCTCAGCTGCGTTAGCGGTCCAGTTTCATCAAAGGCATTAGCCTATATATTCCCGATGCAAACGGACGCGTGCCTCCGGCGCGCCGCTGGTGTGCCAAAGGCAAGGCCCTCTGCGCCCGTCAGCATCCCGGAGGTGTCTGGCTCTGGCCATGCTGCCCAGTTCCCCTCCGGTGAGTTTCTTCCACTATATTACAATAGGGAAAAACTGCTTAGCCTTAGGCGGCTACCATTATGTCAGTGGACAGCCGCTGATCCTAGCTTGGAGGTAGACTTTTGATTTAATAAGTGCAACTGGTCTCTCCTCCAGCCCAGGAAACTCACACCCTGGATCCTCCCATGCAACAATAAGTGTAAAAACAATAAGAAAACAGAGGACTTAAAGGCCACCCTTTTAAATTGTCGTTCTATGCAAATGCATGAACCAAACATTTATGACCGACTTTTAGACGAACAGCCTGTTCTTTTATTTCTCACTGAGACCTGGCTGTCTGTAGCCTCCAACCCTACTATCACCTTGGCCATCCCTACGGGTTATAAAATCTTTAGGAGAGACCGACAAAGTGGGAAGGGGGGCGGTGTCACCATAATTTATAATTAAAAACTAGACTGCTCTCCCATACCAATGGAAAACATCGAGGGTGCAGAGTCCTTAGGCTTCTGCTGTACCTTATCCCCCCATCATAGCATAGCTGTTTTTCTGATTTACAGACCTCTCGGTGCAATTGGAAATGTTATTACTGCGCTTAATACATCCACCACCTCCCTGGCCTTAAAATACAACAACTGCCTTATTCTGGGAGATTTCAATATACATATGGAGAATGGAAAAGACCCCCAAACTATTTCCTTGTTGAAGACGCTGCAGGCCTGCGACATGTTTCCATCTATTTCTTCGGCCACCCATGAGAAGGGCCATACCCTAGACCAAATCTTTCACAACTTTGACATATAAGCAAGCCTATCCCTTCCCATTACCTGGTCTGACCACTTCCTATTAAAATGTGTCATTCCCAACTCTGCCACAGCCCCTCGGGCTAACACAGGGCAGAGGGTCCCTAATTACATGATGTTCCATAAAATATCCATCCCGATGTTAGCAGATGCCCTCGGTTGTTCCTCACCGGAGCTGTCTGGCTGCCCCGACTCGGGCACCCTCTCAATAGATTCATGGCTCCGTACCAACATTGGTACAGTGGTACCGGTTGTTTCCCGCTCCTCAAAGAGGTCGGCCTCACCAGCTCCATGGTTTAACGGTCCCCTCAGATCTAGCAAAAGAAATTGTAGAAAAATGGAACGGAAATGGCGTAAATCCTATCTAACTGAGGACAGGAAGGTGAATAAAGACACCTTAAAAGCTCATTACATTCTTGTGAAGGCAGCCAAGAAAAACTTCTTTCAAACCAAAATAGAAAATGCCCAAAATAAGAGTAAGGAAATCTTTAGCATAGTTAAATCCTTTACCGTCCCGAAAGCAGGCACAAAGGAAGGGCCATGTACGGAAGAATGGTCTAAGCAAATAGCTCAATTCTTCCACAAAAAGATCTCCGTGATCCAATAAGCCTTCAGTAACATCTCAGAGGAAGAACTGACCTTCTACCTTAGTTCCAATAGCAAATTTCACTTCTTGGATCCTTCATCTTTACTACTTTTTTCCCTGAGCTTTAGCTTGAAGAGTCACTGACCCTTCTCCAAAGCATTAAGTCTGGCTCTCCTACCAACCCATGTCCAGCGAATATCCTGAACCTATTAGCTCCCATCATAAACCCCACGGTAAACCAGCTCTTTAATGCTTCCCTCTCCTCAGGCAACATGCCGAAATTATGGAAGAATGCTAAGATTCTTCCACTGATAAAAAAGGCTAACGCCAAACTGATGGACCCTGCCAACTACAGGCCAATCTCCCTTCTTCCTGCCATCTCCAAAGTATTAGAAAAGCATGTAAACAAGGCCCTCCAAAAACACATTGATGATGGGAAGCTCCTTCATGAGTCCCAATCCGGTTTTAGGGCTAACTACAGTACGGAGTCCGCTCTCCTGGATGTGACTGAATTTCTCAAGGGTAAGCTGGACCAGGGAGGCAAGGCTGTTCTGATAGTGCTCGATCTGTCGGCGGCCTTCGATACGGTCCCACATGAGAGGCTCCTGGAGAGACTTGCTAACATCGACCTGGGGGGGGCGCCTTAACATGGATGTCATCCTTCTTGGCAAATAGATCTCAGGACATCTGGCTCCTACCTTTCTCATCCCCGGTTCCGATCATGATTGTAGGTGTCCCCAGGGCTCCATTCTCAGTCCTAGCCTTTTTAATATATATCTATCCCCCCTTGCATTTCTGGTAGAGGAACAGAGCGTCAAAATTGGTTCCTATGCTGATGACACTCAGCTGATTTTTACATGTGAAAAAGGAACCGACTTTGATGGTGCAATGATTAGGTCTTGCCTCACAAAGGTTTTTAACTGGCTCAAGATCAATCAGCTAAAGTGCAATCCTGACAAAACTGAAGTTATTTTCTTTGGTAATCCAGAAACTCCTGACTGGAGCTCTTGGTGGCCAAAAGATCTGCTTCCCCCGCCCGCGGAAAAGGAGAAAGTCAAAAACGTAGGAATTGTCATAGACCAGACACACTCCATGCGCTTTCCAATCCAAAATCTAACTTAAGCTTGCTTTGGCATACTGCGGATGCTAGAAAAATTCCTGCCACTGTTATCGCATGAGAGTAGAAAGATCGTGGTGCAGGCTCTGGTGACATCAAAGCTTGACTATGTCATCAGCTTGTACCTCTGTCTTCCCAAAGCCCTTATCCAGCGCCTACAAGTAGTACAAAACGCGACCAGAGCCATCCTGAGACCTAAACCCAGATCTAGTATGAACCCTATTCTTAAGTCTCTACACTGGCTCCGCATAAAAGAACGGATCAACTTCAAAGCGATGACCATCTTCTTTAAAGCTTTCCACAGTTTAGGAGCCGGCTACCTAAATAACCGCATTAATCACTGCACAACATCTAGACCCCTAAGATCTTCCAATGCCTACCTGGCCATCGTGCCTAAAATATGCTGTGCCCGCACTGGAGGCAGATCCCTCTGCTTTCTAGGCGCAAAATTGTGGAATATATTCTGAGTCTCTGAGACTAACCACAGACCTACTCTCTTTCGGGAAGAACTTAAAAACCTGGCTTTTTAATAACTGATGGGTCTTTTACGTACATTTTCCTCCCGCTGTCATGTGCCAGGACACTCTAGTCTGAGTGGCTGCGCGCTTTATTAAATACAATATTTCATTTAATTTCATTAGGTCCCCGACAGTGCAAAGGAACACTCGTCCAAATTCTAAGGGCCTTATTTATGAGGCCTTGTTTCACTTTTATGCCGCCGGTGCGTCACTTTATGTGACGCACCGGCAGCGAAAAAAATGTGCCATGTTGCGCCCTATTTACAAAGTGACACATCTAGGCAGATGCGTCACTTTGTAAACCCCTGCACCACATTATACCTGTGCCAGGTATAATGTATGCAGGGTGGGTGTTCCCCCGCAAAAATCCTCGTAGAAGTGGCACATTGAAATTTATGAGAACTCAGTGCGCCACTTCTAGGACGCCATTGCGTCAATATCTTACACCTGCCTCACAGCAGGTGTAAGACTGATGCAGGCCCTTTCACATGGGGCTTGCCCCATGTGAAAGGACACATTGCTGGACTTGCGTCTATTTTCAGACACACCCCAGCAATGCATCACTTTTGCGCCTACAGATACGCCAGAAATACTGACGTATCTGTAACTCCTTGCGACATGATGCGACATACAGTAAATATGACGCATCCGTCATGTCGCAAGGAGGGTGCACTAAGAAGTGACGCATCCCTGTTTTCACACAGCGATGCATCACTTCTCATAAATAAGGCCCTAAATGGGTTTACATCTAATATTCGGGGATAGGTATGTCTGTTTTCAATATTGTAACACAGCAGCAGCTCACCAATATTACTGCAAATAATCAATGTGACGCCCTCCCATTTCTCATATGTTAGGCCTTGATTTGATCTAAAAGAAACTTTTTTCTGTATACTGCATGAAACATAAACGCAACATTTCTCCGCAGAATGGATGTACTAGACTCTCTCACATCAGGCACATAAAACATACATTAAAGGGAAACAGTATTTAAAACAATCCGTTTAAGAAATAATCAAGGTCATTAAGGCAAAAATCTGGAGAACGGAGCTGACTCTGTCAAGGGGCCCCCTGGAAGGCTGGGGCCCTGGGCCAGAGCCCACTTTGCCCATGCATTAAAACGTCTCTGCATTGACAGCCTACATAACCTGTGGCTGGCTGTTTTACAGTGTGTCCCCGCATCTCTCCCGGCATGTGGCAAATTCTAATAAAAGTGAAGGTAGACGCTATCCATAAACGACTCAAAATACTTCAATGGTTGTATGTCAGAATACCTTATACACATCTGACATCAATATTGTGTCAGAAATGAGGCTTGCAAAAATATCATCACATTAGTTGTTGATTTTCTAACCCCTTAAATGTGGCCGTCGAGGTGCAGTTTAATTATTACATGTATTTCATGATATAAACTAATACAAACAAAAGTTGGAAGTGTATAGAAACGTTCCCTTTTTTTCAACATATGTTGGACCTGGCCCTTTCTGCAGGGTC
This sequence comes from Triturus cristatus, assembly GCF_964204655.1. Lineage (NCBI taxonomy): Eukaryota > Metazoa > Chordata > Amphibia > Caudata > Salamandridae > Triturus > Triturus cristatus. The sequence goes on along the minus strand of NC_140592.1, from coordinate 1,079,140,398 downwards.
ACACCCCAAACCTTTTCCCTTCACTCCTATTTTTGCCGAATTTATCTGTTTTCCTTAGCACTCTGTGCAATTTACCACTGCTAACCAGTACTAAAGTGATTGTGCTCTCTCGCATATAAAATTGGAATATTTAACTTACTTATAAGTCCCTGGTAGACTGGTAAAACAGAAGTTATGAATGTTTAATTTTTTAGTAAAAACTAGCACCTAAAAGATCCAATTGGAAATCACGAAGTTGAAAATTCGGCCGACCACAATGGAGCTCAGGTTGGATACAAAAAGAGGATTTGGCCCGATCAGCGCTTACCTACAGACTTCAAAGAAAGTTTGATGAAAACGTTCTGAGAATAAAATGTTTAGTGGGGTAGGCTGCAGGCGGCGTCCACGGAGGCATTATCATCGGGGTCTTCTGAATGAAGTCGCAGTGAAGATTTCTACATTTGTATTTAGTCTTTTTTTTGGAAGTCAAAAATCTTCATTGGGATCAAACTGGATGCTGTAGCCAACAAGAGTTCCAGGAGGCAAGATGTCCCTTCGCCAAAGGACCACTGAACAAGAAATGCTTCTCCAGAGAAAAACATTGCAGCAGTTACTATGAAGTCAGGCTGACAGGTGATGCACCTTGGGCAGATAGACAAGTAGATTGGTCCCAGTCTCCATTGGTTCACAAAGCAGTTTTTAGCCAAAAATATTTTAAGTGTCAAATTTAGGATTTTGTCTATTTCAGCACCCTGAGTACCACCACCAATGGTCTAGCGCTGGAGGGGTACCACTTGGGGGTTAGGACTCACTCAGGCTGGGTCCAGGTGTGCGTTAAAGATGGTTGGAGCCTGTTATGACCCTGTGGCTCTATAGAGGAGCCCAGAAATCTAGCCCTTCTGGTAGTCCTGGGTTCAAGTGATGAAGGAGTACTCAAGCAGCAAAGCAGGCCTCTGAGGGTTCAAGACAGGCTCCAGGCAGCAAAACAGTCCTTCCAAGGGCAACAAAGCATTCCTGTGAAGTACACAGCAGGCGGTTCTCTGAGAGTCCCTTCTCAGGTTCAGAAAGTGAGCTGAAGATTAGGTCTGAGGATCACTTTTTTTATACATGGTGACTTCTTTGAAGTAGTGGTTTCCTTACTCCGCTGTCCTGGGTCCAAACTGGTGGCATGAACAATACAGGGGGTGCAAGTTATTTGTGTGAATATTCAGTTGCAATTGAGCCTGTGCCCAGCTCCGTCCCCCCATTATGCCAGTAGATGGCTGTTGGAAATGGCCCTTTTTGCAGGGTTATCCCCAAACTTTTTGCTTCTTCCTCCTTTATTTTTTCTGACCCGTGGTTGTTGGCAATAGGACTCTGGGCACTTTACCACTGCTGATCAGTGCTAAAGTGCATATGCTCTCTGTATAAATTGTTATATTGATTGGTTATCCATGATTGGTATATTTGTTTCACCTGTTAGCCCCTAGTAAAGTGCACTGCGTGTGCCAGGGCTGGTGATTCAAATGCTACTAGTGGGCTGCAGCACTGATTGTGCCACCCACAGGAGTAGCGCTAAAATGATGTCTTAGGCCTGCTTGCAGTGCCTATGTGCAGTCCAGGACTGCCATGTCGACCTGGCCAGTACACCCACTGACCAGGCATTATCCTTCCCTTTCTGTACATGTCAGGAATCCCTATGGTGGCCCTAGGTACCCCCCTGGGCTGGGTGCAGTGTATCTGAAAGGTAGGGCATGTACTGAGGTGTGTAACATGCCCTGGTAGTGAATTACAGCCATTTTCGTTTTTCACTGCTGGGAGGCTATCTTGCCCATAGGATAGAATGGGGAGGCTGTTTACATGCCTATCTTCCCATAAGGGCAAGATAGAAAATCCAAGTTTGGTATCTTTGTGTTCAGAATTTAATTATACATCTTTTTAGCAAGATGGTTTTTAAATTCACTGTGCGAGAAGAGCACTTTTTAGAAAGTAGCTATTCTCCTGTTTAACCTTCCTGTGTGCCTGTGTGCTGGTTGGCTGACTGGTGTCATGTGATGGGCTAGGTGGCTCCAGGAGCCTGGATGAGTCAGCAGCAGGGTGAATAGGGAGATCTGCTTTAGATGGGTGGGAGGAGTAGTCCCTGGGTTTGAAAAGGGCTGCCCCTGCCAGCATAAAGCTGGCTCCACCCCCTGCTGGCCAGGCTGAGGACTCTGCCTCTGCTGGCACAAAGAAGGCTCCACCTCCTGCTGAGCGTCTAACGACCCTGCCCCTCACTCTGAAAGGAACCAGGTGCTCCAGAGCAGAGCACACCCAGGAACCGGTTTGAGCAGGGGAATCCACCCACTGGAACAAAGAGAGACAAAGACTTGGAGGGGTATAAGACGAGGACCCCAGACACCTAAACTTTAGATCACTTTGGAACTAAGAAGAAACCTCTGCCAAGGAGAAAGCTGAAAAGAACTGAAGAGGAGAAGACTGCCTGCTTGCTGTTTTGCTTTGCTGCCAAGGAGAGGGGAAGGACTTTGCTGTGTCCCCTTATTTTGATTCTGATCTCCAAGGGCCTGAGAAGAGCTGGCTCCCTGTTAAGAAGTCCCAGGAACAAAAGGACTTCACCACCAGCTCCCCTGGAACTCTGCTGAGGGAGTTCTGACCTGCCTTGGAGTGCTTGCCCAGTCTTGGGGCCTCAGGAGGTCGTTTTGCTGTGTTTTGGGAGCTGGGAAGCAGAAGCGTGAAAAAGAGTAACTGGTACCCAACGCATCATCTGATTGCGTGTTGCAAGAACGAGAGTGCGAGGAGAATTTCATTGCGGCGTCATCGCAGCATCCGGAGTCCCCGCATCGCCGAGTGCGTCGAGCATCGTCCCGGTGCGAGAAGATTCCTGACGCTGCGAGGGTCGTCGCAGAACCAGTTTGCGGGCCGCACCACTGCCGGTGCGTGAAAGTATCCAGTCGCTGCGTGCGTCGACGCAGAGTCCCGTTCCGTGACGCATCGAGAGTTGCGGCGCCGGAAGTCAACGCTGCGCCGCGCATCGTGCCACATCGAAGAGTGTCGCATCGAACCTGAGCGTGAAGCTTCCCCCTAAGAAACCTACGCAACAAAAGCCAAAGTCATCGCATCCTCCCCCTACAGATCGGAGCCGGCACATCCACCTCTGCTGCGTGAAGCTGGGCTGCTGCAAAGCCTCCCCAGGATCTCAGGAGTATCGCATCGCCTTTGCCATCTTCCTTGTTATAGCTTTTGGGAACCTTATCGCAACTACAGGTACTGTTGGGCACGAGAGTGTCGCATTTTGTGCATTGGGAGTCGCATTGTGCAAGACACTGACTTTTACATCCTGGAGTACTTTCTGCAAACTCTTGAACTATCTTTAAAGTAACCTTTTGAATTATATTTTGGTTTTTCTGTAGTATTTGGTCTTGTGAAGTTTTTAGTAAAGATACCTTATTTTTCTAAAACTGGTGTGGAGTAAATCTGTGGTGTTTTCAATGTGTTACTGTGAGTGTTGGTACAACTACTTTACACATTGCCTTTGATAGCCTAGACTGCTCAGGCCAAGCCACCTAGAGGGTGAGCAGGGGTTATCTTAACAGTGTATCCCCCTTTCCCTGACTAGAAGCAAGGGTCCCTACTTGAACAGTGGTACCTACCCTGCCAACTAGAGACCCCCAGATCTAACATTGGTGGTCAGCGGTGAGGATTGAACTTGTATTTGTACTTGACCCACAGTAATTGGTGTACATCACTAGTTTAAGTGCAGACCACTACGCAACCACATATTGTATTTTTTGATTCTATTTTTGGGTAACTCTTCAAGAGCATCATGTCTCAGGTGGCAACAAGTGAGAGGGCAGAATTGGAGTTTTCTATTGCGGATTTGTATTCATACAGAGTTGAGGAGCTCAAGAAATTCTGCAAAGACCTTGGTTGCCCTGTGAAAAGCGGATCTAGAAGGGATGTGCTACAAAGAGTCTTGAAGGCCTGGTGGGAGGCTCAAGAGGAAGATGATGCAGATGAAGAGAATGGTTTTGTTCCCCAAGCTCTGCCCGTGGTCGGACCAGTCTCAAGGGCTGGCAGCTCCCATTCCAGTAGGAGTCTCACTCCAGAGGAGTTGGAGAAGAATCAAAGGGTTAGAGATCATGAGTTCGAAGTCATGAGGCTTGAGTTGAAGCTGATGGAAATAGAAACCCAGAACAAAGTAGAAGAGAGCAAGAAGATGTATGCCTTGGAAGAATTGAAATTGACCTTGGCACATGAATTAAGAATGAGGGAGCTTGATTTGGACCTCGAGAGGCTTGAGGCCATGAGTGTCTCAGCTGAAGAAGAATGGTTAGCTCAAGAAGTGAGCTTTGCTGAGTTGGAGGTGGAGTCCAGCTCAGATGGTGGCAGCAAGATTGTAATATCCAGTGCTGAGGGAGAGGTACAAACACCCAGAGATGTGGCGCCTAACTTGAGGGAGGGGGTTGACATACACCAGGGGGTTCAGGTTTATGATGTAGTTCCAGTGGAGTGCAGTGTCCCTGAAGTGGATTGGGGAACTGGCACAGGGGACCATATTCCTAGTGGTGGGAGGGACACTCTACTGACCCTAGATGAGAGGTACAGGGAGAGGGGTTCCCCCATGGTAGAAAACTTGGTGTGTGAGTGTGAAGACCGCCCAGAAGAGTGTGAGTTGTGTGACAGGGACAGTCAGGTACTGTCTTGCCAATCTCAGGAGAGTGGTGTGGGGTACTTGTGTGAGGCACTGGAGGGTGAGGCAAACGGTAGCTTGGTTAACAACTGTGGGGGGCTGTGTGATTCATTTGTAGGAGAGCATATTTTAAGTCCCTGTTTTCCAGAGCTATGCCAACACCCGGTGGAGTGTGAGTTCTCTGGTTCCAGAGAGCTTGCGTTGGAGGCAGACCTTTGGTTGGATGCCAAAAGGTCTGGAGAGGCATTGGGGAGTGATCCCAAAAGGAGTGGCCCAGATATCTTCCAGACCTGTGAGGTGGAAGAGGTTCAGTGTAGCCCGGTTAGGTCCCAGTGTAGTGGGAGGGGTGTAGGGGCTCACGTCCTGTCTCAGTGGAGAAGGGGTGAGTGTGGGACTGTGGGTCCCAAGGTGCCCGAAACCCAGTCTCAGGGACTGGAGGGTTCCTTAAGGGAACACCAGGTTGGGGGCCTAGACGGTGCTAGTAGGCCATTTGAGGAGGATCTCCTAGTGTCAGGAAAACCTGGAGCCTCTGTAAACAGAGCTCCAGTGGTTCTGGTGTCTGGCGGTACCGCTACAGTTGGGAGGGTGCAGGAGTCCAGACTGAGGGGTGAGAGGGGGATGTGTTCCCCAGTGGGAGAACCAGTGGGTCAGGGACCAGCCAGAAGGGCTGAGTCCCCTAGGAGTGACCATGGTGACACCACTTCTGTCCTGGGGGATCTTCGCGCACTGTCAGGTGGACAGGGGCTGGAAGATCTGCGCCAGGCAGACTGTCACGAGACACATGAGTCATGTGTCACCCTCGGGGAGATACTGTGTGAGTCCCCAGAAGTCCTGGCATGCCAGACAGGTGTGCAACCGCAGGGTTTAGTCCCTGGGTTGGGAGGCCAGGTTCAGGATCTGCCTGACCTGGGGGGAAGGACATCTGTAAGCTGTGTCCTGACCGGTTTGGCTTCCAGGGGTACCACTCCAGTGGGGAGGGTGCAGCTCTCTGGAAGGGGGTGCAGAGGGAGAGAGTCCTCGCCTCTGACCCCGGTGCAACCTGAGGGTTTAGACCCTAGGTTGGGAGACCAGTTGCTGGGGAGAGGTCCTGAACTGGAGAGAGGGACATCTGTAAGCAGTGTCTCTACCAGTTTGTCTTTGAGGTGTACCGCTCCGAGTAGGAGGGTGCAGAATTCTGGAAGAGGGTGCAGAGGGAGGGAGTCGTCGCCTCTGACCCCGGTTCACCTGGAGGGTTTAGACCCTAGGTTGGAGGGCCAGGTCCGGGGTGTCCCCCTGACCTGGAATCCCAGTTGCAGGATAGAACCCCTGAACTGGTGGGCGAATGGTGCAGGACACTTGTCACAGGCGCCCTGACTATTCTAGAAGGGGGTACCGCTCCAGGTGGGAGGGTACAGAGCCCCAAGGAAGAGGAGGACTGGGTATGGAAAAGCCTACCCCAGCCTCCTGTCCAGCCACCGGATACAGGCCCGGGGCTGGTGGGTCAGTGCCAGGTTGTCAGACCCGACCTGACAGGAAAGGAAGTGGACAAAGGGTGCCGAGCACCTGGGGCTACTGCCCCCCTCCTTCTGACGCCACAGGGGTTTGAGAGCCCTGAGAGGCATAAGGCCTGGGTCTCATCCCTGACCACTGTCAGTGGTCACTGTGGCCTGCTGTCTGTCTGTTGGGACACGCCTGTGAGCAAGTTAAGGCTAGATGCTGCACAGGTGGTGTACACAGGTGAGGAGAAGGGTTCCACATGGGTTGGCGTGGTGGACCCTGAGAGTATGGATGGAGAGATCCAACCGGGTTAAGGAAGGCGTAGAATAGGAATAGTGCCCTGCTGTTTGGGACAGTTTCCGTGTTCTATCGCCCTAAGCAGGGAATCCCATCGAGGTATCGCTTGGTCTACCCTGGCTTTAGGCTGGAAGGGGGTTGTGTTGGAAACGGCCCTTTTTGCAGGGTTATCCCCAAACTTTTTGCTACTTCCTCCTTTATTTTTTCTGACCCGTGGTTGTTGGCAATAGGACTCTGGGCACTTTACCACTGCTGATCAGTGCTAAAGTGCATATGCTCTCTGTATAAATTGTTATATTGATTGGTTATCCATGATTGGTATATTTGTTTCACCTGTTAGCCCCTAGTAAAGTGCACTGCGTGTGCCAGGGCTGGTGATTCAAATGCTACTAGTGGGCTGCAGCACTGATTGTGCCACCCACAGGAGTAGCGCTAAAATGATGTCTTAGGCCTGCCTGCAGTGCCTATGTGCAGTCCAGGACTGCCATGTCGACCTGGCCAGTGCACCCACTGACCAGGCCTTATCCTTCCCTTTCTGTACATGTCAGGCAACCCTATGGTGGCCCTAGGTACCCCCCTGGGCTGGATGCAGTGTATCTGAAAGGTAGGGCATGTACTGAGGTGTGTAACATGCCCTGGTAGTGAATTACAGCCATTTTCGTTTTTCACTGCTGAGAGGCTATCTTGCCCATAGGATAGAATGGGGAGGCTGTTTACATGCCTATCTTCCCATAAGGGCAAGATAGAAAATCCAAGTTTGGTATCTTTGTGTTCAGAATTTAATTATACATCTTTTTAGCAAGATGGTTTTTAAATTCACTGTGCGAGAATAGCACTTTTTAGAAAGTAGCTATTCTCCTGTTTAACCTTCCTGTGTGCCTGTGTGCTGGTTGGCTGACTGGTGTCATGTGATGGGCTAGGTGGCTCCAGGAGCCTGGATGAGTCAGCAGCAGGGTGAATAGGGAGATCTGCTTTAGATGGGTGGGAGGAGTAGTCCCTGGGTTTGAATAGGGCTGCCCCTGCCAGCACAAAGCTGGCTCCACCCCCTGCTGGCCAGGCTGAGGACTCTGCCTCTGCTGGCACAAAGAAGGCTCCACCTCCTGCTGAGCGTCTAACGACCCTGCCCCTCACTCTGAAAGGAACCAGGTGCTCCAGAGCAGAGCACACCCAGGAACTGGTTTGAGCAGGGGAATACCCCCACTGGAACAAAGAGAGACAAAGACTTGGAGGGGTATAAGAAGAGGACCCCAGACACCTAAACTTTAGATCACTTTGGAACTAAGAAGAAACCTCTGCCAAGGAGAAAGCTGAAAAGAACTGAAGAGGAGAAGACTGCCTGCTTGCTGTTTTGCTTTGCTGCCAAGGAGAGGGGAAGGACTTTGCTGTGTCCCCTTCTTTTGATTCTGATCTCCAAGGGCCTGAGAAGAGCTGGCTCCCTGTTAAGAAGTCCCAGGAACAAAAGGACTTCACCACCAGCTCCCCTGGAACTCTGCTGAGGGAGTTCTGACCTGCCTTGGAGTGCTTGCCCAGTCTTGGGGCCTCAGGAGGTCGTTTTGCTGTGTTTTGGGAGCTGGGAAGCAGAAGCGTGAAAAAGAGTAACTGGTACCCAACGCATCATCCGATTGCGTGTCGCAAGAACGAGAGTGCGAGGAGAATTTCATTGCGGCGTCATCGCAGCATCCGGAGTCCCCGCATCGCCGAGTGCGTTGAGCATCGTCCCGGTGCGAGAAGATTCCTGACGCTGCGAGGGTCGTCGCAGAACCAGTTTGCGGGCCGCACCACTGCCGGTGCGTGAAAGTATCCAGTCGCTGCGTGTGTCGACGCAGAGTCCCGTTCCGTGGCGCATCGAGAGTTGCGGCGCCAGAAGTCAACGCTGCGCTGCGCATCGTGCCACATCGAAGAGTGTCGCATCGAACCTGTGCGTGAAGCTTCCCCCAAAGAAACCTACGCAACGAAAGCCAAAGTCATCGCATCCTCCCCCTACAGATCGGAGCCGGCGCATCCACCTCTGCTGCGTGAAGCAGGGTTGCTGCAAAGCCTCCCCAGGATCTCAGGAGTATCGCATCGCCTTTGCCATCTTCCTTGTTATAGCTTTTGGGAACCTTATCGCAACTACAGGTACTGTTGGGCACGAGAGTGTCGCATTTTGTGCATTGGGAGTCGCATTGTGCAAGACACTGACTTTTACATCCTGGAGTACTTTCTGCAAACTCTTGAACTATCTTTAAAGTAACCTTTTGAATTATATGTTGGTTTTTCTGTAGTATTTGGTCTTGTGAAGTTTTTAGTAAAGATGCCTTATTTTTCTAAAACTGGTGTGGAGTAAATCTGTGGTGTTTTCACTGTGTTACTGTGAGTGTTGGTACAACTACTTTACACATTGCCTTTGATAGCCTAGATTGCTCAGGCCAAGCTACCTAGAGGGTGAGCAGGGGATATCTTAACAGTGTATCCCCCTTTCCCTGACTAGAAGCAAGGGTCCCTACTTGGACAGTAGTACCTACCCTGCCAACTAGAGACCCCCGGATCTAACAATGGCCCATTAAGACACACCTAATCACTCTATTGTGTGACTTCTGGATGGAATAAAAAAAGGCCAGCTGCCAACTACACCCTGTCATGTGCCCTAGGACAGGGTGGTGGCCAAATAGCAAGGGCAGGAATAAGTCAACTTTCTAAAAGTGGCATATTCAAAATTGTAATTTAAAACCTGAGTTTACTGTTAAAGAAGAATTTTATTTACAATTTCAGACACACCAAATACACAATACTTACCTGTTCCCAATTAAAAGTTAGCAATTATTGAATGTAGTAAGGCAACTCAATATTATTCTATTGGTCAGGTAATCCTCACAGTAGAGACCAATTCATTTAGGAGTATTTCACTACCAGGCCTACCTTAGATGTGACTTATGTGTAATAAAAGGGGAGTTTTAAACATAGTAATATGGTTATTTTGCCAACTTAAATTGGCAGTGTAAAACTGCAATGAGGGCGCGGTGAAAGCACTGGTACATGTTTTAAGGGTCTGCTTAAATGGGTAGCACAATAAGTGCTTCAGGCCCTCTAGTAGCATTTCATTTGCAGGTCAAGGGCTTATGGAATGCCACTTTACTAGGGACTTACAAGTAAAAGAAATATGACAAATAGGTGTAAACCAATGTTACCATGCTTTAGGGAGCGAGTACAGGCATTTTAGCACTGGTTAAAAGTGGTAAAGTGCACAGAGCCCTAAAGCCAAGCTCTAAAGCCAACAAAAACACATTCAGGGAAATAGGAGGTTGAAGACAAAAGGTTTGGGAAAGACCACCTTAAGGCTGACAAGTCTAACAATCTTGAACATGATTTAATATATTATCTTGCATAACAAGAATACCTAAGATACACCAGTAATACAACTAGGCACTACATATTCCAACTATTAGGTTAATGTTATGCCAATAGATCGATATAGAAGATATTGTGAAACATGAGATATGAATATTGGTAACAGACAACATTTATGCATGCTGTTATGAAGACAACCAAAAAATGACCAAAAACTTAGTGTACAATGTTGATAATTTTTTTTTTTTAATGTGCTGCCGGGTTGACTACTAAATAAAATAAAAATGTAAATAATCAATGCCAGTCTTAAATTTGTATGTTTTAAAGATGAGGCAATATCATGGATTCTCCTCCTTTGAAATTGAGGGGTTGTTAGATATTTACATAATTGAAACTAATATTATTATATAATCAGATAAGAAGTAATTAAGCGAGAGGCATCAATATTTAAATTTGATTTGAAGAGGAGTGCCTCGATACTCTTTAGCTTCAAAGGCCTAACCAATTTTAAAAAAGAAGGCTGAGAGTAACGCCATAAGCAAAAGGACAGACACTGTTCATAGGCCCTGTAAAGGAAGAGACAGATGCTCATTGTGAGCTCTGAATGGAATGGAAGAGAAAGGCCCTCAATATGGAGGAAAGAGTTGAAAAGAGAGGCTCTGTAGTAGAATACACAGATCACCAATACAATATTTGTTGATATAATGTATATACATTTATAAGATATGGGGCTCTATTTTTCTTCTAAGAGCCTAAGACTAAGACAGCCTAGTTTTTTTATTATCTCAAACATCTTCCTTCCGCCACCCTATGCTTCCCCTCACTTTATCTGATGCTTCCAGGTCCTTTTATTCCCATCCTTTCACTATTTGTCAGTGTTTTGCTATCATTCCATTACTCCTCCTTTCCTACCTTTTCTTTAACTTGCTCTGGACAAACGCTTATGATAAAAAATAAGCCTTAGTCTCCAAACATAACTGCTGGTGCCACCTAGTGGGAACCAACTACACATGGGGGCATATTTATGAGCCACTTTGCGTCACTCTTGCACCATGCAACATGGTGGAAGTGCAACACAAATTAAAAATGAGATATATGAAGCTATGCAAGGCCACCTTGCGTGACCCTGATTGTCTTCATAAATCTCTAGTAATGCAACGCAGCACAAATCGTTGCGTTAGATTTCTCTGTGCCAGGGAGGCGTTTCCATGGGCATTGCATGGGCCTTCATATGCAGCATCCATGTATTTTGATGCATTCGCAGATTTCCCTCAAGTGGTAGACCTGGGAATGCGCCAAAAACATATGCCTCCCCAGGTGATCCTGCACAAAAACAATCCTGATTACAATCCTGGCACCCTTGCACCATGTTGCAAGGGTGTCTTCGCTGTTGCTATGCATCCATAAGAGCAACAGTGCAGGGGAAAATGCAGGAATGCATCGGATTCACTTAAATACAGTGCATTCCTTCATTTTCCCTGTCATGCAGTGCAGCTGAGCAAGGTGGCTTGCTGTGCTGCACTGTGTGACTTGGCCGTAAATAACTGTTGTTCCCAAAGGCCTGTGTTGTGTTTGGGGCGGAGGAATGAAGTGAGCTGCTGACACTCAGGGTCGGACTGGCTGGAGCGGGCACCGGGCATTTCCCCGTTGGGCCGCCAGGGCGGGGGCTGGTTTTGGGCACCTGTTTTTGTTACAGGGCCTACTTTGCAGCATAGCTGCAATAACGCCCCCTGTAACAAAATCGTCCAAAACCGGCCCTGGCAAACAGCTCAGCTGCACCCCCAACCCCCTGGGGGGCCGGCCGAGCACTTTGCTCTGGGCCGGTCTTGGTTCCCAGTCCGGCCCTGCTGACACTGATGCAATAAAGTCAAAAGGCAGAATGGTGCTCTAAGGAGTAAAAAAGGAGGGAAAGATGGCTACAGTTTGAGTTGTCACATATTGCATTCCAGGGCATTTTTTGCCAGTTAGCAGCACTGCACTTCACTGTTTTTTTTAAAAATGCGATCCGCCATATATTGACTTTAGAAAGTTTAACAGTTGAGTTTGTCCTGTCCAGACTGAAGCCTGCAAGTTCTACAAACACACCCAAGCAGAGAGCATGTAGGTAACTGTGCTTTCTTAAATGCTAAACTGCAAGGAAACACTTTCACTTGATTTGTGAGAAAGGACTTTTTTCCCGAGAAAGGAGTACATGACCAAACATTTGATCAGTGTGACAAATCCTAAATACTTCCTGTGAGATCTTTGTTTGGCTAGGGCAGTCAAAAAGCTGGTCTGCTGGAGCTCTAAATCACACCAAATCCTTGCAGATAACACCCGCTGACAAAGCCTCTTCATTGAGTAGCAAAACTGCAAGTCACAGGTAAGGCATGGTTTGCGTTTCCGTTTATTTCTGCATAATGTTTGCATATGAGCCACTAGCAAAGAAGGGATGCCTCACCCGGCCAATGTGAATGTGTGTGTGGAGAGCACCCTTGATAGCCCGCACCACTCCCCCTTGCATTGGGAACGGGGTGTGAGGAGGCGCACCACTTGCTGTGTCTAGTTGTGCTTGCACATTGTCATTCTGTATGGGACCGTGGGCCAGCCGAATGAAAGACAGTGGAACAGTCAACAGTCGGGAATGAGGAGGGGGTGCAGCTTCCTCTTGACTTCTGAAGAGCAGTGAGATTCGGCCGAAACACTGGCAAATGTACAGGAACAAAACTTGTCCATATCTGACCTGGCGTTGGACCTCGGGCTCCGGTCAAAGACCTGCCTTCTTCAATCCCACCCTGTTTAAATGCATAGTATTGTGTAGACATCCTTAATTGGCTTGAAACTGGTCTTTAACAGAAATAAGTAATCTAGATGAATTGTTTTTCAAAATGTGAATTCCTACCCGATACTCAGCTGTACCTTCAATCCATAGATTGGCTTATGTAAAGTACCCTTCTGAGGTAGCTATCCCCAAGTTCAACATCTCCTTGTGATGGGAAAATCAAAGTTACGCGTGTTTCACTGACCCAGCAATATGAACGAATGGAACTCTAGAACTTCACAAATGTAATCAAAAGTTCCATTGAATTGAAACTTTTAGAAGCATATTAAACAATTTCCTCATGAAAAACATTCTGAGATAAGTTTTTCTGTAGGCGTACATTCTCTTTGGTATGACTGATGAACGTATTATTTAGCCCACTAATGACTTGAGTGCTATAAGTTCCGTTAAGTGTTTGCCTGAAAAGCATTTTAGAATTCATAACAGTTTAAATACTTAGAGAGTATATATTCTACAGTAATACATGGTTTGATTTACATGTCATTCTTAACTGAAAGATTGTGTTTTATGCAGAGATGATGAAGCAGTGTTATATTGTCATTTGCACTTTGAAAAACATGTATAATTGAATGTTTCTTTTACACTGCTTCTTCTGTAAGTGGAATCTATTGTATGAAACCTGGGGCCAGATATACGATGCATTTTACAAGTCGCAGATGGCCCATTAGGCCATTTGTAAACGGTGAAATGCATTTTTCTATATGCAAACCTATTTTGCGAGTCAGTTACCTATTACCGACCTGCAAAATAGGGTGTGTGAGTCAATACTAAGAAGGAGCGCGTCAAGGACATCCCTTCCTAAAAGCTAATCCCAGGGGGAATGCTGTCGCAAAACAATTGCAGTTTACCACCTACTTCAAGTAGGTGGTAAACCAGTCGCAACCAGAAAGGGGTCCCCTGGAGACCCCTTCCCCTTTGTGAATGGTAGTTAAAACGTTTTTTAAAAGCAGGCAGTGGTCCCACGGGCCACTGCCTACCCTTAAAATCTGAAACAGAAACGTGTTGTTGTTAATCTCGAAATGCACCACATTTTCCTTTCAGGAAAACAGGCTGCAATTTATAAAAAAAGGTTGCTTTATTTACAAGCATACACAGATATGGTTGTCTGCTATCCCCAGCAACCCCCCATCCCTGTGTAATTGGCCATTCCCATTAGGTCGTGAATTGCGACCTGTCTCATGCATATTTATGAGGCAGGTTAATTGCAACCCCATCTTAATTTGCTAATGTGTCTGGGACACATTAGTACATTACATATTGCTGGTCTCTGATTGTGAGTCACAAAAAAATCGCAAATAGAGACTCTCAAATTAAATGGTCGTACATCTGGGCCCTGATGTTCAAACTTGGAGTGTGTGAGACTTCCAAAGACAGCTCTTGAAGGGAGCTATGCGTGCAGGAAACAAAAGGAAAATGAAAAGAGGGAATGGTTAAAGGAAAAGACTAAAAGGATATATATATAAAAGGAAAAGAAGGAATGTATGAGACTTTTGAAGCGGTGAAATGACTGTGATGATATAACTAACTGTGATTACGGTAGTATATAAACACTGACAAAGCATTGGCACTATGACTAATAATGCATGCAAGGAAAATTGGATGCCTGGACTCTAATATGGGTGCATCGTATTTACAATATGGGGCTCCATGGTGCAAGGTCCCAAGGATGCGTCAGAAATTCTGACATATCGGTAGGAAGGATGCTGGAAAGCATCCGGCCCTAAAGTGACGCATTGCTATTGTTGAATATAAAACAAACTCAACCACAGCAAAGCCTAAATAAACAGAGGTGCTGCGTCAGTTTTCGCTGACACAAGTAGCCTACTGTATGTGGACCGATGTAATGGACTGTCAAAAGGTGAAAAACTCACCTTGCACTCTATTACATTGGGCCTAGATGTCATGCATACAAGTGGGCACAGTGCACATTTGTGTATCACTATGTCTACGTATGTGTGACATATGTCATTAATGGTGTGTAATGTGTGATTAACTGTGTTACCTACCTTATCTGTGCACTTACCTGTTGAGGGGATGTGACTTGGGGCCAGATGTAGGTAATCCACAAATACTGAATTCTTAATACCAAATTTTACCGATTCGGTATTAAGAAATCGGTATTTCTTATGTAGGTAATGAATTGGTAAAAAATACCAATTCCTTAATATTGCTTATTACCGAATCGGTAATACCGATTCGGTAAATACAGATTCGGTAAATACCGATTCGGTATTTACCGAATCATCACCTACATTAGGAATGGCTAAATACCGGTCGGTGACCCTGAAATTTACCGAATTTGCGGTTACCGACCGGTATTTAGCCACCTACATCTGGCCCTTGATTGCAGATTGTACTGTTTGATGTGACTTCAGCTGGTCAAATTCCTCTGAAACAACTAATGTGTCATTCCTATGCCTGGGTTTTAGAGGAGTAAGAATTATGACACATCTCAAAATCAGCAGCCCACCTCCACTTTGGAAAAAAGTCATAAATCCCACTCTGTCAATTTTAGGGTGGATTTTAGATGGAAACGCATACCTTGCATATATTAAAACTAACGTGACACAGCCAATTCCGATGAATAAAAAAATGAAGCAGTCTGACGAAAAGTAGATGTATCAATTTGTAAATATGGAGCAAGCAAAGAGGGGCCACGGCACCAAATAAAAACGGTGCAAGCTCCTTGTAAAGATGCCCCATAGTTCAGTAACATTATACAAGTGGTGCTGAAAACCATTTAAGATTGGGGTTGCTGGCATCAATGTTACATCACTAAAGTCATAGGGTGTGTGGAAAATCCTAGCTTCAAACAAAGTGTAGCAAATGTATTAGCAGGAGATTGGTAAGCGAGTGGTATTTAGCGGGTGGCGCATTTTGGAGCACACTATCCCAAATATATCACTAAGGTATTGTGTGGTAGCACACTGTCATTTACAGCCATGGACCACTAAATGTGCACACACACAGATTTCTACAGATAAAACTACATAGCACAGAAATGATTAAGTGTGGATATCAAGTTTCAGTGATTATTTGTATATTACACCAAGTAAAAGTACCTATAATTGTTTTGACCGTATTGAATCTTCAGAATTAGAATAAAACGTGATTCATTTTTGCTTTCTTGATTGCTGTTATCTTCTGAAAAATCTGTACAGCTAGTTTACACGTATTTCATTTTTCTGTCACACAGAAAAGGTAGAGGGAGACAGAGGTTCTTCAAAAGGTTCAACGCTGACCTCAAAATATGTTTACAGGACAAAGCCCTCCATTCCTGTAAGAAACCTATATATGGTTTTCTCATGTGTTTTGGTAACAGATGTTTTAATTATCAATAATGTTTATTTTCTGCATGGGTCTAATTTTTTTAAGTGTTCTCTCTACTTGCTGATGTCCATATATCATTCATGTGCTGTGACAAAACATTAATTTTGACAATGTATATACAAATAAAGTATTGAATTATGCTCACTTAATGTCGCCTCAATTTTCGGGACCTCTCCTATATGGTAGTTAGTCAATGTTGCATTACCCCATTAGTTCCAAAAACAACTATTCACAAGGAAAAGTATAACTATAGATAGCATTAATTATATTCAGAATATATGTAAAATATGTAAAATAGGTCTAGACATATTTTTAACTTAGAGCTAAAAAATACTGAAAATATTCATAATTACACAAAAAAGTCACTTTCTGAGAAGGAAATATTTGTAGGTTTTGATGTGGTTGCAAAGATGAATCCACAGTTGTTTGAAGTCCTTGTCCAGAACTCTATCCATAAAAGAAAGACAACTGTAAGATTAGAATTGTCCACAGAGAAGGGCTGGTGGCGCACAGTAGAACATTATTGCTTGCAGCCCCTAGTGGTAGGATTTTGGGTGTTAAATACCCCCTCCTGAGGAAAATAGATGCTGACTGAGTTGCAGGCTGTGAGGTGATGACAAGAGTGTAGCTGGTGTGATGGGCCACCCTTTCTGCAGAGGTGCCTGGTCCAGAGGTGGGTGTTTGGGAGATGGCTGAAGATTATAGTCCAGAAAAATAGTATGATATCTCATGAATAGCCAGACAAATGTCCCTAAAGACATCCTGAACCACCCCAGAAAATTAACAGACTGCAGTAATATGATGTCCATAAGTTTATTTGTGGACTACCTCAAATCCATCTGTTCCCTCTGCAACACATTCTTTGCCCCCAGAAGCCCATTGTTTGTTACACGCAGAACACACATCTGGCCTATCTGAGTCTCATGTCGGCTGGCAGCCCCCAACAGATTCTGGGACATAATGGGCCTAAAACGTTGACCATCTGGGGTTTCACTCAACACAGGCAGTTCAGGTGCAGCCTTGCCACAGTGGTCTTGACTGTGGAGGTATTGTAATAGCGACTTCTAGCTCCATAGCTGTTGAGGTGGCTGTAGTTGATACAGGAGCCAGGACATAGTTCCCCACAAATTTTGTGGTGGTGGGGAGGGGCACAGGGATCTACAGGTTCAATAGATGTGGCTAATGGGGCCCGGCCTATGGTGGCTTCAGGTGTTGTAGGAAATGTCTAACAGTGAAGGTTTCTGACCCTGTGTTTTCAGTCAGTGAGTTGATCCGGACGGATTATTGTTCCTCCGCCCTGGCTAATTCTCCTACAATAGAGCAGAGTATTGTTAACAAATACAGATAACAACATCTGCTTACCTTTTGCAAACTTTTGATTAAATTACACTTTTGAGTGTATGCTATAAACAATAACTGTGCCTTCAACTATTAAGACTTAATTGTGAAATGAAAAGGTCATCAAGTAAAAAATATGTATCTTGGTCTAGGCAGATTTTTTTTTATATATTTGAATTCATATCTACGTTGATATGATCAACAGATGACACATAGCAAAAAAAGAAAAAAGTGGACAGGGCACTTTTGTATTAAATGTACAACAAACTGTAGCAATCTACTTTGAAATTTCTATATTTTCATTTTCAAGATGTTCATTATTTCTAAAACATAGCACATAGAATTACAATATTTAAATAGATTTAAAAACAATGATATCTCAAGATAAATAATTGAGGATATAGAGTAGTACAAATCCCTGAAGTTATTTCAAAGTCTATTTAAGTTTTGTGACTTAATACCCTGCCAGGAGAATGGCATGGTGGTATTGTTTCTGGAAGAGCAAACAAGAACTGCTGCAAAAGGCAGGAGGGACAATCCTGGTCACTTTGAGCCCATTGTTTGGGGAGCAAACATGTGTATCTTCCCCCCAACCACGTTCACTTTGAAAGTAAGGCTGACTGCTCTGTGACACAGCTGCAAGATTTTTATCTTGGATTTACTGCCTAAAATCTGTGAGTGCCTAACCTGCTTGTGGTGCTTATTAGTAGTGCTTTACTCACATCTATCCCATAAAAAAATCCACTTCTTTACACATTTTAAACATAGTTTACCATTTGCCAAATGTGAATGAGAATTCCAAACAAATGTGAAGGAGCAGGTCACCTGGGTTTTCAAAAGCAAGTCCACATAAAAAATAGTGCTGGTTGGAAAAATGTATTTTTGCAGAAATTAGGTATGTTTTTAGCAGGTTACTTTTACAGTGAGAAGATGAGAATAGCTTGCAGACAACACTGAAGTGGTGATCTGATGTAACACGTGAACAAACCTTTTTCTTGAGCAAGGCTACATATTGTCAGCTGTACACTGTTTGGAATTAATGAAATAAGATGTGCTTAGCAAGTTATCTTGAATATAACCCAGTGTTTGTAAAGCACAAACTAATCGCCCGTAAGGGTCTCAAGGCGCTGTCGGGGAGATTAAGTGAGCTATTGCCCAGAGTCACACGATGCTGAGCTGATCTGCCTCCGGCACTGGGGATCCAGCCCTGAGCCCCACACTCCGGAGTCAGCCACCCTGGCCGCTGCGCCACACGTCTCCCACCTCTAAGAGTGAGGCTGTAAGTAAGCATTGTGTGGACTTGCCAGTCACCACTCCACCTGGGATTCTTGCAAAGCCTTCAATGTCTAGTATGGACTGCTCCTTTTCTTCCATAGCAAGAGGTTGAGTCACCTGGGAGACCCACCACTAGTCTGCAGGGACTCTTGTTGTTCCCTTGAGGCTAGAGAGCACACTCGCCCCACCCCATTTCAGCACATGTGAATATCCTGCTGTGAATGCCTGGTCTTGGATACAGCATTCAACATTCAACGTGTGACAATTCTGTGCCACATTTGCCTTCTTTGAGTCATTGTTGTAGTTTCAACAAGGCCTCCAGCCAACTGTGGTATTACACTAATAATCTCATTTACCATTACATTAATTAATTCTCAGTAAATGTTGGAGCTCTTAAACCAGCCATTTCAGAAAATGTGAACAAGACGTAGAAGGTTAACTAAAAAAACTCTAAGAAGATTTAAAGGAATCAACTGCTGCTTTAGTTTGCAAAAGGCAACGCTTTAGAGTATCTGTAGAGGTGGCACTTACTGTGTAAACTGCAGGTGTGATTGAAAGGGAGATGTATCTCAGGTGTGTTTGATGTACGCATCTGTTGGAGAGGGTAGTACAAAATGTTGTATACCCCCCCATTTCTGCATGTCATATTAATCTGAATAATCTATTAATTGAAATATTATTAATCTGTTTGAAGTGGTATCTAATCAACTATATTAATGAAAGAATTACACGTGGGATTTGCATTTGAATGGCTGAACTAATTTGTATACTAATATATGTATGCATACTAATGATAGAAAATTAGAATATTGCATGATATATGTTGCTTTTGTGATGTAATTGTAAGTTGCACCAGATGACATCATTGGGTGAATATAAACGCTTTGAATGTTGCTATCGTGCCAGATAATTACATAAACATAGGGGAATTAGTGGGGGTTTAACATTTTATTAGCCATTTCAATGTTTTAATTACGTTTTGTGTTTGTTTTGCTTAAGTTGACTGATTTGGGCCTTCGTAAAGATGGCTGACTCCGACATGACGGCCTAGTCACCGTTCCATGAGGTTTCGGGTGAAGTGCGCCTGCGCCACAGCCAGCAACAAGTGGCCTCGTCCTGACCCCATGTGAGATGTACCCATCAAGGACACACTGGGAGAAATGCCAAGACTGTTAAACAAAAGACTGTCTTTAAAACCGGACCCAGCAAGTGTGATGACCTAACCAAAAAGACTATGTGAGAACCTCACCGAACGACCCCAAATCCTCCAATCAGGATTGCCTAAAACTGATTTTTATTACATCTTGACATTAAATTTATTATAAAAGATGGTAGAATAGAGAGTTAAAAATGCAAGGCAATGCAATGCAGAGAATGCTGATGCTGACGTAGAGGACGGTGACACTGCTGGACTGTTTTTCCTGAATCTTTGACAGACTGAATTGCTGCCTGACTTTGATGAATTAAAGACTTTTCACAACTTGATTGACTTAGAGGACGACTAATAGCCAGATTAGGTAAATAGGATGTTCTGTGGTTTGGTTTATGACTTATTAAATTTGCAATTAATTAGATAAACAAAATTATTATTCTAACAAACAAATGTGTCGGGTGATTTATTTGGAGAAATTAGAATAAGACTAAATGTAGATTAAAGAATTGAGTCACCAAATATCCAACTCAACTAACTGATCTATCGACTAAATGGAGGGTATATCTCGAGGTTCTGAGTTTAATAAAGGTACTTAATGTATGTTCAAGTAAATTAAGTTCTTTAGGTGAAATGGTATTCCTTTCATGTCAGCGCTTGGAAAATGTATCACTCCCGTGAGAACGGATCAATGAAGTGTGAGGGTTGGTGTTATGGGCCCCAACAATGAATGTGTTGAGTTAATATGCTAGTATGATATTTGGTCTGTGACGAAGGGAGGATTTAAAATTCCATGCTGCATCAGTTTTTCTGGTAGCAGAATGATGGTTGTTATTGTTTTGGTTTGGTGATTATTGCTTGTACATTGCTTATCGATTATTGATTATTGATTGGTATTGGTTTATGTATTAACACTCTATGTTGAGTCGCGTCGAGTTTTATGTTGTTTGCACGGCTTCTGGGATGTAGGAAGTCAGAAGTTTGTAACAGTTCCGTAGTAGAGCAGAGGTAAGCGCTGTTCTCGGGAAAGACGGAAATGTTGTTGCCCTGTAGGTACACAGGCAAAACGTGTAATGATTGAAGTTGCATGACGCATTGTCTGGGTTCGATTCGGTGACATCGTCGCGTGTTGCCATTAGAAATATCTCCTGTATGAAAGAAGTGTATGGTAGCGAAGGTCACCTGTGAAGTTTTGGTCTTAGGTACCAGGAGTCCAGATGGCACTCCGATAACGCTTATCAATGGAAAGGTAATAGGTGTTCCCTAAGCTTGTTAGAAGGATAAAGTAGAGGGAAATGCTACTTTATTAACGTATGTTATAATTCTGTAGTAGGACAGACTGTTTGCTGTTCTCAGGAAAGACAGGATTCGGTGTGAATGTACTACATTTTCTGTGTGAAAGTGCGTGAATGTGAAGGCATTCAGGTTAATTGTGAAACTCTAGTTTTATTTCTCAGGAGCATTGGGTCTCCAAACAAGTGTCTTAATTCTGGAGAAACGATTAGCTAATGCTTGTTAGAAGGGTAAGGTAGAGGGATGTGCTACTTTATCAACGGAAGTAACGATTCCGTAGTAGGGCAGAGGTAAGCGCTGCTCTCGGGAAAGATGGAATTGTCATGAGAAAGGTCTATTGCTATTCTTTGGTTAAGCGAAGCGGACAAGGGTGGTGTTTTTTGTGTTGTTACTAACAGATTTGTAAATTTGAAACAAAACTTACCAAGTGAATTTTGTAAAGGAGGGGTAGACAGGAGCAGGAGCTGCTGCAGTGGCTGCTGATGTCAGAAAGACCGCGCTGGGATTGGCCAGTTAGCTAGAAAAGTAGATGCTCCGGATTGGTGCGTTAGTGTGAGTCGCGCTAGGAGTGGAGAATTACAGAGTGACATAAACGCTCCGGATTGGTGAGTTAGTGTGAGTCGTGCTAGGAGTGGAGAATTGCAAAGGTGACATAGACGCTCCGGATTGGTGCGTTAGTGTGAGTCGCGCTACAATTGGTCAGAATAGCGGTACAGTCGAGAGGAGAGACCAGTGATACAGGAAAAGACAAGAAAATGTATTACGATCCACCAGAAAAGGAGAAGAAGTCCTGGTTCGGGAGAATTAAAAAGTGGTTTAAGAAGGACAAAACGATTGTAACTAGGGAAGGACAATTACTTCCTCCACCGAAAACCCCTGCATTCTTTATGGTTGCGAAATATGGATGTCACACCTGTATTTGGTTAGACAATTGGGTTAAGTACACTAAGGATGACGGAGTTTTGGCTTTTCCAGAACATGGTTCATTTAATTTAGCAGTTTTGAGAAATTTAAGAGAGAAAATGATTAATCTAGAACCGAGACCTAGACCGACACAATTTGAAGCATTGACAGAATGGGAAGATGAGATGCATGACCGAGAAAGACAGAGGAGTGGCGGAAGGTATAGGTACATGTTTGGTAGATCATACGGACATGAGAATCATGATGATCGAATGAGAAGGTGGTGGAATGCAAGTATGACTGAGGGTTTGTTTCCCATAAGAACTGCAGAGGAAAATGGAAGAAGAAAATGCGCAGAAAAAAGACATAATGTGGAATCAAGAGGATATGGAGTGAATGAATCATAGGACAATGTTCTTGATGACATGTTCTATAAAAATCCACCCCCCATATCGGCCAGAACCAGAAATATTAACACAAAGTGCCCCAATGAAAGAAACTTTACGAACCATAAAATCAGAACCAGAGTTCCAAGATTTATGGAAAAACAATTCCATTAGAGAGGTAGAGAGGAAGTCAGAAAATAGAATAAATGCTGAAAATTCTGCATAACTAGCAAAGACAACCTTAGAATTAACAGAGAAAATAAGAGAATTGACTAAAAATCTGGAAGCTGTAACAGTTCCAGTAATGATAGGTCCAGTAATGCCTATTTTCGATAAACAAAAAGATAGTGAACATTGTTTAACGGTCCCTTATAAAAGGAATAAACAGTTTGAGCAGCCAAAACCGAGTCAAAATGAAAATCCATGGAGACAGACAATAAGTATGATTGCACCAAATGTTTCTAATAACCTGTTTATAGGCCAGAATTTTGCAGAAAGACGTATAACAACAGTGGAGTCAATTTCAGAAACACAAAAGGATTCAGAACAAGGTAATGTAGAGAAGTCAGAAGGACCATCTACAGAGGAATTAAGTGAATGGTTGAGAAACTTGCAAAGAAAAGATAAAGAATCTCAGTCAATAGATGTGGCCAAATTACGAATGGTACTGGAAGAGTTAATAGTAGGAACTATCCCTACGGAGAAGTTAAAAACTTACCAGGATGAGGAGTTGCTATTTCTGTGTAAAAGCATAACTTGGAGAGCAAAAAGTCTCCATGAAAGATTAGAAGAAGTAGCAAATGAAATGGGTATAGATATTGAAAAGGTAAAAGCCCTACAGAAACCATATCGATTAGATTTCACTGAAAAGGACATTGATAATATGAATACCACAGGGCAAATGAGTCAGATTAAGGAAATAATTATCTTGTTGAGAAAATGGGGAGATGTGGACAAATGGAAAAGTAGATGGTATCGAAAACGAGATGATACCTCAGATAAAACCTTTTCAGCGTTCCCTGTTAGAGAAAAGGAGAAGGTAGTAACAGAATATCCTATTCACAAATGACTTCCCTCGACTACTTGAAAAACCCGTCGAGTGGTATAGACAGGTAGACTGATTTGTAAAATTGTCCAAAGTTTTATGGATTGATCTAAACAGCCTGTTTGACATAATAGTACCAGCAGATCAATGGACAGAGTGCAAAATAATGATAGATTGGCCAACACAAGAATACCCAAGGGATCCAAAAACAGGGGCTAAGAAATACGAACAGGTTATTGCCTTTCTGAAGAATAAGGTACCACCTAAAGAGACAGATTGGGTAAAAATTGATAGAACGCATCAGGAAAGCAAAGGGTCAGTACATGCATATTATGAGAGGCTGATCTTGGCCTTGAAACAGTTTAGTGGAGATGAAAATCTGAGTGAAAAGGATCTAAGTCATTTTGTATACAGATTTGCATGTGGTCTTCGTTCAGAAATTATTGAGATGATAAAATAACATACTGTAGATTGGTAGAATAAGAAAATAGACGAAGTATTAAGACATGCTACATATTTCAGTGATAAGATTGAAGCTAAACTGCGAAAATTGAAAGAAAAGGCTATGTGTGCACAAGTGAAGGTAGCAGAGAGACAGGAAGCTCAATTAGCAGAACAAGCGAATAATACAGGATCAAGACAAAAATTCAGTCCTGGGAAAGGTAAAGGAGATATAGAGGAAGCGAAGATGAAATTCCCATGTCATAATTGCGGTAGAATAGGGCATTGGAAATCTGAGTGTAAATTTCCCCCAAGTACTAACGATGAAAATGCTTCATTGAATCCACAGGTGCAGAATGAGGTGAGTGGTCAACCGCAGCGACAGCAGCAGGTTGCTACCCAACAGAATCAGGTGCCAAAACCGCCTTTTCCACAGAGGAAAAACTCCCAGAGGTATAGTAGTGAAACAGGATTCTACGCTGTTTCGCAGTATTGGCTGCAACGTGAGGAGAGTGATTCAGAAGAAAGTTATTGACGGTGCCGAAGGGAGGAAGAAGAGTGCGTACTTGGCGCAACTCTAGAAGTAGACCAGTCAGGCCCGTTTGTAGATGGAAAGATTAATGATGAAAGCATTACTTTCCTAGTTGATACTGGTGCTACTCTATCAACTGTCAGATCAGCTGATGTTAAGAATCTTCCTCTCTCGGATGAAACGATCCAAGTAGTTGGTGTATCCAACAGGCAGATTAAAACTTACCTTACAGACCCGGTGAAAGTTAGCATAGGGAAATTTTCTGAAATGCACTGCTTTGTCGTGTGCGACACCAGTCCTGTGAATCTGTTAGGTTGAGATTTGTTGTGCAAAATGAACTGCACTATATTTTGTACCCCGGATGGGATAGCATTTGAAACCCCGGATGAAGATGTGCTGTATAAAATGACAATGACAAACAGGGAAAATAAGGTTATTGAAACCTATGCTGTATTTAACCCTGATGAATTACCTAAAGAATTGAAACAGTCTGTAAAAGCAAAAGTTTGGGATTTCACAGGAGAAGACGTGGGGTTAATGAGAAATGTAGATCCAGTAAAAATAACAGTAAAAGAAGGAGTAAGTTATCCAAATGTCCCTCAATATAAATTGACACCTGAAATAATTGAAGGAGTGACTCCTGTGATTGAAAAAATGATAAAACAAGGTATTTTGAGAGAAATAAGGAGTAGTCCATGTAATTCACCAATAATGGGACTGAAAAAGCCTAGTGGGAAGTTCAGGATAACACAGGATCTGAGAAAAATAAACAAAATTGTTGTGTCATGTTGTCCCATTGTACCAAATCCATCTGTGATTTTATATCAGATGCCCCATGACGCAGAATGGTATACAGTAATTGATCTATGCCATGCTTTCTTTTCCATCCCATTGCACCATGACAGTCAGCAAATTTTTACGTTTAGTTTTGGCGAGCGTTTTTTGGCTTGGTGCCGAATTCCACAGGGGTATACAGAAAGCCCCTCAATATTTAATCAGCTATTGAAGAAGTCTTTGGAAAGTCTAGAAATGCCTGAAAATTCAGTGTTAGTACAGTATA
The DNA here is from genome assembly GCF_964204655.1 of Triturus cristatus. Taxonomy (NCBI): domain Eukaryota; kingdom Metazoa; phylum Chordata; class Amphibia; order Caudata; family Salamandridae; genus Triturus; species Triturus cristatus. The sequence continues at coordinate 1,079,115,079 of NC_140592.1, read as the reverse complement.
TCAATGACCTTCTTGTGGCATCGAAAACACGTGAGGCTTGTGAACTAGATACTATTGCCTTGCTGAACCATTTGGCAGATGGAGGACTTAAAGTGTCACCATCAAAATTACAATTTTGCGAGAAAGAAGTACAATATTTAGGACATCACATTGAAAAAGGACTGAGAAAAATAACAATAGATAGAATCAGGATCATAAAAAGAATGCACCCATGACCCAAAAAGAGGTGAGAATGTTTCTGGGAATGGTTGGATATTGTCGTCAATGGATCAGCAACTTTTCGTTGATCGCAAAACCTCTGATGCGACTGACAAGAAGCGATGTGAAAGATCCCATTGATTTGAACAAGGAAGAATTGGCAGCATTTAAACGATTGAGAGATGGGCTGTGTGAAGCACCTGCATTAGGTATGCCTGACTTTGAGAAAGAGTTTGAGTTGTACTGCAGTGAGAGAAATGGATGTGCGCTCTTTGTGCTAATACAGAAGCATGGAAAACTGATGAGACCAATTGCATACTTTTAGTCAATGTTGTACCCAGTAGCTGTGGCCCTACCTGGGTGTTTGAAAGCAGTAGCTGCTACATGCCGAAGTTTGGAACAGAGTGAGGGAATTGTGATTGGATATCCTGTGAAAGTGTTTGTACCTCATGATGTGGCAATCCTTTTAACAAAAGTCGTACTCAGTATATGACACATAGTCGGCTGACTAAGTATGAGAAAGTTATTCTAGGTGCCACGAATGTAAGTCTTGTGAGATGTTTAAATGTGAATCCTTCAACATTACTGCCTGATGCTGAGAATGTGGATGTCAGAGATGAAGCAGATCATGATTGTCTGGATGTACTTGATTTCTGTACAAAACCACGACCTGACATAAAAGATGTACCCTTACCAGAAAGTGATTTTGTTCTGTTTGTGGACGGGTCTTGTTTGAGAACAGATGATGGAGTGTTAAGTGCAGCATATGCGGTATGTAAGGTTGCAACAGTAATGGAAACATCATATCTGAAAGGAGTAAAATCAGCATAAGTAACTGAACTTGTTGCTTTGACTAGAGCATGCAAGACTGGAAAGAGTGTGAGAGTGACTGTGATGACTGACAGCCAGTACGGATTCGGAGTCGTACATGACTTCGGTCAGATATGGCTGCAGAGAGGATTTTTGACATCAAGTGGAACTCCCATTAAGAATGCTGAAGTGGTTGGAAAATTGCTTGAGGCGATACAGCTGCCTAGGCAATTGGCTGTTGTGAAGTGTGCTGCCCATAGTCAAAGTGGTGATTATATCGCCACTGGCAACAAATACGCTAATGACATGGCAAAATACTGTGCACGAAATCAGAATTCCATTAATCGGGCTGAGGAAAGAGAGGTGATTTCTTGCTCCTTGATGTTTACTAACATTGTGGGAACATGGGAAGAAGTGAGACACTTACAGGAAGAAGCAGGAAATGAGGAAATGAAGCAGTGGTTAAAAGCAGGATGTGCACCAAGAGAGAAGGATCATGTTTGGGGCTATCGGGATGGAAGACCAGTCATGCCTGATAGCATGATGTCTGCCATGGCACGGATGTATCATGGTCAGGGACATATAGGGAGATAGATGCTATGGTCAGGTCATTTAAACAAACCTGGTACAATGCAAAAGTCAGACTTGTAGCAGAATGTCTTTGTCAGAGATGCCTAATATGTCAGCAATACAATCCTGGAATAAAGACAGTAGTGAGTCTAGGAACAATAGGTCGAGAATGAGGGCCTTTTACCAGAATGCAAGTAGATTTCATTGAGATGCCTCCCTGTAACAGACTGAGGTATGTTTTGGTTATGGTCTGTTTGTTTTCCAGATGGGTAGAAGCATTCCCAATAAGAAGAACTGATGGGATGACAGTGGCAAAATTACTTTTGAGGGAATTTATCCCTAGATCTGGGTTCCCAGTGACAATTGAATCAGACCGAGGAGGACATTTCCATAATGTGATCATAAAGCTGATTTGTGAAGCATTGAATGTACGACAAAAACGACATTGTGCCTACCGACCAGAGGCTTCTGGTGTGGTGGAACAGATGAATGGTACTATCAAAAACAGGATAGGGAAAATGTGTTTAGCCACAGGTATGAAATGGCCTGATGTCTTGCCTCTGGTACTCATGACTATTAGATCAATTCCAGATAGAACTACAGGGTTAAGCCCCCATGAAATCATCATGGGACGAGCCATGCGGCACGTGTTTATACCAGTCAACAAGCTGATGACTATAACTGATGACATGGTGTTGGAATACTGTAAAAGCCTGGCTGGCGCAGTTCATTCTGTGTTTCATCAGGTTGGAGCGGATGCCACCACCCTTGAGAAGAAGCCAGCCCATGATCTAAGCCCAGGGGACTGGGTGAGAGTAAAAGTACACAGAAAAAGAAACTGTTTGGTTCCAAGGTGGGGAAAACCAAGACAAGTCATTCTTGACCACAACAACAGCTGTTAAGTGGGCTGGATTGAAAAACTGGTCCATGCAAGCCATACATTGAGAATTCCGAATTCAGTGGACAGCACAGAAAAGGAGTATTTTGATGAATCAGAATCCAGTACTGAGTCAGATGACGGAGAGCCAAAAACAAAAGAAAACCCTGAAATGGGGGAAGCAGAACATAGTCTAACATTTGTTCCCAGAAGTATTTCCCTGAGAAGAAGGTTACAGATCTCTGATACTAGTTCAGACTCAGAGACCGAACAAGGAGCACAGTGTTCAAGGGAAAAACAAGGGGGAAAAAAAAGACAGTGAAGAGACCATAAAAGGAATTCATGAAAAGGAAGTGCCACCTGAAACAACACATTTAGATGGACAGGTGCCAGATACAGAGAGAGAGGGAAAGATTATTGCGGAAAACCCCCGAGGAGGTGTAGGGAACTCCAACATCCAGTTAGAAACAGGGAAAAGTAGTCAGCAGGAAGATTGCGTGTCAGAGATTCGAGGAGGGACAGAAGTAGGGAAAACAAAAGAAGTGGTGGAAAAAGAAACTGTTGAGAGTAAAAAGCAAGTTGAAACAGAGTCAGAGGAAAGGGAAGATGAAATACCTGAAGGTCGAGTTCTAAGAAAGAGAGCTTGGAGAACTGAAAAGAACGATAAAGGAAGTAAATTGAAAAGAGCAGCAAAAGATGACGTTTGGCCGAATAAAATAAAAAGATTGAGATATCGACTGACACGAGTAAATTCACTGAGGGTTGAACAGGTGAATTAAGTGACGAGTCAGGGGAAATCAAAAGACGAAGAAACCATTGAAATTAAAGAGAGCAAAAGAACCAGAAAACCTAACCAGAAGTATAAATCACCAGAATGGAAGTATGTGGCCCTGCCTGAAATAAAAGAAGAGGCAGATAGCCAAGGAAATCCAGAGGTGGTTGTACCAGAAGTGGTTGAGGAAGACGAAGGATCAGAAATCCTTAGAGTTATCTTGTCCGATATTGGAGAAGAAGCGGATGTTCAGGACATTTTGTGTACAGATCACGAAGGAAAAGTGAAAGATGATGAAATGCCAAACTGAATGAGATAAGAAAACAACTGATGGAAAGACAATAAAATACAGGAAAATACAAAAACTGGTAGAACCAAGTAGGTGCTTAGAGCCTTGGGTTAGAAAACTAGTTGTGAAGTAGAAGAGGCTAAGTCAAAAGACACAGTCCATTTTAGCAAAGATGGCAAACATAGATAGTAGAAAAGTAGATGTACATTTTTGAAGAGATGGTGCAAAATGTGTTGTTGTTGTACAGGATTATTGATGTTTCTATGGAGTGTACTTGCTCTTCTGATCTCATTTAAAGTTACTATAGATACAATAGAAGGACAAAGTGAAAACATAACAAATATAGGGAAGATTCAAAAGGTAGTTCCGACTAGAATAGATAAAAACTATTTACATAAAGATAGGTCTAAAACTAATTTTTCTAATAATGTGTTTTCGAAATTGTTGTATGAATATGTAAAAACAATGGATGTAAGGGACTGCTATGTCTGTATGCAGTTACCTGCCTCTGTATCGGAGGGAGTGACTTATCACCACCTTCCAGTAACTTATGGAATAACATGTAGGGTAATAGCTAGTCTATTTTATCAAACAGGGAAATTAGAACATTATTTTTCAGATGTAGATACTATATTTTCACAAGTACCATCAGTTAACAAGCTAAACAAGGTAAAACCTGCAAAGGTATTAGGTGAATTTTTCTTAGAGACTAAAGAACTAACATTAGAATACATATTTGAAAACAATTTGACTTGCAGTTTAAAGAAAGAGGAAAAGATATTTTTAGATATGGTTGAAGATAGAGGACTGAAAATGCAAAGAAAGGCATCTGAAGGAAAGGTGCAGAAAACGGTCTGGGATGTAGAAATAGAAAAACACTTGGAAGGGGAAACTAGTCCAACTATGGGTTTAGATTGGTCTCAGAAAGTAAAACTGTGTATTAGAAGGAATCAAACTGCATATGATAATTATTTTGTAGGGAATAGCGAGTGCCATGATACATACCGAATCATGGGTGGATAGGGATTTAAAGGTGGAAAAGATCCAGTTTTTCCTGGATTATATTTCATTTGTGGGAACAGGGCATATTATCGTTTGCCAGACCATTGGTATGGCACATGTTATGTAGGCCTGGTCTTTCCGAAGATTTTTCACATGGATAGAGGAGAAGATGGTGTACATACTTTAGGTAGTAATTTAGCACGTAGTAAGAGAGAATCTTGGTCAGAAATTGTAGGTGATATTTTTGGAGCATTGATACCAGCAGTGAGAATATCTCTGAATGCAAACAGAATTAGAAGACTTTCAACAGTAGTGGATCGCTTGTCAACAAGCACCGCTGGAGGATTTTTATTGGTAAACACTGAAATGGTTGCCATGCGTGCTATGGTAATACAAAATCAACTTGCCCGTGATATATTATTGGCAAAAGAGGGTGGAGTCTGTGGAATGCTGAAAGTTCAACATTGTTGTACTTACATTCCTGACGAAAGTAAAGATTTGAAAATTTATATTAAAAATATTACAGAATTGCATGACGAAATTGTACCACTGCAGGTTGAAGGTGCATGGGAAAAGATTGGAAGGAAAATATCATCTATTAAAGATTTCTTAGTAAATTTAGGTAGTACCTTTTTAGGTAAGATATTATTTCCATTAACATGTGTGATTTTCATAGTTTTAATAATAAGATTAGGGTGTATCTTTCGTAAAAAGAATAAAAACCAGAAAAAGTTAAAAAGAGAAAAATTAAGGAGCAAAGACGTAAAACAAGAGAGAGAATTTTATGAGATAGAATTGGAAGAAGTTAAGGACAGTATGTACAAAAAGAGAAGAGACAGGGGAAACTGAATTATGAATAAAAACAAGAAATCACTTTGAAATTCCGTAAAAGAGATGCAAAATTTTGATGGTGTGGTGATATAATCACCAAAGGAGGGATTGCTGGAGCGGGTAGTACAAAATGTTGTATACCTTCCCCATTTCTGCATGTTATATTAATCCGAATAAACTATTAATTGTAATATTATTAATCTGTTTGAAGTGGTATCTAGTCAACTATATTAATGGAAGAATTACACATGGGATTTGCATTTGCATGGCTGAACTAATTTGTATACTAATATATGTACGCATACTAATGATAGAAAAATAGAATATTGCATGATATATGTTGCTTTTGTGATGTAATTGTAAGTTGCACCAGATGACATCGTTGGGTGAATATAAACGCTTTGAATGTTGCTATTGTGCTAGATAATTACATACACATAGGGGAATTAGTGAGGGTTTAACATTCTATTAGGCATTTCAATGTTTTAATTACGTTTTGTGTTTGTTTTGCTTAAGTTGACCGATTTGGGCCTTGGTAAAGATGGCTGACTCCGACATGACGGCCTAGTCACCGTTCCACCAGGTTTCGGGTGAAGTGCGCCTGCGCCACAGCCAGCAACAAGTGGCCTCGTCCTGACCCCATGTGAGATATACCCATCAAGGACGCACTGGAAGAGTTGCCAAGACTGTTAAACAAAAGACTGTCTTTAAAACGGGATCCAGCAAGTGTGATGACCTAACCACAAAGACTATGTGAGAACCTCACCGAACAACCCCAAATCCTCCAATCAGTATTGCCTAAAACTGATTTTTGTTACATCTTGACATTAAATTTATTATAAAAGATGGTAGAATAGAGAGTTAAAAATGCAAGGCAATGCAATGCAAAGAATGCTGACGCTGACGGAAAGGACGGTGACACTGCTGGACAGCTGTTTTTCCTGAATCTTTGACAGACTGAATTGCTGCCTGACTTTGATGAATTAAAGACTTTTCACGACTCGATTGACTTAGAGGACGACTAATAGCCAGATTAGGTAAATATGATGTTCTGTGGTTTGGTTTATGACCTATTAAATGTGCAGTTAATTAGATAAACAAAATTATTATTCTAACAAACAAATGTGTCGGGTGATTTATTTGGAGAAATTAGAATAAGACTAAATGTAGATTAAAGAATTGAGTCACCAAATATCCAACTCAACTAACTGATCTATCGACTAAATGGAGGAAATATCTTGAGGTTCTGAGTTTAATAAAGGTACTTAATGTATGTCCAAGTAAATTAAGTTCTTTACGTGAAAAGGTATTCCTTTCATGTCAGCGCTTGGAAAATCTATCACTCCCGTGAGAACGGATCAATGAAGTGTGAGTGTTGGTGTTATGGGCCCCACCAATGAATGTATTGAGTAAATATGCTAGTATTATATTTGGTCTGTGATGAAGGGAGGATTTAAAATTCCACGCTGCATCACATCGGCCAGTAATGCGGTAGGGTAGGTCAGCGGTAACCTCTCCCAAGCATATAATACTGAGTTGTGAGTCCCCTGCAGCCCGCTGTAATGGCACGGATCTCTAAATGTTGCAGACAGATGACCACCATAACATCGCTGATAAACTAGTCACCAATGATAGCATACTGTACATTTCCAACCGAGGACATTAATAGGTCTGGCGGAGAAATCTCACTCATAGCAGGCAGAAGTGTTAAATTGCAGCTCTAAATCAAGCAGGATATCCTCTATCAGCATAATGGATGGAGTGAAATCTCTATGATGGATTTCTAACTGACTGAAATTAGGCCTCTAGTCATCTAACCTTCATCCACAGATCCCTATGCGGAAGCTAAGAAGTTCAAAGGTAGCTTAAAATTGATCCTTGGAAAGGGAGTTATACTTGGATGTTCCTTTTATTGTATTGATGATTGAACTACTGTGCTGCACCCATGCAATATACCATATAATTACATATAGAATATTGCTAGCCGCATTTATAAAAAAATCATGAAATGCAGCTCGCAAGTACAGTTGTTGTGCTTTGTTGCGTGAAAGAGAGAGCATAACAGCACCATTGGCCACATGTATGAAAACATTTTCCCATAGGCACAGAATGGGTAAAAACCTTTGATACATCTGGTCCATATCTAGTAAGCTGTTCTACGATATTCCAGTTCTGCAGCACTTTTGGCTGCCAGGTGCCAATTCAAAGTGCAAGAGTGCCTGTATTGTGGTCAGCATTGCTTTTATGCAAGAAAGAGTTCCTTCCTTTACAAAAACTATTCTGTAGGGCATTTTCCTCTGTGTATGTGTGTTGAATATTGCAGCATCAAAGCAAAGAAGAAAAAAGAGGAGAAATGAAAACAAAAACTCCTAGTTACACCTGCGTCAGGTGGTGTAAATATCATCACAACCCATGGGTGGTTGCATGGAACAGCCAATGAAATGCCCGGTGACACAAAGTAACACAACACTCACTGCACATTGGAATGCAAATACCAACCCAACAATTTGTGTCAGGTTAATGTAAAGTCCCTTAGGTCCAACTCCATTCTATGTAGACCCTGACTCAATCTTAGCTCATGGAGGCTCACATCTTTCTTAACTCAGATAATGGATGCCGCAATAATCCATGATTGATGCAGAATCATTTTAATGTCTGATTTTTGATGCAGATGTTGCCACATCTTATGTTTCCAGTAACTGTGCTATCATCAAGTTCTTTGATTAATGATGTAGATACAACATCTAATGCGACGTTAGTCTGTGCCAAATGTCTACTTCTCACCATGTCAAGCTCAAATAGGAACAAATACAGACTTACAACCAAAACAATGTAGTCTGCAATGATGTCCTTTTGCCTTATGCTTTCATAAGGAAACATCTGGGATGAATACCTTGATGCACAAAATCTATGTCTGACATTCCTAAACTTATGTCAGAAATTTTAATTTAGTATATAAAGACTGTCACTAAACCATTTGTCAGGAGAGGTCCTTCCCCCAGATTATCACCCGAGATTCTGCCATTGACTATGTCACCTGCTGCAAGCACACTTCACACTTCGCAGATGATACATCTCACCTGAAGATTGGAGCTGAAAAAGCCAAATGCTGGAGGAAGACTGACTGACTGCTACTGCAGTGGGTATTTGCCTTTCGTAGGGAATTGAGGGCCAGATTTAACACTTATTCATGCAGTGCAGTGCAGCAGCCACAAATGCTGCACTACGCTGTGTGAGAAGGAGAGAGGAGGAGAGCGCCATATTGCCTGAAATATTGCACTCTCCTCTCAAGAGCTGGTGCTAAAATGAGCTTCTGTGTGCCACAGAGGCACCTTTGTGCCATATGGAAAAGGTGTTTCTGTGAGTCTAGCATAGGTTTTGAATTGGAAAGATGGCCCTCCAGTACAAAATACCATGCTTAGACTAACTTTAACCCTTTTTCCTCTTTCTATGTGTGCTGTAAAGTGCTGCTTGTGGTCCACTGCAGCTGCTTCGTGCCTCCTTGGTCCTTTCCTTTCGCCATTTCTTGCGAGGTCTCAGCCTCAGCAGGGGGGATGCCAGGCAATTGTAGCCCATCGTCGAGCTCAGTAATATGGCGCATCTTATTGTTATGTTCAAAGCTTAGTCCAAAGGGAAGAGGTGTGGTGCAGTGGCCAGGGCGGCTGACTCCGGAACACGGGGGCTCACGGTTCGATCCCCAGTGCCGGCGGCAGGTTAGCCCAGCACCTTGTGACTCTGAGCAATAGCTTGCTTAATCTTCCCAATGGCACCCAGCGCCGGGACACTTCTCTGGAGGTAACTGTGCGCTTTATAAATGCTGGTATTTCATTTAAAACGGGTATGTCCATCTATATTTCACATGGTCCTCAAGGAGCTTTGTGGTAATGGGCCTGAAGAGTTGCCAGTACAAGATACTGATAGACGTAGCATTAGTATCCCTGGAAGGAAATGTTGCTTTTCTTCCTAGCCTCCTGTAAAACCACTTCCTTCACTTTTAAGGAGTGAAAATTAGCAAGAACATCTTGACTCCATCGTCGCAAGCCAGTGGTCAGTCCCCCTAAACGGTGTGCTGGCTCTAGCTTGTTCTTAAGCTGACATGGGCATACAATCTCCGCAAAGAGACCCTCAAGAAACGCCTCAAGATCTGACCCTTCTGCTCCTTCTTCTAGGTCCCGAATCCTGATGTTATCTTTCTTCTGTCTGTTTTCCAAGTCTTCGGATTTCAATTGGGCCTGGCGTAGTTGGCACTGAAGATCTTGAACGTTTTCGTGCCTGTCCATAGCTTGCTTGACCAACTCCAGGGTCTGAGTTTCCAAATCCACTACTCTTGTGCCCACCGAGTCGACATCCTTTTGAAGCGTGGTCAGGCGCGTGGTTAAATCAATTTTAAGTTGATCGATGTAGGCTTTGACGTCATGATTAAACTCAGCGCGCAGTTCTGTTTTAAAGTCTCTCAGGGCCGCCATCAGATCCTCCTTTGTAAGAGCCATGTTGACCGAAGGTTCACCGTGTTCAGGCGACTGCCTTTTTAGCACAGGAGGGAAGAAGTTGGAGACTTTATTTGTTGCCTTCTTAGGTGGCATAAGTGCGGGCCCCACGACTCTCCTCGTGGGAAAATGATGATGACGTTGGCCTTGAAGGGCAACCACCTCTCCTTCCACCCAACTATTCCTTGTCTGTGCCAGGCAGTCAATGCCTTTCACCCTCTGAAGTACACTGGTCTAGAATAGATACACTTTGGAATAGTCTGCAGGGGGCTAGCTGCGGCGATAACACATCCATTGTTGGTCACTGGACCGTAGAGGAGGTGCAGGAACCCTCATGCCTCTCTGCCCTGGTGCTGTTCAGGAACATCAACTGCATCAGAGGGGGGGGTGTGCAGTGTACCCAGGTTGTTTTACAATCACTGTTTCAGCAGTGGTGCAGCGTCCATCTTGAGGTCAGGCACAGTCAGGCATGGGGCCGGTATACAGTTTTTCCCAGTCATGTGTTGGCCGGCTGACGCCCAAAGAAGTCCCACTGCTCCGTACCTCCTCCAGATGGTCCCGCTGATTCCTCAGTCTTACCCGTTATGTGGGCCGCTGCGCGTCGGACGTCTCTCGTCATCGGCGTCACTGCTGGGTTTATTCCCCCAGGTTACTGCTCCTGAAATAGCCCGTTGCTTCACATTTGCTGGTTCTAGGGCCCCAGGTTAGAGTAATATCACCGGTACCGGTACTCAGCGGGCGCGGTGAGTGCCATTTTGTGGAACTCCGCGGCCGTGATTAACGAGCGCCGATGGGGCTCAAAACAGAGAGCGTTTGCGACAGCAAGTCTCCTGCTGACTCCTTAAGTGTCCCACCGCATATCCTCTGCCCCAGATGCAATGTTGGCTATGTATGTGGGTGGATACATTGTCGAGACTCAGGCGTGGACCGGTAGCCGAGACGGGTCATGTCTGTTCAGCTATCTTGCCTGGCCATGCCCCTCTATGCAAGATATTTTAAAGGGGAGTGTATGGTTCTAGAAGCCAGGCACCCCTGACCAATCCTACGGTGCCACATCACCTCTCCACCCCTGGCCAAACCTTTCTGCACAGCAAGCTAGGACAGTTAAAGATGGCATCACCCATCAGCCGCTAGTCACATCTGCTCTTGAGCTCCTTCCCTCACTGACATCACTGCTAGAGCCTTTCACACGAAAACTTCAAAGGGGAGCCCCCGCTTGTGTTAGCTCCAGTTGTCTTTGTTCAGTGGGCCTGGGCTATACCCTTGGCAGGTAGTTAGCGGTTGTAGATGTTCATCCCCCCTCTTCCTGCTTGGGAGCTTGTTAGAGTACAGAAATGATGTTTGTGCATTGCTCTATGTAGGTTAGCATTCACTGCACCATTTTCTATGTGGGCGCCATTTTGGGTTATAATACAAACGTATCCTTCATTATTTTTTAAAAGAGGCCTCAATTGGGTTTCATATTCCCGAGGCTGGGATTCACTTCACTAATGACTACACTGTTCTTATTACGCATACCTTTCCCACTAAATAGAGGCCTTCTCCCACTTGTCTAGTGGCGGGCACGGGCAGAGCGACCTTGAATAGTAAATAATGTGTACCCGGCCTCAGAATCGAAACTTATTCTTCTTACTTCATTGTTTTGCTACATCTGCTTTTAAAATTCCACAGTGGGCATGCCTTCATTGGTTTTGAAATTTACATAATGTATCTTTATGCTTTCTCTGCAGCACTCCTAGTGACTGGGCAGACTGGGCTCCGCTCTGAATTTTCTTTGCATAAACTTTGCATAAACAGTTATTGGTTTGTATTCCCTACTGTCTGACCGACTCTTCATTTGGAATGGAAGGCTGAGAGGAGGTCATTAGTGACCCGGATGACCCTAAACGGGTAACTTCCTTTAAGCCGAGGGAGGCACTGTTAATTACAAATTTAATTTTGGGGTGCACATGTTCCATCCCATTTTGATATCTCACTTTGTATGCAAAAGGGAAGGGAAACAGCACTCTAAGACAGGTTTCCCCAATGTGTAGACTAAAGTGTTACTGCAGACAAAACAGTAAACTACATTGACTTTCCCTATGAGTATACACTAACGTTATAAAGTCTACCCAGGTCAGTATCTAATCCTGTGGAGTCCCCTTTGAGCCAGGCTACCTGTGCACAGTTACTGAGTTGTGCATGACAGTAGTCTCACATGTGCAGCCCCACACAAGTGTGCTTGTGTGTCCACATGTGTTCACATGTAACCAGCCAAATGTCCCGTATTCTTGCTGTGTTGCAGAGGCCTTATTCTAAAAGGCAGACACTGGTGGTAAACATCCACAACCCATTTACCATTTGATTACTGAAGGTGAGACACATGTAGTGAGGCTCACCCACAGTAAAAACTCCCAAACTGGGTGATCCAAAAAGGAATGATCTAGGTGTATTGAATGGGCAAAACCCATCTTCAAACAGGAATCTTTTTTTAGTCTTATTTTATTTTAAGGATGTTGCTAAAGAAAAATGTTCAAGGGATGCACTATTGGTGGCGACCACATTGTTCTGTAGATTTTTGGTGCAAGATTTGATGACAATTGTGAAGTGAACGAAGACACAGGATGAGTATTGTCCTCACACAGGTCAACTCCCAACTGTTACTTATCCCAGCCGTCCCATTTTATAAGCAGGTTATAAGCATTAGTAGTAGATTTTCTCTAAGAATGAAGAAAGTGAAAGGGAATACAGTTTGCCAAATTTTGGTTTCAGAAGTTCTAGGATTCACCATTCTGAAGTTGAAATCTATCATGCATATCAGATAGAGAAACAGAGTTGGTGCCCAACTATATTAATTCCTGTGATCCTCATAAAATGTGTTTGCCTTTAATTGTAATTCTTTTGTTATTGCATAGCGATGATAATGCAGAAGGTTGCATTCTATCCTTAAGTGCGCTTCCTAGCTGGTGAAGAGCTCCCAGATGTGCTTGTTATAATCCTTTGGGAATTTGAAACTTTGATTATAATGATTACTTTCGGACTTTAGTCATTTATGTCCCAATCCACCACAGGAGTACACTTCCAAAGCCCCCGGCCCTCAGGGGAGCCAATTAGAGATTCACAGGGTAACAGGTACAGGCCTGTCTTCGTCCAGATGCCACTTGTCAGCCGAGCAGTTGTAGGAATGGCATCATGGGGCCTATATTAACCATGTAGCTTGAACGGGGATTCAGCCTTATGACCCCTGGAGTCTACTTCTTTGTCCCGGGTACAGGAGAGAAAGCAGGTCTAGTCCTCCAGGACTCTTCTCAGTTTGCAGACAGCCGGTCCGGCTTCTTCTGATCCTCCACAGGTCCAAGAGTGTTCTGAAGTGAAGGCCTGGAGATGCCATATTTATGCCTGGAATGAGCCAGTTGGTGGAAATGACCCATGTGGATGCCTTTACAATAGGGTTAAAGGTTCCTGGGGCATTTTCAAGATGGACAAACTTTTCAGTTGCAATATATTTTGGCTCTGAGGGCTGGGGTGTGCATGTGGAATGTACTATAGAAATCCTAGTGTCATCACACATCTAACACTAAAAAAAGTTTTAGATGGCCCTTATACCACCAATAAATTCAGAAGCAAAAACAGATATGACAAAGCTAAGCTTATAGTGACCGGACAGTGGTTATACACAGAGGGCCTGGTTCACAAAGGTGGCTTAAACTTCTGAGTAAGTTTACACTTTTATGTGCATTTACTACTCTTCAGTATCAACAAACTGCACTTTTATAGTAACTTATACTTTTATAGTAGCTTTCACTTTTGTAGTAAATCCAGTACCGCAAATGGCCAACCACTGGTACTGCAACACACTCTAATAGAAAATATTGGAGGTAGGGACTTGCTACACAAGTGTAAGTTACTACATAGGTGCAGTTTGTGAATACAAAAAAGTTGCAAATGTACACAAGAGCGAATGTTACTACAAAAGTTGTGAATGGCACTTTGCAGCAAGTTTTGTTGTACTTCTGTAGTACTACAAAACATACTACAAAGATCAGTTTGTGAATCAGCCCAAAGTGTTTTAACATTTTGTTTTTCTCCTTTGAAGTATGCCCCACACTTCCAATGAAAAACCCCAGCACAACTGTCTAACACTCCAGCTCGATCTGATACTGTGATTCCATCAAGAGTTCCTCTGTAATGTAGGTCAGTCAGGCTGAGGAGACAAAACAATGTTACAGGCCTAACTATTCCCTGCATCTGCTTGTGACAGGATAGGCCTCTTTGAAGTTAATCAAATCCATGGGCCCATGCCAGAGGCCATCCTGTTAAGACCTTCTCACATCCAAGGCCTTTTGTACCAGTCTTGGGAGCAAGTTCTGACCTCAGTCACACTTATTGAAGTGCTAGTTACTGGCTGGCAGAAGTGAGAGAAGAAAATGCCGATTTAACTTCCAGGGACATCATGTAGGGAAAATACATTTTTTAAACAGCATCTTTTCAAAACATTTATTACAAACCAATTTCACAAGAGGATTAGGCTTGTAAAATACCAGAAATTAAATGTGTGCTACTTCCTAGCCAGGGATAGCACTTATTACATGTTTTATTGTATTCCAATGCTTCCCTCTGGAACAGACAAGCCTGCTACAGTGAAAATAGCTTTTAGGGCTTTTTCACTGTAAGGACATGTTTAACATTTACATTTGCATGTATTTCTTTGCAATACCATGGAACTTTCCAAATGGACAATTAGGCCAACTTAGGAGTGACTTATAAAGATTTAAAATGAAGGTTTAGGTCTATCGAAAGGCTATCCTTGCAAGGTGGAATTAGCAGTTAAAACCTGCCAAGCCAGGCTACCAGTGATAGGCCTGCAGTCATGATTCCATCATGGACAGCACAATGAGTGCTACATTCCACTAGTGACCCTTAATTTACAGGCCCTGGATACATTTTGGTTTCATATGCTAAATAAATTAAATATGCCATTCAGGAGTATATTAATTTTATTGTGTAGAAAGACGGAGCACAAGAAATTTACCACTGGTTAGCATTGATAAAGAGCACAGAGTTCTTTGGCCAGCAAAAACATGGTTCAGCGAATACTGAATTTGATAAATACGCGAGATGACCCTGCAAAAAGGGGACTTTTCCAACACAAGGTATTTCATTCTTGCTTATTGCCATTTCAGAGCAGTATGATTAATCAACAAAGGTGCAGTTACACCTTGAGAGGGGGTACTTCTGTCTAACGTATGTTCAGTGCATAGCTAGAAACCTCGTTGTAAGTTCCAATGGAATCTAGTGTAGCGGGTTGAACTTTTTCTGTGTTTTGTGAAAATATTAGGACGTCATCTGTATCTCTAATTAGGACCAAAACAAGTTTAATGTAAAGTAGGAATGGTAGGGCTGTAGAGGACAGTCTATTCTGGTTCCTGATGTTGGGTGAAAGATTTTGATGTCAATACATTAATCCTTACTCTAGTAGTGAGGTTTGCATAGGGTGCTAGAGACATTCTAGTGAAGCTTTCCCCAAGATCAAATCGATGCTAACCAATTGGGAGAGGACCAATGAGACCTTATCAAAATCTGTTTCTTCTTCTTCTAAAGCCACAGTGATTATTAATGAGCCCAGTAATTCAGTTTTCTAAATTATAATATCATAGAGTTGGGTGTGCAATCCAAACGCCCTCATAAGATTCTGGTGCAAAGAGAGTGAATCACCGACTCTAATCTAATCTCTTTTATGATGAAATACATATAGCTTCTCTGATGAGCGCAAATTTGTTCTGCCTTTTTTGGTAATAGTTTCTGCTTTAAAACCAATATTAATGAAAAGAAATGCAGGGCTTTCTTCAAAAACTGACACATACAAAGAGTTAATATCCTGAGCAATAAACGTCCATATTAATAAGAACTGTCCACATCAGAAGCTGTCACAAATTTAATTTTCTCTTCTTTGTTTTCTTAACACAAGGTTCAACACAACTTCTAGCCAACACATGTTTCGTCTTTATGTGGAGTCAACCACAGACTTCTTCAGCGTTAACTGTTTAACACAAGAAAAAACCCAAATTACAACTCCAACAGTATCTACATAATACACTTCTCACCAACGTGTTACGCTTCAGCATTAGGGTTATTCTGTACGATATTGGTACTTAGCTTTCTCAGCGTCTTTTGTTTCTTAGAGTAATTGATGTGAGTTTCTATTTCTCTGTTCATTATGGTATGTCTATCTAATTGTATCTTAACTTATTTATTGAGGTGAGGACAATAGGCCACTAATTCCAACTCTTATTGTTATTATTAGGTTATTTCTGGATGAGTGAATACTGATTTTGGAACGATTTGGAAAACCCAATACACTTTTTATGGGCTTTCATTTTCACCTTTAAGTGAGTATTCTGTATAAAGCTTTGGCACATGTAGACTGATTAGTGATTGCGTCTTACTAATATCTGCCTTTTTCTCTGATTCGATTTTAATGACTCAGATTGCGCACCGTTGCGGTCTTTGACGCTGTTTGAGTACAATATTTGGTCAACTATACTTTAGCCATATATGCATCAAGCTAATTTGTTTTTTGGTGAGTGGCTTATTATTACTCCCCTATTTCAATAGGGTACTTTGGAATAGGCTCTCATATCTCCTTTTCTATTTATTCATTCTTTTTATTTTGTTATTTTTCGTGTGTTACTCACTATTCACTTACTCTTTAGCACTATCTCATGCTTTATTAGTTTCACTCTTCTCCTAACTTTATACACGATGAGGTGACAGTTTGAAGCTGATGTCACATATATTATTTGGTTTTATCATCGATGAATTCACTCTTTCTTCGCTATATGGTGTTGATACCCTTGTTTTTGGATCTCTTCTCACTGTGTGCTGCACGTAATATTCAGTTGCTGGTTATTCCTTGGTGAGAAGTGTATTATGTTGATACTGTTGGAGTTGTAATTTGGGCTTCTTCTTGTGTTAAACGTTATAGCCCTAAAGAAGAACTTTTTGACAACTTCTGCTGTGGACAGTTCTTATTAATATGCACATTTATTGCTCAGGATATTAACTCTCTTTGTAATTGATTATGTGTGTGGGCTGCTGTCTGCACACATGGTAATGGTGGATCGCCATTACTTATATCCTTAAGCATTCTAACTTAGTCACTGTTACTGTACTTAACTCAGCGCAAATTTTCTTCCCAACCATCATATGCTTGTATTGCCAAAAACTGACATAGTATAATTATTAAGAACTCCTCAATGGGAAAGCTCTAACACCATATAGGCTGTACCATTTGTTTTATATCACTCTGAGTGCTCTATTACAATTTTCCTATTTATTCTGATGGGCTTTGTAACAAACGTTATGAGCTCCATAATAATTTTAAGGTCCTTTGTAAAACTGCAGAGCTGTGTTCATCTGGAGACTTCAGTTGCTAAGAGCACCCAAAATCTCTAGTTGAAATTCTGGGGGAAAATAAGGAATTATCAGGAGAACTGGACATTTGGTACCTAATTCCCATGTTAATATTTAATTTATGAAGGTATTGACAGGTTCACAGTTATGATGCTTCTTCAACTCTAGCCTGTTGGAGATTCTGTAACCATTTAAGCATACAACTAGCCACAAAGTTAAGCAACATTTTGTTTCTCACTTTCTTACTTTTACAAGGCGTGGATCTGTAACAACTTTTTTCTTAATTGATCATTTAGAACCCATAAGAAATATATATTTACATCAAAACAATCACAGATAAAAATATAATAAATAAACTTTAGGCCATATTTACAACCCGGTTTCTGCTGCTCTTGCAGCATGCAACGTGGTTCAAAAGTGACACAAATCTTTAAGCCAGAATTTTGCAGACACGCAAAGCCACTTTGCATGGCTTTGAGTGGCTTCAAATTATGGAGTAATGCAACACAGCGCAAATCACCGCTTTGTGTTATTCTGCCACTGGTTGTTCCTACACATCTTTCATGGTTTTTTAATAATTCCCAGACTTACCATACCCAAGGCCAGGCATTACACTGAGAAATATCTTTATTTATCCTTGTTTGTTCCTTTTTAGGTCAAGCATTCAAGACCTCTTGTAGATACTTATATATTAGTATATACTTATATGTGTATGTACTTTGTGGGCTCTGGAGATCAGCCCTAGGACTTGTCTGCTTCTGCTTAGGGGCTTTTTTTCTGTTCAACTGCCACTGTTTACCTGTCTTAATAGAAAAGGACATGTTGAGGTCAGTAAAGTACCAGAATTGCTTTCTGCTAAGAGACTTCCTTTTTTTAATTTTTCTGGCAACTGCCTCTATTTAACTTTCTTGATAAAAAACGACCAGCAGAGGTCAGTAAAATACCAGATTAACTTTAGCATTCTCTAGATTCCAGTGCATAGGCATTGTCTTCCATGAGCAATCATAGACAATAATATCTTTTTTAAATCTTGTATTTTCAGTGATATGACCATGAAGGCCCTAATTTTATATTAAAAACATAGCTTTAGACTATATCAATTCCAGCTGAAAGGCAATATTTCTCTCCATGTCTTCCCACACCTGGGGTGTCATGCAGTTTGGTGCTTAATTTCCCTACATGTTAAAGAACAGTAGATGTTTCAGCACACAGGCTAACGTGCTGCATAGCTAAATACATAAAAGGTCCCAAAGCAAGACCGATTGCATTGCAAATGCTTGTTGTATGTGTGCTGAATTCTGCAGCACACATAGAAAGAGGAAAAAGCCTCTCATGATTGTTTTTGTGCAGGAAGTTGCCCCTTCCTGCACAAAAACAAGCCTACCCACAACACAGGCACCCTTGCGCCATGGTGCAAAGGTGCCTGCGTTGGTGCTAGGCTGCCAAAATGGCACAAGCATCAAGGGTAAAGAACAGGAATGTGCCATATTAGATAGATATGATGCATTCCTGCCCTTTCCCTGTAAAGCAACGCAAGGTGACCCGCTGCACAACCCTGAACCACACAAGTCATAAATATGGCAGATTGTATCTTAATTTATGCCCAGCTTTTTATACAGATAAACCAATTTAAAAATCTTTGCAAAAAGGCTCCTAAATATTTTTAAATAAATATATCTTTTGTCTACCCTACCATTCCGATAGTAAAGATCTTGATATATCCAAAAACTAAGAAATCCCCAATATTTCTTTTACAGATACCGAGAGTAATTGTGCTTTTCCAGGCTGCTTAGTTTTAATATGCCAGGATAATACATGTTTTCCTTGATTTTGATCAGCTGGCCAAAAAAAAAAAACGGTGCCTCCGTTTTATTATTTGCAAAGGATGTGGGACATGGTTTAGTGGAAAACGTGGGATTGGACCATCTACAAAAAAAATACAAACAAGTGAAAAACACTTACACAGAAGTTTAAGTATAATGATTTTGCTAATGGGGGCTTAATTTCACCTAAAACCTCTTGTCATTCATTGTAAATGTAAAATCCAAAAGGTATTCTAATATGTCCCCTCTCGGAATGTCTCCTAGAAATCTCAGCGTGACAGAAAACTAAAACTTTGGTCATGGAGTCAGGCTCTGTCCAGTGATTCTCCAAACCATGGGAATATTGCTAGACATCATATTCAACGCTTTGTTCATTCTTATGAAATTCAATAAAGACTTGTTTTATATGAATCAAGGGAGTCAGTAGACAGTATCTGAATTTACTGTAGTAAGGGTTTCAGGATGGCTAGATGGTGAATACATCTTACACCCCATTCTGCATGGACTGGAATTGTGTAAGCAGTTGGTGGGAGTTTCAGTAGAGCTTTATAAAAGTGATTCTCACTTGTGACTAGTTTGCCCACACTTTTATTTTCCCAAATATCTATGCTGTAAATAGCATCAGATAGACCGTTTATATCTCAATTTTCGATGATATGGTATGCAGCAGTGGCCTGTGCAGGTAAGTGTGGTGAGGCGGAGGCGCTGGATAGGGGTAGGAGGGATTTTGACAGAGGACCACAAGGGAAACTGAAATACATAATTAGTTTTCCCTCTGCGTTGTCTGTCAAAATCCCTCCCCACCCGGCCCCACCGCTCTTACCTGCCCGGGCTGCTGCTGATGGTATGAGATCTGAATCACTTCGCAAAACTAGTCATCACTGCAGCTCTGTGATTTAACATTAATTGGCTTTATATGTCGGTGCAGTGGGTTTTCACATGCAACACCCACAGATTTTGATGCTGCCCCTGATTTACAAAATTATATAACCCTGAGGAAGCACAACATCCTTACACCTTCCGAGGTGTGGTGTAACAAGGAGAAATATCTTGATTTCTCTTTGTTCATTTCCTCTTTCTATGTGTGCTGCATTGTGCTGGCATGGAGAAAGAACAGGAATGCACCTTAATGTATAAATACAGAGCATTTCTGCCCTTTCACTTTGGCTTATGGCAGTGCAGTAAGGTGCACTGCTGTGCTGCCCTATGCCAATATCCTGTAAATGAGGGACCGTGTTTTTGACGCTGTGATTTCTAGTCCATGGTGTGCACAAATAAATTAGGGCGAACCTGATAATAAGAATCTGTAAGCCCTTTGGAATTTTAGATATTAACAGTGTGCCATTAGCAAATAACAGTACTGGTTCTGTCAGTTGCATAAGTGATTTATTGCACCACTGATAAATAATTCAAATAAGGAAGGTGCCAGGATGCAGCCCTGGAGTGCCCCCATGTACCTCGAAGCATCATTATGGAAAGCATATCCCTACGTAAGCCCAAGTCACCTAGATACTTTGTTAACAGTGTCCATCGCAGTGCATGAAATTCAGCTTCTAAATCAACAAAAAACACATTGACCTGTCCCTTATTAAGCTCCACTACTTTCCACAAAAGAGGAACAAAACAAAAAAAAAGTTCAACCACGCTCACGTTTGACCTAAAGCCAGCTTAGTCGTTTATTTAATACTTGTGTATTAAAGCTTTTTGCACATCTATCTACCAGGCTAATCAGATGATAACTATGGCAGCCTTTTCTTAAGTTTGGAATTATGTTGGTGCCCTAACAGGTGTCAAGTATGAAAGCATGAGGAGCCCGTATACGGTAGGGGTTGTGAGCGGAAGAGGTCATCAAGGATTACATCAAGCCGTGGGCCCTTTCCAGATTTCTGTTCCTTAACAGCTTTTATAGTGTCTTGGAGAGAAAAGAAAAAACAACTGGAGACTCTGGAAAATACATAGGGGAGCGGTGGATTGCAATCAGGGCTACTTTCATCACTGGTGATGGAAAGAGGGTCTCAGAA
Source organism: Triturus cristatus (assembly GCF_964204655.1). Taxonomy (NCBI): domain Eukaryota; kingdom Metazoa; phylum Chordata; class Amphibia; order Caudata; family Salamandridae; genus Triturus; species Triturus cristatus. Next base: position 1,079,094,007 of record NC_140592.1, on the reverse strand, counting down.
AATCTTGTTTAATAATTGAACTACAACTACCGTGACCTATAATGTGCAAAATTCTTTAAAATCCACAATTGTTAAGGAGTCCATAAGCTCCAGGCGTTGGCAATCTTCCCGCTTTGCCCAGCTATCCATGTTGCTGCTCAAGGCATATGATGTGGTGCAATGAAATCTCTACTTCAAAATGTATACGATGACTGTAGGCCTACAGGGGCTTGCTTCTGTCTTCATGGTCTGCATTTCATCTTTTTATATGGCATCGGATGCTGCCTAAACAGAACAACAAATGTCACAGAATTTGTGCCAGTATTCTCCTCGGTTTAGCATATCTTCTGTAATGCGCATTTCCCTCACTGTGTCACAGGGTTAACTGAGCGCAGCTGCCAAACACATGCACATTTCAATTGAGTCATGGACATAAGCATCACTAGTAAATCACCTGCTGAGCCCAATAAATAAAAACATGATTTATGTCCTCCGGAGATGTTGCTTGTGGCTGTGCTTGGAAAACAGAATCACAGAAGATGGAAAATCTGGCATCCTTCCTTGTACGCTGACTATCTCCACAGGCTAGCAAGTGAGGTAATTTGTTCTTGCCATGTGAACTCGGCCGCTTTGTGCAGTAGTCTATGTCTGAACATCAAAGAGTGGAAATGCGTGTTGAGGACAAATGCCTTAACAGTAGTTCTGTTGTGAATGATAGGAACGAAATTAGGCATAGATTTATGTTGTGTCGAAGTAAGGAGTTCCAGTAGACGTGGTTAGGTTACAGATGAATACATTTATTGTTCTTAGATGTTAAGTAGGTTTTCCAGTAAAGATGTAATAAGGCCCCACCAGGAGCAGCTTCCCTGCTGCTCAGCCCAGGATCCAACTGACACTCTACCTCACAGCAAACCACACAGTCCAATGACATCACCTACCACACCAACATTCTACCCATACCAGTCACACTGGCTGAGCAGCAGAGGCAGAGAAACAGGGAAGATACATTGTATAAAAACGTTAGATATAACAAACCTTCCCCCTTTATAAAATGCACAAAGCAAAAGCAAAAATAAGTGTCAAAGGAAGCATATGTAATGAAGCATACGCGTTGTCAATGGCAGCAGGAAACATACGCCTTGTCAATGGCAGCAGGGTTTCAATGGCGGCTGGAAGTAGACACCTTGGCAATGACAGCAGGAAACCAACGGCCAGTAAATGGCAGCAGGGAACAGACACCATGACAATGGCAGAAGGAAACATATGCCCTGTCAATGGGCTGTCCAGTGAATGTGGACACTGGTGGGGCGGGAGGGCATCAGAATCTTTAGGTAGGTTCTTTTTTAAGTAAAATCTTGAATAAAAGTTCCTTATGAAGATTGAAGTAAATCCTCATGCGTAGTTTTAATCCAATTCGTCACCAATGTATGTTGTGTCGTAGTAAGGAGTTCCAGTAGACATGGTTAGGTTATAGATGAATACGTTTATTGTTCTTAGATGTTAAGTAGGTTTTCCAGTAAAGATGTAATAAGGCCCCACCAGGAGCAGCCTCCCTTCTGCTCAGCCCAGGATCCAACTGACACTCTTCCTCACAGCAATCCACACATTCCAATGACATCACCATCCACACCAACATTCTCCCCATACCATTCACACTGGCTGAGCAGGAGAGGCAGAGAAACAGGAAAGAGGCATGGTATAAAAACCTTAGATATAACAATTTTGCAGAACTGGTATTCTGTGTTGGAGTTTTGATACTTATTGTATCATACCATGGATGGCAGCTTACATTGCTGTAACAGTGTAGGGTGTGAAGGGTCTGGAGGGTGAAGGAATGTAATTGTGTATTTGGGTGTAGGTATAGATTCATACTGAAGATGAAGAATAATACTTACTTGCATCTATACATTTCCTTTGCATGTTGTCATTTGCATGTTCCATGTGTTTAAATTACAACTTCATGCATTCAACGATGGAATTATGGTTTTATAGTTTACCCAACTGCATGTAAAACGGATGACACAGTATATGAGTTCTACTGGCATGTTTTGTTTGTTCTTAGACCACAATAAGATCTGACAGAGTCTCACATTGTTTTAATGTTTATTTTTAGCTTTCATGCTCTACTATGCAATATATGTGCCACAATAAGTAAGAAAATGCCAAACACAAATACGGTCAGCATAGTAAGTAGTCCACAATTCATAAAAGGAGTTGTCATTATATAAGGCAGGGTTAGCCTAAACCCCTTCCCCTTCTACAGTAGCAAAGTATTAATCTATCAGAATATCTCTGGGTGTTGACAGCAACCCCTGTACCTTAGCATTCAGAGATGAAAGTTCTAGATCTCAGGTACTGTCAGGATCTCTTCCCTGGAAGGATCCCTTCCAAGTGTGCCGTTACCTATCTGTGCAGACCTATATGACAAAAGTATGTGTTCCCAAACAACAGGTGCATTTACATGTTTTGTGTAGATGTTAGGTCCTGACCAGAACAGAATTACAAGGCGTATTGTTGTTTGACCTTGTCAACGGTGTTCAGACTAAACCCCAGGAAAGAACAGAATGCAAAAACAACAGCAAGTTCTGTGTAGCACAAAGGAAAATAAGTTTGTATGGGAACGTGTGCAAAGCAGAGGGAAGTCTGCAACATGCTCATGCTAACATAGGGAGAATGACAATGGACCTTCACAGGACAAATGACAACCTGTGCTCCCTGTGACTGATGGGACTACTTCAGTCCCACATACCTCCTCAACAACTGCTGGCCCAAGTCACGCAACAGGAGACCAATGGGACGTCATTCTAGTTTCCATAGGCTCCAAGGGAGAATTGTCTCCTTGGTGCACAAAGAGGAATCTGCTGTGTTGGATATGGCACTAGTCATTAAAGAGCATGCATCTACACTCTTCACCTTGTCTGAACACATGAAAGTCCTCGAAAACAGGATTGAAGATCAATAAGGCAGAGCTACAAGCAACAATTTAAACTTCTAGGGCTAAGAAAAAATATCAAAGGGGGCTCTATGGATGCATTTATTGAGGATTGTTTAGAAGAGGTGGCACCTGCAAGGGCCTGTCCCACTTCTATGCCTTTGAAAGAGGGAAGAAGGCACAGTTTATCTGCCCGCCCACCCGCCTGAGCAAGGTCCCCCACCGCGGCCGGTAGTGGCACACCTCCTGCACTTTGCAGTCTGAATTTTACTGCTATGGCAAGAGTGCACAGCAGCCCCTTTTATGGCAGAGGATGCAAAGGTCTCCATTTTCCCCAAGTATACGGCAGCTGTGCAGCTGCATAGGGCAGCTTTCCTTGCTGTGAAAAAGAGAATACAAGAACTATCTGTTCTTTATGCTCTCCTTTATTCAGTCCAGTGCAGCTTGATGACAAGTCAATGTTTTTTGATACTCTCACTAAGGCCTGGAACTGGCTTGACACTTGTGAAGCCCATGAACAGCCGAGCAGCTACGGAGTGTGCCTGCACTGAGGATGAACCAAGGGACTCACTGTGAGAAAGTGGGTTTCTGTTGCAGTAAACACCCCCTTTCTTTTTTTGGGGGGTTGCCAGACTACTGATGCTCTTTGACTTGATGTGCCCTGGGCTCCTGCCAATCAGGTGCCCAGGGTCTGTGTTCCTTCCCTAAAACTGTATTGAAGCCTAAACCCAATTGGCATCTCTGGCCACATGTCAGCCCCTGGTAAATAGTACCATAGGTACCCAGGCCACTGTGACCAGAGAATGCCCCTAAGGGCTGCAGAACTTATTGTGCCACCATTAGAGGCCCTGTACCCTGACACACACACTCTGCCTCTGCAGGCTGAGTGTCTGGGTGCAGAAAAAACACCAAGATGACATGGCACACATCCCTGTGTGCCATGCCCACAAGCCACTGCCCTGGCATACATCAGTCACCCCTCTAGCTGGGTGCCCTATGCCAGTGGTGAGGGTACAGGTGCATGAGCCCTGTACCCCTACAGTGCCCAGGTCCTTTCCTGGGCCCTGTAAATGCAGTGTTGCCATTAAGAGTATATGTTGCTGGGAGGTCGACATTACGAACTCCGCAGCACCATGATGGCTACAATGAAGACTGAAAAGTTTGGTATCAAAATTCTCAGCACATTAGACCCACTCTGATGCCAGTGTGGGATATAATGTAAGATGCACCACAGAGGGCAACTTAGAGTTGGCCCCTGAACCTAACCCACAATCCACGTCCTGCCTGAGAGGCTGCCTAGGCTGCCACCCAGCAGACATGTTGCTGGACGCCTGGGTAGAGAGCCATCCGCTCTCCTGGGCCTGCAAAAATGCATGTCCTGGGCGAGGTGCTAGGTCTCCTCCCCCAGGATGGGCAGGAGGAACTTCAAAGGCATGCCGCCTTTGTGAGCCTCTCCAGACCACTTGCTGTACTCAGCAACTGGTCCCCACCGGTTCTTGCCCCCACTCTGGTGGGAAGACTGACGGGAAACCCCAAGTGAGGAAAGGGGGTGTGCCAGCCTCTGCCAACCCAACCCCTCAGGTGGGGGAGGTGAAGCACATCTCCAGGCTCTCGTCATCTTGAAGATGGGAAGCCCTACCCAATCAGGACTAGGCTACTGCCCCCCTCCCACAGGAGAGTGGCAGGATAGGGGGTGTACCCACCCCAGGGAAGGGACTCATTGGTCCCTGCCCTTTACGTACCTGTAATGCCCCTAAATTTAGTATTTAGGGGCACCCTGAACCTTCCTTCCTCAGATCCCAAATCCGAAACAAGCACGAAGAACAAGAAGAAAGAAGACCTGCCGTGCAGCTGCTGACAAGAGGACAACACCAACTGACTTGGCCCCAGCCCTACAGGCCTGTCGACCCTCAAACCTGCTCCTGCTAAAACATGGTGTCTCCAGTGGTCAGCAACCTCGAAAACCCTGGAGGACCTGACTGCCTTGTGACTCTAAGAGACTGGGACTCCCACGAGCAGTGGTTCTGCTCAAAGCAAGTAACAAACCCCTGGTGCCAGCCAGGAACCGCAACTCCTGCACACTCTGCACCCGCCGGGCAAGGCCTGTGCCTGAGTGGACAAAGACCACGAGGATGTCCCCCTGGCAACTGTGACCAAGAATCCAGCACCAACCAAGGTCCCTCCTCGACATTCATGACGACGCCTGCAGCCTCAGAACCAGGGACCCCTCCAACCGCGATCAGCAGAGAGTAAGATTTCCCGACGCCAAAGGGCACCCCTGTGCCCGGCGCCCTGCGGCCCCCTGTGCCCAACTCTTGGGTGCCTACCTACCCTACAGCTTCCCAACTTACCTCTCGAAGTGGTGGTCGCACCTGAAGAATATTTGTACCCGAGCTTGCAGCCTGTGTTCATCTGGTAGCTTCTCCATAGTAATACATTGAGTGCCCGACGGCTCAAAAGCACCCTGCACCCAGCCGCCCGAGTGCCCCATGGGAGTGCAACCTCTATCCTATTTGTCTTCCCCACTTGCCCTGAGTGAGTGACCAGGAGCCCAGCTCCCACAGCCCCGTGGCCTGCCTGCTAGCCGCAACCAACCAAAGGTAATCAAAACTGTACTTACCGATAACTTGATTTTCCTCCATAGGATAACATTGCCTGTTTTTTGCCAGAAATTCTTCTAAGTGTCGATTTTTGAAACATAGAAATAGTCCTTAAAAATCGCCTGTGTAATAAAAACGATTTCTTTCAACTGTTTACAGGAAATGCACCAGGGTTGAATCCAGGATCCAACCCTGAGTAAGAAAATCATACGCAAAGTAATTGAAATTGCATTTACTTAAAAACTCCCATTGAGCTCAATGTTATAATTGTGATTGAATTGTGTTGCCTATAGCAACAACTGTAACTATTGCATTTAAAAGTCTATTGCTTATTGAAAGTGTACAACTACAGCATTTTATTCTGAGAAAGTATTTTGATACCTATTGTTGGTTCTAAAATAACATATATATTTTTATATACAAACCAATTGGCCTAGAGTTCCGTTCTTGAGTGTGTGAGACCATTTGCTGACTGAGTGGGTACAACAAATGCTGTCCACTGTCATCTGATACTCCCTTACGGCTCGACCAAGCTACCACTTTAGAGATTAAGGTTATATCTAACTTTAGCCTCTGCCAAACCTCTGGGGACTGTGGACGCTGTGCACACTGAACCTTACTTTGGTGCAGTATATACAGAGCCACTTTCTTACACTCACTTAAAGAGGTGCAGGGTTTGGCTGTGGCTGCATTGTTGTATCACATCACTGAGAGTAAAGGGATTAGAGCTTCCTCTGCTGATGAATTTGGATCTTTTACTGAGAGTGTCCCAGTCTCTGACTTAAGTGATTTGCTCCCTCAGATTACGACTAGAACTGTTAATGATATTATTTACCAATGTTGCCTCTCGCCTGGAGCTCATAGAGGGGAACAAGTTATTTGGAAACGTTTGCTTGCACATTTGATATACAGGGTCCAGGCAGCCATCTATCCTTTGACGTGTTTATTTCCCTTGATGTGAGACTCTGTGGGCTCAATCTGTGCATTACGTGTTTCCCGCATCCCTCTCTACGTTTGAGTGTCTGGTCTGCTGTAGCCTTATTAAAGGTGTGATTACATTATGTTTCAGCATGGTTTGGACAGAGCACCATGGCGCAGCTGTCCTTGTGGGGTCCTGTTGGGGTGTGTTCTTGTTTACCCACTAAGGTGGGATGCTGTTTATGTATTTCACGGAATGTACCTTTCCTTCATGTCCGATTTATATTCTACTTAAAGCCTTAGTAATGGGAATAGAATCCAGATGTTCATTAAAAGGCATAAGGCCCAGATTGCTTTTCTTCAAGAAACCCACCTCTCTAAAATGGAAAGCCATGCACCACAGAAGTGCTGGTGAGGGAAATCTTAACCTACTACTTAATTGGCATTATCTTGGGATGCTAATGTGAATGATTCCTGGGGCTTCTTTTTGATCCCAAATTTAGATCATTGACCAGAAGGTTGATACATAGTACTAGGGTACACATTTTCTGTTAAACATATAGCTTTCCTTAATGTTCATGCCCCAAAGCTGATTAGCCAACTTTGTTTCTAGCCATGGCACCTCGCATCACAGCAGTGCTACACTATCCACTACTCATGGGGGGTGACTTCAACTGCATTGAAGGCCTCAGTTTGTATAGACCACACCCCCACCTACTTCCCCAATGCACAAGAGAGCTTGCTTCCTGTGCTGTTAGAATAAAGAGGAGGGTTTCTTTGACTCCTTGAGGGCCTACAACTCTGCGGGCACTACTTACTCCCATTACTCCAGCATGCATGATTTGTCATGCTGTCTTGATACATTACTATGCTCCACAAAAATACATGAATGGGTGACTTGAGCTGAATATCTCATGAAAACTCACTCCAACCATAATCCACTAATGTTGACTTTTACGTGGGATGTTGTTAAACCCTACCTTCCAACTTGGAAGTTTAACATTGCTGCCCTGGAGGAACCAGTCCTTAAATCGAACCCAGGGGGTGAAATCCATAAATATTTCAATGAGGGCACGGCTTACTCCCCCCTGGTGGAATGGGAGGCATTCAAATGTGATTGAAGGACCTCTTAACAGAGTTAGAATCATCTAGCATTGGGGCCTCAGCTCCTCCAGATCACCTCTGGACAGAAAGGGAGAAACTTTTTGAATTATTAGAGCAGCTCAAAATGCAAGACTATCAGGCATATATCATCAAGGCTCATGATGAGCATGAGAAGATTGGAAGATTATTGGCTTGGCTGGCTAACCCTGACAAATGGAGCTCCAAGATCCCCCATGGTCAGGGCACTAGTGACCAATTAGTGTATGCGCAAACTGGCATTTATGCATTTTTTTGGCTTTCTACACCCAACTCTATGCACAGCAGAGAACTGTTGATACCCAGGATGTCCACAACTATGTCATGGCTGGCGGGAGGAAAAGGCTGACTGCTGCAGAGACAATCCCCCTCGGAGGGATATAATGGTTCAAGAAGTGCGGGAAGCCATCCAGGCATTGGCCAGGGGTAAGATAATTGGTACTTGAGCTATGTTGATGCCCTTGCCCCTATCTTAATCAAATTGTTCAATGCAGCTGGGGCTTTTGGTTGTTTCCCTTCGATGATACAAGAGGCCTCACTTGTACCTCTTTTGAAAAAGGATAAGACTGTAGATCGAGTGACTTCCTACAGACCCCTTCATATCCTAAAGTGGATTACAAGGTACTAAGTAAAATCTCAGTTGCTAGAATACTCCCCCATAAAGGTAAACTAGTTAATGAGGATCAAGTGGGCTTCATACCTAAACGATATATGACAACTGGTGCAAGTAAAACATGCTCCACTGGTAGATTATCCAAAAGACCTCACGATCTCCGAAGATATTGAGAAGGCCTTTAGTCCTTTGAGAGGAAACGTTTGATATATTACAATGACCAGCAAGGGACTTGATAGTAGGTTCCTTGTCTGGAAACAACTGATATACACGGCCCGCTGGTTCATATAAAGAACAGTAATGTCATTTTAAACTGGAGAACATGATAGGATTGTCCTCCCTCATCGGTTCTCTTCACCATGGCTATGGGGCTTCTTGCCCTTATGCTCGTTCCAGACAGCACTTTCAGGAGCTTCCTCTTGATGATCCCCTTCTCACTATTTCCCTGCATGTGAAGAATCTTCTGCTCTATGTGTAGGGGGCTTTGAGGGCATTGGAGGACTTTGAATGCCACTCAGGCCTCTGTTTGAATGAAAGCAAATTCCATGCATTCCCACTATACACACCAATGGTTTGGGCAGCTCTCTGTGAAATAGCTCAGGCTCTCTGTTGGGAGCGGGTCACATTCCGATATCTTGTCTTGGAATTAATGTGTACCACACTGAAACCGAGTTGAGGGCAACATCAGGGTAGTGCTTACTTCCTTGTACCAATTTGTGTGCTCTCAACTGGCCCTCCCTCTGTTTGTGATGGGCGGAGTAACACTGTCAAAGAAGATATTTCCTGAACATCTCCTTTACTTTTTTGCTTCCCTCCCAATTCACCTCCCTAAGTTCCTCTTTAGTGAGATAGATAGCTGTTTGGTTCATCTACTTTGGGGGGGATCGTAGTAGTATTGTTCTGATTAAGTTACGGCTCCCCTGCAACAAAAGCAGGTTAGCGGTACAGGATATGGAGCTCTACTATCTCTTTGCACAGTGATGGCCTACTAGAAAGATGTGTGCTGGAGTGGGACAACTAATGGAATATAATTTGTTTCACCCTGCTGCCTGTTTGAGACTGCACGATCATCACACCTTACTGGGATACCGTACTGAAACGTATTAATGCCCGTGGGTCAGAGCCTGGATATGACCATGGCTGTCTGCATATTAGGGTTATTCTCAATGCCCCATGGTTATTTGCGATTGACTCTTCAAAAAGGTAGGTCACTTCTGAAACACAAATCGGAAATATATAATTTTATGATACATTGATTGATTATTTTTGTTGACTGAGATATGATATAAGGGCTCCTACATCCATCACATTGCCATCACTACTCCACCTCTGAATAAACCGCTGATATAATCATAGGCGGAGGTTCAGAAATAATGGTGAAATGATCCCTCTCATTTGCTGCATTTGCTCTTGACTATTTCAGCCATGTGGAAATACGTGGGGGCATATCAGCACGGGCTTTATCTCCGCTTTTTTGGCCCTAAACGCTAGAAAAGCGGAGATAAAACGATCGCCCTATCAGCAGGAGGGTGCTAACATGCATATTCGCATGTTAGCACCCTTTTTCACTACGCCTACCTTTGCATCTCTAATGAGATGCAAAGTGGGCGTTCCTGACATTCACTACATGTCAGAACATCCATAACGCGGCTTCGCGCTATCAGCAAGGATGCCCTAGCATTTTAGCAGACGTTCGTTTTTGGAGAAAACTGCTGTTTTCTCCAAAAGCGAACGTCTGCTAAAATCCTGACTTAGCCACCCCTAACATAGGGGGTGGATTCTACTGATACGACCACAGGGTCGTATCAGCAAGGTTATCGCCATTTTGCAGGGCACATCGCTGGAAAACCAGCGATGTTCCCTGCAAAACGGCGATTTCCCCGCTATCGCAGGATATTTTATCTTCTTGGAGATACGCGTTGCTAATAACGCGATATCTCAGCAATAAAAACCTGCTTTAGCGGGCGTTAGGAAAAGGAGCGCTAAGCACGCTTTGCGATAGTTATCGCAAAGCGTTGCTAATATGCCCCGTGGTACTCTAATCTGTTCTACCTTTTTGACCTACATCTGTGACCAGCTAATGATTTTGGTCTACTTGTAAAATATCCTCTTGCTCTTTTAGCACTTCTTGTCAATAATCTTGTAGTTCTATGAGACTGTAATATCTACTGGATATTTTAGAGTTCCTGACCACCAAAAGCGTGCCTGCTTCTATATCAACAATCTGTTTCACACTAAAAACTGTCATCAGCTAAGAGCGTAAATTCTGTGCTGGGCCTGAGTCTCTCATTGTTTCCCCTGTGACAATTTCCATGCTGCAAATGATATGGACATAACACACAGCTATTTTGTTTTCATTATTTGAGACCAGCAGACATGGCAAACAGACAAAAGGACACACGGTCCTTTTCTGTAGATCATTGGTTAAAAATCAATGATCCAAACCTCTTGCGATTTCTAAATTCTTCCTCATTTCAGTGATGCCATAGTCCGGAAATGAGTTCCTTAGCCTTAACTACTGGATCATCTCATCTAAAGATGCTCCAATCAAGACCTCCTTAACGCTGGTGCTCATCCGTTGGCCCCATGATATGCTGAGGTGCCAGCAGTGGATAAGCAAGCAAAGCATTGGAAGCGAAATGGCATTTAGATTAAGTACTCTCAAAGCGGATATAAAGCAAGGCGAGGCAGAATGGTCCAAATATCTTGCTACTAAAATTGGTTCTGAAAGTCATTCTTCTCAGGAAGTGTTTGATTTCATCGAAGGGTTGTAAAACTCCAACATTTGTCTCCCTTCTATGACGTCTATGACGTCACTCTGTTACTAAATTATAATCTTTACCAGTCTTTACAGCAAAAATAGATTAACATGAGGGAATCTTTTTCATCTTCAGAACTTGTAAGTTTCCCATTTTCTTACGTTTTTTGTTTCTACTTTTACATACAGCATTACTAAGTTTGCTCGTGTGTCTTTGCAATCCTCTCTGGCTACTGTTTGTGCCACTAATTTAAGATCCCCATATGAACAATGACCAGTTTTGCTTAAGCATCTGGCATACGAAGTCCCATGGCCTGCTATTTGCAACATTTGCAACTATTTCTTTAATATTTCTTTGACACATAAACAAGCTTCTTTGTTTCTTTAATTGAAGAAACCTCCCATTGATCCGCAACTTCAAACACAGCTTCTTTTTTGAACTTGCGTCTAAAGTTGCAGAACAGAACATCAATTGCCAGCTGTCATGGCATATCTTAACTATTAATCCACTGGACCATAATGAAGCAAGTGTTTGTTCAGTGGCATTGGTTTCTATCTATCATAGATCAGAGCATGAATGCTTTCCGGACTCCATTTAATTTCTTGGTTGCTTTCAAAACCATGAACAATTCAATGTTTCAATCATGATTATAGGTTGGTAGCATAATCCTAAAAGGATTATGGTGGTTAATTTATTTTCTGTGAGAGCATCCTCAAGCGGTCACTCTTCCCCATAGCAGTCATCGTTTCCACTTCCAAAGGTTACCTCAAAGTTAATCGCTACTACAAACTCTGTTCAATCTTCATGCCCCTCTCCTGGCTCATGTATTCTAATGGTATTTCATTCATGCTAATAGCAGATGATTCTCAAATCATCTTGAAACTTGATACTAACTCAAAACATACCCTTATCAATTTCTAAAATGTCTAAAACCGATAGGGGCATATTAGCAAGGGCTGGCAATATAATTATCGCCGATTTAGCGTCCGTTTTTGGGCAAAAAGCGGCGATAATTATATCGCAATATCATCAAGGCCACGCTAGCGCGTGTTTCCTTGATGTAGAGCCCGTTTTTTCACAGCCTCGCTTCGCATCGCTAATGAGATGCAAAGAAGGCGTGGCTGTGAAAACAACACATATTAATATCGTGAAGGCAGCTTTGCGATATTAACAAGGAGGTGCAGTGATAAAAAAAATCGCGCTACCTCAGCCTTAACTCGGGAATTTAACGTCTGTTATATTTCTGACTAAGGCATACTTTCAATGGGAGATGGATTATGCTGATAGAACCACAGGGTCGCATCAGCAATGTTATCGCTGTTTTCAATGGAACATCACTGGAAAACCAGCGATGTTCCATTGAAAACACCGCTATCGCTGAAATATTATCGCCATAGCGCTATGCGTTGTAAATATAGCGTTATCATGGCGATAATATTCAGTGATAGCCGGCGATAATATTTCTATATCGCTATGTACGGCCAGCGATAATTATCGCTGGCCGTTGATAATATGCCCCATAGATTGTTGGAGTCTAGATAGGTTGCAACAGATTGAAATTCAACTCAAGAATGACTGAAGTCTTAATATTGGGTTGTTCTTCTTCCATCTGGAGTGAAAACTGGGGCCTCATTATTTTAGCAGAATCTCTTTTTCAGGATTCCACAGTTAGAAATTAAGATTTTTGACGAAACTTTGTCACTGGTCTTACATGTCAATACGGTATTAAACAGCTGTTTCTTATATCTGTGAATATAGAGTAAAAGGTAGGCATTATTTCTTTCATTTTGTCATTTTGCAGTTCTGTGAGCAATCAGGCACTTTTGCTTAGATTGCTTCAATCTATACAATGCTTTGTTTGAGCCGGTGGTTTCTACTCAACGGCACTGCCACCTAATTGCCAACCCCGGTACTTATGACAGTCTGCCACAAGGTGGCACTGCTTGTCTAAATTAAAGATGAGCGCACAACCGTTCTTTATTGATTGAATACACATATAAACATACTAATACCTGTAGCCCAAGCCATTCTCATATATTTGAGGGCCTGAAATAGTCTGAATGGCACTCTTGTAGTAGTGCAATGGCTAGTAGTCGCGTTGGTGCTGTTACTGGCAGGGCTGGGAGGGGCAATGGATGAAGCAAGCTTCAGTGGCCTTCTGAGGAGGGCCTGCCACTTTGCAAATTAAGCACTATCAATCATCTTCAGGGCACCCAGAGTTATGTTGCTCACTTGCTTTGTGGTCTTCCCCAGTTCTGATATGACTCGGGCAGTATTGTCAAGCTCCACTTTACCCTTTATGTTGAGCATGTCCTTTTAAAGGTCTCTGCATCTGTCATTAGGTCAAAAGAAATTCAGGATGACATTTGCTGAAGTAGCTGTGTGTAATTTATGTTCCCTCTAGAACAAAGAGATCCTCCTCTGATGAGCTTTGGTGCTTCATAAAAGCCATAAATCTTAACTATCTGAATGATAGAGGGCAGATTTATCAAGGGTTTCAGCATTGCAAAGTCACAAAAAGTGACGCAAACCATCTGGATAACTTGATATACTATTTACTTTCCAGTTGTCACAAGTATTGCAAATGGCACTTTGCACTACTTTGCGTTACTTTTTGTCTATGGGGGTTTTCATTGGAAGTACATAGGTGTACATGGGTTATTGATGCAAAGCCCTATCTATTAACAATGGTAACCGGGGCTTTGCATCCAAAAATAACGCCACATCAGGGTAGGTGTTAAAAAGGATAAATGTTTTTTTTTCTCTGAACTTTTTCAACATTACTGTAAAGCACACATCCAAAGTGGGAAAGTTTTAAAGTTAGCAGTAAACCTATGCCAGACATAACACACACACCCTTGCACTATGGTGCAAAGGTGTGCCTGGCGATGCATGGCGGGCTCAAAGAGCACCAGTGCAGGGAGAGAGAGAAACAGTAACATATATTTTTAGGTATGCCACTGTCCTGATCTCTCAGCTTAAGGCAAAACAGCTCAGCAACATTGGTGGCTATGCTGCATTGTGTGATGTATTAGTCAATATTCCCTCATGTTTGTTATATGGGGGAACACTTTAGAAAGTTCTCTCTCTTTTCATGTGGGAGCAAACTAAACTATAAAAAATGCGGATTTGCCCTTTTAACTGCATACCAATTTACCAGTGGCTGGGATTAATTTGATCATTCCATTCGTCACCTTTTGTATACTTTTAGTTTGTTGCCCTAAGTGTGACGGGTATGCCCAGAAGTGGATCCTGTGCACACTCTGTCACTAGAACCAAGCTGTAAATGACTGATGAGCCCATAACTAGGGTGAAACCGGATGCTAGTGTACTGGTTCAGGAAGGACCTAGCTTGGCAGTTTTGGCTGGACTGTTCCGATTGGAGTAGGGTCAAGACTGAATCACATATAGCTAGATCCAAACTAAGGTAACGCGGTGTAGAAAATACCGATGGATTGGGATGGAGCCTGCGTAATTAATTACCAGTGGCTAAAATGAATTCAAGCCAGCCACCTTTTTGTACACTTTAGTTAGTCGCCCTATGTGAGACAAGTATGCCTGGAAGTGGGTCCCATGCCACTGTGCCACTGGAGCCAAGCTGTACCTGGCTGATTAGTCCATAACTAGGGCAAATCTGGTCCTGGGTTGCCTGTGTGATGGTTCAGGGAAGACCTAGCTTGACAGTTCAGGCTGGACTGCTCCGATTGGAGTAGGGTCAAGAATGATTTGTAAATAGCTGAATCCAAACTGAGGTGACGTCAATCACATTGTATGCAAAATAACGATCAATTGGGATGATGCTCAAGTAATTACTAGTGGCTGGGAGCAATTTAAGAAGTGCACTCATCACCTTTTTGTATATGTTAGTTTGTCTCTATTTCATAGCTGCAGTATACTCCAAAGGGTAATCATGCACTTTATAAAAACTTTAAAAAAATTTATCTATGTATATAATAGCTCTAAAAAGAGTATGCATTGCAGCTCTTACCACTGCAGAAAAAGCCCAGATGAATTCCAAAAACCCGTTTTCTCATCTTTTATAAGTCTCTGAAAAATAATTTTCTACTTTTTTCTAAGTACATTGTCAAAACAATACAGTCAAAACAGAAAAATGTAAACGAAATTATCAACATCTTCAGTAAAATATCAAATGAGTGTTACTCATATAACCCTATCATTAGCAATCCATAAAGTGCCTAAAAGAAGTATAAATCCATTTTCGCTCTATTTTGTTGTGCTCATTCTAATTTACTTTACTTCAAAAACAGTTCCATTTAGATATGGTTTTCCCTGTTTGTTTCTTGATTTGCATTCACATTTTGTAATTAATATGGATGTTTTTGATTTATATTGAGCTTTTCCAAATTATTTTGGAGTGTGCAGCTGTCTGCTCTACAATAATTGCATGTTTGTATGCATAGACTATAATTTTACATTTCAACTTCTACCATTCAGGGAGATAAATGTCTGCTTAAGTGAAGTGATACCGAATATGATTTCATTTTTTTCTTTAAATCTCAATAGGCTTTTTGTTAAAAGGAAAATAATATGGCAGACATAAGAAAGATGGGTAAGGTAAATGTACAAAATGTACAGAACCATTTACTGAAAATAATTGGAAAATATTTTCACATTTAAAATGTATGGACATATAACTAAAAGTTTGCAGCTAATGTAAAATATGTTTGTCCATTTGCAGATGTCTGGTTTTAAAGGGATATTGTAATACCAAAGTTGGCTTGTAATTGTGTTCAAAATTAGCCCTACGTGGTCAAAGAATGGTCATGAATTGTTGATATACATCCTGAGGCCTGTGCCTAAATAACAATTTGGGAGTCATAGCTCTTCATAGAATAGATTGGCTCCAACTTTTTGTACATCTCTGGGTTTAGGTGATTTTAGAAACATCCTACAGATTAAACATGGAAATATCAAATTATAGATTTTCAGTAATGCTTCTTCCATGCCTTTACACCTGATTATTCATTTTTTCTCCAAAGCGATAACAATTGTTTTTGTCCTTAATTTAGAATTGGGAACGTTCTTTGTTTCAGACAGTGAATCGCTTGCCCCTCTGCCATTGCAATATACCATATGCGCCGCTAAGCAGCTAGTTAAATTGGTGTCAGAAGAATCACACGAATTACGGTGGGACTTGTGGTGCTGTGTCACCTGTTTTTTTTTTTTGCTTTGCAGAAACCACGGAATTGTCAGGCAGGAAAAAAAATAGAAGTGTTCTGAATTTGCTGGAGTTATAACATAAGCATCTTAATGGCATTGATGTTTCTTTTTCCCAAAGAAATGTCAGTTTGCCCATGAATGATAAAACAAGCATTTACATTGCAATAGGTCTCGCAATGACATTGTTTTGAGCTATCGGCATTGTAAATGTTATTGGGTTGTTTTTCCCTTCGTGAAGCATTAATCAAATGGTGGAATGCAAAATGGCAATAGCTCACTTTGTTGTAATTGCGAAATCTATTGCATTGCATTTGTACTAGTGTGAGTTTTGTACTGTAAATGGTACTGGCTTTTATTAATGTTGGTGCTGAATAAAAGATGTTTATTGTTACCCAACTGAATGATACTCATCAACTTAAGATGGATGAAAGGCTGAGTGGACTCGCTGGTATTTGAACCTGTGACCACAAGTTCAAACACAGGCCCCTGGAGTGGCCGCATTAGTCCACTGAGCCACCAGACCCGACTAACATGGATTGGCAATGCCAAAGACCTTGGCAAGCTAGCAATATTTTTATTTTTTTCAAGAATGAGAAATAGACAAGAAAAATGTAAAAGTAATAAAAAACAGTGCAGTCTAAAAGTGGTGTGTATATGTTTGCAATAAAAAAGTGAGTAGAAAATGGCCCATCGGATTAACAAGTAAAATCAAAACATGAAATGATAGAAGAAATTAAAGCAAAGGTTAGCCTATCAACCCTCGTGTTGAAGTGGACTACTTTTTACATGGATGGAAACATTTGGAAGAGCGAAATACTGTCACTCGCAGTGAAAGCGGATAAAAGCTGAAGTGGGCTGACTGTTGTAAATGTTTATTCTTAAATGTTCATACTTGGTTCTAGCCCTTCCTTTGTGTCCCTTCCCTCCAAACTTCTACTACTAGTCAGGTCTCCCAAGAGTGTCATTATGATGGTGAATCTAGGAGTGGAAGAGTTCGCAGACCTGCTATTTATTTAAATGATTATTTGTGCTAGTTTTCTGATTCTTTATATCATACTTACCTCTTGTGTATTGAATGATCATTTGTGCTAGTGTTTACAGCACGCTGTTTTGTTGTTGTTACTTATATTTAATTGCAAGGGGGAAGATGTGTTGTAAATGTTTATTCTTAAATGTTCGTACTTGGTTCTAGCCCTTTCTTTGTGTCCTTTCCCTCCATACTTCTAGAACCATAGAATGTACTTTGTGCGTCCTTGAAACCTGGCTGGGTTCGAGCTCGGCAGTTACGAGTTCGGTCAGCTGGGGAGGTGTATGCTGTTAGCACTGTTCCTGAATAAAGCTTCACTTACCTTCACCGCGGAGTCCTGGATGTTATTCTCCATCACGTATGCTTACTTCACTGACCCACTGGGATGTAGTGTGAGGAAGCAAAATGTGAATATAAATATGTATATAGTTGTAATACGATCTTTTGGGAAAACATGAGACTGACGCGACAATTAAAGAAGTCTCTATAGCAGACCTAAAAAGCTAGACACAACATTCATAATACAAGGAGAAAGATTTTATCACTATGGTACTGCAGTGAGGGGCATATGGAAGTGCCTGCTGGTCCTTTTCTGCCTTCAGTATATAGGTGTTTGCTTTTATTGGATTATTAACTAGCCTATGTATCATGCTATAGAGACAGAGAGACACCTTTTTTACCTGGTCTAAGTCAGGCACGATAGCTGTCAAGAGTTACCGTGCCATATTCTCCCACCTCGCCGCCAAGACATGGAACACCCTCCCACTGAGCCTACGATAGACCCAAGACCTGCTGACCTTCAGGAGGACACTCAAGACCTGGCTGTTCGATCAGTAGCGCCCCCACCCCCCAGCGCCTTGAGACCCTCGCAGGTATGTAGTGCGCTTTACAAATGACTAATTGATTGATTGATTGATTGATATTGTGATACCATTGCTTTATTTCTAGCTTTTAACCAACGGCACATTGGACTTTTCCCATTGTAAGTATTGGCTTCAAAGTCCAAGCTTGCACAGTTCAGTCCTTATCTGCTGCCAGTTTCAATGTGTGTCTGTGCCAATGTTCACAGGGAGCTGGCAGGATTACATGCCAACAGTGCACTGACCGTGCCCACGCTGAACTTTCCCCATGACTTATATAAGAAGAAAACACTTTAAAATGTGTTCTCAAGTTGCCGCAATAACCCCTGTATGATAAGTAGTGTAAACAAAGACAGAAAGAGCATGTTAACAAAGAATGCAGATTTTTCTCCTGCAAAGGTGGCAACCCTATGCCACATGATGCACCGTCAGACAAGTTTGCCTTAGTCATCCATTGTTGGGATTGCTGAGCCATTAATTACAGTGCTTTTTGGCATTTCAATACGTTTATGTTTAAAGAAAATGACAAATAAAGTGGAATAATGATTTTGTAATGAGCGCGTGGAAGTCCGGGCAGGCAGTATCTCCTTAGGCAAAAAGTCCTGACTGAATGAACACGCCAGGCGACTTGTGCATGCGTCATTACTTATTTTCACGAACATTCACCACTGGGGTGGGTTCGGGCAGTGCTGTTTTCAGTCAGCAGCAGTATACAGGCAACCTGTGCACTTTCACTGTTCCCATCACAAGTCCTGGCAGGCAGACCATGTTGCACTGGATGAAAAACAACAGGCTCGCTGCAAGTAGGGGTGGGCGGAATTTGCGAAATTCACTTTCGCAAATCATCGCGAAAATGTTAAAATTCTCTGCAAACACGTGGAAATATCGCCAAGATGCAGAAGTTTTTTTCCCGCCCGTTCGCGGTATTTTCTGCGTGGTCGCGGCTCGTCAACTTACCCATGCGGTTGCTCGCGGGCGCGGCCATCTTGTTTTCACTTGTCTCGCGGTGCATGATCGCGAGAAGAAAGACGTGATTGCGTGACGAATGACGTTACTGCGGGTGCGAACTGTCGCGAGACAGTGCAAATAGCTACCAACAATCCAACATCTCGTGGAGAACGCGACCGGATCGGGAAAACTTGTCGGCGAACGCAGGGATTCAGGTAAGGCGATCGCGCGCACGCGAGAATATATTATTTTACATCGCGAGCAAGCAAAAAAATTCCGGAAAAATGCGGATTGCGGAAATTTTGACATTTTCGCGCTCTCCGTGGAACGCGAAGATGTCAAATTATCGCAATTTCAGCGAACGGAACGGAATTTTAGCCCAGGCCTAGCTGCAAGGCACCTGGTGATCGGACAACTATGTATGTGACCGGTCACTCAGTGGAACTAAAATTGTTCTTAGGAATGAGACCCATTTGCATGTTCCAAAGTGACCGATGCTGCTTTTGTGTTTCCAAACACAGAATATCCCTCTGCCCAGGTGTCTCACACGTCTGCGCCTCTCTCAAGGGCATCATTCCGTTGTGAAGAGGTGACAATCCTTTGCTAGGCCCTGCAGACAAACAAACAGGGCGGTAAACAAGCCCGAAAGCTTCCCCTCCCCTCCCTGGGGCTACGGCTACCTGGAGAGACAGATAAACTCCCTGATAAGAAGCCTGCTGGGAAAGGGCGGGGGTCTGAGGCTGGTGGAATTCTATTGTATGGCATTGGCCCTTGAAAGGAAGTCTAGGTTTCTCCTGTATTTGGGAACATTTGGGGCCATGAAAGTCTCAAGGGAAAGGGGAGCCCCCTTGGTGTTTCTACAACAACCCTCAGCATTAGTGAAAGTCCAGTTTCTCTCAAGATAATGTGTCTACACTGGAGCGCGGTTCCTTGCTACGCGTGCATTCAGCTGAGTCGCCTCTAGGTGCATGGAAGGAGTGGAGTGGGGGGTAGATTTGGTGCCAGACTTAGAGTCCCAGCCCCCGGGCCCTTTGGAGCATCGCCCCCCTCACACGCGCATTGTGCTATGAAGTTTTCTATGCATTATTCTGCCCCCTATAACAACTCCCGTAGCTGCGAGAAGCTGCGCGAGGAAAGGCCCAGTTGAAGGTTTCGAGCTTCTTTAAGCAGTAATTAACAAATGTTGCTGTTATTGGGCTAAGTACGACTGGTGAATGCTATTTAATGGCTGCGCTGGGGTGTTTTAAGTTTCTATTAAGAAGTTGAATGTTTGCCTAATGATGTAAGCTGAGATATGTAAACTTTGATAATGTGTCACAACCGGATGCTGTATAAAACATTTGTAATTTGTGCACTTCGCCACTCCTCCTTTCATCCATGGCTGGTTGGCCTAGCTCACATACTCGAGGGCACCCCCTGCCCCATCAGACGTCGTTCAGTACCCCCCTCCGCCCATCTTCGGCATCCACACTCCCTAGCACTTAGAGGCTCCGATCATGTCAAGCAATAAATATAACTGAAGAGGCAGAACCAGAAATATATATATCTAAAACAATTGGCTGTTTCCTGCGTCCTCTGAGAGAACAACACGCCCTCCACTTCACACACCACGAGGCCTGTGATCTCCCGCCAGGGCCTGGCCTCTGTCAACAAGGCTTGATAGCTACGACATCTGTACTGGGGTGGGGTGGGGGCTTCAGTACCGCCCCCACCATCAAGGTCCCTGAATACACATTCTCACCATCAGTCAACGATTTTATATATTTTTCGTATTATTTCTGTTCCCCCCACCCCTCATTTTATGCTTTTTGAAGTGTGACTTCGGTTGCTGTTTACCAATATTCAAATCCTAACGTTTAGACATATTTCTCTCTACTTCTAATCCTCAATTAAAGAGAGTCGCGCTACTCCCAGCATTTAAAGCACTGCCCTCTGACAGTGGCTCTTACATCCTGAATTAAGGCGCGACGTCAGCTCGGTAGGCATTATACAACAGCACATGTGCTCATAAGACAAACCACAGAAAAACATCACCCCGGAAAAAAACAGTTTGGGTGAAATGCTCGATTAAGTAAACGTGAAATGTAATGTAGGGAAGAACTAAAGCGCTAACACGGTCCATCGCTTGGCATTCATTTCTACAGCAAGCCGTCAAATCATTGCTGCGTTTCTACGCGCATCCAGGCATTAACCCATTGCTGTTCATTCATTCATGTACCCATTCACTCGCCCACCACACTGTCCATCGCAGTAGGCGCTGACCATTTTTTGGCAGTAGGATCCGCTCTATTATTCAGATACACCACTAACAAGCCGACTCGGTGATAAAAAAAGCGATCGCTATTGTTAAAAAAAAAAAAGACACGCCCGCGAATGGTGCACGCACGCGCGCCACTGCGAGCCATATGTTTTCAATTATCACGCCCGTGTCTGGGCACGATAATTTGAAAACATATGGGCTTTGGTGCGCGTAACAGACACAAATAGGCCATGGGCAGAGCAATGCGCCCGCCTTTGGCCTATTGCGTGCTCTGTTTAAAAAAAAGAGGCACGCAAAGCCCAATAGCAGAACCCAAAAGAAAAATCACACGCACGAGCGTGTGCGATTCCATGGTCCGTTTTGGAACCCTCCACAAAAGGGCTGTCACCTGCACGGGCAGTGCTGCGCACTGCATCCCTAGGGGCGAGCCCTAAAAATATGCTGGACAGTCTGTCACGTTGCCTTGACATCGCATACAGGCCCGTAATTGTCAGTTTGAAATTGTTCCTTCTATGTCTGGGGCAGTAGTTTCAGCAAAATATTTCGTACAAGTCCGATGGTCAACTCTAGATTTGGCAGACAGCCTGAGCCGAGGCCAGCAGGGAAGGTGCATACAAAGGGAAAATGAGGTCTAAACCACGAATGCGTAAATCAGGTGTGCAGTTATGCCAGGGTGGGTTTACGCATACATGTAAATTGGCCTAACCTACTACTTTCCTAAGACCATCTCTCTTCATCAGCTAAACTTTAAACTTAGTATTTCAGAGTTCCGCATTACTGTATGAATTATCATTAGGCCTGGGCGAAAATTTTGTTCCGTTCGCGGAAATTGCGATAATTTGACATTTTCGCGTTCCGCGGAGAGCACGAAAATGTCAAAATTTCCGCATTCCGCAGCTTGGCGATAATTTGTTTCTTACTCGCGCTGTAAAATAATACATTCTCGCGCACGCGCGATCGCCTTACCTGAATCCCTGCGTTCGCCGACAAGTTTTCTTGATCCGGTCGCGTTCTCCATGAGATGTTGTATTGTTTTTAGCCATTTGCGCTGTCTCGCGACAGTTCGCGCCCGCAGTGACGTCATGCGTTGCGCGATCACGTCTTTCTTCTCGCGATCATGCACCGCGAGACAACTGAAAACAAGATGGCCGCGCCCACGAGCAACCACGCGGTTAAGTTTGCGAGCCGCAACCATGCAGAAAATCTCGCGAACATGCGGGAAAAAAACTTCCGCATCTTCTGCGATATTTCCGCGTGTTTGCGATAATTTTTAACATTTTCGCGATAATTTGCGAAAGTGGATTTCGCAAATTCCGCCCACCCCTAATTATCATATAATACAGTTCTAGATGTGTTTTCCACACCTAATGTAAACTCACAGTTGTTACGAACGAGGCTGAGATTTAGTAATCAAGATAGATATGGATAAAGCTAACAGGAGCACACATTGAGAGTTCGGATATCCTCAAAACCAAGGTAATAACATTTTTATCAAATTATGGAGAAAAAACTATTGTCTCCTCTTTCATCATTTAGAAATATGTGCTAAGTTAATTTGCTTAGTTGTGAACATATACATCATGCAACAGTCAGTTTACTGTGCTGCCGTGTTCACATGTCAACACCCATGATCCTTCATCATAAAATTTTGATTCCTCTGATCAGGTTATATTTTGACCGTACA
The DNA here is from genome assembly GCF_964204655.1 of Triturus cristatus. Taxonomy (NCBI): domain Eukaryota; kingdom Metazoa; phylum Chordata; class Amphibia; order Caudata; family Salamandridae; genus Triturus; species Triturus cristatus. The sequence goes on along the minus strand of NC_140592.1, from coordinate 1,079,071,106 downwards.
CAAATAATGTTCTATATTCAGTCACAGCTTTATAAATGGGATAGTGATACTGCGTAAACGGTCTATGTAAGGTGCTGCCTTGCTCATTCTGGTAGGTCTATACTATGTCACAATCTGAAAATAAAAAGCAAAGTAAAACAATCACCATGGAACAGCTATCAGCCTCCTCCTTCTGCTTTGATAGAGGATGTTGTATGAGGCAAGCCCTGCAGTAGGTGGTTCACTTCCTAGATATTCAAACCACAGCATTAGACGATGTGCAGTTCTAAATTCAGAGCTGCACTTAGTAATCAATCGCAGGTGGTGATCAAATGCATTGTTGTACCCTGAAACACGAAGGAGTGTCCTGTACCCATTTGTTGGCAGCAGTAATCTCTGAGATGCAACTAGTATTTGTGACTGGAAATATGGGCAGTTTACTTCTTCAGTAACCAGTGAGTGGTAGAAGTTATTTTCATAGTTGGCATACAGTGTTCTGTTCAGAAATTAATAGCAGAAAATGCTGCGTACCATCTAGCAATAAGAACAAATGCTCTGGCACAAAAACATCTTCAGACTATTACAGACAGTCTCTGCTTTCCTGCTCTCTAATGTGATCAGTTGCAGTTGTGGGACTGTGGCTCCTTCATTGTGGTCACCTGTAGAGGAGAAGTCCATTTGAAGAACGCGTTTTGGAGTACTTTGTCCTTCTCAATTTCTTTTAAGTGCCAGAGAATCAGAAATCAAAAACACTGGAGTAACACTTGGTTAAATGGGAACGTGGGAAAACAGTTGGTAAGTGATTCCTCTGCCAAATTTCACAATATTTTATATATGGATGCAAAATATTCAGTTCACCTACATGGACACTCCGCACCAACAGCTCTTTATAAAACACATTTCTGCCAGTTTTGAAGAACTTCGATGAAAACAAAACATGGGTTTTATTTATGTCAGCATACAGTACCCAGACAACGAGTTCATTGGACGCTTGAGCATCCCCTTCTGTAATACAGATAGTGCTGGTGCACATGTTACTCCAGTGCTACTTCATCAGGGTGTTTCCTCATTTGCATGGGGATGTGGCCCCATGCAAAGGAGGGAATCCCTGTGCCTCTGCGCTGTATTACAGAAGCAGGCACAGAAACAAAGAAACTCTCAGGAGGCGCACTGACAGCGTGCCACAAAAAGGTAGTGCACTGTAGGTGCACCCCCCGATGGCACCCCTCTGGGGACATCCCGATTAAGGCAAGTGCAGTCAGTCACTGCACCCACCTGCAAAGGGATCTCTCTCCCCTCTTAAAAGCGCAGGCAGGTTGCTGCCTGCACAATGAAACACGGAGCGTCTGCTTCAAAGTCGTTCCATATTTCACTTGAAAGAAATGCTCTCATGAGCACGAGCTTGCAGCTGCCCTCAGGGCAGTGCATTCAACAAAGAAGGGTGCACTTTGCTGTTCTTGCACCTGTTTTAAGGTGCGCTGTGGCACAAAGAGAGAAAATGTGCCATATATGTAATAGGGCCCCAGGTGGTAGTTTTATAGCCGGATGCGACAGAGGCATAATGAAACTGAGGTCCCCCCTACAAAGAACATAGATGCCCCCACCAGCCCACCATCAACCACTTTGGTCCTAGACCCAGTGTATTGTGCTGAGAGGGCCCCCTGGAGCTCAACCCCCCCTCCTGACGACAGGGCCTGAGGCAACTGTTACGCCGCTGGAATTCAATCATGTTCCATGCTCTACATGTACATTGCATGCTTGAGAAAAATGGATTTAATTGAGAAAAGGTATTTTGTTTCTGATTAGAATCTCACTCATTGATTCTTCTTATTGAGGAAGGCATTTATGGTACCACATTCTCTCACTCAGCTTCTTACGCTGATAGGGTGAATACAAGTGATCTAAAATAATGTATTTGACTTGAAAAGCGGAATGAAGATAGAAGAGTGATGTAGAGTTGACCTAATAGAAATATGTCTGTGTTGGTGGTGACCTACCAACAACTGTGTGCCTTATCCTCACACAAGCATGCTGGTAGCCTGAAAAACGTTTTATCTAACCCCTGATTACATCACACCTTGATAATCGCCTAGATCAGACGACTGTTCACCTTTTGAAAGCTATTAGAAGCATGGTATAGAGTTGTGACATGAATCCCTTCTCAAATATGGTATTTCCCAGCCCAGAGGGAGCAGGTCTATTCTATGACTTCAGGTTATTTGTTGTAACAGTAAACAGGGGACAAGATCCTTCATTTTAAAAGTTGAGTAGTTTCTGCTCATGTCACCATGTCACCAATTCTGGTTGGCGTACCAAATGCTATTTTGGTCATTTGGCATACAACCAGAGCAATTTGCAGTAGCTTTGCATTTAGAAGTTTGGAAAGCGTTCACTCATATCACCATCAGCATTCATGGGTCTACTATGATTATCTACTTTTGGTGTAAACAGACAGCACTGCACTGCCTGTCTGGTTATGTATGCACTTCCCAGTTTTTATCAACAGTGTTATGTTTTTGACAGAGTTGTGTTCAGTTGAAAGTCATAGTCAAGTTTTGTATGAATGAATGAAATTTCTTTATTCGGCTTCTATCATTATAAAAAACCATAAAAGCAGTCACATAAAAATACATCACATATTTATACAGATATATAATAATATAGCAGCTATTTCATAAAAAATTTAAAAAGATAAAATTAAGTTTAAAAGAAAGGAAGTACTATGAAACTCAAAACGGGGTCTGTAATATTTACTGTCTGTAGGGTAAGGAGAGATCAAGTCCCCCAATCTGTAGTCGTGTAGTTTTTATAGATTCAATCGATGTCGAAAGATACATTTCAGGAACTTCACTATTGACCTTGCTATCCATTCCTCGTCCAATTGCTGTAGAGCCAATAATGCTGGACAACACCTTCTAATTCCCGTGAGTCTTAAAAATTGTATTAGCCATTTTTTCCTATACTCCCTATAGAATTGGCAAAAGAAAACTGTATGAATTGTTGCCTGTTTGGAGATATTATCACAAGGACAACAAGATAAGACCTTATCCCAGTTGTTATTTGTTGGGAAGGCTACCAAATGATGGAACAAATTCAGCCTAAATCTAACCAAAAGAAATCTTTCAAAGGTGGTAAAATCATAGGTTAGATATGGCTGAATATTAGAAGTGGTTTGGAGTGCCATGCTTTGTTGTACAGTTAATTTTGACACTTCATTCGCAATCCGTAGTTCTTCGAGATGGCTAAGAGACTCCTTTTTCAGTGTTTTTCTAGATACCGCTATGATTGAGGTTGGGACTAGATAGTACTTTTCCATACCTAGATCAGTTAAAAAAGATCTTATGTAAGTTAACCATCGAATCTTAGTTACAGAGTCCAGCTCCATGCAGTCTCGGATAATTAATTGTGTAAAGGTATTCTTATCCGATGACCATATACGGTGCCAGAGTAAAAGAGGTTGAATTCTGGCTAAATCTGAAATGATGGGGATGCCCAATTCCAAGTGGCATACGAAAGTTGATGCACTTGTAGGGAGGGATAGAAGGCATTTCAGGAAGACATTCTCAATCACTTGCAATGAATTTGTTTCTACGTGACCCCACAGTCCAGCCCCATATAGTGCTACAGATTGACATTTAGCTATGTATATTTTTAAGAGTTCCACAGGAGGTCTCTTACCCAATTTTTGGGCAAAATTAACAATGGCCTTTGTAGTTCGAACAAGCTGAAGCTTTCTAGATTCAATTGCCGGTTTCCATTGTAATTTGCGATCAATAATAATTCCCAAATAGGGATTTTGGGCTGTGGTGGCAAGTTTCTCTTGATTCAAATAAATTTCCTTCATCGTTTTTTTACTGGGGCCAGAAGACATAACAAAGGTTTTTTTGATATTTATTCGTAAATCTAAAGTGCCCATAAAATCGGAGTATCTATTCAATGCCCTTTGTAACTCAATCGGGGTTCTGGCCAATATCACCGCGTCATCAGCGTAGAGTAAGGCCGGAATCTGACGATCTTTTACACGTGGGAGGTCCTGACTACCCTTCAACATGGCTCTCTCCAAGCCGTTAGTATAAAGCGTAAAAAGAAAGGGGACCAGGACACACCCCTGTCTCACTCCTCTCTCCACACTGAATGAGGCAGTTAGTTCTCCATTAACCCCAAACCTTACCCTAGCTGAGGCATTAGAATACAGTTCACGTAAAAAATTCAATAGTGCTGTGTCTACTCCCATGTCCCGTAATGTGGACCATAATTTCGAGTGGCTGACGCAATCGAAGGCTGCCGACAAGTCCACGTACACCATGTAGACATTGCCTCCTTTAGCAGATATGTATTTTCTCAACAATAATGACAGGTTTAAGGCCTGATCAACTGTCCCTAGCCCCTCCCAGAACCCGAACTGAATATCCAATAGAATTTGGGCATCCTCGGCCCAGCCCTGGAGGCGTTCTAGGATAATCCTCCCCACCATTTTGCCCACCGAATCTAATAATGAAATTGGCCGGTAGCATGTAACATCTTGACGATCTCCTTTCTTAAAGATGGGGATCATGATTGATTTAGACCATGAACCTATTAATCCCACCCCACATGCCGCATTAAGGACTCTTGTCAGGATTGGGGCCCAGAGTTCTAGATTTGATTTAAATAGGTCTATAGGTACCCCATCCGGGCCCGGGGCCTTTCCATTTTTGCTAGCTTTTAGTGCTAATATCACTTCTTCCATGGTGATACCAATATTTAGGGGATAGGATGTTCCTAAAGTTGTTAAGACTGCAGGATCTTGGGTATCCCCTTCCGTGGAGTTATTTGCAAAGATCTTTGAAAAGTGCTCTACCCAGGCCCCCGCATCAATTGCCACCTCAATAGTTGGAGAGTCTTTAGAGTTGCAGAGAAAAGGAGATTCGACTATGGTCCAGAAAGCAGAACTATTTTTGTTTTTAATGCTTTTCTGGAGTTGCACCCATAGATCCGACTTAAGTTCAGTTTTTCTATCTTTTAAGGCTGAATTATATTCTCTCCTCAAAATTATTATTTCCTGGGGCGCCCTGTCTATTTTTTACAAAGCTTTTTTAAGTTTGGAATGTGCAACCGTGCATCTGTGGTTGAACCAACCTGTTTTTTTTTTAATGAGTTATTTTTTTTTTATTTCACAAACAGAGCATTGTTAGTTGCTTTCAGGATCTCCCCAAAGTGGGCCAAAAGTTCAAGTTCCGTGGTGTGCAAGTTTAGGCATTTTATAATGTCATGAGAGACCTCTTTCATTATCCTACTTAGAATTTCTACCAGATCCACCTTTTCCCATTTCAGGGAATATCCATTAAGCTTATCCAAGTAACGAGAGTTTTGTCTCAATGTGCTAGATAAAGTTTGGATTCGGTATTCATATAGTGGAATAAATGTTATGGTCAGGGCACAGTGGTCACTTATTACGGTGATGTGCGTATCAAATTCCTTTGCCCGATTACCCACCGAATTCGAAATTAAAATAAAGTCAATAATAGAGTGACTTTCTCTACCTATAAAAGTTGGATCCGGCCAATCGGTTTCAGGATTCCTTCTATTGGCAATTGCGAGATCCATATCGATTAGTATTTCATTTAAGATAGGACCTACGCCAGTACGCGAGAAGTGGAGGATTGGCTCCTCTTGTTCGTCTATTAATCCACACAATAACCCGTTATTAATTTTACATAGATGTAAATTAAAATCCCCTCCCCAGATGATGGTTGCACCCATATAGGATGCTTTGGTCAATGTTGTTAAATGAAAGGAGATCTGTCGGAGAACTACCCGTAATTCATGCTCCTTTAAGTTGTTATAAGAATTAACCAGGAGAACCAAATCCCCTTTAGCAAAGCGAATGCTCAGTATTTGAAAATGGACATCAAGAATGACCGGAGTAATTTGAACATTTCCTAACAAGTTTGTAATATAGATGATTAAACCGCCCTTTGCTCTGCCGGAGGATGTAGGGACGGCGGATGAAAAGTAGGTTTTATAACCTACAAGATGTATTGCGTCGGTAGTCCATGTCTCCTGTAGGCAGATTATATTTGAATGTTCAAAACGTATTGGGCCCTGACCATTTTCAATTTCAGGGGATAAACCTGCTATGTTCCAAAAAAGCAATGTTATTGGTAGTCCTAGTTTATGCGAAGTTTTCTCCGACTGAGTTTTAAACTGTTTTGATGTTAAAGCTTCCATAGGTCTAGATGAGATGGAATTATTTCCTAGAATATTAGGTGTTATTGGTTCTATTAAATCTAGACTTTTGTGGGGCAATTCGGGACAGACTATCAAATCTTTCAAAGGTGTTAATAATATTGGGTGATTGCTGCCCAAATGAACTATAGAACTTTTATCATTATTATGTAAGCGTGTTGCTATTTTTTGCGGTAGTAGTTTTTCGTCCTGAATTTCACCGTGGACCTGGGTGGGGCGTCAATCCACAGCTTCCATATCACCATCAGCATTTATGGGTCTACTATGATTATGTACTTTTGGTGTAAACAGACAGCACTGCACTGCCTGTCTGGTTATGTATGCACTTCCCAGTTTTTATCAACAGTGTTATGTTTTTGACAGAGTTGTGTTCAGTTGAAAGTCATAGTAGTTTTGTATCTTTATCCAGTGAGAAGAAAAACATTTCAATGTGTAGACTGGAGCTAATTTAGTGAACATAGCAAGCCTCAGACCAGACTGACAGTCCTGGAGAAGGTATTCTCCCTCTTTTACATGCATGGTGGTGAAGATAAGATTAGTAATGGCCTGATGTTGATCAGAATATTTAGGTGTGTATAGTTTTTTTTTAGGAGGACATAAAAAAGGTATTTTACTAATCTCTAGAAATGACTGTAAAGAAGAGGGAACACTGAATTAAGTCTAATGCATATCCAATCCAATTGGGGCATTTTGAATTTGTCTTGGAGTTAGCTTCAAATTATTCCTTGAAAGACCCAGAATAAATTTGTTCTAGTTTCAGGAGTGTTTTTTGTTAAAAGTGTTTCTGTGGTAGAATGACTGCTTAAAAAATGTTTAGAAAATGAATGCGGTAGCCGAACATCTATTTGTAATCTAGAAGGAAACTCTGCATAGTAGAGGTGACATGTTAATTCCCCCAAACCTGGTATGTGACATGTCTCTTTACCACCACTGACAACCTATGATGAGAATGATTTTTCCCAACTCCACTAGCCAATATGAATTTCTCTCTCCCAAAACGTACCTGACTTTCGACTTGCTATACCTCAGCTCTGCCAGATTCCATATGGCTATTTGCACATCAACCGAGTCAATCCGACGTGATTCTTTTCATCACTTTGTTTCTAAGGGTGTCCCATAGGTTGTACACGAGTACCACTCAAGCCCTATCTACTATCAATGTCAGACAGGGCTGAAAACAAAAAATAATGCCTCCTCAATGGCAGGTGCTAAAAAAGAGAAATAATTTGATATTGAATTGGAAGGTATCCTTCCAGTACAAAACCTATGCTAGCCATCACTCACACATGTTTGCACATTGGTGCAAATATCTGAGTGTGGCACTGGGCAGCAGAAGCACTGCTGAAGAGAGCAGCAGCACCATATCTTAGTAGGCATGGGACTTTTCTCTACTTCCAGTGCATTACAGAGCATCAAACTTGCTTGCTACACTGCACTGCACGCTATACATTAGTGAATCCCCTCTTCATTTTCCAGAGTGTAGGAAATGGACATTCTTTGGATGGTGTACCCTCCTAGGTTTTTGCCCATCTGTTTTGTCTGGCTGTAGTACTCTCTGCACTTTACCGGTGCTAACCAGTGATAAAGTGCCTGTACCCCCCTTTCAAACATGATTGAATTGGCATAATCCCAATTGGCATACTTAACTTACCTATAAGTTACACATACATGGAATAAAATGTTCCACTGCCTGTATTTAAATGCCAGTAGTGGATTGCAGCACCTACTGTGCCATTCTCTACAGGAACAATGCAAACATGGCTTCAGGATAACCATTGTAGCTTGGCTAGAGCAGTTTAAAAGCTGAAATTCAACCTGTCAAAATAAACCCTTTCAACAGGTTTAAACCTTTTATGTAAATACTAAAAGGCCACCCCCAGGTATGCCTTGTAGCCTTTAGGCCAGGGTACATGTGTTTAATGGGAGAACAGATAGCAATTATATATTAATATGTCCTATAGACTAGCACCCAATAGCTATTTTCAGTGTAGCAAGGCTGGCTGTTCTACAGAGAAACACTGAAATGCACAATTGAATTTAATAATGCTGTGCCCAGCTATGAAACAACTAGAAATTCAAAACGTGGCCCTTTACAATATTTATCAAAAGCCATATTCACTGGTGAATTCAGATTTTTAACACATAGGGGTTGATTCCGATCCTGTATTTTTTTTTTTCCGTACGTCTCGTATCCGTAATTTTTCCCGTACGAATCGTTCGAGTCCCGTCCCACTCGTGAAGTACGATTCGCACGGGAAAAATACATACGGAATGGCCCGATCTGTATGAATTAGATCAGGAAAAGTTGTACGAGACGGACCCGGACACTTTTCCGTACGAAGCCTAAAAATACAGTCCGACCGTACAAGTACGATCCGGACCGGCTTTCCGATTGAGGATTCGTACGGAAAATGTCCCGTACACGGGGAATGACTTCACCCGCTACAAAGCAAACATTGTACGACTCGTATCCAGGGAAAAGTAGTTCCCGGGGTGCGAGTCGTACAGGGGTACGAGTCGTACAAGCCCCCCCATGCATATGTTCGCACCTCACAACAACATCACGTATGTACACACCTTACAACAACATCATCGCGTATGTACAGTGCATACCCCAACATCGCGTATGTACGCACCACACAACAACATCGCGTATGTACGCACCGTACATAGGCAATGTAAAACAGCACAAGGAGGGTCTATTCGACTCGCACAATACCACAAAACACGTCTACAGTGCACAAAACATGGAAATGACTGACCTGGCCACATCCAAACAGGCAAACAGTGGGCCAAACCCACAACCACCCCTTATAACACACCCACCAAAAATTCAAACTGAGGCCCACCCACAAATGGACCAATAAAAAGGGCCCACACACACAAACCATTAGCCTTTGCAACAGACTCACTGCAGCTAGAGAGCACACACCAACAACTGCACCCATCCACCTTAACATACACACCTTCACACAACCTCCTTCACATGTACCCCCCTCTTCACATTCAGACACACAACTTCACATTCAGACCCACACACCCACAACCATCCACACCATCACCCTACACCATGCCCACAGACAAGAATCCAAAGTTCACAAGGGAGGAGCTGGAGATCCTTGTCAATGAAGTCATCAGAGTCAAGCCACAGCTGTTTGGAACATTGGTCAGACAGACCAGCATAGCCGAAAAATCACACCTGTGTCAGAGGATCGTCGATAGGGTGAATGCTGTTGCACCCATCAGAAGGACCAGGACTGACTGCCAAGCCAGGTGGTACGATCTGCAGAGGGCAGTCAAGCGAAAAATGAATGACGACTACGCCCAGAGCAACATCACTGGAAGTGGTGGGCCCCGCAGACCAGTACATTTCCATCCCTGGGAGGAGAAGGTGATGGCCCTGCTTCCGCCGGTGGGTGTACATGGACTTCAAGGAGTTACAGAGCCTAAAGAGTACACAAACAACTTATGTAACATGGGGGTAATGGCATCCACACCCCAACAACACAAAATGCACACAACTACCTCCAAATACTCACTGGCCAGAACCACAGTCAAAAACAACGCCAATGCAACTAACATGTGTATGCCCCATTGAGAAAACAAGGCCATGCTATGTCCCATGCTACACGAAGCACTAACCCAAGAATGGATGCCCGGTACGCTGGGAGGGTGGGTGTCAAAAAACGCATTGTTGAACTCCAAATCAGACACAATTGCCCTCATCCCATATGGCCCAGGTACATACCCATGCACCATGCTCAATGCACAGGGACTGTGAAAGTACTGACAAGATAGCTGACACTGGGCCCTGGTGTAGGCAGCACAAGGCCCTCCTGTGACCAGTGCAAACACAAACACCAAGACAACAAGGTCAGATATCGAGGACAGGAACTCACTGTAATGGCAGCATGCTCCATGGGGGACAGCTACATCACTTGGGAGCCCCAGTGCAAAATCACACTACACCCACCAGCAGGCCCTGTCACACACACCCCTTACAAAAGCAGACACCCCCGGGACAGGCAATGGATTTACCAACTGTCACAATGGACATGTAACACAACAAGACCAATACTTAGCCCAAGAAGCATCCAAGCAAAAAATCAACAAGTCAAAGACTCAGGAACACATATCAATCTGTCCCCCGCAACAAACCCATCCACAAGGGAACATTGAGGAGAATGCTAGGCACATACAACTACCTGGAGGAACATTGCCAACTAGAATGTGTATGAAACATGGATGTTGCATGAAACAGCATTAACATTGACTGTCTCTCACACACAGGGCAACGTGAGAAATCTCCCCCCAACAGGGGTGAAGAATCACAGTCCCAGGCTCGGGAGGAACCTGATCCAACTGGCAGCGACGCCTCTCAACACTCCGCAGATGACCCCGACCGACCTGGACCCTCTGCTGTCCAAGCCCCTGCAGCACCTGGTTCAGGAACATCTGTGCCAACCACCACCCCCATTCCTGCCACCTCCCAGGAGACACCGAGGAGCCCTGCCCGCATTGAACAACTGAGCCAGTCTGACCAGGAGGGACAAGGGCACCCAGGAAGAGGCAGACAACACCACCACTGCCATCCCTCAGGGGTCCCATAGACCCGATGTGCCCACAACGGCAGGCCAGGCTCATGTGGGGAGGGGTGATGGGAGTGGAGGCAGGCGGAGGCGAGAACCTGACCAGCCAGCTGAAGAGACCGGTATGTCACACATACACAACATCATGGAGGCATACCGGCGTGACACCAGGGAGATCAGCCAGGTAGATGGGACACTCACAGAGATAAAGGGGACCATCACAGAGATGAAGAACCAGCAGGCCGAGCAACACGCCAGTCAACAATAACACCAAGGACGGATGGAGGCAAGACTGGCTGAGATCCTGGCGGTGCAAAGGGACATAAGCCATTCACTCTGTCGGATCGCAGACAACATGGGCAACCCTCCCTGTGCCACCAGGCGAAGACCACCACCAGCCACAGGGAGGGAGGAGGAGGAGGACTTGTCAGACGGAGCGTCCCAAGCATCGTCAAGGCCTGCATCTGAGGGTCCCCTGAGGAAGGTGGGTCGTCCACGGAAAAGACCATGAGAGGCAGCGGGCCATTCACATCTCCCAGGTCACCTGGCCTGGCACCTGGCCTTCATGTGCAACAGCATCACCTCATGGACTGACATTCTCTGCCACATGGACTTGCTGGTCACAGTCTGACCAATGATGCCAAAAACTGTGGTCTGGACTCTGCAGCTTTCAAATGCCAAGGATCCCACCTCCCCCTGGGAACTTTGGATTCTATGGTCCCTGTATTGCACCTTTTTCTTGCACAAATCACGGCCCAGACCTATAAGAAAAAAATAAAATAAAAATGTGTTGTTGCAGTCATTTCGCAGGAGTCCACAACATAAGTGTCGGGATATCAAAGTGTGCCTGAGTGTGGAACTAACTCCAGCCATCCATACACTGGGATCTGAGTCCGGTCGAGGACACACCTGGATCACAATGTATCATCAAATACAGATATGGAGCCCAATACTCACCCGTGATGGCCTCAAGCTGCTGAGGGGGGCGTGCAATACTGCTCGTACAGACCAATTTGGAAGAGTATCATGAAGGCGTAGAGGTCATGGGTCATGTGGAGGTGCCCGGGGAGGGAGTCCCATGTCTGTTTGGCGAGGTGGGAGAACTATCTCCTGCATGCAGTTGTTCTGTGGATGTAATGAATGGTGGCCAGGGCAAGGTTGTCTGCACGGAGTTGGGCCAACGGGGTGTTGGATGACAGACAACCAAGGTCAGTTTTGGGTCTGGGGTTGAGGACTGCCTCCTGAGTGTGGGTGAGGAGTCTGAAGGTGATCCTGCAGCAGACAGTGATCCATTGTAGCTATCTCAGGTGGATGGTGATGTGGCTGGGGCGGGGGATGTTGAAGATGAGGTGTGCGGATGCACTCTGGATGTGGACAAGTTCTCCTGCAGTTTTGCTCTTGTCCCTCCGTACAGGGCATTGCTGTAGTTGACCCGGCTGGTGTAGTGGACCTGGGGGACGGTCTGTCTTACCTTGGAGTGGATCTATCTGTGGATCATTTGCAGCATGCGGAGGGTGTTGCAGCATGAGGTACAGATGGTGTTGAGTTGCATGGTAATTGTGAGCGATGAGTCCATGATGAACACCAGCTTGCGTGCGTGGCCACTGTGTGCTGGTGCGGTGCCAAGGCCGGTGGGACACCAGGAGTTGTCCCAGCCGTAAGGGGACAATCCTCAGATGATGACCTCAGTCCTGTCCAAGTCCAGCCTCAGGTGGCTGATGTTCAGCCATTCCTCAATGGATCTCATGACTTCTTGAAGGTTGGATCTGGCAATGGCTGGGTCTTTGGTGAGGGTGATGAGCAGCTGGGTGTCAATGGCATACGAGATGATGATGAGGAGGTGTGCGCATGTGATGGTGGAGAGGGGGTCATGGAGACATTGAAGATCGTCACGCTGAGAGATGAGCCCTGGGGCATGGACCAGATGACCCCAGTGTACCACATGCGGAAGGGTGGAGGCCAACTCCCTGGGCCTTGCTGGTGAGCTACTTGTTGATTTAATCCTGGGCCCTCCTCTGGATACCAGTGTTGGAGATGTGTGAGCTGACAGTGTGGTAGCACATGGTGTACAATGCCGTTGAGAGGTCAAGGGGGTGGTCTCACCATTGTTGAGCAGGGCTAAGTTATCGTTGGTGGTGGCAATTATGACGGTTGCAGTGGTGTGAATACTGTGGAAGATGGTCTGGTGCCGGTTACTGGAGCTGTTTGCGTGGAGGAAGTTTGTCAGTTGCTCATTGAGTGTCTTCCTGATGATATTTGCTGGGTAGGGAAGCAGGGTGATGTTCCAGGAGTTCCTGTGGTACTGCCGTCCATTGTTTAAGAAGGGCCTGGGTCTCTGCATGCCTCCTGCTCCCATGGAATGTTGCAAACTCAAAGGACATTCATGACGTGGTGGACGTGGGCTTCAAGGATGGGGAATGATGTGGTTGAGATGTTATATGGGAAGCTGCCTGATGGAGAGCCAGAGTGGATGGTGCACATGAGCCAGGTGGTGTATTTGCTGCTGACGGGAGTCCAGAACCTGAGGGGGGTTTGTCCCGCGGATAATAGTGCTGTCTGCCTCTGTGTGCCAAGGCTTTTGTGTATGTCCATGAGCTTGCAGTGGTAGAAATTTGCAAGGGATTTGATCTGCCTTGCAAGGGTGGGGTGTCTTTTGGATGGAGAGCTGCGATCAGTCCACTCACAATGCTGATGAGCTCCTTCATGTCGTGTGTTGTTGTGCCTCGGCCCTATCTGAAGGATCTCCACTTGTCCTTGCTGATGATATGGTGATGGCTGTGTGTGGCATTTTCCAGGGCTGTAAGGTAACTGATGGTTCTTTGTGTTGCAAGGTTTGCACAAGAGTCCGGCTAGATCTGTATGAGTCCATTAGGTCTGCCTTGTCCCAGGTGGCTTAACTGTTGTTGTACTTCACAGGAAAGTCTGTCAATGTGGCAAGATAGTTGGATCAGTTGCTGATCCAGTGTGTGAGGTTGCAGGGTGTGGCGGGGGTGTTGGTTCGAGTGTCCCACACAGCTTGTCTGTGGTGACTTACATCAAGCATCTTTGGGGGATCGGTAGCGGGGTGTGGGGCAGTGTGTTGCTTGTCGGAGACGTGGATGCAAATGTTGATGGACCAATGATGGATTGTGTTGTGGTTCTCTCCAGCAAGAAGTTACTGGCCCCCAGCCACATGTAGCCTGTGGAGGTGAGGCGTGCGTGCAGATGTACGTGTTGATGGCTTTGGTGATTTGTGGATGTAGGCCGGAGATCTGTAGATGAGAGTTACTCTGAGGGTTGCCAGGGGGTTGGTGCAAAACCGGATTTGTGACTCTGAGGGTGTACTTGTGACTAAATTGCAAGTCATCCGCCGGGATTGTTGGGGCCGTCCCTGCGGGTGATCTTGTATCCGTCAGAGATGGCAATGAAGAAGTTGTGTGCTAAGGATGCTTTTATCCAGGTTACTGTCACGAAGGTGATGTGGGGCTGTTGTGTTGAGGAGGTAACAGAGTCCAATGGCGTGCTAGTGGACGGAGCGGGTGTGGAGTAGGAGGCACATGACCTGGTTGTCCTGACAGGGTCTGGTAGGCGGGGCAGCGCTGTGTAGGCAGTTGGAGTTGCACACTCAGCATGCAAAGGTGTTGTGTGCGCGCTTAGGGGTTGCCTGATAGCAGGCGGTTGCTTGTCTGGTGGACATTGCTTGGGGGGATGGCTGCAGCATGAGCTTGTTGTGTGACGTGGGTCATGCAAGGACCAGAGGGTCGTGCACTGTGCACGTTGCAGGCGCAGACGGTCCTGCCTTTTGCACGGCGTTGGTGCAACAGTGGCACAGACAAGCTGCTGCCTGCATTAAGAATGGGTGGAGGGGGGAAGGGAGGAGCATTTTGGAGGCGTGTGGGTTGCAGAATCAGGGCACTCGGTGAGGCGGTGCCACAGGTGAGAATGCAGCAGGCGGAAGGGGTGAGAAACTAAGCAAAAAGTAGCACACAAAGACAAGGAGGTCAGAAATGCACAGTGCAACAGGTGTATGTAAAGGAAGGAGTGTCAGGTTACTCATGGGTCACTCCGAGAAAATGTATGGAGAATCAACAAAAATGACGGCCACAGGATCAGGCAACAAAATGCGGAGCTGCGCACAGGAGACATACCATCAGCAGGTATTGACATCCCGTTGTGGGGAGCAACCTGCACATATACATACACAATCAGGTACTTCATGCACAATAGAGACTATTAGCCATGAAGAAATGCATGCATGTTGCCAAAGTACACATACACTCATATGCTCAATCTTTGACATTTATGCCATAGATGACGCATGCAAACTGGCAAGAGATCTGCAGTGACAGAGATGAGGCAATTTGGATTGTGCTGAACACCTTTATTGCACAAACTCATACAAAGGGAAATGAATCCATACGAACAGACTCACAGGTCAGTTGACAGAACATGTGCGACATATGCTGGACCCCCCCTTCACAACACGGATGTTGTGAATCCTAATGAACTGGCACACAAGTTAAGGGGATGAGCCAAACACATCCTGCTGCACACGGAGAGGCTGCAAATCACCATAGAGCCATGTCCCACACTATGTCTGCCCGTAGCATCAGCAATGTTTCAGAAGCAAGGTTTACGCACATTGATGCCTTCATCAGACACCACACTCCACTACAAATGACTGTCAAGAAGGGTGACTGTCATGTCATGGGAGTGATCCTACATGTTATATGCTCCATGGTGAGAAGACATGTATGCATGGTACCACAACATGCACAGAAGCAGTCCCCACACATTCCCAACCCGTACCACCACCAAAAAGCCTTGCTGCAATTCTTACCCAAACTGACATTTCCACATGTCCGTGCAGGGAACGCTGATTCAGCACACGTTGCAATCCTCATGAGGAATAGCAGGAGGACAAAGATGACACGAGCAGACAACAGGCACAAAAACCTGGGAATGACAGACAGACAAGAAGTCACCTAAAACAAATTTCGCCGCACACATGGTCAGTTACGAAACATGAACAATGTTGGACACATGCAAATTTCAAAGAAAGTCTCTCCGCAAAACTGTGTGGCATGACATCATCACTCGAGTGACACATCAGTACACACATCAAAGTCACTTTGCATTCAGTCAGCTGGACACACACATTGCAACACATGCCACTCAATGGTACAAGCTTGCACACTCATACCCAGTGACTCACCATTATGAGAAGAAGTTGCGTATGAGCTGACTCCGGATCTCATCCTCCTCCTCCTCATCACTTGCCTCGTGACCAAGCCCTGGATCCTCCACGGGTGGGTGTTGCTGCTCATCAGGATCAAGGATGAGTGGCACTGCCTTCTCAACGGCCATGTTGTGCAGCATTCAGCACACAATGAAGATTTTGCACACCTTCTCCGGTGCATATGGGAGGGACCCACCTGTCTTGTCAAGGCACCGGAATCGGCTCTTCAGGAGGCCAAAGATCCTCTCAATCACTCGCCTGATCTGCCCGTGTGCATTGTTGTACCTGTGATCTGCAGCTGTTCTTGGGTTTGCGGAGAGGTGTCATTAGCCATGGCATGTTGGGATATCCATAGTCCCCTACATGGAAACATCATGTAAATAAGTGGGTCAGGAGATGCCGTAAGAGCCAAAGATACCGCAACACACAGGACCAACAGAGTATACCCACCAACAAGACATGCTTGTTCGTTGTGCAGCCGAAGCATCATTTGTGGCACCCTGCTACACCTCATGATGTAGGCATCGTGTGCTGATCCTGGAAAACGTGCACAGACATGGGAAATCAGCATGTTAGCAAGACACACCACAAGGGCATTTATTGAGTGGTAATGTTTACAGCTGCGATAGGCTTGCTCCTGTGCCTGTGGTGGTACCAAAGCCACATGTGTCCCATCAATGGACCCAATGACATGGGGCATCCCTCCCAGGGCATAGAAATCACCCTTCACATCTGTCAACTCCTCAGGAGTAGGAAATTTGATGAATTCATCAAGGTGCTCCAACATGGCTGCCAAAACATCACGCAGGACATGGCTGAACATTGTCTGTGACATCCCACCAACATCAGCTATGGTCAATTGAAACGTACCTGTGGCAAAAAAATGTAGGGCTGCCATCACCTTCATCTTTGGGGTCAGCGCAGTAGGATACCTGTGTCGCGGTTGGAGTTGTGGTGCCAGCTTGTCGGTCAAGTCCTCAATCAACTGTTGAGTGAATCTGTAACGTCGGATGCAGGCACGTTCCCTCATGGCAGCCAAGTCTGGCATTGTTCTTGGGACAGGCGGTGCCCTGCAAGACATTGTTAGGAATTACGAAGATTGAGAGTCTGCCAACATCAATGTCAATGAACATAGCACATGCTAAACTGCTACTAAACATCAGGTAACTATGGAGTCTGGTGTGTGCAATACATCCAGGACACATATGCCAGCTTGCTGGCACTCCTACGAAAAGCCAGATACACCTGTTGATTGTCATGTCTACATAACATGCCCTGAAATGAGCTGGGAGCAAGTCTGAGTGAACAGCCTGTGATATCACCGGAGTGACACACATCCACATAGCAGCATTGGAAGGATGTCATCTCATCCAGACAGTTGACTGCAAAGCACACGCACAGGTCACATGGAATGTCAAATGTACATATGAAACACATTGCGAAGAATGGGTACATGTGACAACAAATAAACACAGCCATTGAGACGACGCAGACATGTATGCCTGGGAAAATATGATGTCCAATGCACACAGACCCTACAGCCGTGGGAATCCACATGTGGCATGGTGTCCGTAGATGTGTGCCATGCCCATCGCCACACAGACCCATGTTGGATGCACCAACAGCAGATGCAGTTGACGGAACACTAACAGCAAGCTCATGGGAACACATGACGCACACCTGACATAGTCACATAGGGGCACGCTGATCGTGACATGTCTGTTGATAGAGTGTCCCTGTCCCTGGCATCAGGAGACAGGTGCGGGTGGTGATGATTGTGCCATCCCACTGCTGCTGTGCATGACACAGTTGGACTACAGACACACATGTGACAAGTGTCAAGGTGATGTGTGCCACATAGTGCCCCATCACACATGACATGTGTACACAGGTCATCACACATCAATTGTGCAACTAGATGAGTGGACCTGTGCAATATCACTGGCTGAGACACATAGGGCCTGCACATGAAAGTATGCAATGACAAGTACTTGATGGACATCCTTGTGCGACTCGTAGCCCTCCATTCCTGCCATGTGTACGCCTCGTATCACTATTGTAGTGGTGCCATAGGGGTACGTGTGAAACGCACCGTACCCACGCATTCATTGGCTGTGTACGGTCCATATCACTGTTCTACTGGTGCCGTAGGGGTACGTGTGAAACGCACCGTACACCCGCATTCATTGCGTGTGTACGGTCCGTATCACTATTGTAGTGGTGCCGTAGGGGTAGGTGTGAAACGCACCGTACCCACGCATTCATTACGTGTGTACGGTCCATATCACTATTGTAGTGGTGCGGACGGGTACGTGTGAAACGCACCGTACCCACGCATTCATCGCGTGCGTACGGTCCGTATCACTATTGCAGTGGTGCCGTACGGGTACGTGTGAAATGCACCGTACATGTGTGTGGATTTCAAAATTACATAGGGGACACATAGGGAACAAGTATTAGGCCCAAAATGCATGCTGATTGTCATGGATACAGAGTTTTCATTTGCAATGTGTCCATCAGGTGTCCTGGAACAGTCATTTGGCCAAATAATACATTGTTGCATAGTGGTTGTTGATTTGACATGATGCTCAAAATTTGAACGATGCGAATGTGTGTCATTGTTGTATGTTTAAAGTGATTGGAGTAAACGTATGATGCGAATGAGTCTGACCAATCACTCTGTACTCCTCTAAATGAATGCCCCTCAGCAAGACAGATATAAGGCAGCCAGAACCCATGAGAGGGCACTTGCCTGCACAACTTTCCAGTCGACCACACTGCTGCTGTCTCTGCTTCCTCTGGACCATGTTGCGTACTGTGGAGAGGGCCCAGCCATTCACCCTAGAGGAGAATGAGGTGTTGCTGGACGTCCTCCTCCCACAGTACCCCAAGCTGTATGGGAGACCAGGGGAGCAGATGAGTGCTGACTCCACTACCTTTCCCTATGCACCTGTTGTGTGACTGTCACTTCTGGCATTGTGTCCAGGTGTGACAGACATACACAGTTGTTTAGAGTGGGTCCCAGGGGGGGGACATGCTTATGTCTCTCATGAGGTAGTTCCTGTGTGCACTCCTCACTTGCATTGTGCTTACTCTGACATTCACTGCATAGTGCATGACACATTCAGCCTGGCAAATCCTTGGTGGCTTTTTTTCCTATTCTCCTGAGGTGATTCAGTGTCCCCCTGTTGTAACTTGAAACAGCAATGTGATTAAGCATTTACCAAAGACATTAATGCTTTCCCTTACGATCATGTTTTCTCCGTTATGTTGACCGAAGTTTGGACTCCATTTTGTGTTGTCATGCTGCCACGTGTTCGCCACGAGGAGAGTCCGACCTCTGTGTTAGTTGCTCTTGTAATCTGCCCAGTAACAGTCTATAAATAGCCCTTCTGTCCATCTGGCGCATGCCCAGACTTGACCACATCTGTTATTAGTTAGCCTTGCTTGACCATGTGTTCGCGGGCTCAAGGAGTGTGTTGGCTCCGCCCATGTATTGATTCAGTATCAAGAATGACCATAAATGGTAATGTTCTTCGGCCTCATGTTGTATCCACCCACTTATGAGCCCCTCTAATGTGTATAAAAGGGGACCATGTACGCAAGTTCTTTGTGCTACTCTATGCAATACTGAAGAGTGTTGTGTGGATTGTAGGACCACCCTTAAGGGTTAATAAATGCTGTTTTTGTACTTTGCAGTTTCCGTGCCAACTTCCTTATAGATTCCGTTACAGGAGAGCGAACCCTTGTGTCTTGCGGGCCTAGCTGGGGCCTGAATTCATCAATTGGCGCCCGTCACGTGGGGCTCATCGGCGACTCGGATGCTCGAAGGACTGGTCGCGACGAAGGTGAGGAGTTTGGCCAGGGACGTGATCACTGCCAGCGGCGTCTTAGCCCTGGCATCCCGAGGTTTTTCTTCCCTCCCTTCCGAGCTGACCGTCTGGGTGGCGCCGGTCATCGACTGAGACCTCTTCTGTCGGTCCTGCCGTGAGAGCCGTTTGGGCGATTGTGGAGCTTGGCAGTTGGAATCTGGACTCTTGATTGGTAAGAACCGTTGTACGGTACTTGCTCCGAGTTTTTGAAGCCTGATCTGGCTATTTGAGTTTGATTTGTGATGACTAGTCATATTTTGGGTTGTCTTTGTGAAAATATATGCGTTGCAACACATATAGGCAGGTAATGTGGAGAGATTTCTCCGGAACTGTGTAAACTTTGAACGGCGCAACGATTAAGTGCCATTTTTTATAATATTGCATATTTTGCATTATTTCTGAGCATGCCTGCTTTCAGCGCACTTCGTAAGTGGTGCTGCTGTTTCGGAAACCGGTTGAACCTCGAGGAATCTGCTCCAGCTCCCCCAGAGGGGACTCCTAATAGGGATATGTATGTGAAGCATGGTCTTTCTTCCATAATGTACAGCACAGTATGGAGGAAATACACAAAAAAGGATCCTGAGTTGCGATGGCCTTTGTATGGATCGTTTGATATACGTAAGATTGAGTATGTGGAACAGTGTATGTGTAAGCGACGTGCTCGTCAGGATATGTTTGAGTGTGTGCGATTATGGGTGAAGGAAGTGCGTGAGCGAGAGAAGCGTGAGAAAGCGCTGTTTGATAAAGAACAGCGGAAGAATGATCATGTGCGAGCACAGGAAGCGAAGCGTCGGGAGGACAGAGAGCAGACGGACAGACAAGAGAAAGAGCGTAGGCTACAAGTTTCGGGTCAATATGTTGTTCGGCAGCCACTTTATCCTGTCCTTAATAATGCTGATGATGATTTTTATTTGCTAGATCGCTCTCCACCCCCTTATGTTGGCGCATCCGCTCCGCGGCCGCAAGATTCTGACCCGGCTTCGGGTAAGGTAGACACACGGTCCATGCTGTCGGCCGAGCAGATGGCTGAGCTTCGGCAAATTTCCTTCCGTGCACTTAAGGGCAAGGTATCCATGGAGGAATTATTCCAAACTTGGGGGTCGTGGCAGGAGAGAGATAAAGTGTATTTTCTGGGTCATTTCGCGGATGAAGTGATTGATGCTTTCCGGAAACGTTCCGGTGTCTTTGAGCCTGACGAAGTGTCTTCGGATGCCAAAGCATTGCGTAACGGTGTTTTTTCTCCCCCTAAGGCTCCTGACGCGGCTCGGCGGCTGTTCGCCTTGCGGGACGAGGTGCTGGCCCTCAGAGAAAAAGCGCGCCAACAAACAGAGGAGGAGAAGCAGTCGGATTCGTTTGCAGCAGGGGGCCACCCATCCACCTCCCTGTCAGATAAGGATGACGTAGTGCATGTTAAACCAATGCGAGAGGCGGCGCCTTTGTATGTTCCTCCTAAAGGAGCGGGGACTAGCTCGGACATTAACTCCGCCGATGCTAAGGGATATTTCGTGTATAATTGGGTTTATACTCCGTGGCATAGGGCTGATGTTATGGCATTAAAGAATGCATTGCCTGACCCACGCAAGAATCCAGCGGCCTTCTACGAAGAAGTCGAGGGGGCCCTGAATTCTTGCATCATGACCTTAGCGGATATAGACCTGTTCTTTGGCCTTATCCTACCGCCGGATACGTTGCGATCTGTCCGAAGGGTAGATGATACAGTTGCCTTCAAAGCCCGGTGGTCTGAGCTTGAGGATGAGGACAGGGAGAGGAAGCCCGCACAGAAACCACCCCAGAATATTTTAGACCTCCCTGCTGCTATTGTGGCTAAGTTGAAAACAATTATCCCCCATAAAAAGATTGACTGGAATATGTTAACTGCATGTAAACAGACAGCTGACGAGTCAGTTGCAGATTTTTTCACGCGCTTCGAAGAAACGTTTCATGACTTTAGTGGCCAGTCGCTTACTGACGAAACGGGCCGCCACCTTTTCGCGGACAAATATGTGGCCAATCTGCTACCGGCGGTTGCGGCCCGTCTAAAAGCGAGCAAGAGTTCTTGGTCCTCCGCGACCCCGACGGCGCTCCTGACTATCGCTCAGTATTATGAGCGTCAGGAGCACGAAGCGAAGGGCCAGGAGGAGAAGAAGTCAAAGGATTTAAAAACAAAGGTGATGTTGGCGCAAGTATATGGCCCGCCCCGACGGGGTAATAATAGAGGAAGGGGAGGATCTTATGGTCCCCCCTCGGGCCGATCTGATTTGAATAGGAACCAGTGTGCGTATTGTAAGCAATCGGGCCATTGGGCCAGGGATTGCCCAGTGTTGCGTGCTTCACGTCAGGGGCATACTTCGGGTGGCCCGAGAGGTAGAGGGGGTTTCTCGAGTTCTAGAGGGAATTCTAACGATAATGTCCGTTTTGACACTGCTGGGCAGCACCGAGATAGATCAAATGTTTTCGATCGCCAGCATCAGTATCACGTGTCGGAGATTGACCGATCGGGATATCGTGATTCTCAGCATGCATAGGAATGCGTAGGATGGGGGTACGAATCAGTTGAGGTGCCGGTCGATCAGACGGGTCCTTATGTATCGGCTGAGGTTTTAGGCTCTACTGATCAGTTCCTAGTGGACACAGGAGCGACACGTAGTGCATTGTCTAGGCACTTGGTTCCGGGGGCTCCCCCATCCGGCTTAATGGTTACATCGGTAGGGTTTGACGGTACACTCTCCCGAAGCCCTCTTTCACAGCCCCTTACATTTAAGGTTGATTCTTTTTCTGCGCCCTGTCCGTTTCTGCTTGCTCCGTACACACCGGATAACATTATGGGCCTTGATATGTTAAAGCATTTTAGGGCTACGATCCGCTGCTCCCCTGAGGGTGTGAGGGTGATCTTAAATGACAACTACCCCCGGTCTGAGCGGATGTGTGCGATATCAGAGGATGCGTTGCTAGCTACCCTCCCTCGCGCTTTATGGGCGACTTCGGACACAGATGTGGGACAAATGGTGATTCCTCCGGTCCACATTAGTGTCCAGGAGGGGGCGGTGTTACCACGCCTCCCGCAGTATCGTATTTCCCAGGAGGGCGAGGAGGCTCTCATACAGATTGTGCAAGATTTGATCGCAGTGGGAGTAGTGGAAGAAGTTCCCTATAATATCTGTAACAGCCCGATTCTCCCCATTCTGAAAAAGGACACGGATGCTAAGGTCTATCGGTTTATAATTGATTTGAGAGAGGTAAACAAGATCGTGATACCTCAGTACCCAGTGGTTTCCGATATCACGACGTTGCTTACCTTGGTCCCACCTACGGCGACCATGTTCTCAGTGATTGATTTGAAAAATGCCTTCTTTTCCATTCCCATTCACCCCGATAGTCGATATCTTTTTGGGTTCACTTTAAATAATAGATCTTATCGTTTTTGTAGGATCCCCCAGGGCTACACAGAAAGCCCTAGTATTTACAGTCAGGCTTTGAAACGACAGTTGGATTCCTTTGTTCTGCTCGAGGGGGTCGCCCTCATTCAATATGTCGATGACATCTTGCTGGCGGCTGACACCCTGGAGTTGTGTGAGAAAAGCACGTTATCCTTACTTTCCTTTTTAGCATCCCACAATCATAAGGTATCTCGGAAGAAATTGCAATTCTGTAGACCAAAGGTGACGTATTTGGGTCACCTTTTGTCTAAGGAGGGGCGTGCACTCACACCGGATCGTATTCAAGTAATTTTGGACACACCGAGACCATCCACACAGAAGGATGTGCGTGCATTTTTGGGCCTTGTTTCTTTTTGTAGACAGTGGATATTGGGGTTTTCACACATAGCTAAGCCATTGCTAGCTCTCTTGACAAAAGACACGCCTATCCCAATCCCTTGGTCAGATGAGTGTGATGCTGCTTTTCAGCAACTGCGACAGGCCCTTTGTTCAGCACCAGTGTTAGGGACCCCTGATTATGCAAAACCCTTTTCGCTGTATGTGCATGAGAAAGATGGATGTGCATTATCTGTTTTAGTGCAGATGCATGGCGATAAGCAACGCCCTTGTGCATACTTTTCGGCCGTACTTGATCCTGTCGCCCGAGCATTACCAGGGTGTTTTCGCTCGGTTGCGGCGACAGCTGTGTCAATACGCCAAAGTGAAGGAATTGTGTTATCCCATAAGCTGTTGGTGTTAGTTCCCCATGCTGTTGATGCCCTGCTTAATCAAACAAAGACACAGCATTTGACCAGTGCCCGTTTAACGGGATATGAGTTGACGCTCTTGGCTCCTCATATTACGTTGAAAAGGTGCGTAACGTTAAACCCGGCCACATTATTGCCATACCCCGAGACCCAGCCTGAGGCGCGGAAAGCGCATGATTGTATTCTTGTGACTGAGGAACAAACAAAGGGTCGTATTGATCTCCAGGATACGCCCTTTCCAGATGTAGATGGAGAACTGTGGGTAGACGGATCATGCCTGAAGCTACCAGATGGTACGACTTCAGCGGCGTATGCAATAACCACGTTGCAAACGATAGTGGAGACAGCACGCATACCACAGAAGTCAGCTCAAGCAGCGGAACTGATAGCATTAACACGAGCATGTGAGCTCAGTACAGGATTGTGTGTGAATGTTTACACAGATAGCCGCTATGCCTTCGGAGTAGCGCACGACTTCGGCCTACTCTGGAAGGAGAGAGGGTTTTTAACGTCACATGGAGTACAGATAATGCATGGAGAGTTAGTTCATAATCTTTTAACTGCATTGACGTACCCAAAGAAAATTGCCATTGTTAAGTGTAGCGCCCATAGGAAAGTGGTTGATAAAGTTGGAGAAGGGAATGCGTTAGCGGATCGAGTAGCACGGGAGACTGCGATGCAGCCCGGTACTACTGCCATGTATGTAGTGAAGTCACAGGTGGAGAGATGGCATGATGCGAAGGAGGAAGTGCGAGAAATGCAGAGGACCGGTTCTGACAAAGAGCGGGAACAATGGGCTAGCGAGGGAGAACTGGATGACGAGGGTTGCTGGAGAAATAAGCAGATGGATAGATGGAAATTACCCACGGCCTTTGTACAACCTATGGTTCAGATGGCACATGGGCTAGCACATGTTGGAGCTTCCGCAATTGTGAAATTGCTTACCCAAGTCTGGGAGCATCCAGAGATTGCTAGCACGGCAAAGAGGGTGGTGCAGACCTGTATGATCTGCCTGAGGTATAGCCCAGGAAAGGGTACTCGAACTCCAGCAGGAGGATTTGCGACACCCACTGCACCCTTCGAGGTTCTGCAGATGGATTACATCCAGCTTGAGCACTGTAACAATTTGAAGTATGTCCTAGTAGTGGTTTGCGCCTTCAGTAAATGGGTTGAGGCGTACCCTACGAAAGACAATACTGCAATGACTACAGCGAAGCTGCTGCTGAAAGAGTTTTTCCCTCGATACGGCGTCTGTAGAATTCTGTGGAGTGATAATGGGCCTCACTTTGTAGCGGATGTTATAAAGTATGTCTTGAAGGGCCTAGGCATCACTCAGAAGTTCCACGCCGTGTTTCACCCTCAGTCTGCAGGACTAGTCGAGAAGTATAATGGTACACTGAAGCTTAAGATCGCTAAAATTCAAGCTTCGACGTCTTTGACTTGGCCAGACGCCCTGCCACTGGCGTTACTGTCAATTAGATCAGTACCGCACTCCCGAACTGGCCTTACGCCATACGAAATCGTATTCGGACGCCCAATGAACATTTGGGGTCCACCAAGGCCTAAGGCTGTGTATGATGTACCTTGTGTAATGATGAGCGATTATCTGGCACAGTTAACGGATAACTTGGTTTCTATTCATCAACAGGTCCGAGAGGCGCTCCCTGATCGGTCTACCGGTGAAGGACATGGTCTCCGGCCTGGGGACCATGTCATGGTGAAAGTCTTCGACAGGACAAACAGCTTGGAACCGAGATGGGTGGGCCCTGAGCAGGTCCTCCTCGCGACGAGGACGGCTGTGCGAGTCTCGAACAGGAAGAATTGGATCCATTCCTTGCACTGTCGAAAGGTACCGCCCGGATTGGTGGAGCCTGCCGTGCTGACCGATCAACGAGAAATCCTGGCAGCAGAGACAGGCCGTGCTGGGGAGCCGAACGTCACTGAGGAGCTCTTTCCGGACCATGCGACTCCTGGAGGAAGGCGATATCATCTTCGACCAAGGAAGTGAGTTTCCAGTACCGGGACATGCTGTCAGAACAGCCCTTGGGTTAGTGAAACGGAGAGCCGATGAGGCAAGGGGGGGGGATCAGCCCTGCATTAGTGTAGTGACACCCGTCTTGGCCCGCTGGTGAAGAAATCAACCGCTGCCCAAGGGGAAGAGTTCTGACAGACCTATTAGTTTCAGGGTATTGTTCTTTTTGACATGGAGAAGAAGAAAATCCTTTGTGCATCGGGGTTCATGCTGACAGTAGCTATTGTTGGGATAGCCACATGGTTTGTGGAGGAGGTAACTCCTGCTCGGAAAACACTTGTGTTGACGACTCCAGTGCCTGCGGAGCACTACTTTTATACATTACCATATCAAGAGTTGAAGCATCGACAGTCCTATTTGAATAACACTTTCATTCAGATGCTGCATCATACCCACGTTGCTACGAACGCTACGAACTGTTGGATATGTGGGATGATGCCAGCCCATCAGAAGAAAGGAGGTACGCCATTCATACCACTTCCTTTCTCTCATAATGGCTCTTGTAGAGCATGGTACACTTTGCTGTTTGCCACTCGGAAACCGACAGTGGGACGATTGCTTTTCAGACTCAATAAAGAATGTCATCAGGATAAAAATGGATATCCGCAAGCGAATGGGACAATTTGGGAATGGGAAGAGTACCGACCAGACAATGAATCCATTCCCTATATCTTCACGAACACCAGAGACACTGTGGGGAAGGACAAATTTGTGATCCAAGTGGCACAAGCTCAAGCGGACCTGTGTGTCCAGAGTGTGGGTTTTATCCCTGTGGGTGTCAGTGATTGTATCACTGTCTTGAACATTGATGGATTGAATAATAGTACCTTCCTAGCGTCCCATAATACCTACTTTGTGTGTGGAAATAAAGGTTATTACCGTTCGCCGGCTGGGTGGTCTGGGGTATGCTATGTATCATTCCTATTACCTCCTGTATTCCTAGCACCCGCATCTTATCATAAAGATTTGAAATTGTTGAATAATGTGACTGTAAATAGGTATAAACGTACTCTATCGATTGATGATGTGGATCAGACTGATACCAGCTTGCAGCAGTATATTGATTTTAACTTAGGACTGTTTTTCTTTGTTGGAGCCGCTTTGAATAGTAGGAAGATCCGAAGATTAACAAGAGTGGTAGAAGCTGTAACAAATCAGACTGCTGCTGCTCTTGGGAATCTTACGGAAGAGTTACAAATCACTAGGATTGTTGCATTGCAGAATCGTATGGTATTAGATGTAATGTTAGCTGATCGAGGTGGAGCTTGTAAAATTATTGGAAGTAGCTGCTGTGTGTTCATCCCTGATCATACGCCATCAGTTTATAACGCCATTAATAAGCTGCATAAAATAGCAGCTGAAATCCACGCAGAAAACGGCACTTGGTCCTTTTCTGGATGGTTTTGGGCATTGGTTACTGCCTGGGGATGGAAGGTCTTAACTGGTCTCTGTATTATTATAGCAGTTCTGTTCCTTTTTTGTATGTGTGTTCAATGTGGACCATTGTTCTGTTCTGTATGCATTTCATTCTGCATCCCAGATAAGAAAGCTATTGCCGATGTTGCTCATCAGAAGCGTCTGGCTAAAGAGGTTGAAGGAATGATGACCATTGACATATATGATGATTATTCTGGTAAACCGGATGTCTTCAGTAAATGCTGAAAGGGTCGTCTGTTGTAACTTGAAACAGCAATGTGATTAAGCATTTACCAAAGACATTAATGCTTTCCCTTACGATCATGTTTTCTCCGTTATGTTGACCGAAGTTTGGACTCCATTTTGTGTTGTCATGCTGCCACGTGTTCGCCACGAGGAGAGTCCGACCTCTGTGTTAGTTGCTCTTGTAATCTGCCCAGTAACAGTCTATAAATAGCCCTTCTGTCCATCTGGCGCATGCCCAGACTTGACCACATCTGTTATTAGTTAGCCTTGCTTGACCATGTGTTCGCGGGCTCAAGGAGTGTGTTGGCTCCGCCCATGTATTGATTCAGTATCAAGAATGACCATAAATGGTAATGTTCTTCGGCCTCATGTTGTATCCACCCACTTATGAGCCCCTCTAATGTGTATAAAAGGGGACCATGTACGCAAGTTCTTTGTGCTACTCTATGCAATACTGAAGAGTGTTGTGTGGATTTTAGGACCACCCTTAAGGGTTAATAAATGCTGTTTTTGTACTTTGCAGTTTCCGTGCCAACTTCCTTATAGATTCCGTTACAGGAGAGCGAACCCTTGTGTCTTGCGGGCCTAGCTGGGGCCTGAATTCATCACCCCCCCCCGGTGTGACAGGTGACTGTACCACAGATGTGTATGAGTTGAGTGGACCTGTGGTGAGAGTGTCCAAATGATGTGTACGACCTCATGGACATTGATGTGTGTGAATGTTCCTTGTCATGTGGGTGAGTGTCTATGTGAAGTGTTGCACCACAGCTGCATGGAGGAGGAAACAGCTCTACCCATCTGATGTGACAAGTAAGCCGTGCTGTGTGTCTGACTTGCAGAGCTAGCACGACACCTGTGACACCCCACAGGCAAGTGGCACATGTGCTGAGTGAGGGTTGTATCCGCTGTTGTGACTGACAGGCGAGTGATCTGTGCCTGGGTGTGTCTGTCTAGTCTGCTGAGGGTGCATCAGTGGAGTGGGACATGTGACTGCTTGGCACGTGTTGTCCATCTGCCTGCTGTTGCATGTGCTGCACAGTGTGTGCCATTATCAGTGAGTGTGTCGCACCCCTTATGCCACCTGTTGACTTTCAATGCCATGTAGTGCATTGGGGCCTGCACACAGGCCAATTTCTCATTGAGAATGATGCCATTCCTGTTAGCATCCTTTGCCCTGTTCAACATATCAAAGATGTTCAAATGTGTGTCTTTGGGACATGCAGCAGGTGTAGTGATGTTGTCTCACTTTGTCATCCTGACAGGTAACTGCCTACGAGAAGATGGTGATCTGGCAGGACATTGTCAGGGCCGTGAGATTGGCGGGGGATCGCAGTCGGCACCTACCACAGGTCCGAAAACGGTGGCAGGACATCCGGTGCTGGACCCGGCGGATCGCCCGGGTCCAGCTGGGGCTCGACACTCCTCGCCCCCACAGCGGGCGCCGACGCCTGACCTCCCACATGACCCGTGTCCTGGCGGTGGTCTTCCCTGACCTCGATAGGCAGTTACAGGAGAGACTGCAGCAATGAGGGGGTAGGTACATGGCTGTTTGTTGTGTTATGTGTCACCAGCTTTTGGATACACTCCCAGAGTTTATATGTGCAGTGCATTTTCTGTTCCCCAATGTCACCTGGTGCTCTTTTTCATCCCTTCCCCTCCTTGACATGTGTCTCCTGGACTGTGTGTAATCACATTTACACATGGTCATCTAGGGTGCCAGAAAATCAAAGTGCATATTGCTTTCCGCATCATGTGGGAGGGTGGTCTGTGACATGTGTTGGTACCTTGCCTGTGCCATGACCTGTTCACTATGTTGGGGGTCCATATTTGTTGGCACTGATGATGAGTCTCAACATAGGAGTGTGAGATTTCAACTGAACACCCTTGCAGCATGCATGACCAATGTTGTGGCCTCAGACATGATGTGCATGAGTGGGAGATATGCATAGTGCCCTGACGGTTGCTCATGGTACAGTCAGCTCTTTCCAGGAACACGGAGCAGTGTGCCCACTACAATCCCCTAAGACACCCTGGCCTCCTAATCATGTGTGTCATCCAACACTGTGCACATTCTCTGTGGTTTCAGCATAGGTCTGCCTCTGTGGCATTGTTCCCTGGCCTAGTTTGTATATTTCCAATGTGTGCTACATGTGTCCACTGGACAGGGATACACCATTTGGCTTGTGCATACTCACACTGGGCAGTGCCTGTGTGGCTATTCACAACAATCTGTTGATGGTTGCTTGTCACAAATATGTGTTGCCAACCCCACGAGGTCATGTTGTGTCAATTTAGCAATTGTTGCTGCACAGTTTTTGAAACCCTGATTAAGAGGTGTCACTTCTTGATCTGTATCAATCCCATTGACTCAGGTATGGGGGGGTTGTGCGGAAGAGGCCTACATGGGCACCCCTTATTTCTCCTTGCCAGGTCTGACCTGGGTGTGAGAATTGGCTGTACAAAGAATCACCGTGCAGTGCCCCTGTGATGGTGCCCAGTGCTTAATGTTCGTGCTTTGCAGCCTGTGTAATTTTTTTAACAACATGAACACTGCTCATAAATTATTGCCACATGTGTGTCGTTCAGATGCAACGCCGTTTGGTCTTTGTGTGCTGACATCTGTGTGGACATTCTGGCTTGCCATGAGGGTGTCTTCACAGTACAGCTATGTTATTTTACCACACAATTGCAGGCCCATTAGCTTATGCATTGTCCTGGGTTTGGACATGTGTGCCACTCTACATGACAGGCAGTGGGTCATATGTGTAGCCAACTGTGTCTTCAGGTAACGGATGGCCATGTGACAACTGACATAATTCAAGTTGTTAGTCAAAAATGTTTGTACCTTGGCACTCACAGCACTTGTCTACAGTTCTTCATGTTTTAAATGTGGTAATTTGATGATTTGTGTTAAGAACACCAATGTGCCTGCATATAAGATGTCTCCCAAGGAAGTGCACACCAAACAACATTTCCACTTTCATGGAACACGCTGGCACCTTTTCAAAGAAGCCACTGTTAGAATTAAATGGTGTTGCAGATTCTCCGTATACTTGTTCCCACAGTGGTCTTGATTTTGTGAAACTCCTTTGTTGTTGGTGATACAAACTAACGTGTGTCAAGAAATCAAGACCTCTGTGGGCCCATGTATATGTACTTTCTGCAACACCATTTATTTCTAACAGTGGCTTCTTTGAAAAAGGTGCCAGCTTCTTCAATGACAGTGTAAATGTAGTTTTGTGTGCACTTCCTTGGGAGACATCTTTCATGCAGGCACATGAGTGTTCTTTTCATGAAATGGCGAATTGCCACATTCAATACATGTCAATTGTGTAAAGTATTGTGAGTC
Source organism: Triturus cristatus (assembly GCF_964204655.1). Lineage (NCBI taxonomy): Eukaryota > Metazoa > Chordata > Amphibia > Caudata > Salamandridae > Triturus > Triturus cristatus. Next base: position 1,079,039,994 of record NC_140592.1, on the reverse strand, counting down.
CCAAGGTAACAACATTTTTCCATTTTGTGTTCCAAAGTACTTACAGGTCTCTGAGTGTGATGACACCTTGAGTAGTGAGGTATGTTAGTTTACGTTGGGTGCACCACTACTGTTTCTTTCAGGGTAAACAAGAGATGGCATGACTTCATTGTATTGCTGTGCTCACCTGTTCACATACACTAGCTTCTCAGTGTATTTTTCATTCAAGTTGTGGCCTGGTGTGTTCTTTTTTCCTTGTGTCCAAGTGGCATAGTGGGTCTACCAACTGGGCAGTACAGGGCTTACAAATGTGCGGAGTAATCTAGCTGTTACTCATGATGCATTGCCTGATATGCACTGTGACCTACTGTTTTTGTGCTCATGTGTCAGATGTATACAGGTGACTGATGCATTTCTGTTTCTTCTCCTTGCTCACAGCATCATCATCGTAAACCGAAGGAGCCACCTGCACGGACCTGGAGGAGGGACCCAGCGACAGTGCCACCAGTGCTGTAGAGTCAGAAGGAGGCAGTGGCACGGAGGGTGAGGGGAGTCAGTCCGAGGACCTGTCTGGAGGCGATACCAGCTACGACGCCGACGGGTCCGACGCTGACCTCATCGAGGAGGTGGAGGCTGCAGCACCACCTGGCAGCATCTCCACATCTGTCCCCGCCTCCTCCATTACCATCTCCGCTCTCCCTTCTGTCCATGCAGAGGCCCACCATGTCTCCTTCGGCCCAGGCACCGCACCTCCTGCCCCTGTCACTCCTGCTGCCCTCAGTGAAGAGTCTGTGGACATACTGCGGCAGTTGCAGGTTGGGCAGGCATCGGTGCTGAATGTCCTCCATGGCCACACTAAACTGCTTACACAGATAGTGTCGTTCATGGAGGGCTTGTCAGCAACGATGTCTGACCAATGCAGGAGTCTGCAGTCCATGGACTCTTCCCTGACAGCAGCAGTTAGTCTCCTGCAGCGCTCCATCCCCTCCCTAACCGGGACCCATCCCCACTTCCTCTCCCATACCTGTCCAACGCACACCCAGACAGTCACGATCCCGCACCCCACCAGACACAGGCAGCACACCCCCAAAGTGAGGCAAAGCGCACACCTCCTGGCACGCACACTCAGGGGGATGTAGGCACACCCACAGGGTCTGGGGACAGATGACATACACACAGCCACAGTCGCAGTTCGCAGTCCTCACAAACCTGTCCCTCCAAAACCACTCCCCTAGGCTTCCCTGGGAAACGGTCACCAAAGGAGCTTTTTCTGGGTGTGCTGGAACTCGCCCCTGCTGAGCCACCACCCCACAAGCGGGCGAGGAAGTCCCCGGGCACAGGAGTTGAGTCCCCCACCACATCAACCCCCTCCCCCAGGAGCGCTGCACCCCATCCCTCGCCCACCACACCCTCCCTTAACTTAGGGAGATCCTCAGGTGCAGGGGTTCGGATGGAGGTACTGGCAGCGGTGTGCAGCACCGAGCTCACCTCCACATTCAGCGCTGCCCCACCCCCTATGGTGGAGACGTCCACCCCTGCACCCACCACACCTACCCTTCCCCCGCCTGTCCCTGCGGTGCCTGGTACTACCACAGATGATGCCCCCCCTCGTCCGACGAACCTGGAGGTTCATTTGTGCAGGCAGGCTAGGGGTAGACGCGGTCTCGTACGTCCCCCCTTGGACTTTCCGTATGGACTGGCCATTGGCCTCTGTAAATAGTCTATTTTTGGTTAAAATAAATTGTGCTGAATAAAGCCTTTATTTTTACTTTTAACACTATTGCATTTTAGGTACTTGATGTTGGTGCTGAGGCTCCTGAGTCGGTGTTCTGGTAATGTGTTAGGGTTCTGAGAAATGTTTTTGTACGATGGTCATGAGGTGGACCATGGTATCTGTGTGCCATCACATTGTCTCTGCAAAGAATCATTGGTAGTGTGTGTTAATTTTGTTTTGAGACATTGTCTCAAGGAGTGTTCCTTCCTCTGTGGCACCTGACATCTTCCCTGAAAACAGTTGCACTATTGTTGTGTTGACGTGTGTCAACATTTCCTTTGTTGGTGACGGATCCCTTCAACAATGGCCATCCCTGCTCACCGATGTCTCCTGCTGAATCGTCTGTGCCATCCTTGCTAGTCACTGTACTTGTGTTTTGAGTGTGTCGAAATGCCTTCAAGGACAAATTCACCCTTTTCAGCACGATGCATGTGTGTAATCACAGACTACCACACAAATGGTACTTGTTATGCAGGGTATTTGGGCACGTGACTCACAATTGTGGGCATTGTATCTAGGGGACTTCCACTCTATTTCTTCCATGCGAGACAACATCTTGGTGGCTGGCCCAGCACCTGTACATTCCTATCAGTCCTGGGATGTGCGTGACAGTGTGTGTTCCCTTTGGCTATCTTAGTTTTGTAGGCAGTTACATGACTATACAGTCTTGTGGCATGATTTCAGGGTGTGTATTGTGCTGCATCCACCATGGGTGGGTATGCATGTGTTACTTGTCCTCACACCCACATGTGGTGTGTCATGCAGTGGGTGAAAGACATCCATCCTCCTGGGAGTGGGACTCTGCTGTCAGTGATGTGTTGTTATGGCACTGTCATCATAGTCCAAAGTTAGGGATGCGTACATACCACCATGTAGGTGTGGTCACATGACAATGATGTACACCCCCCATATCTATGTCCACTGCTGGGAGTCCTCTGCACCCACCCCTCATATTGCAGGCCACTGCTGGTAGTCCTCTGCACCCACCCCCATGTATCTGTCCACTGATGGGAGTCCTCTGCACCCACCCCCATGTCTCTGTCCACTGCTGGGAGTCCTCTGCACCCACCCCTCATATTGCATGCCACTGCTGGTAGTCCTCTGCACCCACCCCCATGTCTCTGTCCACTGCTGGGAGTCCTCTGCACCCACCCCCATGTCTCTGTCCACTGCTGGGAGTCCTCTGCACCCACCCCTCATATTGCATGCCACTGCTGGTAGTCCTCTGCACCCACCCCCATGTCTCTGTCCACTGCTGGGAGTCCTCTGCACCCACCCCCATGTTTCTGTCCACTGCTGGGAGTTCTCTGCACCCACCCCTCATATTGCATGCCACTGCTGGTAGTCCTCTGCACCCACCCCATGTCTCTGTCCACTGCTGGGAATCCTCTGCACCCACCCCCATGTCTCTGTCCACTGCTGGGAGTCCTCTGCACCCACCCCTCATATTGCATGCCACTGCTGGTAATCATATGCACCCACCCCCATGTCTCTGTCCACTGCTGGTAGTCCTCCGCACCCACCCCCATGTCTCTGTCCACTGCTGGGAGTCCTCTGCACCCACCTCCGTGTCTCTATCCACTGCTGGGAGTCCTCTGCACCCACCCCCATGTCTCTGTCCACTGCTGGGAGTCCTCTGCACCCACCCCTCATATTGCATGCCACTGCTGGTAGTCATATGCACCCACCCCCATGTCTATGTCCAATGCTGGGAGTCCTCTGCACCCACCCCCATGTCTCTGTCCACTGCTGGGAGTCCTCTGCACCCACCCCCATGCCTCTGTCCACTGCTGGGAGTGATATGCAGCCACCCCCATGTCTCTGTCCACTGCTGGTAGTCCTCTGCACCCACCCCCATGTCTCTGTCCACTGCTGGGAGTCCTCTGCACCCACCCCCCATGTCTCTGTCCACTGCTGGGAGTCTTCTGCACCCACCCCCATGTCTCTGTCCACTGCTCGGAGTCCTCTGCACCCACCCCTCATATTGCATGCCACTGCTGGTAGTCCTCTGCACCCACCCCCATGTCTCTGTCCATTGCTGGTAGTCATATGCCCCCACCCCCATGTCTCTGTCCACTGCTGGGAGTCATTTACACCCACCCCCATGTCTCTGTCCACTGCTGGGAGTCCTCTGCACCCACCCCATGTCTCTGTCCACTGCTGGGAGTCCTCTGCACCCACCCCTCATATTGCATGCCACTGCTGGTAGTCATATGCACCCACCCCCATGTCTATGTCCAATGCTGGGAGTCCTCTGCACCCACCCCCATGTCTCTGTCCACTGATGGGAGTTCTCTGCACCCACCCCCATGTCTCTGTCCACTGATGGGAGTCCTCTGCACCCACCCCCATGTCTCTGTCCACTGCTGGGAGTCCTCTGCACCCACCCCCATGTCTCTGTCCACTGCTGGTAGTCATATGCACCCACCCCCATGTCTCTGTCCACTGCTGGGAGTCATCTGCACCCACCCCTCATATTGCATGCCACTGCTGGTAGTCATATGCACCCACCCCCATGTCTCTGCCAAATGCTGGGAGTCCTCTGCACCCACCCCCATGTATCTGTCCACTGCTGGGAGTCCTCTGCACCCACCCCCATGTCTCTGTCCACTGCTGGTAGTCACATGCACCCACCCCCATGTCTCTGTAAACTGCTGGGAGTCCTCTGCACCCACCCCCATGTCTCTGTCCACTTCTGGGAGTCCACTGCACCCACCCCTCATATTGCATGCCACTGCTGGTAGTCCTATGCACCCACCCCCATGTCTCTGTCCACTGCTGGTAGTCCTCTGCACCCACCCCCATGTCTCTGTCCACTGCTGGGAGTCATCTGCACCCACCCCCATGTCTCTGTCCACTGCTGGGAGTCCTCTGCACCCACCCCCATATCTCTCTCCACTGCTGGTAGTCATATGCACCCACCCCCATGTATCTGTCCACTGCTGGGAGTCCTCTGCACCCACCCTCATGTCTCTGTCCACTGCTGGGAGTCCTCTGCACCCACCCCCATGTCTCTGTCCACTGCTGGGAGTCTTCTGCACCCACCCCCATGTCTCTGTCCACTGCTCGGAGTCCTCTGCACCCACCCCTCATATTGCATGCCACTGCTGGTAGTCCTCTGCACCCACCCCCATGTCTCTGTCCACTGCTGGTAGTCATATGCCCCCACCCCCATGTCTCTGTCCACTGCTGGGAGTCATTTACACCCACCCCCATGTCTCTGTCCACTGCTGGGAGTCCTCTGCACCCACCCCCATGTCTCTGTCCACTGCTGGGAGTCCTCTGCACCCACCCCTCATATTGCATGCCACTGCTGGTAGTCATATGCACCCACCCCCATGTCTCTGTCCACTGGTGGGAGTCCTCTGCACCCATCCCCAAGTCTCTGTCCACTGCTGGGAGTCATCTGCACCCACCCCTACATGTCTGGACACTGCTGGTATTGATCTGCAGCCACCCCCATATGTTTGTCCACTGCTGGTATTCAACTGCAGCCACCCCCATATGGCTGGACACTGCAGGTATTCATCTACAGCCACCCCTATATGGCTGACCACTGCTGGGAGTCCTCTACAGCCACCCCTACATGTCTCGACTCTGCTGGTATTGATCTGCAGCCACCCCCATATGGCTGGCCACTGCTGGTATTCATCTGCAGCCACCCCCATATGGCTGGACACTGCATGTATTCATCTACAGCCACCCCTATATGGCTGACCACTGCTGGGAGTCCTCTACAGCCACCCCTACATGTCTAGACACTGCTGGTATTGATCTGCAGCCACCCCCATTATGGCTGGCCACTGCTGGGAATCCTCTGCACCCACCCCCCCCACCTCCTTGGAGCAGGACACTGCTGGCCTGGACCTACACACACACCAATATGAAGGTAACATGCAGGGCCAGACCGTATCCCCACATTTGTGGCGTGTGTATGCCTCGTATCCCAAATGTACTGGTGCCGTAGGGGTACGGGTGAAACGCACTGTATCCCATGCATTCATTGCGTGTGTACGCATCGTATCACTATTGTACTGGTGCCGTAGGGGTACATGTGAAACGCACCGTACACACACTTTCATTGCATGTGTACGGTCCATATCACTTTTTTACTGGTGCCGTAGGGGTACGTGTGAAACGCACCATACCCACGCATTCATTGCATGTGTACGGTCCGTATCACTATTGTACTGGTGCCGTAGGGGTACGTGTGAAACGCACCATACCCACGCATTCATTTCGTGTGTATGGTCCGTATCACTATTGTACTAGTGCCGTAGGGGTGCGTGTGAAACGCACCGTACCCACACATTCATTGCGTGTGTACGGTCCGTATCACTATTGTAGTGGTGCCATAGGGGTACGTGTGCAACGCACCGTACACGTCCACTTCCGTTGTTGCGGTACGCAGGGGTTGCTGGCCACGCCCCCCCAAGTGACCAGACCCTGGTGGTAATGTATGGGCTCCATATTATAGGTTTGGCTTTGGGTATGGGGTATGTTTCCTGGCCCTCACCCCCACCCTGGCCCCTGTGTGTTGTTCTCACCTTCTGCGGCGTGTGCGTCGGGTCAGGTGCACCAGGTCGTAGGCTAGGAGGACCGGGATGAGACGTACGATGGGGTTCATGGCATGTACATCACGTACCGGGGCTCCATTTCGTAGCGGTTTGCGTAGGACTCTGCTTTTCCGGCTGTGTTTGGCTCCCGTAAAAAAAAGAGCCGTACGGAGTGACGTAGGGACGAATCGTACTTGCTGGGCCGGAAACCGCTGCCTGAATACGTCCGGACGTCGCGTACAAGCTGTTCCGGATCAGAATCGTAGTTTTTTTTGACCCGTACGGGTTTTTGTACGAAACGTACGGAAATAGCCTTTCTGTACGAATCGTACTTCCTAGGTTGTACGGAAAGTTTACCAGGTACGAGTCGTACGGAGAAAACGCTCCGTTCAATGATTCGTACAGCCTTTTTCCAGGATTGGAATCGGCCCCATATTAGGGAAATGCTACTTTCAGAGGGTAATATTTTCCCTGGCTAAAGTATGTCATGGCTAATTTGCATTTGCCTGCCTCAACAGCCCTCTTGTGTGCTGAAGCTGGAATGGGGTGTAAAAACTTCTCCCAGTAGAGCAAAGGACTAGCTCTATGGGGTTGTATCTGTTCTGCTGTCAGGATGATAATTTGGGCAGTGCTCAGGAACTTAATTAAATGTAAAGTGGCCCCCCATGTCACGGACAGATGTCAGATAACACCTGCACAAGCGTCTTCTTTGTTCCCCCATGTCAGATGGGCTCCAATCCAAGTATGGAGGGAGCTGCCTGCAGAAATAGTTTGTGGTGACCACAGAGGCGGTTGCTCATTACCATGGTCCCAACTCTGGGGTTTGCACAAAGGCTGTGCCCACAGGGAGAATGCTTTCACCATCTTGGATTAGGCAGAGAGGTTTCCTGTGAGACTGTTTGAAATAGGACTTTGAGAAATTGGGTTGTTGATTTACTTGGGTGTGAGACTTAATCAGGCAGAAACCACAATCCTTTTCAGGGTGAGGCACAAGCCAACCATAAATTAACCTGTGCTCAACCCTCTGGTAGCTTGGTACAGAGCAGTCAGGCTTTACTTAGAGGCAATGTGTAAAGTATTTGTGCAACATTTCAAATAGTAATAATGTGAAAACACCACACAAAAAGGATCCCACACCAAGTTAGAAAAATAGAACTTTCTTTAATAAAAAAAAGCAAGACTAACACAAAACAAACTGACTAGTAGAACCGGAGATATTTCAGGTTAAATAAATGTCAGTTAAACACCAAAAAGCACAATTTGCCAACTGTGGCTATCTGGTCCCTCCGGGCAGTAACAAAGGCAAAAGTTCAGGCTAACCATGATGGAGCACTGGTCGATACAGGGACCATGTTAGGCCTGCTGAAAAAAGTACCTCAACTTCTGGTTTGCTAGGTGTTACATAGATCTGTGATGAAGATGCGTTGAGCAGCCGAAGCACTGCATTGGTTCCGAGATGCAGCAGGGCTGCGGTGCAAGGTCCTTCATCTGCCTTGAGAATCCCTTCGATTATAGATGTGAGGGCCTGTGCTGAGGATGGGTGGCAAAGCAGCAATTCTGATAATCTGCACTGCTATGCCGGTCTTTTGCGATGGGTTCAATCCACACAGCAGCAACGATGGATCAGTTATGCTCTGGTTTGCTTTGTGCAGCAGAGATGATGAGTTGGTGCTGCTGGATCGACAGAGGTTTGCAGAGCACCTTAGGCTTACATCCAGGACTAGGGTGGCTCCACCTGGAAGGGAAGAGTCACCGATGGCAGAGTGCATGTGCAGATGCAAAGTTGTTGGAAGCCTGTTGTGTTCCTGAGGCATCAGATAAGGTGGGCAGCCAATTAGCCCTCGCAGTCAATCGAAGTTCAAGACATGCAGGTTCAGTTTTTCTTACCCAAGAGGGCAGCAGACAGCAATTCAGCAGGGCAGCAGTACTTCTAAGCAGCAGTCCAGCCGAGAGGCAGTCCTCTCAGCAGCAGAGCAGTACTTCTTCCTGGCAGAGTATCCACAGGTCCAGAAGTGTACTGAAAAGATAGTGTCTTAGGTCCACTATTTATAGCCATTTGTGCCTTTGAAGTAGGGAGAAGCGTCTATAGGCAGGCCTGTGAAGTGCACAGGTGCCCTGTCTTCCTGGCCCTGGCTCCATACTACCAACAGAGGGTATCCAGCCCTTTATGTGGTGGTAGGAACTAGCTTATTCAAGTGCAAGTGGGCTAAGCCCAGCTCATCCCTCCCATACTGCCAATAATGGCCCATCCAGGCACACCTAAACTCCATATTGTGTGTAGCCATCTAGGAGGAATACACAAAGTACAAAATTCAACTTTACGCAGTCATGTGACCCACAGAAGGCTGCAGGCACCAAATGGTTAAGGTAGGAAGATGACACATTTCTAAAGGTGGTAGTTTCAAACTTTTAATTTAAAATCACACTTCCGAATAAGTTAGGATTTTTCATTACAATTCCAAAGATACCAAACATGAAATGGCACATGTTCCCATTTGGAAATGACACTCATTAAGTGTAATAATGGAACACCAAAGTTATCCAATGGGAGAGGTAGGCCTTTCAGTACTGAAAAACAGATTGATGAGATTTGTACTGTTATATTCCATATAATTACCCTATGTAGGCGCAGGTAACATTGCAATCTTTCACCTGTATTCTCCCCTACATTACATACATAACGGTTCTGAGGGACTGACCTTTTACCTGGATACGACACTGCATTCAGAATGTGGGTTTTTCCCTAGTTCGAATCTCATACATTATGCATGAGGCTTCTTGGAAGCACAGCAGCACTAACAGCAGGACTACATCTCCTGTATAATATCTTTGTATAAGGTTCAGGCCCGACGTCATCCTTTAGGTCGACACAGTAACACAACAAGGTAGGACCCCTGGGGAGACCTATGGGTATATATACATCACATCTTGCATAGAAGGACAGAGAAGACAGAGACTTTCCTGCTGACACACTGACAAGAGACGCTGAGGCTCCTGCACGCAGACGCTCCAGCTCGCAGTGGTCTAACATCCTTCACAGTGTGTCCAACTCGAGACCTGGACAGGGTCCCATATTCTCTCATTCTCAGGTAATGGGGTTGACTAGATCCTAGAGGGATTCTTGGCATAACACCTACACAGATGCTAGGTAGATTTAGGGACATCTAGTTAGGGAGGCATCGTAGGAGTATGCACTTTTTATCATGTGTTCAATATACTTGTATGTATTCATGATTATCACAAGATGGTAGAACTTTACCATCCCTTTACTTTCGTAGTACTTCTGATCATATATCTCTGCTACTGTCTAATGGTTGTTGCAGCTCATCTATTCTACATTACAATAACAACTGTATTATTGAAAATGCCCAGCCTCTTTATTCTGTGTATCACTCTGAGACAAACTAAGTGAGCACGAGTGACTGAGCGAAAGGTAGTATATTGTTTCCACGATTCTGAGGGATCAGGGTTGTCATGTTCTAAGGTTGCCAGAATATATTCTCTCCTTCGTAAGAGGAGATTATAGTGGCACTGTGAGCTAGCTTACACAGACAGGCTAGCATACCCGGTGTGGGTGCATGGAATCAGTCTGCCACCAGTCCCACAGTTTATGTTATCCAAACCTGCAGAACCTATACAGGTATATAGGAACTACATGACAGTACTACTAGGACATGTACAATTTTAAAGTTGTGTCTCACTTTTTAAATACATTGCACCCTGCCCTCTGGGCTGCCCCAAGTCTACATTAGGGTTGACTTATACACAATAAATAGGAAGGTTTTGGCCTAGCAAAAAAGTTATCTTGCCAGATTGAAATGACAGTTTAAGACAGCACACACAGGCTGCAATGGCAGGTCTAAAGCATGTTTAAAGTGCTACTTAAGTGGGTGGCGAAATTATAGCTGCAGGCCTACTGGTAGCATTTGGTTTACAGGCTCCTGGGCACATGGGACTTATAAATAAATTAAATATACCAATTGGGTATATGCCAATTTTACCATGTTTTAGGAAGAGATCACAAACACTTTAGCAGAGTACTAATAGCCAACAAAAACAGGTTTGGAAAACAGAAGGGCGAGATCAAAGCATTTGGGGATGACAGTGCAGAGACGGCCAAGTCCAACATAGGGAATGCTGCAAAGGTGGGTAGGGTAGCCTCTGGGAGCACGTGCCCCATTGGTTAGGAAGAAGACAGGAGTACCCCCATCAAATAACTGATGCCAGGTATAAATATTGCACACCAGAATCTCTCTCAGAACACTACTGGACCTGAGGAAGAACAGAAGAGGACTGCACCTGCTGTCTATGACCTTAAAATAGCCTAGAAGGACTGGACTTGCTTCTTTTTCTCTACCAGGACAAAGAAGTGGACTCCAAGGGTCATACAGATGACCTCCTGTTCTAGCTACAAGGACCTATCTGACCAGTTCCAACTGGACCCATCCTGCAGTTGGTCTCTGCTGGAATGAGTCTTGAACCCCAAGTACCGTTTCTGAGATCCTGGGGCCCTTGGCTGTGTCTGGCTAGACTTCTTCTACCACCCCTGAAAACCTGGAACTTTCAAACTTTTTGTGACTATATGTGAACTAAGAAATCTTGATTAGGCAAACACTACATTTTTGAGACTATGTCTAAATGTAGGTCGTACAACTCAGTGGGACTGGGTTGCTGTGTCAGACCCATGCTCTGTCATAGTCGGCCTTAAATTACATCTAGGTTCCAGTCTGCCACAGCCAGTTGACCATTTGGACCTTAACGAGTTTTGGTGCTATGTTTATTTAAAACTTAAAACATTCATATCTCCGGTTCCTCCTGTTGCTAGATTTTTCTTATTTTTGTGTCAGTTTATTTATTCAAATTTGTTTTATTTTTCTTTATTGGTTTGTGATTTCTCTTGTGCTGTGTTTTGACTTTATAACTGTTTGTGGTAATGTATGAATACATTACATGATGCCTCTAGGTCCCGCTTGCCTGCTCTATGCCATAACAAAGACCTCCAGAACTGTAGTTTGCTTAATAGTGGATGAATGTTGAACTTGGCCCTGCTTGCAGGGTCACCCGGGAACTTTTTGCCTTCCCCCTAGTTTTTTTCCTAACCTGGAATTGGTGGTTTGAAATGAAAACACAATAAATATGAATGGTCGAGCGGAAAATAATAAATGCTGCGCAATGGTGTACGCAGATTTATTTTCAATGCTTGAGAAGTGTCACTTTTGGAAGTCACCGTTTCTGTCTGCTTTGTGCCTGCCTGCCTGAAGTGGGTTGCAGCCAGGTCTAGTGCTCGAAGTGACCAAGGCTGACTCCGCCCCCTGGGGTGTGTCCATCTCACACACCCCCAGCTTTTGGAGGGAAGCCTGGCAGACAGGGTGCTCCACACCTCCCCCAAAACCAGTTGGGCCCGGTTTCCCCAGGGAACCTTCTAGAAGCTGCTGGCGCTTTCTGGTAGGTGGAGTGAGGTGTGTATATATAGAGGAGCTGAGACTCCATGTGTCAGAGTGGTGCGTGGACTTTGATTGAGAGGGGAGACTCTGCCAGGAGGAACCGCCGCAAGGGCCTGTGTGCTGGCCCCTGTGCCCATCTATACCCCTCTGCTGTCCACTGGGCCAGTGAGAGCCCTTTACTGGAGTGAAGACTACTGTGCTAAGGAGGAGTGCCATGTTATGGGGGTGACTGTTCTGAGGAACTGCTGTCCTGTAATGATGAGTGCCCACTGCCTGCTGATCTTGCCCAGAATTGCCTGCCTGCTCTCCTGCCCTAGCGCCTTGTGAGCGCTACACTTTTTTTGACTGCACTCCCAGGAGGTGAGGAACGTGGGCGCTACTTGATGGTGTGGGACCCTGACTGCATTACTGGAACCTAGCGCCTCGTGAGCGCTATATTCAAATTGCCAGAAGAGGGGCTGTCGCCTGCAGCACTGTGCTGACAGAGAGCTACCACTGGATGCTGCATGCTGCATTTCAGCGCCACATTCTGACTGCCAAGACGGTGAGGAGCATGCGCGTCCCTGCAGCGCTGTGCTTCCGAAGTGCCAAGAGGAAATCCCAGTGTGTGGAAGTCCCCCCTGCCTGCTTGGGGAAAAGTGGGTGCCCACCTGCTGTTGGTGCCAGGTCCCTAGTGCTTTGTAAAGCAGCGGGAGCCCACCCCATGTGTCTGCCGCATTTTGACCACCTGCGCAGGTGCCCACCCTGCCTGATACTCTCCCTGAAGAGGGAGCCTACCCCTCATTGCCACCAGGAATCACCGCCACTGCCCGGGACCAAAAGCGCTGTGTAGCCTGAGTCACCGCCACCGCCAGGGGCCTGCGTGCGCTGTGAAGCGCTGCAGAGAAATCTCTGAAATCACCGCCGCCAGCCCGGGAGCCATGGGAAGCACCGTGAAGAATCCCTAGTGACGTCAGGAGAACGCCGAGCTGGGATTTGGGCTAGCGGGAGGCATTGCCCGGCAACAGAAGTGCCGGAAGGAGAATCCAGGCGGGAGCCCACCCCACGCTGGACGGTGCCGAAGGAAGGCGGGGCCCCCTGTGCGGTGGGACCCCCACGTGTCGCCACCAGGAGGGCCCTGCATCTTTGCCTCTTTTTGACCGGAGCGGGAGCCCACCCCGCCGGTCTGTGCCCCCGTAGTCGAGGGGAGCCGTTGGAGAGGTGCTGCTGTTGGCGGGGCCCCCGTGAGCTGAGGGGAGCCCCACGGCCTAGCCAAGACGTCCAGAGCCTTGCAGACTCCTTGGCCAAGTCCCGGACCAAGGGAAAGGGGACTGGGGGAAGAACGGAGTTACTGCAGCCAAAGAGGAGCTGGAGCAGGGTACACCCCTTCCCGCAGCCTACCGCCTTCCCAGAAGAGGTCCTGGGATCGGAGCCGGCCCGCCTTCAGACCAGCACAAAGAGCAGAGAGCCGGGGGAGATTGGGACCGGAGGAGGTTGGGAGTTCCAAAAGAGTCTGGTGAGTGGGGTTTGGAGTGAGCCAAGGGGGGGATGGTCGATGCACACTGTCGGTGCCTTCCACCAGTATTCCCAAGCCCCAGAGAGAGAGAGGGGGCTCCCACATGCCCCTGTGCCCGGTGCTGCATTGACCTACTTTTCCAGCGGCCCCGCTTGGCAGTGGGCAGCTGCAACGAGCAGCCACATTGAGTGGGAAGCCCCTGTGGGGCTTCAACACAGACCGGGCCACAGTGCCCCAGGGGCTACACAGCGACCCCGCAGTTGCGGGTCGCTGCAACAAGAGGCATTTTTCTGAGCCTCGGGTCCCCGGAGGGGACTCCAACTTAGGCAGCGACTTTTGCACCTCAGACTACATCGCTGCAACGTTGTGGGCACTTCTACTTGCCCAGTACTGTTTATTTGTTTTTCTTTCCCAGCTGCACCGCGGAAGCGAGCAGCTGCAACGGTGGACTGTGTATTCATACTAGTGGCCATGCCATGATGTTTTAGGGTTAGGCCCCTGCTAATGAGACTGATGATGTTGATGGTCACATGGTTATCCTAATGCTCTACACCTAATGAGGTTTCCATGCCTACTGCTAATGTGAAGAGAAGTACGGTTAAGATGCATAAGGGGTTTCTATGCCTAAGGTTATGCCTAATGCTTTTCCCCTAACGTTTATCAGGTTGGAGTTCTGCATAATGTGCTATGCCTCCTGCTGCTAATGAGGTTTATGCCTATTGTTGCGCATAATGTGTTATTATGCCATGGAGATGCCTCATGCAATTTTGCCTAATGTAGTGTGATGATGTTTGATATTTGTATGCCTAATGCAGTGATGCTGAGGATGCTTTTCTCCCCAATGCCTACATTGCTGGGTTTCTGCATAAGGTGCGTAAACCTGAGCTAAGGTGGCCTATGCCTAATGAGATGCACCATGATTTATGCCTCATTGTCATGCGATGATGTTTTCTGTTTATGACTAATGCTAACGTGGTAATGCCAAGTGCATGATCTTCCCAGAAGTCACTGACTACCACCCATTTATACTACTGGACTTTCATTTATTCTGTGCACTCATGATGGTTCTGGCAGCGGCACGATTGGCCCTGCCCTGTAAATAGCCCCTCTGTATATGGCTATCTGGTGCCAGTTGGCACGGTGTTCACAACTGTGATTGCATTCTAATGTGTTTTTATAATACACAAGTTCTTTTCATGCAACCTGGTGTGAAGTCTCTTTTGTAGTGTGCCTAGTGTGTTGCCTGTGAGTGTGTGCTGCGCAGATGCTTTACACAATGCTCCGGAGTTTGGCCTACCCGCTCCTCACCACGCTACCCCTTTTCTAACAATAAAGACCACAAAATCCTTACAGTTCTTCTTGTAATCTGTGATATTTTTAGTGACATGGGTTAGTAAACTTTTTAACATTCTTGAAATTTTATTGGCGTGATTTGCGGTCATATTAAGCGGCATATAATCAAGGACATGCTTGATTCACATTATCATTGTATTACATCGCTGTGTTAGCGACGTATTATCAACGTGTTGCTAACAGGCGATGTAATACCAGTGAATAACCGGATGAAATCCAGCAAAGATTTTACAGCGCTAAGGAGAAGCTTGCTGATAGGGGAGTGTGGACCTAACATGGCAATCCACCTCCAATTATCAGTATGCCTAAGTCATTTTAAAAGCAGGCGTTACATATCTGCGATAACCGTGGTTAGCGCGGTTATTTTCAAAGCTTCGCGGGTCTGCTGCACAGCTTGCTAATATTGCGAAGCCGTGTTAGCGTGGATTTTCCATGTTGTTTAGCTAGGGAACGCCTACTTTGCATATCTTTAGCGATATTGATCGCTGACATGTAAAGTCGCAAGGAAACACGCGCCCTCGCTTGTTACCGTGTCCTTGCAAATAGGGTGTGTTGGACCCGGCCTCGTAGAATGGCCCTCCGTGCCCCCGCACCACCGAAACCTGGTACATACAGCCCAAGCCCCCGGCCCCGCCGAACCTCCCCACCAGGACACACGCACCGACCCGGACATCCCCGTCCCTGGCCTCTCCCCTTTCGGCCACCCCGGGCCCGCGTGCCCACTTCATGCACCAAGATGGCCGCCCGGCCCCAGCGCGACCCGGGCATAGAGGCGCCACTCCGGCTGGAGGACATCCCGCTTCCAGGGGATGAGAGAGGGAGGAGCAGTTTCTATCGCACCTCTGAACTCCCCCGGGACGATGGGTTTCGATCGGCCCTCCGGCCTCCATGAGGGCTGGCTCCACGCCTGCTGGGTGTCTGGGACTCCTCCCGACCCGGCCCTGAAAGAATCAAAAGACTATAGCAGGAAATCCCGACAAGCGACCCCCAGGTGACAAGACCCCTGCCTGCACAGACTCCGGACATCAAAGAGGGGTCGAACTATAACAAGGGGTGCTCTGGGGCTGTCCGGCAGGTTCGACGCTGGAACAACGAGAGCCTGCTGTCGTGGTCGCGGCTCCTGGAACTGGAACTTGTACCTGAGCCCTGCTGAGTGACTCGCGGCTCCCTGAAGATCGTAAGACCTCCGAACTTGTACCTGAGCCCTGCTGAGTGACTCGCGGCTCCCTGAAGATCGTAAGACCTCCGAACTTGTACCTGAGCCCTGCTGAGTGACTCGCGGCTCCCTGAAGATCGTAAGACCTCCGAACTTGTACCTGAGCCCTGCTGAGTGACTCGCGGCTCCCTGAAGATCGTAAGACCTCCGAACTTGTACCTGAGCCCGCTGAGTGACTCGCGGCTTCCACAGACTCCACCGGTCCCGCCGGACCCCACGACAACCAGCCTACCCCCCAGCTCGAGGATTGTGAGCTGTGCGCCGGGTACGTCCCTCCTTTGAACCGTTACCAGAGACAGTCCCGCTACCCCCTACCTTTCCGAGACTCTTGAGCCCGTGCTCACCTTGTACATATTTGCAGTGATACCTGTTTGATAAAACTTGTTCTGAGAATACCCAGTGTGGTCCCTCTGTGTCGTGTGGTGCCAGAAGTACGATCCTAGTTGCGAGAGTCCTCCTCCTGGGGAATCTCCCGCCAGTGCCCGGCTACGATACTTTGAGGGTGGGTCTCAGGGTAGTCAGGACCCCTTTCCGGGCTCCTCTGAGGTCGCCGTCTAACATTGGTGGCAAGCGACGGGATTCGGGCCCATCACCTAGAGATCGTACAGTAAACGACGGACGCACGACCAACAAAGATGGCAGAAGGAAGCGCCATGAGCTCCGCAGAAACCAACGCCAACAGAGTGTTCCAGGTGGAGCATCTGGAAGAATACACACACAAAGAGCTAAAACAATTTTGCAAAGAACTTAAAATCGCTACCACTGGCCTCAACACTAAGGAAGACTTGCAGAAAGCACTGAAAACTTGGGTGGAGACCGGGGCCTCCCGTCCGGAAGGCACGGGGGAGCGCCCCGACGAAGCCGAACCCCCCCAAAGTGAAAGCAGTAGCAATCAGGTGCGAGGCATCGTACCAGACGGGGGCCTATCCCCGGAAGAGCTCGCGGACAGAGAGAGAAGCCGCAGTCATGAACTCGAGTTAGCCAAACTCAAAATCGAGGGCGAATTGAAGTTAGCGGAGAAGAAGCTAGCAGTAGAGCAAATGCGTGTACAAGGCGAACTGGAAGAAAAGAAGCTCCAACGGGAGCACGAAGGAAGAAAGCTCCAACTGGAGCACGAACGGAGCTTAAAGGAACTCGAGCTCAAGGCCCGAAATGAGGACGGGAGGCCCTCGGGGAACCGAGAGACGGCCCCCCCAGCGGAACAGAAGGTCCACATCCCCAAGGATGTGGTCAAAGAATATTATAAAAACGATGACATTCAGCAATGGTTTCGGGCCTACGAGGTCGCCATGACCTCCCATCGGATTCCACAGAAGGACTGGGGGGCGGGGTTGTGGGAACGGTTTCTGAGCGAAGGAAGGGACACCCTGCTCGACCTACCCCTCTCCCTCCAGACCTCCTACAGCCACATGAAAGAGGCTCTCCTCACAAGATACGGCCTCACCCCAGAAATGTACCGCCAACGGTTCCGGGACTGCAGGAAGATCCCGGGCACCACCTGGGTGGAGTATGTAAACTTTTTTAGTCGGGCCTTCGATGGGTGGGTCAAGGGCAGCAAAGTCACCACCCTTGCCGAACTCACTGACCTCATGTTATGGGAACATCTGGCTGCGAACTGCTTCGTAGAGCTACGTCAACATCTGCTGGATAGCAAGCTCACAGATCCCCGGAAGCTGGCCGTGGAGGCCGACCACTGGACCAACACCCGGGTCTCCCGGGGCATGGTAGGAGAGTACCCCCGAACCAGTCAGGGACCACCCCGCCAGAGAGGGGGAGGGAACCCGGGAGGGCCGAGGGAGTCCCAGCCTAGCACCCCGAAGACACCACCTCCACCTTTCCCGGCGCCCCCCCACCAGTAACAGGGCCCCCTGGGAGACGGGGACACCGGGTGACCGTCACATGTTTCCGCTGCCAGAAACCCGGGCACTACGCCAATGACCCAGAGTGCCCCATGGCCACCCAAGTCACCCCTGCGAGACAGATAGCCAACGTGGCCCTAGGGGAGGAGGTTGAGGAAGCCGAGGAGTGGGAACCAGCCGCGATGGCCCTAGTATCCCTGGGAGATAGGGAAATGATCCCTGGTAGCCTCCTACCGTCCAACACACAGAAATATGGGCAGCTCGTCAAGATCAATGGCCACCAGGTAGAGGCCCTGCGGGACACCGGGGCCAGTATCACCGGTGTCCTCAGGCACCTAGTTCCCGAGGAGCAGATCCTCCCCAATGTCTTTTGCCCCGTGATATCTGCAGACAATAGGGAAAGTATGTGTCAGGTGGCCCTGGTACCATTTGAGTGGGGAGGGGTGATAGGTAAACTCAAGGTGGCCGTAAGAACCTCCCAGCCGGTCGACTGCCTCTTAGGGAACGACCTGGAGAGTTCTCCCTGGAAGCACGTAGAGCGCAAGGCCCACCTAGGAATGATGGGACTCCCCGAGTGGGTGTGTGCCACCACCCGATCTATGACAGCCCGACTCACTCCCCGGAGAGAAATCGAGAGCACCCCGGTCGAAGTAGCCAGCACCGTCCCCGCCGAGGGTCCTCCCGTTCCCCCATCGGAAGGGTCCGTCGCCAGCGACGAACCCGCACCATCCGACCCCGCCCCGGTCCCCGAGTTGGGGGATCTACCCGAGTTGGCCCATTGGCGCCACGAGGGCGGGCCCACCCGAGAAGAATTTTGCCAGGAACAAGCCACCTGTCCTTCCCTGGTCGGGCTGCGGCGCCAGGCCGAGGGCCAAGCCGCAGGTGACCAGACCGGAACGCACCGAATCTATTGGGAGAATAACGTCCTGTATAGTGAGCAGAAATCAGTGGAGCTGGGATCCGGACGGGTACTGGTGGTACCTCTCCGCTTCCGGGATTTCCTCCTGGGCTTAGCCCACGATGTCCCCCTCGCCGGTCACCTGGGTCAGGACAAGACCTACAGCCGTCTCGTGACCCATTTTTATTGGCCTAAGATGAAAGCAGCGGTAGAGGCCCACTGCAAGTCCTGCCCCACGTGCCAAGCCAGTGGGAAGAGTGGGGGGAAGCGCAAGGCTCCCCTCCAACCCTTCCCGGTCGTCAGTACCCCCTTCGAACGAGTCGGGATCGACATCGTGGGGCCACTGGACCCCCCCACCTCCCAAGGTCACCGGTTCATCTTGGTCCTAGTGGACCACGCCACCCGCTACCCAGAGGCTATTCCCCTGCGCACCATTACGGCCCCCGTGGTGGGCCGGGCCCTGATGGGGATCTTCTCCAGGGTGGGTTTCCCTCGCGAGGTCGTGAGCGATCGCGGCACTAATTTTATATCCAGGTATATGACGTCCCTATGGCAACAATGTGGGGTGTCCTATAAGTTCACCACCCCGTACCATCCCCAAGGGAACGGCCTAGTAGAGAGGTTTAATAGGACTTTGAAAGGGATGATCGCTGGCCTAGAAGAGCCCCTCCGGCGTAAGTGGGACGTCCTGCTCCCCTGCCTCTTGTTCGCTTACCGGGAGGTCCCCCAGAAGTCCTTAGGGTTCAGCCCGTTTGAATTACTCTATGGGCACCCCGTCCGAGGTCCCCTCAGTTTAGTTAAGGAAGGGTGGGAGGCAGCACCCCAGACCACCCCCCGAGAGGTGTTCCAATATGTCCTGGCCCTCCGGAACCAGACCAGGAGGTTCCGAGAACTGGCCGAGGCCAACCTGGAGGCGAGTCAAGAAGAAATGAAGCGCTGGTACGACCAGAATGCTACTCTGGTCGAGTTCCAGCCGGGCCAGCAGGTGTGGGTCATGGCCCCCGTGAAGCCTGGCGCTCTCCAGGACCGATGGACTGGGCCCTACAAAGTGGTCGAGAAGAAGAGCCAAGTCACCTACTTGGTGGACGTCCAGGCGCCTCGGGATCCCCTCCGGGTCCTGCACGTGAACCGCCTCAAGCCTCACTTCCAGCGGACAGAACTGAGCCTCCTGCTGGCCACCGATGACGGGGCCGAAGATGAGTCGGATCCCCTCCCGGACCTCCTGTGTATCAAGGAGCAGGATGGCTCCATGGAAGGAGTGAACCTCTCCCCAGCCCTCACTGCCCAGCAACAAGCGGACTGCCGCCAGCTCCTAAGACAATTTTCTGACCTCTTCTCCCTGACCCCCCGGGTCACCAACTGGTGTGTTCATGATGTGGACACCGGGGACAGCCCGCCGGTGAGACACCGAGCCTACCGGGTTCCTGACCGGGTCCGGTCCTGCATTCAAGCGGAAGTCTCGAAGATGTTGACCCTGGGGGTGATCGAGCCCTCTGACAGTCCCTGGGCCAGCCCCGTGGTCCTGGTCCCGAAGGCAGTGGCCCCCGGTGTCGCCCCCGAGCTCCGATTCTGCGTGGACTACCGGGGGCTCAATGACGTTACCCGAGCCGATGCCCACCCCATTCCACGAGCCGACGAACTCATTGACCGACTAGGGGCAGCCCGGTTCCTCAGCACATTCGACCTCACCTGCGGATACTGGCAGATTGCGCTCACCGAAGGGGCCAAAGAGCGGTCCGCTTTCTCCACCCCCGATGGGCACTACCGCTTCCGCGTAATGCCCTTCGGGATGAAAAATGCCCCGGCCACTTTCCAGCGACTGGTGAATAGAGTCCTGGCCGGGCTAGAACAGTTCAGCGCGGCATACCTGGACGACATCGCTGTCTTCAGTTCAGAGTGGAGTGAGCACCTCCAGCACCTCCGAAGGGTGCTAATCGCCCTGCGCCAGGCAGGCCTCACAGTAAAAGCCAGCAAGTGCCAGATCGGGCAAGGATCCGTGGTCTACTTGGGGCACCAGGTCGGGAGTGGCCAGGTCGCCCCGCTACAGCCAAAGATCGACGCCATCCTGGCCTGGGAACCACCCATCACCCAGACGGAGGTCCGAGCCTTTCTGGGACTCACGGGCTACTACCGAAGATTCATTCGGGGGTATGGCAGCCTTGTCGGCCCTCTCACAGAACTCACGTCTAAAAAACAGCCAAAGAAAGTGCAGTGGACGGCTGCCTGCCAGGAAGCTTTCGATGCCCTAAAAAGGGCCATGTGTACTGCCCCCGTCCTCCAGGCTCCCGACTACGCCAAGGAGTTCATAGTCCAAACCGATGCCTCCGAGCATGGCATTGGGGCCGTCCTGTCCCAAGTAAATGACCAAGGCCTAGACCAGCCCGTCGCCTTCCTCAGTCGGCGGCTGTTGCCCCGAGAACAAAGATGGAGCACCATAGAGCGCAAAGCCTTTGCCGTGGTCTGGGCACTCAAAAAGCTACGACCCTACCTGTTTGGCACCCATTTCAGAGTCCAAACTGACCATCGGCCCTTACGTTGGCTCATGCAGATGCGAGGAGAAAACCCCAAGCTACTGCGGTGGTCAATCTCCCTCCAGGGGATGGATTTCACCGTGGAACTGTGGAAATATGGATTTTTCTGGTCAGTTATGTCCCCTATCTTGGACCCCAACGGTTCTATGTGCATGTCACAAGTACATGTATGTTCCCTCCAGTTCCAGTTATGAAGACGCAAATGCATGTGCGTCCACCGTCAACATGTCCTCTGTCAGATCCGCCATGAATAGGCCGGATATTCCATTCCTAAATATGAAAGGCCACCGGCTTTATGTGGTTCACTTATGCCATTTTACAGTCTAGGCAAGTAGGCCCTGACTCTGTCATCAAAACTCCTCTTGCCTTCTGCCTCTGAAACCTCGAGTCTGAGCCTGCATCTGTGACCATGAACTTTGTCTCATTCTCTGCGCGGCTCCCGAAGCCTGACATCAGCCTATTCTCTGCCAAGAACTGTATTTCACCTTCGAATTATCTGCTTCCCCCTCAGCCGATGCATTCCTGCCTAGTAGTTTAAGTAAACATTCTTCCAGTTACCGAGCAAAAGGCCCGGCTTCTCTGTCCTCATGCAAGTAATTCATAGCCCTGTTACCATGGAATATTCTTACCCCCCTCGCATTCAGTGTAGACACTTAGATGCTTGTACACGCACGCACAGTCAGTATAGAATAGATTCTGTCCGAGAGTCCTTCTTTTTTGGATAACATAGTTCTTTAAACATAGGATGTTAGATATGATTTGGGATTAGGTTGACTTGACCCCCCAGACTTTTTGTCTCCACATGTAGAGCTAAATGTCAAGTCCCCTTCACCCCCTAGTTACACGTCAATTACACGTCATGCTGCTGCGCGCTCACCTAGGTCGAGTATTATCTTATAGATCCACCTAGGTATGACATCATAACCAATTATGTTCCTTTTTACTCTTTATTACACCCATTTTCGGTTACGCAGACAAAACGTCAATTTCCTTATCAATTGTCACGCCTACTGTATTCGCTTCATTGTAATGTATGTACTATAAAAGTTACTTCTTGTCAATAAAGTATGTACTTCACTTCCTGAACCCCCGTGGTGATGGAACTTGGAGCATCCGATTATAATCGATCACTGGAATAAAGCCCATTCCGAAACTCCAATATCACGGATTCTGCCTCTCATTTTACTGAGCTATTTTATAATGTTTCTGTATCAAATTCAGTCCAGGTAAAGGAATTTTTATTTACCACATGATGGCGCCCGAACAGGGACACTTTCTCATCTCACGCGCCGGCGGTGAGTTGCAGGCCCGGTCTCCTGCCACAGCTGGACGGACAATAACGCGTACCAGCAGGATTTCCTGTATCTCCCTCCGGTCAAGCGGGGGCGACTGAGACTGCGATCAACACCCAGACGAGGCGGTGAGAAGTGCGAAGTATCCCGACCAGAGCCTAGCTGAGAGAGCAAGATCCGAGGTATACAGAGGCCCACCAGTTCGAAGTCGAGCCCAGTGTCCGACGAGTCGAGTCCAGTCCGGTTCAAGTTCAAGTTACCGAGGCCTTCCGTTTCCGAAGCTACCCGGTGAGTACCATTACTGGGGAGGCATTTCTGACGTGCACATAGGTTGTGCCGGTCAAGACGGGTTTGGGTACACAAATCCGGTCTGCACTGTTTTAGCAGTGTATCTGTACTGTTTAGCAGTATATCAAGTATTCCGAAGTATCTAGTTATAGTCAAGAATTAAGCTTGGTGATTAGTTATGCAGACGATCATCATTGTTGTTTATTTTAAAAGGTTAAAAAAAGGTTTAATGTTTAATGTTTAATATGTTAAACGTCCTGCATATTGTGGTATGAATGGTTGTTCATTATTGTGCTTTTGTATTTAAGTGTGTTCAAGATTAAGTATCAGATCAGTTGTCAATATGCCGCTCTTTTCGAAATTAAGACAGATCGCTACTAGAAAAGGGGTACTCGAAGAAGCCGTCCCTATTCCTCCTAGGGATACTCCAGGACACTTCATGTATCACAAACATGGCTTAGACGCTATATTATTTCTTGATTTATGGGTAGACTACACCAAGGGGTTACCAGAAAGTCAGAGGTGGCCCGCAGCGGGGACCTGGGATGCAGAGTGCATCATGAAAGTCGAGGAAGAGTTATGGAAAAGGAAAGTCAGACAGTCACAGAAAGACGCCGTCGAGTTATGGCGTAAAGAATCTCATAGACGTACGGAAAAAGCACGTAGACAGGAAGAGAAGAGTAAAGAGAGTTCAAACAAAGATCGAGAAAATCTATTAATTGAGGAAGGTATCCGAGTGAAATCAGAACAAGTAGACAGACAAAGAAATGCCCTTATGAATGGTATGTATCCCCTTCTAGCCGAAGGATTACCTAAGGCTACTCCAGAGATACCGAAAGACTTGCCACCCCCATTATTCCCAATCAAGGTACATCCTAAGGGGCATCCTAGAACCGCAGAAGATGTTTTTCTTTCCTCATATTTAGATGACGCAGCTCCCGAGTATGCTAACTCCGCCCCACATAGACCGCATACCAGAGAGGTCCAACGCCAAGACCCTGCACCCGTATCCCTACAGCAACAAATCGAGTCACAAGTTCCGGCAAGCACATCTGTTTCTGCATCTGTTTCTACAGGTACTTCTATAGCTGTGTCCACACCTATAGTTGCTGTGTCACGTTCAACGAATCCCTTCACACCCGACGCCCCAGATGGGGCCACGGGAGGTGCTACCAATATTTTTTCTACGCCACCTAGAATAAATAAACGTACTTTTCAAGAGTCAGCGCATTCACGTACACCCAAATTCGTAAGTGCCCGTGCACTTAAAGAACTTCTTGTAGATTGTAGATATGACCCGGTGCCCGGTATAGAGGACGAAATGATCCTGGCATCATTGCGTATCCGACGAGCCGCAGTGTATTTAGCGAAGTTACCAGGAATGCCTGCACATCTAGATAAAATATACCATTTTGTCCAAACAGGGCGAGACCCAGAATGTATTAACAGAGCTATGGAATACCAGAAAGTAGAGATACAGGGGGAACTGTTACGTTTCCTCATAAACTGTGTGATCAGAAATGTAGACCGACCGGGGGTAGACCCGGAAGCAATGCAAATTCTTACCAGGTGGAGCCAGAATATATCAGAAGGGAGACACGATAAGCAAAATTGTATAATAGCCATGTGCCGAAAGATCCGTAAAGAAATAGAACGCCTACACGAAGAGAGATTAGAGGCAGACGAGTTCGAACAAAACGAGGAAGAAGGGTCAGGACTGCCCGCAGGACAGTCGGACACCATAGCCTATGTAGGTAGAGGAAGATCTTGTAATAGGAATCAGACTAGATGTCATACTGACTCAATACGTCCGATATGTCCAGATAATAACAGGAATTTCCAAATACCCATAATTAATATAAGGTCTAACGAGCATTCGTTCCAAACCGCCGACAAGCTACTCCAAGAACGAAGGGGTTATCATTTTCTCGATTCTATGGATGAACAAGATTTAGCCAGGGCAGCTGTCCATTGGGTGGACAGTCCCGGAAAATATAGTGATGATACAGTAGTACGCACATTTTTGAATCTCACCCCAGATGAACAGAGGTTAGCTGGGATCTATATGATTCAACAACTCATTATACTATATCGGAGTCAGCATTCGGACCCTGGTCCCTTACCTGACATATTGACTGAATTACTTACGAATAAATGGAGAGGTCCAGGTACTAAATTAATTAAAGAAATTCTAGAATCAAGAAAGCAGTATATTCTTTTTGTATGCTCAGAGCATGTTTCATTGCCCGTCAAAGAAAGAACAACGTATCACATGGATAGACAGAATCCCTTACGAGAAGTGCACCCAATAAAAGGCGAGGACAACGAGTTTAGGCGCGTATTTGTATATACGCCCATATCAAAAATAGAATTGTTGCAAATGAAGAAAGTGGTACCCAGTCATGACAAAGATCCAGCGGGTTTTCACCGAGAGATTAAAGATATGTTACTCATGGGAGAGTATACCTATCCCGACATTATGACAATATTAAAGGTATTGATGCCTGCTGGCATTTATGAAAAACTCAAGGAAAAAGAGTGGGAGGTAGGAGACCAAAAGATAGAATGGTCAGTGCTAGAAGCGGAAGAAAAGGCCCGAACTGCAGGAGCAGGACTTGGGGATAAAACTAAAGCATTACCAGGTTTACTAGTACAGGTACTGCCACGTTTGTTAACTACGAAAAAGGAAGATTGGGGTACAATTTCAGCCTGTAAACAGAAGCAAGATGAAGACACTAGTGATTACTATGCCCGATTTGAAAAATGTTTTGGTATAAATAGTGGCATAAAAGCAAGTAGCGAATCGTACCCACATCTGTTTGTGACAAAATTAGTGGAAAATGCCCTGCCCCCAGTAAAGAATAGAGTATTAAAATTCGAGAGTACCTGGCAAGGTAACACTCCATCACAAATGTTACAAATGTTACAGTACCATCACAATAGAATTAGAGAGGAACAAGAACATGAACACAGACGCATGAAAGACACGAAAATGAAAATGCTAGTTTCCCAGACAGTTCCAGCTGAAGGACATAAAAAGGGTATGACACATTCCGATTCAGCAGGACCTGTAAAAGGGACATGCAATTATTGTAAAAAGCCAGGTCATTACGTACACGATTGTCCAGTTTTAAAACATAATATCGCCATAGGTAAAACACAAGAAAGATCACGGCCACTCAGACAAGATCAGAATGAACAAGGAGCTATGCAGCATGCCCAGGCCATGCCAGCCGCACAACAGCCAATACAGTTTGTGCCAGCTGCACCACCGTTGCCTGCTGCTGCCACACAAACCACAACACGACAAATGTATCAGACCGCACAGTATGAATATCCTGAGTATCAGCGTTACGCATGAACTAGCCTAGAGAGGGAAGTGGACTTACCCCTTATCGAGATTCCTGTAGATCAAGAAGGACCTTATGTCCATAGTGAATTATTAGGCCAAGACAGAAAATTTTTACTCGATACAGGGGCAAGTCGAACAACTATAAAACGAAGTGAAGTTCCAGGGGCACCCCTCTCAGGCTCTCAGAATATTTCCCTTGGTTTTTCAGGAAAACCTATTGTTAATGAAGTATCGCAGCCTCTTCCACTTACGATAGGACCTCTGACCCGAACTACAGATTTATTGCTTACTAAATCATGCCCAGAAAACTTGTTAGGAATAAAGAACCTGAAAGCTCTAGGAGCCATAATATGTTGTTCTCCGGAAGGAGTAAGGTTGTTTTTACGTGATTTTAAAGGTCACTATGTGTCTAGAGACATGGATCCCCGACTGCAGACTTTACCTACACATCTATGGGCACAAGGCCCTACTGATGTTGGTTGCATGAATATTACACCATATCGAGTCACACTAAAGGCAGGAGTGGTGCTACCACGAATACGACAATACAAGTTACCACCAGATGCTGTAGTGGCTTTACTACAAATCATTGACGAGCTCACTGCCCAAGGAGTAGTTGTAGAAACAGACTCCAATGTATGTAATTCACCGATAATTCCGATTCTTAAACAAACAGATCCCACGGCCCCGCCAGTATATCGATTGGTTATTGATCTGCGCGAGTTAAACAAATGCATTGTGCCACAATTTCCTGTGGTCCCAGATATCTCATCATTACTGACAGCTATTGATTCTGAAGCAACATTCTTTACTGTAATTGATCTCAAGAATGCCTTTTTCAGCGTCCCAATAGATCCGGAAAGCCAATATTTGTTCGGATTTAGTTTAAATGGGCGTAGCTTTAAATTCTCACGCGCACCTCAAGGATTTACAGAGAGCCCCAGCATCTATAGCCAAGCACTGAAACGAGAACTAGACAGTATCCACATGCCAGTTAACACCGCTCTGCTTCAATACGTCGATGATCTGCTGATCACCCCGAGAAGCGAACCGGAATGTGAAACAGCATCACTGACAGTTTTACAATTTCTAGCCGAAAAGGGGCACAAGGTGTCCCCTTCTAAGCTGCAATTCTGTGTCCAGCGAGTTGTTTATCTTGGACACTCGCTGTCCAAGGAGGGAAGGCAGCTTACACCCGACCGCATTCAGTTAATAGCTAACATGTCAATACCCAAGACACAAAAGGAAGTGCGAGCTTTCATAGGCCTCACGTCATATTGCAGGCAGTGGATCCCTCAGTATGCATTTCTAGCAAAACCACTCATTCAGTTAACCACACAGGAGGCAGCCACACCGACTGTTCTCCCTTGGACTCAAGAACATACACAAGCTTTTGAAAGCCTAAAGAAAGCCTTATGTCAAGCACCTGTTTTAGCAACGCCATGTTACAGAAAACAGTTTACACTCTTTGTTACAGAACGCGAAGGTACTGCCTTGTCAGTACTCACACAGGAACAAGCAGGATCACACAAACCATGTGCTTATTTTTCTAGTACATTAGATCCCGTAGCTCAGGCTTTGCCTGCATGCCTGAAATCAGTGGCAGCGACAGCTTTAGCAATCAGACAAAGCGATGCTATAGTGTTAGGGCATCCATTGACAGTTCAAGTACCACACGCAGTAGAGGTTCTTGTAAATAGAACGCAAACACAACACTTGACTATAGCGCGACTTACAGGATATGAACTTACATTGTTTCAGCCACATATAGAAATCAGACGCTGTAACACATTGAATCCTGCCACACTTTTGCCAGTAACCGGAACAGACCCACTAGATCATGACTGTAATGAAGTCATTACAATAACGACAAAACCCAGACAGGACTTAACCGATGTCCCATTGTCAGATCCAGACATAACATTGTATGTAGATGGTTCATGTATGAGAACAAGTACAGGAGAGTTAGTGGCCGCTTACGCAGTCACCACAGATACTGAAGTCATTGAAACTAATCGTATAAATACTTTGTCAGCTCAAGCCGCAGAGCTTATCGCTCTGACACAAGCCTGTATTCGAGCCACGAATAAAAAAGTCAACATATACACTGATTCACGTTATGCATTCGGAGTTGTACATGACTTCGGCGTGCTGTGGCGAGAGAGAGGTTATTTAACTTCCCACGGTGCCCACATTCAGCACGGACCCCTCATTCATGCCTTATTAGATGCAATACATCTACCCACTGCAATATCAATTATGAAATGTAAGGCTCATACGAAGGTTACTGATATCATTTCCCAAGGCAATGATCTAGCCGACAGAACAGCTAAACAGACTGCTCAAACTCAAACCCCCGACATGACAAAGACAATAGTCCCGACACCGACACATTGTATGACAGTTAAAGATCCTACTCTTGACGTAATTGACATACAGACACATGCTACACCAGACGAAATAAAGAAATGGACTGAATTAGGAGGGATTCAAACGGACCAAGGATGGATGATGAAGGAAAAGTCTGTATGGTTCCTTCCTGATTCAATGGTCCAAGTTATAATTAACACTATACATAGTCCAGCACATCTAGGAGAAAAAGCTATGCTAGACAGCATTCAACACATTTGGTTCAATAAACATTTACGAGCAGCAGCCAAACAAAAGGTCCGTACCTGTATGATCTGTTGTCAGTTTAACCCAGGAAAAAGCGTTCCCGTAGAACAGGGTGGATTTCATCCTCCTAATCACCCTTTTGAAGTCCTACAGATGGATTACATCCAGATGGAACGATGTCGAGGATTCAAATATGTTCTCGTAGTTGTTTGCGCTCTGTCCCGTTGGACAGAGGCGTACCCGGTTTCAGATTACACTGCCCCGACTACTGCCAAACAGTTGGTTCGAGAATTCTTCCCACGTTACGGTTTACCACGTGTTGTTCACTCAGATAACGGCCAGCCGTTCTCATCCGAATTAATGAAACACGTTTCACTTCTGTTAGGATATCAGTGGAAATTCCACTGTGTCCGACATCCCGAGGCAGCAGGTCTCGTAGAAAGACATAACCAGATACTGAAAATCAGAATGTCCAAAATATGCAGAGAAAAAGGTGTCGACTGGGTAGTAGCGTTACCCGTTGCACTCTTTTACATGAGAATGGTAGCACACTCTCGAACAGGGCTATCCCCGTATGAGGTGATCTTCGGTAGACCACCAAATATGTGGGGGACGCCTATACCACGCAAAATAACTGATATTGACTGTAATATGCTGACAGATTACTTGGCTTCCTTGATGTCTGCACTACAATCTTGTCGTTCACAGGTAGCTGCAGCCTTTCCCGACAACACTGAGGTGAAACCCCATGACGTTGTTCCGGGCGATCTTGTCTTTGTGAGGAATTTCGACCGAAAGACTCAGCTGGAGCCCAGGTGGAAATCACCCAAGTTGGTCCTGCTGACCACAAGGACAGCCGTGAAGATCGAGGGCCGCAAGGGCTGGATTCATTCAAGTCATATCAAGAAATTTCATGGACTATCCTCGGATATAGACATTGTGCCATGCACTCCCTCACAGACTGATTCAAAACTTCCTTTGGTTGAAAAGACTGAAACTGAACTCTACAAAGTAAAATTGAGGCCTAGAACGTCAGACAATTTGATTGTTTAAGTCCTCTCCAAGGTGAAGCGGTTGAATTTGTCCCTGACATGTATCCTCTAGACCTGAACCATGGACAGTCGCGAAAAATGTTGAAACGACAGGCGTATTGTAAATCACTGCGTAGCCACTGCATAGTGACATTATTAATTCTGTTTTTATTGAGTCTTTTAATAATTATTACAAGTATGTTGTTGCACATATATTACCCTATTTCTAGACATGTTTATAATGTTGCTGCTGAACATTCTTTTAGTGACTTACCTCCGCATGAATTGTCTTATAGACTTGCGCTGCGCAATAACACTTTCATTAGTATGTTACATCATTCCCATCAGACTAATAATGCCACTAATTGTTGGGTGTGTGGCCGACTCCCTCCCTATCAGAATTATGAAGGAGTCCTGCCTTTCTTTCCACATCCATTTACACGTAATGGCTCCTGTGGAGCATGGTTCAGTTTAATCAATTCCATAGATTCAGACACAGCAGTTTACCAAGATCATTGGGTATGGGGAAACCTGAACCTAGTTTTACTCAAGGTCTGCTACCCTGACAAGGAGGGTCACCTAATCTCATGATTCTAAATGTCGTATCCGAAATTGAACTAGTCTTACCCACCATGTCAGTATTCCCAGCGAAGGGTGAATTGTGTGTAAGAAAGGTTGGTTCCATACATATGGGCCATAGTAAATGCACTACTATAGTAGAATTCAGTGATCAAGGCAAATCTTCATTTAGAGCTTCTCGCCATTCCTACTTTGTATGTGGTCAGACTGCATATATGCGTTTACCTCTAGATTGGGATGGTACCTGCTACATTGCATTCCTTTTGCCACCTGTTTTCCTAGCTCCTCCTGATTATTACAGAAATATTCATTTAGTACACAACAGAGAGCGGAGAGATCTCCCCATTGTCGATTACACTGAGACGGCATGGGACAAGTATGTAGATTTTAATAAAGGTATCTTTCCCTATATAGGTACTGTTACTAATAGTAAGCTGATACGTAGATTAACTAGAACCCTTGAAGCAGTAGTGAATGAGACTATTTCCACCTTAGGCAATCTAACAGAAGAGCAGTCTGCTATGCGGATTGTTGTGCTTCAAAATCGTCTTGTCCTTGACGTCATCCTGGCTGATAGGGGCGGAGCTTGTAGGGTCATCGGATCAAGCTGCTGCGTATTCATACCAGAAAATTCGCCATCTGTATATAAAGCCATCACTCGCCTTCATAAGATTGTAAGCCAGATACACCAGAACCCAGGCACTTGGACTTGGTCCAGTGGGTTTTGGAATGTGATATCAGCCTGGGGATGGAGAGTTTTATCCTTCCTAGGTATTGGCCTTCTCATACTATTCAGTTGCTGTCTATGTCTACAATGTGGACCAGCGATCTGTGGTCTGTGTGCCACATCATGTATTCCACCACCAAGATTTCATTCGTCACGGAAGAAGAAAGAAGAACAAATGATGCTATATGAACAGATCAATGGATTGATGAAGATTGATATCTCTTGAAGGGCAAGTAGGGGACAAGGAGGGAATGTGGAAATATGGATTTTTCTGGTCAGTTATGTCCCCTATCTTGGACCCCAACGGTTCTATGTGCATGTCACAAGTACATGTATGTTCCCTCCAGTTCCAGTTATGAAGACGCAAATGCATGTGCGTCCACCGTCAACATGTCCTCTGTCAGATCCGCCATGAATAGGCCGGATATTCCATTCCTAAATATGAAAGGCCACCGGCTTTATGTGGTTCACTTATGCCATTTTACAGTCTAGGCAAGTAGGCCCTGACTCTGTCATCAAAACTCCTCTTGCCTTCTGCCTCTGAAACCTCGAGTCTGAGCCTGCATCTGTGACCATGAACTTTGTCTCATTCTCTGCGCGGCTCCCGAAGCCTGACATCAGCCTATTCTCTGCCAAGAACTGTATTTCACCTTCGAATTATCTGCTTCCCCCTCAGCCGATGCATTCCTGCCTAGTAGTTTAAGTAAACATTCTTCCAGTTACCGAGCAAAAGGCCCGGCTTCTCTGTCCTCATGCAAGTAATTCATAGCCCTGTTACCATGGAATATTCTTACCCCCCTCGCATTCAGTGTAGACACTTAGACGCTTGTACACGCACGCACAGTCAGTATAGAATAGATTCTGTCCGAGAGTCCTTCTTTTTTGGATAACATAGTTCTTTAAACATAGGATGTTAGATATGATTTGGGATTAGGTTGACTTGACCCCCCAGACTTTTTGTCTCCACATGTAGAGCTAAATGTCAAGTCCCCTTCACCCCCTAGTTACACGTCAATTACACGTCATGCTGCTGCGCGCGCACCTAGGTCGAGTATTATCTTATAGATCCACCTAGGTATGACATCATAACCAATTATGTTCCTTTTTACTCTTTATTACACCCATTTTCGGTTACGCAGACAAAACGTCAATTTCCTTATCAATTGTCACGCCTACTGTATTCGCTTCATTGTAATGTATGTACTATAAAAGTTACTTCTTGTCAATAAAGTATGTACTTCACTTCCTGAACCCCCGTGGTGATGGAACTTGGAGCATCCGATTATAATCGATCACTGGAATAAAGCCCATTCCGAAACTCCAATATCACGGATTCTGCCTCTCATTTTACTGAGCTATTTTATAATGTTTCTGTATCAAATTCAGTCCAGGTAAAGGAATTTTTATTTACCACAGAACACCGCCCTGGTACGGACCACGCCAATGCTGACGGCCTCTCCCGGTTCTTCCGCCTCAGCGAAGAGAACCCCCCAAGCTGATGGGCAGTTCTCTCCGGCTTTCAGCTGGGGGGGACGCGTGTTGGACCCGGCCTCGTAGAATGGCCCTCCGTGCCCCCGCACCACCGAAACCTGGTACATACAGCCCAAGCCCCCGGCCCCGCCGAACTTCCCCACCAGGACACACGCACCGACCCGGACATCCCCGTCCCTGGCCTCTCCCCTTTCGGCCACCCCGGGCCCGCGTGCCCACTTCATGCACCAAGATGGCCGCCCGGCCCCAGCGCGACCCGGGCATAGAGGCGCCACTCCGGCTGGAGGACATCCCGCTTCCAGGGGATGAGAGAGGGAGGAGCAGTTTCTATCGCACCTCTGAACTCCCCCGGGACGATGGGTTTCGATCGGCCCTCTGGCCTCCCTGAGGGCTGGCTCCACGCCTGCTGGGTGTCTGGGACTCCTCCCGACCCGGCCCTGAAAGAATCAAAAGACTATAGCAGGAAATCCCGACAAGCGACCCCCAGGTGACAAGACCCCTGCCTGCACAGACTCCGGACATCAAAGAGGGGTCGAACTATAACAAGCGGTGCTCTGGGGCTGTCCGGCAGGTTCTACGCTGGAACAACGAGAGCCTGCTGACGTGGTCGCGGCTCCTGGAACTGGAACTTGTACCTGAGCCCTGCTGAGTGACTCGCGGCTCCCTGAAGATCGTAAGACCTCCGAACTTGTACCTGAGCCCTGCTGAGTGACTCGCGGCTCCCTGAAGATCGTAAGACCTCCGAACTTGTACCTGAGCCCTGCTGAGTGACTCGCGGCTCCCTGAAGATCGTAAGACCTCCGAACTTGTACCTGAGCCCTGCTGAGTGACTCGCGGCTCCCTGAAGATCGTAAGACCTCCGAACTTGTACCTGAGCCCGCTGAGTGACTCGCGGCTTCCACAGACTCCACCGGTCCCGCCGGACCCCACGACAACCAGCCTACCCCCCAGCTCGAGGATTGTGAGCTGTGCGCCGGGTACGTCCCTCCTTTGAACCGTTACCAGAGACAGTCCCGCTACCCCCTACCTTTCCGAGACTCTTGAGCCCGTGCTCACCTTGTACATATTTGCAGTGATACCTGTTTGATAAAACTTGTTCTGAGAATACCCAGTGTGGTCCCTCTGTGTCGTGTGGTGCCAGAAGTACGATCCTAGTTGCGAGAGTCCTCCTCCTGGGGAATCTCCCGCCAGTGCCCGGCTACGATACTTTGAGGGTGGGTCTCAGGGTAGTCAGGACCCCTTTCCGGGCTCCTCTGAGGTCGCCGTCTAACAGGGTGATAAAAAGATCTCCCCTTTTTCGGCGCTATGTGCTGAAAAGCAGCGATGTTTCCCTTAATGATATGATCTTAGTGCATAAAGGATTTCTTTGCCTTAAATGTGTATAATTTGTATTTTTAGGCTTAGCTCTTATATTTGATAGGTTTGGTGCAGAAGGGATTGGTTTCTATATTTTGGAATGGAATGGAATGGAATAGGTTTTTATATAGCCCGATAGCTACCCGCAGGCGTCCCAGCGCTTTAGCAGAATACAGGTGGGTGAAGCGGGTCGAGGTTATCGGCTGAAGAAGAAGGTTTTTAGTTTTTTTCGGAAGAGCAGGATGTTAGGTTCTGAGCGGATAGAGAGTGGAAGGGAGTTCCAGAGCCTTGCCGCGTTTGTTGAGAACATTCTTCCTCCACTTCTTTCTCTTTTGAACCTGGGATTGATGACTTGGAAGGCGAGGGTCGACCTCAGCTGCCTTTTGGGATGGTAGGGGGTGATCAGGGTGTGATTCAGGATTGCTCCTTTCTTCCAGTAAGCACGGTGGGCGATGCACATGCTTTTGAAGTTGACTCTATCCTTTACTGGCAGCCAGTGAAGTGCTCTTAGTTCAGATTTCACTGATTGCCGGCGGGGAATGCGCAGGAGAGTGCGAGCAGCGCAGTTCTGAATAACCTGCAGTTTTTTCAGGGTGGAATCGGGGGCTCCTAGGTATAGGGCATTTCCGAAGTCCAGCCGGGAGAGGATTAGACCCTGGACCATGATCTGTCTGGCCCTAAAAGGGAGGAGCGGTAGGATCTTTCATATGAGTCTAATAATGCCCATGCAGGTGGCTGCTAGTTTGGTTGCCTGATGGCCGAAGGTTAATGCGTTATCCAGCCAGATACCCAAGCTCTTCATGGTATCCCTGGCTGGGGGTGCTGGGCCTAGTGCTGGCGGCCACAGAGAGTCAATGGATTTTTGGGGGGAGTTGCCCAGCACCATTAGCTCTGTTTTGTTGCCGTTCAGCTTCAAATAAGACTGGCTCATCCAGGAGCATACTGCTTCCATGCAGCCTCTGAGATCGCTGGAGTAAGAGGAGGGATGAGTCAGGGTAACCACCAGTTGCGTATCGTCGGCGTAGGACACGACTTGAACGCCGAAACGGCGTATTATTTCTGCAAGGGGGAGCATATAAACGTTAAACAGTGTGGGGCTCAAGGACGAGCCCTGGGGAACCCCACAACTGAGAGGTTTGCTGGGCGAGGTGGTATTACCCTCACAGACTCGGAAAGAGCGATCTGAAAGAAAGGAATGTAGCCAGGCCGCAGCAGTGGAGGTTATCCCTAGCTCTGACAATCTGTGGCGTAGGATGTCATGATTCACAGTGTCGAAGGCGGCACTGAGGTCCAAGAAGATAATGGCCGCAGTGCCGCCCTGATCCACAATCTTTCTAGCTCCTTCTGTTACTGCTAATAAAGCAGTTTCTGTTCCGTGCAAGGGGCGGAACCCCGTCTGTGAGGAGTCCAGAGAGTTGTTTGTTTGCAGGAATTCTTTGAGACATTGATTTACGTGTTTTTCCGCGATTTTAGTTATCCACGGTAACAGGGAGATCGGGCGGTAGTTTCCCGGGTTCATCTGATCTAGATTGGGGTTTTTCAGGAGGGCCTTAACTGCAGCTTGTTTCCACTTCGGGGGGACAAGCCCTGCTGAGAGAGAGTTGTTGATCAGGTTCTGGATGATGGGGAGGATGGTGGGGGTAATTGTTCTTAGGAAACGAGCTGGGGCTGGGTCACTGGGGGATCCAGACTTTACCTGTAGTATTATAGTTTCTAGGCTGGTAGGCTCCAGAGGTGGAAACGTTTCCAGGGAGGTGGGAGGGGTAGGTCTGGTGTGCTGCTGTACTGATAGGGCGTGAGGGGGTGGGGGGAAGGAGGAGTAGATTGTGGCTATTTTGTTATAGAAGTAGTCGGCCTGTTCATTGCAACGAGTTTGTGCGGTCAGAGGATCTGATAGCTTGTCGGGGAGTTTGAGCAAGCTTTTTGCGATCTGGTAAATCTCCTTGGGTTTGGATGCTGCTTCATTAATCTTATTTTCGAAGAAACTGGCTTGAGCTTTTTTTATGTCGATTTTATAGATTTTAATGGACGCCCGATATTCAATTTTGCTGGTCTGTGAATAGTTGAGGCGCCATTTCCGTTCCAGTCTTTTGCATTCTCTCTTAAGAGTGCGCAGGTCCTGTGAGTACCAAGGGGCATTTTTTGGTCTCTGTTTGGGTTTGATGTCCTTGAGTGGAATAATAAGGTCTAAAGAGGTGGTGATCCAGTTATTAAATTTGTGATTGCTGACAATCGGATCGGGGTTGTTCTCTGGAGTAGAGGCTTCCAGTGTGGATGTCCACAAGTTAGTATTGAGTTGCGACCATTTGCGGTGTCTGCTAGGGGCGGGGGGTGATGTGGGGCTAGATCCTGATGGTGCCCAAAAAAATGGGATCAGAAAGTGGTCCGTCCATGGGAGGGTGATGGATGGACTAACTGTGAGATGGGTACAGTTACAAAAAATTGGGTCCAAAAGGTGCCCTTTTTCGTGGGTGGGTTGCAGTACTAACTGGGAGAGATCTAGTGCTAGTAGATTATTACGTAGTTCGGCGGCTGCCGAGTCCAGGGGGTCGTCCAGGTGCACATTAAGGTCACCTAATAGGGTGTAATTAGGTGAGGAGCAGATACCACTGGCAACCTCTGGGGCGAGCTGGTTTATAAAGTTAGTTGGAGTGCCGGGTGGTCGGTAAATAGTCCCTGAGAATGTGCAGGTGGGGGAGAAGTCCAGCGAGAAAGTGAGGTGTTCGCAACTGGATAGGTTGGTTGGAGAGGAGCGGCAGGTGTAGCAATTTTTATAAATGATAGCTATACTGCCGTCCTTTCCAGAAGAGCGATCTGCTCGGAGTATTTGGTATTCTGCAGGGAGTGCTTGAATGACATCGGGGTCAGAGTCAGTTTGGAGCCATGTTTCCGTGAGGAAAATGGCATTGGGGTTTTTGTCCGAGATCAACAGGGATATTTCTGTGGCATGTTTAGGGAGGGATCTGCAGTTAAGCAAAAGCATGCGGAACGAAGGGGGGGGGTGTGGCTGGGTGGCTTTGATACTTACAGTGTGGGCAGTTGAAGTGTTTTGTGGTGGGATCCCATGATGCGAGGCAAAGATCATTAGTGTAGCCTCGTAGTTGATGTAGCGTGTAAGAGGAGTATTGAGTAGGAGAATTTTGGCCAGCGGTCGTGGCCCCTGGTCCCGGTCGGTCGTGGACGGGCGCAGTCGGGCTCGCCTTTGGCGCGCCTTCGGCGCCCCGCCGGCGCCGCCGCTGCGCCCGTCCGCTGCGCCTCCTGGGAAGGGGAATCATTTTGTAGTGGCGAGGGCCTCGAGGTGGGAGGGGCCTAGCACAGGTGATCGGGTTCCTCACCCAAGATGGCGGGCCCGGAAGTTCAAAATGCGGCAGGAGAGCCAAAGGCTCTGTCGATTTCTTGAGGGGGGGGCAGGATCCGCTCTCACTCAGCGGCGGCCTGGATTGTAAGTACCAGAATACAATATGTAATTTTTAAAAGGTGCTAATTCTACAAAATTCGATTTTCTAAGTGTGCGATTAAAACCAATAGAGGGCTTCTCAATCAAGCGGCAAAGTTTTTAAGCGCTGTCCCGGCTTCCGCCTCAGGACCTAAACAGCACACCACACTCACTTGTAATCAGTTTCTCACTTACTATTAGAGACATCTTATCTTGATGCAATTCTCCGGAGAACCACTGTGAAGAATTGTTGGTATTCAGGAATATTATTTAAGTGAGGAATGTTTAACTTCTATGTCAGTGTCTATATACACAAGGTTCTTTTTTGGCATTCAATATCTTTTTAGAGATCTTATTTTCCAGCATGGACCTGTTGATGTCCTAGAAATTACTAAATTAAGCATATTTTTTTATTTTTTGACACATAACAAGGGTGAAGGGTCTTAGGACGTTATCAGGCCACTCCACTGGAATTTGATTTTCACTATTGATTACACTTGTTTTGGAAATTAGGGGGTCTAGAGATTAACCTGTCACAGAAGTGAGTCAGGAGCAGAGATGTTTGAAGTCAGTGCTTTTATGTAGAATGAAACTTCCCTGGCAGAACATTTTTGCTGCTAGGTTTTCATTCTGGCATTTTGGCCTCAGTAGATAAGTACTAAAAAATCAGGAAACTCAGGTATATTGATTTGATGAATGATGAGTGAATACAATGCTCCTTCCTGGCTTCCGTTCATGGTGTAGGTCTTCTATAGCATAGCCCCATCAGCAAAAGGAGATCATGCACTATTTGTCAGTAAGCCATTTTTTCCAGCAAAAATACTGGGCCTCAGCAAGAGGAAATGATGAAGCACAGCGCCTTAAGCCATCTTGCTGCTCTGAGCTGCATCATTTTAAAAGCACAGAAATACATCATATTCACATCAATACTGAGCATCCCTGTGCTTTCCTCTGCGCTGGTGCACAATTGGCTGCCTAGCGCCAATGCAGGCATCCTTAAACTATTGCACAAAAACAATCATTAATGATGTTTCCTCCTTCTAGAAAGAGCAAAACACGGGAAGAAATAGATGTATTTCTCCTTGTTGATCCACTCTTGTGCCTCCCATGAGGAAGCGTAGGATTTTGACGCATCCCCATGTTTACAATGGGCCAGCACAATATTCACCGGTGGCACAAGAGGCTTGTAATAAGCCCCAGGAAGTCTACACTACCATAGGTTAGCACGTCTACATTATCTAGATGATGCATGACTGCTGATCTATATTTAAGCAGAAAACCTTTTCAGATAATGTAGTTAAAGATCTATTTGTGAGATGCTCTTTTGTTAAGCAAGATAGACTTGAGATGTGTTACCAGAAAGTGGATGAAGAAGCAGGCATTTAGGGAGGCTTTGATGGTTCTTTCTAACTAAGGCATAGAAGTATTAATGCTTGTGATGGGTCAGACATGGAGAAAATGTGAGAAGAGAAAGATATTGTACAATAGCGGGTATATACAGCCAACACCTGAATTTATATGTTGAGAATTTTAGCTATGTAGTTTGTTGCAGCTGAGTTTTAAAAAGTGGTATGTCTACATTTTCCATACCCTGGTTTGCACAGAACCAAGAAAAATCTAGCATCCCTGCACATTTTTGAAGAATCAAAACCTTGAAATATCTAAGATGGTGTGACTTTTCCGCACTTTCTGAGCTCTCCTTTTAGATTGCATTCTGGAAACCTAAAATATTGACAAAAAACTTCAGATCCTCATATTATTGTAGTAATGAACAGTGAAATTCCCTTCCACTGTCTGAAGACTCATTTTCCTGCATTGCCATATCTCTACCAACATTATCTCATATGTGTGGGTAGACCTATTGTACAGTATGGGACATGTCAAACCTGCAGCCACATGAATTCAATGTGGATTGGACCTGGGGTATAGCTGGACTTTTGTGTCCCCTGAGTCAGGTGGTACTCAGTGAATCCTACCAATCACATGCATTATTGAAAACTGGAGACACAGGGGAACCATGGTAATGTGCCCAGTTTGGATTCCAGAATGTTTTTGTCCCATTATGCCGTTTACATTTCAAAACTATGTCTAAAAAAGTGTTTAATTCCCATGGGAGACTTCTTCAACATTTGCTCCCAATTTTAGCCAGCATCCTACCAACTCTATCCAATACCCAATGGAAGAAACCAAGGGAAAATCTCAGTGGCATGGTTTCCATTGAACTCTAAGCATTTTCTTACTAAGAATGCCATGGAAATGACAGCTAAAACAATAATTTTTCTCTCAAGTTTCTTGGGGGATGGCAGTACTTGAGGATCAGTCATGGCCAATACTGAAAGAGTGCTACCACCTCCATAAATGTCTGGAAAATAAAGACCTAGGTAAATCCAGGGCGTTGTGACTTGTACAGATCTCAAAATATGTTCTTACCCATAATGCCCTTTTAAATATTAAAACTGTGCTTTAAGTATGCGGAGCTTGATTTTGAATTTAGTGGATGGATTTATGACCATCATTGCCTTGATATATGTTCCATAAACCAAATTTAGAGATGTCTACAGGCCTGACAGACATCTCTTTACATTGACACGGTCTGTCATCATAGCAGTTATTGTCAATGTAGGACTAAGTAGGTGGACAGTACCATCAGCCATAATGGACATCAGACAACCTTTTCAGAAGCCTTTTATTTTTTAAAAGAAACTCCAAAATTGAAAGTTCATTCATGAAAACCAAAATCCTAATGACCAATACACCCCGGGAGTTTTCTCCCATGGTGTTGGTGTCATTACTGATTTTTTTCTTACCTTTCACCACCAGGTTTTTCCAGGCCTTGAGAGACAGTAAAAGAAAGACATTATCCACCCTATGTAGAGTAGATGTCCTTCCACGAACATCCATTACACCATCAGGTTGTTAGAAGAAGCATTCCATCGATAGAGCCAATCGCCAGCATACTTATGGTCGGCCTGTCATTAAATTAGGAGGGCGGACTTTTGTTCTGCACGTGAGCACAATTTTTCAGAGTGAGGAAAGGCCAAAGATGTGTTTCTTTGAGAAACGCTGTACCCAATATGAAAAATATGTGTATGCACGCATAAGAAATGTAAGCAATGTAAGAATTTTACACCCCATCACTTTAACAATTCACCAGCAGACACTAATTATGGGTAATGCAAAATGTCTAACAATACAAATTAGTCCAAGCTATAAACAAAGATTCTTCCTTGCGATTCAAGTGTGCATAGATTTTCTTAATACCCACATTTTATTAATTTGACTTTTTTAATATGAAATGATGAAATGTATTACAACATGTACTATTCCACTGGGATTGGAAAGACAAAGATACTCTTATGACTAAGCTAAACCTAACTGGAGCAAATTCCAGTGGAACTCAGCAGTCTTGTGCCACCCATCTCATTCCAGCCAGCTGTGATTTTAATTCAAGGCCCAATGAGAGAATTGCAGAAAATTAACTACTGGAGAAGGAAAGCTTGTAGTAGATCTAAAAAAGGGGAACAACACACTACAATGATGGCAGCTGGAGCTCTCCATACATTAATTTAGAGAAGCAGGTCTCATGCTCTAGCCAGAAACATGTACAGCTCAAGTGAAAAAATATATATCTCTTTTGCATATACTCTAACCAGTATTGCAGCATGGCATGCAATGTATTATATAAATGTTAAATTCAGTATAGAAAGTGACCACGTCCAGCTATTATTTCACTTTCTACTTCCTGGATTAAAGTAGCCTGCCCCTACCATCGAATACTGAGTGGCTCCCTGAGAGGTAACCCTGAAACCTGCATACGGTTAAAAACTTCAAACATGTTTTTCTCTTTTTTACTACACGCATTTCCTATTTTGTTAGTCATTACTTTCTTTTTTTTTTTTTTTTATTGAGTTTTTTCTGGTGTCGTACCAAAAGAAGTATACAATACAATACAATACAAAAGCTGTTCAACAAAGATCCCAAAGCAATCCTGTTAAAAAATAGACAAAGTGGAAAAACCCTCAAATTATATCATTTAAGAGCCGAGCATATAACTAAAAGCTAAGGTTTCTCCAGCTAACTAAAGGGGCCCAAATGTTTTTCCCCAGTTCCCTTTTTTTAATACTTTTTAATTCATATAAACAAGACTCCATGTTATGTACCCCGAGCAGCCTTGACAACCACATTTGAAATGTGGGAGGGGAAGGATCTTTCCAGCCAGCGGAAATAAGTATGCGCAGAACAGCCATAGAAATAAAAACCAAAGCTTCCGCCATAGAGCATAATTTCATTCTTCTATCCACTCCCAGTAACATCAGAGTGGAAGATATAACAATTCTACATTTTAATAGTCCCTCCAAAAAAATTGATATTTCATTCAAAGTACTAGATAATTTTTCACACTGATGAAACATATGTAGTAAATCCGCTGGACCTTTATTACATCTAGGGCATTTATCATTCATCACCACGCCCCAGGCAAACAGCTTAGCCAGAGTATGGTAGAGATTAAACAGCGTTTTGTAGTGCTGAGCCCGGAGATTAGATGAGCGCAGAAATTTCTTATCTAGCATAATGGCTAAATCTAAGTCCACATCGGGATCCCCTAGTTTAGCTGCCAGTGTAGATTCTACTTTCGCCAGGTCGTCCTGAATTCCCTCCATTAACAGACTGTAAATAGGTTTAATTTTATTTCCCCCATTACCTAAATAATCCATCAACGGAAAGCGTGTGGCTGTCAAAATTCTCGGTCTGAAAGCCGTCAATGTATGAGCTACTTGTCTATGCAATAGCCAGTGGTTAGAGGGGATCCCGAATCTATACTGAGCTGCTTCAAAGCCTAAAACTGCCCCCCCTCCAAAATATCGCCTATAGATCTAATTCCTTTATCAATCCAACACTGGCTAATCTTATTGATGCCGAAAACAAGTTCGAATTCCAAAGGAGAAGATAAGAGTTAAACTTGGGAATTTCCAGCAGTTTTTGGGACGCTTTCCGGACCCTCCAGACCCCATTCACTGTCTTTAACCGCACCTTCTTATAGTATCTCCAATCAACCTCCCTCAGGAGCAGCCCTATGGCGTTCTTCCCAAATAATAACTCAAAAAAGTTTGGAGGGCCGAATCTATCACCCTGGGCTGCGGCTGAGCTAGGGGCCCTTTGAAACAGAATTGACATATGCGCCAGAAGACAAGAAAAATGATAAAGTCGAAGATTTGGGAGAGCCAACCCTCCTCTCTCGAACGGGAGTGACATAAACTTCATAGACCGTCTGGTTTTCCCGAACTGCCAAGTGAACCTATTAAACAATACCTCAAGATTTTTTAGCATTTTTTCCTCCAGCATTAAAGGGATTGCACGAAACAAATAAAGGATCTTCGGAAAGAATGTCATTCTAAGGGCATTTATCCTTCCCACCAGGGAGAGATGTAAAACATCGAGCCTTTTTAGCTCTGCTTCCATCGATGCCATTAGGGAACAATAATTCTCCGCAATGATCTTATCAACATCAGCATTAATTCTGATCCCCAAGTAAACTGCTGAATCTACAAACCTGGAATCTGTCTTGATAATGTTCTTGGTGCAGATGATCTGTGTCTTCCCTTCATTAAGCAGATACCCAGATCTGCTGCCAAAATCCTTAGCCAACTGCACCAATGCAGGCAAAGCCAGGTGTGGATCAGTGGTAAGGATCGCCAAATCATCTGCATAAGCTAACAGTTTTGTTGAATGGCCATTAAATATAACAGGGCTAATCCGAGGACTACCCAGAATTCTGTATATCAGGGGGTCGATATATAACGAAAAGAGTATCGGAGAGCAAGGACAGCCCTGCCGCGTTCCTCTCTTAATTATTATCTTCTCTGAGCTCTCTCCCATTACCGACACCCTGGCCACCGGATCTTTATACATAGCTCGAATAGCATTAATAACCTTGGGTCCAAAGCCCCTAGCAGCAAGCATGTTCCAGAGATACTTCCAGACTACGCGGTCAAATGCTTTCTCCGCGTCGAGGAGGATCATGGCCATCTCCCTCCCTCCAGCAGCAAGGGCATCGAATAAAGCTATAGCTCGCCGTGTATGATCCGTAGTGCCCCGCCCGGGCACAAACCCATGCTGCCAAGGGGAGACAAGGCCGCCAATGACCCTCCCCAGCCTTTTGGCCCAGATTTTAGAGTATAATTTTGTGTCGGCATTGATAAGTGAAATAGGGCGATAAGAGCCCGGATTCTCCTTGGGCTTGCCCTTCTTATGGAAGATAATTATATTAGTCTCCTTCCATGAATCCGGGATAACACCTGTACACAAAATACCATTAAAAAGATCTAACAAAATGGGAAGTAACTCTGATTCCAGGCTTTTATAAACCTCTAGGGGGATTCCATCAGGGCCGACCGCTTTCCCTGCTGCAAGCTCATGAAGGGCATCTTTAATCTCACTGACCGTAAAGTCCTTATCCAGCTCCTCCCTAGATGATACATCAAGTGCGGGCCCCAGGTCGCCACTCCCTACAATATTTTGATCTTGCTGTTGGGCTTGATGGTTCTCGTCATCATAAAGTTTTTGATAGAAGTTTTTAAAGACTTTTAATATGCCTTTAGTCTCCGAGTATAGCATACCATCTTCATATATTTTCGTAATAACATTCTTTGTTCTGTCCTGTCTCAAACGTAATGCCAGAATCCTACCTGCCTGTTCCCCAGTCTCATATCGCTTAGTCCTTGAGGCCTGATAATCTCCAGCCCCCTTTTGTATAACCAATTTTTGCAAATCAGCTTTAATGACCACCATGCTTCTTAGGCTCTCCAACCCATCCATTCCATTGCCGATTTCCCTAATATGCAACTCCTCCGCATTCGCTAAATCCAACATGAGCCTATCAACCTTAGCCGAATCCTCTTT
The DNA here is from genome assembly GCF_964204655.1 of Triturus cristatus. Taxonomy (NCBI): domain Eukaryota; kingdom Metazoa; phylum Chordata; class Amphibia; order Caudata; family Salamandridae; genus Triturus; species Triturus cristatus. The sequence continues at coordinate 1,078,995,821 of NC_140592.1, read as the reverse complement.
CCTTAATCTCGCCGAGCAGCTGATGGTTTCCCCCCTAAAGCCTGCCTTAAAAGCTTCCCAAACATTATTCCTAGAGGAACTATATCGATTCGCATCAAAGAATTACAAGGACCATTTTTTGATGTGATCAATAAACCTTTGATCAGATAATAGCCTTCTTTCAAAGGACCATTTAGTGTGCTTTTTCTCTACAAGATCTATTCTGCATGATAGGATAAGAGGATTATGGTCTGAAATTACTTTTGGGAGTTTCTTAATGCTAACCTTATTGATTTCAGACTGAAATAAAAAAGTAGTCTAATTTGAAATATTTTTGGACCGGATTTGAAAAGTATGTAAATCCTGGGTCCTGAGGCTCCTTTTCACCCCAAACATCTTTTAACCCATGAGACTTTATAAGAGAGGACAGAGCACGAAACACCCTAGGTTTCCGTCCTGTATATTTGGATATACTATGCCAGGCAGAGGATATATTAAAATCACCGCAAACTATCAAAGGGATTGGCCACCCTGCTAACTCTTCTTCAAGGTAGTCAAAGATTTCTGGACCATCACAATTTGACCCGTAAATCGAACAAATTGTAAATCCTAAGCTTAATTCTGCAATAACCCAACGACCTAACCTGTCACTTTTAACTCTCTTCGCTCCCCCTAAAGATGGTCTGCCCAACAATGCTACTCCCCTAATCGAAGAGGTCTGTGAAGAGCATGCTATCAGATCATAGCCCCGTCTAGTTTTTCGGAGGGAAGATGGCGGTCGCGTAGAGGCGACCGGTAGCAGTAGGTCGCAAGGAGAGTGATGGACGGTGCTTGATTTCGGTGCAGGAGCGGGAGCCTTGGAGCCTTGGATATCTGCATCTATTACTTGAGCGAGTGTTGAATTTCGCCACTTACCGGATGATTCTCTCGTTTTCCTGCCGGGTTGTGGACGGTTCCATCTTCCAAGCGTTGGTAGCTTCAGCCGTTTCTGCTTTTCGCAGCCGGAGTGAATCGGGAGCCTGGGGGCGGGGACCGCGGAGGCAGCGAAGGCAGCAGAGGCAGTGGAGGCAGCAGGGGTGGCGGAGCGAGGCATTCATCCGTTTGGAGTTGACGGGTAAAAACGGAGCGAGGGATTGCAACCGGCTTTCACGAACTGGTATTTCGAGCCCCCGTATGACGAGAAGGAGAGCGCGTTTGACGAACCCTGCTGTCATGCCCCCTAAATCAAGCAAATCTATCGTGCCGGCTTCTAAAAAGAAAGGAGAAGCAGAGGCAGGAATGACGGGAGTGGCGCTGCAGGAGCAAACAAATCCACCGGCTGAGCCCCCACCTCTCTCCACTAGGATGCAGAAGATGCCCGGTAAGACGCGTCAGGCTACAGATCCCATGACCCCCTCAATCGCAGATATTTTCACGAATTCCGGTAAGAGCAAAGGGGTTAAAAGCTTTTCACCGGAGTCTCGGGGGGAAGCTCCTGAGCAAGCTTCCTCTGAAGAACGGACGGGTGTAGTGGGGGAACAACAGGTTCTTGAAGTCTCCCTACATGACAGTTTGTGTGGGTTAGCCGCTGATCCAAGCGGGGTTGCTGATATCCCGATAGGGAGAGTCTGTGATGATCCTCGAGCTCGCGATGAGACCGTTAAGGGTGGTGCCATTCCTAAGTCGGCTCAGCGGATGAGTGGAGGTGGTAAGGAGGGCACTCAGTCTGGGAAGGAGGAGGCACGGGTGATTGACAGCTGTCCTCAAGCTCTTAGTGAAATTGCCCCTGGGGACTCATTTCGGATGACGGTTGAAAAGGTCTCAAGCGAATGCTTCTTTTCGGTCTCTGAAAATGCAGAGTGGTCAGATGAGGATCATAGTTCTTCTTTGGAGGGCAGCGCCCAAGGCACAGATAGTGATGTAGATCCAGAACTGCCAACTACTGCGGTCAGGCCAGCGACAGCCTCCAAGGACCAGACAAACTATGAACTTAGTTGGGATCACCCTTTGGCTACACCATTACAAGGAAACCATTTGGCGGAGGCTTCTCAGGTGGCGCTGTTGGAGTCTATTCATCAAGAAATTATCTCTCATCGAGAGGAGACACGCCAAGACAGCAAAAAGACACAAGCTGTAATGAGGAAAATGCAGGGGGCTGTGAGGAGGCTGTCTAAGGTTACTGCGACATTGGGTGACAGAGTTTCAAACCTGGAGGAGAGGGTTGTCTCTACAGAGGCTCAGGCCGCTGATGCAGTGAGCAAGGTAGATGCCTATTGCTCACAGATGCCTGATATTCAATGGAAATTAGAGGATTTGGAAAACAGACTGAGACGGAACAATCTTAGGGTCCTGGGGATCCCGGAGGGGGCCGAAGGGTCAGACATCAGAACCTTTATTATCAAACGTTTTGATCAGGCATTCCCAGAGCTTGTTACTTGGAATTGGCAATCCGAGATTCAGAGGGTACATCGTACTCCTTTCAAAGTCCCCAGAGTTGCTAGGGAAGGGGATAAGCCTAGGGCAATTTTGATATTCTTTGGCAATTTTTTATTAAGGCAGCTAATTGCGGAGAAAGCGAGACCTGATGCAAGGAGGATGTGTGATGGGCTGTCCTTCTTCGTCCGCCCAGATTTCTGCCACTCCACGGTAGAAAGGAGATGGAGATTGCGACAGCTTATCAAGCCTTTTCAGGAAAGGAAATTACAAGTATTTTTGATAAATCCTGCCCAATTAAAAGTTATTAAGGAAGGGAAGACTTTTTACTTCACTTCCGAGATAAAGGCGAAAGAGTTCCTCGATTCTCTGGGTAATTAGGATGTATTGTGTAAAAAAAAAAAAAAAGTGAATCGGTCTGGGACCAGGCAGGGACCCCTCAGGATTTATGTATATGGATACATAGATGTTTTTCTCTACTTTAGTTATTTATCTCGATCAATCATCGTTTTTTTTTTTGTTTTTTTTTCTTGTTTCCTCTATTTTCTTTTACCTATCTTACTTAGCTTTTTGGCTTCTATGTTATCAGGGTGTTATTGTATTCATCTCTCACTTGCGACCACTGCACTCATCACATGCACAGACTAGGTCTGAGCGCCTCGTTAAAGGCTTGGGTACAGGGGAGGGTGTGGGGGGTTTTTGGGAGTAGGGGGGGAGGGGAAGCTTTAGGGGGGGAGGCATGGGGAGGGGGGGAAATAAAAAAGAGTGGTTCTGGTGTTGTAGGAGATTAGACTGTATTGATTGCTGGATTGATTGTCCTCTGGCAGCTTGTTCTACTAAACTGTCTACTAAACTGTCTACTAAACTGTTTTTGTCCATTGTTGGGCTTGGTATGGCAAAGATGCTTAGGAAATCATATTACTATGAATATTAAAATATGTACTGTTAATGTTAATGGATTGAATGACTGGAAGAAGCGTCAAAGGCTGGATCATTTTGTTAAATATAATAAGTTGGATCTAATCTGTCTGCAGGAGACCCATTTGTCGTGGGATAAACGAAATCTGCTTAATTGTTAGTCATTACTTTCTTTGCTAAATTCAGATTGTTGTCTAGATTTTAGAACGTATCTGCTTTCTTAGATCACCCATAGTTTTTACATATGTGTGCCCGTAAGAAAATTGTAAAAGCACTTTACTTTTTTCTTCTCTGCATTTTTCTAAAAGCCAAGAAGATGAAGACTTTACACAGCAAATCTTTCGTAGATGTCATTTTTAGAAATTAAACATGGAGTGCCTGATTCACAGAGGTAAACATACACTTTTGTGACGTTTTCCCAATATTTGCTATTGACAAATTGATTGACGAATAGTATCTTTACAAATATAATAATAAAAATATGTGTAGGGTGCACTCGTAAAGATATATATGTGAATAACTTTGTGAATAGAAAACATTAATAATCTTACACAAAAGTGTAAGTTTACCTTTGTGGCCCAAATTTTTTTTCCCGTGAAAGTAATTTTGATGGTGAGGAATTGCAAAAATACAATGCTATGCTATAAATTGAAGAACAGTTTTTTAAAATAATCTTAGATAATAATGTTTCTCAGATTTTTAAATTAGGTTTTTTTTAACCAAAAGAGGAAAATTCTATATATTGTAATAGTCAATAGGGGAATAATGAACTAAATAGAAAGGATACGTATTTGGGACAATACTACTATTAGAAGGCTTCTTCATGGGAAGGAGGTATGGATAAGTCAGTAGTACTTTAGGTCAAATTAGTACATTTCTACTAAGACTTAACATTTTGTTCTAATTACCACAAGACGTTGATTTTGTGTGTTATAATTCTAGGTAAGTTTGGCAGAACGGCATGATAGGTTTCAAATTGCAAAGTCAGTTATTGGGCGGAGACGACAAATTTGAGTAGCACGTTAATAGCTCAGGGTTAATCGTTGGAGTATTTATTGCACTTTCTATATATCAAATTTCAAAATACTTTATTAAGACAATCAAGTCTATCAAAGTGTGTTAGTGCCAAGTAGAATTAAAATAATAGACAGTGCTAAACGTTTTTCAAACTTGTTGATGATTCAACAGATAAACCATAGATCTTCAAGCAGGTTACATAGATGCTGGCACTGTAAGTATTTTAAAGTGCAATTCAATACGTAACTAGTAACTTCGTAAAAATAATCTTTATTTGAAATGTTGCCATTAAAAGCTTGCTATTACTATTCACTATGCTTGGATAAAAGCTAATACTTTATGAATCGATGATGTATTTCTGTTTGAAGATGGTCTTTAAGAGGGCTGGAATTCAAGATTCCTCCCCATCTTCGTTTTGTACTCCTAGGTTATTTCTTAGTTGCTTATCTAGACTCTCCAGGAATTTTACCAGTTTAGTAATCACTTATGGATGCACATTGTTCAGTAGAAAGCTAACGGATTCTGGTAATGTCCACATCCCCGCCGGAGTATAGGGCATGTGCAGAGCAGGTGAGTTATTGATTACTGGAAGAGACCACATAGTAGACAAGTTTTTGACTCTGGGTTAAATGCCCATGGATGAAATAGATCTAATGATGAAAAAGAGCCCATCCAAAGCTGCAAGTATTTCGTTTTATAACAGAAGGGAAATGGTTCCATAAAATATTATTGTGGACCTTCTCTGTCATAAATGTTAAGGACCAAGTGGGTGTGTTCTCTTTTGGCTAATAATCTTCGGTCAGATTCAAGAGATTTAGTTTTTAGTTTTCTGTTCAAAATGTTTTTAAACTGTAGGTGTGGTAGTTTTACATTCCATAGCTCCATTGAGCAGGTTTGCACCAGTGCTTTGGAAAGAGCATGTGACCAGACATTTGAGAGGCTTGCACTATAAGGACACGCAACTTCGAGCCAGATGAGATTTTTCAATGATCCTTGCTCAGCTGGCCTTTTGGAGTGCAGATATTTTATACTGCTAGCCTTCTGTACAAACAACTGGCCCATAAGTGCAAATACCATCCTGATCTTGGCTGGCGAGGTGTTGCATGGTAATTGAAATAGAGACCTGAACACTGTGCTCTGTGCCCTGTTTAAAAAGGCCCCCAGTTATCCCGGGTAAGCCTCTGACCCATATGATAATGTTGTCACTGATTTGGCAAATATTGCAGAGATTGTTTTTAGGAGTGCCTCAAAAGAAACTTGTAAGTACTCCTGAAAATTGTTCGAGAGGCACATTGCAACAAGGCTAGTTTTTCTGTTAATGAGTTCAGATGCAATAAGTGACCTCGTTTGTCATCTAACCAGCATCCCAATTATTTGTGTTTCTTCGCAATGGTTAGGGGATGGTTAGAAAGATGCCAGTGATGTTGTTTTTTCTTTTTCCGGATGAAGATAATGATGTTGGTCTTTCCGTGACTCATGTTCATCTCCTTTGCAAGGCAGTGTGTATCTAAGGCATCCAGCAATCTTTGAAGCCCTACTGGCGATTGGCTGAGCAGGACGATGCTGTCTGCATATAGCAGAGAAGAGATGTCTTTGTTGGCTAATTTAGGAGCATGGCTGATTTGGTTTAATACAGGAACCCAGTCACTCATGTACAAGTTAAAAAGGGTGTGTGTTAATATACACCCCTGTTTGACACCTTGTTCCATGCTGATTTTTTGCGAGACCATGGTGTGTCGTCCTAGTTTTACTCTAGCCCATATGTTGGAATATAGCAACATGATGCCTTGTAATAATGGCTCTGGGATTTTCCAGACTGTAAGCTTGGTCCACAGTAAGTGACGGTTGACTAGGTCAAAGGCTTTACTGTAGTCTGTGTAATAACAGTACAGCTCTTCTTTTTTCTGTATTTGTTTGGATAAGAGTAGGCTTTCCTGTTTTCAGATTCTATTTTTGGTAAATTCTGGTGTTTTTTTCCAGTGTTTTCAAGGGATTTCAATACCTTAAAAAAACAGTGGTTATCAGTGGTTACACATTTTTGCGCCAAAATAAACAACCAAAACAATGTTTTTCCAGTGTTTATGGAATGTTTTGCTTTTATTATTGCTTTCTTTCTACACTGATAATGCATGGTAGTGTGCATACAGTGTAAATGAGGTCCAAATACATTTATGAAAATCAAACCTATTGTAGTACACCATACAATACTTCTTCAGTGAGTCTTTGGTCATGTGTGCTCGCTTTTTCCTTCCCTTGTAAACTTTTTTCTGTGAAAAGGCTCTCTCAACCTTGGCACTTGAGATAGGCAATGCCAAAACAGCCAGTATAAAATTTGCTAACTCTGGCCACTGACATAGCATCCTTATAGCCACCAGAATGTCTATACTGCTGGCCTGTGTTCTAAACCCAGTTTGGTTGAGGGCAAATCGGCTGTTTGTTGTTGCCCAATCTTGTAAATCCACAAGTAGTAATGAGGCAAAATATTTTTCCTCAATGTCCAGGAATGCTATGTGTCTGTAACTATCTGGAAGTGAGATGGAGCCTTTTTTTAAAAATAGAATGAAGAATCGACCCTTGCCAGGATGATGGCACTGTGTGCTGAACTATGCATTTCTTGAATACATTTTCAAGTATACCTAACCAGAAGTCAATTTCATGCTTGTAGATTGATGCTGGTATGCCGTTGGGGCCTGGTGCAGTGTCTTCTCTACTTTTTCGAATCAGTGATGCTATTCTGCTGGCGTCAAAGTTTACTGCATATTCATGATTTTGACAGCAGTTGGTATTGAAGAGAGCTGTGCAATGTTTTGTTTGCTTAACGCTGACACTTCATTGGGCTTTGCAGGAGTGGCTTTGTATAGCGTGATAAAATGCTTTTTCCATTTTTCTGCATTGACGTTGTTCCCATTTGTTGCAATGGAAGTTGAGCCACTGTTCAGATTGTCCAGAAATGTCTCCCATTTTTATACCGACATGCCATAAATAATTTGGCTTGGAGCTGTTCCTCCTGGTCTCGTTTGGGTTGTCAAACTTTTTTTTTGTACAGGCTGCGCTGGGATTCGACCTCAGTGAGCAAGTTGGAATTTGCTTGTGTTTTAAGAGATTGACCCTTCTTATTCAGTGTTCTTTTTAACACCCTCAGCATTTTCGTATACCTGAGTTTAGTGTCCGTGAAATTTAAGGAAGCAGAGCCTTGCTGGTTGCTGGCCAAAGAGGCGAGTAACTTTTGTGCTAGCCTCTCCCAGTCACTGATAGTATCGATTAGCTGCCTCCCCATGTCAGCTAGTGATGTTTTCCAATTATCATACTTTGTAGCGATTCTATACTCCATTTAATTTGTCTCCAGTTATGTTGTGATTCTTTTGCACCATCACTATTAATGATGAGTTAGTATTGCTTGAGGTTTGTAATCCCCAAACCTGTGGCATGTGATCACTTTCACAGCGCAACTGAATGGAGTAAGGTTGAATGAAGTTGAAGAAGGTAACAAGATAAAGGTGTAATCCAGCACTGCTGACCTCTTTGGACAATAATAAGTAGGGTGGCTGGGTTGGTCTTCTCTGAAGCAACTATTCAGTGCTCACATTGACAACGCCTCCAAGGCTGCAAGTAAGGTACACCCCAGAGAGACTACTCTTAGTGGATGTAGAAGTTGTGCAGGAATCCGCCATTGGATGTCCGCTGTATTTTCCACCATGCTTTGGTCAGGATTCTGTAGCAAATTTAAATTAAAGTCTCCAGTTATCAGAAAATGGGCCTTCGTGTGTTTATGTTTCATATCAATAACCAGTTGTTTTAGTTTCCTCACACAATGTTGTTTCTCTATTATTGATAGGCGTATGTGGACATTTATTAGGGATAAATTGCAAATTATCTGCTTATGTTGCCAATTTTTGATTTCCACACATTGTAGATATTTATGGCCTGTGACGTGCTCCCTGACATTAAAATTCCAATAGGAAGGGAAAAAAATTGAAAGTCCCCCTATTGCATGGTCCTTTGTATGTGCTCTGGTTGCTGGTGAATAAAACTCACAGTATCCTTCAATTATTGTCTACTTCTGTCACCACGATTCCTGGATGCATATAATGTTATGCGATGTTAAAAAGGTCGTTGTTTCTGGGTCGGTTAATAGGTTTTCGAGGCCTGCAACATTCCAATAGACTGTTGAGCTCTTTCTTTCGTTTCCTAAGTTAGCTTTATTTTAAGTGCACCGTGAATGTCACTGATTTTTTGAGCTGGCCAGTGTACACGCCAGCCAGTCCCAGTTCTCCTGAGGTATTTCTGCTGGTGGAATGTCTAACGTGCATTGTCTTCCCTGCTTATTCGTATTGAAGATATATAATGATTGTTGATGCATTAGAGATATTGATCGTAGTGAGCCCATTGCGTTTTTAAGAACTAATGTCCGTTTCTGGGTAATTTCTCTATCTTGCCATTGGTGGATATTTTCTTGTTTGCTTGACGTCGTGCAGAAATCGGCATTATATTCTTTGTTTGCAAAGACTGCTGGATAGCAAACGTTTTTGGGATGTGACATCCAAATTCCCCTTTCTTTGAGTAGCTTTTGTTTCTCGCAGATGGTATGTGCTGCTGCACAGGAGGACCATGTGACTGCTGTTGCTTCTTTGTTAACTAAGATGTCCGAAGGGACAAAGTGATTCGATGCAATATCTTTGGTCTTCAGATGGCAGAGCTTTGAATGTGCAGCCAATAGTTTTGTTATATTGCCACGATTCAAAATATTGCCCTTTCCTTGTGAAACATAGTCTGGGTGCTATATAGTAGTCCGTGCCTAAGTTTCTTGTTTAAACGTGTATTGAGATGTGCCAGAGATTATCTTGTTGTTAAGAGTTGTTATGGTTATGCTTGAAGCAGTCTCCTTTTGATCTCGTTCGAGGATTGCGTCCTGCGGCTCTCTGTTGTTACATTTTATTTCCTGAGTACTAATAATTTTTGATATCTCCCTTCTTCTTTGTTGCCTGCAACCCAAAGGAAGGCCTGGGACTTGCTGTAGCCGGCTGTCCCCAAGCTCTTAAAAAAAACCTTTATAATTAACACCAACCCAGAAAAAACCCTTTACATCACTTTTCATCGTCAGGGCCCATAACACAGAAACACAAGACACATTCACTCAGTTTTCTGGATCAGTGATAAGCTGGCGAGCTGCAAGACATATGGGGTATCTTGATACTATCTTTTCCCTAAATAATAACTATATACATTATATACATTTAATTTTAAAATTGTCAGCTTTAAACATCAAGATACTCTGCTATTTTGGTCGATGGACCAACTAGTAGGAATCAGTTGATGGCGATTAAGTCCAGCTCAATCACAATTAAAACCTTGAACATTAATAGATCATAGCTTTTAAATTTAAATAACCACAGACTCAGTTTGAGTTAGCATGAAATTGTATCTAGATTCATTGATTAAATTGAGTAAGTAAAGTCTTTATTAGACAAATTCTAAACATAGATTTCATAAGCATTAATGTAAAGATTGAATTAGAAACGGAAAATACTCATTACCCTTGGCCTTAGGGTGATGACGAGAATAGTTCACCAGAACATGAACCGCAGATCACAGGATATGTTCCCAAACTGACTGACTGTCCCTCTAACCTCCTCGGACGTATTCCCTCCCAGGATAGAATCCCGCGACGATCTCGTTCCTTCTCCACATCAAAGTTCGAAGTTCAAATTTGTGAAAGTCTTTTCAGCGTCAGGGATAAATCATCTCAACAGACAGTATGTCGTGTTGAATTGAAAATAAGCAAGAGTGTTTTCATGTCATCATAAGCACCACTTTTTATACCCTTTCACTAACTTGCTATATTGAAAATTGAAACCTTTTAGGGGCTACATCCATTCCTATTGGTCCATTGGAGGGGTGGTGATGGTCACGTCATTGTCCTCCTTGCCTAAACCGGTTCTGTAAATTACTTATTCATGCATCCTCGTGACTTGACAAGTCCTAATTTTTGTAGCAATTGCTATTGTTAAAGAATGGGATCATCTTCTTCAGTTCGAGTTTCTCATCTCTCTTTTACGGGTATACTGACCTACAGGCCGCCTGGTCACAGAGCTAATTTTGCCTCGGACATATTGAGAATCCTTGAACCTTACTTCGGAAAGCCCTCCTTCACCATTTTAGGTGACCTCAATTTCCATCTCGATGAGGTTCACTCTAAGGATACTATATCATTGGTTGAATCACTCGGAGCTTGTGATCTCATTCAGCTTGTTACCAATGCTACTCACATAGCAGGTCACATCCTTGACGGGGTTTTCTCTAATGATCTAAGACTCTCCAGCGGCACACCTTTACCGTTGGTGTGGACAGATCATCTTGCGGTTCCTCTGCAGTTAGCCTTTTCTACTTCTCATTCGACTAAGAAAGGGACTACCCCTTTCGTTTCTAGAAGAAATTTTAGAAACCTTACGAATGAGGCTTTTGCTCCTTTTGTTCCTACACCAGAGGCTCTCTCCCTAAAAGACGCGGATGAGGCAGCACAAGATCTGCAGGATTCCATCACTAATGCAGTAGAAAAACTTGCCCCTGCATCCCTGCGATATGTAGCCCGGCGGAAACCATCAGCGCCATGGTTCTCGGACCATCTTAGAGTATTAAGACAGGGTTGCAGAAGCAGTGAGAGGAGATGGAGGAAATCCTGGGATCCCATGGATAGGGAGGCCCACAAGTCTGCTCTACGGGATTATAAGCAGAAAGTGATAATGGAGAAGCAGGAATACTTCTCCAACCTTACCAGTTCACTCACCTCCTCTAGGGAGCTTTTTAAAATTGCTGATTCGCTGTGCTCCCTCCAACTTCCAGATCCCGTAGTCAGCTCTCAACGTCTTTGTGACGACATTGCAGACTTTTTTCATACAAAAATCCTTGATATTCATACTTCCTTGGAAGTACAACGTCTCTCCTTGGCTGAAAATCTCCCTCCAGGCATAAGCTCTTTTGAGACACTGGATATAGTCCCTTCCAGCCTCTTTTCTGTTTTTCCTTCTATGTCTCTGGAGGGATTGAATCTTCTTCTAGACAAGACGAAATCCTCCTCTCCACTAGATCCATTGCCTCTCAAAAAGCTAAAAGAGTGTAGGAACAGCCTTTTTCCTCCCCTACTTGAGGTGATGAACAAGGCAATTGTTCAAGGTACTTTTCCATCAATATGGAAGAAGGCCATTGTGAAGCCGCTCCTTAAGAAGCCTTCACTCGATCCCGGCCTCTTGAAAAATTTTAGACCCATCTCTCTGCTCCCTGCACCTGCTAAAATTCTAGAAGCACACCTGAATCGCCATTTATCCTCTTTTCTTGAAGCTTCGGAGTATCTTGACATTACCCAGCATGGATTTCGAAAACATCATAGCACAGAATCTGCCCTCACCTCTGTAGTCGACAACATCCGACGCAAGGTTGATGCTGGACAAACTACTGTTCTTGTGCTATTGGACCTCACAGCCGCATTCGACACTCTGTCTCCTGCCATTCTAACATCTCGGCTTAGGGAGGCAGGTGTCACTGGCTCGGCCCTCAGTCTCCTTAACTCCTTTCTCCTTGATAGGGAACAGAGAGTGATGCTCGGCAACCACCTCTCCCCAGCAAAGTCTTTGCAATGTGGGGTGCCACAGGGGTCGGCATTAAGTCCGACCCTGTTCAACATCTACGTGGCCCCCCTTGCTAGGCTAGTAAGATCGCAGGGGATGGAGGTGGTATCATACGCCGATGACACCCAGATCATGGTCTCACTCACTCAGTCCTCTGTCATAACATCTGCCTTTAGCTTCAGGTCCTGTATGCAACACGTTGCAGATTGGATGGTTACCAACTCCCTGAAGCTAAATGGCGACAAGACTGAGGTCTTGATCTTTGGGAAGGACCAAGATATCTTGTCGAATGAGTGGTGGCCCTCCTCTCTTGGCACCTGCCCCACTCCCTCTCAATCTGCCAGAAATCTGGGTGTAGTGTTCGATACTTCACTCTCGATGTCCTTACAGGTGAATCGGACTGTTTCGACCTGCTGGGGCGTGATCAGGACGCTCAACAGAATTCGCAGCTATCTGTCTCTTCAAGCACGCAAGCAGATTGCAGTCGCCCTTGTTGGTTCCAGGTTGGACTATTGCAACTCTCTCTACATGGAATCCAACAAGGGCCTCATACATCGACTGCAAATCGTGCAGAACGCTGCTGCACGTTTTGTCCTGGATCTTTCCAGGGCCTCTTCTGCTACTGCTGCGAGGAGAGACCTCCATTGGCTGCCTATTCAGCACAGAATTTATTTCAAAATTCTGTGTCTGACCTATAGAGCACTCGAGGATGGATCTAAAGGCGCTATCAGCTCCCTGCTTACCCGTTACCACCCCACAAGGTGTTTGCGCTCTTCGGGACTATTCCAACTTGTTGTCCCTCATTTTAAGCTCACCAGATGGGGAGCCAGGGCTTTTTCAGTCGTTGCTCCACAACTCTGGAACATCTTGCCGATGGAGATGAAGACCTTACCCTCTCTAGCGCTTTTTAAAAAGGCCCTAAAAACGTGGTGCTTTTCTAGAGCTTACACAGGTTGAGCTGCAGGTGGCTTTGTTATGAGCTGGATTTGGAATTAGGCGCCTTGACGCCCATTGGGCTATGTTTGCGCATGATAAGATCCCTTTTATTATTTATTATTATTATCCATTTTGTACAAAAGTCTTGGCATTCACTCTTGTCCCTGATCAGTGCGGCCTTGACATTTCTCATTCCAGGTGTAGGCCACTCACTCATGACTGTAACTTCTATTCTGCTCATGCGCAGGGGCCATCTTGGTTACACGTAATCCCATCTCTCGGAAGCGGCCATTTTCTCAGCGAGGCCTCGCAGGCCCAAACGGAACTAATATGAAAACGACATAACAGAAATTAGACACAGAACATAAGCCCTTCTGTTTTCCACCCACCTATCTAATGACCGTATTAAGTGGTACCTAGCATAAGCGACATTTAAAGCCATTTTACTTACCCTCTGCATTTATTTGCCACAATATAATTTACTACAAACAAAATACATGCAATTTTATTTCTATTTGCTACACAAATCACAAACCTATGTTAGTTTAATTTCACAGTTGTAAATAAATTAGATTTTTGCGAATGTCAGTTAGTTTTTCCCACGTGTAGTGTCTAATTAAAGGTGCATTTGTTGGTTAATAAGTTATATTCAAACAATTTGTAATTTTAGGTTATGAGGTCATTAACTTCGAAGGGGTACAAACATTTTTGTATTTCCCCTGCTCCATCACCTGTGCCCAGGGTGACGCATGTTGTTAGTTCTGTTTTCATAGTTGTCAACCTTTCCTTGGCCAGTTTATTAGGTGATGTATTTGTTAAACTCCTAATAAGGTTATCTGTTCCTTGGGTGATTTTACCAGACTGGGTGGTGGGACTGAGCTCTAATGGTACCACAGGTAGGTCTTCATTAGAGTTTTGCCATGTAGGTGTTTTCTGCTTGTTTGTGCAAAAGTAAGTGTCTATTGTTGTTGCATGTCTTGTATCTCGCAGTAATTTAACCTTTTTTTTGATCTGTTTCTTGAGCCGCTTCTTGTTTTGCTTAGATAGTTGGACTATTTGAGTGTGGACACGTGATGTCCAGGGTGGCGGGGGATTTAAGTACTGTTTTCAGATCCATGATGTTCTTTTCTTCTAGTCTTGTGAGATTGTTGCTGTTTGTATTTGTAAGTTCCATGTTCCCAGGTGCTGGATGAACCTGTGTGTATACTACCGCAGGCTCATCCAGAAGGTTACATTATCGCAGGTGGTGTTATTTTTCGGATAATAAGGGCTTTTTGTCCCTGACAGTGTTTGAGTGCCCATGGTATGCAAAGTCCTTAGTTGTATTGTATTGGGGAATTTTTATTCTGGGCTTGAGCCTTACTGGTCATTTTGACTTCCTGTAGTAGATCACCGACTATTAAGGGAAGTGCGGTCAGTTTGCCATAGGATTGAGCACATACAGACTTAGTTATTTTCATTAGAAGAGGAGGAGGGGCAGCCTGTGTGCAAATATATAGTTGTGGTTTACTGAGCTAAGGTTTCAAGCATGGATATTTGAATGTTGAATTTGTTGGATTGATATTGCAGTGCTTTAGAAGTGGTATTTAATGTATTAAACAGTTGCCCCCATGCCCCCTTGTCTAGCTGGGGGTAGGAGATCGGAACTTGAGGGGACTGCTGGGGTTCAAGATCATCAGTTGATACCAAGACATTTTTGTCTGGGGACTTAGTGATCATTATAGGCGACAGGCTAGGTGGTGTGCCCTGTTCTCGGTTTACCAGGTGCCCTTTTGCAACAACTGTAGAAGTTCCCAATTTTGAGGTAAAATATCCTTCTTCAAGCAAATTGTGTTGTTGTGTTGTTGATGGATAATCCCGTGGTGTGCCATTGATAAAGTTGTACCCATTGAAGTTTGTTAAAAATGTGAACAAGTCAGTCAACTGGGGGTCTTCTGCTCATGCTGCAGAATCAATTTGCTTGTAACTTGTGCCTGTGGCTGCCTCTCTATTTGCTATTCAGATGACAGAATTGCGGGAATGATGGTGAAATTGAGGCAGGGAGATAGTACAGGTGAGGTGCTTTGCATGCTAAAGCCCCTTTCGCACTGGCCTGTGCAGTGCCTCTTGTGGCTGGCAGGACTGGGCTTTACGGGGGGTTGGAGTGCTGGTATAACCCCTTATACCTTCTCCCTTATAGGGTACAGCGCAGCACCTTCATCTTTCATGAAAGTAAATTTAGAATGAATTTTCAGAATCCTGGGCGGCTGGAGACTTCAGTCAAGGCCTCTTTGCTTGTAATTGAGCTTTTACAGATGGTTGAGATTCACCTCCTGCGTTGGCATTAGCTGTCCTATGGCCCTTTATTTTTGGCTGCACCAGTGGTGGTTTGCCTCTACTTCAGCCTGAGCGCATTCTGAGGTCTTCCTTATCTCTTTTCTTCCTTCTCCTTCTTTCCTTTCCCTCCCTATTGTTCCCTTATACTTTGCACTGAGGTCCCGCCTTGATAGTGCTCGGGGCAGGGTAAATGTAGAAAAGAGTGGAGTTGTTTTCTAAAGTGTTGCCTCCTACTTCTAACTACGAATCCAAACCCTTGTGTACACCACACTCCCTTCATTGCATCTTCTTCCTGTTGGAAACTTCAGAGGGACGATCAAGGGGGAGCTAAGGTGGCAGCTGGAGAGGGGGTATATTTCTTGATTAGTTAATCCTTCCTTGTTGCCCGCAAGCGGGCTATCTGCATCATTTGTCAGAAAGATCCCCCTTGAGTCCCTTGATCCTGATGTCCTAGAATTATTCCTCCCGGGCTGTTGGACAATCTGAGTGTTAATGGTTGCGTGAAGGCTTTAAGGCAGACACGAAACGCTTGCCCAACAAACCAGGGTAGTAATGGCGAGTGGGGCTCCCAAGGGCACCGCAGGCTGCACCCAGGACTAACCAGGCTGTCTCTGCAGTGAACCTGGGGCCCCCTTTTGGCCCACCTCCCCCGCCAGAATAAAAGCTCTCGGAGGACCCAGCCATTCAGCTGACTCAGCCTGCAGACTCACCCGGCTGCTGCCTCCTTCTGCCACCAAGGGCAGAGGGTTGACGGTGGATCTGCGGTCTGCACTGGTGCTGCTGGTTCTGCTGGTCACTGTGCTGGATGGGGCACCACTGCTCGATGTTCCTTACCCCGGTTCTTGTTCGCTTTCCTAAATTCTCCAGCGATTCCGAGGCTGTTCTAGAACCGCAATCAGCAACCCACGAGGGGCTGGTTGCGGGTTGCTGGCTGCTGGGTTGTGGGGGAGTGGTCTGCAGATGGACCGCCGAGAACTGCCGATAGCCACCTGGCCTGTGCATCATAAGCATCCTCCACAACTCGATCAGTGCCGCAACTCAGAATACTACCTCACATTGATGGTTTTCCACTTTAGATATATATTTAGGGAGTTAGACTAGCTGAATGGGGTTCATTTCTAATGCTATATCTTATTCAAAAATGTTGAATAAAGTACATTTGATTGATGTATTTAAAGTGTTGACTTGCCTATTCGGCATACAATCAAAGAAATATATAGATGAAAATGAAAAGAAACATATATGGAGCAAATGGACACAAGTTTCAGCTGGATATCTTTTGGTGAAAAAACTAGTTATGCAGCCTTAAGAGCAAACTGTCCCAAGTGCCTAAGAAAGGGATAAGCACTGAGGGACAAACAATTAACACTTAGGGGTTTACATAAGCTTTGCAAAACTGTCAACTGCTTGCTCCTTTTGGTAAAAGATATTAGGGAAAAACTACTACTTTGCTATTTTCATAAACTGATCGACCTGAAGAGTGATGCACAACACAAAATGGAATGGTATTGCAATTAGTTGCTGGTTTTTCTAAGATGTATGAACCACTTAATAATGCATAAATTATAGAAAGCCACACAATGTGTGTGGTCTAACGTGCGACTGTCAAAGGTGTAGCAACAGTTTCAGAGTACACAGTTAACAAAAGATGACTGTATCTTCAAGCAAGCAGAGTACTACGAATCAAATACAGTTGTTATCAGCCTGACCCTAAGTAATTATCAGTTTTTGCAGAGCACCCAAATACCAAATTGTCTTGGCGCTAGCTGACCAAAACAGCCCAAAGAACAGCCCCGCCTATTTATAACAGTGAAGGATATAGCCATGTCTTTAAAGATTTACTAAAACGGATACGGCAAGGATCTGGTCATAAATGCAAAAGCATGGGGATCCACAGTTTGCTAGCGAGGAACGTGAATCTTCTACCACCCCAACTAGCCTTCATTATTTTTGGGATGGTTGCCAGATTAGTAGAAGAGGACCTCAGTTCTCTCTACGGGGGATACCACTTAGAAGTATTTTGGAAGTAGAGAAGCCCTGATGCATGCATGGCTTTATGCATTGTACACAGTGCCTTTAACTCGATCCTTTCAGGCACTGGCATCCAGTATAATTGTTTTTGACCAAGCAAAACTTAGGTATCGTGTATAGAAGCTAAGCTGACACATTTTGCAATGATTGTAGCTTGGTTTGCAATTGCTTGTTTATCCCTAAATAAAGGGAATTACAAGAATCCATCCTTGAAAGGATCAGAACAACCACCCCCATCTTTAGCAGGTCATGTGGAATGAAAGGAAATATATTTTAACATCTTGATTCTTAGAAAATAGGAGGAGGTTATACAGTTTATCTGATTCAGCTGATCATCAAGTACAATCCCTAAATTGTTTGCCTTCTGAACAGTCGAAGGTAAAGGGCCAAAGTTGTCAGGCCATCTGGAGTTATTCCAGAATGATTGTTTTTCCTGAATAGAATCATAAAATGCATAACAAATTATGTTGTGTCCACCCTTGCTTTATTGTTCTCTGTGACAGGGACATGCTTATGCAGTTAGACTTCCACGCCTCCATCACCCACAGTAGCACAAGAGCATTTAATGGTCCATAATCTGTACTGTCCATTAATCCCAGTCCTGTCAGTCTTCAATGCAAACAGTGTCACTAATATCTAATGACAGCTTCGCCTTTTACCATATATCATAGGGAGATATAAAATGTTGTAGGTCATAGTCTTCTCTATATGACACATGTGCTGAAATATGTCCCCCCCCATTCATCTTCACCTTCTGGAAGCTCTGCTATTTTGTAGCTTTGGAACACATTTGTGCCACTCAATTTGCATACATAACTATTTTAATCAAAGTAAAAACACTATTTGATAATTTGCACATGGGCCAAATGTGTGTATTCCTGATCCTGGAAACACAGATTTGGAAAACGAATATCATAAATTTAATCCAGCATCTCATTATTTGAAGGATGGTATATTGACTCTAAGAGCTGCTATGGCCTTGGAAGTTATTTAGAGTTTACATATTTAAATAAAGAAATAACCAATACACATTCCTGCTATTTAGAACTTTTATTGAGTTAAATGAATTATGATTTATCAGTTTATTTCTATGTAGTTATGGTCATACTGTGGCACTATTCTGTCAAATAAATGTTTTTATTTTACAACTCTTCTGTACCAAATTTATATAATTTTAAAAAGAGTTGAAATTTAGTATTGCATTCATCAGCATTTCATATTACAGCAGAGAAAAAATTCTGAGAGGTCCTAAGAGCAAAGGACTGTAATTCAATCACTTAAAGTAAATGAAGCTTATGGAACGATGCATAATCAGTTATAAAGCAATTCAAAAGCTAGTAAGTACCCTCATGGTTTTTGGATTTAATATGTCAACATTAAATATGAAATGAAAAGAGAATTTGTACACTTTCTTGAACTCTTCAAAAGGAATAGTGAGAAAACACATTTTTATTAATAATACTTTGTTTACATCTGTTTAAATATCAAACACAAATTAAAGTATATAACTGATGAATTTATACCACCACATGATTAGCATTTTCTTTTTATAGCAAGCCAATAGCATTCCAATATACGTTGCTGAAATACCTGTTCTTGATCAATCCCTCTTTGTTAAACAAATATGAAGTCAAACAAAGTTACATGTACTGCTTTTATCAACCTACATGATAAAAAAAATTGGTGTAAGAAACATAACTGCCAAAGTCATAGGACAATGAGTTATTGGGCACCTAATACATCAGTTATTAAATGCACCTCTTGTGTCTGGTGCCTTTGAACCATAGATCCTCAAGTTGATTATCAAGTATTTCTAATAGCATTGCAATCTCAGAATAGAAAGGCAGAGTAGTGCAGCGCTAGCCTTGGGAGGTTTGAGGGTGCTTGAATCTTAAAGCTTAGCAACATACAATTGTACCACTCAATAAATCAGCCAGTGGTTTTAGTTTCAAAAGTAAAAGTGCTTTAATGTTCACATAACCAGACAGTATAAGCAAAATTATAAGAAAACTTACGAACATGTCCACATTTACATTGTGTAAAACAATTTGGAACCCCTTCCAATGGGCCTCACATGAATTACCAAGGTGTTAATCAGCAATTCTAAAACTTACCAGAGAGGCTGAATAAACCCGTAACAGATTAATTTTTATCAGACTTCCGTGTGACAATTTGCTCACCACATTTGAACAACTCTTTCCTCCTAAACGCTTATTACCTTTAGCAAATGGTTTTAATTATCAAAAGACAGAAGGCTACTGTGAGAGGCTGGAGCAGTATATGATGTAGACTTATGTATGTTGACACCTTGCACTGATCCAAACAACGATTATAGTGATTTTGGTGGTCTTAGATAGCCTTAGAAAGCTCTCTAAGTCATAGCTGTGGGGAGAATCATTCAGGCTTAGTCAAGAAGGAGTGTAATGCAGCATGTTTTACCAGAATGCAATCTTATTGGTATAGATTCAGTGAAAAAGAGCTGCATAGTGTATTTATAAAAATATGTATTTAATATAAGACACTAACACATTTAGATATCTCCTAGCCGGATATATACACAATACACACAATACTTTGCAGTAGAAACAGGTAAGTAGGATAGAATACACAGTGCACCCCAGTGGAAGACCAAACCATATACTGAAATAGTGGTATGAGAAGCACGACTCAAGTCAAGACAATACTCAAAGGATGTGGAAGTTTCAGGGACCCAAGGAACCACCCAAGGTGAGTATCCAGGAGCCCCATGGAGGTCGCGTGCAGTTTAGGATCACAACCGCGTTCTCTGTATAAATCAACGTGTAAGTCAAGGTTGCAATTTTAAAGAAAGAGAACCCTTCCCAGTGGACACTGATAAAAAAAAAACATGGAAGACAAGAGGTTGGAGAGCCACCTCATCCGTGGATACCCTAGGAACAAGGTTACCTGCACCTGGGAAGCCAGGTGCATAGGTTTGAAGGCGTTGGAAACCGCTGTCGAACCCAGTGGAGGACATCAGAAAGATGCCACTACTGGAGGAGGTGAAAGTGTCCGGTGGAGCCCACCGGTGGATTGAAGATGTGAAGAACCTGCAAGAAGAGGGACATAGTCTATGCCACTGAGGAGTGTTTAGGAGACACGGAAGACAAATGCCCACCAATGTTGGGTGTTGCAGGAGAGCTGACGGTGACCTTGAAACTGCAGCTGTGTGGGCCAGGCAAAGCTGTGGAAGACCAGAAGCTATTCATGAGCTGTCCCACATTGGATGTCAAGAGTAGAGAGGTCGGTGTCTGGCGAGAGAACCAACAAACTTTGGCAACCAACGTGAAAGTTGAACAAGGTGCAATGTCGGGACCAGCAAGGTCCAGGAGACTCACCACAAACAGGGGAGTCAGGGCAGGCCCTGAGTAATCAGGGAAGCCCAAAGAATTCAAAAGTCACCCTCAATAGTGTTATGTTTTGTAAAGTACCCCAATATAGGCCTGGGTATTCACCTAACCTTTAACCTACATTTTCCCTGTCATTGTACTACATAACAGTTTTTGGTATTGACCTTCCACCTAGTTAAGGTGCTGCATAAAAGTTGTGTGGTTTTCTCAGAAACTAGCCTCAATTATTATGCATGAGGATTCTCAGAATCACAGCAGGATTATCATCTTCTGTATAGTAACTATGTATAAGGGTCATCCCTACCGCCATCCTCAGCCGACATGAAACAGCAAGGTAGAACCCCTGACGTTACCGTTTAGGTATATATACGCCATATCTTTGCTGGGGCAGGTGGAGACTTCCATGCTGACACACTGCCCTGAGACACTGAGATTCCTATATGCAGACACTACAGCATGCAGTGGTCTGACATCCCTTGCAGGGTGTCCATCTCGAGATTAAGACTAGGGGTGGGCAGAGCTTGCAGAGTTGCCCTATGCGGAATTCCACGGAGTTGCATAAAAGCTTTGATTAATTCCCGCATAGTTCTGGCGAGCTGGCGGAGCGCACACAAACACTGTTAAATTAAGTCAACACACAAAAAATTATGTTTTGTCAATCACATCAAAGTGATGGGTGCCGTGCCGTGCAGTCGTCAGATGCACACACACCTGCACTAATGCACCAACTCATGAAAATTTTGCCTGCAAATGAGGGCGTGCACAGAGCTGGCTGGAGGGTGCCCTGGCTGCATTCCCCACACCCACAACACCCTCCCATCCATGAATGATGTTGAACCCTGCTTACCAGCAATCAAACTGGTTGTGGGCCCCCAGTACAGTGACTAGTGAGGCCGCCATTTGCTCATGCAGGGCCCACTGCTGCAGGTCAGTGGGGTGGGGGCTCCTAGCTCCACATTGTGTAATGCTCATACCCTGTTCTTCAAGAGCAGGATCCAACCATGGGAGCTTAGGTCACAGTAAGTTCTCAGAGGGAGCAAGCAGTGGCGTTGGCTAAGCATTTCCTGGAACAGCAGCAGTATTGGGCAATGCTTCCACCTCCCAGACATGTAGTGCCAACCTGCTGCGCGGAACACACACCCCTCCCCACCAGCAGCTGCACAGAGGGTGGCAGATCACAGACAGGCAAATGTAACGACTCACACGACAGAGAAATGTACCTCATTCCAGTACAACAGCTACCCTTTGATTAATTCCAACTCTGGTGATTAGCAGAACTCCCACTATTCCACTTTACACTTGTGTTATTTCTTTACTGCACAAATTCTTTGCAGCACTAGAAAAGTACTGTTATACATACATTTCACCGGACACCTATGTGCTGTAGGTCCGTCCTTCCAGTCATCTTGTAGGCAGGGGCTGGTCCCTCACATATGCTTTTTTATTTGAGACCCGCTGCTACAAAGATGCACACAGATGATCCACGGCACTGACACCTTAGTTACATTCAGTAATCAACCAGTAACCTTTCCACCCCAACTCCCTGTCCCCTCTTACCTTTGTCCAGTGCTGGGCACAGCTCCTTCTCTCGCTGATTCAGCCTCAAGCCTTTCAAGCTGCACAGGATGCAGAGGGCCACAAAGTGCGCGTGCTACTCTGTGTAGTGGGTGACCAACAGCTCTACCATGTCGCAGGGGCAGAGTGGCCTCCTCCAGCTCATACTGGCGGTACACGGGCAGGGGAGAGTGGCAACTGGTGAGTCACTGACTTGCCGAGTGCACCAGTGAACTCCACTCCGCCAGCGGGTAGCGGAGCTTTGAAGAACTACACGCTTCAAGCGGAGTGCAGAGTTTGCAAAACTCCGTCGGCAGAGCGGAGTTCACCACCCACCCTTAATCAAGACGGGCTCCTTAATTCTCACACACCAGGTAATGGGGTTGGCTCTTTCCCAGGGGGATTCTTGGCTCTACACCTATATATATGCTAGGTACACTTAGGTACATCTAGCTAGGGTTGCATCGTAGGAGTATTCATTATTATTGTCATGTATTCATACACCTGCCTATATTCATTGTTTTAGCATTATGGTAGAAATCTACCATCCATTTACTCTGTTGGTGCTTATAATCATTTATATCTGTTTCTGTTTTATGGTTTAATGTTTCAGCACACCTTTTTTACTTAGAATAACACAGGTTCAATAAATGCTTATGGAAAATGTCCCCACCGTTTATTCTGTGTATCTCTCTGAGACAAATTGAGCAAGAGAGACTGCGCGAAAAGTACTGAACTGTTTCCACGTTCCCTGATCGGACAGGGTTGTCATGTTTGATAGTTGCCAGGAACTATTCTCTCCTTGATAAGAGGAGTTTAAAGTGGCACAGTGAGCTAGCTGGGTATTCAGGCAAATATAACATGCGGGGTTGCCTGGAATCAGTCTGGACACCAATCACACAGTTTATGTTATCTAAACGAGCAGATCCTATATAGATTTATAGGACATGGCACCACCAGCGTTGGTTTGGTTCTTATTTACCGGTCAATTCTGAGTAGTTCAGTCATGCTTTTCTCAGAGAACCCTGCTCACATTTACCCAGAGACATCTAGAGTGGAAAGGGGAACATCCGCCGCAGCTGAGTAGGCATATCCTATGTATTGGCTGTAGCTTTATTCAAGCTTGAAAGACAAATAGTTCCTATTGTGCATAAAACCTTATCTCAGTTTCCTTGAAACTTTTTCAACAATGACTGAAGAAGAAAACACTGTGGGTGTGCATGCGAATATAGTAGGGGAAGGAGAACAGGAAGGTGATATAAACATTTCAGAAAATGTCAGAATTGCCCTTACTTTTCAAATTCCCACCAGTAGATGGATGCACGCACAAATATATTTCATTCATACACTGAGGATGAAATACCAGAGGAATATTGTCCATAC
Organism: Triturus cristatus; assembly: GCF_964204655.1. NCBI lineage: Eukaryota > Metazoa > Chordata > Amphibia > Caudata > Salamandridae > Triturus > Triturus cristatus. The sequence goes on along the minus strand of NC_140592.1, from coordinate 1,078,972,285 downwards.
GAGGACATTGAAATTTTGCTCACCTACCAGAAGCACATAAACTGGTTTAAAGGCACCCTCCCACACACAACAGATAAAGTGAGACTCGGTCCACTCGGAAGAGATGGAGCCATTTGGCCCGTCCTAGCGGCTTACACACCGCATCCAGACATTGACACAATGACCATAGCAGACTTAAGTCCATTACACAAAGAAAATATTAAACTTTACAGAAATCTGGAACAGCTCGTTATGAGAACACTCACACTTCAGCCAACAATGGTTACACCAGCAGGACAAATTCAGCGGTCTGCAACTAAAATAACTCCAAAAACACTAAACGCAGTTATGGGTAAAATGCTATTCTGGATAGCTCAGAAAATAAAACAGTTACAGCCAGTGTGTAGACACACAAGCCCTCAAGAAAACATGGAATGCTAACAATTTGCTTGCCAATGGGGATAGCTCCCCAGCTAGAGGATTGTACTTCTTGGGGTACAGTTTCTGCTGCCATCTATACCAGAACTGATGGTATACCTTCAATAGCAGTAATACCAGATGTATTGAGACAGTTACAGAATCAATCACTCAATCACAGGTTTGTTAAGCACAACTACTCACCCGGGAGGGTCTTTAGGCACTGGGGTGGTGCATGCTGCTCCTAGGTGCTTTCAGAGTAGTTTTGAGAGGCCAGGTAGGTCATGAGGTCTTCCCGGGCCCGCCAGGTCTTCTAAGGCCCACCAGGGTTCGTGCAGTTGCCAGACGCTCATGGTGATCTGGCGAAGAGCCAGGTCTTGAGGTCCTTCAGGAACTTGGAGAGAGTTGGTGTCTGGCAGAGGTGGAGAGGGAGGGTGTTCCATGCCTTGGCTGCGAGGAGGAAGAAGGAGCAGCCTCCTGCTCTGGCCTTCTTGAAGCATGGCACAGTCACTAGAGAAAACTGGGCTGAGCGGAGTGGTCTTTTGGGTGCATAGAACGAGAGGCAGTGTTTTATGTAGGCGTGCCTGGTGTTGCTGAGGGCTTTGTGGACGTGGAAGCGAAGCTTGAAAGTGATTCTCTTCTCGATGGGGAGCCATTGAAGGGCCAGCAGGTGTTGGGTGAAGTTGCAGTGGTCCAGGAGGTTAAGGACTAGTCTGGCAGCACTATTCTGGATGTTCTGGAGTTTGCAGGTGAAGTTTTTGTTGATCCCGGGGTAGAGTGTGTTGCCGTAGTCCAGTCTGCTGCTGATGATGGCGTGGGTGCCGTTTTTTGTGTGTTTGAGGGGAATCCAGTTTTAAGTTTTTCATAGGAGGCGAAGGGTGTGAAAACAGGAAGAGGTTTCGGCATTCATCTGGTGGTCTATTTTGAGATCAGAGTCCAGGATGATTCCAAGGTTGGCACGTGGTCCATGGGTGGGGATGGGTTTCCAAGGGCGGGGGGCCACCAGGTGTCATTCCAGGCTTCGGGATGTGGGTCTATGATGATTACTTTGGTTTTGTCTGTGTTCAGTTTTAGGCAGATGTTCTTCATCCACCTGGCGACTGCTTCCATTCCTTCTTGAAAGTTGTGTTTCGAGGTGTCTGGTTCGTTGGTCAGGGAGAGGATGAGTTGAGTGTCGTCTGCGTACGATAAGATATTGAGTCTGTGTGATCTGACAATGGTTGCGAGAGGGGCCATGTAGACGTTGAACAGAGTGGGGCTGATGGAGGATCTTTGAGGGACTCTGTAGGTGGTCAGTGTGGGTTCCGAGAAGAAAGGAGGGAGTCTGGCATGCTGGAGAGGAATGAGAGGATCCAGTTGTTCTGCATTCCTGCATCATGGAGTCTGTGGGCTACGGTGTGGTGTGAGACTGTGTCGAAGGCCGCAGAGAGGTCCAGGAGGGAGTAGATGTCATCTGTTGCAGCGATGAGGGTGGTTTCGGTGCTATAGTTCTTCCTAAAGCCTGATTGGGAGGAGTAGAGGATATTGTGCTCTTCGATGAAAGAGGCGAGTTCGCTGTTGACAGCTTTTTCGATTACTTTCGCTGGGTAAGGGAGTAAGGAGATCGGTCTGAAGTTCTTGAGGTCGGTGGGGTCCGCCGAGGGTTTTTACAGGAGAGGGTTGATCTCGGCATGTTTCCAGTCCTCGGGAAAGAAGGTGGTCTCGAAGGAGCAGTTGATGATTCTTTGTAGCTTAGGGGCGCTGATGTCTGCGGCTCTGTGGTAGATGTGGTGGGGCAGGGGTCCGTGGGGGCCCCGAAGTGGGGGTTCTTTATAGTCTTTAGGGTATCCTCGATGCTGAGGACGGTTCAGCTGTCCATTGTCGGCAGCGTGTTATCAGAAGTGCTGGGTGTGGGTTCACCGCGGAGGTTGTTGTCATCAAAGTTGTCGTAGATGGTCTTGAATTTGTGATGGAAGAAGGCACTGAGTTTATTGCAGAGGTCCTATGAGGGTGGGATATCAGTGGACTGTTGGGTTGGGCAAACTCTTGAATGAGTATAGAGCAGAACCTGCTCTGCACTTAGGAATGAAATTGTTAGGAAGTGTTTGCCCACGTATCCACAATTAATTTAGCAAGCATAAAAGGGGAGGCAGCAGCAGTGGCAATATGCCAATGCCTGAGGGATTTCACTCCTATATAACAGGAGAGTTAATTACCAAAAATTATCGAAGATACATATGCGGAATTAGGTAGAGATAATTTGGGAGCTAGAGCAACAAAACCTTAACTCATGGGTGGTCCTGAAAATTATAACACCAAGCAAGCACCTGATTCTTCTAAGAAGAAATGGGACAGTAAAAAACAAAAGAATAGAGATAAATGATCACAATCAAGGGGTGGGTCACATCAACAGGAGCCGTCCAAAAGGAGGTGGAACTTTAGGAATCATGATAAAATGTAAAAACCTAACAGGTATCCTGATACGTGTTCCTCTCGTTCCTTTCAGGGTTCATCAAAAAACCCCAAGCGGAAAGGTCGGTCAGAACACAGACAAGAAGAACAAACTAAGTCCAGAGATGCACATCGTACTTTGGACTATATCAAGAAAGAAGATAAGCAAAAATCAAAACCTCAATTTAAAAATAAGAAGGTAGCTGGCCTTAATGTAAGAAATGCCAAGGATACTGAGCATTCATTTTAGGAACTGTATATGGGCTCTAACGATGCTAGACAGCACAGCAGAAGTAACAATAGCTCACCAGAACCCGATGCAGTTTCTGGTGACAGCGGTGTTGCATGAACATATCACGGTGAAGACACCTGATACTAGGGTAAGTGTCCCACACCTGTTATATGAAATAACACTCCAAATGGAGGAGGACAAACCCAGGAAAATTAAAGTTATCTTTTGAGATAACCTGACCTATGGCTATGACATCCTTATGGCTGAAAAAGATTGGCCGCCTGAGATTGTTATGGAGTGCCCAAAGGGAGAAACAGTAATTTAACCATCTTTTTCTGACCTTGTTCCAGTATCAATAAAACATTCATACGCACAGGAGTGGGCAGTAGCACTTGCTCCAGCATTATATAGCAACCATGTAGGGAGGGATACTGAGTCAATTTGACCATGTAATCCCAGTAAAAACAACTCCAACTCCACAGAGATAGTACCCAATAAAACAAGAAGCGAAAATACAAGTCAGGAAGAGCTTAGATCAACTTGAATACCTAGGTGTAATAGAGAATTGCTCCTCTTCACTGAATAATCCTTTGTTTCCCATTATAAAGCCTGACAAATCATACTATCTAGTTTTAGACTACAGACATCTGAACACATGCACAAAGACACCTGCAGTACAGAATGCACATAGTGCCGCATTAATGAACAACATTGTGTGGAAAAAATATAAACCAACGCTAGATGTCTCAAATGGATTTTGCTGCCAAAATATAGCACCTGAAAGCAGATATTTGACAGCATTCTCAGCCCTAGGCTCTCAACATCAATTCTGTCACCTGCCCACAGGGTATAAGAATAGCCCTGTGTTGTTCCAGCTAGGGTAACAGAGTTACTTCAAAATTTGGATGAGGTGGCATTCTCCTATGTGGGTGATATTTATCTGACGGATGATGATTTGACCATGGTGAGCCACATCACTTTGGGGTTTGCTTCTTAGGGCTACAAGTTCAACTTTTAAGAAATCAAAAATAGTCCACCTCAATGTCCTATTTTGGTATACGCGTTATCAAGGGAAGAGAAAAACCTATCAGCTAAATTTTGTGAACCATTTGCTCTGCTCCAAGCTCTAAAAACTCTGAAAAATTCACAATACATATTGGGATTCCTAAATTTCAGCAGAACATAAATTTTGGATAACGCAGAAAAAGTAAACCCTTTTGATCTAATCAGACCTGAATTTTCAATGAGACATTGGACACAGGAACACAGAGAGCGTTCCTTACAAGCTGACGTGATAGTTTTCAAACACCTACACACATGTGTAAATACCACAAATCTGTGGGTCAATCTAGGTACACGTAGCTGACCTTCAATGAAGGAGAAACAGTACCCATAGCATACAAATCACACTTGTACAGAAACGCTGAGATGCACTTCGCATCCACTGAAAAGATTCTAACAGCAGTACGGACAGCAGTAGTGAGAGAAGGACTACTGGCACAGGGAAAACGAATAATTGTCGTAACTCCAATACCGGCATTAGAGACTGTTACAAAGGCAAGCATGTCGAAGGCCAAAGCTTTACATCACAATGGATGCAATGGACACATTTTCTCACTGCGGCAGATGTAGACTACAAATATGATTCTACATTAAAAACTCAAGAATTTATGCAGTACGAACAAGAATATCCTCTCCCGAATGAAATAATGCTTGTAGATCAGTATGAATACATTATTTACACTGACGGTCCTGCTCAGCCTGCCATAGGTAGTAAACAACAATACAGCACAGCTTGTGCAATTGTGAAAGGACGTATGCAAGAAGGCAAGTTCCATCCTAGCATTACAAAGACGCAGTCTCTGGAAAACGTCATGGCACAGCTGGTAGAATTGAAAGCCCCATTACTGGCACTAATACAATCAGATCAGGAATTCCACACACTTATAGTGTGCGATTCATTTTACTGTGTCCAGTCTTACAATGAATATCTTCACTACTGGGGTCAGAATTGGTTTAAAGACTCAAAGGGTTGCACAATAAAGCACAAATTGCTATGGGAACAAGTGGCAGAGCTGAAAAAAGAATTACCAAGAGCTCACTTGATACACACGCTGCGTCAGCGTGACAGCGTTCACTTTGAAAGGAATTCATTGGGTGAGGAAACCGCAAGGCGACAGTGCAAACGGCTGCGGTAGCTGCAATCACTTGTTCTAGCATGAGAATAGTTGAAAGCACAATTATAGCTGTCATTGCTTCACGCAAAAACAACACAGGCTTGCCAAAAGGCTTTCCACTCACATACTCATACAAGTTAGAAGCAAAAAATATTCCTTATGCTCAAATTCCAGGAGTGGGGGATAGAGTAATACCAAACATGGACCGCAGATTAGGTTTAATTCTAGCAGCACATGCGGATCTGGGTTCTGCACACGCAGGGATTACTTCAACAGTTTTTCTACTGAAACAACACTATTGGTGCGTCCAGCGCAAACACCATTACTAATCAGGCAGACCTCTAGCTTGGGTCTATGTGGACCACTACGGCCCCTTACATTATGATGGGGCTTGCAAGTATATATTGGTGGCAGTGGATACATGCTCTAGATTCCTGTGGGTTTTGCCTCAGCGCTCTGCTGATGCTCAAACTGTTATAAAAGATTTGCAAGTCTTCATAGGGACATACACAGTTGACACATTACATTCTGACCGTGGCCCTGCGTTTAGCTCTAGGGCTTACAAGCATGCCATGGGATGTTTGGGTGTTGCATTGTGGTACTCCTCTCCATACCATCCAGAGGGAAATTCGGTAGTGGAGAGGAAAAAACAGGACCAAAAACAATCTTTAACAGCAAGGGTATTAGGTTTGGTGGTAGTTGGGTCAATCACCTATATGGGGTCTAGAGGGCAATTAATAACATGCTAAGAAGTTCCCTAGGAGGTATCACCCTTACGAAGTTCTATTTGGGACAAGAATGTGGTATCTAACCTCGATTTTGGCAGCACAGTGGCCGATGAAAAACCATTTGACATCAATAAACGTTTTGCTCTTTTAGAGGAACTCAATGAATTCTGGGCACTACAAAGCAACGTCCAAGTAAATTGCACTGCCACTAGGGAAGTAAAATCAGTCCTGGCAAGACGTGCCTGTATCCCAAAAGTTGAGGATCTGATCAGAGAAGAGATAGTGGCCAAGAAAGAATTTGGGCCATCATACAGAACACCTGTACCTGCCCTGGCAGTTTAAGGAATAAGAACAGTACTTATTCTGCCCCTTGTTGGCAAGAAAGAAGAGATTTGTCTCCATTGATCTGATCAAACCACACTATGTGGCCAATACTGACTAACAGGCCGCGTGGGCTCCTAGGTAGCCGCCAATCTCGTCTTGCTACCATACAGGAGGTCCAGACAGAAAGACTGATAACATTTGAAGAGTCTTCTATACGTAGTTATGAAGTAACCAACAATTAAATGGAACTTGTTCCTATTGAAATAGAACATCAAAACACAAATGAAACACAGATATCAATTTTGCCTACTACTGACATCTACATCAATATGCCTCTACAGGAGACGTCTACCAGTTCAGCAAAACCTGCTGAGCTACCAAAGATAGGTCAAACTGCATCTGGTTACTTCCTCGATTTCAACATGTTTTCTCTGGATCCAAGTGGACCTGAGTCACCGCCAGCTCTAGTTTTCCACAAAAAGCAACTTCATGATTTTTTGCATTTTTTGAAAAAGACATATCTAGTCTCACCATGGCTACAGCTCTGGATAATAACTGGAAAACTGTTTCTACTATTCTGAACAGGTTTAGTGACTGTCTTTTTCTTGCTCGTAAATGGACACTATCTTCCAGAACGCTCCACAGTATCACATGTGAACTTGGTACTGAAACCTCATACGTCATCTCATCGTGAACAGAGAGACCTGTCCTATGTGAACATTACAGCAGTTCCAGTTCCTGACGGAATAGTTTGAAACAGAGATTCATGTTATGTATTTGGTCCCACAGTACTTTTAAAAATACCTTATATATTCAAAATTTCTTTAAATTATATCATCATCTTCAGTACATGACGATTAGGATTTTGAAACTGTTAATAGTATTTTGTCTGATTTACAACTATCTGCAGCATTTTTGAAAAATTAAATGTTTGATGACTCGTCCAATTATGATACCATGTACTGTTACCAACATTATGATCATCCCTTTCTGCATAAAACAAGTGCACTACGTAATGTTTTCACATACCACCAATGGGAACTTTGCCCAGCACCACAACGTTTGCACAGAAGTTTGCTTAGTTTTCTGGATTTAATAGATCAGATCCATGCTAATATTATTATAAGCTTAAGTCTACATCTGCAAAGAAAAGTATGCTTACTAACACGAAAGAGATAAACTCAGCATCCTTTATTGCCCAACTGTCTGAACAGTGTTTTGACTTATGGACTGGCAGGTTCAGGGAACTAAGGCACTATTTAGAGCATGCCTCATACCACAACAGATTGTCTTCCTGAAGGACACTGTGAAACAGACTTCCTGTCTTGGGTTAGTCAAGATTAAGAACTTGAACACACCTTGTATTCTCTCTCTTTCACACTTGGAGGGGTGGCAAAACTATTCAGAAAATGGTGAGGGTTCACTCGATGACATCATGCATGGTGTTTCATACAATTCAATAGACTCCAATTGCAAGGGATGGTTGGTTTGGCCTATAGGTGTCAGTTAAGATTCAAGGGTTCCACTGAAGGATTTAGTATCCATAGGACCGACTTACGTGACGTACAACAAGAACATCCGGGAGTAGTGACATCATACAGTGTTGGGAAGTTATGCCTCGATTGGCTGAGAACCTCAACATTGTCCCAGGTAAAACAACACTTATCCCTACTCTCAGACAACATGGATCTAATGGATTTCTTGTTAGGTCCCCAAAAACCACATCAGAAATGCTTCCTGTATGCTGTTTATAATGAAATTTGGAAAATCTTTGTCTAACCCTTCAATCAGTTGCGCCTCTGGACGTGGATGTATTGCTGGACCTGTTAAAGGCCCACGTAAGGCAGCGTACTCAGCGTATTCCCATGTTGATGTCAGCATTCTTAGATCCACCACAGGATGCTTCAGCTCCTGTTGGATTGGATACGGTCTCTACCACAGGCACCCAGGCTTTGGATATTTCAAAAGCTACTTCAGCGTCGGCTCTGGGAACTGAAGATCATCTTTGCTTGATTGACCTGATCTGTGAGGTGTTACAGGGACCGTCGTCTGTGAAGGCAAGCAGCAGTGATGTTGCATCTCAGACACAGGACACATAATCATTTGTCTCTCCATGTGCTGGGAAGAATTCAGCCTTTTTCCAAAATAAATGAAATTGGAATTTTAAACAATTTTCTTTCTTTCTTCTATACTATTACTCAGCACCATTGCTTTCAGATGTTCTCAGGTGCGCCAACCATCTATATGAACATATTTTAAAGGACTTATATGGACTTGTAACATTCATAATGAATCTATAGAGTTGTTAGGCACTTTTAATATACTTTTTAGACATTTTTATTCTGAACATTTTTTACAATGTTTTACGATTAATTTGCTGAGCATTCACTTTTAGTATATTGTCCGGTCGGATGATGAGTGGGTGTAATGTTTTGTAATGAACCGCGATAAAGGCCTGGGTAGTCGCCGAACCTTTAACTTACATTTTCCCTGCCATTGTACTACATAACTTTTTTTGGTACTAGCCTTTTACCTAGTTAAGGTGCTGCATAAATGTCATGTGGTTTTCCCAGAAAACTAGCCTCATTTATTATGCATGAGATTTCTCAGAATCACAGCAGGATTACCATCTTCTGCATAATAACTTTGTATACGGGACATCCCTTCCGTAATCCTTGGCCAACATGACACAGCAAGGTAGAACCCCTGAGGGTACGTTTTTGGTATATATAGACCAAATATTTGCTGGGGTAGGCAGAGGAGAAAGACTTCCATGCTGACACATTGGCGCGAGATGCTGAGGGTCCTGCGCGCAGACACTCCAGCACACAGTGGTCTGACATTTCTCGCGGGGTGTCCATCTCGAGACCTAGACAGGGTCCTTCATTCTCACACACCAGGTAATGGGGTTGACTCTATCCTAGGGGGATTCGTAGCTCCTCACCTACATATATGCTAGGTACACTTAGGTACATCTAGTTAGGGTTACATCGTAGGAGTACTCATTATTATTGTCATGTATTTATATACCTGCCTATATTCATTGTTTTAGCACTGTTGTCGAAATATAACATACATTTACTCTGTTGGTGCTTATAATCATTTATATCTGTTTCTGTCTTATATTTGTTTAGCACACCTATTTTATGCTAGAATGAAGCTGGTTCAAAAAAATGCTTACTGAAAACAGCCCCACCTTTTATTCTCTGTATCTTTCTGAGACAAAGTGAGCATGAGTGACTGAGCAAAAAGTATTGTACTGTTTCCACAATCCCTGATGGGACAGTGTTGTCATGTTTGATCATTGCCAGGAACTATTCTCTCCTTTGGAAGAGGAGTTTAAAGTGGCACAGTGAGCTAGCAAGGTATACAGGCAAACATACCCAGTAGAGGTGTCTGTATTCAGTCTGGACACCAATCCCACAGTATATGTTGTCTAAATGTGCAGATCCTATATAGATTTATAGGACGTACACGAGAATAGGACACTCAGGCCCAATGCACTGGAGTCACAAGAGGACCTCAAGCAGCTCACCAAAGAAGCAGGCCCACGTTGCAAGTGACTCGGAGAGGATGAAGATCTTGGTTACTGGAGATGCTCGAGGCTGGGGCTTCTTGGAGTCCGAAGATATTAGTGGAAGGAAGCCAACAAGCCTTTGTAACTGCAAGTCGACGCGGTGCACAGGGGTTTGGTTACTGCCACTCCAATGAGGGATACTGACCTCAAACTTAGTGAGAGGACAGGCCAGGCCTCGATGGATGTGAAGAACCACCACCTGTGTTGCTGAGCCTTTAGGAGCCCATGGGAGCCCAGGATAAGCAGACCAGTCTGCTTGGTTGGGGTGCCTGCAGATGCAGGGAAGTGTCTCCTTCACTTCAAGGGAGATTCCTTCAGGTGTCTTGGATGCCCACAGGCCCTGGACGGGTTCCTGTATGGAGCACAGGCATGGAAGTTGTAGCAGACAAGTAGGGCAAAGAGATCAGGAGCAGCAGGTGTCTTCCTGGTTGCAGCCTAAATGCCCAGAGCGAAGTCCAGAGTGTACAGACGGTCAAAGTTGAAGTGGTGTCGGAATTGAATCATGTCCCATGGTGAATCTAGGGACCCACCCACATGTAAGCCCTTAAATACCCTAAGGAAAGGTTTGGGACAATACAGGGGTCCCTCGCTAAGGAGGTGCTGGACAAGGGGTAGGATACTCCCCTGTCCTTTGTCCAGTTTCGCACCAGAGCAGGAGCCAATGGCTCCCTGAACTGGTTTGAGCTGGACTATACATGGAAGGCACCAAATGTGGCATGCACACAGACTATGTGATGCTGGAAAGCACTACAACCCTGCCCCAGTACACTAAATCCTGACTGGGAGGTGGTCATATCTCCCTGTGACAGGATGACTATTTTTCTGCCTTCCACTACTAAAGCTTGGCCCAGCAGCAGGAGGGCAGAATCGTGTCTCTGTTCGGCAGAAAACAGGCTATTTTGTTTGAACAGTGCACACCGCAATCAAGAACGTGTTTTTGTAGATTTTGTCTGGTTGGCAGAAGCCATTTTGTGCTGTCCAGATCTAGAAGAATGGTACAGGGAGCGCTGAGGGCCTAACGGAGGGCCTTTACAGTGCTTGTAATCATACTTACCACACCATTTACAGTGTGGGGGTAGGAGTCCAACATGTTTAATACCGAAAACGACGGGGTGCGTTACAGCCAGTTTCGAGATGGTCATCAAGTAATGATGCTGTGCTCCTCTATATGTTATATGGCTGTCTCACTTACAACCCTGGACAATGGGCTCCGAAGGCTGTAGGGGTGTCCTGCTCATGCAGGGGCACCCTCAAACTTAGAACCAATCCCCTTGCCTTTAGGATTGAAAAGGCCTGCTGTATGGGTGACTTATAGGTTTTAAGTGCAGTGACCTCAGATGATGCCAGCACTAGATTACACAGGCTGCAATAGCAGGGCTGTAGAGATTTTAAAAGGTCTCCCATAGGTGGCATAATACATGCTTCAGCCTATGGGAGACCTTTGGGATACCTATGTCCTGGGTGCCTTAGAGCCATATACTAGGGACTGATAAGGGTACCCCATTATCCACTCTGTGATGTACCTAAGATCTTACCATAACAATTTAGGGGAGAAAGCAGAGAGACTGGGTCCTGATTAGCAGAATCCCAGTCAGACTAGTTAGCAATAGCATTGCATCAAGCAAAAAGTGGGGGTAACCATAGAAGCAGATCCTACTTTCCTACATGCATAATTATGTACTTAGAAATGGAAAAGGTAGGCTTAGTACTTTTAACAAAGCTTTTTATAACCATCAAATATAGGCCTACTGTTTTAATATTTAATTAGAACATTAAAATGTTGGGAGCTCTATTGAAAACAATGGAGTGCTCCGGGCTTCTAATGGCAGATAGAAGCCCGGAGCTCCAAAATTCTAATGTTGTAGTTCACAGCTGTTGCTGTGATTAAAAGGTCTTACAGAGCTCGGGCTCCATGAGGCATTTGTTTTATTTGTTAGAACATTCTGCCCTCTAGTGACAGAATATTCGAATAGCCTTATAGGCTTCCGTAGCTGGGCTATTCTATTGTAAAAGGCCCTCGCTACCGCCTCAGGGCTTTAATGCTGGGGCGCGCCTTCAATGACCAATATAACCCTCTATGGCAAGCTATAAGGCTATAATAGGTCACTTGCTAGACAGATAAAAAAAAAATATATTAAGTTTTGACATAATGATAACATGAACGTCTGCCTGACAACGTCATCTAGCAATGACTCTATATCGACAGTAAGTATATGCAAATGACCAGAACGGACGATGGTGCTGGGTTACCTGTAACGTAGGGCATAGACTTATAAATTTTACCAGCATATATGCTCCAGTCGAGGATAATCCAACACCGTATGAGGAATTTTTTCAGTCAGTAATTCTAGTACCCGGCGAATTGATCCTAGGGGGGGATTATAGTTTGTTTATGAATCCTAAAATCGATTCCTCTGCTCTATCCAAAAGACAGCTGAAACCTAAAACTTTAAAAATTATACAAAACTATGGCTCGACTGTAGACATATTGGATCCTTGAAGGGTGGCATTTCCAACTAAGATCGCTTATACTTGTTTGTCAGGCAGATTTCATACCACATCACGCATCGATCTCTTTCTTATCTCCAGGAGATTCCTTCAGAATGGATTCTCAGACCATGCGATGCTGATTCTCGAGTTACAGTTAGGGGATTATATTAGGACCCCTAAAATATGGATGTTAAATAGACAATATCTATCAGAAGAGAATTGGGTGCTTTTTTATTGAAACCGAGATTAGGGAATTCCTTGTATGAAATCATGAATCTGCACCTTTAAACGTGATTTGGAACTCACTCAAGGCCTTCATTCAGGGACTGGCCTTTGGAAAAGACGCTGAAATTCTTAAGAAAGCCAAGGAAGAACAGCGATCTCTAGAGCAGACAGTACAAAGGTCTCTCAACACTTTTCTTAGTAGCCCCACAGTCTTCAACCAGCAGCAGCTTAATCAGGCTAAACGTGACCTTAGTGAAAGTTACTATCTTAAGGGCGAATCTTTCTACCAGCATCATAGACAAAAAATCTATGAAGAGAGCAATTATACTGGTATGTTTCTTGCCTGGCAGGCAAGGGAGCAGGCTGCCACTAATCAGATAAAGGCATTAAAATGCCCTTCAACTGCCTCCCGTACTGATGACTCGGTAAAAATAGGTGATGTAATATTACAACATTATAGGTCTATATATGGCCAACAACAGATTGTTGATATTACATCCCTGAGAGGTTTCCTTCAGAGAAATGAATTACCGGTACTCTCAGATATTGAGAAAATCGCCATGGCAAGGCCTTTCACAAAAGACGAACTGGAGGGGGTCATAGAAAATCTTCCGAGCGGAAAATCCTGCGGTCCGGATGGCCTCCCGGCAGAATTTTTTTAAGTTTTTCGTGTTGCCATTTTTTTTTTACTGTTAGCTAATTCGATTTTAGAAGGTGGGGTGATACTAGAGTCATTCAGATATGGGAACGTAGTCTGTTTTTTGAAAAATGGAAAATAGAGTGAAGACCCGAATTCTTACTGCCCCATCACATTATTGAATTCTGACTATTAAATAATTACCAAACTTTTAGCTAATCGTTTTAATCAAAACGCTTCATATTTGATTCACCCTGACCAAAATGGTTTTTATAGCTGGCAAGTAGTTGGGCACAAATACGCACTATTTAACAGAAACATTAGACTATTTCGAGACCCCGAGGATACCGGCGCTAGTCCTCCTTTTATATGCCGAAAAAGCATTTGACCTAGTCGACTGGGAGACCCTATTTTTCATTCTGCAAACTTTCGGCATACCTCCTAAAATTACGGGGTTGGTTCAGAATTTATACACTAACGCTGAAGCCAATGTATTTATTAACACCTCAGAGGCTGGCCAGGTCAAGGTTAAATGGGGGACAAGACAAGGGTGCCCTCTGTCGCCGGTATTATTCACCTTTTTTATCGAGCCATTAGCGATTGCAATCAGGAATAGTATTGATATCTGCACTATGGCGAAATTGAAATTATATGCCGATGATATCATGCTTATTATAAAGCCTGAGAAGGAGGTCCAAGCAAAAACTTTTAAGATCTTTGAGGAATTTGAGGCAGTATGTGGATATAAAATTAATTTTTAAAAAACTGAAATTATATAGTGTGGCGGAGTGTCCATGGATTTACACCCCGATATTCTTTCCTGCCTAAATACTAAACTGAAGAGGTATCAGGTTGTTTATTTTTCTGCGCAAATAGTTGATCTATATGACCTGAACTTTGCCCCACTTTTATGAAAAGTTCAGGACTTATTCCTTCGATGGAGCTCTCTTCCATTAACCATCCTGGGTAGGGTTGCATTGATTAAAATGTCTGTCCTTCCACTATTCAACTTCCGCTTCTCGGCGATCCCTTGTGTTTTAATAGGCTCCTCTTTTACCAAAATAGAGTCTATGTTTACAACCTTCCTTTGGGAAAAAAGGCCCCGTGAATTGCACTTAGCACTTTATACGAAGAGCAGGACCATGGAGGATTAGCTCTCCCAAATCTGAGGGATTATTACTTTGCATATTTCGGACAATATATATCCAGATTTAAGCTGCAACAACAATCGAATCTTTTTATTAACTATTTTATGAATTTAATTTGCAAGGAAAACCAGATCCACTCCCCATTAACAATTTTTAAATCACCCAAATTGGTACGATATAAGTGTTTACAGTGTTTTTTTCAAAAGAGGCAGGCTCTCTATAGAAGATATTCCATCCCTGCAATCAATTCCTCAACCCCGTTATCCGGCCCTATCTTATTATCTGGGATCAGAGAATCTTCAGTAGTAACACAAAAATGGGCTAATGCTGGATTCCGGAAAATCTCAGATTTTTTGAGGAATGATAGATGGTTGAGCATAGCTGAAATGTCTCACTTAATCGTCAATGACTTCCTTCTTCTTGGGTCATATAATATCTTTAGTAAATTCCTCAGCAAATTTGATTTGGCTCATATATGTGAACGGAAACACGTATTATATGAATTATTAGATGATACTGCATTTAAGAAACCTGGGGAATGGAAAAAGTGTTTAGCCTCAACCAAGGGTATCGATCTGGAGCCGAAGGGCATTACAAAATGGGCTAAGCACGAGGGGTTGGAAATTACAGTGAGTATTGGATCCGCAGTTAACAATCTTAGTTTTAGTACATTAAGGGGAGCCAATTGATGAAGGACGTTGTTTTTTAGTAAATGGCAACTTTATAGAACTCTTCTTTTTTAATCTAAAATTTATGCCAACCAATCAGCGCAATGCTTCCACTGCTTTATCCATCCTTCAGCCAATTGGGCACACATTATACTACAATGCCCCTTGATTCAGAGGTTCTGGAAGGACATTTTCTTTCATTTGGAACATGAATGCAGTATTTCAATAAGATTGAGCACTTGGCTAATAATACTTGGCTTTGACCCAGACCTTCTTCTTCCAGATAAGCTTGTTAAATTATTATACATTGCAATGGCTGTAGCTAGATCACTTCTGCTTCAAAGATGGCGATCAGATCTTATACCATCTGTCCATGAATGGATCCAAAAAATTAAACTAGTTAAAAAAAGCAAACAAGCCTATGCTTTATGAATTGGGGGACTTAAGAAGTTTGAGAGAATCTGGACAGCCTATTTTGATTAGGATCTATTAATTCAATGTATGTTTTAGGAGGTACCTCCATAATCCTTGATATTTAGGTTTGGTAACAGTAGGATCTTGAATTATTATGAAAACATTTGACAGGTTTTCTCTGAGTCAGTTACATCATTGAATACAGGATGATTTATTATGCTCTACATACTCGCTGATTATTTTTTTATATGTTAAGATACCCAAGGTTCAATCCATTGTTAAGTTCTTATTTATGATTGGAAGTGGATACTGTGTTCTTTGTCCTTCGTATAATGGCTTACATGTTCATGCTGCTTATCTTTCTGGATTTTAAGATTTATTCCCTATTGGTAAATGTGTGCTATTTATTAACTCTGTGTTAATATCATCATATTTAATGAATTATTATGGAGATTTTGTTAATATATTTTATAAGTACAAAAAGAATTGTACATACATATTTCATTGCATACTGTAGGAAATTATACGTAAGAACAATATGTGTATCCAATGATAGGGTTTCTTGCCTAATGCACATGGATGTGTATTAAAAAATGCAGTTTGTAGTTTGATTTGGGCGCATGGCCATCCCTGGTAGAAGAGAGCAGAATAAAGTATGTAGGAAATGTCTGCTACAAAAGTACTTGACATGACGTCAGCATATACTAGGGACTGATAAGTGTTACCCATTATCCACTCTGGGATATAACTTAGGTTCTGTACCATTGAGCAGCTTGATCAAATTTTTTTGAGCTGACTTCTGTCAGACAGTAAATTACTCATACACCTTATCGGTTCACAATCCCAGTCCATCACCTGCTTCATTCTTCTTACTCTTCTAATTTAAAATTAACTAAAAAAAATGTGTATGTTTTATATGATGATATACTTCTTTTATTAAAATTTGTATTAATGTGTTAGCAACTATAGCATTTAAAACCGAAAAGAGGTTCAGAAGAACAATGATGGTACATCGGATAAAATCTGTTGCACTGGTTAAAATATGTACAAATTTGTGAGATTGTGTGAGGTTAGGGTGTATTTGACACCATTATTTGAGATGGCGAATAGTGAAGACAGACAAGCAACTTGCATTTATGTCGATTTAAAATATCATGCACCCTCAATGAATCCAAAGATGTACCCTATAAGCTGTTCAGAAGGTATTCACGACTTGTGAGGTGTGTTTTGAGAGGGGCCCCGAGGACGGGTAGGGTGAAAGTGGACAAAGTGTCAAATAACTAGAATAACCGAAATGGAGTAGGGCAGGTAGAGCTGTGCGCACTGTGACCTTCTAGCCAACCATATTTCAGTGGTGAGTGGGTGGAGAAAATTATTTAATGAATGAGAGTAAATCATGGATGCTCAAAGTAAGGCTCATGAGGTCCCCCTAACCTTTAAATGGGGCCCCTGGTCAAGATGAGCACTGGGCTGCTGTTTACACGATTCTGCACTAACAATACAAATATATTTAATAGACAGGCAATCATTCCTTTCAAGGTTCATTGGTGTAGAAAGGAAGTAACCAGGAAGTCCTGCACTTAGTTTAAGAAACACCTAGGGGCAGATTTACAAGCCCCTTGCGCCACTTTTGCGTCACTTTTCCAATGTTAAAAATGACGCAAAATGGCGCAAGGGGCTTGTAAATCTGCCCCCTCATTTTTAAAGACATCTTGCAGCAAAAGTGAGAAATTACGACAGCCTCTTCAAAATTCCAAAAGTGTATTTAATTAACGTGCAGAACCTTTTCACCTTAGTACTACTGATTATATCAGTGAATTGAGAAGTATTAATTTAAAAGAGATAGTTTTCAAACATGAATTTAAAATTATTAATTTATACTCCTACCTTGACAATAACACCAATAGTGAACTAAAGAGGCAAGTCAGTTGTTATGTGCCCTTTTTGGGTGGTCCGGGTCCCAATTATACATGAACAACATAATAGTTTCATAAATCAAACACAGGAACTGGTTTTGTACCGCGCCCACCCTGCAATCATGTACTTCGAGGTCCTCTTATACGTGACCATGACATTTAACAATTGCCTAGAATCACATAATTTGGAAAGATGGGGAAACCAGTATTATTGCTTAGTTTAGCCAGTAGATGCATGACCTTTGTATCGCCTACACCTACCTTACTGACAATCCCCCCTCATCCCCCTCGCCCGAGCGTCAACACATGGCATCAGTGCGGCCATCAGTCACATCACAGACCAAACTTTTTGGCCCCAGGGAAATGTTTGCAAGTACCCATGGTGTAAATAGTACACAGGTTAAATCTCTGCCAGTGGTAGAGAGTATGCTTGAGAGGGTCCATCAAAAAGTAAGTCAGCATTGCATTGTGATGACTGAGTTTAAAAAACTGTGAATGAGAGCAACCTAAACATGGCGCCTGAAATTACAGAACAGTGATTGTGGTTGGTGTAAATCACTGCAGCTGTTTCAATACCTAGCATGACAAATTGTTCTGGTATGTCCCTAATACTGGGAGATCAATATCGACTACTTGTAATGCACTTATCAAATAGTCTTCTTTGCCAAGAAGAAATATTCTAAGTGCATGTGCTAGGGGGACATTGATCAGAAACTCGATCCGTTGTCAAAGGTGGAAGTTTGGATCACTTTGTATTTCAGAAATTGGAATCAGTTCAAGGAGTTGCCCAATTTACCTTTGAATCATATGACCAAAAACAATTTGTCTGCTCTGGCGATAAAATATGGGGGGACAACATCATGACACAGGTACCAGTAATGCACATGCTATCACATTCCTCAATCTCTGTCACTTAATAATTCTCTTTGTCATGCTAGTCGCCAATATTCTTATAGAAAATCCCTGCTACCACCTTGAATGAAATGCCAAATGGACTGCACAGTGGGGTGCAAACCAAGACCATACTCCTTTTAATGCCAATCTAGCAGTACCATGGGGATGTTTTATTAAAGCACAAACCAGGCCCAGGGATAGCTGACCTAGACTATGTTACACATTTCCTTTTTTTACACTAACTTGTGTAAGTTGCCAACCGGGCTTGATGATGTTGTGACTAATAGTCGAGGTAGCACTTCCAAAGGAAATGCTTTCTAACCCCAAGTATGGGCCTACATTAGAACATTCTGGGTGGTGGTTACATAGATAATTGGGGGCAGAGGGACAGAGAATATACGAACAATAATTTGGCATATATCATAACATAAAGGGCATACTCTGTAGCCAACGAGATGGATGCCCTGGCTGCATTATTACGAGCTAGTTAAAGCCCTTGGCACTACCATCACGTTTCCTGCAGTTTCTTGGAACTTAATTATTTTATCAAATTTCCACATGGTGCTACACACCAAACTGATACTTCTAACTTGCCTTTTGTCTGGGAAGGCATGTGTTTTCATTTAGAGCTTGTATAGCCCACAAAGTGACCTCAAAAAGAGGTATCCCGTGCTTATGAAACTGCATTCAAAGAGACCTGAGAGCCGGGACACAGGCAGTGATAATGCGTGTATATACAAACTAAACAAATGTCCCTACCTGCACAAAAACCATGATCCCTTCAACACAGACACCCTTGCACCATGGTGCAAGGGTGCCTGCGTTGCAAGGATGATTCCCTGCAACGTAGGCACATTGAACCATGGCACAAGGTTGTCTGAGTTGGTAAAAGGCAACTTTTTTTAACACCAGTGCAAAGGAAATCACAGGCGTGTGTCGTATTCATGTAAATACCGTGCATCCCTGCATTTCTTAAATGTGCAGCACTGATACATTGCTTGCAGTGCCACACTGAGTCATTTCCTTTGTAAATATACCCCACAGGGGCATATTTACAAGGGCATTGCCCCACTGGAACACCACTTTTTAGGAAGCTCCGGTGGCTCAAATGCCCTGCTCTGTATTTACAAAGAAGTATAGATATTGTTCTCTTTTATGCAGGTATCTGCATGAAAGGGGAGTGGAATGAGGGTTGCTATGTGAAACATCCATTACAACACGGTCATTACATCACACTGCTTTTACAATGCAACTGTTACAACGCAACTGCCTTTACATTGCATGCCATTACAACGCATGCCATTACAGCGCATGTCACTATAATGCACGGCATTACAACGCATGCCATTATAGCGCATGTCACTACAATGCACGGCATTACAACGCATACCATTACAAACCATGCCATTACAACGCATTATAAAGTAAGTAATGGTGATTTTGAAGTTTAAGTGTGGTATGGGATTTGGGGTAGTTGGGCATAATAATTTTTACCCCTACGCTATCCAACACTTTCTCTACTGTTGCACTCACTGGAGCGGGAATAGTAATTTTTACCCCAATGCTATCCAACACTTTCCCTTCTGTTGCACTTGCTGAAGTGGGAATAGTAATTTTTACTCCTAGGCTATCCAACACTTTCCCTACTTTTGCACTCACTGGAGTGGGAATAGTAATTTGTACCCCTATACTACCCAACACTTTCCCTACTGTTGCAGTGACTGGAGTGGGAATAGTAATTTTTACCCCTACACTATCCAACACTTACCCTACCGTTGCACTAAAAGTATTATGCATTGTAATGGTATGCATTGTAATGATATGCGTTGTAATGGAATGTGTTGTAATGGGAGTTCTTAAAAATGCGTTGTAATGGCATGCGTTGTAAAACATGCGATGTAATGGTAGTTGTGATGTAAAAACCATGTTGTAAAAGCGTGCGCTGTAATTGTTTGTGTTGTAACGTCAATCATTGCTATGGGTGTTTCACCTCAAAACCTATTGCTTTTTGACACTGCCCCACACTTACAAGGATATGTAAATCTGAGGCAGCGCCAAAAATTAACACCACTGAATAGCAGAAGTTAGATTGTGCATTCTGCAGCACACATAGAAGGAGCAAGTCCCCTTTGAAGATTGTTTATGCGCAAGGTGTCCCTTCCTGCACATAAAAAAGTATTCCTGCAAAACAGACACCCTTGCACTATGGCGCAGGGGTATGTGTGTTGGCGCTCCGGCAGCTTTGTTTAGTGCCATTGCAAGGGAAAACACAGGGGCGGCTGTATTCTTGTAAATACGGCTCATCGCTGTTTTCTAAATGGTGCAGCTCAATGGCTTTCAGTGCCGTGCTGCGCCATTTCTTTGTAAATATACCCCATAGGGGCATATTTACAAGGGCATTGTGCGATCAGAGAATCACTATTTAGGACACTCTAGTGGCTCAGTGGCCTGCTCCATATTTACAAAGTGCTGTTACGTCACTTTGCGTGGCTTAACGCCGCTTTGTAAATATTGTACCCTTTCACTCAGATATCTGCGTGAAAGGGGTGTGCAGTGGGTGTTGCTGTGGGCATTCCGCCGCAACACCCATTGCTTTTTGATGCTGCCCCAGTTTTATGCAAGGAAAAACACTGGGGCTCGCTATATTCTTCTAAATATGGCATACCCCCGTGTTTTAAATGACACATAGCAGGGCAGCTAAGTAGCTTGCAGCGCCGCACTGCACCATTTCTTTGTGAATATACCCCATAGGGTTCCACAAGCGGTATTTCTTAAGAAAACCAATGTCATGTAGTGGTCATTTTAGAGGAGACCAGGGTGAATTTTCCATGCAATCCTCAGTAAACCCATACTGTAGGCATAACTCTTCTCGTAGGAGATGTCCAGCGTTCCAAGTTACAGCGAGGACAATGTTTAATTGCAGATTGCTTGAATTACATTAGCGTTTTCTGGTCTTGCAAAGCTATAAGCAGAAAAATGAGATAGTGCAGCATAAAAAAGAAAAGTACCGTTCCTAGTACCATTAAATATTTCAATAATCTCGTGGGAAAACAGATGGGTCAGGAGAAGTTCCACAAATAACTCTTCTTTCAATGATGTGGAAGTGCTGCTCATCAGCTCCGTTTATACTTTGGTTATCATCTCTGTGTTTTTCCGTCCCCTGCTGCCCACAGCTGGTGCGTCACAATTGAACTGCAGTGTCACGCACTGCATCGTTGTTCTGTGAATACGAGCGGGCAAGGAAGTACACACAGAGCTCGGACATGTCATGTTTCTTCTGGTGGCTAGAGGCAGAAAATATTGAAATCCCTTTCAGTCAGCTCCTAAATCCTCGGCCTAGGGTCAGGAACAGGTAAAAAGGTGAAAAAGCATTTACAATTTAAATATTGAGGGGAAAATATCTTGAAAACTGGGCCTTTCCTTTCTAAAGGATGAAAGTCCCCTCATCACCGGTGAAGATGTTTACTTCTATGATAACCCCTTTGTTCAAGTTTAAAGTGCTCTACATCCCAAGGAACCTTTCAAACTCTTAAATGGGGGGAGATTAACTTGGGCACCTTGTGGCAATGCGGTAGATTTTCCCCAATGACTCATTACACGGAGCCTGTCTGGTAGCAGCATTGAATCATGCCACCTAAGAGTGCTTCCTAATGCAGGCTGACCTGTGAAAAGGAAACCTTGGTAACTTAGAAGCATTGTCTTTTAATGAATATGAATAGTCTCAGACATACTAGGCACTGGTATTACAATAATGATCAGAAACATCAGAAGAAGGGAGGACAAAGGGCTGATATCTGTCACATTTGGCTCGCCTGCTGTTGGGGTTCCTATTTTCTGATCACAATCATCTTTTCAGCTTAAACTGGTGAAAATGATTGATAGCCAGTGCCTATATAAAAACTATGAGAATATCCCCTTGCTCCATATTGTCCATTTTTAGTGGCCTATTTACTAGCCCCTTGCGCTACAACACATCACATTTTCCCATATTAAAAGTGACGCACCCGCGGCTCAAGGAGCTTGTAAATAAGGCCCTTAGGACCTCATTTATGAAGGTGTCCCTTCCTCCACATAAACAACAAATTAAATAAAAAAAACATTTTGCAACTTCTATGTGTGCTGCATTAAGCAGCACACATAGACATTACAAAATGCCATGCCAAGAAAGATAGTTTATTTGTACAGCTTAGTTTCTGTATAAGTGTCAAAGACACAATTGAGGTCCGCTGATCCTATCCTGCTTTGCAGACAACCACAATCAAGGTTACTTGGACTAGCCTGATAACTTCAGAATATGCTACTTGGCTCCGTTTTGTGCTCTTGATTCTTTGGGATCATGCCCTGACAGTTCCTCTTCCAGGTATTAAGATGTGTCCCTCTTGGATGTAAAGCCATTGATTTAGAGTCATAAGGAAACCAAAGTAAAGATATTTCCACATTTTCATCAGCTGGAAAATCTTAGGCCTAGTCCAGGAGACAAGCATGATTTTAGGTACTTTTCTTTTGAATATGACTACTGTAATTCTTAATTCCAATCATCTTAAGCCTACCTAAAAGTTATTTTAGTTACATAATTTTTCCCCAGTGCTCACAGTATAGCTAGGCCTTTGGCTGAGGGATAGCACGGTTGGCTAATGTCACAAACTATATCTTGAGTCCAACTTGTGTTTCTATTGTTACAACTACATTTCGTAGAGTTGTTTTTTGCTTTATTTGATTACTATCTTTTGTACATACATTTATATATTAAATGTGTACTGCTGTGTTCTGGGAAATACCCACTCTTACAGGATTTTCCATCTTTATTGTACATACAATAATTGCAGTTGTACTGTGAACTGTTTCAGCGGTATCCCAACTGTTGCCAAAGACCGTGGAGCAAGAACTTGATGTCAACCATGTTCACTGGAATATCATTGTCTTTTGGGAGACCAACTTTCCATCACAGACTAAGAACCCTATTTCAGAGTAGTGGGCAATACTTGGAAGTTTATGTTTGATACTGCTAACTCGAATCCACTTACGGAATCTAACATAGGGCAAGTCTCTCTCTCTCTCTTTTTTTTCTTTTTTTTTTTGGTGTAGAGATTTGAGATGAGCAGGTTTGGAGTGTTGGTAGTGTTGTAGAGTGTTCTATATAAGGAGCTGCTCTCCTTTTAAAACATGTGATCTGATCGGAGTTCCCTGCTTCTTTTTTTGCATAATTTATTCAGCTCTCTAAGCCTTAAAGGGTAATTCTTTGAAATATACTAGGAGCTCCCTTGTTTGTGTCTGACCAAAGCTATGTCTCTCTGACAATGAGAATGAAGGAAACTAGGAGCTACTTTTATTTATTGAAGATTGGGTTAGATAGTATTTTACCAATCCAAGGGGGAGACTCTCAAGAACGTGCGATAATCACCGCCAAACTAGGCTAACGCAATTTTACATAATGGCGTCTATCGCGGTAAACTAACGCCGTGTTAACAGCGTATTCTCAACACGCCGGCAACAGGCGATAGTTCCCCGATAATGCGCCAAATGTCAGCGGTAAAATTACCGGGACGCCGATAAAAAAGAAAACCTGAACGTGAAAAATGTTGAGATGGGCCCAACAGCAAAAAAATATCAGCCTTAAGCAGCGCCAGGCTTGCTATTCCCACATCAGGCAGGAAAATTCACCATAAAAGCTGCGAAAAAAAACCAAAACCCAAAGAACTGAGAAGCACCATGGAGGAAGCTGGAGCAACTACAGAGGCCAACCAGAACCCCACAAACCCCCGGAAGACCAGCCAGGGACCTCGGGGAAGGAGAAAGGCAAGGAGAAGAAGAAGAGGAACCCACGATTCAGTCCGCAGGAAAACAAGATCCTGACTACGGAGGTGATAGAACACCACCAACAACTGTTCATCACCCCACTGATTCATTGGCAACTAAAAATGCAATATGGCAGTCCATCTTGGCCAAGGTGAATGCAGGCGGAGTGAAGTGCCAAGAAGCGCTGGAATGGTGTGAAGCGCGAAACCAAGCTGAAACTCGCTAACAACCGGAAAGCAGCAATGCAGACTGGAAGTGGGAGTCCAGCGCCACAGCGGGAGCTGGATGAGATGGAGGAAATGGTGTCCACAGTCATCAGTGGGGAGACGGTGGCAGGAGCTGGGGGATCGGATACTGCTCAACATGACCTGACCCAACAGCAACAGGGTGAGCAATGACAAGGGACTCGGGGGACAGGGGGAGATGGGCACAATGGCACACATGCACAATTAAGTATAGCACAGTGCACACCCACAATGACTCTGGATCATGTCCCTGATCTCCTTGGCATACTGCAGCACACATAGAAACAGCAAGTAGGCCCCCGTTGACAATTTGCCCAGAGGAGGCCCTCCCCACACATCACTAATCTCACAACAAACCCATGCACATGTGCTGAACCCAGCAAAGCTGCTGGTCCATGAGCCACACTGACAACGCAAGTGACACTGCATGATGATTAGCATGGCTGCTGTCCAATCATAATGGCATGGTGCACGCCATGACACTGAGGTGGCTGAGTGTGGATCACATCCGTAAAGGAGCAGGTCACACTCTGACACATCCACGTGCACAAACAACCCCTGACGTCATCACCCTTATGTCCATGTTGCTCATGTTGTGGGACTTGAGTCAAAGGGTGCATCTCTGCATCAGGGTGGTTCATATTTGGCCCCAAATGACACCCTGTTGTCTTATTTTGGACACTAATGACAGCCTTCATGTCATGGTTTTGTACACATGTGATATGCTGATGAGTGGGATTACGTACCACACTTGACACCCTGAAATGGCATTTTGAATACGTGACACCCTAAACAGCCACTCTACAGAGGTGACATCCCCACCATCGTTTTGCTAGTAGTGAAACTGTTACCACTTAATGCTGCACTTGTCAGAGTGATGTGTTAATGCAGAGGACTGACATGCACACAGGGAATGTGTGTTGCAATGAATTTATTTGCACATGCTATTCATGTGGTCATATTTTACTATTCCATGATTGCTAAGGACAGTAACAATGTGACTGGGGTGTGTCTTGTTGCCTCCTCATCGTCCAGTGCATCTGGCACCTGGATCCATGGGGCATTGGTGCATGCACACATGTTGTGCATCCCTCCATCATGCCTGTCTTTACATTGCTTACTAATGGCAGTTATCATATTTTAAACAATCAAGACTGCTGTGGCTTGCGGGCTGGAGTCCCATACTTTGTAACACTTTCCCGGAGCGTAACTTGCTGTAGCAATGTACTTTTCCCACCCCCGCAAGGGAGTTTAGATTTTTCACTTTGGCCTTCCATTCCGACTTTGAAAGCAGAGTTCAACAAGTTGAGCAGGCACAAAGCCCTTTTATTCCAACAGAAGGTGGCCCTCACTTCTGCCAGAGACACATTCAGATTGCAGGTGCTTCGGACCTCCCACTTCATTTTGGGGGACTAATTCACCAAATATTCAATGCATCGGAGACGACAGGTCTTGCACATTTTTAAATGTGTGGGATCTGGCCGGGTCTGTACTTTTCAAACTGTATTGGGGGTAATACCAGCTTTTATTCATTCTATATTTTCCAGCGTTTTTGGAGGCTCCCCTTATAATTGGCGCTAGTAGCTGGTGTCCTGCTTTTCCTCTTTGTGCTTCGTAATGGCTTCTCACTTTGTGGATCTGCATAGGCAGGCCCAACTACAACTGTACCGCAATCTCCTATATAACTCTTTTGGATGCTTGCCCTCAGCAACGCTTGGCGTAACTTACGACTTAACCTTCTGATTTGCCTAATATACTTGCGTGCAACCTGTGCTACATTGCATTTCTTTTTCATTTCTTCTGGGCGATGGAACTTTGCTTATCGAACACGTGGTGTCCAATCCCTGATTTCAGCCGGTTGATGGGTCCCTTGGAGGTGCATTATGAGACTTGTTCTGTGGATGGTCAAATGACGCGTGCAGCTTTACTTGGAATCTTGGCTCAATGGGATGTGCGGCTGGGCAGACTTTCCTACAACATAGTTTCATTGACTATCACGCAAGTTTCCCATTTCTGGTTTCGGATGCTCCTGCTTATGAGGAACATGATTGTTCTTTCGACTTACATAATTGGATGTAATCGCTTTTTTCTACCAATGACAAGGATGAACTGCTAGAGGGAATTGAATTTTTTTTGCACACGTACCTTCATGGATTAACTGCTTAGGTTGTCACAACTCCGCTATCTGCATTATTGACTCTTTTTTCAAAAGCTCAATATGCCTTTAGCTTTTTCCATGGACTTGCCATTTTTTCTCAGATTTTGTCTTTTATTTTTTGTGGAACTTCCTCACTGATATTTTGAACACTGTCTGACTTTTGAACTCTGATTTTGTCATTCTGTCTATGTCCTACTGACTTACCAGGGGGAGGGTGTTATATGGGGTTATGAGGCCCTTTGAATACATTGTTGACATTGCTAAGTTAGCATGAGTTTGCTTGCCCTATGCTGCTGGTTTTGGCATGCCTTTGCTAGTTTGTTTCGCGACACTCTCAGCCCTGTACATGATGACAGATTGTTTTTTACGTTCTCTGCTTACCCTTAAAATTCTGTCTGAACATAATGTGCAAGGTCGATCAACAATGTCTCATGTTATTCTGTTCTGGTCAGTCCCTATTACCTAGACAAAACATGTTAGTAACAGCTGCAATATGGAAGAATCATGCTTTGATATAACATGGCTGCATGTTTTTGAAACACACTCGAAGATAGCCGTTCCATGGAGCTGAGCTCTGCTGTTCCTATGATGTAAACCTCTTTGAGTTTAGGCTTTCAGGTAGGGGGCCTACTAATAAAGCCTAGAGATGGTATTGCAACAATGCTGATGAAGGTAGCTTTATGCATGTTGATGCTGTTCGTGGTTCACATACTGATTCATGAATCACTATAGTCAAAATAAACATTTTGAACTTATTTAGGGACTCTGATTATTCTTATTGTGGACAAGTACGGGAGAGCGAAAGATTGTCTTGTTCTGTGCTGCCTGGGTGGAAGTCTGGTGGGGGTGGTACTGGGGGTGGAGGTGGTCCTGGGGGTGGTGGCGGTGGGTGTTATGGCCCTCTTGGGTCTCCAGGATGCATGATTAGTAGCTCCATGGCATCTGTTGGTTTTCAGATGTGGCTCTGGGCTAGGCTCCATTTCTACTGCATGTTTTCGTCTTACTTAGACCAAGAATAAGCAGGTCTTAAGTCCCTGCTGCTAATGTGCCTTATCACCTGTTTTTGGCCCACATCGCTGATCTGGCCGGTCGTTGAGAATTTCGCGAAGTGGTGTTATTGTGAGTTTTTGGACGGGAACGCCTACTCTGCATATGATTAGCATAAGTGGTCGCTGTCAGCCTTGGCAATGTTTTTAGCAGCAGCTATCAGAGGTAAACTGGCGATGTCGGCTGTTAGCACAGGCTTGTAAATAGGGCGATGAATCTATTGCCACTTTCGTGGAAGAAAGGTGCTGCTAAATTGGCGATGTGTCCTTGAAAATATGCCCCCAAATTTGTAAAATTGTGGTAAGGAACAGGCTCTGTCCTGAGCAGGCGCAGGTCATTATGAGACAACCACTTGTTTTTGTTCTTTCTATATATTTAAAAAATATTGACAATATGGCAAACCTTTAACGCCTTGCGTGCGCATGACGGAACCACGCCGTCATGAGCCACGGGCGGCGTGTGCTCATGACGGCGTGGTTCCGTCATGCTGTGGCCGCTCTGCCCACGCATCACTGATTCCCCGCCTGTGCTGGCGAAATAACGAGTGGGCGGAGTCGTGACGGAACCACACCGTCATGAGCACAGCTCACCCGTGACTCATGACGGCGTGGTTCCGTCACGAGCATGGCGGCGCCGCGCTCACCCCGCACCCCCCCAGCGCCGCAGTGGAATTTGCGCGGCGGCGAAGGGGTTAAAGAGGAGGCTCAAAAGATGAATGACAACAAGGGATATGAGACTTATGGGAAAAATCTAACGAAAACATAATCTGATAAGAATATTCAACTGCACCACGAAAACAAAACTCAACAGATCTGTACTGCATGTCTTTCATACTTTGGTGCTTTTAATTGTTATTGTTATTGTTATTGTTAGTGTTATTCGCTATAGCGCACATATCCCCAGGGGGCATCTAAGCGCTGTTGAAGATCTATGACCAGAGAAGCAGAGCAGGTATTTTTAATAGAGATAAGCTTTTAGTTGTTTCCTGAATTTGCTATATGTGGGGGTCTCTGAAAGTGCTATGGGCAGGTTTTTCCAATACCATGGGGCACAGTTATGAGAAAGCCTTACCCCTGGTGCGGGTGTGACAGATTCGGGGTACGCACAGAAGGGAATGAGTACATGATCGAAGTCTTTGGCTGGGGATGTAGGCGGTACGTTTTTTTTAAAGATATCTTGGACCATTGCCTCTCAGGGCATTATACGTGAGGCAGCAGATTTTGGAATGGGAACGCTTCTTCACTGGGATCCAGTGCAGCTCTCTAAGCAGGGGCGCAGAAGGGGTGCCTGCAGGGCAGTTAAGAATAAGTCTAGCTGCGGTGATGTGTACCACCTGCAGCTTCGTCAGCAGGGTATCACCCACTGCGGCCAGTAGCACATTGCCATTGTCCAGTCTGCTGATCACCATAGCTTGGACCAGGTTTCTACGGGCTTTTGTAGGGAGGAGGGGGAATATTCTGCGCAGGAGATGCATATTGTAATAGCAGGCGCTTGTGATGGCAGCATTATGGTCTTTCATTGTTAGGGCTTGATCAAGTTGTATTCCTAGGTTTTTTTACCTTTTGTTTAGGTACGGGGATGGCACGCAATTGATGGGGCCACTGGTCGTCCGTCCAGATGGCCAGAAGCTTTACCGAGTAACATAATCTCAGTTTTTTCTGGATTAAGTATGTTAAGTGCTCTGATCTATTTTGAGTGCATTATGGTGTGAGTAGTTAGTTTATGCTTCAAACTAAGATGTTGATAGGGCATACTAACATGCATTTTGTTCAATATTGGTGTCACACAGCTTTTGTCTTAAATATTGTTCCAAACTTCAGATAAGGTGTTTATCCAGTTTAATGTTAATTTGCTTCTCTTTGTGCTGCAAGTCAAAAGTTCTTGAAGTGCAAAACTCATACATTAAAGAGACTCACGCTGCACATGTACAATTGGCATTTGGGAACAACTAACTACTGTACATAAAAATAAAGAAAACATTACGTGTTGCATTATGGGCGAGCGAAGAATATTTAATTTGTTATTGTTTCTTAAGAAGTTGTACATCTGTCGGTTTCAGCATCTCCATTCGTAGCTCTTAGTATGTCACTCTGTTTTTCTAGTGTCCCTGTGGCCCAGCTGTGGTGTGGCTGCCAGACAAAGCGCACTGCAAAGGATGCACAATAACATATTTTGGGCAGAACAAAAAAAGCAGTGTTAGACGGATGAGGCCTCAAAGTGTTGTGGCAGAAAAATGCCTCATGACAGATAAAATAATTGGCTTCAGAACAAATGAAACGCAAGCTGTCTTGCTTGCAAAGAGAAAAAAAATACATGCTTCTTTGTCGTTCATCAAGAATGAAAATGAGGCGATCAGGAAAACTGACATGTTGCTCTGCAAGCAGATCAAATATCTGCTTCCTTCATGAATTTGCTAAACATGAGCTGATGAGATGGCTCGTGGGATATTTTAAGCCATTGACAAATGAGAGGGAGACAGAACTGGTACCAGAACATAGTTGTCACATGAATTTCTAAGAAAAACATCATAATTGGCGTGTAGTTACTTCTACACTTTTTAATTTTAATTACATTGCTCAAGAGTTCATTTCCCCAGACATTTCACATTCCATATGGGGAAAACTCAGAATAGAAAAGGAATTCTGCACCACAAAACTGTGAGTGCAAATTACTCCATCATGGTCAAACAATAGTATAAATGGATACAATTTTAGAGCTCCTTAATGTAAAAAGCACCTATTAGTAAAATGCAGTTGTGTTGTAAACTGAGTTTTTGTCCTTTGAGTAACCACTAGTCAAGAGATGTTAGTAGCAATGAGTGGAAATGAAGTACAATCACAGTTTAAAGCATCTTTTCAATCTGTTATTTCCTGCTCGTAGCATAAAATGCGACAATGGGTAATACAATCTAATACAGTCCTTTCGCCAAGGAAAATCTTTAGACCGGTGTAACAACGGATGCTGAATGAGTCACGTTGTGTTACTCAGTGTATAGAAGAAAGGTTGGACTGATCTGAAACCTTGCATTAAGTGTATGACAAAATGATCTTCTCAGCTCAAAGTTGACAAAAATCATGGCACCCTCCATTTGCTAGTGTGTGTTTTGGATTGTTCACAGTGAATATATTTTTAGATCTTGTCCACCGGCAGTTTTAGCTGTCTGATGTTGAATTCTCTGAGGGCTACATTAAAAAAAAACACATTAACCCTGATTATTGACAACTCACGTTTTGCAAAATGTGTGGTAACCGATGCTAACGCACATATCACAATTATGCCACTAAAGCATATCTGGGGCAAAATAAATGGTAAACAATGGTACATGTATAATTTGGGGAAGTTGCCATGAAAAACTGCAAGTTATGCATCATTTTGAGGGCAATAGTCACTGGGTGCTTTTCCCCACATTCGATGCAGTACAATAAATATCGCACGTTTTCTGGGATGACCATAATCGAGACCATGGAGTGGATTTTAGTTTGACCATTATTGTATGGATTTCTTGTCTAGCTCAGTTCTTTGCTCCTTATTCAATGCAGTGAATCATTACGGTTGTGTTAGCCCCACTCTGGAACATTTCCTATTTACTGATTGGATGAGGTTTATTGTTCTACTACTGACGTCAAGTAGCTACTTTTTCAGTTAGTTGTCAGTACTCCATAGGGGTGCGTGTCTTTCCACAGTCTCTCCGCCATCCTCTGACTCCCTTTACTGCTTCCACAGTCTCACTGGAGGCTAATTAAAAATCCCCACTCTTCCTTCATCACCTGTGCCTCAGCTGTCACTCCACATACAGCGTACTTTTCTAGTTATCTGTTCAAGGAATTAAGTTTATATTTTCTCAGACTTCCCACAAACCCTTATCCTGCTCCACTCATCTTTGCACAGCTTCACTTTCCCTTATGGTGCGCTTTTTTGGTATTTATTTATTCTTGAATTTATTTATTTTTGCATTTATGTATCTATTATCAAGGGCCGGGCAGCTGTACACTGCTACTATGACTCTCAGAGCCATATGTATGATCCAGTTTGTGTTGCTCTTGCTCCACGCAACATGGTGCAAGAACGATGTAAGGGGCATATTAACAAGCCAGGCGATAAAATTATCGCCGCTTTAGCGGCAGAAAACTGCCACTAAAGCGGCGATAATGGGCTTGATAATATACTCTATGGAATTCCAATTGAAGTCCATGTTAGATGTGAAGGACATCTAACCTGAGCTTCAATTGGAATTCCATAGAGCATATTATCAAGGCCATTATTGCCGTCTTGATAATATGCCCCCAAATCTTCAGTCAGATCTTTGAAGCCATGCAAAGCCACTTCTCTCACAGTTTCACTGGCAGCTACATAAAATTCCCCACTCCAGCTTCATCACATGTGGCTCACATGTAACTCAACATACAGCATACTTTTCTAGTTATTTGTTCAATTCATTCATTAAATATTTTTTTAGACTTTCCACAAAACCCTAATCCTGCTCCACTCATCTTTGCACCACTTCACTTCTTCTCATGGCGTGCCTTTTTGGTATTTATCCATTCCTGTATTTATTTATTCATGCATTTATGTATCTATTTCCAAGGGCCTGACAGCTCTACACTGCTACTATGAGTCTCAGGAGTGGCTCCAAAAATCTTCAGCACAAATCGCTGCATTGCATCACTCTGCCCTGACTAGGGGTTCCATAGACATTGCGTGGGTGTTCTCAATCAACTTTCATGGTTTTTGATGCATTCCCAGATTTACAAAACCTTGCAATTCTGCAGCACACATTGAGGACTATAACTCTCAGGATTGTTTTTACGCAAGAAGGTGTCCCTTCCTGCACAAAAACAATCCTGCATGCGACGCAGGCACCCGGTGCAAGGGTGCCTTCATTGGCACAAGGCAGCCAAAAGAGTGCCTGCGCAGTAGAAAGGACAGGAATGCATCATATTGCCTTAAATATGGTGCATTCCTGCTCTTTTACTGCCACACAGTGCAGTGCAGCAAGGTGACTTGCTGTGCTGTGCTGCACTGCGTTGCTGCCACATAAATAGGCCCCTCGGTTCTTCGTCTTAGCGCAGTTTAAACAATTTCAATATTGCCCTCACATACGTACGCATGGCCACAGCTAACTGGGAGACATCTTGATTTATTTTATTTTTGACAATGCAAATGTCCTTTAACATTGACAAAGGCACTGGCTCTGAAATTGCCTTTCAAAAGCCAAAAATAGTGGTATATAGGTTGTCATTGGTAATTATTGTTACTTTTCGAAAAGTCTGTGATACCTCACATGTATTACATCCTCTGAAGAGAAAGAACAATGTCCAACTTCAGCTAAATCATAAAAAATGAGGGTTCAAGGGTAAAATGACATTATTTCCCTGGATGAGTGAGTTCACTTCCATGTACTAGCTGCATTTGTAAATAGTACAGAAACTGAAGATATCTGCATTACTCTGATTAACTCGTCATTCGAGTACAGCGTACTCAGGATAAAATCAGTTTAATTGTGTCTTCTAAGAAACGAATGTTCTTGAAAATCAAAGATGGTAGGCATTGGAGTTATCAGGACTGTGAAGTATCTTTGAATATATTCAGAATTCCAGCCTGCAAGTTAAATACATGGTATTTCTTTATTCTTCTGGGAAAATGGAATAGAACAATTATAATCAAGGAATAATGATCTATTATAATTTTCATTAAAACCGAATCTTCAATTAAAAGGACAATGGTATACAAATTCAAAGTGAAAGTATGACTGCCATTTTTTCACGCAACAAAGCTCACATACTCATACATAAAAACTCACATACAACAAAATATAGCAGCATGTTCATAAACTGAGGCAGATCGAGTTTAGAGCTCTATAATTATTTTTCCACATAAGGCATCCACACCAAATATGCGTCTTTTTTTCCAACATAGTGGGGACTCTAAATGTAGGAATGCAACAAAATGACGGAGAGTGTGCTGAAACTTTTCAAACACTAACCACCAGTTAAGAGATCTGGGTTAAATCCATTGTTCTTTTGCTCTCCCTGCCACCCCAGTTTGGACCCAGCCATATGCAGATCAGCCTTGAACCCAGCAGCGGTCCGTAGAGGGAGTTCCATGGGGCGGAAAGGCGGGGCGGGGGGTACTAAACACCGGAATATGGATAATTGGAGGTAAGTAAACCTTTAAATAAATAAAACGAATTTCGTAGCGCGCGCTGCACCACAGAGTGCGCTACAAAATTCGTTTTATTTATTTATTTGTTTACTTACCTCCAATTATCCATGTTCCAGTGTTTAGTACCCCCCACCCTGCCCCTCCCCCGCCCCGCCTTTCCACCCCACGGAACTCCCTCCACAGACCGCTGCTGCTTGAACCTTCTACCAATAGGAACTGTCCGGTCCGAACCGTCAGGCTATGTCCTCCCTGGACTGAAAACAAGCATCCTGAGACCATTTTAGGGGTATGAGCCCTCATAAGCCAGGCTAGCTTGAATCAAGGGACACAGCGAGCAAGGGACCCATGTCTGGGAATATCCTTGGCCTCTTAGGGCAAACATAGAAACACAACAAGAAGATGGACAGAGTGCTGAAACTTTTCAAACACTCAATCTCGGTCATGAGATCTGAGTTAAATCCATTGTTCTTTTGCTTACCATGCTACCCCTGTTTTGACCCAGCCATATGCATGTCAGTCTTGAACCTGCTCCACATGGAAACAGTCCATTCTGAACTGCCATGCCAGGTCTTCCCTTGATTGGAAATATGCATCCTGGGACCAGTTTCGAGGTATCACCTCTTATCAGCCATGCCAACTTAAATCCAGTGGCAGAGCAAGCAAGAGTCCCACCTCTGAACATACACTTTGCCTCTTAGGGCTCACATAGCAACACAACAAGATGATAGATAAAGTACTGAAACTTTTCAAACACTCTCCCCCGTAAAGACATTTCGGCGAAACCATAGCTCTTTTGCTGATCATGCTACCCCAGTTTGGACACAACCATGTGAAAATCAGTTTAAACCCTGATCCCCATGAGATCAGTCCAGCCCAATCCACTAAGCCACATCATCCCTAGACCAGAAAAAAGCACCCTGGGACCAGTTTTAGAGTAGCAGCCCTCATCAGCCTGGCTAACTTGAATCCAGTGGTACAGCGAGCAAGGAACCAATGTCTGTGCATACCCTTGACATCTTAGGGCAAAAATAGCGAAACAAGATGGTGGATGGAGTCCTGAAACGTTTTAAACACTCACTTCCAATCAAGAAATCTTGGTTAAATCAGTCGTTCTTATATTTCACCATGCAACCCTAGTTTGAACCCAGCCAAAACCAAATCAGTCTTGTCGGTGATCCCCATGGGAACAGTCTGGCCCAAACCTGCAGGCCAGGTCCTCCCTGGACCAGAAACAAGCATTCTGGGACCAGCCGTCATCAGCTAAGCTAGTTTGAATTCAGAGGCACAATAAGCGAGAAACCCACTTCTAGGCATTCCCTTGGCCACTTGGGGTGCACATAGCAACACAACAAGATGATGGACGAAGGGCTGATACATTTCAAACACTCACCCTAAGTCAAGAGATCTGGGTTAAATCTATTGTTCTTTTCCGCACAATGCTACCCTAGTTTGGACCCAGCAATATGCAAATCAGTCTTGACCCAACTTTTTTTTTTTTACGGAGTTTTATATAGCGCGAACTTGACTCAAATCGGGTATCAGAGCGCTTTACATAGCACCAGTTGCATTGCATGAGGACACATTCATTTTTGTTAGGCATGGGGAGATTAAGTGTTTTGCCCAGAATCTCAGGATGTTCAGCTCTCATTGCAGAGAGTTGAACCCAGTTCCCCAGATTTGAGGGCGACAGTCCTAGCCGTTAGGCCAACTCCTCTCCCCATGAGAACAGTCCAGCCCAAACTGCCAAACTGGGCCCTCACTAGACAGGAAACAAGCATCCTAGGAGCGGTGTTGGGGTTTTACCCCTTATCAGCCAGACTAGCTTGAATCCAGTGGCACAGCGAGCAAAGAACCAACGCCTGGTCATACCCATCCTACTTAGGGTGTAAAGTGCTACAGCAACAAGTGATGTACCGAATGCTGAGTAAATCAAACATTCACCTCAGTCAAAAGATCAAGGTTAAATCCATCATTCTTTTGCTCACCACGCCATCCCAGTTCAGACCCAGCCATATGCAAATCAGTCCTGACCCTGTTCCTCACGGAGCAGTCCAGCCCGAACTGCCAAGCCAGGTCTACCCTGGACAGGAAACATGTCGTCCCTGGAAAGGAAACAAGCATCCTGGGACCGGTGTCAGGGTTTCAGGGTTTCACCCCTCATCAGCCAGGTTAGCTTGAATCCAGTGGAAAAGTGAGCAAGGTACCCAGGTCTGTGCATACCCTGCCCACTTAATGTGAACAAAACAAACACACGGAGATGATAGATGGAGCGCTTAAACTTTTCAGACAAACACCCCCAGTCACAGACCTGGGTTTAATCCACCATCATCCTTTATCACACTTCGTCAAATAAGTCTTGACCCTGTTCCACATTGCAACAGTCCAGCCTGAACTGTCAAGCTGGGTCTTCCCTGGACCTGAAACAAGCATTGTGGGACCGGTTTTTGGGTTTCACTCCTCATCAGCCAGGCTATCTTGAATCTAGTGGTACCGGTGGTGAATGTTTGACAATGTTCAGCATTCCGTCCATCATCTTTTGTGTTGCTGGATTCTAAAAATACCCAGGGTTTGTGGATTGCTCTGGAGGGGATTGATCAAATAGGCAAAATAGAGCTATATTTTAGTTTTGGGGAAAAATAGTAAAAAAGGGTTCTGTATAATATTATCTTTTTGTATTTTCTCTGAAAAATTGGGTCAATGAATGGTTTGCTGTGATAAGTCACCATCTTCTCGACATTCATGAACATGCAGAGCTGAATAAAAAAATCTATTTTTTACCATGATATTGATATTTTTCAAAGAAGAAGCCCATTATTACTATTTTTTGTGCTTTCAGCCTACTTCCAGTTTGTGATGGAAACCAATGTGAAACCATTGGGTGGTGCAGGAAAGCTATAGCTTTCTAAAAAGTAGACAACATTCAGCAATGGATTATATATGTAGATCCCTCAAGGTTGTTCTAAGGGTCTTATGAATTTAGTAGGACTGTGTATTAGGATGACAAAACACCATAATCTAGAGATATAATCAGTAAATATTGGTTTGCTTGGCTAGCTCATAGCACCAGATCTAAACTCCTAACCTTACAGAGTGACAGATGTTGTTGGTAACCTCAAACATGACCACACTGATTCCCAAGGAGTTTGTGGAACCAGATCTAACCTTTCCGTTTGTCACTTTTGCATGCCCAAGGAGTTACAAAGGAAAGATAAGATAAGGCTTTTTCAAATGTTTATTGATGAGCTCAATTTGAAAAAAAAGTATTAGACAGATGAAACACATCATTGTTATAAGCATTATTAGAATGGTGAAATAAAACACGAATAATTCAACCAAATTAATTGACGACGACGTGAAGACTATACGTGCACGCCCGGCAGCTGTGCGGCGAAATCTGTAACTTTGGAGCCACAACAGGCCCTGCAACACGCTTCGCTGGTATGCAATGGCGACCTCTCCGGCAGTGGCAGGCTTCTCCGGTGATGCGTCAGGTAACAGCTTTGACAAAGGCACGCTTCTCTGGTGATGCGGCGGCGACCTCTGCACCGGTGACACACTTCTCCGGCGATGCGACGGCAACAGCTGCAACTGCGACATGCTTCTTCTTCATTGAGTCACGCTTCCAGCTCCCAGCGACACGCATGCTTCTGCAGACAGAATACCCAGCAAGGAAATTCATAGGGGAGCTGGTGGTGAAGTCTTTTGTCCCTGAGACTTCAGCAGGAGGCTAGCACAAGTTCAAGCCCTTGGAGTAATATTCTGCAAGATGATGAAAGTTCGTTGAAAGTTCCTTCTCCTCTCCTTGGCACTGAAGACACCAATGTAGGCCTACCCAGCAACACAGCACACTGGCAGGGGGTCAGTCCAACTCATACAGCTTCCTTGGTTCTTCTTCTTGGCAGAGGTTTGTCTTGTTGTTCCAGAAGTGATCTAAAGTCTTGGGGTCTGGGTCCCCATATTAATACTACTAAATTCTGTGTCCTCTGAAGGCAGAGGGGCCTGTACCTAGTCCAAACCAGTTCTGTGCAGTCCTGGAGCACTTTGTTTACAGGACTCCTTCTTTCCTTTGACAGTGTGGGCCAGGGACATCAGACGCACCACAGGAGGTGGAGCCAGCATTGTGGAAGGGAGGCACAGCCCGATTCAGACCCAGGTGCTACTCCTCCCACCACTTTACATACAGATAGGTCTATTCAGCCCTGTGCCGACTCACCCTGTCTCCTGGAATCCCCCAGATCTGTCACTCACAAAACCAGACACACAATACACAAGCTAGCAGAGGCAGGCTGGATGGTTAGGTAAGAAAATACCTACTTTCTAAAAGTGGTATTTTCAAACACAGAATATTAAAACCAACTTTACTAAAAGATGTATTTTATCATTCTGAGTTCAGGCATACTAAACTCGAATTTCTTCCAGGTTCCCTGGGTCAGTTAGGATTATAAGGTGTTATTATCAAACTGCCCATTCTGGACTATGGGTACGGGTAGCCTTGCAATAGTGAACAACAAAAATGGCTGTAATTCACTATTAGGACATGCCACACACACCAGGGCATGTCCTACCTTATACTTACAATGCACCCTGCCCTTGGGCCTACCTTAGGGGTATCTGATATGAAGAAACGGAAAGGTTTAGGGACTGGTAAGTGGGTGCACTTACCCAGTCAGCATGGCAGTACTAGACTGCAAACAGGCTCTTCAATAGCAGGCCTGAGACACATTTTACAAGCTGCTTCTGTTGGTGGCACAACCAGTGCTGCAAGCGCACCAGCAGCATTTGATTTAAAAGCCCGGGGCACACATAGTGCTCTGTACTAGGGTCTGACAATTAAATCAAATAACTCAATCATGGAGTCACTAATCAATACATCAATTTAACATAGGGAGCACTTGCACTGTGGCACTGAATAGAAGTGGCACAGTGCCCAAAGCATCTACACCTGCAAAACATATCCAAAACAGAGGAGGCAATCAGTAAAAAATGGAAGGGAGACTCACGCCAATGGTACCAGATCTAACAACCACCATAAAAACCCTGGAGGAGAAGACACGCAATATGCCTGCCGGACCACAATGGATCCGTCAAGCATATTGCAGCCTCTGACCACCAAGCCACCTCCAGGAAACGGTGGTTCAATGGTGGCAGCTGTGGTCCTAGGGTGGTCTGACCACCCAACTTGTAATGGGGCAGTCATACCCCTGCTGCCGTGGTGGCTGGACCACCACTGTTGTGCCAACATGAGTCTAGTGTTCCTTGGACCGCTAGACTCATAATTGGGCCCTTAGGCAGGTGCATTCATTAATGCACTGAGGTCTGTTTCCTGACACACGGTGCTAAGGTATGGGGTTAGATCATTCCAACAGGTCTGGCAGAAGTGTACTTTCGCTATGATCTCTATTAGTGCAGAGATACTAATGATAGATAGAAGTAATCTTAGAAACATTATGAACAATTAACTTGGTTGAATTATTCGTGTTTTATTTCACCATTCTAATAATGCTTATAACAATGATGTGTTTCATCTGTCTAATACTTTTTTTTCAAATTGAGCTCATCAATAAACATTTGAAAATGCCTTATCTTATCTTTCCTTTGTAACTCCTTGGGCATGCAAAAGTGACAAATGGAAAGGTCACCATCTTATCGCATTGCACCGGATTGTCGCATCGCATCGAGGTGCCACCTTGTCGCATCGTAACAGGAACGCAGTACGAGAATCACATCCCCTACTCTGCGCAAGCATTGAGGCGCGACGCATCATCTCCCACGAAGTAAGGAACCAACGCATCTCCATCCCTGCAAACCTTTTGTTTGTTTTGCGTTACGCATCCAGGTACTTTTGTGAGAACTTTGTCGCATTTATCATCAACTTGAACTAAGTGACTTCTACCATCTTTAAGTCTATTTTGAGTACAGTATGGTGGATTTTTGTCGTTTGTGGTCTTGTGTTAAGTCTATATAAAGAATACTTATTTTTATAAAACCTGTGTGGTGTCCATCTGTAGTGTTTTCACTGTATTACTGTATGTGTTCACAAATGCTTAACACACTGCCTAGGAGATAAGCCTGTCTGCTCATGCCAAGCTACCAAGGGGGTGAGCAGGGGTTATCCAGGAGTGTAATCCCCTTTCCCTGACTTAGAAGCAAGGGTCCCTATTTGGTCAAAGGTACCTACCTCTGCCAACTAGAGACCCCCAGTTCTAATAGTGGTTCCTCCTCCTTGTAAACCTTGGAGGAGAGGAATAAAAGAGGGCCCGCCAGGTGCTCCTGTGACTCCTCCGCTTGTACATGCACACAGGGAGGCATAACAAATGCCCCTGTGTGTGCATGCACAAATATTCCTGCATGGCTTGGACTTTTGTGTCCATGCTGTGCAGGAACCTGGTGAGGCATTCCCATTGTAGTGCCTTTTTCAAAGGCATCGCAGCCTTTAAAAGAGGCACCCCTCTGGGAATGTCACCCCACCTGCCTAGCCATACTACAAATAACTTGTAATCTGGCAGGCGGGCAGTAGGGACTCTCAGCGGTTCAGGGTGTAGCTGGGGAGTACTGCCCACCTCCATACTACTGAAACTCTTAATAGATCCCTTAGTGTGCTGACCTGCACAATTCTCTCTCACAGCTATCTTCCTTCTCAGAATGAAGCTCGGCACATGTCAGTCACAGCTCACAGCAGCTTCTACAATAACTCCTCTGTGAAGTGAAGCACCTCTCCGAACCTTGGCATGGACACTGGATAAATAATAAAACAGCAAGCTTATTGTAGTGTGCCAGTGGTGCAACTTCCTATGAGAAAAACAAAACAAGGCATTGCATTCTAATTGTGTGACCCTGAAACTACGTCAGCAGACTACAGGGGACAATGTCTACTAGGAACAAATGTGTGTGTGTCACAATCTTATATGAGGGGAAAACATGTGAAAACCACTATTAGAAAAAGATGCTAAGTTAAAGAGGAGAGCTAAAATAGAATCTAAATGTAATCTCTACAACACCCTCCCTTCGGACAAGACAACTTATATAAAAATAAGCAATAGCAATGATCATATGTAAGAAGCCTTGTGTTTCATAAAAACACCTAAACAGCATAAGCAGATACAAAAAGCCGTGGAAAACATTAAATTAAAAAAACACGCAAATTACTAAAAAATCAATAAAACAATGCGTGCAAGAAACAATAAGACGAATGAAAGAGTCTAGGAGGCACCTGAATTAAAGGACGGCATCTCTAAAATATCCATTACATCCATGTTTAGAGCGTCATTGAAGAAGGAACTTACATCTGTAGATAACACATCAACAAACGCCTGAAGAGGAAGATTCAGGGATGAATGTGGTAATTACCAGCCCATTCAGCTGAAGGCAACAGTGCCAGGAGTGCAGCCTGTATCACTTCCTTGGGTCTATATCATGCATTCACAACACAAAAGGACATGCAGTATTTTCCATCACCATTAGGTATTGTTGTGGGACATCTATTATATAGCAACAAAAATAGAACCAACATTGCAACCAGAAGAAATAGCACAATTGGAATGCATCCAAAAACGCTTGAAAACAACAAATGTAAAAAAACCGGAATAACTCAAAGCACAGTCTGAAGCAGAAACAAATCCAGAACAAATCGCTTTGAATAAGTGTGCTACTTCATCCCTGTTAGAAGCATCGAAAATACGATGGACCAACTGACCAAAATGC
This sequence comes from Triturus cristatus, assembly GCF_964204655.1. NCBI lineage: Eukaryota > Metazoa > Chordata > Amphibia > Caudata > Salamandridae > Triturus > Triturus cristatus. Next base: position 1,078,930,920 of record NC_140592.1, on the reverse strand, counting down.
TGTGGCATTTGAGTTTGTAGCAGAGGGGCCGATTACGATGGCAGAGGGCTTGCCACCGCCAGTCATGCGGTGGCCATTTGACAGCAACTTCTGCCCGCCATATTATGATTAACCCTGGGTGTAGTGGGCGTAGTGGAGCTATGCAGAGGGCCACAAAGGTACGAACAAACTCCGTGGCCCTGGTGGCCCTCCGCGTAGCCTCGCTTCACTACCTGCCTCCACCCCCTATATTATTAGCAATAAATTATACAACTAATAAATACATTTAAACCACTTACCCGAACTGTGGTGCCCCCGGCTGCTCTTCTCCTCTCCGTCACAGTTTCTGCTAATTCTTTATCAAACTGCGTGCGTGCCCGCGCATGCACAGTTTTTGAAGAATTAGCATAAACGGCAATGAAGAGGAGGAGGGCAGCCCGGGGACGCCGCAGTTCAGGTAAGTGATTTAAATTTACTTATTAGTTGTATCATTTATTGTTAATATAGGGGGGGTGGAGGTGGGGGGCTGGCCAACTCCACTACGCTGCGGAGTGTGCGGAGATTTGCCTTCTCTGCGTTCTCCGTGGAACGCGGAGGAGGCAAATCTCCGCACATTCCGCAGGCGGAGCGGAGGTCTCCGCAAGGGCTAATTCAGATGGAAGGGGAATCGTTAGGGAAGCTTGGCGGTAGCAAAGACTGCCTGCCACGGTTCCGCATGGCGGTCCTTTTCCACCTGCCTTACAGAACCAAAACATAGAGCAACATGGTGGCCCGATCCCTTTCTGTCTTTTCACGGCAGTCATTCTGCCACAAAAAGACAGGCGAAAATGATTTGGGGACCTGTATTGGGTTCCCCTTGTGTTGGGTGTAGGTTGTTGTGCACTAGGGGGTTTTCCATGCACAAGGAGGCAGTCACCGCGTGGTGCCTGCCATGTTGTGCATTGAAATGAACAACATGGTTATTGAGCAGTACGGCGGGTGCTGCAGCCAGCAGCAGCTGCCGCAATGTTAAACTGCTGGAAACAACCGCCATGGTGGCAGTCGCATCGTAATATGGGGAGCGGGACCACCGCCTTACAGGCTGGCAGCCTGGAGAAGTGTGGCTCACTGGTTAGAGGAGGCAGACCTGGAAGCAGAGGTCAGCCCGGGACCAGGGTTCAATTCCCGGCTCGGCTGGGTCTTGAGTCCATAAAATGTCCATGGACTCGATAATTCTCGCTCCAGTGCATACTCAATTCATGGGTTCACACTCTGCGACTCTGGGCAATAGCTTGCTTAATCTCCACAATGGCCCCTCGCGGCGGGATGCCTGGCTTTCACCTTGCGGATGCCCTGCCGGGTTATCTCACAGGGTAATACCAGGACGGGTTCCCTAAGCAAGCGCTTAGAGACCGCTTGGTGATTTGCGCTATATAAATTCCTGCACATTTACATTTACATTTACATTTACATTTACATTTGCTAAGATGGTAGGTGGACTTAAGTACCTTAGAGAAGTAACGTGCTACTTGGAGATTAAACATTTCTCGGGAGATGTTAATTCCACATCTTTTTTACACTATAAAGCTTTCGGTCTGCTTATTCTATCAAAGTTGATTTCTGAAACAGGGACCTTCAGCCGCAAAGTAACTTCCCCAGTAGAATGTGTGGGAAGATATAACATATTCATTCAGTCACAACCTTGTAAACAGTGACTACATAATAGACATCTGGTTTCATCCTAGACCAACGTTGATCATTTAAAATTAAGTAGCTTCCATTGAATGCAACAAAAATTCAGACTTTATAAATCGTACAGAAACACCCTTCAAATAACACACGAGGTTAGACATGGATGCATTACAAACACTAAAGATGACCCAAGGAGGTTTTACACACATGTAAACCAAGACAAATCTCTATGTTCTTGTGCATACATCTGCATTTGAAAGGGATAAACAAAGTCTTGTGTAAAAGATGTGTCTCTATCTCTACATTTGCCTACTTGAAAATGTAAGACATGAAAAGTTGAAATAGGGAGAGAAATGAAGCCGTGGATGACGCAGATGGAGATTCAGCTACTGTGAAAAGCAACTTCTTTAAACACTCAGGGGTCGATTCTGATCTCGCTCGAAAACCCTCCCAACACGAACCGGGAATGGCTTCTGTCCGACACGTACGCTCACTGTCCGACCGATGTAGTATGATACAATGTGTGTCAAATACAAATGACTCGCACGGAGCACAGTACAGATGACCTACACGGACGGGAATCAAAAAGTCCGAGCGAAATCTCCGGAAAAGAGCAGATGCGACAGACTCGTACACAAACGCTGCATCATAGATTAGCATGAATGGGATAGACTCGGACTACCCCGCAAATACATGAGAAAGCATATGTTGCGGTCAGACGAATGTTTTCCTCATGCTCAACAAAATACAACAGAAACAGGCAGAAAATGTCCAAACAAGCATTGTCAAAGGCAAAGAAATATTGAAGACACACCCACAACTCCTCCTATATAAAGGGCCAAAAACCTTACCATGATCCTTTGCAAATTCAACAGACCTGCCAGCAGATACCTCCACTACACCGATACATACACCCTAAACCAACCCACAACACAAACTGTACACCACCAGCACCTGCCAAATACCACGCTCACAAACACACACCTTTACTCATACTCGCTCACCCTCATCTTCACACTCACCCACACATCCATCTCCACCACCACCCATCATCATGCCCCAAAAGAAGAATCCACAGTTCACAGACAGTGAGTTGGAAATCATGGTAGATGAAATTCTCAGATTAGAGCCACATTTATTTGACACCTTGGTCCAACAGACCCCCCTGTCCTAGAAACCCAAGATATGGGAGAGGATTGTCAAGAAGGTGAACACTCAAGACAATCTCCTGCGCACAACGGACAATATTAGGAACATGTACTATGATGTGCGAAGGAGGGTCAAGAAGCTCATCAACAAAGAACACAAACTGAGTCAGCGGACTGATGATGGCCCTCCTGCAACACCTGTGCACTTCACTAGAAGGAGGCGAAGGTGCCAGCAATCCTTACTCCGGAGGGCGGATATGGAATATCAGGAGTACCAGAGCCTGGGTGTACAGACTCAAATAGCCAATACTGATAGCAAATACACAGCCACAGACATCACTGTCAAGAAAACATCGCTACAAATCAGTGTCAGCAAAGCCATAACAACATTAAGCAAATGAGCCTGTGATGTGTATGTATCTCAGAGTAATATGTAACTATTCATGATATGTAACAACTTACTAAAAAACACAGCAAGGCTTTGGGCTCAACACAGCAACCAACACAGTCAGCCATCGTGCCAGCACTGTTTCACTCACTCACAGGGAAGCTGAGTCACAGGAAGAAAGGTCGGGTTTGCTGCGAAGGTGAGTGCAGCTGAAAGCATGACGGAAGTCATAGTCACAGGCAACAGTTCACCTCCCACAAGGCCCAACAAGCCAACCTTGAACCATGCTCATCTCACAAGGAGTGGAAAAGTACTGGCAAGATGGTTGACTCTGGGCCCTGGTGTGTGAAGCACAATGCCCTGTTAGGAGTAGTGCTCAAACAAACACCAAGTCACACTGTCAGATATCTTGCACGTAAAGTTTGACTCACTGTCATGGATGCATGGATCATGGTGGTCCATTTTGTCTGTGGGAAGGAAGAGTGCTAGCTCTGACTCCATCTACCAGCAGGCACTGTCACATACACACCCCTCCCACCAACACCAAACAACACACCTGGGACTATGCTATACTTGAGAGTTAAGGACATTCTTCTCTCAAGATGCCTCACACTGCGCTCTGGTGTGGGGAGCACAAGTCCATCCTGGGATATGTGTTCAAAAATAGATGTTTACTAACAACATACCTGCAATATAACTGGAAAGCTCACCAGTCACAAAAATGTACTAACTTAGCACCAACCCACAGCAAGGCAATGTGATCCAAACACCAGTCACATGCAGCAGCCATCTTGTTTTCACACATTCACTACCAGGAAAGCAGAGTCACAGGAAGGATGGTTGGGTTGGCTGGGAAGGTGGGTGTAGCTGAAAGCATGATGGGAGTTTTAGTCACAGCCAACAGTCCCCCTCCCACATGACCCAACAAGCCCACGTTGAACCATGCACTGTCCACATCGTGGTGCACAATCTCATCTATTTTTTGTTCTGTGTGTTCTCCATTCTTGCTTTTGTGCCGGCCCTTGTATTCTTTGCCACCCCTCCTTGTTGGTGAGATTGTGCACCACGATGTGGACAGCGCAGAAGACATGACTGACATCACCTCTGTTACTGTTGTAAATCTTTCTTCCAAAACTTTGAATGATCATGAGACTTCAGTTCTTTGTAAAGGGTTGAATTTTTGTCCAACGGAAAGACCAAACTTTGGGACTATACATTTGGACTTATTTAAATTCACACGCAAGCTAAAATTAAAAAAGAAATTTGCTGAACATCCCTCTGTACGTCTTCCTACTGTTGAAACCATATGTACTTCTGAGTTTACTATTTCTGATATCAATGTTTCACATTTAATTGACACTCTTCATGATGAAGGAGATGTAAGAAATTTGGCAGAATTTGCGCATAGATAGTGGTCTGCAAAATATCTCTAAATGTATTCCCCCAAGCAGCACTAATTCAGTGATAGACAAATTTACATCTAGGGTCACCCAAGACCTATATCGCCTGGAAGATAGTTATGCTACTTACAATAAATGTCCACAAAAGTCACACATGAGTAAAGAAGAAAGAACTTTTCCTCAATCCATTAGAGATGATCCTAATCTGGTGATCTGCGAGGCGGATAAAGGTGGCAATATTGTTTTAATGAATCATACAGACTATATAGGAGACATTGACTGCCAATTTGGTGTGGTTGACTGCTATGGAAAACTAAAATCCAATCCGACAACAGCCATTGAAAGGAATATCAATTCCAGGCTAACAGAATCGCATTAGTCGTGTCTTATTGCCGATGTAGAGTATAAGTATCTTTTGGCACAAAACTCTAGACACCCTTGTATCTACGTACTCCCTAAAATTCACAAAGGTGGCCCATTCCCTCCTGGAAGGCCAATTATATCAGGCAATGGGGGCCCCACTGAACATCTAGAGGAGTAAGTAGATTCATTCCTTCAGCCCTTTGTCCAGAACCTCCCTTCCTATTTGAAGGATAGTGGGGAACTATTGTGCAAAATGGAGGATCTCAAGTGGGAGGTAGATGCTTTCACATTTGTTACTATGAACGTGGAAAGTTTATACACCTGTATTGACAAGAATCATGGACTCAGAGCATTGACTTATTTTCCTGACAAGCACAATGCTTGTCATTTGGAGCACACTCGCATGCTCATTGAGATGTCTGAACTGATTCTCACACAGACTGCCTTCATGCATGGAAATACTTGGTTTTTACAAAAGCGGGGAATGGCCAGGGGCTCCAGGTTTGCTCCATCTTATGCTAACCTCTTTATGGGGTTGTATGAGATGGAGCATGCCTGGGGCTTGGGGCCAGTAATTGGATTGACAACATCCTCTTTTAAGTCATATATATGGACAATGTTTTCCTAATCTGGAAGGGCAGTGAGGAGGATTTGAGCCAATACTTTACATATCTCAATAATAACACCTTTAATGTAAAATTCACTATCGACAGTTCCAAACAAGAAATTACGTTCTTGGGCCTTAGATTGTATGTGGTTGATGAGACTGTACAAAGTGATATTTTCAGAAAATCAAGGGCTTGCAATAGTGTGCTTCATGCCACTACCTGCCACCCCAAATCGACCATTTTAACAATACCTTATGGCGAAATGGTACGTGTTCACCATAATTGCAGCCAAGACCACAATTTTGACAGAAGCATAGTCAAAATAAAGAGAGATTTTGGAGAAAGAGGCTATGACAAAAATTGTCTCAAAAAGATGAGGATAAAGTAAAAAAACTAAATAGGAGAGACACCCTTGTCCCTAAAACCGATCAGGCAGACAAGACATATAAGAATCAGGTTGCATTTATAACGGAGTACAATATGTTTAGTGGCCACGTCTTCAATATATTGAGAAAGAATTGGCACCTACTCAAATCTAATACTCTTCCATCTGATATTGTTACACCAAAGCCTAGAGTCACATACCATAAAGGGAAAACCATAAAAGATCTACTATGTCCAAGCTTTGTCAGGAGCCTAAAATTTCAGTATTGACCTGGCTGCCGGAGAAACCACAGGGTTTCTACACATTGCAATTGTTGTATTTGCAGTTATGGAATTAATTAACTTACTAGTTTTAGGTACAATTACTCAAGGGAGTTTAAAATCACATCTTTCATGAATTGCAATACCACCTTCATAGTCTATCTGATAAAATGTGCATGTGAGAAGGTATATGTTGGTAGTAGCGCACGGAGTTTAAAGGCCCGAATTCAGGAACTTGTGAGAAGCAAAAGAAATCGAGATGACAGATACCCTGTGGCACAACACATTCATATGACTCATCCGGATGAAACTTGTATCACTTTCCATGCCCTGGATCATGTGAAGGACAATGAGAGAGGTGGTGATAGGGTCAACTACTTAAGACAAACTGAGGCACAGTGGATTTGTCGCCTTAGGGCCGTTTCACTTGGTCTGAATATCAATAATGAGTTTAACCATTTCTTATGAGAATAAATCAGATTTAGCTCCCAATGTTGCCTGTACCTTTCACTTCCTTTTTGGTTGTTGTTACTGTAGTCATGACTTGTATTTTGGATACAGCTTTCGGGTTAACATCATTATGAGCTTGTCCTACAAGAACACATTAATCATCAGTCTAAAAAACTCTACTTTCACTTAACCCCTGTTTCTTGTTTGGAGTCAAATAGGTCTAAATTAACTTCTCTGTATGCACGAGTCTGAGCTCTTACCTGAAAAGTCAAATGCACTATGCTAAATATGTGTCACTCATTCGCAGATTGTGTTTCACTGTTGTGCTCTCCTTCGATTAAGGGTAATGTGATCGTATAATGTGGACGTCATGTTTTTTGAGCTCAGTAGCCCTACAAGAAATTCAACTCAGCTCTATTAAAGGGGATAACTTCAGATATAGATTAGTACAACTCACATCTCCTTGTTTAGGTCTGCATAGTCATACACCATTTAAAGATGGCGCAAATTGAATATATCATGGGTACGTGACATGAGTTGTCCACCACCACACGTGGCCCATGACATTTGCGGACGTCTTCAGTTGTCCAAATATTTAGATCCTTGCTTCCTTATGGTGCCTGCGTGAAGGATTTCATTTACGGCTTGGTTAAAGGACTAAGAATTCAATTATAACATTACCATAATTAATTTATGTTTAGTACTACATATGCGTACACCATTTAAAGATGGCGTAACATTATCAAATCAGGGTCATGTGATTGTTTTGACTCATGTTGTTAACTCATGTTGTACTCATGTTGTAGTAGCAGAAATCCAAAACAATGTAGTTCTTAAAATTGATTCCTCCGGAGGAGCTACTCTACTCTTGTCGCTACGCAAGTTGGCAATTGTTAGACCTGGCGATTTCTGGTTGGCTAGGGCTTGCACCAAAGCCAGGCAGAAACCACCACTCTAGTCAGGGCAAGGAAGTTACACGCCAAAGATAACCCCTGCTCACCCCCTTGGTAGCTTGGCACGAGCAGTCAGGCTTATCTCTGAGGCGATGTGTAAAGCGTTTGCGCATGCACCCAGCAACAACACCCAAGGCCCACCACAAAGGAAACTCCACACAAGGTATTCTATAAAAATAACCTTTGTATTATACACAACACAGTAGATAAAAACACACACTTTACAATGTGCCAACAGGCACGGGCAGAATTTACAAGGGATTATGTACAAGACAGGGCCACCTGGACCACTGTCAGGAATTAGCACTTTTTCGATATTTAGCACATAAAATATATAAAATCACTGTAGCACAAAAATAATCTGTATAGCACACAACCAGTACTTACTGGTATCGGGGAAGTACCACCTGCGTAACCCTAACTACCTTAGGAGACTGTCACGCAGGGAACTAGAACCTCACTAGCACCACCTGTACTAGGAGAAAGCAACAACCACCTACGTATTACAATACCTGTAGGGGTAATAGAACGTTACACATGATGCATGACATTCAGAGGTGTAGGGAAGGAAAACACATGATGCCTAAAAACATTCAGAGGTGTAAAGCAATGGCACATGACGCATCAAAACACATTCAGAGGTGCAAGGAAGGAACACACATGATGCATAAAACATTCAGAGGTGTAAAGCAATGGCACATGATGCATCAACACACATTCAGAGGTGCAAGTAGGAACAATTGCGCAAAACTCCTATGAGCCACCACCTGTGGCAGTCCCTGTGCCAACTGGCCTGGAAGGGGCTAGGACGCCCTGCGTTAGTCAAGCTGCGCCAGCTGCGCAAGCTAAAACGAAAATGGTCCCCCACCTAAACGTGGCAGCTGCCCACTAAGTGCTGGGCAGCTGGAAAACGAACTTCAGGCACTCTGCGTGCCTCTGGAGCCCTCTCTGGGCTCTGACCATTAAAAATGTGCCCTCTAGAGCCTCCGGGGCCCCAACCGATCAATGCCCTGTCGTTGGAGTCCCTCTGGACTCTGTGCCAATCGAAATGCCCCCTAGAGCCTCACGGGGCTCGAGAAACAATGTGCCAGTCGTTGGAGCCTCACAGGGCTCTATTGAAGTGCCCCCGGTCGTTGGAGCGTCAGCGCTCTAAATACGCATGCCCCCTCTCGTTGGAGCCTCACGGGGCTCGTGAACACAGCTCCCTGCACTCCCCAGCACATGCGCGGAGTCCCCAGCCCTCTTAAGCACTCACCGGGCTGCTCGGGGACTCCCGCGTCGTCCCCTCTCTCTCTGGTGCCGGCGGACGGGAGGGCTCTTCTCCACGCGGAGGGGCAGGCACCGACAATGTGCCTCGCGCCCCCTCCGCACCAACTCCGGACGCCGCGCTCCTCTCCTCAGTCCAGTGCGGGGTAGGCTCCCGCCTGGATCTTGACTTCTTCGACCGGGCTGCGACCGCGGGGCTTGGCAGGAGGCGGGGTAGGCTCCCGCCCTCCTGCTTCCTGTTCTGGGTGTCCCGGAGGCCCGCCCTCAACCCGCCTGACTTCCGGTTTCAGCCCGGGCTGCAGCGGTGATTCTCCTTCACAGCGGCAATGAGGGGTAGGCTCCCTCGCCACCGAGTATAACGGCGGGGTGGGCACCCGCCGAACTGGGCAAAACAACGGCAAAATCGCGGGGTGGGCACCCGCCAGCGAGATCCAAGCGCACACAGCGCTACAAGGTCACGGACAGCGCTCCCAGCGCTGGAAAGCCCCACAAGCGCTCCCAGGCGCTACAAAGAGAGCAAGTCCAGGAAAACAGCGCGCACAGCGCTACCAAGTCTAGGAAGCGCTCCCAGGCGCTATAAGCAATGTCCAAGAACAAAAAGGTCCTCCAGAGAGCAGGGGGCAAAGGCTGGGCCCAGAGCCAGCTCACAGGGCCCTCCAGCAGGGAGGCAGTCCCCAGTGGCGGTCTCTCCTGGCGCCCAGCAGCAGCAGGCCCCCCCTCAAGTGGATCCTGCAAGAGAACAACTTCTGTGGGGACACAGCCCCTTTTTATACATTACAAGGCTTTGTCTAAGGTGCAGGGAAGGGGCGAACCAGTTCCAGCAGGTTCCTGAGCACTTTGTTTTGCTCAGCCCCTCTCCCTATTCACTGGCAGGGCTAGGGTCATTAGACGCACCACAGGGGCCGGCGCCAGCATTGTGTGGGGGAGCCCTGTCCTATTCAGGACCCAGGTACACTCCTCCCCAGCCATCAACATGCTAACTCCCCATTCACCACTGGGTGACTCCTCCTGACTCTGGGGAATTCCCTAGTCCGTCACCTGACCTCACCAGCCAATCGCCAGACAAGCCACACATTTCAGACTGCACACTGAAGTGCCCACTTCTAGAAGTGGCACTTCCACACCAGGTACACGCACGCTGCACACATCAACGCGCAGCATTCACTCCCACGAGTCCGCACATACCAAACACGGGCCTGCACACCCCACGCATCAGGAACTACCGGGACACATACATTCCCCCATGCATTCCTATGGGAGGGCAGGCCAACCTCACAACACGCACGCACTTTACCCTGGGACACAGCGGTAAAGTGCGCAGAAGTCACTAAAATCACTAAACCAAGTCACCATTTTAAGCAAAAAGTTTCGGGGTGAACCGGCCAGAAGGGCCAAGTCCAACACAACCCCCTTCCAGCCAAAACGCAGGGTAGGCCAATCACCACCGTGATGGACTTCCCTGCTTGGGGCGATAGAACACGGACGCGGGCCCGCCACTGCCGGGACACCCTCCTGTTCTACGCCACGGTGAACCCCTGGGGTTTCTTCTCAAACCACTCTCCGGACCAACTGGGCTACCCCACTGGTACTCCCAAGCTGTCCGCGGCCAAGACCAGGCCCTAGGCCACCCAGGTGCCACTGGTCCTTGCCTAACCACAGAGTGGGGGGTAGTAACCCCTGGCACATAGCAGCCATTCTCCACTCTACCCCTCATCAGGGCAGTTCTGAACTGCCACCGATCCTCCAGCCTGGGGTCTGTACCCTCAGGCTGACCAGAAGTCACGGGTGAGGCTCTCCTCCCCCTACCTCTTCTCCTAGGGTTCCGCCCTCTCCTCCTTTGAGAGGCACCCTCGTCACCTAACTCACCAACCAGCTCAGGACCCCTCCCTGAGAACTGGTCTACCAACCCAGGGTTTAACCCCTCAGGTTGCACCGGGGTCAGAGGTGGGCTCTCCCACCCTCTGCACCCCCTTCCAGAGTCCTGCTCCCTACCAACTGGGGCGGTACCTCTGGAAGAAGAACCGGTCAGGACACTTGTTACAGTAGTCCTACCCTTCAGGTCAGGCTGCTCCTGAACCTGGCCTCCCAACCTCTGGTCTAAAACCTTCGGTGGAATACTTGCCTGGCACTCCAGGACTTCTGGGGATTTACACACCATCCCCCCGAGAGTAACATGTGCCTCATATGTTGCATGACCGTCTGCCTGGCGCAGATCTCCCGTCCCCTGTCCACCTGACAGTGCGCGAAGATCCCCCAGGCCAGACGTGTAGTCGCCATGGTCACTTCTAGGAGACTCAGCCCTACCGGCTGGTCCCTGACCCACTGGCTCCTCCACCGGGGAACACAGCCCCATGCCACTCCTCTCGCCGGACTTCTGTACCCTCCCTACCGGAGCGGTACTGCCTGACCCTAGAACCACAGGAGCCCTGTTTACAGGCGCTCCCGGTCCTCTACTCACTAGGTGATCCTCCTCAAATGGGCTAACAGGACAGCCTAGGTCCCCAACTTGGTGTTCCCTCATGAAACCACCCAAGTCCTGAGGCAGGGTTTCGTACGTCTGGGGACCCTCAGTCACCCACTTACTCCCGCTCCACTGAGCCAGGCCGTAAGCCCCTACACCCTCCTCGCTACCCTGGGACCTAGCTGGGCTACACGGAGCCTCTTCCACCACGCTGGGCTGGAAGGTACCTGAACCACAACTGGAGTCACTAGTGTGGGAAGAACTATCCCATTCCTCATCATAACTGGGGGCCTGTTCCCATCGGTCTGCTTCCGCTGCCAGCTCCCACGGATCAGTGTGCCCCCATGCTAACAGGTGTTGGCGCAACTCGGGATAAAAACTACTGGATAGCTGCTCTCTGACGAGCAGATCATACAGTTTTTCGAAATCCTCCTTCGTGCTACCCCATACCCAATCAAACAGTGCATCCTCGCATTCCTCCACAAACTTCTCCCAAGACTGGTGAGGCAGCTTCTTCCTGCCCCTGAACTTCAACCTACATTCCTCCTCCCGGGAACTAGGTACCATACTGGGGGAACTGGGAATGGGACTCTCTGCACTGGTCTCTCTATTGCTGCCACCACTGGACTCAACCCTCCCTGGGGAGCCCAGAAAACTACCACTGCGCTCTGGGGACAACTTACCCTCTAGAGCTAATCTCTCCCTGGCGAAGGCCCTCTCAGCCTCCGCCATCCTCTCCTGCGCTAAGACCCTCTCGGTCTCCAGCTTTTTCTCGGCCATCGTCAGCTGCGCCATCCCCCAGGCATGCTCTAACCTGAGCTTCTCCATGGCCAGCTGATGCTCCCTCTCTTCCCTCCTATCTACCCACTCCTCTGGGGACAGGGAAAGGGATGGGGTGCTGCTCCTGACACTGGACCCAGCAAGGGACTCCCTATCTATGGGGTCTCCACTCTCTACTGACGTCCCTGTCAGGTAACCTTCCTCCTCCTCAGATTCCTCAGGGCCCCCCTCAGACCCACCACCCTCTCGGCGTGCGGCCCGGGCCCTATCTTCCTCGCTGCGCTCTCGCTCCCACTCAACCTTTTGCCAAGTGATCAGGTTGTCCCTCAGTTTGGACTGGGTATCTAACTCACCCACCTCTATGTCCCTCTCCTCACAGAACCTTACCAGCTCCAACCTACTGTACCTAAACAGACTACAGAAGTTAAAAGCAGGCTCCATTTTGGCGGACGTTCCTGAGAAGAGTTCAACACAAGGAACCTGGGGGTTGGAGCTACACAGGAGTACACAATTCACAAAAGGTTTCAGTGAGCTCTCTATCCTGGAGAACTCACACTCACTGTCTAATGCCCCACACACCATCCACACACAACCCTCCCCTCGGACTGGTAAGGCAGTTTCTACCACCCCTGATCCCTCAACCTGACCACCACGTGACACAGGTACCAAACTCTGGGCGCAGGGCGGGGGACAAATGTACTGGACACACTAACACAATGATACCTTCAGGAGAAGAAATAAAGGAACTTCAAAAACAATAATCCCTAAAATGTGATTTATCTAATGCAGAGTTTTGTGGTGTAGCCAGTCGCTGCTGCGGTACAGCGCAAACGCAAGTCCAAATCCCACCGCTGATCACCAATGTTAGACCTGGCGATTTCTGGTTGGCTAGGGCTTGCACCAAAGCCAGGCAGAAACCACCACTCTAGTCAGGGCAAGGAAGTTACACGCCAAAGATAACCCCTGCTCACCCCCTTGGTAGCTTGGCACGAGCAGTCAGGCTTATCTCTGAGGCGATGTGTAAAGCGTTTGCGCATGCACCCAGCAACAACACCCAAGGCCCACCACAAAGGAAACTCCACACAAGGTATTCTATAAAAATAACCTTTGTATTATACACAACACAGTAGATAAAAACACACACTTTACAATGTGCCAACAGGCACGGGCAGAATTTACAAGGGATTATGTACAAGACAGGGCCACCTGGACCACTGTCAGGAATTAGCACTTTTTCGATATTTAGCACATAAAATATATAAAATCACTGTAGCACAAAAATAATCTGTATAGCACACAACCAGTACTTACTGGTATCGGGGAAGTACCACCTGCGTAACCCTAACTACCTTAGGAGACTGTCACGCAGGGAACTAGAACCTCACTTGCACCACCTGTACTAGGAGAAAGCAACAACCACCTACGTATTACAATACCTGTAGGGGTAATAGAACGTTACACATGATGCATGACATTCAGAGGTGTAGGGAAGGAAAACACATGATGCCTAAAAACATTCAGAGGTGTAAAGCAATGGCACATGACGCATCAAAACACATTCAGAGGTGCAAGGAAGGAACACACATGATGCATAAAACATTCAGAGGTGTAAAGCAATGGCACATGATGCATCAACACACATTCAGAGGTGCAAGTAGGAACAATTGCGCAAAACTCCTATGAGCCACCACCTGTGGCAGTCCCTGTGCCAACTGGCCTGGAAGGGGCTAGGACGCCCTGCGTTAGTCAAGCTGCGCCAGCTGCGCAAGCTAAAACGAAAATGGTCCCCCACCTAAACGTGGCAGCTGCCCACTAAGTGCTGGGCAGCTGGAAAACGAACTTCAGGCACTCTGCGTGCCTCTGGAGCCCTCTCTGGGCTCTGACCATTAAAAATGTGCCCTCTAGAGCCTCCGGGGCCCCAACCGATCAATGCCCTGTCGTTGGAGTCCCTCTGGACTCTGTGCCAATCGAAATGCCCCCTAGAGCCTCACGGGGCTCGAGAAACAATGTGCCAGTCGTTGGAGCCTCACAGGGCTCTATTGAAGTGCCCCCGGTCGTTGGAGCGTCAGCGCTCTAAATACGCATGCCCCCTCTCGTTGGAGCCTCACGGGGCTCGTGAACACAGCTCCCTGCACTCCCCAGCACATGCGCGGAGTCCCCAGCCCTCTTAAGCACTCACCGGGCTGCTCGGGGACTCCCGCGTCGTCCCCTCTCTCTCTGGTGCCGGCGGACGGGAGGGCTCTTCTCCACGCGGAGGGGCAGGCACCGACAATGTGCCTCGCGCCCCCTCCGCACCAACTCCGGACGCCGCGCTCCTCTCCTCAGTCCAGTGCGGGGTAGGCTCCCGCCTGGATCTTGACTTCTTCGACCGGGCTGCGACCGCGGGGCTTGGCAGGAGGCGGGGTAGGCTCCCGCCCTCCTGCTTCCTGTTCTGGGTGTCCCGGAGGCCCGCCCTCAACCCGCCTGACTTCCGGTTTCAGCCCGGGCTGCAGCGGTGATTCTCCTTCACAGCGGCAATGAGGGGTAGGCTCCCTCGCCACCGAGTATAACGGCGGGGTGGGCACCCGCCGAACTGGGCAAAACAACGGCAAAATCGCGGGGTGGGCACCCGCCAGCGAGATCCAAGCGCACACAGCGCTACAAGGTCACGGACAGCGCTCCCAGCGCTGGAAAGCCCCACAAGCGCTCCCAGGCGCTACAAAGAGAGCAAGTCCAGGAAAACAGCGCGCACAGCGCTACCAAGTCTAGGAAGCGCTCCCAGGCGCTATAAGCAATGTCCAAGAACAAAAAGGTCCTCCAGAGAGCAGGGGGCAAAGGCTGGGCCCAGAGCCAGCTCACAGGGCCCTCCAGCAGGGAGGCAGTCCCCAGTGGCGGTCTCTCCTGGCGCCCAGCAGCAGCAGGCCCCCCCTCAAGTGGATCCTGCAAGAGAACAACTTCTGTGGGGACACAGCCCCTTTTTATACATTACAAGGCTTTGTCTAAGGTGCAGGGAAGGGGCGAACCAGTTCCAGCAGGTTCCTGAGCACTTTGTTTTGCTCAGCCCCTCTCCCTATTCACTGGCAGGGCTAGGGTCATTAGACGCACCACAGGGGCCGGCGCCAGCATTGTGTGGGGGAGCCCTGTCCTATTCAGGACCCAGGTACACTCCTCCCCAGCCATCAACATGCTAACTCCCCATTCACCACTGGGTGACTCCTCCTGACTCTGGGGAATTCCCTAGTCCGTCACCTGACCTCACCAGCCAATCGCCAGACAAGCCACACATTTCAGACTGCACACTGAAGTGCCCACTTCTAGAAGTGGCACTTCCACACCAGGTACACGCACGCTGCACACATCAACGCGCAGCATTCACTCCCACGAGTCCGCACATACCAAACACGGGCCTGCACACCCCACGCATCAGGAACTACCGGGACACATACATTCCCCCATGCATTCCTATGGGAGGGCAGGCCAACCTCACAACACGCACGCACTTTACCCTGGGACACAGCGGTAAAGTGCGCAGAAGTCACTAAAATCACTAAACCAAGTCACCATTTTAAGCAAAAAGTTTCGGGGTGAACCGGCCAGAAGGGCCAAGTCCAACAGCAATATTGGGCCGGGGGGAAGGCTGAGAACGGCTGGGTTCTCAGTTTGTATTCTCATCTCTTTAGTTGACTCTCCTGCCTATTGATTTACGTTTTTTTTGTCTCATGTAAAATTGTCACACACAAAGGGAAGTTTCACTTCAAGATGTGGCTCCTTATATCAACTTTATAAGGAATGGTAACACTAGACTGCAGAAATTACCTCTCATACACCAAACTGCGGGTCTAAATCAATGTATTAAACTTATATCACTAAATGTGAAAGGGTTGAACCACCCGGTAGAGACGAAAAATTGTAGATTAAATGAACAGAAGAAAAGGTGACTTAATACATCGCCAAGAAACCAAATTAGACAATACACTAGCTCAGAACTTTACAAACAGCTACTTTTCATATGGAGCCTATTCAGCAGCCGTAGGAGAAAAGAGTGGGGGACTCACACTAGTTACAAAAAAGTCCAGAATCAACTTAATCTCAAACTCCTCTGATTCCCAGGATAGATGGGTCATCACAAAACTCAGTAAAGATAAAGCTGAATTCTGTGAAGCTAACATTTATGCACCTACTAGTGACTTTCTGGAATGAACTATTCTCACAACTGGGAAAAATTCCTGATAGAGCTTCCATTGTTTTAGCGGGTGACTTTAATTTACCTCTTGACCCACGTTTAGATAAAAACTCCAGATTCCAATTCCACCCAAATAAGTCACACAATATTCTGAAGAAAATCTGTTTGAAATACAATCTAGTAGAAGCCTGGAGAATTCAGAACCCGACAGAAAGAGAATATACATTCTATTCCTTTCCACATAAATCATATTCATGGATAGACTACCTCCTGGTCTCCAGTAATACCTTTTGTAAAGTAGACCAAATGACAAATGAACCTAGGATAATCTCAGATCACTCCTGCATCACACCTTCCATCTCAGACCCGACACCACACAAAAATCAGACAAGCTGGCGGTTCAATGACGAGGTACTAAGTAACCAAAGAAGTCTTTAGGCCATTAAGGATACGATAAATAATTTTCTCATTGAAAGTAAAGCTGGTGACACGTTCGACCTAACAGGATGGGACACCGTTAAAGCAACAGTAAGAGGGGAAATAATCAAGATAAGATCAAAAACTAACATAGAAGCTAACTCCAAATTAAATAACTTAGAAAGAAATTACTGGCCTAGACAAAAAAACACATTAATAAGAAGGATAATGATACCCTTACTAAAATCCTCAACAAGAAGTACGAATATAATAAAATCATCAGTAATAGAGTGGAAGTTTGGATTAATAAACAAAAAAGTATCAAGTTGTGTGAATCTAACAGAGCTGGCAAATCCCTTGCATCCTACCTAAAATTCAAATTACAAAGATACACCACTATTGCTATGAAGAACAAAGAAGGGGACGTCAACACCAACCCTCAGAAGATAGCTGATATCTTCATGGACTTCTATAAGGACTTATATGTGGAAAATACAACTGTAAATCACTCAAAAAGTAATGACTTTTAAATGGTGTCTCCCTCCCTAGCCTCACAGATACAGAAAACTCCTCAATTAACTGTCCAATTACAGAGAATGAAATACTAATGGCGATAAAAAAATTTAAAATAGGCAAAGTCCCATGCCCCGACGGGTTTAATGCCAAATTCTTTAAAGCCTTCACATCATTACTGCTGCCACCACTCCTGAAACTCTTCAACCACTTTGCAGAAACTAGTCAGGTATCGGGCACACCATCTGATGCAATCATAACTGTCATACCCAAAGAAGGTAAAGATACCCGCTTACCTAAAAACTACAGACCGATATAGCTAATTAAACTCGATTGCAAAATCTATGCTGTAATTTTCTCAAATAGGATTCAACAACACATTTCCACACTAATACACCCACCCCAAGTAGGTTTTTTAAAATGTAGCCTCTCCAATGACAACACATGTCTATTATGTCATATCATAGAAAAGGCTAGACTCCTCGACTCTCCAACTGTAGCCATCACGCTAGACGCAGAAAAAGCCTTTGACAA
Source organism: Triturus cristatus (assembly GCF_964204655.1). Classification (NCBI taxonomy): domain Eukaryota; kingdom Metazoa; phylum Chordata; class Amphibia; order Caudata; family Salamandridae; genus Triturus; species Triturus cristatus. The sequence goes on along the minus strand of NC_140592.1, from coordinate 1,078,913,182 downwards.
AGTTGACTGGAGTTACCTTAAGGCTGTTCTGGAGAAATATAACCTGGGCGAGAATTTGATCAAAATGATAATGGCTCTCTACCACAATCCGTCTGCCAAAGTTAGAGCTGGTGGCGTAGTCTCCTATGCATTTAACCTAAAACAAGGAACATGGCAAGGCTGTCCTCTTTCACCCCCTCTTTCTTTTCGCATTGGAACCCTTCCTCCAATACATCAGAGAAAATAAAGACATTACGGGTGTCTCATTCGGTAACACAAACGTCAAACTGGCTGCATACGCAGATGATGTACTAATTATCACTAAAATGCCTCTACAGCCATTTCAGCCCTGATGAACAACATACACCAATTTTCGGAAGTATCAGAAAACTCCCTCAATAAAGACAAATCTGAGGTGGAACTCCTCAGCCGTTGTAGCGACAAAAGTATCCTAGGTTCCTCACGTCTCACCTGGCAACAGGATACTATCAAATATCTAGGCCTAGAATTCACTAATGAGCTAATCACGACCTTACATACAAGTGAAAGACTACTGTAAAAAAAAATAGATGCTCTTCTAGAGACTTGGTCCCCTAAGTTTATATTGTGGCGGGGTAGAGCTGAAATTCTGAAAATGATGCTCACTCCTCTTGTCAATTATCTTATTAGCATGTTACCTATGACTCTAACAGAGGAATTCTTAAAAAAGATTGACAAGACTTTTAGTAAATTCCTGTGGCAAGGCAAAAGACCTGGAATCTCCATGAAAAAACTAAAGCTGACCAAGGATAAACGGGCCTCTCTCTTCCTATCTTCAGGAATTATCAAACAGCCTTCTTATGTAAGCAGGGCGTCAATTGATTTATAGAAAACACAACTTATGCACCCCCTGTGTGGCGAATGAAAGATCACTCATACAGAACAACCCTCTTGCTGCACTAACCACGATGGACACATCACATCTACCACATTCCAGAAACATCATACAGAACAGCAAAAGAGCTCTCATGATCCTTGACTCACAAATGGAGATCGAATTACATCAATCCCACTTATCATTTCTGTGGCATAACCCAAAGCTCAAAATTGACGGCTCCCCAGTTTTCTGGGCTGACTGGTCACTTAAAGGCAACAATATAGTACAATATATCTTTGGAGGTACCTCTCCGCTACCATACTCTTTGCCACAAAAGAGGTTTAACCTAATGAATATCGACTTTTATAAATTCTTGCAGCTTAAAGTAAATCTTGCCAAAAAGAATCTCTTGGCTGCCACTCCTTCCATCATTACCCTTATGAACCGCCTACTCAAAATAGGTCACCTGGTATCAAGTATACACAAAACTCTCCTTCCGAAGCAAAATAAGGCTCTCTCTCGCAATCAGCGTAAATGGGAAGCTGAATCAAACAAAAGTGACATAACCTTTGACTGGGCAAGCATCAACAAATCTCTCTTTACTCACACAATATCGCCTATTATATCACAAACTACATAAATGCTTATAAATAGGACATATTGAACTCCCGCAAGGCTCTTGAAGGTTGGTCTCAATCAAGACTCAAATTGCTGGTGCTGTTTCAAACAGGAAGGTTCTCTAGCACACATGTTATTCGAATGCCCCCTTCTCCAAGAATTTTGGAATAAAATCTTAGAATGTATTAAGCACACCTTTGATATTCTACCAACAAAAGAGTTCTCTTATTTCATCTGGGGGCCTTTGGACCCCCACATCAAGAACAATAACGACAGCTTTTTACTAGATCTAATGCTCACTCTAGCTTGTAAATTGGTACTAAGCAACTGGAAAAACTTTGAAGCGATCTCATTCCACGTGTGGCAAGAATGGCTGACTTCTTTCAGAGGTGCTGATAACATTGCATTAAAGCTGTCACCGTGGAGAACCTCTTGTTGCTCAATATGGAGGGCACTGGATGATAGTGCTTTTCCACACAAATCTCCATGACCTCCCCTTTCAGAAAATCACTCTCCTGCTAGGGATCTCGTTTTATGGCAAATATAATCTACGTCCACCGAAAGGTTACCACTCTTCAAAGTTAGAGCCATCTTCCCCCACCCACATGAGACATACACTTCCTTTTACTCACTACTGTGCATATCTGATTCATACACCAGGTCTCATAAAGAATGTATGTGTTGCTTACTCGTACGGAGACTTACTCTTCTACCTGTTAGTGTCAGATTGCTTTATATATATGAAGACCATGAAAGTAACACTTTGATGGAAATGTAATCTTCTTATATGTATCCAAGATAATATTCTTTTATAATTCCTCCGTACAGTATTCAATATCAGAGAAATGTGATGTACCTTATACATAACCCAATGTTTTATATATAAGAAGGCCATGAAGAAGTGTAACATATTCCTGGAAATGTAATCTTCTCATATATATCCAAGATTACATTCTTGCATAATTCCTATGTACATTAATCGATATCAAATACATCACTGGATTATACTTCACTCTGTGCATAGCCTTTCCCCCTCCTCTTCAATGTAACTCCCCTTTCTGTCTGTACAATTTTTTTCCTTTTAACGCTATACAACTCTGTCTGCAAAAATTAATAAAACTCTTTGAACACAAGAAATATAGTACTACATTATAATGTGAACTGCTGCCCCAGAGTCCTTCCTTGCTCTGCACTGGGGTTTCTATTTGTATTTATTTATTTGGAGTTTTATATAGTGTGAACGAGATCCTTCCAGGTGACGGAGTGCTTTACAGTTAGTGTACAAAAACATCTGATAGGACAAGAGGAAATATAAAAACACTAAATAAAAATACAAAGTATGCAAATATATATACATGTATAAATGGTAACCAAAAGATAGGAGCACATGTTAGAGCCTAATTCCAGGCCTTAGCATGGTCCGGCATGAAAAGAGACAACAGACAGATAGGTGGTAAGAATCGATTGAGGGGAGATGGAGGTGAGACCTCTCTGTGTCTGGAGGACTTTGTTGGATAGTAACATTTTTATTTCTTTTCTGAAGCTGGATGAGGTTGGGTTGCATCTGATTTCGTGAGGGAGAGAGTTTTACATTTCTGGGGCAATTCCGGAGAAGGATCAGTTGTAGGTTTTCTTTTTCTCTAATTTTTATGGTTTAAGATGTAGGGAACTAGTCCATCTGGTGAATCTGTTTCTACCTGATAGGGTCAGTTTCTGCGTCAGATAGGATGGACTATTATGATGCAATGTTATGTGGGTAATAGAAGCAATTTTTAAATGGATCCTGGCCTCGTAGGGTAACCATTTCAGTGATTGAAGGTTGGGGATGATCTGATTGGTTGGAGTATTTTTAAGGAGGTCAGCAGATTTAGGATGCCATGTTCATTGAGGATTTTGAAGCTAGACTAAATAGTGTTATTGTTGGGTGAGATGTTAGCATGCTTCATGATCAGTTGGGGAGGGTTGTGGCGGGGTTGTGTGGCAGATGTTTTAGAGTGTTCTGGATATAGTTAGTAATTAGTGAGGTTTTCTCAGTAAGGAAGGAGGCAAACGTTTTGCAATTGGATAGTGTTTTGTTGTCAGTGGAAGCAAAACCACTTTTTTGGGTCAAATTGTTTTTGATAATTTTGATTTTTTTTTTAGATTGATTAGTTGTCTAGCTGATTTTGGAAGCAAACTGCTTTGGAGTTCCTACTGTGGCTACTATAGGTTCTGCATCTTTGGCATAAGAGTTTGCGGTTGGCCATGAAGATGATACGTCTCCATGCTCTTTCTGCAAGTCTGAGGTGTTGTTGTTCTTCATTAATGTTACAGTTGAACTTGGGGGTGGATCTTCTGAGTGGGATTCTATTTAGTTGTTTCGGGGCAAGGCTTACTATGATTTTGGACATGGAGTTGATGTAGACATCAGGGAGGTTCTTTGCATCGTTCATGTAGGGGGAATGGAGCACGATGGCATTAGTAAGAGTCAATATAGTGTGTGAGCTAATGTTGCGGGTGTCTTGGATCCAGTGTTTGGATTTCATTGGTTGGCCCTTAAAGGTGATTGACTTTTATTTAGGAACAAGGTGATGCAGTGGTGGTTAGCTCAATCGCAGGGGAGAATAGTATTAATTTGTAAGGTATTCTATTTTGCCATGATTAAGTCTAGGGTGGCTCCTTAATTATGGGTCGGGCTGTTGCAGGCTTGGATATGGTTGAGGTCCTGGAGGAAGGATTTAAAACTATTCATGAGTGGGTCATTGGGATTGCTCCAGTGAATGCTGAAATCGCCAAGGAAAATGTGGTTGTTATGTTCATGATAGTTAGAGGAGATAATGTCCATGATCTGCTTGATGAAAGTGTGTGTTTTTCTGAGCAGGTGATAAAATGAGTGGAGCGAGTGCCTTGAGTTGGTAAAGGTGTTGATGGAAATCCTGAGGTATTCACAAGAGGGAAGGAATATAGTGTGAGATTGTTTCATTGAGACTGAGGATCTATATATACAAACTAGGCAACCCGAGCGTCCTGAACAGTCTAATCTAATGATGCCATGACAAGCGGGAAATAGTGTGTTCAGAATGGGAGCAGAGGAATTATTTAAGCAGGTTTCAGTGAGCAAGAAGATGTCTAGGCCCTGATTAAGTATAAGATTGGAAATGTCGGCCTCGTGATTCACAGCAGAGCGGCAGTTTAGTAAAGTCTATTTCAGGGTTGTAGTAGAGGTAGTTGTGGGCATATGTGAGATGGAAGCCTGTGTGAGGATCGCTTTATTAATAAATCTTGTCCTGAGGTGAGGTGTCCTGACGGAGTGAGTGATAAAAGTCTTGATTTTTGCAACGGGTAAGGTGCAGTTTTATCGTAGCTGGGTTGTAGGTGTCTAGGAAGGATAGTATTTCATTGTTTGATAGATGTCTGACTAATTTATTGGGATGGGAGGAGTGGCTAAGGTTGAGTGTGGATCTCCAGCAAAGGTGTGAGATCCCTGTGTAAGCAGAGATGTAGTCAGAGTGGCAGTTGAAGAATAGGGAGATGTTAGTCAGGAGGTGAGTTAAGTGTGAGGACCATTTGTGTACAAGGTTGTTGATGATAAGAGCTAGTTTAAGAATATCAGAACAAATCAATTGCAGTTCAGATTTTTTTGTGTCGAGCGTTGAGTCATTGAGGTGGTTTCTGTGTGGATCTAGGTTGGGGGGAAACACTGGAGTGTAGAAGAATATCCAAGTGGTTAGAAAAGCTGGTGTTGGTAAGGACCACCATCAGAAACTTGGTAGTGTTTATTTGAGAGATGGTGGTGGGTGAGTTGATCCTGTTGATGGGAGTGTGTGTGTAATTGGCTCTAAGGGAATGGGAAATAATGATGTCAGAATTGGTGTAGATGAGGGGGTAGTTAATGTTGTTGATGGGGGAGGAGGTGTGTTGGACATAAATAGTGTCCGTGGATAGGTGGGTGACCACCCGGTAGGAGAGGTGGGAATGAGGGGAATGCTAGGTAGGAGAAAGGAGGTTAACATAAGGGGAGGAGTCGAAGGGAAGTAGAGCGAGGGTAATTGGGGGAGTGGCTGTTTATATCTTTTTCTTGAGACGGGAGAAGTGATCGCTGAAGAACTCCAGATTGTAATCTGAGCTTTGAATGAGAACAGTGCCATTGTTGTTGATGGAAATGGTGGCATTATCTTTTTAAAGTGTGGAGGGTGGAATAGTGAACTTTTGGCCATGTGATATTCTCTTGGTGGTAGTAGTGTTGAGTGAGAAAGAGAGGGTTTGCCTCCATTTGACCCACCTATTGATTGAGAAGGTGAAGTCATTAAGTAAGGTGCCCTTGCTGTGGCAAAAGTAGGGGTCAGAGATAAGAGTTTCTTTCTTAAGGTTGAGGATTTTATTTTAGAGAATTCTCATGGTATTTTTGGTTAGGTTAGGGGTAAGTGTATTAAAAGAGAGTATTTTCCTGTAGTGGATAGTAGTGCTTTTAGCTTTCTTGGATTCATGGTGGGGGATGGGAGCAGGGGGAAAATAGGGAGAGTAGGCCTGGGTGGTAAATTCCGTTCCGTTCGCGGAATTTGCGGAATTTTGGGTAATTTCGCGTTCCGCGGAGAACGCGAAATTGCCCAAAAATCTGCGTTCCGCGACTTCGCGAAATTTTTTGCTTGTTCGCGTTCTCAATATGCGTGTTCGCGAGATATTTCACCCCGAGCACGCAAACAGCGATCGCGAACAGGCAAAAAGTATCGCGAACAAGCAATTTCGCGTGTTCGCGGAATTTCTGCGTGTTCGCAGAGATTTTTTACCGTTTCGCGGAGATTTGCGTAACGCGATTACGCGAATTCCGCCCACCCCTAAGGGAGAGTAGGAAGGGGCTTCTAAAAGGAGATATGTCCTAGATGGCAGGACCTCTAAAGTCGGTATGTCCTATGAGAGCAGGAGTGTACACCGGTTCCAAGTAGGCTGCGGAGGTCATTTATTGTGGTAGTTTCAAGGACTAATCAGTCTAATCTGAGGGTCCTATACAAAATATCAAGGGTCAATGTCATGATTTTGTGGCAGTTGACATGCCTGGATAAATGGTAGGATTAGGGAATAATAAGGTTAGAAAATAAACAATGAGTATATAAATTTCAGGAACAAAGTAGAAGTAAGCGAAGAGGAAAAAATCCTCAATGAACATCAGGGGTAAGAATACAGAGGAAGAGGGAATAATGCAGTTCATGCATCAGCATACAATGAAGTTATAGTTGGGGCATACCAGAATAATATCATAGTGGGTCCTTTCATGGGAGGAATGAAGTACCACTAGAAAAAGTAATGAATATATAGTATATATATATATATAGTAGTGGCCCCCACGTTGTGTTGGCTGTAGTAGGAGCAAATTGTATTCTTGTACTAACTGCTGTTCACTGATCAGTCATTGTGATCCTCAGATTAATATTATGACCAATTCTTGGGGTGAGTGAGCGTTGAAATGTGGGTTATTAGTAGCGGTAAATATGCATCTGCCACTGGCAATAAGGCCACTAACACGGACTAGCGCTAGTATAGGTCTCAATAAATTATTCCCATGCTCAACCCTTTGTAGCTTGGCTGCGAGCAGGAAGGCTTAACTTAGGAGACAAGTTTGTAAGGCACTTAAACATACCAATTCAGTAAATAATTAAGACACAACACACAAAAAAATCCACATCAATTAAAAAAAATAGGAAATATTCTTATCTTTAAAATGACTCCAAAGCAAAAAAAGTTCAATGTAGGGAGCGGAGATATGAATTTTTAAATGATTGCCGCTTAATAGTGCTTAAAAGCCTCTAATGCCACACTGCGACATCTGGTCATGCTTTCAGGCTGACTGTGACGGAGTCCTGGCTGGATACACTAAGGAGGAGGCCCCAGTCAAAATGTTACCTTCATACTTTTCTGAAACTTTTTCTTCCGACAATCCCCCCACCATTGCTGCTCCTCACCAGACCACACACAGTGCGGGTTTGCTGCTTGTGTTTCTACGGGGCCCTGGTCAAGACCTGGAAGTCGGAGCTCTGGAGCTTTTCAGCGGGAGGAACCAGCAATCAACACCTTGTCGGGGTTAAAGTCATTGGCTCTCCAGGTCGAGTCGGTCCCCTTCTAAAGCTTTATCCATAGTTGCCCTACAATTCTCCAAATATCTGGAACTTCTTACTGAAGTTCCTCTCAAGGGTCCAAAGGGTCCAAAGGGTCCAAAACACAATCCAAGGGTCTGGAAGCTCCAAGATGGTCCTTGACAGTTTGGCACCACACTTCCCAAGATACAGCTGGACAAAATCCTTAAAAGTCCACTAGACACACTCTAGGCAGTGGACTCTTGGTGGTGGTGAAGCAGGTGATCACTGTTAACCTATAGCTTGCGGGGAGTCCACTCTTTAATCCTATTGAAACAAGGTACATCCACAGGACAGTAGTTCCAGAGAGTGCAGCAGGCGCAGTGAGTCAGAATGCAGGGCCTGGTGGTGCAAATCAAGTTTCCAGCATGGCAATACTTTTTCTTCTCTTAGTTGGAAGCAGCAGATCTGAGAGGCTCTGCACCTCTCACATATTTATTCAGTGTTCTCTGGAGTCAAGCAGGTGATGACTCCTGTCCAATGAGGTGCACGGCAACACCCCAGAGCATGACCATTTCCTCTAAAGTGTGGCATAATCTTCCCCCAGAAAGCAGTATTCTTCCAAAATCCATCATGGCTGAAGTCTCAGCAGATCATCTAAAGCTAACTGAACCAACTCTCAACATGGCTCGTTCCCATAGCGCTCCACCCTCTGATATCTGCAGTTACCTTCCCTACCCTCCTATCTGGCTGAGTCTGGGGAGGATGAAGTTAGACAGACCTTGCATTCCCTGCCTGTCCTGTTCCACCTTTGAAGCCTCATGCTTTATGACCCCCTTCCCCTGTTCTGGCCTTCCTATGTAGCAGAGCTCTCTCCAGAAGATAACCTCTCCCCTGGTGAGCTATTTATAACTTCATCAAAGCTGCCTGGCTAATCTTGTTAACTCGGACAACTCAGAGAAGACTGCAGGAGGGCTGAATTGTGGATTACACACAAGAAAGTCTTATAACTTCTGTTCTGTACAATTTAAGATAAATTCAGCAATTGCATTTCACTTGATGTATCAATACCATTCTCCTAAGTCCTTGAATGGTATCTTATTCAATGCCTAGCAATATGTATGTGTTCATAAACTTTTGCAATGTTATCCTATGGCGCTTGGTATCCACAAGGGGGGAAATGAAATGTGAAATTTCTCGATCACCAGGTCATATAAAACATATTTTATAAACGCCCAGCTTATAGTTACATGCTCCCCCACCCAGGGACACCAAGGATGGCCTTGGGGGGCCTAACTATGCAATAATAATGTAGATCTTCACTCCACAGTGCTCATAGCACCAAAGTCGATTTTGAGAGGGACTTTACTACAATGAGGGAAGTGAAATGTGCAAATTCTTTCTCCCCAGGGTGTATAAAACATCTTTTATAAGGATACTGCTTATAATTACATGATCCCCACACCTGGGACAACTAGGGTAGATGCTGGGAGTACCTAATATGTAACAAGAATGTAGATAATGACTTTCCATGTGCCCCTACCACCAAAGTCGATTTTAGGCACCATTTACATTTAAAAGCAGTGTTGTAGAGCAGGACTACTTTTAGAATGACCTCAGGCACTCAGCAGGGCACACATGGAAGTGGAACAATGGCTGCTGGCCTCTAAACTTCCATGCCCTATTATATACTAGGGACTTACAGGTAGTTTCAATCCCCTGCCTTATTTTCTACAAGGGACGTATAGGGTAGGTCATGCCAATCATAGGTGCACCATAACACATAGTGTACCCTAATACAGGTGTGGGTTTTCACTTGTGTTTTCAACATAGCAGTGGGTGTTTTCAACATGGCACTTCCCCTGAGCCTGCCCAGGGCAGAGCCCGAAGAACTCTCAGAGTCAGAAAATCTGCATCCAGAGGTCTCAAATGGGTAAAATGTGCAGGGACACTGAAAACAGGTCCTGAGGTAGTAGTGGAACAGAATACTGTCACAAATGAGTGGTAGAGGTGCCCAGGCTGTGTTGGAAGTAGCAGGAAAAAAGGAAACGGAGAAGAGATTATCGAATCCTAGCTGTAAAAGCAAACAGAGGGCTCCATATCGAGTTCACTTCAGATCATGAACGAATAGGAAGGGATAAAGAGAAAGAGGCACTAGGTAGTAATGTGGGGGAGCATTGCAAACACTCTTAGGCAACAATCACAACTGTTCCAATAGGACTCTAACAGCAAGCACACACAAGCACAAAATATAAAAGAAGGTACAATTCTGACACGCGAGCCCCCAAAAAAGAGCCAAGGCATTACAGTTGAAAAAGGCCCCCAGGTCTAGGGCAAAGGAGCTTTCACTGCGGAGAGAGTCCACAATTCGGCGGTGTGGCCACAAGTCAGTCCTCAAGAAAGAAGCAGTGATCACTGATGTGTTGCTCTGAACAGAATCAGGAAGTGGTAGTGTGCTGCGAGGTCACAGCGGTGAGAATCAATCATATGTTCACAAGTGAACGTCAGTGTCCATGTCCTGCAGTAGGTACTGTGTATGGTGGCAGAAAAGGGCTTGGGTGGGGGATGAATTCAACACAGGCACAATGGCGAGCACCCTCCATCAGCTCGTGGACAGGTGGGGGGAGCAAGGCTTACCAATTAGAGTGCTCCAGCGATTTGTCCCACTGGGCCATGGTCTGTAGGATGAGGCCCAACTGCATCTACTGGGGAGGACTGACTCACACCCTCACCTAAGATGGCAGACTTCCTTTCTCTCACGGCTGAGTACCATGTTTTTAATTTCTTGCTAAACATCATTTATTTATGAGTGCATCTAAATATGAGAGGTTGAAGGTTCCAAAGTTTGGGACCATGTACAAAAAGATCCTCCAAAAAGCCCCACTGATTATTGTAATTTGCATGAATTGCCTAACATGGAGACATAATCACTCTCTAAGTCATAGAGGAGCCGGTAATCAACATACAGGAGACAGGTCTGGAGCTAGATTCAGCTGCAAAATGCCAAGTGTTAAATCCATCACCATTCTAAAAAGCTGGGAATGACTCTTCACACTGTGAATGGAGCTCTGCACATGGATCTTCAGTGCTCTGCTTTTGAGCAGAAGTATTCAAGAATATGCTACTTGAGGTGCGAGGGGAACTAGGGGTGTGTGATAAATTCTGGTCTTCTGGTGGAGTTCGCAGAGTTCTGCCTACTCCGCATTACACTTGCTTTTTCTCATGTTTGAGCCAGAAGTAGTAACAACAAGATTCAGCTGAGGATAAAAGGGATGTTGAAGGCATTGGATTTCACCAGTGTGGTGTAGCTTAAGTTAAGTGGGCAGCAAGCCCAGGACCCTCATCAAGGTACACTTCTCCATTACTCAAAGAGACAGCATAACATTTTATAGGAGCAACACTTGACTTAATCTCAGCCACTCCTAATTACTCTGGGTCACATTCTATTCCATACGGATTTAGCTTGTCTATACCAATACAGAAAGGAACTATTCATAAGAAAGTAAGTCTTGGTCCGTCCCCAGATGAAGCAATCCAGCCCAAACTGCTATGTCATGAGCTCTATTAATGGAAAATCAGCAATCCCAGAGTGTTTTCAGACTTGCTGGGCTTCATTGGTGAGTTGTAGCATTAGTCCTTAAAGCCAATGAGCTTGAAGCCCATATTTGGGCATCCCTCTCTTACCAAGGGAGAGACTCTGAGACACCACAAAAAAGTGAGGGGTGGAATGTTTGAACTCATCACAGCTCCAGGCAATTAGTCTCAGACATTCATTTATTTCAAATTGGACTGCTCAGACCACTTTGTTATTCTAGTAAAACTTCTCTCCACAACAAACCTTCCCCAGGCTAAACCGGAGATAAAAATGGTAAATCTAAAGACCTCAACTAGCGCTGTAACAGTAACTGTAACTGTAATGCCTCTGTTTCAATGATCACTCCAAAGTTTTTGATTGATGCTGCTGTTTTTCTGATTATGAGAGTTTACTGAGCCTTACCAAACAGGCTTCAGTGCCAGCGCTCTTACCCTAAAAATGTGTATTTCTGAATGGCTCACCCACAATGGGCCTGTAAGTTAAAGTGTACCTCGTAGAATGCAGCACTTGTTGTGCCACCACAGGTGTGACAAAGCAAAGCAAGACTCCCAGTCTGCCATTGCTAGCTGACAGGGCAGATTCCAACCTTGTTATTTAAACTAATGAAAAAGTAAAGACCTTCCTTTATAATATATATATTCACGGCTAAAGCAGGTCTATTGAGCCCTAAGCCAGTGTGCAGCATATCAAAAAGTGGGATGTGTTTTTATATGTACTAACAGTATAGACCCCAAATTGTCTCATACACGATAGAAAGCCTAGTTGCCTCATTGGTGAGTACAAATGTACACAGGGACAACTTAGCTCTGCTAACCTATGAATGGGACTGCTAAAGTTCGTACTTGAAGATATCAAAAGAATTGTTACATTGAACCTGACTTGATGATCAAGTCAAATTAAATGTAATTTTAAATAAATGGCAACTTAAGAAAGTTGCCACTATGTTACCCAAGTTTGCCAGTGATGGTTAACGGTTGCTAGTCACAATATAGCCTCTTGCCCTCCTGGGTGGAGGTGTGGACAATTCTTAGGAGGGACCAAAAAGGACCCACCATTTGAAGAATTATTATCTCTCCTGGCAGAAAGGTCAAACGGGGTGTGAGCCCAAAAGGCGATTTTCAAAGAGGAAGCCACATTTGTAGGGCACATGCTGGAGATACATGAGAAGGGCTGCTGTTTTGTTCTGCAAGAGGGCAGGGGAAATAGTTTACAAACCAGTAATCCAATGGGCGTGTAGCCCTTGGGTAGCCACACCACTGGGGTGAGCAACCAAGTCCAACACACTGATATAGGGGTCCAGTCATCTTGGGAGAGTGCAGTCTATTTCATTCTGAGACACACTTGACAGGAAGTTGCCATCAGCCGGGGGACCTAGTAGCTCATTGGCTAGTACTCATCACATTCCCAGAGGGAACGTTCTGGGCATAAAAATGGCAACCCTAGGGCCCAGACCTCAGTTCACACTTGCACTGGCAGGAAGACCAAAGAAGGACAGACCTCCTGTTCCTTGCACCTGGCAAACAGAGGCTGTACCAAAGTATGGACTGCACCTGCTGATCCCAGGGCTTGCTAAGAGAAAACTGTAACTGTGGTGCCCTGCTCAAAAAAAAGTCATCTCAGATCCCAAGACAGGAGAAGTGACACCAAGGGTCAGTTGGCTGACTTCCTGTTCCAGCTACAGTGCCACAAAAGCTGAAGAAGCCCGTCTTGCCAATTTGGTAGCCAAAATCACTTGACGGTCACTGACTGTTGAAGTGCAACTTGGGAGACCAAGTTCTGCCTCTCTAAAGTTGCACCCAAGTCTGTTTGACCTGTGATAGTAGACTGAATGCAGTTTAGTTTGCCAAGGTGGCACTAACCTCAGTTAAAGGGAACTGCTGGTTTAGTTGTGACCGGAGACCAGTAGACTAGTGACAAATGGCTTTGACTGGACTCCATCATGTTCGTGGGCTGAGGAGTGGGCCCAGGAAGACCCCATCACTGACACAGAATCCTCAGCATCTTTAGCATCCTGTATCCCTTGAATCAGGACCACTCCATTGATATCTATGGTGGTTCATACATAGGGGCATATTAGCAAGACCGGCGATAAAATTATCGCAGTTTTAGCGGCAGGAAACCGCCGCTAAATCGGCGATAATGGGCTTGCTGATATGCGTTATAGAATTCCAATAGAAGCCCAGGTTAGATCTAACCTGGGCTTCTATTGGAATTCTATAACGCATATTAGCAAGCCCATTATTTCCATTTTAGCTGCAATTTCCTGCCGCTAAAACGGCGATAATTTTATCGCCGGTCTTGCTAATATGCCCCATAGAGCCTGGAACTGGACTGGATAATGCTTTGACTGCAAGGTAACTGTATTGCAAAGCCTCATTGGCCCCAGGGACTCACTCCCTGCCAGATTTGGTCACCCAATTCAAGCTGGAGTAGCCGTTTGCAAATGCATTAAAGTTTTCAAAGTAACCTTTAACAGCAGTAGTTGGCAATGCTTGTTTGCAATTTCAATGAAATTCAGTGATTTATTATTTGCTTATTAATTTATATATGTGGAACCCTCAGGTGGATTCTGTTTGTTATGGTGTCTAAAATGTATACAAATAAGAGCTATTTTTATAAAAATGGTGTCCGATTTTCTTAGTGCGATGCTTCTCTCTTATTCAGCTGCTGTGGTACTTCAAAATGCTTTGTACTTTCTTGTTCCTTTGATGAAGCGTGACTTCTGGAAGCCGCGGCTACGCATGGGTTGCTAAAAGGGCATGTCTTGATCCAATATGGTTTTGTGAGTTTATTACACATCATATAATAAAATCATTTTCCTCAAACCACCAGTTGAAAATGTCACAGACTATTTGTACCATGTATCTGTGCAATCTTTTTTTTCTGTGCTGTTTTTATTTTGTGAGGTGGTGTTTCTGTGAAAAGTAACACTACACACTTGGGGAATAAAATCCAGACTCAGACATAGGAGGCGATTAATGATACAGGCTACACATAATCATGGTACAAGCAGTCTGGGTGCATTTCTCGGTTCACGTTTTAGCAAAATAACGCCAGAACTATTGTTTGTGCCAATGCTTGTTCACCTTGATGCAATGCGGTATTATGTACATTCACATTGTGTATTAGTTACCATTGTTTGAAGCTTGTAAATATTTTATCTCTGTAAAATTATTTGCAGTTACTCTTTAATGAGCCCAGAATTAGGCAAATATGCGTCAATTCAGAAACTCATCAAGTGGGAAGAAGAGTTAATTTACACTTTCTTGTTATATTGTGTGCCAGAACACCAAAAACACAAATACCGTTTTCTGGCATTAAGTACATACAGCTATGCCACCGGTTTATTTCACCACCCTTAGGTCAGAACTCATAATAGCCCACTGAACAATTACAATTTACATTTGCAGATCATTGAACACTCCATTCGCCAAATGTGTAATCTTCTGTCTCACTGCCATGACTTTCAGCTCAATAAACGATAAGAGGAATATTATGTATAATGGAATAACATGTACTTTTAAGTGGACTTCAGCGGCAATTAAAGTAGGACTGAATGACCTGATTTCAATTACTGACTTTTGTATAATTGGATCACAAATTCAGCAAAAATCAAAATAATGAGTTGTTGAAGCATCATTAGCGATTCTCAGTGAGCTAGCAACATAGACTGTAATTTGATTAATAGCGTCGTTTTGAGAAAATATGTTTGGAATTTTCAATCTTGATACATTGAAGGTAATAGGTTGTTTGGTCATTTTAACATGAAGCATGTTGTATCTCACTTTCACTCTAATTGTGAAAATCGATCTATTAAATCCTGCTCACTTACTAAACTGCACTCCAGGTTGGGTTTGACACGTAGGCTTTATTAAGTACAGATGATGCCATAAAGATGTAAGCGTGGCAAAGACTCGGTCAAAGAGATCCTGTAAATTCCCTGCCATTACCCACATGGTGCCCCTAAGACATGCAAACTATGAGCACATAAGTACTTGACACAGAACAAGAACAGACCTCAACAAATCCCGGTATCCGGCGTACAAAAATTGGTGGATAGAGAGGGGGAACACATGGGCTAGAGAGCATAGGAAAATACGAAACATTATGCACAGGAAAAAGAAAAAGCTGCTTTGACAAGGATGACGAAAAACTAACTCTGTCAGGAAGATGCACAAACGTGTGCCAATGCGATGTTATCATGAAATCAACTTCACACATAATTCTTAAGATGAACAGGACTCCTTCTGACTCTGGACCTACTGTTCCAATCCCCCTTTAAGGACACAGGACCTCAATAAGGGTCCTTCACTTGGTCTGGGCTTGATGTGGATTTCAGGTCCTTAATAAACTCTTGTCTAGCATTTTAATAAGTAGGGGCGAATGGTCTGTTACGCTTTGAGTTATATACTACTATGCGTCTCTCACCCATGTGACCTCGCTTACCTGGACAAACACAATGTCCAGGTGTGACAGGGTCACATGTACCCCAGACAGGAATGAGTATTTTATGTCAAGTGGTGTAATAACCTCTAGGCATCTGTAAGACTCATCGCGTGGGAGAATCAAACCGTACCCGAGAGTGCTCTCGTCTGTAACACATAGGGTGAATATCTATCAAGTTTCCAACTTCATGACTTCTTTGATGTCCCAAACCACAATATGGAGGTCCATATCTGAGTCAATCAATATGGGGCCCAGTTTTTCCAAGAACCCTTGCTGGAGTTTTGGTGGTGAATACGCATGAACAATAAGAATAGCCCTTCTATTCCACCTTCCCTTCACTGCCATGTAGCAACAGTCAAGGTCAAACCATTGTTGCTCCACCTGGAAGGAGGTGGTTTTACCTGCCAAATTTGCGCCTCTTGTAAGCTCTGCATGGGCCAGTAAGGTGTATCGACTCCTTTGGACATTTACAATTGTTCCCCAGCAGGTAGGTTTCCTGCAATACCACCAGGTTAGGGGATTGACTGTGATTATATTGCATCATAACTTGGGGTGTTTCAGAAAAACTCCACGTACCACCACGTTGCAGAGTTGTTCTCACACAGGGCTCACCAACATTAAGTTTGAGAGTGCGAGAAAGTAAAGCTAATGCTATGATGAGTCCTGGCGAGATTTCTCAACTCAGGCAGTAACGGCAGGTCACTACCATTTGTGTTGAGAAATCTGCCGCTTCAGTAGAAATTCTACTTGAGCAGCAGAAAGCCCTGTTGTCTCACCTAGCGCAGAGCATGAATCCATGAGCACCAGACTATTCAAGTTTCTCTGACAGAAGTGAAAGCTAGTGGGATGACACCTTCTAGTAGCTTCTACAGCTTCCTCAACAAAGCTGGCTGCAGTTGAGTGTCAAGATCAGTGGCAGCTTCTCCACTAAGGCAGAGGAGCATCATCTCACTCTTCAAATGGAAAAAAAAGGATAATAAGGTGTTGTTATGATCATTTTATTATTTCTACTGCTGTAGGGGGGGGGGCAGGGCTGACCAGAGCAGGGGAGGAGTACACATAAACTGATAGGCCGTCCCTCCTGAGCTGACCTAACTGTTAATGCGCACTTTGCATGTACCTACCAGGCTGCAGCTTGGTGAGGTACATGCACAGGCTTCATGTTCCAGTCTGAACACCGATCCACAGTGAGCCTGTGTGCCCGCGTGCTTCTGGCTGCCAGCCTGGAGAGGAAGATGAAGAGGACAGAGGAAGGAGAAGAGGCAGCGGCTGGTCACCCGGCCGTTAAAGTTAAGTCCTTTTTTAAAAAATTAAATTCCTTTCATCACTCCGCGCACCACCACCCCCGTCCGGTAGACTGATTAAGATAGGTAGTAGATGCCCTTAATTCTCCTGGCCATTGATGGCAGAGCTCCTGTCTTCTCCCAATACCCTCTTAAATTCATTTCGAAAGCACAATTTGAGTCTTTACATATATTATATGGGCCATAAGCACAACACTCAACTAGTAGCGTGTCAGCAAATTATTATGGTTGATCCACAGGTTGAAAGCAAACTCATTATTGTTGGACTTGGCCCTCTCTTTATGATCACCCTGAAACATTTTGCCCTCACTCCTCCTGTTTACTGAGTTTGTTTTTAATGGACCTTAGGACTCTGAGCAGTTCACCGCTGCTAACCAGTGCTAAAGTCCTTGCATTTTATCCTCTAAACATGATCATATGGGCTTACACTAAATTAACACATTTAATTTATTTGTGAGTCGCTACTAAATTGGTACTACATGTAACCAGGGTCTGTAAATTAAATGCTAGGACAGGGTTCAGTGAATTTAAAATGCTGGACATTTACTTTTAAGTTTTACATATCCCGTTAGTGAAAAAAACTCTTAAATTCCTTTTTAACTAATGCCAGGCCTATCTCGTCTATAGATTAACATTTGGGTACCTTCTTAAATTTAATAAATGTCACAGCACATCTGCAAATGACTTAACACTAGCAGTTTACCATCATCAATCATAAATTCTTTATTGTCTAAGTTAATTAAAACCATAACAATATCACAATGCAAATAAGGTATCAATAGTTTAACAACATATAAATGATTTAAGATATAAAAAAGATAAGAAAAAAAAAGAGCATGTTACTTATTTTATCCTAAAAGCTGGAAATAATGTCCCTATCATGAGACCTGTTAAAATTAGTTTGTGATTCTATATCGTAAAATTGTTGTCAGGATTACGGTTTCATCAAATATTAACATTAAAAACGTTTTAAGATTTTAAAATTGCAATAGAGATACTAAATATTACTGGGATTGGGAGTGCCTGCTTTCATCAGCCATATAGATTTTTACATAAAATAATACAAATTTCATCATTTTACAGGTCAGCTGGTGCAGCGCGCGCTACGAAATTCGTTTTATTTATTTAATTGTTTACTTACCTGTAATTATCCATATTCCGGTTTTTAGAATTCCTAACCCTGCCCCTCCCCCGCCCCGCCTTACCGCCCCACGGAACTCCCTCCACGGGCCGCGGCTGGCTGAGGGTCTGTTGTACCAATTCCTTTAATGATGGCCGATCTACAAGTTTGGATCCCTCTGTCATTAAAAGCCTTTTTTAGGAGTGGTATGCGTTTCGATTTTAAGCTAGGGCAGACACACATGAGATGGATAAAATCTTGCCATGCTGCACCACATAAGCTGCATGTTTTGACTAAGCCTGGGCAAAGCACTACGCTACGCTCGCGTAGTTTGCGAAGTTCGCGCTACTTCGCACTACGCGAATTGCACGTAGCACAGTGCGAACACGCGTAGCGTAGTGTTGCGTAGTGCTGCGGTCATTTTTTGCTTGCTCGCGGTCTACAACGTCAAGTTGGCGACCGCGAGCAAGCAAAATGACATCTCGGTGAGACTTTTTCCTTGTTCGCGATCAGCAGCATCAAGTTGGCGATCGCAAGCATGGAAAATAAACCTCCCGGCGAGATTACCAACGCGAGGAGGTCAGGTTTCTCATTGCGAGTGGTCGCGTATGCTCGCGACCGCTCGCGATGAGAAACTACCAGCTCGCGTTGAGAAAGCTGCCGCTCGAGTAAATAGCTACTCGAGCAGCAGAAAACTACAGCTCGCACTGTGCAAGATGCCATTTTCAATGATTGCACAGTGCCGGTTGCTTGTCCGCACTGTGCAATCATTGAAAACCACATCTGGCACAGTGCGAACAAGGTACTACGCAGTTCGCGAAGGGCTACGCGTAGCTCGCGTAGTGCAAACTGCACTTTGCGTAGCTTCGCGAAGTGCTACTTCGCGAACTACGCCCAGGGTTAGTTTTGACGCCTTTATACTTCAATGCAGGCTGATCAGCTAGGCTTGGTAATACCCCAAGTCTAATTGCCATTAACTTTCATTTCAAGTGGGGCGAGTATGTTGTACCGAGGTATTCCGCCGGTCGAAGTGATGTATAAGATTGAAGAACCATCCAGGCATGTGATCTTTGGTTAAGGTACATTTGTCTTCTAGTGATGATTGTAGCTTAGCTGCTCTGTTTGTTATGCTATGGAAGACTTGGAAGGAAGGTTTCTGTGCCCAAAGTTTGGTTATCTCGGTTTCATTCAATGCCTTTTTCAGGAATTTGCCATAACTTGAGCTTGGATCATCTTCCTGGGCTCACCACAAGGAGTCATTTAGGGTATTAGATCGGTTCTGCCAGAGTTTGTACCAAATTTGAATTGCGGCGTATTTCCTCCCTATCTCCTGTTTGATGAGGTTGAAATCCAGTCGGACTTGAGCCGGGGAAGCTGTCTGAGGCAGACTAAAGACGTTTTTATAGGCCTTTGTTTGCAGAGAGTCTAGAAGTTTTCCGTCTTTGCCATTTAACACTATGCTTGCATAGGTTACTGCAGGGAGAAGTTTAGCAGCCATCACTGCTATTAGTGGCGTAAAGGATGAACCATATAATTTTTTTTCAAGGACAAAGAAAGCATGAATAATGCTGTTTCCTTTTTTTTTCCAGATATTGTTTCTGAAATTGAAAATTTAATCTTTTGTCAATGTATACCCCCAGGTACTTATAAGTACTGATTATTCCAAGGCTTGTCTCTCCCAGTTTGAATTGATACTGATGTCGCGTACAGTTCGTGAGTGACACAGTTTTTGTTTTGGTGTTGGTAATTTCCAAGGCATTGGTGTTAGCAAACATTAGTAGCTGATTGAGTGCTCTCTGTAGGTCTATTCTGGTTAGACTAAGCAAGACTATATCGTCTGCATATGAGAGGTGCGTTACGGGCAATGTTGCTAAGCGCGGAGGATGTGTATTTGCCTGATCCAATCGGGGTGAGAGATCTGCCATAAAGAGGTTAAATAAATGGGAGGCCAGTACAATCAATCAATCAGTTAAATTGTAAAGCGCACTACTTACCTGCAAGGGTTTCAAGGCGCTGAGGGAGGGTGCTGCTGCTACTGGTCGAAAAGCCAGGTCTTGGGCCATCTCCTGAAGGTCAGCAGGTCTTCGGTTTGTCGTAGGTTGAGGGGGAGGGTGTTCCAGGTCTTGGCGGCACGATGGGAGAAGGACCTGCCTCCGGATGTGGTTCTACAGATGCGCGGGACCGTGGCCAGGCCGTAGTCAGCGGAGCGCAGTTTCCTGTTGGGTACGTAGAAGTGGAGTCGACTGGTGAGATAGGGTGGGCCGGTTTTGTGGAGTGCCTTGTGTGCATGGATCAGGAGCTTGTACACAACCTTGTTTCAGTCCGATCTCTGTTTGTATCTTCCTGGACAATTTTGCGCCATTTGCTATTTTCACACGGACCCACGTATGCTAGCAGTTTATCACCCCGACATCCTGGGATGAGGGAAGGTAGAAAATCCCAGAACCATTATTTCACTGCAAAGCCTGCATCAAGTGTGAAAATAGGACTCTATGACCTACTCTTTAGTACACTCCTAGACCTGTGTGTACTACAGACGAAGGTCTGCCATGCTGCCAGAGAACTGTCTCTGCTGCTTGTGAGCTGCCCTGCCCTTTGAGAAGGAAGACTGAACCAAATCCTTTCAACCCAAGTAGAATGACTCCAAGGGTGAAGTGACTGACCTCTTCCTCTGTGCTACAGGGACAAAACAAGCTCCAGAGGCATTCTTGCACCTGTCCAGCTAACCTTCTGCACTGGGCCTGCCTGGACCTGCAACTGGACCTGCCTGAGCCCTGCTGGCTTTTGCTGGAGTGAGCTCCTAATCCCTGAGTGGTGCCGCTCCAGGTTGTGGACTATTGACTGGCATCTGTTAGGGTCCTCCAATGAAGAAAAGAAGAGATCCTCAAGTTTTTCACTTTTTGCAACCATGAACAGCCCTGTTCACACAGAGATCGCGCCGCCCATGATGACCACCACGTGAAGCTCTGGTGAACCTGACTCTTTGTGCTACAGTAACTGTTATCAACTATTGTCAATTTAGTATCTGCACTTTGCGCTACAGCATCAATAGCCAGTGGTAACAGCCAATGTGGAGCTCCAGCAGCAACCTTCTGTGACACCTGACAGGATATTCGTGCTACAGCAATGACTATCAATAACACCAAGGCTGCTCTTCACGCTAGAACTGTGACCGCCCACAATGTTCTCCCCGCTCTTTGCAGCCTCCTCCTACCCGGACTGGACTCTTCATGCCAGAATTTGAGAAGGTAAACTTTATAGCAGGACTAACCAAGTCCCTGCATCTGGTCTGCACTCCATTGCATTCGGCCTGAACTTATGACTTACCCGCTGTCTAGCACAACCAGATAACTGTGAGTGGTCATTAGTGCTTTGGTCACTATACTCAACTAAATTCTTTGTAATTGCATATCTCTGGTTCCACTTGTTAGATTTTTGTCATTTATGTCTCATTTTATGTATTAGAAGTTACTCTATTGTTCTATAATGGTGTGTGATTTTTGTTGTGCTGTGTTTTTCACTTTATGGCTGTTTGTGTGCTGCATAAGAACTATACTCATTGTATCTAAATTAAGCCTGACTGCTTTTGTGCCAAGCTACCAGAGGGTTAAGCACAGGTTAATTTAGTTACTTTTCTAGTTCACCCTGAAAAGGATTGTAGTGGTTGCTTGAGAAGGACTCACACCCCGCCAATCAACAATCCAATTTTTGACAATTAATAAAAAGTAAGATGCTTGAAATTTGCATAAATCAGCTCCAAAGGCATGCACTTCCTCATCTTTCATTTTACTGTTGGTTGTGTTAGCACAAACAATTATCAGTACAAGTAGGTATTGCTCAGCACAACAGTTCTGATTTTTAAAATTGCAGCCAGAAACCCATTGACTTCTCATGGGAAACAAAAAGAGCAAATGTTTACATCTGATAAAGCTAAGCTCACAAGCACAACAAATGACTAGCCGTTTTCAGACATATTAAAATGGTAATTAAATTACATATACCCTGAGTTTGATTTGCATACAAGTAACAGCCATCTTTGTTGCAGTAAAGCACAATCCTTAGCTTTCAGTGCATAATTATTGCATATTAGAACAATGAAAGGCGATACCATGAATCTGTCAAACCAAGAAGAGGTTCTTGGTGCTTTTTTCCATTGCCCTTATGGGCTTACTAGAACATCCATGTTTGGATGGGCCACCTCAGGAATAGTAATGAATACTTCTACTATGTCTTGACAATTGATTTTTACTTTGAACAGAAATAGGTAATTCTTTCCTGGAAGCACCCTTATCATTCTTATAATCTGTTAAGAATGCCCTTTTTCAGGAGCTTTTAACTTCTGATCAGCAATTAGGCTCCTAGTGTCTGATTTGTTAAAAACACAGTGCTTCGAAATGTGTTAGATTGGGCATGTTTTACCGTGTAACCTCACACATAAAGCATCCAGCAGATCTTTAGTGTCATCTTTCTATTTATTTACAAAGCCATTGTATTAAGTTTTCACAAAGTGAATAATGTTATTCATTGATGAAGATATCTCTCCCCTTTATCTCTTAAAGCACAATGCATTTTAAAATAGTAGATGTTGGTAGGCACTTATTTAAGGTTTTTAAATCTCCCAATTGAAAGCTCAGCAATTAATTTTTTGAGGTGCCGTGAGTTATTTATAGACTGATATATTTAGGATAATTAGATCTGTACCTCTATGGGTAGTGCAACCCCTCCACAAATGAGTTGTAGCTTAATATGTTAGTTTTGCGTCTCATACTTCCTTTTGATTGCACTTACCTTCATGAATCGGCTACATTTTCAAAATACTTTTTACTGTAAGTTAATATTTGGAAATGAAAACCATGTTTTAATATATATAGAACCTCCGCGTCTGGATGAACGACTCATGGAGGTCATGGATTACAATTTAATTTGCGGCAGAGGTGAGGGACGCTTTTTACAGTGAAAATATTGTTTGAAACTACATTATAATAGTTGATCAGGATTAGCGTGATTGAGCGCTGATTGCCCGATGAACAGCAAGTGACCCTGTTAAACAGCTGCTCCTGTTAGGAATTGGGATGCGGCTCTTACAGAGCGTGATTGTTGACGAGCGAATTTGTGTATCAAGTCAATTGATGGGTGCAGTCACGATGCAATAGAGGTTCCTTATGTTAACACCCATGGTGGGTTCAACGTTGACTTGAGTGAAAATAGCAATGAAGCCGGTATGGTGATATACCAAATATTGTGACATTACACCGAAGCTGGTGACCCAAAATATGGTATTTTATCTAGTAGTTCTCTCTTTGCTTCCCTATCACCTGCCAAAAGAAGAGTCTCTTGTACATTTTAAAAGCATTTTCCAACCATGTGTGTTTTCATTTATTTTACAGCAATTGATAAAGGCATTGAATCCGGAACTTGTTTTACTAGAATAAACAGTGGATTTGGAATGGAAAAATGCGCCTGTGTGTTCCCGTATGGTTTCCCTACCCTAGGGAGGTTTGTTGTGTGCATATTTATGTTTACAATCCTCTCTGTACCTTTAAAAGAGTGAATTCAAAGGTTTATAATTTTAAAAGTATTTTAAAGAAAGTAACGTTTTAAATCCAACAGAACAAGAGACAACTAAATTAAAACAGTAACAAGTGTGATGGACTACACAAATTTCACAATCTGGAAAACTTTAAATTTGTAATACAAAGAGTGAATGACAGTAACCTGTCTTCTCATGCATGTTGTCTAGTATAGGCATATTCTGTGAGCTTGGTAGCTTGGTAATCACCAGTAGTTAAACTTAACCTGTGATCTTCACAGGCTGCTGTCAGAGTAATATGTTGTATTGATATGTGGGTTGATGCTGTATGAGGCTTATCTCAGGTACAAGCTATTGGACATGGCCATCTTTGCAGGATCATCCCCAGACTTGTTTGTCTCCACCCCTCCTATTATCTGAATTTCGTTTTTGTTGGATTTGGACTATGCCCACTTTACCACTGCTAACCAGTGCTAATATGCCAATCTGAACTCCTTTAACCCCTTCGCTGCTGCGGACATTCCGCTGCAGCGCTGGGGGGGGCAGGGGGGCAGCGCGGCGGGCCTGTGCTCATGACGGAGCCGCTCCGTCATGAGCCACAGTTGAGCTGTGCTCATGACGGAACGGTTCCGTCATGACTCCGCCCATTTGCGTTGTCGCCCCGCACAGGCGGGGAAACAGCGCCGCGCAGGCGGAGCGGCCGCCGGCAGGATTGTCATGACGGAACCGTTCCGTCATGAGCACACGACAACCGTGGCTCATGACGGAACGGTTCCGTCATGAGCAGGGAAGGGGTTAAACAAGGGAAAATTGGTTTACACCCAACTGGCACATTTAATTTACTTTTAAGTTCCTGGTAAGTGGTACTACATGTACCCAGGGCCTGTAAATTAAATGCTACTAGTCGGCCTGCAGAACCTATGGTGCTTCCCACTAAAGCAGGCCATTAACACATGTCTCAGGCCTGAAATTGCAGCCTATTTGGAGTTTTAAACTGGTAATACGACCTGGAGAGATAAACCTTTTGCAAGGCCTAAACCTCCCTTTTTTAAACATATAAGTCACCACAAAGATAGGCCCTAAACACCTCATAGGTCAGGGTGTATTGTATTTAAAAGATAGGACTTGCATTTAAGTTTTACATGTCCAGAAAACTCCCAAATTCATGTTTCACTCCTGTGAGGCCTAACTCTCTCATAGAATAAAATTGGGGTACCTTATGACCTTTAATAAGTGCTAACATTTGATGGAGAACAAGTTGAAATTTAATGTTTGGTCTCAAAAGAAATGCAATTTAAAATCATCTTTAATTTTAAAGTCGCAATTCTGGAAATGGCCCTTATAGAAAGTTCGCTTTTTTCCCTAACCATTTGTAGCCTGCCACCAGTGTCCTGGGTCACATGGCTGTGAATAGTTGGCAGGTGGCCTTTGTGTAGTCCTCCCAGACAGTGAGACAAATGGGGACTAGGTGTTCACAGGATGGGCCATTCTGCCAGAATGGAAGTAATGGAGCTGCTCTTTGACCCACTTACTTTTCAAAGAGCTACCTCCAGCACACTCACAAAGGAACTTGACACCAGCCTTTTGACACATTAGACCACTTATAGCCTGGACAGGTGAAGGTAGGAAATTTCAGGAACCAGATGATGGCCTAGAATTTCTTCTAATTCAAAGCTTGGCATGAGGTATACATATCGGATCCTAATACCAACCCTTTAGTTCACTTCTGGACCCTTGTTCATCAGAGAGGAAGGAGTGTCTTGTTTCCCAGATGCCTGCCCTGTTGCTTAAGGCTTCCATTGTACCCCAGAAGAGTGCCCTGCCTTTTGAGGCCTGCCTTTTTCTTCAGATGACCACCCAGCTGCTACAACGGAACTGCTCTGCTGCTCAAGGCCTGAATTCTTTTCCAGAGGATGGCCCTGCTGCTTGAGGCCTGGCCTGCTCTCTGTAAAGGAAGACTGGACCTGCTCCCCTAATCCAAGGCAAACTTGAGAACAGTGCCGGACTGGGAACCGAAACCAGCCCTTGCAAACTGTTTGGCTGGACGCTCCCCTGGGGGAGGGGGTGCAGCCGAGCTGTTTGCTAGGGCCGGTTTTGGCCGATTTGTTACAGGGGCCGATATTGCCGACTTCGGTAACAAAAATGGCCTCCAGGGGCCCGGAACCGACCCCCACCCTGGCAGCCCACCGGAAAAAAGCCCGGTGCCCATTACAGCCAGTCCGGCCCTGCTTGAGAAGCTCCAAGGGTCAGTTGGTTGAACTCCTATTCTGAGCTCCAGGGACGCAACAATCTCCAGAGGACTCCCTGCAACAGCCCAGCTGACCAGCAACTGGGCTGGTTAAGCCCTGCTGGCCTCTGCTGGAGTGAGTTCTTGATCTCCAAGAGGTGCCTCCCCAGGTCCTGGACCATTGGCTGACATCAGTTGTTTTGAACTCTGCACTCTGGACTTTGAGAGGTAATTTTTTCCATTGGACTAACCTGGTGGCTTATATACAAACCCTTTGCGCTGCCAGTGCGTCACTTTTTATCACATAAGAAGTGATGCACCAGAGGCACAAGGGGCTTGTAAATAAGTCCCCCGGTCTCTGTATCTGGCTCACATGTCATCATGAGCAGCCTGAATTTGTGACAATGTCCTAGTCTAGCACTACCAGATACACAATGTTAGTGTGTTCTGCGTCTTGCCGCTAAATTTACTTGAAGCTTTAAAATTGCATATCTATGGTTTTGGTCTAATTCTACTGTACTCTATTTTTCTAAGTTGGTGTGTTGCATATTCACTTTATTGCTGTTTGTGAGCAGCATAAATACTTAACACAGTGTCTCTAAGCTAAGCCTGCCTGCTTTTGTGCCAGGCTACCAGAGGGTTAAGCACAGTTTTAGTTTAGTGATTTTTGTGGCTCACTCTGGCAAGAATTGTAGTTATGCTTCTGTAGGTTTTTCACCCCCCTCAACCAATAACCCAATTTCTTGCACTAACTATTTGGTTGTGAACAGCTGTTCAATTTACGATGTGAATACAGGCTGTGCGATAGGACTATTTGAGAAGGTGTCATACTAAGCATCACCAGCCAAATTTGACACTGAGGGTACTTTTGGCAGCATTAAGCCATTCTCAGCTGCATTTTGTCATTTTGGAGAGTGCTGTTTCACTTTGGAAAGCACTAGGGTATAATACATTTTTTTATCTGCCCAGTTAAAGCGTATTTCACAAATTAAAGTGTGCTATTAGGTATAGCATTCTACCCTGTTGGCAATACGCCTGGCCGATAGCACACACATTGCTTTATACCATAACAAGTTGTAGAATTTTGTTCTTTAGCCTTTTACCAGTGTGTGATCAAAATTTAATTCATCAGGAGGTCTGCTATTTAAAGGCGATAAAAACGAAAACTAAAAGAACTAATTGTTACTGTCCTCACAGCAGGTCACTACATTTACAAATCCCACATTTTACCAAGAGGGTCCATTAGAATCCATTTATAACCACTCACTTGAATGTTTACTTGGGATAGTGGTAAATGAAATAAAATGTGGTCCAAATATGAATATAGGTTAACAGGCAAGACTTCAGACAAGCGTTACGTTTATCCATTGCTTTTACGTGTGAAATTATAGCTTCTAGAACAAATAAATTAGGACCAATACCTTGTTTTATGGCTCAAAGACAGAGGTACACATTCCTTACCAAATTAGGATTGGCAGAACCATTTTATTGCACTTAATGAACTGTATAAACGTCTATGTTAGACCGATTTCAAATTGAGACAGTCCTGAGACCCTGCACCTGTGGCTATGCTCCTAGCAGCGATGTTTAATTATACAAACTGTTCCTGTTTTTCCAAACACCTCTTGTCCCTTGTTTTTTCAAGTTATATCATGTCGAAGCATCAAAATTCATAAACTTCACAATTTCAGAAAGTGAACCTCCCACAATTATGTCTATGGACTAAACTGATTTTAACTTTCACACAGACCTTCATTTATGTCTTGCTTTTGGAAAATGCTCCACGAAAAAGATGACCCAGAATTATAGGATTTCAGAGAGCATGAAATTTGAATTTTTACCACTTGAAGCTTTTCCCACTAAAACTAAAGGTTGTGGCTGGAATAAGGTTGCAAAAGTTGACTGGGATGCTCCACTTGATGTATATGATCTCCATTTGATTGCAGTAGGTCGGATATCACACCCTGGGCCCTGTCAATAGGGAAAAGTGACTTTTGAT
This sequence comes from Triturus cristatus, assembly GCF_964204655.1. Lineage (NCBI taxonomy): Eukaryota > Metazoa > Chordata > Amphibia > Caudata > Salamandridae > Triturus > Triturus cristatus. The sequence continues at coordinate 1,078,885,461 of NC_140592.1, read as the reverse complement.
TGCAGTGGCAGCTCTTTCGCTAAGACAGAGGAGCAACACCCCAATGCTTTGCAGCAGTGAAATAAAGAAAAAATGAAATGATAACAACACAAAGTTATTATCATTTTATTTGTTCCTGCTGTTGCAGCTTTGTGCCCGGGCCAGGCTGCTCTGATGACAGAGGAGCAGGGAGAGGAGTGGTGGCACACTGTAAGTGCTCATGACTGTTTGGCTGGCCGGCTTAGGCAGGCCAAACAGTCATGAGCACTTTGCACTCCACCCAGGCTGTATCACACCCTGGATGGAGAACATGCCCAGGCTCCCACGGCCTGTCTGAGGAAAAAACCACGGCACTATGAGCACTAAGACGTAGGTGCCGATTACGATCCTGTAAAAAAATTCCCCACACGTCCTCGGGTCGGAAAATGTGTCCGACACGTCCCCGGACAATTTACCGTACAAATGTGAAAAGTGAAGTCCGACCGCGCAAGAACGATCCATCCCGTGCGTCCGATGTTACAACCGTATGGAAAAAACACCGTCTGCACCGAACTCCCATAGCAACCATGGAGACATGTGCCCGCATATGCGCCCAACACTCCCCCCAGCCCTCCTATGTACGAGTCGAATCCCCACCCGTGTATGAACACCTGTGTATGTACGAGACGTACCCCCACCCGTGAATGTACGACCCATACCCCCACCCCAACCGTGTATGTACGACCCGTACCCTCACCCGCGTATGTATGGAGCGTACCCCCACCCCAACCGTGTATGTACGGACCGTACCCCTACCCCAACCGTGTATGTACGACCCATACCCTCACCCGTATACGTATGGAGCGTACCCCCACCCCAACAGTGTATGTATGACCCGTACCCTCACCCGCGTACGTATGGAGCGTACCCCCACCCCAACCATGTATGTACGGACCGTACCCCCACCCCAACTGTGTATGTACAACCCGTACCCTCACCTGCATACGTATGGAGCACACCCCCACCCCAACCGTGTATGTACGGACTGTACCCCCACCCCAACCATGTATGTACGACCCGTACCCTCACCCACGTACGTATGGAGCGTACCCCCACCCCAACCGTGTATGTACGGACCGTACCCCCACCCCAACCGTGTATGTACGACCCGTACCCTCACCCGTGTATGTATGGAGCGTACCCCCACCCCAACCGTGTATGTACGACCCGTACCCTCACCCGCGTACATATGGAGCGCACCCCCACCCCAACCGTGTATGTACGGACCGTACCCCCACCCCAACCATGTATGTACGACACGTACCCTCACCCGCATACGTATGGAGCGTACCCCCACCACAACAGTGTATGTATGACCCGTTCCCTCACCCACGTACGTATGGAGCGTACCCCCACCCCAACCGTGTATGTACGGACCGTACCCCCACCCCAACCATGTATGTATGACCCGTACCCTCACCCGCGTACGTATGGAGCGTACCCCCACCCCAACCGTGTATGTACAGACCGTACCCCCACCCCAACCGTGTATGTACGACACGTACCCTCACCCGCGTACGTATGGAGCGTACCCCCACCCCAACCGTGTATGTACGGACCGTACCCCCACCCCAACCGTGTATGTACGACACGTACCCTCACCCGCGTACGTATGAAGCGTACCCCCACCCCAACATTCTAAGTACGGAGCGCACTCCAGGCCCCAACACCAGCACCTTCACACAACATCGCACATGTACGAGTAGTACCAAGCCAAACACAAGGACAGCACTGTACAACTAAATTCCCGAAGTACCCACCGTACACACGCTAAAAATGCACGTACACAACCAGGACAAAGCAAAACAACACAAGAATACACCATTCGAAGGGCACAAAGCCACAAAACATGTCCAACAAGCACAAAAACAACACATTCACTGACCTGCAACTGCCAAAATCCCAAACAGAGGCCCAAAACACAACCACTCCTTATAACACACCCACCCAAACTTCAAACACAGCCACACCCACCAATGGACCAATAAAAAGGGCCCACAGACACAAACCATGAGCCTTTGCAACAGACTCACTGCTGCCAGACCCCACAGACAACCTACAGCACCATACTTGAACCTTTACTACACCTTACACTTGCACACCTTCACACACACACCTTCACAAACACCCCCCTCATCACATTCACACACACACCTGCACAACCACACCCACACACCCACAACCATCCACACACAAACCCCCCCAACCATCCACACCCACACCCCTCACCATGCCCACTAACAAGAATCCAAAGTTCACTAGCTGAGAGTTGGAGGTCCTTGTCGACGAAATCCTCAGAGTCGAGCCACACCTCTTTGGAACATTGGTCAGACAGACCAGCATGTCCGAAAAAACAGCCATGTGGCAGAGGATTGTCGATGCTGTGAATGCTGTTGCGGCCACCAGAAAGACCAGGCATGAATGCCAAGCCAGGTGGTACAATCTGCGGAGGAGGGTCCGAGCCAAAATGACCAATGACCACAACCAGGCCAACGTCACTGGAGGAGGGCCGCCCGCAGACCCGTACACTACCATCCCTGGGAGGAGAGGGTGATGGCCATACTGCCGGTGGTGTCAGTGGACGGATTAGAAGGACTCCGAGACCCGGGTGAGTACACAAACAACTCACCTCACATGGGGGGAACGTCATCCACAACCAAACTCACAATCAGGCACGCAACCACCCCAAGCTATCGCATGACTCAACCACACTCCATGAACACGCACATGCCACTGGCGCCACCATGCCCCATGCACCCAGCTGGACAATGCAAAGTCACAGGCCACAGAAAACACCAACACAAGACACGGTAAGCCGGATGGCGGGAGTGTGGGCCGCAAAAATCACATAGTGCAACTCAGAAGCAGACAACAATGCCCTCTGCCCATATGGCCCAGGTCACAGCCAGACAAACAGTGTGTCCCCACACAGGAAAGACTTGCCAGCAAATGGCGGACGCCTTGCATTAACACATGGGGGTGACGGCACATTTTTGCACATGACAGCAGCTAATGAACAGCCAACACTGTGAAAGAGTGGCAGCACACACTACCACAGCAGCAGCGCAGACACAGACACTACACCCAATGGGTGCCTGGAGATCAGAAACAAACTCACATCAACAAGCCAAGGGCCATTCAAAGATCTGCAAAAAGTGTGTGCCTAGGAAGCTGGGCTGAGGTGACAGAGGGTGACACACAGAGGGAGGGAGAGGGGGAGAGAGAGGGAGGGAGACACAGGGAGACGGACAGAGGGAGGAGGCTGACACGCAGAGGGAGGGAGAGGGGGACAGAGAGGGAGTGAGAAAGGGACACACAGGGAGACCAATTCAGCCTTGGGTGGTGTGGGAATGTCTGCTGGTCAGCAGGTGGACTGCGTGCATGTAGACAAGGGTGGCCAGTGCCTGAACCCCCCCTCTTCTCCATGGCAAAACACAGGGCCATGTCTCAAACTGTGCACGAGCACAACGCCAGCTACCTGCATTATCTAAGTGTGTGGAACAACTCCATGTGCCCACGTACAGTGCAACACGGAAGGCGCCAATGCATGGCTCGCCACACCTGCTCACTCCACTGCTGACTGCAGTCACAATTGACGCAGCAAGTAAGACTGTGCCACACATAGGTAAAGTCGCAAAAGCTGTGGCCAAGGGACATACCCATGTACAAGTGCACTGTGAGTGGAATGCAAGACATATCCAAATTCCCAGAGGAAATGTGCCAACTTAGAAACGAATGAAACATGGATGTTGCATGGAACAAAATTAACATTGTCTCTCTCACACACAGGTCAACGTCGTGGATCACCCCCCAACACTGGGGGGGAAGACTCACAGGACCCGGCTCGGCGGGATGACGGACCCACCGGCAGCGACGACTCTCACCACTCTGTGGACGAACCAGACCCCGACCAACCTGGCCCCTCTGGTGTCCAACCACCTGCAGCACCTGCGTCAGGTACAACTGGGCCAACCACCACCCCCACTCCTGCCACATCCCAGGAGACACCCAGGATCCCTGCCCCACCACCACAATGCAGCCAGGCTGGCCAGGAGGGACACGGTGTACCGGTCACCCAGGAGGAGGCAGGCGACAACGCCAATGCCACCCCTCAGGGGTCCCGGAGACCTGATTTGCCCACAAGGGCAGGCCAGGTGCAAGTGGGCAGGGGTGGTGGGAGTGGAGGACGGTGGAGGCGCGACCCTGACCAGTTGGCTGCGGAACGGGTATATTCCCATGTCAGAAACATCCTGGACACATACCGGCAGGACACCACGGGCATGGCCCAGGTTGTGTCCATCCTCGAGGAGATCAAGACCCAGCAGGCCCAGCAACATGCGGAGCAACATGCCTGTCTACTGCGACACCAAGGGCGGATGGAGGACAGACAGGCTGAGCTCGTGACGGTGTTCACGGGAATTCACAGTACACACCGTCGGATAGCCGACAACATGGGCAACCCTCCCTGTGCCACCAGGCGTAGAACATCACCACCCACAGGGAGGGATCAGAGGAGGAGGAGGAGACATCCGACGGAGCATCCCAAACATCGTCACTGCCTGCTTCTGAGGGTCCCCGCAGGAGGGCGGGTTGTCCACGGAAAAGACCGTAAGGGTCAGCGCAACAGCACCATCTCCCAGGACACCTGGCCTGGCCCCTGGCCCACTGGAACAACAGCAGCACATCAGCAAAAGACATTCTCTGCCACATGGACTTGCTGGTCACTGTCTGACCAATGTTGACAAAGACTGTGGCATGGACTCTGAGGATTTCCAATGGCAAGGACACCAACTCCCCTAGTGAACTTTGGAATCCACAAACCCGGAAAGCCCCTCATGTCATACCCCCCCCACATACCCCAAACCAAAATAAAAAGTTACACGATAAAGAGAAGATGCCTACATTTTGCATTATTACCTTACATGTGTCTTGTAAAGTCTAACCATGCCTGAGTTCTCATTTGACTTCAACCATCCACACCCTGGGGCCTGAGTCTGGCACAGGACACACATGGGTCACATTGTATTAGGCAAGACAGACATGGAGCACCATAAACACCCGTGATGGGCCCAACCAGCTGAGGGGTGGCCGCACAACCATGCCGACAGACATATTGAGTACAGCGACAGCCATGCGCAGAGGTCAGGGATCATGTGGAGTGTCCTGTGGGGCACCCAGGTATGTGTGGACAGGTTGCAGAACCATGTCCTGCAAGCTTGAGTCAGGTGGATGCAGAGAATGGTGGCCTGGCCAACGTTGAATGCATGGGGATGGCACATGTCACAATACCCACACAGTCATGGACCTCATGCACAATACACAGTCTAATCCCACACAAACAGCTTGCATCTCGCTACTCTACACATAGACACATAGCCACTATCACGGAAAACCATGCCAGACATGCCGGATGCACCGTGGCAACACACCAGCATTGACTGAGAATAGGCACCTTGGAGGCATAGGGATACCTTTATTATTCATGTATTCGGGAATGCAGAGGCAACTCGGAGTACACATGAACAGGTCATGTGGAGTAACATGTGGGTCCAACACTGGAACATCCCCTGCTGCTCACGGAGAGGCTGCCATACACCATTGATCCTCTGATGTGGAAGTCCCACACCATGTCAAGCCAATGCAAACCGTATGTGTCCAAGGGCAGTGTAACAAACATTGATGCCATCATCACAATCCACAATCCCATCACAGATGACTGTCAACAAGTCTGACCATCTATTCAGGTGTACCCAGCTGCATGTCATGTGTCCCATGGTGATGCGACATGTCTGCAGAGGAACCAAACATCGACAGGGGCAGTGTGCACACATCGTAAACAACTGCCACACCCAATACACCCCTGATGCATCCCTTACCCTAAGGAGACTTCCAAACTTGTCCGTGCGTGTAACGCTGAGTCATCACACGATGACGTGTCCATGAGGAATAGCAGTGCCACAACAATGCAACCAGCAGACGGCATGCGCAAGTACCTGGGGATGAGAGACACACAAGAAGTCAGCCACAAAAAGCACAGCCACTTGCATGTGCATGTAATCGACACATGTAAGGATGACAACATGCTAGGTCACAATTATGACTGGGGAAATATACTCATCACTGGCACCATCACTCCAGTGACACATCCACACACACCTCTGACTCACGTGGCATACATGCAGATGGACACACACATCGCAACACATCCCACACGGGGACCAATGCGTGCACACACAGACACTGGTACTCACCACTAAGCAAAGAAGTCGCGTATGAGCCGACTCCGGATGTCCTCTTGCGGAACCACATCCTCCACATCTCTAGCCCCATTGCCAAGACCTTCGTCCTCCACGGGTGGATGGTCCTGATCATCTTGATCCAGGATGAGTGGCACAGCTTTCTCAACTGCCATGTTGTGCAGCATGCAGCAGACCATGAAGATTTTGCAGACCTTCGCCGGGGCATATGGGAGGGCGCCGCCGGTCTTGTGTAGGCACCTGAATCGGCTCTTCAGGAGGCCAAATGTCCTCTCTATCACTCGCCTTGTCCGGCCATGGGCGGTGTTGTAGCGGAGCTGGGCCGGCGTGATGGGGTTGCGGAGAGGTGTGTTCAGCCATGGCATGTTGGGATAGCCAGCGTCCCCTACATGGAAACCACATGGACATAAGTAGGACAGGAGAAGCGGTCGTGCTGGAAGTCTACGCAAAATACAGGACAGACAGAGTGTACCCACCAACAACACATGCTTGTTTGTTGCGCAGCTGCGTCATCATTTCAGGCACCCTGCTACGTCTCATGATGTAGGCATCGTGTGCTGATCCTGGAAAACGAGCACAGACATGTGAAATCACCATGTTGGACAGACACACCACAAGGGCATTGATGGAGTGGTAGTGCTTGCGATTCCTGTACGCTACCTCCTGTGCCACTGGTGGTACCAAAGCCACATGTGTCCCATCTATGGACCCAATGACATGGGGCATCCCTCCCAGGGCATAGAATCCACACTTGACCCCAGTCAACAGTTCAGGAGTTGGGAAATGGATGAACTCATCCAGGTGAAGCAACATGGCCTCTAAGAAATCATGCAGCACACAGCTGAACATGCTCTGGGACATGCCACCAACATGAGCTATGGTATATTGAAAGGTACCCGTGGCAAGAAAATGTAGGGCTGCCATTACCTTCAGCTTGGGTGTCAGTGCCGTAGGATACCTGTGCAGCGGTTGCAGGTGTGGTGCCAGCCTCGCCGTCAACTCCTCAATCAACGGTTGGGGGAAGCGGTAGCACCGGATACAGTCATTCTCCCGCATGTCAGCCAAGTCCGGAATTGGTCGGGGAAGAGGCGGCGTTCTGCAGTAATTTGGAAGTGACAAGGAAGAGTGAGTGCACTACAACAACAATTTATTTGTACTGAGCACATGTTAATCTGTCAATACACATATGTGACATACGGAGTCAGGTATGTGCCACATGCCCTGGACACGTATGGCTGCCAGGTGACACTCCTACCAAGACCCAGCTACACACGGAGATTGTGAACCTCCACATGCCATGGCATGGGATTAGCTGTGTCCCAGTGTAAGTGAACAGCCAGACGCAACACAGGAGTGACATACATCAACACATCAGCAGAAGTAGGATGTCGATTTCAGAGACCCAGTCAGGGTCGCGCCTCCACCACCCCCACTCCTGCCACATCCCAGGAGACACCCAGGATCCCTGCCCCACCACCACAATGCAGCCAGGCTGGCCAGGAGGGACACGGTGTACCGGTCACCCAGGAGGAGGCAGGCGACAACGCCAATGCCACCCCTCAGGGGTCCCGGAGACCTGATTTGCCCACAAGGGCAGGCCAGGTGCAAGTGGGCAGGGGTGGTGGGAGTGGAGGACGGTGGAGGCGCGACCCTGACCAGTTGGCTGCGGAACGGGTATATTCCCATGTCAGAAACATCCTGGACACATACCGGCAGGACACCACGGGCATGGCCCAGGTTGTGTCCATCCTCGAGGAGATCAAGACCCAGCAGGCCCAGCAACATGCGGAGCAACATGCCTGTCTACTGCGACACCAAGGGCGGATGGAGGACAGACAGGCTGAGCTCGTGACGGTGTTCACGGGAATTCACAGTACACACCGTCGGATAGCCGACAACATGGGCAACCCTCCCTGTGCCACCAGGCGTAGAACATCACCACCCACAGGGAGGGATCAGAGGAGGAGGAGGAGACATCCGACGGAGCATCCCAAACATCGTCACTGCCTGCTTCTGAGGGTCCCCGCAGGAGGGCGGGTTGTCCACGGAAAAGACCGTAAGGGTCAGCGCAACAGCACCATCTCCCAGGACACCTGGCCTGGCCCCTGGCCCACTGGAACAACAGCAGCACATCAGCAAAAGACATTCTCTGCCACATGGACTTGCTGGTCACTGTCTGACCAATGTTGACAAAGACTGTGGCATGGACTCTGAGGATTTCCAATGGCAAGGACACCAACTCCCCTAGTGAACTTTGGAATCCACAAACCCGGAAAGCCCCTCATGTCATACCCCCCCCACATACCCCAAACCAAAATAAAAAGTTACACGATAAAGAGAAGATGCCTACATTTTGCATTATTACCTTACATGTGTCTTGTAAAGTCTAACCATGCCTGAGTTCTCATTTGACTTCAACCATCCACACCCTGGGGCCTGAGTCTGGCACAGGACACACATGGGTCACATTGTATTAGGCAAGACAGACATGGAGCACCATAAACACCCGTGATGGGCCCAACCAGCTGAGGGGTGGCCGCACAACCATGCCGACAGACATATTGAGTACAGCGACAGCCATGCGCAGAGGTCAGGGATCATGTGGAGTGTCCTGTGGGGCACCCAGGTATGTGTGGACAGGTTGCAGAACCATGTCCTGCAAGCTTGAGTCAGGTGGATGCAGAGAATGGTGGCCTGGCCAACGTTGAATGCATGGGGATGGCACATGTCACAATACCCACACAGTCATGGACCTCATGCACAATACACAGTCTAATCCCACACAAACAGCTTGCATCTCGCTACTCTACACATAGACACATAGCCACTATCACGGAAAACCATGCCAGACATGCCGGATGCACCGTGGCAACACACCAGCATTGACTGAGAATAGGCACCTTGGAGGCATAGGGATACCTTTATTATTCATGTATTCGGGAATGCAGAGGCAACTCGGAGTACACATGAACAGGTCATGTGGAGTAACATGTGGGTCCAACACTGGAACATCCCCTGCTGCTCACGGAGAGGCTGCCATACACCATTGATCCTCTGATGTGGAAGTCCCACACCATGTCAAGCCAATGCAAACCGTATGTGTCCAAGGGCAGTGTAACAAACATTGATGCCATCATCACAATCCACAATCCCATCACAGATGACTGTCAACAAGTCTGACCATCTATTCAGGTGTACCCAGCTGCATGTCATGTGTCCCATGGTGATGCGACATGTCTGCAGAGGAACCAAACATCGACAGGGGCAGTGTGCACACATCGTAAACAACTGCCACACCCAATACACCCCTGATGCATCCCTTACCCTAAGGAGACTTCCAAACTTGTCCGTGCGTGTAACGCTGAGTCATCACACGATGACGTGTCCATGAGGAATAGCAGTGCCACAACAATGCAACCAGCAGACGGCATGCGCAAGTACCTGGGGATGAGAGACACACAAGAAGTCAGCCACAAAAAGCACAGCCACTTGCATGTGCATGTAATCGACACATGTAAGGATGACAACATGCTAGGTCACAATTATGACTGGGGAAATATACTCATCACTGGCACCATCACTCCAGTGACACATCCACACACACCTCTGACTCACGTGGCATACATGCAGATGGACACACACATCGCAACACATCCCACACGGGGACCAATGCGTGCACACACAGACACTGGTACTCACCACTAAGCAAAGAAGTCGCGTATGAGCCGACTCCGGATGTCCTCTTGCGGAACCACATCCTCCACATCTCTAGCCCCATTGCCAAGACCTTCGTCCTCCACGGGTGGATGGTCCTGATCATCTTGATCCAGGATGAGTGGCACAGCTTTCTCAACTGCCATGTTGTGCAGCATGCAGCAGACCATGAAGATTTTGCAGACCTTCGCCGGGGCATATGGGAGGGCGCCGCCGGTCTTGTGTAGGCACCTGAATCGGCTCTTCAGGAGGCCAAATGTCCTCTCTATCACTCGCCTTGTCCGGCCATGGGCGGTGTTGTAGCGGAGCTGGGCCGGCGTGATGGGGTTGCGGAGAGGTGTGTTCAGCCATGGCATGTTGGGATAGCCAGCGTCCCCTACATGGAAACCACATGGACATAAGTAGGACAGGAGAAGCGGTCGTGCTGGAAGTCTACGCAAAATACAGGACAGACAGAGTGTACCCACCAACAACACATGCTTGTTTGTTGCGCAGCTGCGTCATCATTTCAGGCACCCTGCTACGTCTCATGATGTAGGCATCGTGTGCTGATCCTGGAAAACGAGCACAGACATGTGAAATCACCATGTTGGACAGACACACCACAAGGGCATTGATGGAGTGGTAGTGCTTGCGATTCCTGTACGCTACCTCCTGTGCCACTGGTGGTACCAAAGCCACATGTGTCCCATCTATGGACCCAATGACATGGGGCATCCCTCCCAGGGCATAGAATCCACACTTGACCCCAGTCAACAGTTCAGGAGTTGGGAAATGGATGAACTCATCCAGGTGAAGCAACATGGCCTCTAAGAAATCATGCAGCACACAGCTGAACATGCTCTGGGACATGCCACCAACATGAGCTATGGTATATTGAAAGGTACCCGTGGCAAGAAAATGTAGGGCTGCCATTACCTTCAGCTTGGGTGTCAGTGCCGTAGGATACCTGTGCAGCGGTTGCAGGTGTGGTGCCAGCCTCGCCGTCAACTCCTCAATCAACGGTTGGGGGAAGCGGTAGCACCGGATACAGTCATTCTCCCGCATGTCAGCCAAGTCCGGAATTGGTCGGGGAAGAGGCGGCGTTCTGCAGTAATTTGGAAGTGACAAGGAAGAGTGAGTGCACTACAACAACAATTTATTTGTACTGAGCACATGTTAATCTGTCAATACACATATGTGACATACGGAGTCAGGTATGTGCCACATGCCCTGGACACGTATGGCTGCCAGGTGACACTCCTACCAAGACCCAGCTACACACGGAGATTGTGAACCTCCACATGCCATGGCATGGGATTAGCTGTGTCCCAGTGTAAGTGAACAGCCAGACGCAACACAGGAGTGACATACATCAACACATCAGCAGAAGTAGGATGTCGATTTCAGAGACTGGTAGCGGAACACTAGAGCCACAGGTCACATGACATTACACTAGGACAGCCCACACACCTTGCCAATAAGGTGTACATGTAATGACTCACCACACATTCATTGAGAGGATGCAGACATGTCCTTGTTACGCTACTCCATGTCCCATGCATACATACGCACCTCACATCCGATACCACATGTGGCCTGGTGTGTGTAACAGTGTGCCATGTCCATCTACACACAGACACATGTTGGTTGCTGCAACAGCTGATGCTTTTGAGGGAGCACCAACATCAAGCTAATGGGAACACCCCACACATACATGAAATAGACACATCGTGCACCGTGGGTAGTCACATGTCTGGTGTGGTAACCCCTGTAGCGGGCATCAGGGGACACTTGCGTGTGTTGTTGACTGTGCCATGCCAGTGACGCTCATCCCAAGTGTGCAGTACGACATGCACACATGTCAAAGGAGTTAAGGGCATGCCTGGCACACATTGCACCGTCACACATAACATCTGTACACATCTCATCATACATCTGGTGCCTTCTCGACTCAGGAGTAATGTGCCACATCACAGCCTTTCACACCTGTGCCCCACACATGTAGTACTGCCCAGACAATGCCTTGATGTCCATCCATGGACAAGTATGTCAGCTCTATTCCTTCCTGTGTGCTGCCTGTCACCACTGTGATGTGTGAAAGGCACCGTACATTCGCTCAGAGGGCCTGTGTACGTTCCCTATCACCATGGGAGTGCTGCCGTATGCGTACCCATAGTGATAGTGAGCGTACGCACGCGTGTACGGTCCGTACCACTATGGGTACGCATACGCGAGAACACCCATAGTGGTACGGACTGTACACACGCCTGTACGCTCACTATCACTATGGGTGTGCTCGCGTATGCGTACCCATAGTGGTACGGACCGTACACACGCCTGTACGCTCACTATCACTATGGGTGTGCTCGCGTATGCGTACCCATAGTGGTACGGACCGTACACACGCCTGTACGCTCACTATCACTATGGGTACGCAACACGCGAGCACACCCATAGTGATAGTGAGCGTACAGGCGTGTGTACAGTCTGTACCACTATGGGTACGCATACGCGAGCACACCCATAGTGATAGTGAGCGTACAGGCGTGTGTACGGTCCGTACGACTATGGGTACGCATACGCGAGCACACCCATAGTGATAGTGAGCGTACAGGCGTGTGTACGGTCCGTATCACTATGGGTGTGCTCGCGTATGCGTACCCATAGTGATAGTGAGCGTACACACGCCTGTACGCTCACTATCACTATGGGTACGCATACGCGAGCACACCCATAGTGATACGGACCGTACACACGCCTGTACGGGCTGTTGCTATGCATTTGGGGTGCCCTAGGGCCCCGGTACGCACCGTACCTGTGTGTGAAACTCCAAATTACATAGGGGACACATGAGGGACAAGTATAAAGGCCTACATGCATGCTGGTTGTCATGGAGACCAAGTTTAAAATTTGAATTTTTTTCAGCAGGTGCACAGCAGTAGTCAGTTTGAATGAATCTACTTTGTTGCAATGTGGTTCTGGAGTTGACATCATGCTCAAGAAAAAAACACAATAAGAACCCACTGACTGTGCTAGGTTTGAAGGGATTGGAGGAAACATAGAATGTAAATGTGAGTGACCAATCACTCTGTACTCCTGTGCATGAAACAGGCCAGCAAGGCAGATATAAGGCAGCCAGGTCCCATGAGGGAGCACTTGCCTGCACATCTTTGGATTCTACGACCCAGCTGCTGCTACTGATTCCCTGGAACCATGTCAAGGTCTGTGGAGAGGGCACAGCCTTTCACCCTGGAGGAGAACCTGGCATTGCTGGATGTGATCCTCCCACAGTACCCCCTGCTGTATGGGCGACCAGGGTATCAGGTGAGTGCAGAGTCTACTAGCACAGACTGTGTCCCTTGTTTGTGACTGTGACTTCTGGCATTGTGTCCAGGTGTGACACACATGCCATGTACTGTAGGGGGGTCCCAGGGGGGGAATGCCTGATGTCTCCCAGCCAGAGCATGCTGTGGTGCATGTCTGCCGTCCTCACTTGCATTGTGTTTACTGTGACAATCACTGCATGGTGCATGCCACATTCTGCCTGTCTTGTCCTCCTGGGAATGTAGCCTCTACAGTCCTCATTTGAGAATGTGGTCAGCCCAGTGTGACAGGTGACTGTACCCACAGATGTGTGTTAGTTCTGTGTACCTGTGCTGAGAGTGTCCACATGATGTGTTCGTACCCTGGACATCGGTGTGTGTGTAAGTCCCCTGTCATGTGGGTGGGTGCATATGTGGAGTGTGGCACCCGGGCTGCATGAGGGATGGATATACCCTGCCCATGTGATGTGAGCTGGGAGCAGTGCTGTGTGTCTGACGTGCAGAGCCAGCCCCACACCTGTGAGCCCCCCCCGTCTAGTGGCACATGTGCAGAGTGAGGTTTGTCGCTGCATTTGGCAATGGCAGGTGAATGTCCTGTGCCTGTGTGTGTCTGTGTACTCTGCTGAGGTAGCGTCAGTGGCCTGTGGCATGTGACTGCTTAGAGGTGCTGCACATTATCCTGGTGTAGGTTGTGATGCACAGTGTGAGCCTGGATCATTGATTGTGTCGTTGCCCTCATTCCACCTGTGTACTTTCAATGGCAGGTACTGCTTTTGCCCTTCCCCAGAGGATCATGTCCCTATGACAAAGGTGCAATGCGTTGGATGCATACTATGCCTTGTTGTAAACAGCAAATTTGTTCTAATATCTGTCTCTGTGACATGTGCCAGGTGTATTGATGTAGTGTCACTTGTTCATCCTCACAGGTAGGTGCCTCTGCCAGAAGCAGATCTGGATGAACGCCGTCAGTGCCGTGAGGAGGACGGACGGTCGCATGCGGCGACTGGCCCAGGTGAGGAAACGCTGGCAGGATATCCAGTGCTGGACGCGGAGGATCGCACGGGTCCTGCTGGGGGACTCACCTGAGACCCATAAGAACCGCGGGCGCCGCCGTCTGACCCACATCCACAAGCGTGTGCTGGCGGTGGTATTTCCAGACTTGGACAGGCGCTTACAGGAGAAGCAGCTTATTATTATCACAATGGGGTAACCCAGTATCCCTCAGAACCTGGGCAGATTATCAAAATGATACAAACGGTTCTGTCGGGTAAACAATATTACTTCTAGCAAAAAACCTTTCATTGGTTTGCTTATACGAACACACATAGAGACCATGAATAGTATTCAAAACAGCTTTATGAATTGCATCATTCATGGATAACTACTTACAATGGCTGTCAAAAATAAACGTGAAACATATTTGTGACAAAGTGACATATAGTGCTTAGTGCTGTGGTGAATGGTGCGTAGTATATACAGTGTGACTTATGGAGGTATTGATAATTTACAAAGGCCAGTCAAGCAAATATTTGAAACAGTCTGCAGATGGATTGAATGAGTCTTTTATGCAGAGTATTTTCAACTGATCCTTGAAAGAATGTCGACGTTTCAACCCAAGGTAGCGTTACTAGCTAGTCAATACGGGTCTTCATCAGGACAGGGAGTGACAGCCTATGAAATAGTAAGGAATATGGTCAGGTGTGTTCAAGAATCTGAATGCCGTGCAAATTCGACGCATGCAGGGTGAGAACTCACCAAAAGGAGCCCAAAGTAACTCTTGGGGCGGAGTAGAAGGATGGGCAAGCAGGAGCAGTAGTATCCTGTAAGACGTGGCTAGGAGTCTAGTTGAGAGAATGAGACTTTGTAAGGCATAGCCCTAGAATGGCTGTCAATTAAAAACATTACCAGAAATACGCAGGTAAACTCACCCGGTAATTGGATATATTCTCTCTCCAAATTGGTTCAAGGGAGGAGATTCATTGAGTTGGGTAACCTCTATCTCGTATTAGTGATCCCCCTGCAGTTCTGTATGGACAAGTGAAAGTAAATCAGAACCGTGCCATACCAAAAGGTTTGTTTGGTAAGTAGAAATAATGCTAATGAAAAAAGAACTCACCCGCACAAGGG
This sequence comes from Triturus cristatus, assembly GCF_964204655.1. Lineage (NCBI taxonomy): Eukaryota > Metazoa > Chordata > Amphibia > Caudata > Salamandridae > Triturus > Triturus cristatus. The sequence continues at coordinate 1,078,870,040 of NC_140592.1, read as the reverse complement.
AATGAATCTCATTCAAGGCGGCAGAGGGGCATGAACAGCAAAAGTCTAGTGGCCTCAGGAGGAGCGAATCACACTGAGGTCATGTGAAAATAAATAACGAGAACTAGTGCTAATAACATTCAGACACAGAGTGCCTTCACCAGCATTGATAATATGAACAACGAAGCTTTGGTATCTAATTCTCACCACAATATCAATCTGAGAACACAGAATGAAAGGACACATCAAAATACGATGAGCATTACCATTGGAGAGAGCATTGACATCTTAGTACCACAGACAGCTATAACTGGCAACACAGACATTAATGACACCTCAGCACCTCAGATAGCTATAACTGGCCCTATTGACACAATAGATCGGATTGAATGTACAAACAAGAACAATATCACTACAATTGATCATAGAGAACCAATAATTAATTTGTCAACACATAGCTTGACTGAAGCTGAGAGAAATGTTCTCATCAAAGGATTGTCCTTTGTGCCTACCGTTATACCTGACTCATTTCAAGTGAAACTGGAGCTACAACAATTCTTTCGCAAGATCAGACTGAAATACTTTTTCAGCAAAAATACTTTTAATCCAGAATCATCGGCGACGAGTTTTAGGCCTGCCTCCACTTTCACTCCAAGTGCTTACCAAATGAGTGAGAAGATTCTAGCATTTGAAAAGATTGTTCTCCAAGAGACCATGCAACTTTTGGATAAGAGAAAATATATACAATATAACATCGACAAGGAAGAAAAGCTGGCGCTGCGCTCCCTGAGCTGCAATGACTCAATTGTCATTAAAGCAGCAGATAAGGGCGGAGCTGTGGTATTACAGAACACCAGGGACTATGTGGAGGAGATAGAACTTCAATTGGGAGATTCGGAAAGTTACCAACTAACCAGAAGAGATCCGACCCCTGCAGTACAATCATTGATTCAACAGGTGACCAAATACGGATTGGATTGTGGTTTCCTGAGCAAACATGAGCATGATTTCCTTAATAAAAAAGAACCTCGAATCCCCACAATCTACACGTTACCTAAGGTGCATAAGCGGCTGGTGAAACCACCAGGCAGACCGATTGTCTCTGGTTGCGGGTCAATCTTGGAACCACTGAACAAGTTTATTGACCACTTTTTGCAACCTTGGGTCCCTAAGACAAAATCTTTTGTTAGAGACACTATGCACATTATACAACTTTTGGAGGGGCAGGAATTTGATATACAAACACAACTGCTCGTAACACTGGATGTCTCTTCACTGTATACTTCAATCCCTCAAGACAAAGCGTTGGAGGTTATCAGAACTACCCTGGATGAACGAGAGAGACCCCATTGGATCCCAACTGATTTCTTGATTACACTCTTAGAGATCGCAATGAAAAAGAATTACTTTATTTTCCAGAAACATTTTTACTATCAGTGCAAAGGAGTGGCGATGGGAGCCACATATGCGCCGAGCTTGGCGAATATCTTTATGGACAACTATGAGGAGGAGCATTTGTATAGTCATCAAAATCCATACCTCAACCAGATTGCGGTATGGAAACGTTACATCGAATACGTCATCATGGTGTGGTCTGGTGACAACATAGAGCTGAATAACTTTCATGAGTGGCTTAATGCCAGGTCCAACGACATTCAGTTTACAATAACTAGTAACAATGAATCAATAGACTTCTTGGATCTCACCTTTCGTGTGGAGGAAGGGCTCTTGTACTGTGACCTTTATCGAAAGCCCATGGAAAGAAATACACTGTTAAGATACAACTCACACCATCCTCGTAATCTGAGAGACAATTTGCCCTACGGACAATACCTGAGACTAAGAAGAAATTGTACTCGAAGAGTTGATTACTTCAAAGAATCTGATACCCTCACAAATCGTTTGAAGGAAAGAGGTTACCCTACGGGTTTGCTCAAGCGAGCAAAAAAACGTGCCTGGTACTGTCCACGAGACCAACTGTTGGAGGTCAAAGCTAAAGACACTGAAAAAAACAATATCGTCTGTGTTACGACATTTAATACCAAAAGCAACGACATCAAAAAAATCGTAAAGAAATACTGGAACCTGGTAGCAAGCGAGCTGATGACCCAGCAGGACCCAATCTTTGCATTTAAGCGGGGCAAAAATATCAAGGACACTATAGTACGAGCATTTCTTGAACCACCAAAACAACCTGACCTAAGGAACTACTTTGGACTACCACCTGTGTCCGGACACCACAAATGTGGGCAATGCAAGGCATGTGACCTCTGCCGAGAGGGGAATAACTTCACATATGAGAATAAAACATACAAATTGCCCCACTTCACTAATTGCAATAGCTCGCATGTTATATATGCCATTCTTTGTCCCTGTGGTCTTATTTATGTAGGACAAACCATCCAGAAAGCAAAGGCTAGAATTCTTCAGCATACGAGCAGAATAAGGTGCAAAGTGCAAGGTGCACCAATGGTCGAGCATTTTGTGACACACAATCACCCTCCAGACAGCATTAAATGGTGGATCATAGAGAAGGTTAGCCCTAATGTTAGAGGAGGCGCAATCTCTGTGGCCTTAAACTACAAAGAATGTAGATGGATCCATTCGCTCAACTCGGTACAGACCGGGTTGAACGAAATCGAGGAGACTGCGAGGCAGATGGGGCAACTTTAGCCAGTTAATCTACAGAAGTTTTACACTATGTTGCATCCTTTTGTTTACCGCATAAGGTTTGAGAACCTCAAGCAACTGCTACATGTTGGCGCGTTTCCTTGTATAGGTTCTTGCTTGCCAATTGGGGTACAGACCAGGTTGTGCCATATTGAGAAGAGTGTGATAATTACGTGACATATATTCCATTATGTCTCAGACAAAGTTGTAAAGATCACTGCATTAGTAATCATAATTATCCGCAATATGTTGGCGTGCCACCCTTTGATCAATGTTTTTAAACATAACTTTTATACATTTATGTGTAATGCTTTTAATACATGAATAGTTTGTATGTATGATACTACAATGCATGCAGTAAAGTCTTATCCGTATTAATAGGCAATGTTTTAACATCAATCACAATCATTTAGACTCTACGTTCGTGGCACGTGTTTATTCAAGACACATGTAACAGAGCCAATATTGTATTAACCCAATTTAATTCATGAACTATAAGTATAATTTTCATATCAACCGCAACTGTAGATATTGCATTCTCATACAGATAGAGGACACTGCGGGGGAACACATTGCTCAATTCTCTTGAGCGAAACATCATATTTACAAGCGGTATTTCACTTTCATATACCGCGCCGTACTCACACCAGCCTCGCAATCATTTTAGATTGTGCGATCCATTAAGAGACCGCCGTCAACACACATCTGTTCAGGAATTTGTGGTAATTAATTAATCTTTCACTCCGGAGTTGGTCCGCGCAGGCTAGGCGTCTCCTAGCAACGAACGCTTGACGTCGTTACCTAAGCCAAGTATACCTTAGCCAATCAGGACTCTCTCATTCCGTTTCACCACAGCCAATCAGTAACCACTCATTCCAGGTCAGTTCCCGCATTACGAGCATCGCTTAGCAACGAACGCATGACGCGGCCGTTCACGCCACGTACACTCGCCTCATTCTTTCATTTAATTGACAGCGTCTGTCAAACACTCGCCAACAGATTTCTCGAGAGACAGGACGTTTGCCTGCGCTCGCTCAAATATGAAGTAGTTGCTCCCTGCCGGGCCGCCATCTTAGGTGAGCTGAGATTTTCCTGATCTAGACACCCTGCCCCATTCGAATTAGAAACCTCGCCCGGTTTGACGTTATTATACAAGACTAAGTTCCCGTTATTTATTTTCACATGACCTCAGTGTGATTTGCTCCTCCTGAGGCCACTAGACTTTTGCTGTTCATGCCCCTCTGCCGCCTTGAATGAGATTCATTCCCTTGTGCGGGTGAGTTCTTTTTTCATTAGCATTATTTCTACTTACCAAACAAACCTTTTGGTATGGCACGGTTCTGATTTACTTTCACTTGTCCATACAGAACTGCAGGGGGATCACTAATACGAGATAGAGGTTACCCAACTCAATGAATCTCCTCCCTTGAACCAATTTGGAGAGAGAATATATCCAATTACCAGGTGAGTTTACCTGCGTATTTCTGGTAATGTTTTTAATTGACAGCCATTCTAGGGCTATGCCTTACAAAGTCTCATTCTCTCAACTAGACTCCTAGCCACGTCTTACAGGATACTACTGCTCCTGCTTGCCCATCCTTCTACTCCGCCCCAAGAGTTACTTTGGGCTCCTTTTGGTGAGTTCTCACCCTGCATGCGTCGAATTTTCACGGCATTCAGATTCTTGAACACACCTGACCATATTCCTTACTATTTCATAGGCTGTCACTCCCTGTCCTGATGAAGACCCGTATTGACTAGCTAGTAACGCTACCTTGGGTTGAAACGTCGACATTCTTTCAAGGATCAGTTGAAAATACTCTGCATAAAAGACTCATTCAATCCATCTGCAGACTGTTTCAAATATTTGCTTGACTGGCCTTTGTAAATTATCAATACCTCCATAAGTCACACTGTATATACTACGCACCGTTCACCACAGCACTGAGCACTATATGTCACTTTGTCACAAATATGTTTCACGTTTATTTTTGACAGCCATTGTAAGTAGTTATCCATGAATGATGCAATTCATAAAGCTGTTTTGAATACTATTCATGGTCTCTATGTGTGTTCGTACAAGAGAAGCAGCAGCAGGAAGGGGGTAGGTACATGTGTGTTTGTTGTGTGTCACCAGCATTTGTAAGTGCACAGTTGCATGGATACACTGCCAGGGTTTAAAGGTGCTGTGCAGATCCTGTTACCCACAGTATAGCGGTGCTCTCCTGCCTCCCTTCCCCTCCTTGCAATGTGTTCCCTGGTCTGTGTGTAGTCACTCCTTCACAAGGTTATGTAGGCTGGCACTTTCTCCACGTGAACTATGCCTGTAGCATCATGTGTGGGGGTGGTGTGTAACAGGTTTTGGGACCTTGCCTGTGCCCTGTCCAGTTCAGTACTTGTGGGTTCCATGTCAGTTGGCACTGATGCTGAGTCCAGACATGGGAGTTAGTCTCTCAAGTGTCATGCCTTACAGCACGCATGTCCTATGTTGTGGCCTGTGACATGATGTGCATGAGTGTGCGATACGCATAGTGCAGGGATGGTGGCGTGTGTTGCAGTCATTCCCATTCAGGACCATGGAGTTGTGTGGTCACTACTATCCCCTGGGGCATATTTTCCTAGGTGTCATGTGTGTCATCACAAAATGTGGACACTCTCAGTGTCTACAGCATAGGTTGTGCTCTGTGCCATTGTCCCCTGGCACCATGTATATTGACGTAAAATGTAGTACAAGTGTCCACTGTACAGCCTGACCTGATTTTCCTTGTTCATACTCACGGTGGCCAGTGCCTGTGTGTCTTGTTACAATCATCTGATGATGACCATTCGTACATGATTATTTGGACAGGCGCACCTTGGGTATTTTGTGTCCAATCTTGCATTTATCCAGCCCATGTGTATTTCACTCAGACTAAGAGATGTAAGTGCTTCCTGTGTCTCAACAAATTCTCTCATGTAGGGGGTGGTTGGTGCGGGCAAAGCCTACATGTCAAAACCTGATATCTCCTTGCTAGGTCTGGCCAGTGTGTGATGTTTGTCTGCACATACACTCAAGATGCAGTGAGCCAGTCATGGTGGGCATGTTTTCAGTATTACCTATGCAGCATGTGCCTCAAGCTCGTGGATATGGTCCCTGCTCATCCCTATTTTCGGCAACGCTGTGTGGTGCAGATGCAGTGCTGGATTGTCCCCAGGGCCTGGCTCCTCTGTCAAACTCCATTTCGTGTAATTTGCTATTGTGTCATGCTCTCCATAGTTTTTCAGTGGCATGGTGGGTCAACCAACTGTGTGTTGCATGCCCTACATCTGTACCTTGTTTTGTAGATGTTACTGATCTTTCTTTTCAGGCTATGCACTGTAACCTATGTAGATTGGATTCATGTGACATATGTATACAGGTGTATGATTAATTGCTGTCTCTTCACCTTGCCCACAGCATCGTCGGGGGACACGCAGGGAGACATGAGCACAGACGGAGCGGAAGGACCGAGCACCAGTGCCAGCGGTGACATGGTGGCTGGCACATCGAGTGGAACTGAGGCGGAGGAGAGTGAGGCCAAGGACCTGTCCACTGGCACGACAGAATATGAAGCTGACGGGTCCGAGGATAATCTCTCCGAGTGGGCAGAGGCTGCACCAGCAGCTAACAGCGGCACATCTCTCCCCGCCCCCTCCATTGCCATCAGCCGCCTCCCACTTGCTCGTGTCCCTTCCCAGCGTGCCCAGTCACCACATGTCTCCTTCCTGCCAGGCACCGCACCCCCTGCCCCTGTCTCCACTGCTGCCGCCAATGCCGAGTCTGTGGACATCCAGCGGCAGTTGCAGGTTGGTCAGGCTGCAATGCTTAATGTCCTCCATGGCCACAGCCAAGTGCTGAACAACATGGACGCATACTTGGAGGGCATTTTCTCATCGCAGGCTGACCAACGCAACTTGCTGAGGTCCATTGACTCGACACTGACTGCAGCAGTGGGTCTCCTGCAGCGCTACGTCCAACCCCCTACCCCTGACCCATCCACACTTCCCACTCCCATGCCTGTCCCACGTACACCCAGACGTCAGCATGCACCCACCACAACAGACACAGGCACCACACCAGCAGGGAAGGTCAAACGCACACCTCCTGGCACGCACACACAGGGTGAAGTAGGCACACCCACTGGGTCGGGGGGCAAATGTAAGCCACGCAGCCAGAGTGGGAGTCCGCATTCCACCAAATCCACTCCCTCCAAATCCCCTCCCCTCAGCTCTCCTGGCCACATGTCCGGCAAAGACTCCTTCATGGCCGCTCTGTCCCTGAGCCCCACAGTGACACCACCCCGCAAGCGGTCAAGGGAGTCCCCGGTCAGGGCGGTTGAGTCCCCCCCCTGTCCACACCCTCCCCCAGTGGCGCTGCGACCCATCCCTCCGCCCCCCCCCCTCCTTGGGGCCTGTGGTTCCTTCGGGTGCAGGGGAGTCGCTGGAGGACCTTGCTAAGGTGTGCAGCGCCATCCTGGCCTCCGCCTTTGGCCCTGCCCCACCCCCTGTGGTGGAGTCCTCCATCCCTGCACCCACGACGCCTACCCTTCGCCCTCATGTCACCGCGGTGCCTGGTCCTTCCCCCCCACATGATGCCCTCCCCGCTCTGGAAGACGAAGGAGTCTGACTGTGCAGGCAAGCTAGGGGACACGCGTCCCACTGTGTCCCCCACCTGGATTTGAACTTTGGATTGCCCTATGGGCATTGTACATTTTGAACTTTCAAGGGACAAACTGATTTTTGATAGCTGAATAAAGCAATTTATTTTTCCTTAGTACACTACTGTCTGTCTGGTATTGCTGTTGGTCGACCTGCCCCATTATTTTGGGTGGTGATTATGTGTTGGGTGTGTGGGAATTGTAGTCTTGTGCTGGTCATAGGGTGGATCCTGGTATCTGTGTGCCATCACAAGCTGTTGGCTACATAACTTTGTTCATGTAAGCAGTTACTGCATGGTGACATCGTCCCAAGGTGTGTTCCTTCCTCTGTGTAACCTGACATCTTCCCTGCAGGGTCTTTCCAATATGTGGTGCTGAGCTGTGTCTACATTGGCTGGGTGTGTGACGGACTCGTTAGACTTGGGCCATGCATGCTGAGCGATGTCTCCACCTGCATCATTCGTGGCGTCCTTGGTGGTCACTGTACTTGTGTATGTAGACTGTTGCCATGACTTCATGTGTACATGTTTTCTTTTTGGCGCTATGCATGTGTATACTCCCAGCCTCGCACACATGTGGTACATGTACTGCAGGATCTTTGTGCACCTGACTGACATTTGTGGGCATTGGATCTGTGGGTACTCCACCCTTTTCTTTGCAGGGGCACTGCTGTGAGTGTTAGGCACCCACCCCTCCTGTGTCTGGGCACTGCTGGGAGGACTCTGCACACACCCCTCTTATGACTGGGCACTGCTGGGAGGACTCTGCACCCACCCCTCCTGTGTCTGGGCACTGCTGGGAGTGTTAGGCACCCACCCCTCCTGTGTCTGGGCACTGCTGGGAGGACTCTGCACACACCCCTCCTGTGTCTGGGCACTGCTGGGAGGACTCTGCACACACCCCTCCTGTGTCTGGGCACTTCTGGGAGGACTCTGCACACACCCCTCCTGTGTCTGGGCACTGCTGGGAGTGTTAGGCACCCACCCCTCCTGTGTCTGGGCACTGCTGGGAGGACTCTGCACACACCCCTCCTGTGTCTGGGCACTGCTGGGAGTGTTAGGCACCCACCCCTCCTGTGTCTGGGCACTGCTGGGAGGACTCTGCACCCACCCCTCCTGTTTTTGGGCACTGCTGGGAGGCCTCTGCACACACCCCTCTTGTGACTGGGCACTGCTGGGAGGACTCTGCACACACCCCTCTTATGACTGGGCACTGCTGGGAGGACTCTGCACACACCCCTCCTGTGTCTGGGCACTGCTGGGAGTGTTAGGCACCCACCCCTCCTGTGTCTGGGCACTGCTGGGAGGACTCTGCACCCGCCCCTCCTGTGTCTGGGCACTGCTGGGAGGCCTCTGCACACACCCCTCCTGTGTCTGGGCACTGCTGGGGAGGCCTCTGCACACACCCCTCTTGTGACTGGGCACTGCTGTGAGGACTCTGCACACACCCCTCCTGTGTCTGGGCACTGCTGTGAGGACTCTGCACACACCCCTCCTGTGACTGGGCACTGCTGGGAGGACTCTGCACCCAACCCTCCTGTGTCTGGGCACTGCTGGGAGGACTCTGCACCCAACCCTCCTATTTCAGGATATGTACGCTTAGAACATCCACAGGTGTGGGTTCGCTCCATGCATACGAGGTGGGGGTACGGGTCGTACGTACACTGTTGGCATGGGGGGTACTCTCCATGCATATGCGGGTGAGGGTACGGGTCGTACATACACGGTTGGGGTGGAGGTACGCTCCATGCATACGCGGGTGAGGGTACGGGTCGTACTTACACTGTTGGGGTGGGGGGTACGCTCCATACGTACGCGGGTGAGGGTACGGGTCATACTTACACTGTTGGGGTGGGGGTATGCTCCATACGTACGCGGGTGAGGGTACAGGTCGTACTTACACTGTTGGGGTGGGGGTACGCTCCATACGTACATGGGTGAGGGTACGGGTCGTACTTACACTGTTGGGGTGGGGGTACGCTCCATACGTATGCGGGTGAGGGTACGGGTCGTACATACACTGTTAGAGTGGGGGTATGCTCCATACGTACGCAGGTGAGGGTACGGGTCGTACATACACGGTTGGGGTGGGGGTACGCTCCATGTATACGCGGGTGAGGGTACGGGTCGTACTTACACTGTTGGGGTGGGGGGTACGCTCCATGCATACGTGGGTGAGGGTACGGGTCGTACTTACACTGTTGGGGTGGGGGGTACGCTCCATGCATACGCGGGTGAGGGTACGGGTCGTACTTACACTGTTGGGGTGGGGGGTACGCTCCATGCATACGCGGGTGAGGGTACGGGTCGTACTTACACTGTTGGGGTGGGGGGTACGCTCCATGCATACGCAGGTGAGGGTACGGGTCGTACTTACACTGTTGGGGTGGGGGGTACGCTCCATGCATACGCGGGTGGGGGTACGGGTCGTACTTACACTGTTGGGGTGGGGGGTACGCTCCATACGTACACGGGTGAGGGTACGGGTCGTACTTACACTGTTGGGGTGGGGGGTACGCTCCATACGTATGCGGGTGAGGGTACAGGTCGTACTTAGACTGTTGGGGTGGGGGTACGCTCCATGCATATGCAGGTGAGGGTACGGGTCGTACTTACACTGTTGGGGTGGGGGGTACGCTCCATACGTACGCGGGTGAGGGTACGGGTCGTACTTACACTGTTGGGGGGTACGCTCCATACGTACGCGGGTGAGGGTACGGGTCGTACTTACACGGTTGGGGTGGGGGGTACGCTCCATGCATATGGGGGTGGGGGTACGGTCCGTACATATCCGTACCCACCCTATGGAATGCTTGTGCGGGCCTTACCCAGGCCTTTGCCACGTGCGTACAGCCGTCCCGCCATTGTTGGGGTGACGTAGGTGTGGGCGTGGTACGACTCGTACCCACGCTCTTAAGGCATGGGTACGGGACGTACCTGTATTGTTGTGTTGCCGGTTCGCGTCGTCAAGCGCTTCCGTTGTGGCGGACGCTGGCTTTGCTGGACACGCCCCCACCCCCTCGTAGTGACCAGGGCCTGGGGGTCAGGTATGTCCAGGGCATGTGTGCTGTGTGACTTGGGTGGGGGTTTTGTGGCCTGCCCCTGCTCCTGCCCCCCCACCTTTCCCCCCTCCCTTTGTTGTTCTGACCTTCTGCGGCGTCTGCGTCGTAACCTGTAGAGGAGGTCGACTGCTATGAGGGCCGGGATGACACGTAGGTTCAGGTCCATGTCTGTCCGTCGCGTGCAGGTACTCCTTGTTCGCGTCGTCCTGATTTCCCGGCAGTTTTTGGCTGCCGGAAAATATTCGCCGTGTGGGATGACGTCGGTGCGAATCGTACTTCCTGGTTCGTGAATGGCAGGCTGCGTGCGTCCTGACGTCACGTCGGCACTTTCCCGGATCACATTTGTATGTTTATTTTCGTCGGTCGGGGTTTTGTACGATTCGTACGGAAATGGTATTTCCATGCGAATCGTACTTCCATGTTTGTATATTGTTACGACCGGGTACGCGTCGGACGGAGAATATGCTCCGTCCGACTGTTCGTACCCGGTTTTTACAGGATCGTGATCGGCACCGTAGTGTTCTGATTGGCTTAGGAGAGCCTGGATGCTCCCTGTTCCAGTCCAATGTGGAGGAGAGACAGAGGAGAGACGCAGTGATAGGTTACTATTTTTGTCCTCCCTTTACACCCCCCCTTTTACACCTCCCTTACTGCCCCCAAGCCCCAGCCCCACCCCACCACCCTGATGGTTGCCAGCCACCACTGTTTGATTGATGTTTTACTTCTTTTTTGTGCTCTTTACCCTAAAAGTATCAACTTACGGATCTCCAGGTCCCCATATTGTGTGATGGATATTTTTCTATCTTTTATCTTATTTTTTTAAAAATATATTTAGATACTGGTGGTGGATAATTTTATGCTGTGTTTTGATGTTTTATCTGTTTAGATACTGCTAAATACCATACATATGTTTTCTTAAGTTAAGCCTCTCTGCTGTGTGCGGTAGTCACCAGGCGTTCAGCCCAGATTTCTTTAATTTGTGTGTTGGACCGAATGAGAATTTGGACATATTACTTGGAAGGTCTCACATCCTCCCAAACTAATAGCCCATTTCCTTATCTTATGCTATTTTGACCTCATACATTTTGCCTATTTTTAGTAAGTCAGATGCTTTGTCAAATGACTAAGAAGTGGCAGGAATTCCTGCTACTGACCACATCAGACGTTATAAATAACATGGGCACTTCTAGGCCTCCTCTAATTTTCCCCCACCTTTCTTGTGCAGGTGGTTAAACATTATCAAATCATTGTAACTCTGAGGTCACGGACCTCTGCAGATTTTACTTCTCTCTATTGCCACCACATGCTAGAGATATGGTTATCCGATTGATCCGTATCATCAGCGACAACATAGTCTAGAAGTGAAGTTTAATTTAATGACGCAAAATATTGTTATGGTTGTCATAGCCATGAATGACTTCAATTGCACCACCTCTACAGAAGTTCTAGAGTGCAATAATATGTTGAGGCAGGGCCGATCCTAGCACTGGTAGCACCCAGTGCAACAATCTTTTTTGGCGCCCCCCCCCAAGACCTCCTCCTTTGTTTCCCTCACTGTCACCCAGCAAAAGTGACCCTCATGTCTCCATAGCCCCTCTCTCACATGCATTTCATTTGATTTAAAGCCCTGGTAAAGGCTGGCTTCACTAGTCTACCCAGGTATAAACATAACATATGGATCTGTTCTTTGCAGAAGGCATATTAACCCTCTGCGCTACTTTATGGTGAGTAAAAACTGCCACTAGACAGAACTCCAAACCCTCTCTCTAGCAGGAAGATTATTCACAAGAATTATCTTGACATTTTTACTTCTGCATGAAAGTCGGACGCACAAGGAAATCTGCAGCAGGTGTTTTTAATTCGTAAATTATTGTTAACACAGCCAGCCCCCCTGAGGTCAGTGCCCTCCTCCAGGTCAGCACCCAGTGTGGTAAATAATTTAATTACCGGAACTTAATTTGATGCGGAAAATCTATAACAATAGCTCAGTAAAATAAGAGGCAGAATCCGTGGTATTAGAGGTTCGGAACGGGCTTTATTCCAGAATCAATTTAAATTGAGGAGCTCCATATTCCATCACCACGAAGGTTCAGGAAGTGAAGAACGCTACTTTATTGACAAGTAATCATTTTTATACAATAGGCATTACAGTGAAACAGATGGAGGAGGCGTAACAATTGATAGTAAAGATAAAACATACATGCGCAGCAAAAGTGGGTGTAACTGGGCGTAACTAAAGAACGTCATCAGGTATGATGTCATAATAGGGTGGTTCCATGAAAGAATTTCGCAATGTCAGCAGAAATACTTGGCAGAAATGCGCGCGCAGCAGCATGACGTGTGATTGACGTGCAACTAGGGGGTGAAGGGGACTTGACATTTAGCTCTACATGTGGCGACAGAAGTCTGGAGGGTCAAGTCAACCTAATCCCAAATCATATCTAACATCCTATGTTTAGAGAACTATGTTATCCAAAAGAGAGGTCTCTTAGAGTAGAATCTTATTCTATACTGACTATACTGACTGTTAGTGCGTGTACAAGCGTCTAAGTGTCTACACAATATGCGGGGGCAGAACTCTTCCATAGTAACAGGGCTATGAATTACTTGCATAAAGACAGAGAAGCCGGGCCTTTTGCTCGGTAGCTGGAAGAATGTTTACTTAAACTACTAGACAGGAATGCATTGGGTAGGGAGCGGAGCAGATAATCTCGAAGGTGAAATACAGTTTTTGGCAGGCAACAGGCTGATGTCAGGCACCGTTAGTCGCGCAGAGAGTAGGACAAAGTTCATGGATACAGATGCGAGCTCAGACTGGAGCTTTCAGAGGCAGAAGGCAAGAAAAGCTTGATGGCAAAATCAGGGCCTACTTGCCTGGACTGTAAAATGGCATAAGTGAACCATATAAAGCCGGTGGCCTTTCATACTTAGGAATAGAATATCCGGCCCATTCATGGCGGATCTGAAAGAGGACATGTTGACGGTGGACGCACATGTGTTTGCGTCTTCATAACTGGAACTGGAGGGAACATACATGTACTTGTGATTTATACATGAAACCGTTGGGGTCCAAGATAGGGGACATAACTGATCAGAAAAATCCATATTTCCACATTCCCTCCTTGTCCCCTACTTGCCCGTTAAGAGATATCAATCTTCATCAATCCATCGATCTGTTCATATAGCATCATTTGTTCTTCTTTTTTCTTCTGGAATGAATGAAATCTTGGTGGTGGAATACACGATGTGGCACACAGACCACAGATCGCTGGTCCACATTGTAGGCATAGACAGCAACTGAATAATATGAGGAAGCCAATACCTAGGAAGGATAGGACCTTCCATCCAAAGGTAGATAATACACTCCAAAACCAACCGGACCAAGTCCAGGTGCCTGGATTCTGGTGTATCTGGCTTACAATCTTATGAAGACGAGTTATAGCTTTATATACAGATGGCGAATTTTCTGGTATGAAAATGCAACAACTTGATCCGATGACCCTACAAGCTCCGCCCCTATCGGCCAGGATGACGTCAAGGACAAGACGATTTTGAAGCACAACAATCCGCATAGCAGACTGCTCTTCTGTTAAATTGCCTAAGGCGGAAATAGTTTCGTTCACTACTGCTTCAAGGGTTCTGGTTAATCTACGTATCAGCTTGCTATTGGTAACTGTACCAATATAGGGGAAGAGACCTTTATTGAAATCTGTGTATTTTTCCCATGCTGTCTCAGTGTAATCGACTATTGGGAGATCTCTCCTTTCTCTATTGTATACTAAATGAGTGTTTCTGTGATAATCAGGAGGAGCTAGGAAAACAGGTGGCAAAAGGAATCCGATGTAGCAGGTACCATCCCAATCTAGTGGCAAACGTATGTATGCCGTCTGACCACATATGAAGTAGGAATGGCGGGAAGCTCTAAATGTAGACTTGCCTTGATCACTAAATTCTATTACAGTGGTGCATTTACTATGGCCCATATGTATGGAACCATTCTTTCTTACACATAATTCACCTTTTACTGGAAATACTGACATGGCGGGCAAAATTGGAGTAGCTTCGGATTCGACATTCAGGATCATGAGATTAAGCGTAAAATTACCTAATCCATATACTTCATTTTCTAGATCAGTTCCTGTTCTTTTGGGAAGTCCCTCCTTGTTAGGGTGACAGACTCTGAGTAAAACTAAGTTCAGATTTCCCCATACCCAGTTATTCTGGTAAACTGCAGAATTCGAATCTAGGGAATTAATTAAACTAAACCATGCTCCACAGGAGCCGTTGTGTGTGAACGGGTATGGAAAGAGAGGTAGAATTCCTTTATAGTTCTGATAGGGAGGGAGTCGGCCACATATCCAACAATTTGTAGCATTGCTAACCTGATGGGAATGATGTAACATACTAATAAAAGTGTTATTGCGCAGCGCAAATCTATAGGACAATTCATGCGGAGGTAATTCACTAAAAGAATGTTCGGCAGTAACATTGTAAACATGTCTAAAAATAGGATAATATATGTGCAACAATATACTTGCAGTAATTATTAAAAGACTTAAGAAAAACAAAATTAATAACGTCACTGTGCATTGACTACGCAGTGATTTACAGTACGCATGTCGTTTCAACTTTATCCTTCTGTTTCTTTCTCCGTACAGGTCTAAGGGATACATGTCAGAGACAAATTCGACCGATTCACCTTGGAGAGGACTTAAACAATCAAATTGCCTGACTTGTTAGACCGAAGTTTTAGTTTATATTGTTCATGGTTATTCAGTTCAACCAAAGGAAGTTTTGAGTCAATCGGGGAAGACACGCAAGGTGTGTCGTTTACGTCTGACGGTAGTCCATGAAATTTCTTGATATGACTTGAATGTATCCAGCCTTTTCGACCTTCGATCTTCACGGCTGTCCTCGTCGTTAGCAATACGAGTTGAGGCGATTTCCACCTAGGATCCAGCTGAGACTTCCGATCAAAGTTCCTCACTAACACCAAGTCTCCTGGAATTACGTCATGGGGTTTCACCTCGGTATTGTCGGGAAAGGCTGCAGCTACCTGTGAACGACAAGATTGTAGTGCAGACATCAAGGAAGCCAAGTAATCTGTCAGCATATTACAGTCAATATCAGTTATTTTGCGTGGTATAGGCGTCCCCCACATATTTGGTGGTCTACCGAAGATCACTTCATAAGGGGATAGCCCTGTTCGAGAGTGTGCTACCATTCTCATGTAAAAGAGTGCAACGGGTAAGGCTACTACCCAGTCGACACCTTTCTCTCTACAAATTTTGGACAATCTAATTTTCAGGGTCTGATTATGTCTCTCCACGAGACCTGCTGCCTCGGGGTGTCGGACACAGTGAAATTTCCACTGATAGCCTAACAAAAGTGAAACGTGTTTCATTAGTTCGGATGAGAACGGCTGGCCGTTATCTGAGTAGACAGCACGTGGTAAACCGTACCGTGGGAAGAATTCTCGAACCAACTGTTTGGCAGTAGTCGGGGCAGTGTAATCTGAAACCGGGTATGCCTCTGTCCAACGGGAAAGAGCACAGACAACTACGAGAACATATTTGAATCCTCGACATCGTTCCATCTGGATATAATCCATCTGGAGGACTTCAAAAGGGTGATCAGGAGGCTGAAATCCACCCTGTTCTACGGGAATGCTTTTACCTGGGTTAAACTGACAACAGATCATACAGGTACGAACTTTTTGTTTAGCTGCTGCTCGTAAATGTTTGTTGAACCAAATGTGTTGAATGCTGTTTAGCATAGCTTTTTCTCCTAGATGTGCTGGACTATGTACAGTGTTAATAACGACTTGGACCATTGAATCAGGAAGGAACCACACAGATTTTTCTTGATCCGTTTGGATCCCTCCTAATTCAGTCCATTTCTTTATTTCGTCTGGTGTAGCATGTGTCTGTATGTCGATTACGTCAAGAGCGGGATCCTTAACCATCATGCAATGTGTTGGTGTCGGGACTATTGTCTTTGTCATGTCGGATGTTTGAGTTTGAGCAGTCTGTTTAGCTGTTCTGTCAGCTAGATCATTGCCTTGAGAAATGATATCAGTAACTTTCGTATGAGCTTTACATTTCATAATTGATATTGCAGTGGGTAGATGTATTGCATCTAATAAGGCATGAATAAGGGGTCCGTGCTGGATGTGGGCACCGTGAGAAGTTAAATAACCTCTCTCTCGCCACAGCACGCCGAAGTCATGTACAACTCCGAATGCATAACGTGAATCAGTGTATATGTTGACTTTTTTATTTGTGGCTTGAATACAGGCTTGTGTCAGAGCGATGAGCTCTGCTGCTTGAGCGGACAAGGTATCTATGCAATTAGTTTCAATGATTTCAGTGTCTGTTGTGACTGCGTAAGCGGCCACTAGCTCTCCTGTACCTGTTCTCATACATGAACCATCTACATACAACGTCAGGTCTGGGTCTAACAATGGGACATCTGTTAAATCTTGTCTGGGTTTCGTCGTGATAATGATAACTTCAATACAATCATGTGCTAGTGGGTCTGTTCCATTTACAGGTAACAGTGTGGCAGGATTCAATGTACTACAACGTCTGATTTCTATATGTGGCTGAAACAATGTTAATTCGTAACCAGTGAGTCGTGCTATAGTCAAGTGTTGTGTTTGTGTGCGGTTCAAGAGAACCTCTACTGCATGTGGTACTTGTACTGTCAATGGATGTCCTAATACTATGGCATCGCTTTGTCTGATTGCTAAAGCTGTTGCTGCCACTGATTTCAGGCACGCAGGCAAAGCCTGAGCTACGGGATCTAATGTACTAGAAAAATAAGCACATGGTTTGTGTGATCCTGCTTGTTCCTGTGTGAGTACTGACAAGGCAGTACCTTCGCGTTCTGTAACGAAGAGTGTAAACTGTTTATTGTAACATGGTGTTGCTAAAACAGGTGCTTGGCATAAGGCTTTCTTTAGGCTTTCAAAAGCTTGTGTATGTTCCTGAATCCAAGGGAGAACAGTCGATGTGGCTGCCTCCTGTGTTGTCAATTGAATGAGTGGTTTTGCTAGAAATGCATACTGAGGGATCCACTGCCTACAATATGAAGTGAGGCCTATGAAAGCCCGCACCTCCTTTTGTGTCTTGGGTATTGGCATATTTGCAATTAACTGGATGCGATCTGATGTAAGCTGCCTTCCCTCCTTGGACAGCGAGTGACCAAGGTAAACAACTCGCTGGACACAGAATTGCAGCTTAGAAGGGGACACCTTGTGCCCTTTTTCGGCCAAAAATTGTAAAACCGTCAGTGAGGCTTTTTCACATTCAGGTTCGCTTCTAGCGGTGATCAGCAGATCATCGACATATTGAAGCAGGGCAGTGTTGACTGGCATGTGGATACTGTCGAGTTCTCGTTTCAGTGCTTGGCTATAGATGCTGGGGCTTTCTGTAAATCCTTGAGGTGCGCGTGTGAATTTAAAGCTTCGTCCATTTAAACTAAATCCGAACAAGTATTGGCTTTCCGGATCTATTGGGACGCTGAAGAAGGCATTCTTGAGATCAATTACAGTAAAGAATGTTGCTTCGGAATCAATGGCTGTCAGTAATGAAGAAATGTCTGGGACTACGGGGTATTGTGGTACTATGCATTTATTTAATTCGCGCAGATCAATAACCAATCGATATACTGGCGGGGCTGTTGGATCGGTTCGTTTAAGAATCGGAATTATCGGTGAATTACATACATTGGAGTCAGTTTCCACAACCACTCCTTGGGTAATAAGCTCGTCAATGATTTGTAGTAAAGCCACTACAGCATCTGGGGGTAACTTGTATTGTCGCATTCGTGGAAGTACCACTCCTGCCTTTAGTGTGACTCGATATGGTGTAATGTTCATGCAACCAACATCTGTAGGGCCTTGTGCCCATAAATGTGTGGGTAAAGTCTGTAGTCGGTGATCCATGTCTCGGGACACGTAGTGCCCTTTGAAATCACGTAAAAACAATCTTACTCCTTCTGGAGAACAACATATAATAGCTCCTAGAGCTTTCAAAGTTTTTATGCCTAACAAGTTTTCCGGACATGATTTAGTAAGTAATAAATCTGTAGTTCGTGTCAAGGGACCGATCGTAAGTGGAAGAGGCTGTGTTACTTCGTTAATGATAGGTTTTCCTGAAAAGCCAAGGGAAATATTCTGTGAGCCTGAGAGGGGTGCCCCTGGAACTTCACTACGTTTTATTGTTGTTCGGCTTGCCCCTGTATCAAGTAAGAATTTTCTATCTTGACCTAACAGTTCACTGTGTACATAAGGTCCTTCTTGGTCTACAGGGACCTCAATAAGGGGTAAGCCAACTTCCCTCTCTAGGCTGTTTCATGAGTATCGTTGATAATCAGGATAGTCATACTGTGCGGTCTGATACATCTGTCGGGTCGTTGTTTGTGTGGCAGCAATAGGCTGCGGTGGTGGAGCTGGCATAGACTGTTGCGGAGCTGGCATGGACTGTGCATGCTGCGGAGTTCCATGTTGATTCTGATCCTGTCTAAGTGGTCTTGGTCTTTCTTTTGTGTTACCTATGGCGATATTATGTTTTAAAACGGGACAATCGTGTACATAATGACCTGGCTGTTTACAATAGTTGCACGTCCCTTTAACAGGACCTGCTGAAACACTGGACTGTGTTATACCCTTCTTATGACCATCAGCTGGAACTGTCTGGGAAACTAGCATTTTCATTTTCGTGTCTTTCATGCGTCTTTGTTCATGTTCTTGTTCCTCTCTAATTCTATTGTGATGGTACTGTAGCATTTGTAACATTTGCGACGGAGTGTTACCTTGCCAGGTACTCTCGAATTTCAATACTCTATTCTTAACTTGGGGCAAGGCATTTTCAACCAATTTTGTCACAAACAGATGTGGATACGACTCGCTACTTGCTTTGATTCCACTATTTATACCAAAACATTTTTCAAATCGGGAATAGAAATCACTAGTGTCTTCATCTGATTTTTGTTTACAGGCTGAGATTGCACCCCAGTCTTCCTTTTTCGTAGTTAATAAACGTGGCAGTACCTGTACTAGTAGACCTGGTAGTGCTTTGATCTTGTCCCCGAGCCCTGAACCTGGACCTCGAGCTTTTTCTTCGTTTTCTAATGCTGTCCAATCTATCTTCTGGTCTCCCACCTCCCAATCCTTTTCCTTGAGTTTTTCGTAAATGCCCGCAGGCATTAATACCTTTAATATTGTCATAATGTCGGGGTAGGTATATTCTCCCATGAGTAACATATCTTTAATTTCACGATGGAAACCCGCTGGGTCTTTATCATGACTGGGGACCACTTTCTTCATTTCTAATAGTTCTATTTTGGATATGGGTGTGTATACAAACACACGTTTAAACTCATTGTCATCACCTTTTATCGGGTGCACTTCGCGTAAGGGATTCTGTCTATCCATGTAATACGTCGTTCTTTCCTTGATGGGCAGTGAGACATGTTCAGGACATACAAAAAGAATGTACTGCCTTCTATATTCTAGTATTTCTCTAATTAACTTGGTACCGGAACCTCTCCATTTATTCGTGAGTAATTCAGTCAATATATCAGGAAAGGGGCCAGGATCGGAGTGTTGGCTTTTATATAATATAAGGAGTTGTTGAATCATATAGATACCAGCTAAACGCTGTTCATCTGGGGCGAGGTTCAAAAACGTATGTGCTAGTGTATCATCACCATATTTTCCAGGACTATCAACCCAGTGAACGGCTGACCTGGCTAATTCTTGTTCGTCCATAGAATCGAGTATATGATAACCCCTTCGTTCTCGGAGTAATTTGTCAGCGGCTTGGAATGAATGTTCGGGGGACCTTATATTTATTATAGGAGTTTGGAATTTTCTGTTATTATCTGGACGTATCGGACATATCGGATCAGTAAAGCATCTAGTATTATTGCAAGATCTTCCTCTACCTACATAGGCCATGGTTTCTAACTGTCCTGTGGGCAGTTCTAATTCTTCCTCGTCCTCGGTTTGTTCCGGTTCGTCTACTGCTAATCTTTCCTCGTGTATTCGTTCTATTTCTTTGCGGATCTTTCGGCTCATAGCTACTATACATGATCGTTTATCGTGTCTCCCCTCTGATATATTCTTACCCCATGTGGTAAGAATTTGCATTTCTTCCGGATTTACCCCTGGTTGATCTTGATTTCTGATCACACAGTTTATGAGGAAACGTAACAGTTCCCCCTGTATTTCCACCTTTTGGTACTCCATGGCTCTGGTAATACTCTCAGGGTCTCGCCCTGACTGAACAAAATGATATATATTTTCTAAATGTGCAGTCATTCCTGGTAGCTTCCCTAAGTATATTGCAGCTCGTCGGATACGTAATGATGCCAGCATCATTTCGTCCCCTTTTCCGGGCACAGGGTCATATCTACAATCTATTAGAAGTTCCTTGAGCGTGTTCGGAGTTACTAGTTTGGGCGTACGTTGGTGGGCTAAATCTTGAAAGGAAAGTTTATTTGTTCTGGGTGGCGTAGAAAAAATGCTTGATGTACCTCCGGTAGCACCACCTAGGGTGCTGGATGTGAAAGGATTCGTTGAACGGGATATAGCAACCATAGGTGTGGACGCGGATGTAGAAACAGATGTGCTTGCCGGAACTTGTGTCGGGGTTTGCTGTTGCAGAGGTACAGACGGAGGAGGGTCTTGGCGTTGAACCCCCTCGGCAGGCGGTCTATGTGGCGCAGCATTAGCATACTCGGGAGCTGCGTCGTCTAAATAAGAGGAAAGAAAAACATCTTCTGCGGATCTGGGATGCCCTTTGGGATGTACTTTTATCGGAAACAATGGGGGTGGCAAGTCTCTTGGTATCTCCGGAGTAGCCTTAGGTAATCCTTCGGCCAGAAGAGGATACATACCATTCACAAGGGCATTTCTTTGTCTGTCTGTTTGTTCTGACTTTACTCGAGTACCTTCTTCAATTAATACGCTTTCTCGAACTTTATTTGAATTCTCCTTACTTTTCTCTTCCTGTCTGAGCGCTTTTTCTGTACGTCTATATGATTCTTTACGCCATAATTCAATGGCATCTTTCTGTGACTGTCTAGCTTTCTTTTTCCATAATTCTTCTTCTACTTTCATAATGCAATCTGCATCCCAGGTCCCAGCTGCGGGCCACCTCTGACTTTCTGGTAATTCCTTGGTGTAGTCTACCCATAGATCAAGAAATAATATGGCGTCTAGGCCATGTTTATGATACATGAAGTACCCTGGAGTGTCCCTAGGAGGAATGGGAACAGCTTCTTCGAGTACCCCTTTTCTAGTTTTGATCTGTCTTAATTTCGAAAAGAGCGGCATATTGGGAACTGATCTGATACCTAATTTTGAACACGTTTAATACCATAAAACACAATAATGAACAGTCATTCACACCACAATATACAGAACGTATTTAAAACATTTTAACATTTAACATTTAATGAATAAACAATGATGGTCATTTTAGGGAACTAGTCACTAAGCATAATACTCGATACTAACTAGGTAATTCTGAATTATATACTAGACATACTTGATATACTGCTAAACAGTACAGATACACTGCTGAAACAGTGCAGACCGGATTTGTGTACCCAAACCCGTCTTGACCGGCACAAACTATGTGCACGTCAGAACGCCTCCCCGATAATGGTACTCACCGGGTAGCTCGGAACGGAAGGCCTCGGAACTGAACTGAACTTGAACCGGACTGGACTCGACTCGAAACTTCGGAAACTTTGGAAACTGGTGGGCCTCTGTATACCTCGGATCTTGCTCTCTCAGCTAGGCTCTGGTCGGGATACTTCGCACTTCTCACCGCCTCGTCTGGGTGTTGATCGCAGCCTCAGTTACCCCCGCTCGGCAGGAGGGAGATACAGGAAATCCTGTGGGTACGCGTTGTTGTCCGTCCAGCTGTGACAGGAGACCGGGCCTGCAACGCACCGCCGGCGCGTGAGATGAGAAAGTGTCCCTGTTCGGGCGCCATTTATGTGGTAAATAATTTAATTACCGGAACTTAATTTGATGCGGAAAATCTATAACAATAGGTCAGTAAAATAAGAGGCAGAATCCGTGGTATTAGAGGTTCGGAACGGGCTTTATTCCAGAATCAATTTAAATTGAGGAGCTCCATATTCCATCACCACGAAGGTTCAGGAAGTGTGAAGAACGCTACTTTATTGACAAGTAATCATTTTTATACAATAGGCATTACAGTGAAACAGATGGAGGAGGCGTAACAATTGATAGTAAAGATAAAACATACATGCGCAGCAAAAGTGGGTGTAACTGGGCGTAACTAAAGAACGTCATCAGGTATGATGTCATAATAGGGTGGTTCCATGAAAGAATTTCGCAATGTCAGCAGAAATACTTGGCAGAAATGCGCGCGCAGCAGCATGACGTGTGATTGACGTGCAACTAGGGGGTGAAGGGGACTTGACATTTAGCTCTACATGTGGCGACAGAAGTCTGGAGGGTCAAGTCAACCTAATCCCAAATCATATCTAACATCCTATGTTTAGAGAACTATGTTATCCAAAAGAGAGGTCTCTTAGAGTAGAATCTTATTCTATACTGACTATACTGACTGTTAGTGCGTGTACAAGCGTCTAAGTGTCTACACAATATGCGGGGACAGAACTCTTCCATAGTAACAGGGCTATGAATTACTTGCATAAAGACAGAGAAGCCGGGCCTTTTGCTCGGTAGCTGGAAGAATGTTTACTTAAACTACTAGACAGGAATGCATTGGGTAGGGAGCGGAGCAGATAATCTCGAAGGTGAAATACAGTTTTTGGCAGGCAACAGGCTGATGTCAGGCACCGTTAGTCGCGCAGAGAGTAGGACAAAGTTCATGGATACAGATGCGAGCTCAGACTGGAGCTTTCAGAGGCAGAAGGCAAGAAAAGCTTGATGGCAAAATCAGGGCCTACTTGCCTGGACTGTAAAATGGCATAAGTGAACCATAAAAAGCCGGTGGCCTTTCATACTTAGGAATAGAATATCCGGCCCATTCATGGCGGATCTGAAAGAGGACATGTTGACGGTGGACGCACATGTGTTTGCGTCTTCATAACTGGAACTGGAGGGAACATACATGTACTTGTGATTTATACATGAAACCGTTGGGGTCCAAGATAGGGGACATAACTGATCAGAAAAATCCATATTTCCACAGTCACACTGCCCTAAAGCCAGCCCTAGTCGGAGAAAACACTGAACTAGGATTTGGTGAGCCTGATGTCATAGAGTCTCCTGGTAATCTCATTAAGTATGCATAGTCTTCTTGGTATTCTTCATTTTTTTAAATTCATTACAAACTCAGTGTAAATATTAAAGATTCTCACAAGATCTGAAACATTAGATGGTGGTTCTTCTTCTATATAAATCACATAACATGGATAATATTGATTCTGGGTTGTTAAACGGGCCAACAGTGTATTTAAATAAACATGTAATCTAAGCTGTTATAATCAGTATGGCAATGCTGGATTAATTACAGACACATCTGATCCTAGAAGCCTGAAGACATCCTATGCATTACAGATATAATAGCTGATCCTTGTAGTCTGATTTTATGCTTCACTACTTAAAGCATTTTCTGGAAAATGTTGCTGTAATCCAGCAATCAGAACTCTTCTGTTTTACTTGTGAAGTGTTAAATTAAAAGGAGAGTTTGTACCAGCATTCTGAGTGCAATATATTCCTGCATTCACCTTTACACCTAAGATCCATTAAAATTATGAGAATTCTAGAGTACAGATAAACTTATTATTTCTGCTTTCTCAAGTTGGGGACCACCTAGAAAGAAAATTTAAACTCTTGTATTTTAATACTTTTAGTGACCACTGAAAAAGGGACTGCTCATTATCCTGGCCAGAACTCAGGGTGGGCACACATGCACCACATACGGGGAGAAGGATTTCCCCATCTTGGATTTTGGAAATAAAGTGTGCTGTGAGATTGTTTGCGGTAGGGCAAACAGGAGCTGTTGCAACTGTGGGTAGGGTGGCCTCTGTGAACTTTTAACCCATTGGTTAATGAAGAGCCAAGAATGCTCAGTAGCTGATGTCAAGGAAAAATGCGGGCAAACGCAAAGCACCATCTTCAGAACACTTTCTGGACCTGTTGAAAAACAGAAGAAGGTCTTGGGATGCGCCTGTGTTCCAGGTCAGAGAAGGTGTGGCCTGACAGTATAGGATAGACTTTTGCTTTTGGAGCAGGGTCAAGACTGATTTGCATTTGGCTGGATCCAAACTGAAATGGTGAGCAAAAGGATGATGAGTTGGGATGCTACTCTGAGCGATTGACAGTGGTTAGACAAATTGTGAGCATTCCTCACATCAACGTTTAGGTGTTTGAGTAACGAGCATAGAACTTTAACCGCAGTTTGAGGCATGTGAGGAGACCTGAAGGGCTGGTCCTGCTCCCATGTTTAACCTGGACAAAGCAGTGTACTTTAAGGGTACTTTGGCTGACCTCCTGTATGACTAGAGAGACACAACAAGCTGCATGAGGACTTTTTTTTAAAAGTGCCTAGATGACCAGTAACAATTGAAACTTTTACGGACTCTGCCGTTTTCCTCTGTCTGATACCCTGAGGGTCTCTACGTAACTCCACTGAGGTTCTGTGGGCCTTAGTCGTAGACTAGTGGTAGCTTGGGAACCAGGAAAAAGTTTGGGTAGGCACCAGACCAAATGTAGAACCTGCAACTTATAATTGAACTGCTTGCAGACAGAAACACAGAAATTGCTGTGAAATCCTGTGTGTCGGTGAGTATAAATAGCCATCAAAGTGATCGATGGATGCCTAGAAATCCCTTTTCACAAGGGTCAAAATGTTTATGCAAGAAATCATCTGGAAACTTTGATAAGGCATTAACAAGTTCACTATTTTCAAGTTTAATACAGGTCTGAACAAATGTTTTCCAAGTTTATTAAACTTTTCTACTTTTCCCTAAAAGTTACCACAGGGAGATCTCCAACATGGTGGCGAGATCTCTGTATGGTAAAGTGTAGAAACAATTACAAAAGTTTCCTAACATAGAAGACTTTGAATTTTTCTTTAATGTTAAATGATGCTGAACATTAATTTGCTATTTTCATTTTAAAAGTAGAATTAATAAAAATATGCTGTAGCACTATTAAATACATTTTGAATAAAAAATACACGTAAATATTTAAATTCTTATGAAGTTAGAATTAGAAAAGAAATTCCTACCTATTGTAAAAACTTACATTTCTTTGTTATTATGTATTAATAATAATTACAAGTGTTGTATGGAAATAATTAAATACATTTACATCATGTTTACACCGAATTTATTGGTACATTATTTTTTTTAAATCATCAAAGGCTGTTAAAATATTGTATAATAAAATAATAAATATGCACTATTTTTATACATTTTGTAAAGTGAAATCATAAATATTATATTTTTAACTATTTTAAATAATTGTATTTAATATGAAAGCATTCCTATTGATTTAAATTTACATCCATGCCTTTAGTATTCTGTATGGAAGGGTGTTGACTGGTGTGTGTCTAAACTTTTTTGTACTTTTCCTTTTAGATTTTGTGAATAGACAAAATCAATATTGTAGGAGTAAATTGCACGTGCAAATTGCTCTCTACTGTAAGTTACCATTGTGAACAGCCCCTCATATGTATATTATTCCCATGTGGCACAGCTGGATAGCTGAAGCGCGCAATCAACAAAAAATAACCTGAAGTGTGACATGAGCAGTCCTCTTTGGATAATGCTGAGGTTCTGTAATGGGAAAACCAGTGGTGGTTCCTACGCTATGGCGGAAGAGCGTTGCTCCACTGCTTTTCAGCAGTGTAAAGGAAATGAAACATAAAATGATAATACATTTGAGTTATTATCATTTTATGTTTCCTTTGTGGGTGGGCGGGGCTTCTCTGTTCACAGAGCAGGGCACGAGAGGAGTGGTTTGCCCACGCAACGACTGTTTGGTAGGCCCCCTCGGGCCCCCCAGACCAGTCATGCACACTTTCCCCGATCTCCATGCAGGCTGCATTACAGCCTGCATGGAAACAAGCAAGGGCCTCAATTCCCTGGTTGAGCATCTAACCAGGACGCTCAAAACAATCTCAACGCTGCAGCGATTGGTCAGGGGAGCTTGCTGTTCTTCCTGGCTTCCTGTCCCACAAGAAGAGCAGGAGCAAGGAGCAGAGACGCGGCACCTAGTGGCAAGGTAAGTGCATTATTATTTATTTTCTTTCTTTCCATTGCGCAACGTCACCCCCCGTTTCCCCCTCACCCCTCCCTGCGCCCGGCCCTGCCCCTTGCGAGTCATGTCATCCTCCACTGAGAAAAACGCATGCAGGTAAGGACTTGGACAGGGAATACAATAAAATAAAACAAAGTAAAATGTAATTTGATTTAATTTAATTTAATTTAATTTCTTCCACCATGATTTCACATCGAAACGCTAGCTAGGGATGATGGGTTGTTTTAATAGATTAGGTTTAGGAACTTTATGAAATGACTATGGGATGAAGCTTGGTCGATTTTGACTGGGATGGAGCGTAACAGGAGACATAGCACCTCACACCGTTCAAGGAGTCTATAAGAAAGAGTGTAAAGTGGTATGTGTTACTTTAAGAAACGACAAGCAGCCAATTGCTTTCATAGTAATTGTTTCTCTATTAAAATTTCAAGATGTTAAATAAATGACTTCAATGTATGGCATCTTGGCAATCAGCTTGAAAATGGACATTATGTACTATGAATAAGACGTGTTTGCATATAAATTGTTCTTAATTAGAAACAGGGAACGCATTGGGTTTCATATCAAATGAAATAGGATATTTCAATCAACCCCTGGTGGTGAACATAAGCGTAATAAAAAGCAATTAATGTTTGAGAAATATTTGCCAGTCTTTCACTCTTGTCTTATATCCGTAAGTTTCCAAATGGGAATAGGACACCCCCCCCCCCCCCCCTAAGTTGTCTGCAATGAATATGTCCCATGGCTTAATTAAAATTGCCTGTATCTCTATAAAACAAAGAGTTATATTTTTGTCTCCATCCATCAATCTGATGTGCTCCCGTTGTTAGCATCTGCTGGGTGAATCTGACAACAGATTGGTTTGTGTGGGGGTGAAACAGATAGAGGGTGTGACTCGCTCTTCAAATGTGCTAATTCTTGTGATATAGATCATAGTAGATGAGGGTGGTTGGCAATCAGGATACATTTTTACTTCATTAAAATGTCTCAAGTCAATTACATGTTTCACTCATGTCGCAGGCAGGTTGTTCAGGTTGTCCTATTAAATTAGTTTCACTTGCAGCAACTAGTTCAGCTAAAAACGCTAGTGCACCTTTACGTTGGTTGCTCTCATATTAAGCTTGTTCCTCGTACTGCTCTGCAGTATTTATGGGGTCTGAACATCCTGGTGAGGCAGAGTGACATGCTAGCCCGAAGAAACGGGCTTAATAGCCACGCTCGTGGATCAAGCTTCCATTTTACTTTAACCATACAGCAATTGCTCATGTTTATAGTTCACTGGGTATCTTTCCAACTCTTTCTCCTTTGATTTAAGCGTATTTTCTAGATTATAAGTAGAGAGTTGTCAATGATATATGTATATACACATTCACCACTAAAGCTCATGGAGCATACATAAAAGTATTGAGACTTGATAATACAAACATTGGTTGCTTAATGCAGAAAGATACCTAGTAATACGAATTAGAATGGCATCCTTTAATTACTTTTTTCACGTACGCTAAGCTGATGAGTTGTATAACATATATTTTAGGACTCTGCATGCTATGCTCAGATTGACTCTGCCAATCATGCGGATCAGCTTGCATTGTTAGTAGTTACACTTTCCAGTCCTATTGAACCCACACAAATCAAAGGCACCTGAATTTTCAAGCCATTCGTGTGTTTATACAATCTCCATCTTTTTCAGTCATCAAGAGTCCATCACTCATTGCTGGTGCCCATTAGCTGTTCTTGCCCTTTCCCTCATTTTCAGCGTGGACCCATAATTGCCTTCTGTAAAGGGTATTGACAGCTATTAATATTTTGAGTAGTATGCAACAGTGCTTCAATGAGGAGGACACTTGAATGGGGCATGAAGGCAGCACTGACATATTCTGACTGCTCGTCAATGCAACCATCCAAGGGGCATATCAACAAGCAGGCGATAAAAAATTATCACCGCTTTTGCGGCCGTTTTCGGCCGAAAAGCGGCGATAATTTTATCGCCTAATCAGCAAGGTCACGCAAACGCATGAAACCTTGCTTTAGCGTCAGGATTCCTAACGCCCAGCTTTGCATCTCTAATGAGATGCAAAGTGGGCGTTCCTGACCTGGCATGACAGGAGAAATGTCGCTAAGCGACATTTATCCTATCAGCAAGCCCCACGCAATGAAGCATAGCGGCAGGAAAAGTAGCGATAACCCCTGTTATCGCTACTTTCCTTACGCCTCCTTCAGGACTGTCTTAGCCATGATATCCTATGGAAGGTGGATATCATAGCTAAGTTTGTGAGTCCCTATCAACTAGCTAACGTGAGATTAATCGCTGGGTTTCCAGCAATAATCTCACGTTAGCCAGTTACCGCTAGGATTTTTATCACTGATGAGATAAGCGTTGCTAATAGCACGCTATCTCAGCGATAAAAATCGGCGCTAGCCGGCGATAATTATCCGAGCGCTAAGTGCGCTCAGCGATAATTATCGCCGGTTGTTGTTGATATGCCCCCAACTTTTCTAAGTGGAGATTCTATTAGTTAATCTCACTCTGTGTGAAAATATCTATTGTTTAAAACAATGTTTATTTCCTTTACCTAGTTCAAGGAAAGCTGGGATTTTAGGCACAGATTCTGAAAGGTTCAGTGTCGGGTTAGCCTTACTTTTGTAA
This sequence comes from Triturus cristatus, assembly GCF_964204655.1. Lineage (NCBI taxonomy): Eukaryota > Metazoa > Chordata > Amphibia > Caudata > Salamandridae > Triturus > Triturus cristatus. The sequence continues at coordinate 1,078,840,725 of NC_140592.1, read as the reverse complement.
TGCTAAAACGTTTTTGGGATTCACAAACCAACACAAATTGGTATTTAGCCTGGTTTGTATGGAAAAGTAATGCAAAGCTGCACAAAATGCTGCTTTACATTACTTTGCGTCAAGGGGGCATTACATGGGTGGTACATGGGCTTACCCGTGCAATCACCCATGCTTTTTGATGCTAAACCCTATTCTCAAACATCAGAGGAAATGGTTTATGCCACTGAAAAGCAGGATTTAAACTGAGAAATGATTTCATTTCTCCGTGGTTTTCCTACTTTGCATGTGTACTGCACTGTACAGCACACATACAACGTAAGAAAAGCTTTTTCACTTGTTCAATCGTTGTATGTTGTACAGAAAGGATAGCCTTCCTGTACAAAACCTTTGCTAGACTTATGCACACACTCTAGTGCTATGGTGCTAAGGTGTGTGTGTGGCACTTGCCAGCTACGCTAAGGAGAGGGGAAGAGAGAGCCATTTCTGTGTGACTATGGTGCTTTCCTCCTTCCCTGTCACCTAACACAGCACATCATATTTGAGTGCTGCACTGCCTGAGCTTTCAGGATCTGGGCCTCAGGGGAACATTTACAATGAAATGGAACAGCATGTGTGCCATAAGCAATTTTGCTGCGCTGAGTTGCATCATTTAAAAAAACACAGGGATGCACCGTATTTACATTAATAGGGTGCACCACTGGGGTCTCCTCTGCACTGGCACACAAACAGCAGCCATGTGGTAATGCAGGCATCCTTGCTTTTTGTGCTAGAATACCTGCATTGCAGGGACGATTGGGTTTATGCAGGAAGGGACATATTTCTGCACAAAAACAATCATCAATGGTGTTTTGCGTGTGCAGCAGCAGCATGCAGCAGCATGCAGCAGACATAGAAAGAACATGATACGAGGAGAATTAAAAGTATTTCTCCTCATAGCGCCACTTCAAGGAATCCTTGTAAATCTAGGGCAATGTCAGAAAGCCATGAGTGTTGCTTGGGAACACCCACAGCAACACCCATGACATGACCCTTTGATGCAGAGTACTGCATGAAAGAGGGCCATATTTACAAGGACGTGTAAAGCCACTTTGTAAATATGGGCCAGAGCACAGTGCCACCGAAGTGTTAAATAGAGTGTCGCTCCGGTGGTGGAAGGGTCTTGTAAATATGCCCCTTAGTGTTTAAGGACAGCACAATTTACAGCCTGTATGTTTGTTATCATTCCTGACTTTCTCAACAAAATATCACTATTAAATAGCATCATGTTCCGAGCCCTAGATTACTGGAATTTTATACTTTACCCATTAACAGAATTGGGATAATTCGAGGCTTGGCAGCACTTTGGGGCATATCAACAACAACCGGCGATAATTATCTCTAAGCGCACTTAGCGCTAGGATAATTATCGCCGGCTAGCGTGAATTTTTATCGCTGAGATAGCGTGCTATTAGCAACGCTCATCTCAATAGCGATAAAAATCCTCACGCTAACAGGCTAACGTGAGATTATCGCTGGAAACCCAGCGATAATCTCACGTTACCTTGTTGATAGGGACAGGAAAACTTAGCCATGATATCCTCCTTCCATAGGATATCATGGCTAAGTCATAAAAATACCAGACGTAAAAAAGCAGCGTTAACCGCGGTTAGCGCTGCTTTTTTTGTCTCTAACAGGGTTAGCGACATTCTTGATAATAGGAGAAATGTCGCTTAGCGACATTACTCCTATTATTTTACTCTGAAACGCCCTCTTTGCATCTCATTAGAGATGCAAGGGGAAGCGTAGAGTAAAAGGGTGCTAACATGCAAATTTGCATGTTAGCACCCTGTTGTTGATAGGGCGCTAGTTTTTATCTCTCCTTTTTTGGCTTTTAAAGCCAAAAAAGCAGAGATAAAGCCCTTGTTGATATGCCCCCAGGTTTCTCCTCACAGATTGCAATGGACATACATTTGACCCAGGATTTTACATGAATGCACCTGTAGTCAACCAAAGCTTAACTTCGGCATTTGGTTTGACCATCTTTTTATTTCCATCATCTGAGAGCAACCAGTGTGCTACTCTGTGTTAATCGGGACGGCTAGCAATCATCTGTTCACATCCCTTGATCCTGTTGGCTATCCTCATTAGTCCTCAGAACACTCTTGTGGATCTGAATGACAAACACCTTCACTGAAAAGAAGCACTACCAGTATTTTCCACCCAAGACATTTTCAAGAACGAACGATCATCAGCAACACCAGAGCACTGCCCCATAAGGCATCCTGGTCCACCCCCAAACCTAAACAGTTGAAACAGCAAAATAGATTGGAAACCAAGAGGCAGAAAAACAAATTCCTGTCACTAAATAAGAATATTTAATGCAGAGCTAAAAGTAATTAAAGGCTGCTCCTAAAGCAAACCAAGCCTTCTTGAATCAACAGATTACCATAATTGGAGATCTACTGCTGCCATATTTCTTCTGATATGAACCGTTGTCACTAGTTCCCCGATTGCACCCTCCAAATAGCTACTTATTATCCTAAATAACTACTTGTTAGATGAAAGCCTAATGATTCGTCAGTCATTCGTCATGACTGATATCAAGCAGTGATTGCCCCGATAATATTCGCTGATCAGTGAAGGGCCTACAGTTTGCTTGTTAAAGTCATAGTTCTATTTCTGTTGACAATATTGTGCCACTTTTCAGTTTTAATTCCACTCACTGCCTTCAGTGACAATGCACCTGTTTGGTTGCTAAAGTAGTAAATTCATCTTTTTCCATCTTTTTCCCGTATAATATGATCTGACTAACTTGTTGATTCTAAAGTCAACCAGTCCTAGACCCCTTCTCACACCACATCCTAAAGAAGAGCAATCTCTCCACCATGGAACAATCTAGGTATCTGTCACTTAACAACCTTCCTCTATCTGCTAATCCTCTAGAGAAACTATTAGTAACCAAAAGCAAATCTTCCTCATCTTCAGTAGGCACTTGTCCACTCTGGAAACGGACACCTTCATAGTGATGTAACCATTGGGCATTTGAGATTACTCTCTTGTCTTTATTCATACGGGAGCTGCCTCTCCACTGGTGCTTCTGCGGTGCTGTGATGCCTTTGACATGGTAGACCCTGCTATTGGGCATCTGTCCTGTGATTTCAGCACTTTAGAGTCTGAACCCAGTTGGTTTCATTCATTCCTACCAAAGCATACTGTAGGACGCTGGCTCTCTATATAGTGCACTAAAATAAAGTACACTGTGCAGAGAGTCCAGTGGATCCTTTATTGATATACCGAGGTAAAAGCAAATAACACTAATGCCCATTTTGTGGTAGTGTGGGTGAGCAGTTAGGCAGTTAGGCTTATTAGAGGGTAGTGCTAAGCATTTGTTGTACTCACAGAGGCAATAAATGAGACACACACTTAAGAATAAATCCTAGACCAATTTGTAAAAATCACATTGATTTTTACAACATTTTTCAGACCAACAACTTTGTTCTAAGGTAAATACTTTTTAAGTTATGAATTTCTAAACTGTGCAAAAGAAATCACAGTTGTGCGCAATTATGCACAATAGATGTCAATGGGAGAAAATAGGAAAAATCATGGAAAATCGCACAGTGGTTTTTTGAGGTTCACCCTCTGGATTTGGGTAAGTAGCAAGACCAGGTTCAATGTTCCAGCAGCATAAGTTCAGGAGCGTCCCGGATTCAGCTGGGAGCAGGGTTCTGAGATCGCTGGCTGCAGGTGCTATGAAGAAGGGAGCCAACTACACACTGCACAGGAGGATTTAAAGATAAGTCTGAGGGATCCCACTCTAGGAAGCAGGTCGCAAGGACCTCAGGATCATAGGAGTACAGCTGGTTTGTCTTACCCAGGTAGGATGGATGCAGAGCAGATAGAGCAGCCAAGCATCGTGCGTCGAGATGGTCCTCGCAGTTCGGGGTAGGCAGGTTGCAGAGACTATTCCGGAGAGCTGGGCTACTCACAGAGTGGGTCTCAGGTGTCTCAAAGTCTGTCAACGAGTTCTGTGTCATGTGTCGTGGTAATCCAGACTCTTTTTTCTTGGTCTTAGGTGTAGGGGGTATGGTACCCCGGGTATTTTTTACGGCACAGGTCTGGTGGGTCCTGTTATCCTCCCAATTTGTGGAGGGACAGATCTGGCCTTTCGGAACAGATGTACCTCTTCTCACCTGGGTACTGCATCGGAGTCACCCCGGAGCAGCATATTTATAACCGGACTTCGCAGTTCAGTGCCTGCATGCTGCACGGGAGTAGCTCTTCTACTCCAAGGGATGTTCTCAGCAATTTGTCAAAGGCTGGAGGAGCTCGGGGGTTCTTGGAGGCCTCACAGTTGCAGGATGAGACAGCAGGCCACGATTGCTGAGTCCTGGAAGTAGCCATCAGGGTTTGGCATCATTTTTTTGCAGCAGGTCTTCAGATGTCAGGTTAGCAGCTCTTCTTTGTCCATTGTTCTTCTTGGGTCCATTGAGCCTAAATTGCAAGGTCCAGGGATGCCACCTGAATACTAATTTTATGGGTGGTAGTAGCCAATGGGCTACCTACCTTTAAGGTTTCTACACCCTCTAAGTGACCACTTCCTGTGGGAAGGTGCACTACCCTATCCCTGATAGGTTAATTTCTGCCATTCCAAGATGGAGGAATTGGAAGAGTTCTGTTCACAAAACCTACCCCACCTTAGAGGTGGTGTGGCTGCATGTGGGCACACCTCCTAATTTAAATAATGTGCCTACCTGTCCTCCCACCAAATGTAGAGTAGGACAAGGGAGTTGGATTCCTCCACTAGTTTGAGCTGCCTGGGTCCTGTCCTAGGGGAATGGTGTGAAGCACCTCTGCCCAGCACAGGCTTTGTTCCTGGCCTCGTAGAGCATTTGCCCTCACCCCATAAGGTCAGAAACATGTCTGGTGGTGGCAGGCTGGCAACGATTGATCCAAGACCACACCCGTGCTTGGTAGGTTTTCAGGGGACTCTCCAAAGGGTCTTCTGTTTGCATTTTTTAATTAATCCAACATTGACATCAGTGGGGATTTATAAAGAAGATATGTTTGGTGCCAAACATCTTGGAGTACAGTGAAGCCATCCTGGAGCTAGGAAACTCATAATGACAAGTACCCAGCCCATTTTCTCTCTATGCGTTCCCTGTGCACGAACAATATCCTAGAATTAACTTGATATTGCAGGGTCATATCTGCTCATGCAGATATGTCCACACATGAGATATAGTGCACCCTCCCTAAGGACTGTAAGGCCTACAATAGGGGTGATTTACCTATACCTCATAGAGTGTATGGGGGCATGGGACACATGTGTCAAGTCAAATCTATGGTTTTCTCTGCACCAAGACACACAACCTGCAATGGCTGTGTACATGATCTTGGTGAGGCGTCCCTGGGGTGGCACAATTTGTGGCACAACCCCAGTGGACCCTCTTCAGTGCCAATGCCCTTGGTAGCAAGAGTTTCATCTACTATGGACTTACAGTGGTTGCTGAAGTTGTGCCAATTGTGGTACAGTTTTAGGAAAGAGATCTGGCACTGGGAACCTGGTTAGCATGGACCCAGTGCACTTTCAATTTAAAATCACATCAGGCAAAAAGTGAGGGCTAACCATGTCAAAAGAAGCACTTTCCTACACATACATAAAAAGTCGGTGCATTCAACCCTGAAGTCATCAAGTTCCTCTATGAAGACCCTCACGGCTTCCTGCAGTCACAGGCCACATTTATCATAAACCTCAATCCTTTGTTCAGCCTTTATAACAACTTACAAGTGCCATTCAATCTTACACCAAAGATCCTCAGGTATATGATCCAGTTAAAGCGTGCAAATAAGACATGACTTACATCCAATCCTGGATTTCTGAAAACTCTTTACAACTTAGCAGTTCTGTTGCAAAGGGTTAACAGTGGTCCTTTTATGACAGTCCTTTCACTGCCTGGAATGTTTGGCTTTGAAATCAATTGGCTCATTAATAAATGTTGCAGAGTGTAATTGTGGATGCTACTATCACACTTGCCCCATAGATTACTTGTGCAGTTATGAAAATCCTGTTTGCAACTGTGGCACATAAGAAATACTCTTCCACAGCTTGCAATGAACCATCAGTCACAATGTCTACACCAGCTAGCTCTGGCCTGTCTGGCTGCTAAAATACTCAACCTTATCCCTCCCTTCATGTTAGGGTGCAAAGATAAAACCCTACTGAAGGTGGCAAAATGATTTTGTACCAGTCAGGGTAACGGTTCCTTTCAAATCAAGCCCTTCTATATTGGAACTAATTTCAATTGAAACTAAATCTTTCCACATCCTTGGCACTTTTCAAGAAAAATAATTAAGAGCAGTATGTTTGGTTAGTTATTGCTTGAAAGGCTAAGCCTAAGGTACAAGTTATCCTCAGTCAGTTAGGAAAATCACACACTATGATTTGTCAAATCCGAGGTATTAGGCAACCACAACCATCAATAAAACATCAGAAAACACTGCATTTCTTTTCAATACACACTGTCCCATCCAATTAGACTACACCGTCGTACGAGGAGCTAGTATAATAATGGAAATTTGCTCAGTACAACTTTAGAACCATCACATCAGCAGATCCTCCATTCGTTTACATATAGACTAACATCACACAATCCAAACAGGAATTTAAAAAAGCAGGTCTAGAAATGTCAAAGATTACAGAGCAAAGTGATGAAACTGCACACCAGTCTAAAGAATCATGTTAAAAATTGTACAGCTAAAAGGAGTTCTCTGGCTCTGTGTGGAACAAAATAACAAATTCAAGACTCTGTGCACAAGGCTTTGGGCCCGATTCCGATCTCGCTTCGTAAGCCCTCCGTACGAATCGGACCTGGAGGGCTATCCAAGCAAGATGCGCTGTGCGAGTCTAACCAAGCGAGTACGATGCAACCGCATGGTCACAGACTCGGTTCGGCCGGACTCCCATAGCACTCTACAGGAGCTTGTGTACAGTCAAATACACAGGCTCTTATAGCAAAAAAGGGGTGGGTGGGTAAAGCGTACACACCGTGGTGGCACCCCATTTAGCCCATCACACTGTGCATGCTTGGATAGGGGGGACCCATGTGCACCCCCTGTGGCTGATTCAAAGTGTACCAGGTAAAGTGGGGCCTGACTCCTTGAAGTCCGATTCTGACAGCTGCTTACACTCGCTGAGACCGAGTTGATACAGCTGTCAGAATCGTGCATTGTACTCGCCCGTTTGGAATCCGGCTCCATTGCGCGGCATAATTTGGCTCCGCACGAGTCGGACAAATAGATTCGGGTTTGTAAACAATTCACTCAGCGCGGACGCAATCTTCGCATCGTACTTGGTTTTTGTAACAGGGGACGATTCGGATAGAAAGATAGGGTCCAAATCAGATTTGCTCTTTACGAATCCCGTTTGGAGGCCTTCCTTACGAGACCGGAATCTGCCCTTGTATTTAGAAAACAACACAGGTATTTTAAGAAACAATAGTCGTCCTTTTAGTTTTAGAGAAGCATCAGCAGAATATATCTCCTGTTTGACTGTTATAGCTGTTTTGATGCCTAGATTTTATGAAATTTGTATTGTAAGGTGTAGGTGTTGCTAGTTGATTTACAATTCACAAAATTATTTACAAGTACTATCCTTACAACTGCGGAGTCTTCGCACTTGTGGCGGAGACAATTCACATAAAAAGATAGGCAGTTATACATATACTACTCGTAAAATTCCTTTGTGTATTGCAGATAATAGCAAAATTACACACAAGTGTAAGTTTACCTTTGTGAATCAGGCCTTTACTGTTTTACAATTCACAACTAAAGGTCGCTAAGTCCTTAGAGTAAGTCTGATATCTCCGCATCACATGTGAAAGTGGATTGTAATATATGTTAATTTTTTCCTTCTGGTCACTCGTGCATTTAAATATTTATATTCGTATTGGATACCATTTAGAATAATTATAACTTTACCCATGTTTTATTTCATGAACCTGGTTCACCTAATTGCAACAAAAACCTCTGGACAATATTTAACAAGGGATGTTTTGTTACTGGCCATATTAAGGATTACATAACTGGTATGTCCTCATTTTCCAGTTGGAGAGGTTTTGTGCTTTCCATTTGGAGAGGTTTGGGCTGTGGGAGAAGGTGTTAAATGGGGCAAATAGTTTGGAGCACACATGACATTTGGGTGTCCGCATTAGCACTCAGAGCAGTATTTGTCTCTGAGCAGTCTACTCATGGTGCCCCCTTTCTTTTTTCTTCTTTCTTTTTTAGGAAGGGAAGGTGATGATACCGAGTGATACTCTTTGATGTACTAAACATTGGCTTTATGATATCACCAGTTTACCGGAAGTAGCAAAATATCTAGAAGGCAGTGGTAAAATATCAATATTCAGAGTATTTTCAATTTTTACTATAAATGTAGGGTTTGTGTTAGAATTCTCAAATGCAGAAGGATTAAAGTAACTGTTTTTGAGGATAGTAAATCTCTAGTCTTCCGATTGGCATTTGTTGATGTGTTTGATCTTTAGCACTGATCAGTTTTTATATAATACATGTTTAGTATTGTTCAATGACATTGGTGAAAAGTGAGAAAAAACAGCCAGACAAATGATGTGTATGTACCATACTCTTACTAGTCTTCAAGGCCTATTTGATGATGATGAAAGTTGAAGTGCTTAAGAGACAGTGGTTGCCGGTGTGGCCACTAGCACTCGTGTTTGTGGACCGGCACTTATTTTTCCACATCAGATATTTACAGAGAGCAAGAGATGTGTCATGTCCTTTAAGGATAGTCCTGTCATGTATGCCCCCTTTTACATACATAGTAGTTTATCATAATCCCTGTACCTGATGCACATATACATGTCCTCAGGCACTGCATATTTATTCTGTATATGGGTCACAACTTTTTTTCATCCTTGGCCAACAGGCCCGCTGTGCGTGATCACATTTGTTTGGAAAAACATTTATGATTGTTTTCAAAACATTTATGATTGTTTTCAAAATATATTGATTCTAGAAGAAACCCTGGAGTGATTGCTCTAGTATATAAGACCCTTATTCCCCTTTGCAATTTAGAGGAGAATTCCTTCCATGCAGCGGTCCGACATCTCTTGCGGCGTGTCACCCCCGAAGCAGAGACGGGGTCCTTCATTCTCTACCATCAGATGAGGTGGTTGGTTCTTTCCTAGGGGATTCTTGGCTATATATATATAGCCAGGAATATATATATCTACATGCTACACCTACATGTCTAGGCTAGGTACATTTAGGCAAATTACGTAGGTTGCGCATTATAGGAGGATGCAAATGCTACTGTTTTATCAGAACTGTATATGTTCATTGTTAGATTTGGGGGTCTCTAGTTGGCAGAGGTAGGTACCTTTGTCCAAATAGAGGCCCTTGCATTTAGTCAGGGTAAGGGGGTACACTCCTAAAATAACCCCTGCTCACCCCCTTGGTAGCTTGGCACGAGCAGACAGGCTTATCTCAGAGGCAGTGTGTAAAGCATTTGTGAACACAGTAATACAGTGACAACACTACAGATGGACACCACACAGGTTGTATAATAAAAATAAGTATCTTTAAATAGACTTAGCACAAGACCACAAATGACAAAAATCCACAATACTGTACTTTAAAGGTGGTAGAAATAGCTCAGTTCTCATTAGATGGTAAATGCAACACTTAGCGTTCAATGTACCTTTGGATGCATAACGCGATACAAACAAAAGAGTTGCTGAGAAGGTGATGCGTTGGCTCCTTACATGCAAGAATGGTGATGCGTGGGTTCCTTGCTTCGGGGGAGGTGATGTGTCGGTTCCCTACTGCTGCGTAGGGGACGGTGATGTGTTGGCTCCTTACCGGAGAGGAGGTTATGCGTTGGTTCCTCACCGCGTTGGGAGGTGATGCGTCAGTATCTTACTGCGCTTCTGTGGCGATGCGACTAGCAACGAACGCCACGATGCGATGACGACCCGGTGCAATAAACAAAAAGAATGTCTTCTTGATGTTGCGACAATGAAGGGGTGATGGGTGCACGCCCGACGGTTGAGCGCGACTCGGTGAATCTTCTTGAGCTGCGACAGGCCCTGCGACACGCTTCTCTGGTGATGCGAGGAAGTCTGCTGTGATGGCGACACTCTTCTCCAGTGATGCGGGGTGCTTTGGCGATGCGATGGCAACAGCGGTGGCACACTTCCACAGCGATGCGACGACAGCTGCAGTGGCATTGACACGCTTCTCCGGTGATTCAATGGCGTCTGCTGCGACGGCGACACTCTTTTCTGGTGATGCGAGGCGCTTCGGCGATGTGATGGCGACAGTGGCAGCGGCGGGACGCTTTCTCGGCGATGGGATGACAACTGCTGCGGCGGCGGCACGCAGTCTCTCAGAAGGCCCAGCTCAACAGCAGGCACTTCAGTTTCCCAGCAAGGGAACTAAGGGGAGCTGGTTGGTGAAGTCTGGTATCGCTGAGACTTCAGGCAGGAGGCAAGCTCTAGTTCAAGCCCTTGGAGATCAATTCTTACAAGTTAATGATAGTAGCACAAAGTCCTTTCTCCTTTCTTTGGCGATCAGGTAACCACTGCAGGCCAATCCTCAAACAGCACACAGCATAGGGATAGTCTCCTCCTGCAGTCTCTCTCTCTGGTTCCTCTCCTCAGCAAAGGTTCTTCTTGTTTCCCAGAAGTGATCTAAAGTTCTGGGGACTGGGTCCCCCTTATTATACTAATATTTTCTTTGTTCTCTGAAGGTGGAGAGGCCTTTGCCTAGTCCAAACCAGTTCTTGGAGCACTTTGTTTACAGGACTTCTTCTTTCCTTTGACAGTGTGGGCCAGGGATATCAGACGCACCATAGGAGGTGGAGCCAGCATTTTGGAAGGCAGGCACAGCCCTATTCAGGTCCCAGGTAAAACTCCTCCCACCACTCTACATGCATATAACACTATTCAGCCCTGTGCTGATTCACCCTGTCTCCTGGAACCCCTCAGCCCCTGTCACTCAATCTACAGACATGGCATGCACAACCTAACAGAGGCAGGCTTGGATAGTTAGGCAAGAAATAACTTTTTTCTAAAAGTGGTATTTTCAAACACAGAATGTTAAAACCAACTTCACTAAAAGATGTATTTTATCCTTCTGAGTTCAGGCATACAAAACTTGAATTTCTACCATGTTCCCTGGGTCAGTTAGGATTATAAGGTGTTATAATCAAACTGCCCATTCTGGCCTATGGGGAAAAGGTAGCCTTGCAATAGTGAAAAACGAAAATAGCTGTAATTTACTATTAGGACGTGCCACACACACCAGGGCATGTCCTACCATTTACTTACAATGCACCCTGCCCTTAGGCCTACCCTAGGGGTGTCTGATATGAAGAGAAGGGAAGGTTTAGGGACTGGCAAGTGGGTGCACTTGGCCAGTCAACATGGCAGTACCAGACTGCACATAGGCTCTGCAATGGCAGGCCTGAGACACACTTTACAGGCTGCTTTGGTGGGTGGCACAACCAGTGCTGCAAGCCCAATAGCAGCATTTGATTTACAAGCCCTGGGCATCCATGGTGCACTGTACTAGGGCCTGACCAGTAAATCAAATAATCCAATCATGGAGTCACTAATCCATGCATCCATTTACAATAGAGAGCATATGCACTTTAGCACTGGTCAGCAGTGGTAAAGTGCCAAGAGTCATAAAACAGCCAACAAAAGGTCAGAAAAAATTCAGGAGGAAGGCAAAAAGTTCAGGGATGACCCTGCAAAAAGTCCAACATTCATCTTCTTAACACTATGGTAGAAATGTATCTACTGTTTACTATATTTGTACGTGCATTGTATTTCGTAGGCTTCTGTCTCCTGATTGTCGCAGCAAATATGTTTTACACAAGACTGACGTTGGACCAATAAATACTTACTGAAACGTCCTAACCACCATCCTGTGTATTTTCTGAGACAAGGGGGCTCATTAGGATGGCAGGCCGAGGCACGTCCATGGTGCTGGTGGTGGCGGAAAATGTCCTTTTCCGCACTTCAGCAGCAGTCCTCGCGTCCGCCATATGACAATGGGCAAACATAGCCCATTTTCCATCCGCAGCAGAGTTACGTGAACCGCCAGAAATCTGCACGTGCCACCACAGTGAAGGGAGCCAATAGAGACACACCGCCATGCGTAATGACGTCCAGTCCACTGTACAAATCACAATGCTACAAACAGCCCATCACACCGCAGCGGAGAATCCACCACCCGGAGACGGCGGATACTCTACTGCAGAAAGCGAAAGTAGACTCCGGGTCCGCGCCACCCAGTCCTGACCGCTATGGATCTAGCTCTTCAAGCCTTTCCGCTGCTGTACCTAATCCACTACCAGAAAATAATACACTGCCACGGACAACCCAGCAGGTATGCAAATTAACAACTCCGCACACAACCACAGCACATAACTCCTGTGCTGACATACGGTTCATGTCCAGATCAGACACTCTAGTGTGACAGGAACATATCCCCCAGTATACCCACACATGTCATATCTTTCAGAAACTCACCCCTCTGCATCCAGGTCACCCATCAACCGCGAAATCACTGCAATCTCCCGGTCACGTCATCGCAGCGGTGAAGACGCGGGGAAACCTATGCACAATGTAGTAGGCAGGGCCTGCGCCAGGCATTGACAGTCCGTCAAGTTTCACAGTGCTCCACCTTCACCCTTCCCACACTATGCTTCACACTCCCATTTGGGAACATGCTGAGTGCTCCTCCTGTGCTCCCCCTGCACAATTAATCTTCCAGATGTAGCCAGACCTCGCACCTCACACATCAAAGGACAAGGGAGATTGACTGGGAAGGAGGGGGTGAAGAGTAACACCCTGCACAGAAGCTCAGGTGCTGGACAACCCTCCTCCTCACACCATCCTTCCACTCATGTGAAGCAAACTGAGTATGATTACAAAATGAAGACTCACACTGCATATGAACATCCACTGAACTGTTCACACTGTCTGTCAAGTCACACACAAACCCCCAACACTGACACCCAGCCACATACTCATACCATAGGTCAGCAGCAATGGAGGACAATAAATGGGCCAGCCAAAAGTGAAGTGGACAGTGCTGGAAAATCATGGAGCAAGCCACATAGCATCTGTACATCACATGCAAGAGAAGGGACATATCACACCACCCTTAGGCCATCAACTCAGACATGGGTGGCACAGTGAGTGAAATTAAACCAAAATGACCTCTGTGCAACAACTCAGGGTGACATCAAGGCCAACCATGCATAGGCACAGGAATGATAGGAAGTGTCTGAAGTCATACAGTGACCAGCCACACATCTGTTTCAACTCACTTGACATGTGTATGTCATCAGCATAACACACATGGCTCATTGTCACACTCCCTGACTGTCAAACACAAGTAGGACCTTCACACATACCCCTCCTCTACCCACCTCACACCTGCAACACTCAACACCTGTGAGAAACACACACACATAATGGTGCAAATGATGTCCTGTGAGTTCAATGGCAACCAATTACACTCCCTGTGGTGCATCCACAAACATCACACTCACACTCAGGAATGCCTGAACCAAGGTTGACACAAAAACAATAGCCAAACACAAAGCTCACAAACAACATCCACAGAAGTCCAACAAGTCCAGACATGTGCAGCCAAACAGTGGAAAGGCAATGTGACCCTGGACAGAACAGGAGTCTACAACATTGTCACTCAGGGCCAATGCACAGACACCATAACCCAACACAAAAAATAATTGCATCATCAAAAACAATCATGAAAACTAACTGGGATCAATGAGACAAATCAGCTCACCCAGACAGAGACACCACACCACTCATCAAGTGAACATGGTGTCATAGTGTACCACAAGCATGCACATGGACAATCCTGACAAGTGACAGGTCAGAAATAGGAGGACAAACCAACAATATGTACTCAAAACAAGCTCAGGAACAAGAATCCACCTTGCTGCATGTGACAGACACACAGGTAATGCACACTACACTTGCAACACACATCTGAATGTATCACACAGCAACAACTACTCACACACAATGTCATGCAAATAGAAAATCACACACACATAGCATCTGTCAGTTAAAAGAGCCAACACAGGCCAAACACTGCATACATCCACAAAAAAAACACAACAGATGCACATACCAATCCATCACATTGCAAACTCAGCTGGACATTAGGGGGATGCACACCAGGCAAGTACAAGGCAACATACACTGACAGCACTGCATGCACACCAGGCAGTGTGTGCACACCAACCAAACCAGTCGCACACATATCTGAGTGCCGCACCATTAACTTCCACAACACAAATCATCACAGCACGCAGAGAACATCACACTCAGGAAGGGTAGCAGTAACTCACCAAACAAACACACAGCTTACCCATCACCCACAGATGCACAACTCAGGGAAACCCAGATGCAAACAACATGACCAGAGGACTGTGCTGCTCAAACATATGCACTGCACATTAGCAACCATGACAGCAAACCAGTAGCAGAGAATAACATAACTAATTGGGTAACTGTCCTGAGTGTCACATAGGTCCTGTACACAGTTCAGCCTCACACAGCATAGTGTCACAGGGGGGAAGACATGAGATTAGAGTGGTGTGTACTTCAGCAGTGGACAGGTGAGGAGTGTACTGTACACAAACACATAGAGGAGTCCCTCACAATGTGTAGGCATCAGAAGCACTTCTAGGGGATGCATGACTCCACATACCACACACCATACTGGAGCCAAAAATGGGTCAAGTGACAGCAATGCATGAGAAAACCGTGTCAGTGTGGCTGAGCAGGTCTGCACAGTGAGCACAAACAGTAACAAGACACATTGCTGATCAACAAAACACAACACAGACTTGGTAGTCACACACTGCATACCCACAACTGGCAGCAACAACAAGTAGGTGTCCCCCAGGAGTGCAAGGACACACCAACACATTGCACAGTGCCTAATCTACAACTCCTACATGTGCCCACAATCCGAAGCACATGGCAGACAATTGAAATAAACAGGCACTCATTACCTGGATCATACATGTGTGCAGTTGGCAATGCAAGGGCACACATACATCAACAACACTGACAATGACAGCCCATTCACATTGTATGACCACTCAAGTTCACATATTCAAATGTACCCATGTGACTAGGAAGACAGGCCTACACAAGATGACCACACATCAACACTGCTGTTCACACATCAAGAACCCTGGCCAGTCCGCAAGTAATCCTGTGGATAGAATTCACCTCTGTTGTGGTATTGCATCCTAACATGACATGTGTACAATTTAGCAAACCTGACCATAGAGTGATTAGGAGAAGAGTAGATAATCACAAACAACCATCATTGCACCCTCAAGCCTCAGAGTCAAGAAGAACTAAAGTGCCTGTCACCTCTGGCAAACTCTGAAAAAGTAAAACAAGCAATTGGCAATGTTAAAGTGAATACAGAGCATGTGTCACATGAAACCATACCCATACATAAAACCTTTTATTTAGCAAGGACATAGGCAAAGCAGACAACAGGAGTAACTGTCTCTATTACATATTACCCAGATAGGCATCAAAAGAAGAAAACAGCAAGGCCACTGGCCAGTCCATATTTCAAAGTATGTACGTGTGTGCATGAGAAACTGCACAGGGAATGGGCATCCAAAGAGACAAACAGCAAGGCCATTGGCCAGTCCATAGTTCAAAGTATGTACATGTGTGCATGAGAAACTGCACAGGGAATGGGCATCCACAGGGACAAACAGCAAGGCCATTGGCCAGTCCATAGTTCAAAGTATGTACATGTGTGCATGAGAAACTGCACAGGGAATGGGCCTCCACAGTGACAAACAGCAAGGCCATTTTGCCAGTCCATAGTTCAAAGTATATACATGTGTGCATGAGAAACTGCACAGGGAATGGGCATCCAAAGTGACAAACTGCAAGGCCATTGGCCAGTACATAGTGCAAAGTATGTACATGTGTGCATGAGAAACTGCACGGGGAATGGGCATCCACAGTGACAAACAGCAAGGTTATTGGGCAGTCCATAGTGCATAGTGCAAAGTTTGTACATGTCTGCATGAGAAACTGCACAGTGAATGGGTAACCGTACACTGCCATGGGAATCACCACGGCACCGCTGTGGGATAGATGGGTTTGGGAGGGGGACGTTGCCACAGACTTGGCTGTCAGATGAATGGGGAGGTGGCTGATTGTCGTGGCCTTTTGGAGGACTGGACCTAGGAGAGAGAGGACCAGCTGAGGTTGAGGCATCAGTGGTTGTTGGAGCCGGAGGGCTGCTTGGACCGGGTGGCATGGTGGCACGGGTAGGTGGAGACATGCAGCCGTGATACACAGTGTGTGAGGGTGAATGTGGAGGGCTGAGTCTACACTTCTTGGGGATTCAATAGGAAAGAATTGTCTTGGTAGGAGTGGGAAGTGGGGCAGGCACAACAGCCTCACTCACCACCAAAGGAGTATCAGGTACAGGTGGCTCTCCCTGTGGGGATTTGCTGGATCTGGTGGTACACTTGGGCTGGCCTTGCCTTTTCCCCTCCATCCTCTGTTGACCAGGTTAACCCCCCACATTGATCTCCTGTCCCAGCTTCACAGGGGTGTGGGTGGGAGTTGAGGTTGTGGGTGAGTCTGCCTTAGAGAGCTGTTTGTGCTGACTCTTTGAAGGCACCACCTTCACAGCAGGCAGGGCAACTGTTTGTTTGTCTTTGGGAGCAGGTGTGGGGAAGGGAGTGTCCTTGGATGGGGGTGATTTGTATGAATGTGAGCATGAGACCTGCTTCTTGGCCTGATGCCCCTGAGTGACATGTGAATGGCTTTTGCCTTTGCGCTCCTGTGTGCCTTTTGTTTTGTTTTGAGGATGGTGTCTGTGCTCTGGGCCACTTAGAGTTCTGCTGTTGTGTGCTGTGTGTGGAGTACTTGGAGCCTGAGGGCTGTGGTGTGTGGTCACTCTCGTCAGATGTTGCCACTGGCAGGGTGGTTGCTGAAGGGACTGGAGCTGGACTCTGAGCCTGTGACAGCTGAATGGCTGCCGTCACTGTGGAGGACAAAGACTGGACAGTTCTGTATAGCCCACCCACATCAGAATGAATGCCCTCCATGAAGGCAACTACCTGTGCCAACTTCTTGTCATGATCCTGGAAGGCATTCAGGAGAGTAGTCTGACCTGCACACAGCTGGCGCAAAAGGTCCACCGCCTCCACACTGAGGGCAGCAGGTGAGACAGGGGCTGGAGTGCCTGGGGGAAGGACACTCTACCCTTCTTAGTGCTGCGGGCACAGACAGCACTAGTGGTAGTAGCTGGGAGGGTGGGCACTGGACGATGTGTGGTGGAAGAAGAGGCAGATTTCCCACTCCCTGTGCCCGCCAACATCTAGGAGTCACCGCTGGAGTCAGATGATGTTCAGGTTGGTGTTTCTGGGTGTGATTCTTCCAGGGCACTCCTGTCCCTCTCTGAGGCGCTGGTCACATCAGTGTCACTGAGCTCATGTGTAGCAGTCATGCCAGAAACTTCACCACTGGTGTCCATCCCCTGTCCTTCCGTGCCCTCGGTAGATGCTGCAAGAGACAGAGATGTAGGTTCAGTATAGTGCCATACTCACAAACATCATATGCAAGCAAAGCACAAAACTAGAATATGATACCCCCATGTTGCACACCACCCTGTGCAGTTTGCATGTGCAACCTTAATGCAAAACTCAGAAGATGCATGGAAGCATGTACAGTTGGCATTAATGACCCATGTCACGTTCACACAGCCAAATAGCTGGCCCATGACTCCTTGTAACTGACATACTGCTCTCTGTAAGCATAACTACGTGCCTGCAGGTGAGATAGATATACATCTCAACATGTTGTCTCAGTCACATATGGAGTCACTTTAAGGGGACAATAGAGATACTGACTCCAAAATGTCCTTTTACAATGGCCATGAGCGACTGATGTCCACCATGTTGTGCTTTGAAGCACAACGACCCTTGCACACTGGTGTCAGATGTGTAATTTCCAAGTCAGGCACTGCACACATCGACGAAAGCACACTAACATGATGCACACTGCTGTTCACTACCCAGTGATGTCTATGACACCCATAATGCAGCAGATGTCATGAAGCCACATCTCATCTTGCAATGTGAAGGACCATTATATTAAACACATGAGAAATTACTTGTAGCGAAAATGCATAACAGCTGCCCTCAACACAGAGGCCACTTACAAGCCATTGCATCACACTAGAAACATCACAGAGCTCCACACTGGCTCTGGGTTGGGCTACATGCAGGCACTCACACCCAAAGTCACCCTTTGCAGAATACTCACCCCCAACTTGCTGCTGATGGGCCCTCAAACGTCCATCCAGCTCTGGCTGTGTCACTGCCAAGATGCAGGTCATTAATGGTGTCATGCTCCTGCGCGCCAACCTTCCAGTCTGAGGGAGAAGCCCCAGCGTCATCTTTACCACGTTTTTGCTCAGCTGGCAGATGTCATCTCACCTCTTGTGACAGTGTGTGTGCCATCAGTTGGGGACATCTAGAGTTCACACCTTGCATGCAATGGCCCTCCATAAGGCCCTATGCTGGCGAACTTTAAGCTGCAGGCATGCGAGACAAGAAGAGGATGTTTCAGTGACACTGTGTTATGTACCACTGTGTCTCAGTACAGGAGCATGCACAAACTTAGCACAGCTATACAGAAATGTTGAACAGAGGCCATACAGCATGACACGTAGTACATTTGCATCAGATAATAGCATAGAAATGTATGCAGGTATGAGGATGGACACAGTACCTGGCCATCTCATACACATGCAGAATGCCAGCACAGAAAGCGATGTGAAGAAGGCCCTCATCTGTGATGCAGTATGTGAGGGTGCAAAACATATATTACATTGTAAATGATGTGTCGGGGCAGACTCACTGTGACCAACACTACACACCTCTCAATATCCTTGGCCTGTGAATGGCTCACTGTGTCATGGAGGTCACATTTAGGGACATGATCTTACATTCTCACACCCTTCTCACAAGGTCTGTCTTGTGCAATCCTCAGGGCTAAGATAGCTCATTGAGAAATAGGGTGGCAGACAACACATATGTCTCACTCTGTCCATTTACTGATGGGTCCATGTCAAATTCGGCAGTATCCGTGCAGGCCAGGGAGACTCACACTGAGGTTAAATGTGGGCCATTAGAACATTCACATCCATGTACAATATGAGAGAGCAAACAGTGCCTACACATGTGAGTCAGTACACATAATGAAAACAATGGAAGGAGGATGTTTCAGAAGTACATCAATCTGATGTGCCATAGGCGAATTTCCACCAAGAGTGTCACCCTCAGGCATTTCAATCTTGTGCATAATGCTTACATATCCATGGTGGCAATATTACAATTGTACACATATCCTTCAGTATCCTCTGGAGGAAACACATTTGTAATGTCACAAATCAGCATGTTAAAAGCTCATGGACTCTGACATCCATTAGCACAGGGAATGTTTGTTCTGACTTCCACTTTCCAAACCAGCAGTGTTACTGTATGTCTGCAAAAACACTGCATGTCCCTCCCATCCTGAAATGCAGCCACGGATCTGTGGAAATTAGGCTACAAACCCCATTGACATGAAGTCAGCATGCTAGGCAGTGTATCACACAAACTTGCACTCAAAGGCACGTACTACAGCAGATCAACTTCATGTGTGCACTCTTTGAACTCTCTAAATTTCACTCTGAAACACTTACCATTACATCAGGAGCACCACATAGTCTTGCATACTGTGAAAGCACCTCGTCCACCAGGACCTCCAGCTCCTCTGTGGTGAAGGGATGGGCCCTGATGTTCTCAATTCTCACCATCACTGGGTCCAGGAGACAGGAACAGCAGCAGTTGGTGTTGAAGAATGTCGGGCAGCAGTGTCTGGATGCAGTGGAAATTTGTGACTCTCTCACGGACATATACAGCCCCCTGGGGTTGTTTCAGTGCTACTCAGCAGCTGCAATTAATGGTCCAGGTTAGCTTTTTTCAAATGTGACCAATGACTGGCCCCGCGGTGGCGGTGCATGCCTACCGCAATTTTAAAAAATGTATTTCACTACCACGATTACAGTTCCCATTGGCTGAAAGGGCATTGGCATTGGGGGTGTCACACCGCGGGGCCCAGGCGGTCACTACCGCAATCGTGCATTTTTCAATTGTACCCAATGACCGGCCCCGGGGTAGCCGAGCATGCCTACCGTGATTTTCAAAAGTGTATTTCACTACTGCGATTGTGGTTCCCATTGGCTGAAGGGGCATGGGCATTGGCGGTGTCACACAGCAGGGGCCAGGCGGTGGCTACCATAAATTGGCATCTTTAAATTGGTGCAAATGACCGTGATTGTGGTGGCGGGGCACGCCTACCGTGATTTTCAAAAGTGTATTTCACTACCACGATTGCGGTTCCCATTGGCTGAAGTGGCGTGGGCATTGGTGGTGTCACACCACAGGGGCCAGGTGGTCGCTACACGCAAATTGTTATCTTTAAATTGGTTCCAATGGCCGTGATTGCGGTGGCAATGCACGCTTACGGCACCTATGAACACATCATGCTGTAGCAATAAAAATGGCCAGTTCTCAACATTGAACAGTAGACACTTACTTTGAATCATGGCACTGGATAGTTAAATTCAATGCTAGTGTGACATTTAACTCACTGATGCCATACCATGTCAGTACACAGGATTACATGCATTGGCATGTACTCCCTCACATGTCACTTATGATGCTGTGCAGGTACACAGATATGTTGTTTGATGGACTCTCAAATTGAACATCCTGTGATAAACATGGAGCTGACACAAAAACATAGGTGTGAAAAGAGTGTTTATTTACAAAGTTTGTTTGTGACAGACAAGTGATGTTTAGGAAAATAGTGCAAAGTGAATCAATGAGTTGTCAGTGATGGTAGACAAGACAATAGTCACCACATTCATGTGGTGACACTGTCCAACAGACACCTGCCATAAACATGGCAGTGTGGGTAAGGATAGTCAACGTCAAGATGAAGAGAGGTGCCATCATGCCTGGCTTTTTGACTTGTGTTTGGCTGGTGCTTTGCCATGTGATCCTCCTGTGGTGTTTCTCAGACTGCCCCTTTTGCATTTTCCAGGGGGGGCCTGTGCTGCGGGCTCAGCGTTGTCTGAGGATTCATCCTGTTCCAGCTCACCCCTCTCTGTGGCAGCAGCTGAGGTGGTGGGAGTGTCATCCTGCAGGCAACTGGAGGGATGTATAGCTTTCCTCTGGGCCGCATGACTGTCCCTCAGAATACCCACAAGCTGACCCATGAGGTCCACGATTTGGCCCACACGGGTGTTCATGGACCTCAGCAGCCGGTGAAGATCACGCACTTCTTCCAGAACCTGGCCCATGTGTCCCTGGGTTTGTTCGTATGCGTGTTGGCCAGTGTCCTGTCGATTTTGTCCACCAGTTGTCCTCCCACCTGCCCTGCTGTCCCAGACCTGTGGCGCTGCCACTCAACGCACCCGCAGACTCTCCCTGCCCACCCCAGATTGTGGGGTGGTGTTGGTATCCTCTGAGGCAGGGAGAGTGTTGCAGGTAGCACTGGTGGTGGTTGAGGGCGCACAGGTTGTTGTAGCAGGGGTCAGTGTGGTTATTGTTACTGAGGTGGTGGTGGTGGGGACAGTGGGGGCCTGGGGCATGTGTGCCCTGTCAGTCCTGATGGGCCAGGTTTGGGCTCCGCATCCGATAAACTTAGGGAGTCTGCATCCGAGAGTCCATGTTCCAGGGGAGGAGACTGGCTTTGCAGGTTGGTGTTGTCAGCTGCAGCGGTCAATTGTTGATCTCCTGTTGGACAGAGGTGAAATGGTTATTGAAGTGCACCCCACAAGCTTGGTGTTAGATGTTTGGATGTTACATGTTATACACCACACAGTTTACATTGATATCACTTTGTATGGCTGCACGGTACTGAGCATCATGACATGATGTGGAGGTACCTACATTACTTGTCCATGGTGTGACATGTCAATAGATACCATGTTCCACGTACAGATTCTGTGATTACAAGGACATTTCTTCATCTAACCACTAGCAGCACAACAACTTTATGTGAAGCGTCTTTTTTGTTTAGTCTGCAAGGAAGATGTTACATCTGAGCATGAACTATCCATTGTAATCTTATGCATACCTTTGTCATATCATGTACTTTACTTACTTTATACAACTGACCATGATTGTTTTGTGTTCATATTGGGCCTTGATCCTTTGCCCCATGGCACATACACATAGCATTCAGTGCTGTGCATGATTGTGACTTGAATTTCTTCAAAATGTAATTTGGTGAATCAAACTTACATTTCTGTGACAGTTACATACGCTTTCCTATCTGCACACTGGAAGTGGCTATTGGATCTATGCCAAGTTGGATGAAATGTGAGGGCTGGTGTGGTCATATGGCCCCATGCTTTTTGAGAGGAATGGCAGGGTGCATGTACTGTCTACCTACCTGTTCTGTGACACAGTTAAGGGGAATTGCTGCCACATGGTTCTGGGTGTGGGGGTGTACCATCCTGCTGAGCTTTGGGACAAGGGTACCTGGTGGGAGTTGTAGTGCAGGCTTCCCACCCACAAACCCCCTCCCTGTTAAGATAGCTACCTACCAGTTAGTTTGATGAATGAAATGCAAAGGCTGACACATGGTTGTGGGTGTGGGGAGTGTTCCATCCTGCTCTACTGTGGGACAAGAGGGCCTGGTGGGAGTTGTAGTGCTGGCTTTTAACCCACAAACACCCCTCCCTGTTAAGATGGCTACCTATCTGTTAGTTTGATGAGTGAAATGCAATGGCTGCTGCAAAATTGTGGGTGTGGGGGGTATGCCATCCTGCTGAGTTTTGGGACAAGGGGGCCTGGTGGGAGTTGTAGAGCGGGCTTCCCACCCACATACCCCCTGCCTGTTAAGATGGCTACCTACCTGTTAGTTTGATCAGGGAAATGCAATGGCTGCCACATGCTTCTGGCTGGGGGGAGTGCTCCATTCTGCTGAGCTTTGTGACAAGGGGGCCTGGTGTGAGTTGTTGTGCAGTCTTTCCACCCACAAACCCCCCGCCCTGTTCAGATGGGCTACCTACCTGTTTATTTGATGAGGGAAATGCAATGGCTGCCACATGGTTGTGGGCGGGGGGAGTGCTCCATCCTGCTATGCTTTGGGACAAGGGGGCCTGGTGGGAGTTGTACTGCAGGCTTCCCACCCACAAACAACCCTCCCTGTTGAGGTGGCTACATACCTGTAAGTTGGATGGGAGCGCATCCCCCCTACCTGTTATGATGGCTACCTACCTGTTAGTTTGATGGGGCAATGCACTGGCTGACACATGATTGTGGGTGTGGGGTGGAGTGTTACATCCTGCTTAGTTTTGGGACTGGGGTGCCTGGTGTGAGTTGTAGTGCTGGCTGCCTGTACACATGCCCCCATGGAAATATTGCTAGCTACCTTTGGGGTGAATCAGAGGGAGTAAATGTTGGATCTGTGAGACATGTATTGGGGAGAGTGTGGTGCACCTAAATGAATTTTGGCCTAGGAGGTGTCGCTTTGTAGTTGTGCAAGACTGTACATAACAGTGTAACGGGGGACATTTGTTGGTAATTACCAGCCTCCACTCCCCCGGCTATTCCTGTTAGACTCTCTGGATGCAGTGTGGCAAGCACCTTCTCCTTCCATTCGGTGAAAGTTCGTAGTGGAATGGAGGGGCCACCGCCAGTCATCTGAGCCAGCTTAAGGTTCTTGTTGTTCCTCTCTTTCACCTTGCTCTTGAGGTCATTCCAACGCTTCCTGATCTCCTTCTGGGAGCGCGGTATGGTCCCTACTGCATTGACCTTGTTGACTGTCCTTGCCCACATTTGATTTGTAGTGGCTTGTGGTGTCTGTTGGACCAGGCTTCCAAACAAATGTAGTTCTACTCTGATTAACTCATTACCATCACTGACAACTCATTGTCAGTGAATTTGGGCATTTTCTTCTGTGACATGGTGGGTGATGTGAAAATGGGTTAAAGGTGCAGGTGTGAAGGTGGTGGTGGTGGTGCGTGTGATGGGTGTGTGTTGTTGTGATGGTGCGATGTGTGCAGATTTGCCTCTCCTTTGTGCTGTGGGGTTCAGTAGTGGAGTAGTGCAAAGGATTCTAGTCAGGGAAAGGGATGATTTTATACTCAGCTATGTGGGTGGGTCAAAATGGAGTATTCCTGTCAGGTGTGTTGTGTGGGTTGACCTGGGATTTGTATTTTTTAGTTGCCATGGGGATGTGTCATTGGGGTGTGTTAGGTGTTTTTGAGGCTGAGCCACATTAATGGCCACACTTGGTAGCCTTGTTGTGTGTTTTTTTTGTCAACCGCCATTACTCTTCCAGAGCGACTGCGGGGGTCGGAATACAACAGCCCTTCCACCAGCTCTCCCATTTATCCATAGTTGCGATTGCGGCGGTCTGAAACAGCTGATCGTTCCGCTGTCACCACAGTGGTATCCTAATTTAACGTGCTGTCAATCCGCTGGCCATGAGGCAGTTTTGGGTCTTTTTGCAGCAAATCCGACCACCGCGGATGGATTTTCACCTGCTCCACATGCTCCCGGCGGTCTTTCATGGAATCCGTCCGCCACGGTCATAATTTTCTGGCCGTTCATCCTAATCAGACCGCCGGTTTTCCTGCGGTACCTGCGGATGGTTAATTTCCGCTACCATCCTAATCGACCCGTAAGTAAGCATGAGTGACTGAGGGAAAAGTACTGTACTGTTTTCCACGAACCCTAAGCAATCAGGGATGTCATGTTCAGTAGTTGCCAGAAACTATCTACACCACTGTAAGATAAAGGGGGCTGGTAGTGGCACTGTAGAGCTAGCTGCTCTAACGGCTGACATATCCTGTAGGAGTATCCAGGAGCAGTTTGGACATCTAGGGGCCTATTATGATGGCGGGCGGATTGCCACCGTCCGGCCTACATTTACACCCAGCCATATTACCATGGCGGGGGTACCGCGGCGGACGGAAATCCGTCTGCCGCTTTTTCACCAGTTGGCAATCCTCACGATTGCCGACCAGACGGAAAAAGCCCACAATATGGTGGTGGTGCCTTGCAGGCACCACCATCCATATTATGATGGTTGCGGTGGGTATGCCTTTCTATGGCGGAGACTCTACCATGGAAAGGCATGCGGGAAATGTCTACGGGGGCAAGTTGCGGGCCCCTGGGGGGTGGGAGTGTGGGGGGTTGCACTTGGGGGGTACCTATGGCACCCCCTTCATTGCCATGCACAAGGTGACAGGCGCCGCACGGTGCCTGTCACTTTGTGCATGCAATGCACTACATGCCTCTTTGGCATTGCAGTGGGTGATTCTTACAGCACCACCCACCTCAATGTCAAAGATGTGGGATGCGACTGCCAGGGTGGCGATCGCATCCTAATTGGCGGTGCGGGACCGCTGCACCCCTGGCAGCCTGCCCCAGCACCGCTAGGGTGGTGGGCAGACTAAAGTCCGCCATCCAATCCTAATGGGGCCCCAAGTTCTCAGTTTAGGTCCTCTGAAACACGCAGGTCCCGGGGATTCCTGAGAACTACACGACAGATGGAAAAAAAAACAAAGTGGATAGAAGAATGTTGAGTAAGATGGATGGTTTAACGCTCACAAAGGGAGAGCCTACAAGAAAGAGATAAACTAGCAGAGACGGTCTGGGAGTGGATGCCGGAGGCATGTTGTGGATTTAGGATACGCAGCCTTGGTATTGGGTGCACTCACACTTAATTGCACCTGCTGTGGGCTTCAGAACTGATCTTTGGGCACCGGTGATCATTCTTTTGAAAATGAAGCACTGGAAAATTGCATAACCACCACATCACAATTCAGTATTGTGAGAAATTGGGTTGTTTCTTTGTTACAAGAGATGTTAACCCTGCTCAACCAGCAACCACAATTCTCATCAGGGTGAACCACTAAAGTCATTAAATAAACATGTGCTTAAACCTCTTGTGACTTGGCACAAAATCAGTCAGGCTTAACTTAGAGGCAATTTGTAAATAATTGATGCAGCACACAAGCAGCAAAAGAGTAGAAAATCAACACAAATAAAAATTCCACACTAATTTAGAAAAGTAGTTTAAAATCTAGATTATTTGACAACAAAATGACATAAATCCAATCAGTAGCACCAGAAATATGCAATTTTAAAGATGTTGGAGAAATCAAGGGCTAAGAAGCAAAAGGTGCCAAACACGGTTATCTGGTCACAAAAGACCAGGTACAAGTTCAGGCCAGCCATAATGGGGTGCGGGCCTGTTTCAGGATGCATTTCAGTCCTCTGACAAAGTACCCTGTAGCCTGGGCATCGAGATGCTGACTCCTCACATTAAGCTGCGCAGTCCATCATTGAGGATACATCAACAAGGAGCTGCAAAGTGAAGTTCAGCGTTGTCATCATTAAGGAAGCCATTGGTGGGAGTTTGTGCGGACTTGCAATGCATTAGCACTGAAGACGTGATGTGTCACACTCGGCTAGTGTTGTTGGTGAGGTTTGTTGGTTCACTAACAAAATATCGAAATGAAAAATATAGAAGCAAAAAATATCGATGTAAAAATAATGACTTCCTATACTTAAACAGGTAAGTACAAAAATATAGAG
The DNA here is from genome assembly GCF_964204655.1 of Triturus cristatus. NCBI lineage: Eukaryota > Metazoa > Chordata > Amphibia > Caudata > Salamandridae > Triturus > Triturus cristatus. The sequence continues at coordinate 1,078,814,021 of NC_140592.1, read as the reverse complement.
GAAAAAAATATCGATGTAAAAAATATAGTTGTACAAAATATTACATTATATATATAATGTGATATTTTGTACAACTATATTTTTACATCGATATATATATATATAAATAAATATATAAATAAATATATAAAATATTAAATATACTAAATGATCAAATGAATTTAAAAAATGAAGTAGATCTAATTTAAATTTAAAAATAATTAAATAAATAAACTTAATAAAAAAGGTAGACACACATGCATCATAACTGATATATATTTACTTTAAAACAATTAAAGTATTAATTTTAATGTATTTTATAATTTTGCATTTATATAATAATTTACATATATATATATATATACACTGAAAAAAACCATAGGTTTCAGGGGCGTTATAGTTAGCTGGACTTTTCACTCGTACAAAACCATTGAAATTCCCCCGTTATAGTTAGTTCAGCTAACTATAACTCGCGCGCCCGCAATGCACTGCTGATGACGTCACATATTACATCACTTATGACATGGTCAGTGACATCACTCATGACCTCACTGATGACATCTCAAATGACATCACTTATGACATCATCCAGTGAATGTGTGTTTTTCTGAAAATTAGATATGTTTTATATATGTATATCTCAAGGTCAATGGAAGAAAAAATGGGTATATAAGTGTCTAAATGGATGATTTGTTTTTGAAAAATTGATTGTATAACTGACTGATTAAGTGTATCTTAGTGAATACATGGCTTAGTGAGTAATGTTTAAATGTGTAAATATCTGTATCAGTCTCTTACTTTGTGTATAAGTGGCTGCATGGGTTGGTGAGTAGCTACATGAGTGTCTATATAGGTTATTAGTTGTTTTTTTGAGTATCAGTATGAGTGTCTGAGTGTCTGTATGGTTCGGTGGGGGGTATTACGTAGTGCATAGGTGCATGAATGAGTGACTCACTGTTTGTATGTGTTGAAGACAGCATGTGTGCAGGACTGTATGGGTGGATGAGTGTGTGCATGGGTGTGTTAGTGAGTGATAGACTGTCTCAACAGTGTCTTTATGAGTAACTACATATGTTTTAAACTAGTATATGTGACTATTGGTGTATATAAGTGAGTATATGTGAGAGTGAGAGATTGAAAGAGTTCCTGTATGAATAAGTATGTGTTTCTGTAAGTGATTGTTTAAAAGACTAAGTATGTGTAAGGTTCTGTAGAAGTAAGTGTGGTGGTGTGTGTATAACTGTATATGCAAGTAAATGGATGTTTGATTCTTTATTAGCATGAGTGAGTATGTGTATGAGTAACTATATGGATGAGTGGCGTTGTGTAACAGGATGTATAGGTGTGTGAGTACATATGATGAGTGAGTACATGTATGAGTGACTGTATAGGACTGTTGGTGAATGAGTGGATTTGTCTGTGGATCTTAGGATTACTGAATAGGTTGTTGTAACTGGTATTGGTATGTCCATTGTTTTTAACATTGTAGTTTCTATTTTTGAATGTGTGTATCAAAGGTTATATTAGGGGAAGAGGAGGTCTGCCACTCTATCACAAGGATGATGTCATCAGTGATGTCATTAGTGATGTCATTTGAGATGTCATTAGTGATGTAATGAGTGATGTCACTGACCATGTCATGAGTGATGTAATATGTGACGTCATCAGCAGTGCATTGCGGGCGCGCGAGTTATAGTTAGCTGAACTAACTATAACGGGGAAATTTCAATGATTTTGTACAAGTGAAAAGTCCAGCTAACTATAACGCCCCTGAAACCTATGGTTTTTTCAGTGAATTTCTAAGGTTTTTTAAATGCTAATTCCTAACTATAACGTGCCTGAAACCTATGGTTTTTTCAGTGAATTTCAAAGGTTTTTTAAATGCTAATTTCTAACTATGCCTACAGAGATAGGACATGTGAAGAAAGAAGAAAAAACGCACAGAAATAAAAAATAGTAATGCAGAAAGAAGCAACAGAAGTGCTCAAAGACGAAGAAAAGTGCAGGAAGAAGGATAACGTGCAGAAAGAACAAACAGAAGAGCAGAAAGAAGCCTTGTTGCAAAATCATCCTGTACCCTCAACTTTTTGAGACGGATACTGGTGGTAACTTAGTCTGACTAACCAGTCCTAGAGCCAGTGCTATGTTAAAAGACACTCAGAATACAGTGAAAACACCTACATACACTAGGGAACACTATGCGTTGGGGTCCCCCTGTGATCAGCATGACCTCCTCTGTAAGCCCCTAGTATATAATAGGGCAGGGGATTAAAACTACCTCTTAAAACGCGCCACAGGGCGTGTTTGCACACGTCAACTCAGGCCCCGTCCCCTCACTTCCCCACTGTGTAAACACGCCCTGTGGCCGTTTTAAGTTGGGAGATTAAGTCCCCTTGAATCCTGAGGGTCCCTAGGGTCCAACTAGACCATTAGGTACCTCCAGTAAGCACCACAGAGCTGCGTTGCAGAGAGATGTAAAAAGGGGCACGGCCTAGACCACCTCTCTGCAACGCAGCTCAGTGGCACTTACTGGAAGCACCTGGTGGGCTAGTTAGCCCCCATGGGCCCTCAGGATTGAAGGGGAATTATTTCCCCAACTTAAAACGCGCCACAGGGCTTGTTTGCACACGTTAACTCAGGCCCCGTCCCCTCCCTTCACCACTGTGTAAACACGCCCTGTGGCCGTTTTTAGTTGGGAGATTAAGTTAATTTGAATCCTGAGGGTCCCTAGGGTCCAACTAGCCCACTAGGTACCTCCAGTATGCGCCACAGAGCTGCGTTGCAAAGAGGTGTAAAAAGTGGCACGGCCTGGACCACCTCTCTGCAACGCAGCTCAGTGGCGCTTACTGGAAGCACCTGGTGGGCTAGTTAGCCCCCAGGGGCCCTCAGTATTGAAGGGGAATTATTTCCCCAACTTAAAACGCGCCATAGGGCGTGTTTGCACACGTCACCTCAGGCCCCGTCCCCTCCCTTCACCACTGTGTAAACGCGCCCTGTGGCCGTTCTAAGTTGGGAGATTAAGTCTCCTTGAATCCTAAGGGTCGCTAGGGTCAAACTAGCCCACTAGGTAACTTCAGTAAGCGCCACAGAGCTGCGTTGCATAGAGGTGTAAAAAGGGGCGTGGCCTCAGAACACCTGTCTGCAACGCAGCTCCCAGGTGCACACTGGAGATACCTGTTGGGCTAGTTGCCCCACAGGGACCCTCAGTATTGAAGGGGAATTAATTCCCCAAATTACAACTGGCCAGGGGCGCGTTTGCAGAGTGCTGCAAGGAGGGGGCGTGGCCTCCAGCGCGATGCCGGTCTTTTATTTATTTTATTTTTTTAAGAAGGAGGGCTGTGTGGCCCTCCTTATTTTTCTAATTTACTGGCCCTGGGGACCCCATCCCCCAGGGCCTGCACCCTCATTTTTTTTGTTGAAAAAAAAATTAGCCCTCCCAAGGCCTTAATCGGCCCCGGGGACCCCAACCCCCGGGTCATGGCATTTTTTTAATTTAAATTCTTTAGGAGGGGGCTGCGTGGCCCCCCTCCTCAGGCCACTTATGGCTCCGGGGACCACATCCCCCGGGGCCGGCCTTTGGTTTTTATTATTTTAAAAATATATATATTTATAGAAACACCTAGGACATGCTGGACAAACCGTATGTACCTATCACCATGACGATTTGCGTGATATTCATTAAAAGGCGACTATGCATATAATGAATCCACATGGAATGTATTTACACCGCTAGTGAAGCTCTGACGTGTCTGACGCCCTACCGTGCCTAATCCCGGCGCCCCCGCCGGTGGGTACTCTCCAAGTAGACACCCTTGTCGTTTATTTATACAAACATGGGTAGCTATTGACGGGCACATTTAATATACACGCACACCAAGCCATTCAAAGGGGATTCGACAAAAATTCGACCAAACTATGCAAGAAACCCCCTCACGGTTAATAAAAAACACATCCACCGCCGGATGTGTAATACTTTTTATTTTACTCTCTGGAAAGGAGACGAACCTCACTTGAGAGTCACAGCGTGCTCCTGGCTGAGCCCAATGCTGTGTTACACCCACCAGTGACCGCCGATTGCCTCACACCTCTGTGTTGTATTCCACCAGCTAGTGCGTATGCTATGACACTCTCTAGCCCATGTGCACTGTAACACCACCCCGTGAATATGTCATGCCACACTTGCCTTCGCACGGGTTATATTGCCCCATCTAACGTGCCTTCCTCGATGTGTATGTTATAACGCACAGCGCTATGCCATACATATTACAATCTGGGATCCATATCTTTGTCACAGTGCATATGCAACGTTACACTCCCCAGCACATATTTTATATTACAACTTTAGAGACTGGTTATGTTACACAACACTACCCTGTGTATATTACACTCCAAGGCGCATATCGCATAGCATGCGCTAGTGCCTGTGCTATCTCGCGCTCTCCAATGAATCTGTCATTGCGCACAATGTATTGCATATTATATTTCACGCCCCGGTTCATCTTATATCACACTTTTTGGTGCATAGTTTATACCACATACTACATCTAGTTTTCATTTACAATCGTGCTCTCAGGACTATGTTCTTTATAACACTGCGTCCACCTACCCTTTTCACGGGCATTACATTTTGCGATGGGGGTGGAGGGTCAGGGGGTGTTTCTGCCAAGTGAGCCTGGAGTCACAGTCACAAACATCATCTTCTTCCTGAATAAAAGTGAGATTATGCTGCATACTTGTTCATATTTTAAGTAGTTCGCACAGACACACATTTTAAAAACAATAAAGTTCCTAATACCCACCTTCTCTGAACAGTTAGCTTGCTGCCCCATCCACCTCCTCCCTATCCTCTGTTGTCTGAATCCATGGACTAGCCTCCTCCCTCCTGCCATGCATTGTCTGATGTGCTGCCACTGCCCTCCATTTAGCATGATGTACCAGTCCACTCCTCCTGCCCTCCATTGCCCAATTCTATGCCCCATCATTGACCTCCTGCTTAGCCTCTGTGCTTAGCTTGCTGCCCCTATTCTCCTTCCCTCTGCCCTCCGATGTCTTTGTGCATGCCCCTGCTCCATCCTTTTTGCCCACTATGTTCCATGGACCTGCCACTCCTATCTACTCTAAGTGTTCTGTTGAGCTGCCACTCCCCTCCCACCTGCCTAGCATTGTCAGATGACTGTAACCTGTCCCTACCACCTCCACCCTGCCTGTCCACATGCCGTGCCCCTATCCCCTTCCTCCTGTCCTCCATGGTCCATTTTACTGCCACACTCTTCTGCCCTCCCTGATCTGTTGTGCTGCAACTGCTCCTCCTGCCTGCCCCGCGCGGTCTGTTGTGAGGCCCCTTCCCCTGAACTCTCTTGTCTGTGCCCAGGTCCTGACCCTCCCTTCTATCCTCCATGGTCCTTTGTGCATGCCCCTGCACCCTCCTTTTTGCCCATCATAGCCATTGTGCTGCCACTAACCCTCCCGCTTGCCATGCATGGTCTTCTCTGCTGCCATGGCCACTCCCACCTTCCCTGTGTGGTCAGCTAGCTGCCCCTGACCCCCTCCCACCTTCCCTCCATGGTCTGTGTGTATGCCACCATAGTCTCATTGTTGCTCTCCATGGTGTGTCTTGTTTCTAGTGCCCATCCTGCCTGACCTCCATGGTCATCTTGCTGCTCCTGCCCTGCCACCTTGCCCCCAGCCCTCTGTTTCCATGTGCAGACCCACTATTCCCTCCCTCCTGGCTTGTCTGTTCCATTGTAATGCCCCTGATCCGTCCCTCCTGCCCTTTATGGTCTGTTATGCTGCAGCCTTCTCTCCTGTCGGTCCATTATGGTCAGCCAGCTACCATTGCCTCTTTCCCATCTGTTTGCTGTTGTCCATGTGCATGGTCCTGTCCCCTCCCTATTGCTTTCTATGGATTGTTGTGCTGCACTCCCGTCCCGCATGCGCTGTGTGGTGTATTGTGCTGCTGCAAATCCTGATGCCTGCCCTGTAGGGTCAGTTTGGTGCACCTCTCCATGTCCCTCCTGTCCTCTGTTATCCGAGTCCATGTCCCTACCCCAATTCCTCCTGCCTACCATGATTCAATGTACCATACTTGCGAACATTTTGAACTTGGTAAGAGGGAGATTTTGAAAAAAACTGGGGTATTGATTTTCCCCTTTAAGTTACATTGAAAAAGAGGAGATTGTAGACAGGAGACAGATCAAATAAAGCCCATTTGAGCTTAAAAACATTGGACGTTTCCTGGCTGAAACGGGTCTGTTGGCATGTATGGTTGTACTACCACTGCCTCTTCCTTCTGCCCACAATGGTCTATTATATTGCCACAGCCTCTCTTGCCAGTCCTGTATTGTTGGTTTGTTGCCCCTGCCCCCCTTTCCACTGCCCTCCATAGTCTGTTGTGCTGCCACTGCCCTTCCTGCCTGCCCAGTGTGGTCAAATTGTTGCCTCTGCACTCTCCTACCTGCCTTCAATTTTCAGAGTCCGTGCCCATGGCCTCTGCCTCTCAACAGTATCCCAATGAACAACTAGATTGCTAACATTCTATATTTATTACAAAAGTGTGGAACGCCTGACGTCATCTTGATGTAATCAAAACTGTAATACCTAGAATATTTCCTTTAGAAATTACATATATGAGAGGGTCTTATTTGCATCAAAATTATGGTTAGTGCTCTAAAAAACGAAAATGAGGACATATTTTCTGAGTTTTCAAATAGCGACAAAGAACTTTTAAATTATTTGTAATCTTTATGTTTTTTTATCCAGTTGACCACTTGTTTAAATGTTGCACCTTGGCGAGAGGATGTGGTGTTACTTCCAGAGCTTCAGACTTTGCAACTGGGGAACCAGGTTTGAGTTTCTGAAGGGGGTTTGGGGTGGTGCACCACCAAGTAAGTTTGTCAGTAAATTACACCAAGTGGTCTGTAGTTGGTATACAAACAAAGTCTTTATTTTAATTCAGTTGTTGAAACAAAGCCTCAGCCAACGCGTTTCGTTCAGAATGAACTTCGTCAGGGCTGGAAAGATGCAGAGAAACATAACATAAGTAGACGCACCATACACAACATTTAAAAAATACATATAAAAGACATCAATTAAAAAATCTTTTTGCAATAGTTTTCTTACACAAACTAAGAGTGAATGCACAGGACACATCATGAATATACATTGTCTTGTTGATATGTCAAACAAAACACTACCATGAGAAAATGACATATAACTTTACACAAAAAAATATTTTTTGTTTTACATTAGTAAGGCAAGAAGCACAGGTGTAACGCAATGGTTCTAATGCGGGTAGACTTTTGATTTGCTAAAAACGAATGGTTTAATCAGGGTGTCCCTATCTGAAACATCATTTTCTTATCAATGGTTTGTGTCTTTCTATCCCATCTTACCCCATGATATAGATGATTTTGTCATAAATAGGGGAGAAAAAAAGGGGAAAAAAAGGGCTTGGGGAAGGGGACTAGGCAGGTGTGTATCTGCGATATAGGACACTTGAGGACACGTACCATAAATGGCAATGCGAGTGCAATCCAATAAAGTCGGGGTTCATGTAGACCAGAAGTCGTAGTATGCACACCGTCAACTAATACTATTCTATACACATTGGGAACCCAGTAAGGAGGTGCAGTCATTGGAGTCCGCCGTTAATCCTGCTTGCTTCAGGTTTGAGTTTCTGCTTCAGCTCAACATTCTGTGATTGTGGTCAAATCACTTAATCTCCCCATGTCTACAACCAAAATGAATTTGATCTTGTGTGATGTAACCAATGCTCATGTAAAGCATTCCAATACCTGACAAGTCTGCACTATATAAAACTGCAAATACACAAAAAATAAGTGTTTTGCGCACTTCTGTCATTGGGCTACATGTGGGCTACATCTGGGTGATATTTGGGCTACATTTGGGCTCTTTTGTCTCTGGTGGCCATCTTGGGAGATTTGTTTGTTATGAAGTTTCCTAATTTCCTCATTTACTGCAGTCTCCTCAGTGGGAATACTTTCAGTTTTTCATTTTGGTTCCATCAAGAAGGCATTCAGATGTGTCACACATTTGCGATTAATTCTGAATGTTAGCACTCTAGTTGCTCATTAGATCACTGTAGTAAAGCTACTGCTCACCAGGGAAGTCTGCTACTGGTATTCAAATTGCATGTTTCAGTCTGCATGTCAGAATTTTTTTATGACATAGAAGTGGTTTTGAGAAGTCAAAATGTGCCCTAATTTTTCTTTCTGCAGCACAAATCATAATTTCTATGGCAAAATGAATCCCCTCATTGTGTTCCTTTGTACATTCTGGGCCATATGTAGGTGGCATACACTTTACCGATTCTAAAATACCGAATCATACCGATTCGGTATTCAAGAATCGGTAAAGTGTATGTAGGTAATAATTCGGTAAATGTTACCGAATCGGAGTAAGTCGGTAATTACCGAATCGGTATTTACCGATTCGGTAATGAGGCATACCTTCCCATTGATTGAATCAATGGGAAGGTATGCCTCATTACCGGATCGGTAAATACCGATTCGGTAATGGGGGAGCACATACAAGGGTGGCAGGGTGTCACATCGACACCCTGTTGCACCCCTGATACGTCCATGTGTGCACATGTGGCGCACATACATGCCCTAGGGGCATGTATGTCTGCCACATTGCACACCTCACAGTGCACAAAAATGCATTTTCACACATATTCGTCATTTACCACCAACTTCTAGTTGGTGGTAAATAACCAATCCCCGCACCCACCACACAGTCCCCCAACATCTCATTTCTGAATTCGGTATTTACCGAATCGGTAATTTTACCGATTCTGTAAATTACCGAATACAGAAATGAGCCCCCTACATGTCAACAGCCTAAATACCGGTCGGTAACGGTCTATTTGCCGAAAATCGGCCGTTACCGACCGGTATTGGGCTACCTACATGAGGCCCTAAATGTTTTAAGTGTTACCACTTTATTCCATTCAAGATGGCTTCAGGTGTGCCATACTTTTGTCATAAGTAAGACTGTTAGCGCTCTAGTTGTTCGTTAGAACACTCTGGGACATTCTGTCATTGGGCTATACTTGGGCTACATCTGGGTGATATTTGGGCTACGTTTGGGCTCTTTTGTCTCTGGTGGCCATCTTGGGAGATTTATTTGTTATGAAGTTTCCTAATTTCCTCATTTACTGCAGTCTCCTCAGTAGGAAATACTTTCAGTTTTTTACTTGGTTCCATCAAGAAGGCATTCAGATGTGTCACACATTTGCCATAAATTCTGAATGTTAGCACTCTAGTTGCTCATTAGATCACTGTAGTAAAGCTACTGCTCACCAGGGAAGTCTGCTACTGGTATTCAAAGTGCATGTTTCAGTCTGCATGGCAGAATTTTTTTTATGACATAGAAGAGGATTTGAGAAGTCAAAATGTGCCCTAATTTTTCTTTCTGCAGCACAAATCATAATTTCTATGGCAAAATGAATCCCCTCATTGTGTTCCTTTGTACATTAAATGTTTTAAGTGTTACCACTTTATTCCATTCAAGATGGCTTCAGGTGTGCCATACTTTTGTCATATGTAAGACTGTTAGCGCTCTAGTTGTTCGTTTGAACACTCTGGGACATTCTGTCATTGGGCTATACTTGGGCTACATTTGGGTGATATTTGGGCTCTTTTGTCTCTGGTGGCCATTTTGGGAGACTTATTTGTTATGACGTTTCCTAATTTCCTCATTTACTACAGTCTCCTCAGTAGGAAATACTTTCAGTTTTGTACTTTGATTCCATCAAGAAGGCATTCAGATGTGTCACAAATTTGCCATAAATTCAGAATGTTAGCACTCTGGTTGCTTATTAGATCACTGTAGTAAAGCTACTGCTCACCAGGGAAGTCTGCTGCTGGTATTGAAAGTGCATGTTTCAGTCTGCATGTCAGAATTTTTTAATGAAATAGAAGAGGATTTGAGAAGTCACTCAAAATGTGCCCTAATTTTTCTTTCTGCAGCACTAATCATACTTTCTATGGCAAAATGAACCCCCTCATTTTGTTCCTTTTTAAATTAAATGTTTTAAGAATTACCACTTTATTCCAACCAAGATGGCTTCAGGTGTGCCATACGTTTGTCATAAGTAGGACTGTTAGCGCTCTAGTTGTTCTTTAGAACACTCTGGGAAGCTGCGGTAGAACACAAAGGAATCAACTGACAGTCTCTGCCCTTGTTGGATGTACATGTTTTACTGAGAATGTCAGACTTCATTCTCACATGACTGAGAAAGATAATGTGAATTTACAGAAAATATGCTCTCAGTTAGCTTAGAAATCACCCTCCAGACCTCTGTGGGAAAAGCATGAGAAAATAGTTTTCTCTCAAACATGATTCATGATATCACAGCAGAAGGCTTTTTCACATGGTAAAATCACCTAAGAACACACCACAATTCCTAAAATGAGTATTGTACCATCAACAAATGATTTATAATGTAACTAAAGTCTTAAAACCTTCTATTAACTGCAATGCTTTTTAATGAGGTGCTATCATGTATATTGGTCCCAAGATGGCTGCCAACACTTCTTGGATGAAGTGCTGACAGGCAATCAGATCTCACAATGAGATGTGTGGTTAGGCTCCGCCCAGATATATATGTGATTTTACTTTTGATTTTCTCAGGAACTACTGAACGGATTTACACCGTTTAAGCAAAAGGCACATGCCTGACCTGAGGACTACCTCTTTGCCAAATTTCAAGTAATTCTGTTCAGCCGTTCGGGCTGTACCTTCGACTAAAGTTCCTATTGGAAAATGCATGAGGAAAACGCATTTTGGGACCCCCCTTTTTTCTCAGCCCCCGCTTGACGAATCACCCAGAGACTTTCAGGGTAGGAGCTGTGCGGAGCGCTCCATTAGTTTTGAAAATGTCACGAAGATAAGTCAACCGGCGCCAAAGTTATTCAAAATCGAATTTTCAGATTTCCTATCTGAACTCGGTCCTAACTATAACTATCTACTGGCGACCGCCAGTAGATAATATATATATATTAACAAAGTTATTACCCTGCGAGGCTGCACTTGAAAAAACCAGGCGGACCCTGCTAGTTGTAGCAGTTTCCTTTATTTAAAAAACCGGTCATCACAGCGTTTAATCCAATTCACAGCCCTCCGCGTTTCAAAGCTCCTGCTTCTTGCTCACGGGCACAATGCGATGTTTAATGGGCAGAAAAACAAGAGTGAAATGAGTCACAGCTTTTAAACCTTTAGTAGGTTACGCCCTCTGGTGTGGCTTAATGATAACAGCTTTCTGGGACTCGTAGTCTTCATACTCGTTAAATTAAAATCCTCCAGTGGATTCCGCCGATTAACACATCAATTTGGCACAAATCATGCTCTCCAGTGAGCGCCAAACGCTGGATTCTGGTTAACTTTGTTGATCCTGTTTTGATGTCTAGGGTTATCAAAATATGATAACTTTATTTCGGTCAGAAGACCATAAAAGTGCAAATAGAATACATACATACCTAGCACATCAAATAAAATAATAAATATAGGTATTTCACTTATTAAAAAAAGAATTAAACAGTGAGTTATCAGACGTATTTCGATAATTTAGATTGGTTTAAAGGAAACGAGAGACAGCAAATACAATAGGCGGCGAGGTATCATATTTAAAAACTCTACATGCCTACACACAATGTCTAAAACTTAGGTTTTTACATAATGGGATAAGCCAAGTTTTGCGTATATTGCTATATGCTGGACAGAAAAATAAAACATGAATTACATCTTCTCTAATGTAATTACATGCCGGACAAGTTTCATTTTCAGTTTTTGCCCATTTCGAAGTAAATGACCTAATAGGTAGGGAGCCATACCTTAATTGAGCATATAGTTTCCTCGCAAGAGGGGGTTCGACTACATCAAAGAATTCCTCCCACCCCATTTCAGATTTGACTGAGAGGAACTCAATAGAGAGCCTACCATAGGATGTTGACCGTTGTAGTGCACTTAGATTTTGCTGCCTCACCAAAATTAACACCTGGGCCCTAGATATTCTCGGGCAACTCAACTCAGGGGTCCCCCATAACTGAGGCAAGCCTATTTTGAAAGAGAGAGCCCTAATATGGGCAAGCCAGGGGATATTTTAGTTTTTTATCTGTTCCCAGACCTCCAGAAATTCAGCTCTAAAGGATACCAGCTCAGGTACTGACCAGAGCCTTCTCCAATAAAGCAAGGGTCGCACAGCTGCCAATTTCTCAATAGACTCCAGACCCAAGTCCATTCGCAAGGGGATGAGGGGTGTACTTTTCGGTAGGCCCACCAAATTCCTCATAAAGGCCTGTTCCACCCTCAGAAGGCTAAATACGTTCTTATGGCCCCAAAGTTCGGCGCCATAGATAGATGCGGTCCGAGCCTGGAGGCCATAGATCTCAAGGGCGGGCACAACCGGTTTGGAAATCGATGCTCTCTGAAGTTTACCAATACCCCCTGCTATTTGTGAAAGTCTAAGGGCGGATCTGGTAATCTGGTGGCCCCAGCCAAAATCCTCCGTCAAAGTGATCCCAAGATAAACGAAGGTCTTGACTCGTTCCAACGGAACACCATTCAGAATGCCTCGGGGGATTAAAGATCATAAACTTGGTTTTATCCAAATTGATCTCCAATCCCCTCGAGGCACAAAAGCACACAAAACCGTCCAGGACGCGCTGGATGCCCGAAGATGTTCGGGATATCAACAGAGTGTCATCCGCGAACATCAATGCGGGCACCCGACCGGTCGTCAACCAGGGAGCATCATTATCCTTTACATCGTTGAAGGTGTCGACAAGGCCATTGATAAATGAGCTAAAAAGGGTAGGAGCTAGAACGCACCCCTGCCGGACACCCCTGGAAACAGGGAAGCGGTCCGAGAGATCCCCGTGTCTCCCGCACCTGACCCGTGCATAATTTCCAACATGCAAACGGGTCAGGATATTAAGCAGGTATGGCGGAAGGCCCAGGTCTGCCAATACCTCCCACAATTTTTCCCTAGGGACTAGGTCAAAAGCAGCCCGCAGGTCCACAAAAACAAGGTAGAAGCTGCCACCCTCAACCCTTGTGGTTTTCCAGAAAAGGACCTGGAGCCGGAAGATTTGATCCAAGGTTGAGATACCGGATCTAAATCCAGCCTGGAGGGTAGACAATATTTCCCATGCCTCCATCCAAGCTTGTATCCTGTCCAATATGATTCTACCCATTAGTTTTTGTGTTGTGTCTAACAGGCTAATGGGCCTGTAATTTGAGGGGGTAAGTGGGCATCCCTTCTTGTGAATGGGGACAATCTCAGCCCCCAACCAGGTGTCCGGTGGATCAGACCCCATAAGAATCGCATTGAACAAGTAAGTAACTTTATTTAGATATAAAAATATCCTTAAAAGAACACCTCAAAGATACACAGCAATACATTTTAAAAACAGAACCTTAGCATAAAAACAGTAGTTGATAGAAACTTCAAATTACAATAAAAAAACTTCACCGATATATCAATGGAATGAAGACTTAGTGTGCAAAGTGCAATGAACAGTATAACGTTTAAAGTGCATTTAAATTCAAGTATTTGACAAAGACCGTGAATACAGTCCATGGACCATAAAATGACAGCCAATTGTGCAAAGCAACAGTCAGATAAGAAAGTGTTAGCAGCATTTGAGAAATCACAAAATAAAATGAAGTAGCTCTTAAAAAAGCATAAAAACAAACCAACCCGTTACTGCTTAAGAGAGCGGTAGGCATGTCGTAAAAGAATTGTAAAAGCAATATTTAAACCTGTGTTTTCTGGCATTAATGCTGCAATAATTGCTTGTCTGCACGTTCGGATTCCCAGCCTGTTCCACTCAGTTTTCAGTTTGCGTCTACGTTGTGACATAAAAGATGGACAAAGACAAACGATATGCTCCATGGTTTCGGGAGACATGCCGCACCCCCTGCAGATTACATCCTCTGACAGACGGCGCCAGACGGGCAGATCTTTTAGAAATTGCCAATCGCCCAGTCTGGCAGCCATAAAGCTAATTTTTAGGTGCAAGGAGTAAGTGCAAGATAAGTAAGATGCGGGGGATAACCGACCATATGAAGACATTGTTGCCCAAGCATGTCTGCGTTTGGCAAATTGGGCTTTATCAATGATCAGGGACCTCATTCGAATACAGTTCTTAATGCTAGTTTTAAATGCTGATTTACTAGGGTTGAGGTCCCATAATGCACCTGCAGACAATTCTTGGATCGAGTCCTTAAAAAGGCGGCTGTAAGAGCCGCGTGGATTTGTCTGGGAAATATCCAACCAAATTAAGGACTCCAATGAGCCTGGCTTTGCCTGTCTCAATTTATGGCACAGGTTTAGATACAGACCAGTGGCTGAAGTTTCATAGTTTAATAGACCGAATTCTAGTCGGATCTGTGCTGCAGAAGCTGATTTGGGCAAGTGGAGGATTTTTTTGTAAAGTTTCGTCACATGTTGGTTAAAAGAGGAGTTTAATTTCCCCCTAAAAATCTCAGCACCATAAGTCAATGTAGGCCCTATTTTTGCTCTCATAACTTCCACTAATGGGGACAGGCTTGGGCCAGACACATTTCTTGAGAGCTTGCAGAAAGTTACCTGTAGGTTCATGGCTTTTACTGAGATGACCTTACGCTGTTGGTTAAAGTTACCCCTGGAGTCAAAGGTGACCCCAAGATATTTATAAGTGTTTCCTATTCTAAGGCTAGAGTTGTTGAACAGCCAGCCTCCCCCACGGTGTAGTTTTCTACCAAAAGTGACCACTTGGGTTTTCTTTAGATTGACCTCCAACCCGTTCATGGATGTGTAGACTTCCAGTCTGTTTAATAGCCTCTGCAGCCCTACCCGTGTCAAACTAAAAAGGACCAAATTGTCGGCATAAAGAAGATTGCTTATCGGTACACCTCCCATCTTGGGCGAGTGACTGTTCATTTCTTCAAGGGAGGATGGCAAATCTGCTACAAACAGATTGAAAAGAAGGGGGGCCAGCACACATCCCTGTTTGACTCCTCTAGTTGTCATAATTTTCTGAGAGAGATGTGTGCCGGTCCCCAACTTCACTTGTACCCATGTGCCCGAATGGAGTTGGATGATTGCATCCAGGAGCTTGTCTGGGATCCCCCATTTTTTTAGCTTCTCCCATAGAGCGGCCCTTGGTACCCGATCAAATGCAGCTTTAAAATCTATAAAACAACAAAAAACCATGCTGGATGTGACTAATGCTTTGTTGACAATAATAGACAATGACAGTAGGTTGGTCATGGTGCCAAAGGTGGCGGTGAAGCCAGTTTGGTTCAATGGAATCAGATTGTTCTGCTCTACCCAATGTCTCAGTTCCCCCAATAATGTTCCTGCAAAAAACTTGGCTTCAATATCTAACAGAGCTATTAGTCTATAATTATTTGGAGAAGCATGAGAACCGGACTTGTAAATCGGATGGATTATTGCCCCTCGCCATGAATCCGGTATGGTTGAACTTGTCAGTGCACAATTGAAAAGATTGGTTAAATATCTCGACCATAAATCAATGTTTGTTTTAAACAGGGACTGTGGTAGGCCGTTTGGACCCGGAGCGCCATCAGATCTTGCTTCTGAAAGAACTTTGGTGACCATTTCTTGAGTGACTTGTAGATCTTCACTTCGTAGATCTGAGCGGACCATAGAGCCATTCCTGATCAGTTGTGGGTTGAGTGTCAGTTGTTTAGGAACAGATAAAACTGTAGACACAGAGACCTCTGAGGCCCTAAAATGGTCAGTCAAATAGGCAGACCAGGCCGCTTCTGCGATGTTTGCTGACCCGGATCTAGAGGAGCTGAAGTTTTGGCGGTTGATTAGGGCCCAGAATCTTTTAGAGTTACACCTTTTGCTCTCCCATAGAAGTTTGCACCAAAATTGGGCTAGATGGCGTCGTTTATCCGATTGTATTGCATCCCTGAGTGATTTTTGGATTGCTTTATACCCATTCAAAAACTCATTGTTTCCTGGAGATGTCTTAAGAGTCCGCAGAGCTTTGTCTCTAGATTTCTTCAATGCCCTTGTTTGACTGGAGATTTGGAACTGGTGGCTAACGAGAGCCTTGTGAGTGTGTTGGCTAGAAGGAAAGCAACTTGTCAGTTGGGAGCAAAAGGATGACCAGGCACCAGTGGAAAAAACCGCTGCAGCGGTACTTCCTGTGATAAATACCAAACAAGCTTCCATGATATTAGGGCTGATGTCGTCATTCCATTTTAACCGTTTTATGTTTTCTGTATAAATTCCTGGGCATGTCGTTGAGGCAGGTTTATGAAACTCTGGCTGAATATTAAGGATGACGACTTGGGGATGGTGATCACTTCCTGATCGAGGAA
Source organism: Triturus cristatus (assembly GCF_964204655.1). NCBI lineage: Eukaryota > Metazoa > Chordata > Amphibia > Caudata > Salamandridae > Triturus > Triturus cristatus. The sequence continues at coordinate 1,078,797,680 of NC_140592.1, read as the reverse complement.
GAATACTATAGTTGCTCAGATGATGGAGCAGCGCTGAATTACAGATGGTGTAATCTAAATAGGAGCATTTGAGGCCATTTGACCAGGACCAGTTGGGAGGAGTATCATTCGTAGATCTGCCGTTCATTACCAGAAAACCAATACTTAAAAATTGCAGCACACAAAGCTCACCAAGGCCGCAATACACTTGGTTTGGGGGTTTAGACCGGGCCTTGACTTCCGGGGTTGTTGATGGAAAAAGCCCTTCGTAATCGGTGGAATTACCCTGGAAAAAGTTAGTGTTGAAATCTCCAGTAATAAGGTAATCAAAATTGGGATAATCCACCACCAGGTCACATACAATTTTCATTAAACGCGTTAGATGGGCCTTTTTTGAACGGGTATTAGGGTTGATATAAACATTAAGAAGTAAAAGAGAACGCTGATTATTCCATGCACTAATTTTTACACCAAGTAGCCAGTCTTCGTCAAAGGTCAGTATCTCAATCGGGCCTTTTAGATTATTTGAAACATATATCGACAGACCACCTTTAGGGTGGCCGTAGAGACAGGTTCTGATTGCCGGTTTCCAGAATTCAATGAAACCAATAACTGGGCTGGTTTGAGAAGCCCAGGTTTCCTAAAGGGCAATTAAGTCATGACCAAAAATGAAAGAGTGGATCTCTGAATTCGTGAATTTCTGAGAGAGACCACTAATGTTCCATGAACAAAGAGTAAGCAAGGACTGCGGCTGGGGGAACGGAGTAGTTGAAGAAAGATGTAAAAGGCGTCCTGCTTGAGCCTGGGCTGCAGGATGTTCGTCACGTGGTCAATCTAATATATTACGGGACAGAGTGGCTGGTAGCCAACCCCAATCAGAAATTTTTATCAAAATTCAGGGGATTAGACCGTCCATCTTCGGTCGATTGTAGTGATCCTAAGGCGTTTTTAAGGATTGAATATGACCTATTTTTCTCCCCACTTAGCAAAATAGGGGGTTGTTGAGATAACACTGTGGGGTATCCTGGCGTGGAGTAGGGGTAGATTTTGATGCCCCATTTCCGAAATAAGGGCTTTTGGTCTAAGAATAGTCGTGCCCAAATAGTAAACTTAAAGGACACCACGGTTACCTCAGAGGGTTGAGAGCCCCTTGGGGGGAGAAATTCGATTGACTCGATGTCGTCCGAAAACAAAGCCTCAAATCCCGGAACATTGTTGACTAATTTAATTATATTTGATCTGTTAAGAATATCCTGCCGACCTTTTGATTTATATTCGGGAGCAAGGAGAATTTTTAGAGAATGTGTGTCTCTAATAACAGTGTCGGAAATCCGGGATGAGTTAGGCTGTAAGAGATTGGCACTTGGAGTATCTGAGTGTGCTCTCTGATGAGGTTGGTGAAGGGCCCGTGTGCCTTGCCCGGAAGACCGAGAATCTTTTAATAAAGTTGATATACTGTTGTGGATTGTAGGACTACGTCGAGATGGACTTAGCAACACAGCCACTTGGGGTTGGGGTGATGTGACTAATGACCTCATTGTGGTTATCTCAGTGGAATTGCCTCTTGGTTCGTTTGTGGCCAGCTGAGATTCTGAAGGCCCGTTTTCCGGTGGTACAGGGCTTTGCTCAAGACTGCTCAGAGGAATCTGTAGGTTGGTGGTTGTGGTTATGTCAGCCTTGTGAGGGCTTCGAGACAAACTTACTGGTGTTGCTAAAGATAGTAAAGTGCTTGGGATGTTTTTGTTAGTAGCGATTGAAAACAACGGGAATAATTTGGGAGGATCAACTTTGGTGTTAAGTCTTGATTTATTCCTTTGTTTTCGTTGACGCTTACGCTCTCTCTTACTGCAGGGTGGCAAGGGGGGGTGGAGCATTTCCGGTATTGGGGGGCCATGACCGCTGAATTGACACTTGACCCTGCCTTATTACTAACGATGCCATTAGGAAGCCCATTTAGTATCTGAGGGCTTGTAGCGGCTTGTACCAACGGTACCGTCAGACATAAGGAGCCTTGGGCTGGGTGAGGGTCGTCTTGATCATCGGTCTGTGTCATAGAACATTTTCGGTCCTCTCTCATCTGTACCCCAGAGGTCGTTGATGTTGGGGTAATCACCTTATCTGAATCGTGGGTTAAGAGAGATCGAGGGGGTTGGTCAAACCGAGACGGAGCAGCGCCGCCCTTCAGCAGTTTTACTTCATTTAGGACACCAGTTAAAAAGTCTGGGAGCGAGGAAAGGGAATCAATAATAGGTGAGCAGCAACAGATTGACTGAACCAATTTTGAAGATGCTTGCGCACTCATTATTAGATTGTTGAGTGTGTCCAGCTTGCTATCGATCCCTGCTGTGAACAAAGCTAAAGTGTTCAATAGGTCCACCTGAGTGTCCAATTTGTCCGAATGGTATTTTAGGGCCGTAACTGTAGATTGAAAGGTCTGAAGTAATTGGGGCCAGAAGGTCGGAGTTGTGACAGGATCATGGTGAGGCTCCTTTTTTGATCCAGAGTGGGGTGTGTTATTTGGTGAAGTGAAGGTGTTCATGAAAGAAAAAGACAGATCTACTAGACGTTGATCTTTTAATTCTGTCGTTTGTAAAACCTTTGAAAAGGTTGAAGTTACTGCTTGGGGTGAAAGTGGACGCTGTTGCGGTTTAACTTGATCTGGGCTCCCCTGCAGAAAGCTTAGGACCTGCGGTGAACCGGAACTGAGCGTATCAGAAATGGGAATTAAGTCATTATGACTATGAATTTGTGGGAAAATTAAATGAGAATGAGACACAATGGGAGCCGTCTCAAACTCCTGATGGTTATGTGGAGACATAACCAAAAAATTCTCTGATTGAGAAACATGCGGAGCTAGGAGACTTGGATTGTAGGTTGGACTCACAAGCGGTTGCTGATTAGAGCAGTGCTCTTGATTAACAGATACATGGGGGAGGGAAGGCTGACTTGGTAAGGATTGATGATGACTTAAACCCGGTGTTTGAGAAGTAATCAAAGTACATTCTGACACAGGTTTCCGAAAGTCGGGTGCTGACCCAAAGATGAAAACATCCGGATCATGAGCCGGAATGATAGATGATTTAGGGAGCAAATTTGGCTCAGTGGCTTGAATAGGCTTGCAAGGTTTGGTTGCCTCAGGTGCTTTTTTAAAGTAATCCAGTAACGAGTAAGATTTTGAGGAGCACGCAGAGGATATATGGGGTGGTTGCATGTCGCTTTTATTAGTATGTTGCCGTCCCTTTGGGTTGGGAGACTTCGGTAAATCCGAGAACTCTGGAGCAATTACCGGAATGGCGGGAGCAGACTCTGCGGCTGCGGCCAACCGTTTTAATTTCTTCCGTTTTAAAGCTGGAGGTGCTTTTCTCGTATTCCCGGATCTCATCTCTTCTGTTGTTGTACAAGGCTTATTAAAGTCTGTAAGTTGATAGACTGGGTCGTTCAGCCCTTAGTCAAGTACACCCTTAATTGCTGGGAGAGCCAACCAAAATGGAATGTATTTACAGGAACACGAGGGGGCGTAAGAGACCGGATTGACTCCCGGACAGGCTTACTGGGATTATCCGAGCTCGGCCAGGACAGAAAGAACAGACTCAGCTGATTTTGACAGCTTAGACAAAGGCACCCCCCCCGCTTGCTAAGACCCCACCCAACCACTTGCTAAACCCTTACCCTTGGCCGCGGCCTCCCAACAATTGCTCCCAACGGCTTTGGGGGGGAAGACCCTTGAGTCTAGACCCCCCACCAAGCTCCCAGTACCCTGCCCCCCCCAAGACTTCGCGTCCGCGACTGACCGGTCAAGCAATACCCAGTTCGTGTAACCGGTAGAGACGCAGCGCGGCGGCAAGGGGGGGTGGAGGGGGACTGGGCCAGCGGAAGGGGCCGAATTCCCCCTAGGCAGTGGGAGCAATGCTGGATGTTGGTAGTGACCGGCTGAGGCGGTTGAGGGGCACAGGGGGGAGCAGAACTAAGGCTGGAGAGCCCGCTAACTGGCGAGCTAACAGGCGACCAGAACAGCTGACTAACTGCCCAATTGGCTGACTGAGGCGAAGATGGGGTAAAGATGGAACCGAGCGAGGCAGAACGGTGAGCGGCGATCTAGGGGTCCAAAGCTGGCAGAAGCCAGACGAGATGGAGAGCCAGAGAGGCAGATAGGCTGGAACCGGGGCGGTCAGGAAGGGGAAACCAAAGGCTTAAGAGACCGCAGCGGGGGGGGGGAGAAGGATTGCGGGGGCGGGAGCACAATGCGACGTGTAAAGGAACTTGGTGCATAGGGCGTAGCAGCCACACACCCCCAAGTCCCCAGGTCGACTTACTTGGTGCTAAGTTGATGCTGCTCCGCCACCTTGTCTTCCTCAAGGCTAGCTGACCTCTACCCCCTGCTCTCGGACGCTCACAGCCGCTGCTGCTGCCGGTCGCGCCCGCAGGTCCGCAAATATCAGCCGGGACTCTGCGGCCTCTCACGGACTCTTGCGGACCTCTCCGCAACCGTCACTCGCAACGCGACGCTCGGCACGGCTCCACCCACAATGCTTCGCCGCGGTCACGGTCAGCTGACTGATGCCCGATGCTCGTCACGTTGTGACGCTCCTCCAAGGTTCGCGGCCGTGTCAAGTCCGATCGACAGAATGGTACGTAGATAAGCATTGAACAAGATAACAAGGTATGGCGCCCATATTTTTGGCTGGGATCGTAACAGGTCCCCCGGCAATTTGTCAAGGCCGGGAGCCTTGTTTGGGAGCAACCTGGCTATGGCAGATTCTACCTCCTTCAGGGTGATACTCTCTGGGGAATCAGAAGGGTACAAGCTCGGTCTCAGTCCCGACCCTCCACTCGAGGCCCCCGCCAGTCGATACTCATGACGGGGGTCTGGGGCAGGGGGCCGGGCAAGTGTCGCGGCTCCCTCCTGTTGGAGCCCTGGGGCAAGCTTAGGGCCTAGACGAAGTGTGTCATCATACTCCAAACATGCATATAATGCCCCGAAATGTGCTTCCCACACTGGGGGTGCAATGTGTGGGACGATAGCTTGCCCGGCTCCCTTGGAGCCTGTACTAACAATGGCCCAAAATGACTTTGCGTCCTTATTCACGAGCGCACTTCTCAACTCTTCCCACCTTGTTTCCTCCCAGTCCCTCTTGGCTCCCTTGATTGCCTTTTTATAGAACAAACGGGATGACCTAATTTCTAAACTGTCCTTAAGTTTAATTGCAGTAAGGAGATCCTTCTTGGCATTCCTACAGGTAACATTATACCATGGGTGTATCTTAGCCCGACCACGTCTAGACCTACTAAGTGGACAAAGAACATCCCCCAACGCACTGGCCAGCTGCCTATGAATTTTTACAGCATGACCGTATGAGGACAAGTCAGCCATCTCAGCTATCCATGGTGTAGCGAGCTGGTATAATTCACCCAGCCTAGACAGGGAATCCTGAAAATGAGGCCATTTGACCCTACCTCGATTGTTCGAAACAATAAGGGGCATGATCATGCTGGTAAGACCAGCTTCAGGGTTAGTCAGCCCAAAGCTCCCCGGCTTCAATGTTAGGACAAGGGCGTTATGGTCACTATCATATATCGGTTGTACTCCGAATTCCAACAACCTAGCCCAGTGTCTTGCTTCCATCATGATGTAATCGATGATGAAAGTTTGCTCTACCCTGTTAAATGTAGGAAATCCCGGACGGTCAGGGTCCAGTCTCCCATTACACGCCCGCAAAGACGTAGCAAGTGAGAATGATTTTATTTGAAGGACAAACCTGGTCCAAGCCTTGACAGGAGGGATCTTTGGTTCCGGGATACACCAGAGCAGGTCTTCATCATCCTGCTCATCCAAATCAGGGTTAACCAAGGGCTCGAATTGACAATTAAAGTCCCCACCAACAATTATTGTGACTGAGGGGTCAAGTGTCTGAATAAAGAGCTCTAATGCTTTGATTGTGTCTGACTCCTGCCCGCTCCTAACTGGCCTAGAGTAAATATTTATTATGGCTATTTTTGGTGAGTTCAGGGGTGTCAATAACACACATTCAACATCAGGGGAGTCTGTTGGTATTTGGGTAGCTTGAACGCTCAAGTGGGTGCCTATCCAAATTGATAGGCCACCAGATGGGCGACCTCTGCCACTAGTTACTGCCAAGATGTGAAAAGTTGCGTAACCTGGGCTAGCACTCTCTTCTAAAGCCCATGTTTCCTGAATCCGGCAGATGTCGTGTGCTGCCATGAAGGTGCCCCAGTCAGGAGTAAGTAATTTGTTTTTTAACCCCGCTACATTCCACAAAATATTTTTTATAGTTCCATCATCTACCTTACCAGTGTCTTTTGGTATCCCTGTTGCCATAGTGGTAGAGCCATCGCAGGTAAGAATCTCTGACTGAACTTTCCTTTCCGTTTTATCTATACTAGGAACTTCCCCCCCCTACAATAGAGACTCCCCGCAGGTGCTTTGCATCCCCCAATTCACTCCTTCCCACCCAATTCAAGGAATTGAATAGTGTACCTTCTGCTGAGGTAAGGGTTTTGGTATTTCCCTCCAATACAATTAAAGGAGTGGATGTTTCACTAGTATTGTTCAGAACTAATTCCTTGTCGAGTGAGCGTCAATCTACCTGATTCAGTACACTAAACCTATTTCTATGCGCAAAGGATGACAAAGGGGGAGTATAAACATAAAAGTCCTCCCAGCTTGTTTGCCCCTGTTGTACTCTAGATGGACGACCTTTTTGGCCCTCATCATAATTAGCACTTTTATAGTGAGCTGGTCTCAGATGGGGCATAGGATAAAAATAGGACAGGTGGAGGGGGAGGATTTGGGTATTTAATCTAGAGGGAGACATACTACAGATGTTATCAACAGCAGCAAAATCCCTAAAATGTATTACTACACAATTCCCTGTAATAGTTTTGGGTCCCTTCCCAATCCAGTCTATTCGTCTTACAAAAAGTATTTCCCCAGAAATATGGGAGGGGAGAGGTCTGTTTACATTAAGCCACTGGATGCACTTATTTTTTAAGTCAGTATGGCCTTCATTTTTTCCCTGGCTTAAAAATGGTACCCCCGTTAAGTCTACAACATACGGCAAAGATTCTGGGGGAAGATCAATGGTCTGCAACTCCGGTGGGGTAGCTATAGAAGATGATGGCTTTATATTTGTTGGGACCAAAACATCGGAAGACCCCATCACCAATCTGTATCTTTCACATCCTGTTTTCTCATCACTGGGAGTGACTTTTGCTTTAGGAGAAACCGGGGCAGGATTCCCAATTACCTGGGGGCCATCAGCAACTAAATTTATACATAGAGGGGGGCTAGCAATTTCCAAAGCTGGGTCATTGTTGATGGGTACCAATCGTGTTCCTTGGCTCCTAGTAACACTATCAACTACTAAAGCAGACCTAACTTGAGAAACCATACCGTCAGCCTCACTAGAGGCAGACTTCTCATGTGAAACCGTTAGGGGCGTTTTCCCCAGACCCATATTATTAAGAGTAGAGACTAATCTATCGATCCTAGATGCCAGGGATTTGATGTGTTTGCCAATAGTCTGATCCAAGAGAGACTGAAAGTCAGCTACTAAGCTAGTAACCCACAGCGGAGCTCTCACATTTGCTGGGGAAGGGCCAGTAGTAGCAAGTACAGAATCGTGCTTAGGCCCTATATTTTTATTTGCCTTTTTTACAGGTCTCCTTTTCTTGCCTTAAGGGCCCGGTTTATTTATTATGATGGTGTTTGGGGGAGATGGGGATGGACATAGGGATGAATTGCTAGCTTTAGCATCTGTAGGGACCTGGGCACAGGGTAAATCAGCAAATGACGACGTAAGAAACGAGCTTACGTCAGGAAGGTTCATTACAATTGCTGAATAGTCCCCTGCTTGCTCTACCAAGGGGGCAGCGGGAGTAATTGACAGCCTTCGCTCTGTGTTTTCAATTGCAGTTACCACTACCCCAATGGTTTTTTGAAGCATCTTATCGATAGCCGTTAGCAATGGGAGGGGTAGTGTCGTGGCCACCTGTTGTCTCGTCACGGGCGGGAAACTACAACCTTTTGGTTTTTACCCATTATGTAGGATGGTTACAAGAGATAGTCCATTCCTACAAAGCCTTTGCTGAGAAGCCCAAGGGAATAATAATAATCAATAATAACAGTACCTTTGGGTATATGTCCAGTCTATCAAGAGTGTCCGATAGCAATGTTAGGGGGGTGGTCTGTCCCGGCCTCTTCCGGCCCCTGACGGCCACAGACGGCCCGCCCTTTGCCCGGGCTTAGCCCGGCGCCACCCGCGCGCGTCCCGCATTGCGGGGGGATGCCAGCTGTTAAATACCTCTGAGAGTAAGGAGGTGGGGCTGCCAGTCCGCTTCTAAACCCGCTGCTCACTGGGGCTTGTAGTCTGCTCTTCTGCCCCCAAGCACACAGGCTAGTACACGATGCGTCTCCCGCGAAGCGGGAGGCGCGAGGAGTTGATGAAGCCTCCGGCCATCAGGAGGTGGGGCTGCCGGTCCGCTTCTAACCCCGCTGCTCACTGGGGCTTGTAGTCCGCTCTTCTGCCCTCAAGCACACAGGCTAGTACATGATGCGTCTCCCGCGAAGTGGGAGGCGCAAGGAGTTGATGAAGCCTCCGGCCGTCAGGAGGTGGGGCTGCCGGTCTGCTTCTAACCCCGCTGCTCACTGGGACTTGTAGTCCGCTCTTCTGCCCCCAAGCACACAGGCAAGTACACGATGCATCTCCCGCGAAGCGGGAGGCGTGAGGAGTTGATGAAGCCTCCGGCCGTCAGGAGGTGGGGCTGCCGGTCCGCTTCTAACCCCGCTGCTCACTGGGGCTTGTAGTCTGCTCTTCTGCCCCCAAGCACACAGGCTAGTACACGATGCGTCTCCCGCGAAGCGGGAGGCGCGAGGAGTTGATGAAACCTCCGGCCATCAGGAGGTAGGGCTGCCGGTCCGCTTCTAACCCCGCTGCTCACTGGGGCTTGTAGTCCGCTCTTCTGCCCCCAAGCACACAGGTTAGTATACGATGCATCTCCCGCGAAGCGGGAGGCGCAAGGAGTTGATGAAGCCTCCGGCCGTCAGGAGGTGGGGCTGCCGGTCCGCTTCTAACCCCGCTGCTCACTGGGACTTGTAGTCCGCTCTTCTGCCCCCAAGCACACAGGCTAGTACACGATGCATCTCCCGCAAAGCGGGAGGCGTGAGGAGTTGATGAAGCCTCCGGCCGTCAGGAGCTGGGGCTGCCGGTCCGCTTCTAACCCCGCTGCTCACTGGGGCTTGTAGTCTGCTCTTCTGCCCCCAAGCACACAGGCTAGTACACGATGCGTCTCCCGCGAAGCGGGAGGAGCAAGGAGTTGATGAAACCTCCGGCCGTCAGGAGGTGGGGCTGCCGGTCCGTTTCTAACCCCGCTGCTCACTGGGGCTTGTAGTCCACTCTTCTGCCCCCAAGCACACAGGTTAGTACACGATGCGTCTCCCGCGAAGCGGGAGGCGCGAGGAGTTGATGAAGCCTCCGGCCGTCAGGAGGTGGGGCTGCCGGTCCGCTTCTTACTTCGCTGCTCACTGGGGCTTGTAGACCGCTCTTCTGCCCCCAACAACACAGGCTAGTACACGATGCGTCTCCCATGAAGCGGGAGGCGCGAGGAGTTGTTGAAGCCTCCGGCCGTCAGGAGGTGGGGCTGCCGGTCTGCTTCTAACCCCGCTGCTCACTGGGGATTGTAGTCCGCTCTTTTGCCCCCAAGCACACAGGCTAGTACACGACACGTCTCCCTGTTTTGACCTGCAACTCAAACACAGCGATCTGTGTGGGGCAGCCCAACGTTTCCATTTGTTGGTAGTGCAAGCGTCCCAGCCCGGACTGGCCGTAAATGTATTAACTAAGTTATCCCCCTGCGAGGTTGCACTTGAAAAAACCAGGCAGACCCTGCCAGTTGTAGCAGTTTCCTTTATTTAAAAAAAACAGTCATCACAGCGTTTAATCCAATTCACAGCCCTACGCATTTCAAAGCTCTTGCTTCTTGCTCACGGGCACAATGCGATGTTTAATGGGCAGAAAAGCAAGAGTGAAATGACAGCTTTTAATCCTTTAGTAGGTTACGCCTCTGGTGTGGCTTAATGATAACAGCTTTCTGGGACTCGTAGTCTTCATACTCGTTAAATTAAAATTCTCTGGTGGATTCTGCCGATTAAGACATCAATTTGGCACAAATCACGTAACCGAAATCCAGCGTTTGATGCTCACTGGAGAGCACTGGAGAGAATTGGATTAAACGCCGTGATGACCGTTTTTTTAACTAAAGGAAACTGCTACAACTGGCAGGGTCCGCCTGGTTTTTTCAAGTGCAGTCTTGCAGGGGGATAACTTTGTTAATATATATATATATATATTTTCACCAAAATGCCCCAAAAGCACTCAAAATCACTCTCATTAGTTATTCTGCCTCGCTGCCGATCGTTTCGCTGTTGCCATTAATTATTGTCAAAGCCGACGCGTTTCGGGGCATCGCACCTCTTCTTCCTGGGCTGTCATGATTGCACTGAGAGTTCGCCAGTTTAATTGACTTTAATTAGCATAATGACGCTTGGTAAGCGTTTACACAATGTTGAATCTGTTCTTTTGTATGATGGCCCCCTAAGGCAGAAACGGCATGCCTTTCCATGGCGGCAATGCCGCCATGGAAAGGCACGTTTCTGCATTCATCCTAATATGGATGGCGGTGTCTTGCAGACACTGCCACCATATTGGATCCCTTTTACCCCTGGTCACTTGTCTGACCGGCGGAAAACCGGCGGTCCCCCCTGCCATCGTAATATGGCGGGGGAAATGGTAGGCGGGCGGTGGGAATTAGCGTGTGGATCCGCCCGCTATAATAATGACCCCCTTGATATTCTGTCTCAGCACTAGCTGTGTTATGCTGCATTGAGATGCGTAGAGTTGAGTCAAATTTGATGAGGCCTGTTATGTCCCTGTGGCTTTAAGCCGGGGTGCAAGCTGAATGATCCCTGGAGATTCTCAGGAGTCCAGGTTCCACACAGGCAGGCTAAATTCAGCAAGGCAGCTCACAGTACCAAGACCTCTGGTGCAGCAACAGCATGCCTTGGGCAGCAAAGCAATCCTTGTTAGAAAAACTGATCTGGGACAGCAAGGCAGACTTCAAAGCCAGATATTCCTTCTTCCTGGCAGAGTCCATGGGGCTTATTATCAAGAACGGCCTTAAAATGATTGCCGCTTTAGCTGCAGGAAACTTCCGCTAAAGCGGCAATAATGGGCTTGATGATATGCCCTTGAGAATTCCAATAGAAGCCCATGTTCTGCTGTGAACCTGGGCTTCTATTGGAATTCTCAAGGGCATATTATCAATCCCATTATCGCTGCTATAGAGGCAGTTTCCTGCCGCTAAAGTGGCGATAATTTTAACGCCGTTCTTGATAATATGCCCCCATGGGTCTTTAAAGTGATGTAAAGGGTTTGGTCTGATGGTTCAATATTTATACATGGTGCCTTCTTTGAAGTGGGAGAAGCTTCTGGACATTCCCTCTACAGAGGAGTCTGGAATTTCCTGCCTCACTGATCCCAGTCTGTGGCGGGGCACAATAGGCTGGTGTGAAGTCATTAGTGTGTGAGCTGAGCCAGTGCTTAAAGTGCAAGTGTGATAAGTGATAGCTCCATCTGCTATCAAGTCAGAGATGACCCATCCTGTCAATACCCAGACCCTTCTTTGTGATACTGTCTAGGAGGAATAGACAAAGGTCAACTAATCCTAATCATCTGACCGAGGTACAGGCTAAAGGTACCAAAGAGGGACTAAAAATGACAACTTTCTAAAAGTGCTGTATAAAGGGAGTGGGCCCAAAACCAATAGCTAGACAGGGCCTAATCAAAGTACCATAAAAAAAAACCTAGCTACCGTTTTATGTGCTGCTATCCCACGCGTGTCACTGGGATTCGAAATGCGTTGGCATTTCTTTTACCATTGAAAAACTGTGATTCATGAACGCAAGCGGTTTTGGGAGAAATGTAGCATTGATTTAATCCCAACTGCATTTATGACTGTTACCAATGGCAAGCATCCTTTCAGAACTGTATGGATTACACACAATGTGATTGCCATATGTTTGAACATTTAGAAACAAGTGTCTGGTGTATTGTTGTATTTAATGCTAAATGTACTTTATGTTTTATTTGTTAAATGGTTTGTATAGTATGTTACAGTAATGTCACATCCCATGTACATGGTTCATTGTGTTGCACTTGTTTGAAACAAATAGTGCATTTCCCATTTCAGACGTGTATCAAATGATGAAATTATATAATGATATGTGAAGCAATGGTTAAATAAATAACCAGGACCAATGAAATCGAAAAATTGGACCTTCGTCGGTTTAAATAGATAGCAGCACATAAAATGGTAGCTAGGTTTTTTGTTATGTTACTTTGATTAGGCCCTATATAGATGCTGGTTTTAGGCCCACCCCCTTTATACGGCACTTACGGTGGGTTGACACCCGCGAGGGTCTTTTGATAAGAAAATCAACTTATTCTTACAAGATTGCCTCAGCACAGGTTGGCGCATCAGCCACCCTGTTGATATAATGTCTGAAAAGGATACGCTTTCTTTCACTGAAGAACATATTCAAAATCTGATTTCCAATCCTTCCCCTTGCTCCTCCGTTTCACTTAGCACCACAGATAAGCAGCAGAACAAATCTGAAAACTCATTTGTCTTCGTAAAAAACATATACGGACAGAATGACCTGGGTACTTCTTATTAGAGCACTTGAAAGCTGGTACCATTCCTTGGGGATTGCAAGTGAAAAACATTCCAGTTATTTTCACGGAGGATCCTGAGTATAAGAAGGGATTCAGCTTTATAAGCAAAAATGCAGTTGTGATCTTATGGTACATACAATAGAGACTGCCCAAAGAATTTGTAAGAAAGAAGCTGAGGAGTTGGAAGCACAAGTTCAGGCAATTAAGAACATTCACTCTGTATCAAAGCTAAGGCTTTACTAGAAAAAATTTACAAAGAAATTCTTACCTTCATAGATAATACCATCAATTTTAAAACAGCTTAATTTGAGAAAGATACAAAAGCATTTAATATAGAGACTGTTTACCCATAGTTGAAGGACAATTTCTATACAAGAGCTGACTCGCACCAAGTTTTGACAGATTACCAAGGGCGATCAAAAAATAGATTCTTAACCTTTTCTGAGTCATCATCGTCAGACTCCACAGGAGACTCAGATCCCAGAGAAGGCCCCGCCAAGAGACAGAGTTATTTTTTAGACAAAGGCGAACAAAAGACTAAGGGTGTGGTTCAAGCAGCAGCCATGGGAAATGAGAACAAGGCGCCAGTTTTACAAATCGTGAAACCATCATCTATTGTAAATTTGTCTACCAAACAACTGATTAAGGAGGAAAAATCTGTTCTACAACTCGGCCTTAAGTTCGTTCCTAGCAGATTTCCATATTTCACAAAACTCTAAATTGAGGCAACTAAATTCTTTCGCAAGATTTAACTAAAGGCATTCTTTGATGGGAAAAACAACTCGAGAAGCAGCGAGCCCTCTGGTATAGCCAATAAATCTAAATTCATTCCTTCTGTTCATAACATTCGTAAAAAAATCCTGGCCTATGAAGGTGACGAAACACCTTAACACCGAAACGCCACGTCGAAAGTTTGTTCTTTCGTTTTTAACAATGTATTTTAATAAAATGTTTCTAAATTGACAAATGTTTTTAAATATCTGCATTAACAGTGTGAATTGGGTAATTGTTTGTGGTAAATTGTCTAATATTCTTGTATAAAAAATTGTCTTTGCCAATAACAATAAAACATCTTTTTATACAGCATTCCCTTTTAGATTGTATGATCTATTTTTCTAATTGCTTTATTGTTTCTTACATATAAGTTCGTAATTTTGCAACCTGGAAATTTGGTTTAATCATATACTATTTAGTTCAGGGATCGATTGTATTTGGCAAGCTAGTCTTTAATAAAAACTTAGAGCATTTGCTCTGCCCATGTGGAAATGGTCAAAAACAAACAATTTTACATTTCCTGTTCTTCTGCAATTTTTATACTAGATACACCAAACAGTATTTGATTCCTTATTTTAAGTCACATGCTATTATTGATTATAAATTGGCATTCAACGAAACATTGCGGTTAGGAAGTGATGACATGATCCTTAGAGTAAGTTCATTTTTGCAATCTGCGGTACGTTCACGAAAAACCATGGACACCCCATAGATTGCATTTTATCTGACGCTCCCCTTTACTTAATTCAATGTTTACGGATTGCTCATTTGCACATCGATACAGTTAGGCTTGTTGCCTGTATAGTGTACATATTGAAATTGTCAGCACTTTACTGCTAGTTTGCACAACTGCGTTATGATATTGATGAGATTGATTGGATAAATTCCATTCGTTTTAATTCAGTGGTGATGATTTGCACTTAAAAGACACTTTACATTCAATGTTTTTGGATTGCCTCTTTGCACAAAATGTAACAGTTGGTTTGATGTTTACATGTTATGTACATAGAATTTATTTGCACTCTATTGCCATTTTTGCACACTTTGCCTACCTTTATTGGTAATATTGTCATGAAATCGATTCTGTTTTTATTTCTTGTTTTATGCTATTGCATATTTATATCTTATTGGTGGTGATGACTTGTACTTTTATGGATATCCTTATCCGAATAAAGACCATTTGACTTGACTTGACTTGACTTAATCAAGTAAGCCCGTGTCATTTAACCAAGGGCCGCAAGTCAGAGCAGTATGATTACTATACGCGATTAATATTACAAGGTGGCTTGTTTGTCTCTTTTCAGCAATAGAAATAAAGCCCCCCCGCGGTGGGGAACTACCTCTAAGTAATGCAAGCCTGATAACAGGAACACACATAGGCACTCTAAAATAAGATGTGGTAACGGCTACAAAGTGCCTTAGTTCATTGGCTTTTTACAAAATCTTGACACTAAATGACTGCATTTCTTATCCGTTTCTAGCGTTCTCATTACACAACCAAGGAATTCCCTTTTCCATAAAACATAGGAGAGGAAGAACATGCCAGGTTCAAAGTAAAAGAGCCCATTAACCAGGTACCGTAGAGCATTCATGGCAACTACATAAAGTTTATAAAAGGAAAGGGTCAGAGTATGTATATAATAGCGGCCATATCCATTATCTTTTAGATAACACCAAGTCACAAGTCCTGAACAGAGTCCCACGAGTGTCACTGGGATTCAAAACGCGTCGGCATTTCTTTTACCATTGAGGAACTGCGATTCAGGAAGGCAAGCAGTTTTGAGGGAAATGTAGCATTGATTTAACCCCAACTTAGACTTGCCATTGGGTTATTTTGCCACATCGAATTGGCAGGTGTTAGACCTGGCATCCTTGGCGTAATTTCCTCTGACCTTTTGCCTTCTGATCTTCTGTTTTGCTGACTTTATTTTTTGCTGGCTTTAGGATTCTGGGCACTTTACTACTGGTAACCAGTGCTAAAGTGCATATTCTCTGTACTCAAAACATGCTAACACTGACTTATCCACAATTGGCATATTAAATGTATTTAAAAGTCCCTAGTAAAGTGTACTATATGTGCCTATGGCCTGTAAACTAAATACTACTGGTGCGCCTGTAGTACTGATTGAGCCACCCACTTCAGTAGCTCTCAGGCTTGCCACTGTTTTAAACCATTTGGACCTGGAAATTTAACCTACTTGCCAGGCCCAAACCTTCCATTTTATTACATATGTCACACCAAAGGTAGGCCCTATGCAGCGCTCTGGGCAGGGTGTTGTGTATTTAAATGATAGGACATGTACTTTTGAGTTTTAAATTTCCTAGTAGTGAAAAACTGTTAAAATTGTTTTTCACTACTGCGAAGCTCATCTCTCACATCGGCTAACATTGGGAGTGTAATTTCCAATCCGGAACAGATAGGAATTTGGAGTTTGGTGTTTATTGGCTCACAATTTAAAATCACAACTTGCAGTGAAGTCAGACTTTAAACTGTAAGTCCGAAAATGACAGTTTTATAAAGTAGGAACTTTCTTTCTTTACAAATTCTGTGCCACTGCCTGTCTCTTAATGCACGTCTGGGTTGGGTGACAGCTGGACTTTATGCATTCCCGCTAGATAGTCACTTAAAGGGAGCTGGGATGTGACATTTGCATCCAGATGGCCCATCACCAGGCTGATCGGCCTTCCTGAGGTAGACTGGGAGGGAGGCACTGACACTTCAATTGAATAGGGCTGTGCCATTCCCCACACAAAGAGCTGCATAGCACCCTGTAGTGAGTCTGGGGCCAGGGGAGCAAAATCAGGGTCCCTGTGATCTTCAAAGGCCTCTTTCAAATCTCCCCTATTTCAAAGGAACAACTGGCTATAAGGTACTAGACCCCTGACACCACCAAATCCAAACTTTGCTGGAACCAAGGGCATTCTGCCTGGAAGAAGAATGGCCGTGCTGCTGGAGGGACTGTCAATTTGCTAACTGATTTGCTGTTTTGGCCTGCTGCCTGCAGATTGCTGTGCTGTAGGAGGGACTGTAACTTTGCTACCTGCTGTTCTGTGTTGGCTTGCTGCATGCTGCTTCTTGCCTTGGAGTGAGAAGGACTGGACCTGCTCTCTACATCCTTGAACCCAAGTTTCTCCAAGGGTTTTCTCGCTTTCCCTCTGTTCTTGAAATATCAGGGCCATCAAAGACTTTCTTTCACTTTGCTTCAGCTGCTGGACTCTGTCAACTGTGTGTCTTGCCCTGCTAAGAGGTGCCAATCCAGTCCTAGGCCTTGAAAGTGGGTTCTGCAGCTGTTTTCCTGCAAAGATTGACACAGTGATGACTTTGTGCAGGTCGGAACTAACGCAGTGCCCTTCAACGCCAATGAAGTGCTGATCTTAGGACATCCCTGCATGGCTCGAGGATGATGCAGGACTTGACTGCGATGTTTGACAATGGTGGACCTCTGACCCGACATCCCAATTGCGAGACTCAACAACAAAGCATTGACCCGACTGCTTGAATCACCCAAGGTACTTTTTTGGGTGGACCCTGTGTGGGTTCCTGTAGCCGGCCTGCCGGCCTGCCTTCCATCGCGGTCTGTTTAAACTTTGGATTTATACAATTCTTGCGTGACCTTGAGTAACCTTTTAGCACAATTGACTTCTAGGCTCTGTTTTTTGATTTAGGGCCTCATTTACAATATCCTTGCGCCTCCTCTGCATTACTTTTTTCTGATGCAGCGATGGCTCAATCCGTGCACCACACTGCTCCTTATCTACAAACTGACGCATTGGGCCCTTTGCATCAGTTTGTAGACCCCTGCATCACATTATACCTGCGCCAGGTACAATGTATGCAATGTATGGTAGGTCTAGGGTATCCCCTGGACAGGGTGCAGTGCATGTGAAAGGTGGGACATGTACCAAGGTGTGTACCATGTCCTGGCAGTGAAACAATCTCCATTTCAGTTTCACTGCTGAAAGGCCATTAGAATAGAATGGACAGGCTGTGTAGTATGTTTTCCAGCCTATCTTCCCAAAGGCTTAAGATGGAAAAGTGAAGTTTAGTATGCCTGAACTCAATATCGCATGTTTTTATAAAGATGGTTTTTACATTATGTGTTTGTGAACCACTCTTTCAGAAGTGGCTGGGTTTTTTTGCTTTAAACATTTCTGTGTGTCTCTGCTTGGTTGTGAATTGACTGGCTGGATTTGAAAGCGATAGAATCTGGGGATGGCCTGCAGTTTTCTGTTTCAACTAAGGAAAGGCTGTCGGGACTTTGCTGTGTACTGTGTCCCCCTGTTTGAAGGACTTTGCTGTGTCCTGAAGAAACTATCCCCAAGGGCCCGAGTTGAGTGGGCTCCCTGTTTGGAAACACAAGAACACAAAAGTTCCCAGAGAAGACTCTCAGATACACTGTGGGTGCATGTGCTCTGCCTAGCCTGAGACCTTTGCAAGTTGTGCCCTTTGTTCTTGGGCAACTGGAGTTCCAAATGAGACTCAGAGAAGCAGTGTGCGCGTGCTCTGTCTAGCCTGAGTTCTTCGAGAGTGTCGTCCTGTGAACGTGTGTACCGGGGAGCCAAGTAAGTCTCAGCGATGCAGTGTTCATGTGCTTGGGAGCAGCCTGAGACTTTTGTGTGGATTGGTCCATGATCGTGTACACCAGAAGAGCAAGTGTGTCTCAGCGATGCTGTGTGCATGTGCTGTTTGCAGTCTGAGACCCTCGCTGGAGGTGCCCTGTGATCAGGGGCACCAGAAGATAAAGTGTGTCTCAGCGACGCTGTGTGTGTGTACTTTCTACTGCCTGAGACCTGCGCAAGAGGTGCCCTGTGATCGGGGGCACCGGTAGAGAAAGTGTGTCTCAGCAACGCTGTGTGCGTGTACTTTCTACCGGTTGAGACCTGCGCAAGTTCTGCCCTGTGATCATGGGCACCTGAAGATTAAGTGTGTCTCAGTGACGCTGCGTGCGTGCGCCGAGACCCTTGTGAGGAGTTGTCTGGTTATCGTGAGTCTCCATCGACTCTGAGTGCGGGTGTAGTGTGCAGCCTGCGATCTTCCCATTGCCCAGAAATTCAGAGAATTTGCATCGGAGGCCCAAGTCGCTGTATGAGGAGAGGAGAGTGGGTTCGCGCCCCCAGGTAACGTGTGTCGACTCCAGGGGCGGGACGCAGGCTTGGAGGGAGGCGCTTTCGGCCTCTCTCTCTGTCCTGCAGCGCGAGCCTCTGCTTTGGCTCGGTTTGAGGCCCGTGTGACAAGGGAGTGGCAGCACCGGGGCCTGATTGTGAAGCTGCATTTACTGTGTTCTATCTTACTCGTGTGGGGGGCAACTTTGGCTGGAGACTAACCGCAAGCCAGCACGAGTGGGGGAGAGACCAGCAGAGGCACCGTGAATGGTGCCGGAGTAACTTACATATTGCATTACTTCTGCATAAACGGAGTATCTGATGATTATATAACTCAATGCTTTATTTCTGCACAACGGACTGCCTATTTTGTCATCTTGCCTATTGCGTTAGTTTGCCTAATGAACTGCCTGATAGGTGTGTTACGCATTGCACTAGGTTTGCATAAATAACTGCCTGATAGATGTGTTACGCTTTGTCTTAGTCCTGCATTACGATCTGCCGGATTGTCATATTACACATTGCATTAGTGTTGCATACCGAACTGCCGGATATATGTGTTCCGCATTGCATTAGTTTCGCATAACGAACTGTCTGATAACTGTATGACACGGTGCATTGCTTTTTCCTAACAGGGTACCTGAAAGGGGACCGTACGCATTGCATTTAGGGGGCTTAGCAGTTTACCACGTTGTTGCTTTACGTATTACATTACAGTGACAGTACAAATCGCCAGATAGCCATATTACGATCTGTATTAATCTTATGTTGTGTGAAGTACCTGAGTCTTGCATAACAAACTGCATATTACGACATTAGGATTACGCAGGATTGTTTAGTTTAGCTCAATAATAATAGGCCGGGGGGGGGCATTACCCCGACACATATGTTGGATTAGTATTGTGTGGTCGCATCGTATATCTTTTTATAAACATATACTTGTTTTTCTATGAAACTCGTGTGGAGTCTATTTGTGGTGTCATCATTGGATTGCTGTGAGCGTAATTGCAAGTACTTTATACATTGGCCTTGAAGATAAGCCTGGCTGCTCGTGTCAAGCTACCAAGGGGGTGGAGCGGGGGCTTTCTCTAGAGGCGACATGTCTCTTCCCCAACGTTGGGGCTCGGTACCTACCTCAGCCAACCAGGGATCCTGGGGATTCTATCAGCGACATTTGCAAAAGAAACAATTGATGGACGGAATGCTGGACAATGCAAACATTCACCCCCAGTCACAAGGACCTGGTTTAAATCCATCATTCTTTTGCCCTCCACACCACCCCAGTTTGGACCCAACCATATGCAAATCAGTCTTGACCCTGTTCCTTGTGGGAACAGTCCAGCCCGAACTGCCAAGCCAGGTCCTCCCTGGACCGGAAACAAGCATCCTGGGACCAGTTTCAGGGCATTATCCTTCATCCGCCAGGCTAGCTTGAATCCAGTGGTGTAGTGAGAACGAGACCCACGTCTGGGCAAACCCTTCCCACTTAGGCCGACATATGCCAAAAGAAACAATTGGTAGACGGAATGCTGGACAATGCAAACATTCACCCCCAATCACAATAATCTGGGTAAAATCCAACATTCTTTTGCTCACCACACCACCAGAGTCAAGACTCATATGCATATGGCTGGGTCCATACTGCAGTAAACCACATTGCCAAATAGGTAAGCCCTAATGTCAAAAACCTGATATCTGCATGTTGTGTATGGGACCTATTGTGTGACGGGTGAGAGTCCCAGCCATGCAAGTGGGGTACTGGTTTTATTGGGAGAGAGAGGCAATTGTGGGTGTCTCTACAGATTCCAGATCTCTTCTTCATAGAAAAGTGTGGCCCTCTTGTGATACACACAAATCTCACCAACCTGGTCTCCACTGTGTGTTTAGGTTTCAGAAATATCTGGATTAGTATGCTTCTGTAGGTGGATGTCAATCCCTAGCTGAAATACAGTAGCTACCCACATTGACAACATGGGTTAGCTTTATGTAATTAACATGATGTCTCCACCATGCCATTTGAGGCCTATCACTGTGCAGACGATAGGCCAAGCCAAACATGTGATACCAATTTTTAATTTAAAATGTAATCCAGTGTGCAAAAAAAGAACACATTTTGCAACATGACCTCCGATTCTCAAGATATTACCTAGAACCCCAAAATCAGAGTTGCACGAATAACCACTATTCCTGGTCCAGTCGCATTTCAAAAATGCCTAGGTTTGCTTCAGACCCATTTTCCGTTCATTTGATTTTACCACATGACATACTGCATGGTCTGCACACATTCATTATCAGTCTAACCTACTGTCAGTTTTTTTTCCTGCAACCAAAATTGTCTGCTAGACTTAATGGCATATTGCGTCAGATGTAATTACTTTTTTATTTCAACATTTAGTTTCTTCGGATAAACCATGAGCAATCTACAAGGACCCCTTAGTGAATTTAGATATTTTTTCTGCTTTTCAAAAATACATATCCTCTATGGGTTTCACATTTGCTTTTACCACGACCTGCAATTAGGTTAATAAAGAAACAGGAAAAATGTAATCCGACTTACAAAAAAAGCATACACTGTAGTAAAAAAAAAATTGGTTTCTTTAAATTCTGCTTGTTGGTTAAAGCTGGGAACATTGTGATCCAAGTACAACAAACCTTTTGAGAGTGTCATTTTTAGAAAAACAAATATTTCCTAGCATAGCTATTTTTCCAATGATATTAATTGCTGGGTTTTGGTGATTTTCTCGATTCCTTGCAAGGTAATCCACAAACCCTTGGTATATTTAGAATCCCCAATATAAGCAGAAAACAATTCAAATTTGGCATTGATACATTTTGTGGAAAAATAAAGTTATGAAGGCTTAAGAGCAAAGTGCCCCAAACATAAAGATAGCTCAGGTCCGGAATGGGAAAATGACTATTGTCAAGGTTGTTCAAAGACCTGGTGCAATGTTTGCACTGGTGATATACTGGTAATTCTTGTAATTTCGTAACATCCCATTCTGTTTTCTGGGGCCTCAGCCATTTAAGATTTTTGTAATCTGCTGCCTTTAAATTTGATGTAACTGCCTGTCTTCATCAGTGCACTCACTCAGCCATTCAGCCATGTGTGCACTATTCCATGCATCCAGTTATCCATCAATGGACTCATCGGCTAAACCATGCACTCATCCACTCATATATCCATCGGTGTTTTTACAAAATAATTGAGCAGGCTCTCAATTACGCACTTATTCATTCTTCCGTACACCAACTCAACCAACCAAATGTCAACTATTTGCCATAAAAAACCACACACGTATACAACCACACACACTAGTGGCCCAATCATTGAAGAATCACAAATAACCAGATTTATTGGCTTTGTCAATGCATTGTTAAATTGCATCTATTGCATCGTAAAGAAACCTGCAAAATTATCCTGTAGCAAGATATTTCCACTGCCATAAAACCATGACTAGTTTTCAAATCTAATGAACAGCAAGGTGAAATGGCTGCTCCTAATGCATTATGAACACCACCAGAAATGCAATTTTGCTGAAGCGAATGTTTTTACATAAGGCTATACAGCGCTCAATTTTAAAGTGATATCATCTAATTTTACAAAGTCTACAATTACCTTAGTTTAATGCATATTGTTGCTGAGGCCTACTCTAAGACATCTGTGGAAATATAATGTTTTAACACCGGAAAGAAACGGAGATTGTTGCATGAATAAATTTGCTACAATAGCACACAAGGTTACATGATGAATACAAATACCACACATAACAGAATTATCAATTTTCCACACAGAATAATCTTTCTAGGTCATGATCATAATAAATGCAGTGATTTATCATGCATGCGCTGTTTGAATATGCCAGAATTCAGACTATTTCTTTTTTACTATAACACATTTGCACACGGAAAACGCATCACTGAGCAATTGCCTCCAATGGATACACATGTGCTCATTTTACTCTCTGTAATATTAGATACTTGATGATAGGTTTCCTCTTCTCCTTTCAAATAGTGCTCCATAGTATGATGGGATCAGAACAATGTCAAAGTCATTTTGTTTCTGAATACTCAGAAAATACTATCACATCGACAACATGAGTGAGCCAAACTGACTCCCTGTGACAAGTTAAACCAAAAATGCTATATTGAGCAATAACTTATAGATGCATGCAGCATGCACTTTAGTGAAAAAGGAGAGAGACAGGTAAGTATACCAATCTATTACTTTTTCTACACAAATATTATTATACACCCATTAGACCTGACATCCATGGTGCTGTCCTCCCCCAAATCTTTGCCTTCACCCTTCCTGTTTTTTGCTGTCCAGTGCTTGTGCTATCTCCTTACAACATGGTAAAATTGGTCTTCAACTGATTGGCATATTAAATTTACTTATAAGTCCCAGTATATGGTACTACATGACACTCAGTGCCTGTTAATGAAATGCTACTGGTGGTCTTTTAGCACTCAGGGGCTCATTACGATGTCGTGCAGAAAGCCTCCGCACAACACCGTCTCAGATTCGGGACCGACCGACTTGCGGTCGGCGGTTCCGACTGCCGGATTACGATGGGATTGAACACTGTTCTGGCAGATTCCCATTGTTTCCTATGGGAGCTCGTGTTATTCCCTATTGGAAAACGTGGTGTGTGTGTAAAACCCTGCATCCTGTGGCAGGCACCCCATGGTGCCTGACACACAGTGCGGGGTTTTACATGGGGGCCCCTTAGGCACCCCCTCGACCACCAACCATAGGCTGCGGGGGCTAGGAGGCCCTTCCGGCCCTCAAATTCACTTTCAGACAGCCTTTATGTGTCGGAAATGGCCTGCACGGAAAAGCTGTTGAAAATCGACATCGTAATCCCAACGGCAGAGACGCCGTCCATAGGTAGTTACGGTGCAGTTTAGACAGACAGAAATACTACCTGAGTAGGTCGAAACTGAGTCGGAATCACTGGCTGCTTCATGTTCTGACTGCAAACATGGTAATTGGGCGGTCGAACTGTAAAACGACTGAGTCGGTCGGAAGGGCTCCCACACGGTCAGGGAGATTCCGACTGTCGGGCAGAGGCTTTCCGCCCGACATCATAATGAGCCCCTCTTTGTATCACTCACTAAAGAAGCACTTTAAAATTTGTTTCAGGATTTCCACCGCAGCCTGTAGTGCCGTTTTGAACTGCTATTTCAACCTGGCAAAACAAACCTTTTGCCAGGCCTAAAACCAAAGTTTGGGTGTATTGTATTTAAAAAGTAGGTCATGTGGGATTAAAGTTTATATGTTTTAGTTTGTCACTAATGTAAGGCCTACCTCTCAAACTGAATAATGTTGGGTTACTTTATTAGATTTAATAAGTGCTACCTTTAGATTGGAAGCAGGTGGAAATGTCATGATTAAATACAAATGAGTTGTAATTTGATCCTCTTTAATGATAAAGTTAGACTTCCAGTCACAATTGGGAAAATGCCACTTTTGGCATTTACTTGTCCTAACTATTTGTGTCTGGGTCACATGACTGTGAATGGCTCTACTGCTGGGCTCTGTGTATTCCTTCCAGAGAGTGATAAAAAGGGATTAGAAGCAGACAGGCTGACCATTCGCTAGGATGTCTGGGATTGGAGTGGTTCCCTACACCATATGCACTTCAAAGGACATACCTAAAGCAAACACAATGGAACATGACACTCGTTTTCTGTTACCCCAAACTTCTTGGAGCCTTGACAGGCGAAGGAAAGACATTTCTGGAACCAAATGTGGGAGTGGTACAGGAAAGCCCTCCACTACAAAGGCCTCCACTACAAAGGCTGGTGCCAGGTATACATATTGGACCATCAGAACACTTCTTCAGTACACGCCTAGACCTGTGAAAGATTTTGAAGGACTGCCTGGACCTCTAGAGGACTGCCCCACTGCTAACAGAGGACAGCCATGCTGCATGAAGGGCTGCCTTGAGGCTTGACGGAGAAATGGACCACACCTTTAATCCAGGACCACCAGAAGTGACTACGAAGCCTAATTGTCGGGTCTCGTGTGTGAGCTGCAGGGACATAAAAAGCTCTCAAGACCTTGAATTCTGCACCTGGCCTCTGCTGGATTACTAGTGTCCCAAGCGGAGCCAACCAGAAACTGGGCACTTGGAAGTGGTGTTAAAAGTGGTATCCTGGCTAATCTTAAAACATGGGTGAAAAAATAGGGTTTCCAGTTGGCAAAGTTACACACCCTGTTCAAGTAGGGACTACCACGCTAGTCAGGGTAAGCTAGATGCACATTAAAATATGAGCTGCGTTCACACTCTGGTAGACTGGCAGAAAGCAGTTAGGCTTATCTAAAGAGGCAATGTGTAATGCATTTGTGCAACTCACTCACACGGTCACACAATGACAACACAGACAGACAATACGTTTATGGCTAAATCAAGACCAAAATGACAAAAATCCAATAAGTCAAACCGCAGCTATGAAGTTGCAAAGATTGCATGAAAATATAGTGCTTAGATTCATAAAGCACCAAAGTGGACATCAGCTCATGCGTGACCTGGGCAAATCCAAATGTTGAGGTCGACTGTGATGGAGTGCAGGTCGGATACTGGGACCAGCCTTGGCTTCCTGAAGAGGTACCTTGAATGGAGACTGTGTCCATGTCCAAGTCCCGATGCAAGCAGCAGAGGAGGCAATGCACCGTTGTCAATCACTTGGATGTAGCTGATGCATCGGTTTCGATCCAAGCAGTCGGCAAAGCTTCGTCGGAGAACCCCTTTGTGATGCAGACTATGCATCATCTTCGATCTGTGCAGTCCATCATTGTGAGGCTGCGCAGTTGTCTAAGCGATGTCCTTGAGCAACAAATCCAGCGGCAATAGAGACACTGTATCGATTTTGCTGGGTCAGCACAGAAAACTCACTCCCAAGGGCCCAGGACTGGTTTAGCACCACTTGGCAGGTTAGGGATTCATGGATGGCAGAGTCTACGTGCTGTTGCAGTGTTGCAGAAATTCTTTGATGTCCCTCAGACTTCAGAACAAGGGGCAAGCCAGCATGCCTTTGGAGTAAGTTTGGGTTCAAGTGAGATTTATCCACTCCATTCCTCAGCAGGGCAGAGGGTAGCAGGCAGCAAGGCAGCAGAGCAGAATAGAAAAGCAGTTCTTTCAGAACAGCTGTTCAGCAGAGTGGCAGTCCTTGTAGCAGCACAGCAGTCCTTCGTCCTGGCAGAGTTCCTCATATGTCAAGCAGTGTCTGCTTTGGAGGGGTCAGAGACCCAGTATGTATGCCCAGTTGTGCCTTTGAAGTGGGGTATCTTTGAAGAGCCCTGAGGTCCTTTCTTCCCAGCTCTGTCTCCAGACTATCAATTGGGGGTATTCAGTACTTTGTGTGGGGACAGGACACTACCTATTCAGTTGAAAGTGTCAGCTCTTCCCCGCCTTTCTTCCCAGGAAGAGCAATCCCCATGCAGGTGAGTTCTCAGACCCACCTAAAATTCCTGTTTCAGAGGCTGTATAGAGGTAATGCACAAAGTGAAGCTGTCACCCTCCCCATGTGTCTATTGGAGACTTGTGGCAGGAACACAGGGATGTAAGAGCAGAGAAATGCCCACTTTCTAATAGTGGCATTTCTAAAATAGTAATGTTCAATCCAGCTTCTCTAGTAAAGAGAATTTATCGTTACCATTCCAATGCTATAACATGACATAGCTACTCCTTTCGAAACAGGAATCACAGCTTAAAAGTGCTTTAAAGATTATGCAGTGTTAACCAATGAGAGGAGTAGGCCTCAAATAGTGAAAAACAAATTTTGGTGTTTGTCACTACCAGGATATATAAACTTAAAAGTACATGTCCTACCTTTTACTTACACAGCACTATGTCCTATGGGGTAACATGAGTGTAATAAAAGGGAGGTTTAAGGCTTGCCGAGTAGTTTTAAATGCCAAGTCAAAGTGGCAGTAAAATTCACACACAGACCCTGCAGTGGCAGGCCTGAGATAGGGAAAGGCTAATTGAGTGGGTGGCATATTCAGTGCTGCAGGCCCACTAGTAGCATTTAATTTACAGGCCTTGGGTATATGATATATCACTTTACAAGGGACTTCATTATGCCAAACAGGTGTAAATCAATTATACCATGTTTAGAGGAAAAAGCATATGCACTTTAGCACTGGTCAGCAGTAGTAAAGTGCTTAGAGTCCTAAAGCCAACAAAAACATGGTCAGCATAATGGGAGGAGGAAGGCAAAATGTTTGCGGTGACCCTTCAGAGAGGGCTGATTTCCAACATAGCCTTAGTGACTAATTCTTGATGATAG
Source organism: Triturus cristatus (assembly GCF_964204655.1). Lineage (NCBI taxonomy): Eukaryota > Metazoa > Chordata > Amphibia > Caudata > Salamandridae > Triturus > Triturus cristatus. The sequence continues at coordinate 1,078,770,780 of NC_140592.1, read as the reverse complement.
GTTTCCTCTTCTCCTTTCAAATAGTGCTCCATAGTATGATGGGATCAGAACAATGTCAAAGTCATTTTGTTTCTGAATACTCAGAAAATACTATCACATCGACAACATGAGTGAGCCAAACTGACTCCCTGTGACAAGTTAAACCAAAAATGCTATATTGAGCAATAACTTATAGATGCATGCAGCATGCACTTTAGTGAAAAAGGAGAGAGACAGGTAAGTATACCAATCTATTACTTTTTCTACACAAATATTATTATACACCCATTAGACCTGACATCCATGGTGCTGTCCTCCCCCAAATCTTTGCCTTCACCCTTCCTGTTTTTTGCTGTCCAGTGCTTGTGCTATCTCCTTACAACATGGTAAAATTGGTCTTCAACTGATTGGCATATTAAATTTACTTATAAGTCCCAGTATATGGTACTACATGACACCCAGTGCCTGTTAATGAAATGCTACTGGTGGTCTTTTAGCACTCAAGGGCTCATTACGATGTCGTGCAGAAAGCCTCCGCACAACACCGTCTCAGATTCGGGACCGACCGACTTGCGGTCGGCGGTTCCGACTGCCGGATTACGATGGGATTGAACACTGTTCTGGCAGATTCCCATTGTTTCCTATGGGAGCTCGTGTTATTCCCTATTGGAAAACGTGGTGTGTGTGTAAAACCCTGCATCCTGTGGCAGGCACCCCATGGTGCCTGACACACAGTGCGGGGTTTTACATGGGGGCCCCTTAGGCACCCCCTCGACCACCAACCATAGGCTGCGGGGGCTAGGAGGCCCTTCCGGCCCTCAAATTCACTTTCAGACAGCCTTTATGTGTCGGAAATGGCCTGCACGGAAAAGCTGTTGAAAATCGACATTGTAATCCCAACGGCAGAGACGCCGTCCATAGGTAGTTACGGTGCAGTTTAGACAGACAGAAATACTACCTGAGTAGGTCGAAACTGAGTCGGAATCACTGGCTGCTTCATGTTCTGACTGCAAACATGGTAATTGGGCGGTCGAACTGTAAAACGACTGAGTCGGTCGGAAGGGCTCCCACACGGTCAGGGAGATTCCGACTGTCGGGCAGAGGCTTTCCGCCCGACATCATAATGAGCCCCTCTTTGTATCACTCACTAAAGAAGCACTTTAAAATTTGTTTCAGGATTTCCACCGCAGCCTGTAGTGCCGTTTTGAACTGCTATTTCAACCTGGCAAAACAAACCTTTTGCCAGGCCTAAAACCAAAGTTTGGGTGTATTGTATTTAAAAAGTAGGTCATGTGGGATTAAAGTTTATATGTTGTAGTTTGTCACTAATGTAAGGCCTACCTCTCAAACTGAATAATGTTGGGTTACTTTATTAGATTTAATAAGTGCTACCTTTAGATTGGAAGCAGGTGGAAATGTCATGATTAAATACAAATGAGTTGTAATTTGATCCTCTTTAATGATAAAGTTAGACTTCCAGTCACAATTGGGAAAATGCCACTTTTTGGCATTTACTTGTCCTAACTATTTGTGTCTGGGTCACATGACTGTGAATGGCTCTACTGCTGGGCTCTGTGTATTCCTTCCAGAGAGTGATAAAAAGGGATTAGAAGCAGACAGGCTGACCATCCGCTAGGATGTCTGGGATTGGAGTGGTTCCCTACACCATATGCACTTCAAAGGACATACCTACAGCAAACACAATGGAACATGACACTCGTTTTCTGTTACCCCAGACTTCTTGGAGCCTTGACAGGCGAAGGAAAGACATTTCTGGAACCAAATGTGGGAGTGGTACAGGAAAGCCCTCCACTACAAAGGCCTCCACTACAAAGGCTGGTGCCAGGTATACATATTGGACCATCAGAACACTTCTTCAGTACACGCCTAGACCTGTGAAAGATTTTGAAGGACTGCCTGGACCTCTAGAGGACTGCCCCACTGCTAACAGAGGACAGCCATGCTGCATGAAGGGCTGCCTTGAGACTTGATGGAGAAATGGACCACACCTTTAATCCAGGACCACCAGAAGTGACTACGAAGCCTAATTGTCGGGTCTCGTGTGTGAGCTGCAGGGACATAAAAAGCTCTCAAGACCTTGAAGTCTGCACCTGGCCTCTGCTGGATTACTAGTGTCCCAAGCGGAGCCAACCAGAAACTGGGCACCTGGAAGTGGTGTTAAAAGTGGTATCCTGGCTAATCTTAAAACATGGGTGAAAAAATAGGGTTTCCAGTTGGCAAAGTTACACACCCTGTTCAAGTAGGGACTACCACGCTAGTCAGGGTAAGCTAGATGCACATTAAAATATGAGCTGCGTTCACACTCTGGTAGACTGGCAGAAAGCAGTTAGGCTTATCTAAAGAGGCAATGTGTAATGCATTTGTGCAACTCACTCACACGGTCACACAATGACAACACAGACAGACAATACGTTTATGGCTAAATCAAGACCAAAATGACAAAAATCCAATAAGTCAAACCGCAGCTATGAAGTTGCAAAGATTGCATGAAAATATAGTGCTTAGATTCATAAAGCACCAAAGTGGACATCAGCTCATGCGTGACCTGGGCAAATCCAAATGTTGAGGTCGACTGTGATGGAGTGCAGGTCGGATACTGGGACCAGCCTTGGCTTCCTGAAGAGGTACCTTGAATGGAGACTGTGTCCATGTCCAAGTCCCGATGCAAGCAGCAGAGGAGGCAATGCACCGTTGTCAATCACTTGGATGTAGCTGATGCATCGGTTTCGATCCAAGCAGTCGGCAAAGCTTCGTCGGAGAACCCCTTTGTGATGCAGACTATGCATCATCTTCGATCTGTGCAGTCCATCATTGTGAGGCTGCGCAGTTGTCTAAGCGATGTCCTTGAGCAACAAATCCAGCGGCAATAGAGACACTGTATCGATTTTGCTGGGTCAGCACAGAAAACTCACTCCCAAGGGCCCAGGACTGGTTTAGCACCACTTGGCAGGTTAGGGATTCATGGATGGCAGAGTCTACGTGCTGTTGCAGTGTTGCAGAAATTCTTTGATGTCCCTCAGACTTCAGAACAAGGGGCAAGCCAGCATGCCTTTGGAGTAAGTTTGGGTTCAAGTGAGATTTATCCACTCCATTCCTCAGCAGGGCAGAGGGTAGCAGGCAGCAAGGCAGCAGAGCAGAATAGAAAAGCAGTTCTTTCAGAACAGCTGTTCAGCAGAGTGGCAGTCCTTGTAGCAGCACAGCAGTCCTTCGTCCTGGCAGAGTTCCTCATATGTCAAGCAGTGTCTGCTTTGGAGGGGTCAGAGACCCAGTATGTATGCCCAGTTGTGCCTTTGAAGTGGGGTATCTTTGAAGAGCCCTGAGGTCCTTTCTTCCCAGCTCTGTCTCCAGACTATCAATTGGGGGTATTCAGTACTTTGTGTGGGGACAGGACACTACCTATTCAGTTGAAAGTGTCAGCTCTTCCCCGCCTTTCTTCCCAGGAAGAGCAATCCCCATGCAGGTGAGTTCTCAGACCCACCTAAAATTCCTGTTTCAGAGGCTGTATAGAGGTAATGCACAAAGTGAAGCTGTCACCCTCCCCATGTGTCTATTGGAGACTTGTGGCAGGAACACAGGGATGTAAGAGCAGAGAAATGCCCACTTTCTAATAGTGGCATTTCTAAAATAGTAATGTTCAATCCAGCTTCTCTAGTAAAGAGAATTTATCGTTACCATTCCAATGCTATAACATGACATAGCTACTCCTTTCGAAACAGGAATCACAGCTTAAAAGTGCTTTAAAGATTGTGCAGTGTTAACCAATGAGAGGAGTAGGCCTCAAATAGTGAAAAACAAATTTTGGTGTTTGTCACTACCAGGATATATAAACTTAAAAGTACATGTCCTACCTTTTACTTACACAGCACTATGTCCTATGGGGTAACGTGTGTGTAATAAAAGGGAGGTTTAAGGCTTGCTGAGTAGTTTTAAATTCCAAGTCAAAGTGGCAGTAAAATTCACACACAGACCCTGCAGTGGCAGGCCTGAGATAGGGAAAGGCTAATTGAGTGGGTGGCATATTCAGTGCTGCAGGCCCACTAGTAGCATTTAATTTACAGGCCTTGGGTATATGATATATCACTTTACAAGGGACTTCATTATGCCAAACAGGTGTAAATCAATTATACCATGTTTAGAGGAAAAAGCATATGCACTTTAGCACTGGTCAGCAGTAGTAAAGTGCTTAGAGTCCTAAAGCCAACAAAAACATGGTCAGCATAATGGGAGGAGGAAGGCAAAATGTTTGCGGTGACCCTTCAGAGAGGGCTGATTTCCAACATAGCCTTAGTGACTAATTCTCTATTCTGTGTATTATCAAAACCTCCCTTGTTACAGTTATGCCCCCTTCCTCCTTTAAGACTAGTGAAAACTGGCACTCCTAAAAAATAAAACGTTGACCAAGATGAGCAATTTAATTTCTGCCCCATTTCATTGCTTTCCATTGTTGGAAATATATTCTAAAGAGCAGAAGAGAGCATTTATTGAACACATTGACCTCCACAATGTCACAAACCTCTATAGATGTGGCTTTCATCCATGTTTTTTTTAACTGCTATCATGGGGATTTAGACACAATTCACTCAATAATTGATTTACCAATGCATGCCTCGTATAATTGCATGACCTAGCAGTGCTCTTTGGTACTGATTGCTACAACTTTTTTACAAGAAACTCTCCATTGATGCATGGACATCTCTGACACCAAATTAAGTTGAATTACCTCGTAGAATTCTGACAGAAAATAAATTGTACTTATGGAATTATCTGGATCTCCACCTTTTCCGGATTCATGTTTAGCTCCACAGGGTTTTATCATAGCTCCATCAAGCTTCAGCTGTAGCAGGTGCCACTGGCATAATTGCGTATTCACTATGAAGTAAATGGGGGAGGTACAAAGAGGAAAAACACAGATCTTACTCTCAAAGCGGACAGAAGCATACTTCAATGGGTGTGCTTTTCCTTATGGATGACCAATGACCTAAGTTTGGTGAGCTTGAAAATATATTATGTCTTGGGCCCCTCAACCTGGCTTCATGACATCACAGGAGTCACGCATCTCTAGCACCAAGTTGTTTGGTAGGCTTATCCTAAGATTTGTTCAGGGTACTGTAGAATGTATCTATCCTAAATGGTTCCCTATACAGCTACCATTATATTCAGTGTTGCTTAGAATGTTTATTATTCAAACTTCCAGTCCAAGATAAAAAACACAATAATGATGGGATAATAGATATTTAGAAAAGCTCCCCTATTACATGTTATGGTCGACATGTTTCTGACCCAAGATTGCGTGCCAAAATCCTGGTGAGGTAAGCCTCTACACTGTTTTAGTTTCCTGTTGAATGTTGTTGGTTTCTTTTCGTTTGCATAGGGTTTGTTATGATGCCTTTCTTGCCCTTGTAAGCTTAATCTAGGGACCAGTAATTTCTGCTGTGGAGTTTGAAGTAGCCTGGTTTTGGACTGAGGGGGCTCCTCGTGGTAGTGCAGTTGTTGGTTTTTCTATTACTGACACAGGACGGATGTCTCCTAGTCTGCAAGGCATTTTAGACTGCTGCAGGAGTAGTGTAGGCAATCACATCCAGCCTTTGACAAACTCTGTCCGCAAACAAACAAGCAAACTGACTACAAGGAAAAATTGGATAACAAAGCTAACAAATCTGGAGATGTGACCAGCGAGTATTATTCTCCCTACAATCTTCTCCATTGCCCGGAGGTGGGGGCTTAACAGCTCTGACCGGGTGTCTAAAAGCACATGTCAGCTTCCCTAGCATGAAGAATGGTCAAGAGCGGGCCCATCTGAGCCTAGAGGAAGCTGGGCTGGTTATTCTCTCTCGCCCTATATTTATTTTGTGAATTTGGAATGCTTCATAATTACCAGGAGGAAATGTATGTCTAACAACAAGGATCATCCTATTGCCAATTCAATTACACACAATCTTATAAACTCTTAATGGGGGCTATTGAGCAGGAAATTTGCTCAGTCACGGAACACCTGAGCTCAGTCAAATGAACAGTAAAAAAGAGTGGGGATGGAACTGTGTGAAATTGGTCTCTGGCTCTTTCCGACCTTCAGGTGGCAAAAATGGGGTTAATTCATCCAGACTATTCCCCTCTTCCGCCGGACCTGTAGCTGAGCGCACGAGCCTCTCTCCAAACATCAAGGCGTGCCTGCTCAACTGTAGATCGCTACCTCGTCATTTGGGAGACATTTGGCTGTCCTTCACTACTCATGCTTTGGAACTTAATGTTTCTTACCGAAACGTGGGTAAAAGACTCCTCAAATCCCGACCTTAATCTGGCTATCCCCCCTAACTATCGGTTTTGGGGATTAATCGTACCAGTTCCAAGGTGGGTGGTGGGATTGCTGTGATCTTTCGCTCAGGCTGGAAGATCTTTTCTAGGAAGCTCTCTAACATTGGCCCTTTAGAAGCCATGTATTTTAGTATTTCTGAAGCCTCGCATTCAATTCTGGCAGGTATTCCCTTATATAGACCTCCCGGTTCCCCCCCCAATCCCTCATGGATTTTTATACTATGGCTGCTGATCTATCGCTCAAACACCCCCACTTCACTATTTTAGTTGATTTTAACCTGCATGTGGATGACACTTCCTGTATCAAAGCAGGACTGCTCCTCGATACCATGATGGGCCTCAATTTGACCCAGCGGGTTAGTGGCCCCACTCATCTGGCTGGCCATGCACTGGACCTATTGTTCACCAACCATCCCAATCTGACCACTTCAACACCCCTACCTATCACTTGGTCAGACCATTTACTTATCCCATTTAGTCTGGCTACTACCCCTCGCTCTGACATTCCAGTTAATGCCAGGGATTTTGGCAGGAAGTGGTGCAAAATTACCTGTTCATCACTGGCCCCAGCACTTTCCCATGGTTTGTGGCAATCAGAAGGGGATTTAGACACTAATGTTTCAAAGTTTAATGGCTGGCTTTCCTCAGCCATAAACACGATTGCCCCTATGCAACCGAAAAATTCTCCCAGATTAAAACCCTCAGCTCCTTGGTTCTCCTTCGCTTTGCGTGCTGAGAAGAGCCACTGTAAAAAAACTTGAGAGGAGCTGGAGACAATCCTATGATCCTGAGGCAAAAGCTACTTACAGAATTTCCATTAAGAAATTCCACAAATTGAAACGTACCATAATGAGAGAGTATTGCATTGAGAAAGTCAGCTCCGCTGATAATTCCTTAAAATGCTGTTCAAAATAAAGAAAGATATTTCAAAACCATCTGCATTATCAAGCTCGACACCCCCTAGCCAAGGAGTCTGTGATGGTTTATCTAACTTTTTTCACGAAAAAATCTTGGACATTTTTTCTACGTTCAGCCAGTCCGTGGATACCCCAGTTCTTGACTGCAGGGTAACCAAGGAGGAGGCTTTTTCTTCTTTTAATTCTATCTCTATTGATACTTTTTCTCAAAAAATGTTGGCATGCAAATCAGGCTCCCCTTTGGACCATTGTCCGGCACAATTATTCAGTGCACTCGCCCCTCTTATCATCTCTCCGCTGAACTTGCTCTGGAACACCTCCTTACATACTGGTCATTTACCCTTGTCTTGGAAACAGGCCATGCTAATCCCCATCCTAAAAAAACCTGAAGCCGACCCATCGGTGTTTAGCAACTACAGGCCCATTTCCCTTTTACCTAAACCAGCCAAAATCCTGGAGAAAGTAGTGCAAGAACAACTTCTCCACGACTCGCAGTCCGGTTTTAGATCCGGCTATAGTACCGAGACTGCACTTCTGGAGGTGTCAGAGACTATTTGCGAATGCGTGGATGTAGGCGAGGCAGCAACGTTAGTGCTCCTTGACCTGTCCGCAGCATTCAATACGGTCTCTCATGCCATATTGATTGAAAGACTGTATAGTCTTGGGATTCAGGGCACCCCTTTGGCTTGGATTAGATATTTTCTAAGCAATCATACCCAACAGGTCTACCTTCAACCTTTTGTCTCGGAGAAGAAACCACTTAGTTGTGGTGTTCCCCAGGGCTCTGCCCTGAGCCCACTGGTTTTTAATGTGTACATATCGCCGCAGGCCACGGTGGCAGAATCCTGTGGGGACAGAGTGATCTGATACGCTGATGACACACAATTAGTGTTTTCATTTAGAGATCACTCTGACGCCAGTTTTTCGAACTGCAGACGCTGCCTCAGCAACATCTCTACCTGGATGTCACTCAACACTCTCAAGCTTAACTCGGATAAAACCGAGGTGTTGTTTTTTAATCAAAAAAATCCCCCTCTGCCCCTACTTTGGTGGCCACCTAAATTAAACCCCCCCACCCCCCAGTGCCGGTGGTTTCTGCCAGGAATCTGGGATTCCTATTTGATAATGAACTATCTTGCAAGGCTGAAATAAATAAGGTCACTTCTGCATGTTTTGGGAAACTCCGCATGATCCGGACAATTTCCCCTTTCCTTCCTTTGGATGCTCGCTGAACCATTATTCACACCCTTATAACATCACACCTGGATTACGCAAACAGCCTGTATGCCGGAGCACCAGCCTATCTGGTCAAACATCTGCAGATTGTGCAGAATGCGGCAGCAAGAATGATCTGTAACATCACATATCGTCACTCAATCTCTCCTCACTTAAAAAAGCTACATTGGATGCCTGTGACTAGCCGCATTCAGTTTAAATCTCTGGTCCTGGCATATAGAGCAATGCAGGGTCAGGGGCCGGCCTATCTCAGAGCCAGACTGAAGCATGCTCAGTCTAACCGATCTCTCAGATCAAATCATCTTTATCTCTTACGTGCTCCCCGATTTCGCCATTCTAGAATGGGGGCAGAGCACTTGCAGTTATCACTGCATGTATTTATTGTGCTCCTGAGGCGGAAGCCGGGAGCGAGACGTGTTGTTTTTATTCTGATTTTTAACCTCACTTGTATGCACTCGAGCATTTGTTGTAAAACCTTTCCTGCCTCGGCTGTAAAAACGTATTGCTGCCATTCCGGCGAGCCTGGAGGCCACGCCCCTTTTTCGGAGGCCACGCCCCCCCACCGAGCCTTACATATTAGCCGCTGATTACTAGCGCTCTTCATTGATGTACTGTGCTCCTGAGGCGGAAGCCGGGAGCGAGACGTCTTGTTTTTATTCTGATTTTTAACCTCACTTGTATGCACTCGAGCATTTGTTGTAAAACCTTACCTGCCTCAGCTGTAAAAACTTATTGCCGCCATTTCGGCGAGCCTGGAGGCCACGCCCCTTTTTCAGAGGCAACGACCCCCCCGCCGAGCCTACATATTAGACGCTGATTACTAGCGCTCTTCATTGATGTACTGTGCTCCTGAGGCAGAAGCCGGTAGCGAGACGTGTTGTTTTTATTTTGATTTTTAATCTCACTTGTATGCACTCGAGCATTTGTTGTAAAACCTTACCTGCCTCAGCTGTAAAAACTTATTGCCGCCATTCCGGCGAGCCTGGAGGACACGCCCCTTTTTTCAGAGGCCACGCCCCCCGCCTCCGCCCCACCCACTCATAAATGATGTGCATCTTCCGGACGCGCAGCGGACGAGCGCAGCGGGCGTGCCGTCTGCGCGCCAAAGGTAAGCCCGTCTGCGCCCGTCCACGGCCGACCGGGCCCAGGGGCTCTCCACCATGCTCAGATTGTTCATTATTCTTCTGCCCATCTCCACAATCTCCAAGGACCGTGGCCTTTGGCCGACTCTGTGATTTTGTACATCGGTAGATTGGGATTGACGGCCTCGTGCCCTCTCCCTTCTCTCCCTTCCTTACCCTCCCTTCCCCCTCTCCCCCCTGATCCAGCTCCCGTCCCCCCTGCCCCCTCTGTGCCTACCACCCTATCCGTTTACTATCTTAATACCAGGTCAACAGTTAAGCACTGTCACGAACTCTTTGTCTTACTAGACTTGCACAAACCAGATCTCTTATTTCTTACAGAGACTTGGTTTTGTGACAATTCTCTTCCTTGTCTGTTAGCTTCCCTTCCTGTTGCATACTACGCCTTGTGCGTGGACCGACCTTCCGGAAAACCAGGAGGCGGCGTCGCTCTGATTGCCCGTAGAGAACTCTCCTTTCAGTCTTTAACCTTTTCTTCTATTGGATCGTCAGATTTTTTAGTCGTCCGCTCACTGTCTTTCAGAGTCCCACTTACCTGCGTGCTTATGTATCATCCCCCCCAACCCTCCCAACTTTTTCTCCCTGGTTTCCAAGATCTAGTGGCCACCTTAGCGGTCAACAACTCCTCCATTTTGGTTCTCGGAGATTTCAAATTTTGGCCCTTAGACCCTGCAGAATGTTCGACCTCTAAAGAATTCTCGGACACTCTCTGCTCTCTCAACTTTGACTCCCATGTTCATTCCCCCACCCACATTCAGGGCCATATCCTCGATCAGATTTGGTCTCTTAATTGTCCCATAGCTTCCCTGTCCATCTCCCCCTGCACCTGGTCCGATCATTTCTTGATATCCTTTTCTTTACACCTTAGCCCAGTCATTAAGCACTCTCCCCCAAAAACATCTGGGCGCACTCTTGGAGCCAGGTGGATGTGGCCGCTCTCTCCGCCACACTCCTCGCATCCAGTCCGGATTTACACGGTCTGTCATCTTTCGCACAAGCCGACTCCATTAATTCCTGGCTTTTGTCAGGCTGCGACTCTGTTGCCCCCCTCAGGCGGGTGTCCTCCAGACATCTGAACGACGCGAACCGTTGGTTTAATGAGGAACTTAAAGCCCTTAAACTCACTCAGGGCATTGTTACTCAATCTTTAAAAACGGCCATCATTGTTCCTATTCTTAAAAAACCGGGCGCTGACCCTTCCGCTCTTGCAAACTACCGCCCCATCTCATTATTGCCCTTTCTGGGGAAGGTACTGGAGCGCCATATCACCAGAACGCTCAGTACCTTTGTGGAGGAGAACGGGATATTAGCCCCCCGCCAGGCTGGATTCTGCCCCGCACATTCCATGGAGTCCGTGGTGCTATCGGTCCTTGATAACCTCAGAGAGGGCATGGACACCAACAATCCCCAGGCCTTGGTCCTCCTCGACCTCTCCGCCGCTTTTGACACGGTTGATTATTCCATCCTACTCTCTTGTGTCAGAGCGGCGGGGATTGGAGGCTCTGCCTTGGTCTGGCTATCCTCCTTCATGAGGGACCGCACCCAGGCAGTACGCTTGGGCGACTTCTCAGCGGACTCCCGAAAGGTGCAATGCGGGGTCCCCCAGGGCTCCTCCCTCTCCCCCCTCTTATTCAACTTTTACATTGCCCCCCTGATTTTTGCCCTCCAGCAAATGGAGGTCTCCGTTTACAACTACGCGGATGACCTGCAGCTTATTTTTACCTTGTCCCCATCCCCAGAGTCTATGGTGAAGTTCCAGTCTGTAATGATCTTTATCCGGGACTGGATGAACTACAACCACCTGAAGTTAAATCCAGATAAAACCGAGCTGGTTCTGACAGGTGGTTGCTCCAGCCCCTGGACCTTCTTTTTTCTGGCCCCCTTCCCTAGCCTCCCCCCCTTCTCCTTCTTCCTCTGTGAGAACTCTGGGGATCAAGCTGAACGATCAACTCACCCTGCACTCCCAGGTTAGCTTTGTGGTGTCCTCCTCCTTTGTTTCACTCCACACTATCCGTAAAGTTTCCCGTTTCTTTTCTTTCTCTGCCCTTAAACTCATTGTCCTGGCGATGGTAATCTCCCGTATAGACTACGGCAACGCTCTATATTGTGGCATGCCGGCCTACAGTATGTGACGATTACAGCTGGTTCAAAACCAGGCCGCCCGCCTGGTCTACAATCTGGCCAAATTCCACCATGTCAAGCCGCTTCTCAAGTCCTTGCACTGGCTCCCCATTCAAGAACGAGTCCAGTTCAAGATGGGATGTATCATCTTTCAGGCCCGAGTTGGCGCAGCCCCTGCCTTCATCTCCTCCGAAATCAAAGCCTACGCCCCTGTCAGGGAACTCCGTTCATCCTCTCAACATCTATTGACAGTTCCCCGCTTTAGGCGCAAAAAGTGGGGGGGCACGAAATTTTCCACACTTGCCCCTGCCTTTTGGAATTCTCTCCCCATTCACCTTAGATCTTCCACTCAATACTCACACTTCCGTAAGGCGCTCAAAACCTCCCTTTTTTCAAAAGCCTTCCCACTTTAACTATCATATTCTTCCCCTCCTCCCGGATCCCTTTATCTCTCCGGGCCCAGTACCTCAAAGCGCCATGAAACCGCCAGGTGTACGTGCGCTCTATAAATGTTTTAAACTCAAACTCAAACTGCTTGATCCTGGAAAAGCTTGCCACTGTACCTCCATATGACAGAATCGGAATGCCTATTTCGACGCAATTTAAAAACCTGGCTGTTTACCAACCCTTAGTCGCATAGAGACATTCACAACTGCTTACTGTGCGCAGCACCGGGACACCCCCGTTGGGGGTAGCTGTGCGCTATATAAGTTTTTAAATAAATACATTCCTGTGTATATGATCTACCTGTAACCCTGGATTCCCAGGAGGAAGCAGGCAATATGTTTGTCCCAGAACTTTCATGCTCCCACACTGGCTAAAAATTAAAAAGAGCTGAAACGTCCTCAGTGTGGCAAGGGGAACTCTGCTTCATCCCAGTAATTAATGCAACTGCTGACTTGGTTCTTGACAAATCTGCATCTAAGGAGGGAGACAATTCAAATAACATATGCCGTAGTGTGGACATGTTGGAAGATCAGCACATTGCTTTTATGACTCAAACCTTTATTTGGTTGGACCCTTTGAACAGTTTCATAGTGTCCTTAAAACCCCCAACATAAGAGCCTTCTTAAAATAGATGCTTTTTGTTCAATGCTAAGGGAAATGGAGCCCTCTGTTATGAACAACTTCATCCCCAAGCAGTTGGAGCAACAAACCCAGGCTCCTACTCACTTAATGACTACCCTTCCCAAACGTTTTGCTCCTCCAATCACAGAAGGCAACTTAAAATCTCTCCAGGTCTCTACTATAAACTATCAGCAATTGATACCAGAGATGACTAAGTTGTTAACAAGGTGATGCATTGGCTCAATAGAGGGTTGGGGGATACAGCCAGTTACATAATGCAATCAATGCGGTGCAGGGAATTCCATGGATGGGAATTTTGTTGAAACCAGACAATAGATATTGCATTGTCATTAGTTTTAAAAATGTTTTTTTTTGTTTTTTAACCTTTTTTCTAGGCTGAATCATATACCGAATGTCAGAAATAGGATTGATGCCTTATCATTCGTGTATTTCTAGAAGCCTATTCTTTACTCTTCAACTGTATTCAGCAAGGGATATTTGAGTCATGTTACACCACCATCTTCACCATTTTAGGTCTCCAATAAATTACCTTTTATCTCAAACAGATCTCCTAGATCGACTGAGAAATAATGACCAACAGTTATGAATTAACAGTCCAAAAGAGAGGGAGGTTTTACCTTACTTCACTCCAGCCCCATCCTCCCTTTCTATAACCTCTAAAATATCAAATATGAGTACAATTCCTATTGCACATTCAGCTCCTGTTAATTTAGATTCTCAACCAACAAAAGCACTTATCACGTTTTCCTATTTGAGCAACGTTAAATGCGACTTAATTTATGCTAGCTTCCCCTCTAAAGAAGGTAATCATGAAAACCATACAAACATCCATCTTTTATCTTGAAATGCAGAAGGTATTTGGATAAAAACAATGGATCCTGCTTGGAATTAATTAATGGACTCATTCCACATTTACCTACTGCACGAAACATGGGAAAAGACACCAAAACACAGGCCAAGATACGTGCCGTTTATCCTAGAACCTAATCTTTCAAAGGCCAGTAGACCCTCAAGAGGGTTAATAACATGGTTAAGGATATCACTAGTCTGTTCAACCAAAAGAGTAGATATTGTCTCGATTGACATTCTTGGCCCAAGCATCAAGACACCTAAGGGGCATTTGATTAATTTGTACAATGTGTACAATTGCCTGCTTAGTAATGAAGAGTATTTGACTCTAAACATTTTGTACAATCATCTAGATCAGGCATCCAGCAGCTCTAGAATATTTCATGCTGGGGACTTTAACACTATCTATGATTTTCTTGTATGAGCAATTTTAAAGGAATGGGAGGTTGGAGCTCAGGTATTCCTACTTTGGGGGGCAAGTCCATCAACCATTGAACTACTGCTATCTTACAATTGCCTTCCTTAACTTTGTCCTATGGTCTGCGTGCATGTATTTGAAGATCAGGTTCCGCTACAACTAGACACTACACTTTTAAGAGAGGTGAGCACAAAAGCTGAATGGATTATTATTTATTTGACACTAGATTCTGGGCAAACCTAGTTGATGTTAAGGTTGTCCCCCCCACTAGATAGTGATCATACAAAATTAATGACACCTTCTCTGCAATTTTCCCCCCTGTGTAGCTATGTCTGGGACAAAACTACTAGTAATAGAACTCCATGATGAATTATTTGCTGCCCCTAATGTTATAAACACTAAACCTGTCGTCCATTAGGACAAGCCAAAGAGAGCCCCATAGTTCTCCAGCGAATGCCGAAGGGCCTAATCTAAACTTATGTCAGCCTCAAATTCACAATCTTGTGACGCCAGTAGTGTGGTTAGATCTGAAGACAAGTGTATCTTGACTAATATAAAGCAAGAATGGGACTAAAAGAACTGGCGGGATTTATTGCAGCCTTAATGATATTGCAACTTTCTGAGATATGATAGCCCCAAGCAAGTTATTCCTAGGTATGCAACAGATAATCATTTAAAACAAGTGTATGGATCAATCATTTCTCTGAGCTCTATGCAAACCAGGATTTTTTAGAACCCAAACTATCAGAAAGTGTACCTGCTGGTGGCACAATAGTTTTGTCTGACCTAGAGCCTATTGTTTTCTCCTTCTCAGAAACAATTAGTGACATTGAGTTTCTTCGCCTATGGAAGGCCTCCTGGTTCCGTTATGAATTCAGGGGACCTATGTAAGTCAGGAATTTCCATTTGGAATGTGCATTGAGTTTGGTTCATGCCTAACCTAAAGAGAGGGAGCGGTGCCAGGCAAGAAACTATCGCAATGTAATCTCTATATCCTTGAATTTTGTATTTACCGGTAATAATGTCAAATTTGTTGCACATGAGACTCAACTGATGCTGTGCTGGCAGATGTTTAAAAATAAAATAAAAAACAGCCTAAAAAAATAGAAATTGCCATTTGGGACTCATACATTAATGCATTATCTGAGGCCATCATTGAAGGCACCAAATTTCCTGCTTCTTGAGTGAGGCACATATTATTCCAATCTATACAAAGGGAGACCGAGGTTCATCTGGGCACTATAGACATATAAGCCTATTTGATAACTTACAAAACATATTTTAAAAGCCACTAGTAGATAACCTTCAAGACTGGATAGAATGGACACTGATTCTATACCCTTTCCAGGGCAGGCTTGGTGCTAAAATCAGCACTATTGACCAAGCCTTCTAATTTTTCTTGACTTGGTGCCTGGGAAACAACTTTGGGATGTTCTTTGCTCTAGGGGTGATCAATTAAATGTATTAAACATACTCATTAGACTACATTAATCAAATTAGGCCTAAGTCTGATGGGTTAGAGCCAGGGAATTGACAAGTCGTATTCACATTAACAGGGGATACCATCAGGAATGTGGTCTAACATCCACATGTTTCCACCTGTATATAACTGGAGTGGTAGATTTTATGAACAGTGGTGTCAATGTCTTTCCTAAAATGAATGGGTAGAAATTCCCCACACTCCTATTTGCTGACAACACCTTACTACTGTCTAGCACACCTATTGGCCTACAGAATCTCCTTACTAAATTTGAGGAATCCTGATTTCTTAGATATTTGGAAATAAATATACAAAAGACCAAGTATATGGTGTTTATTCTGCACAGAGGCCAAAGAGGCACTCTTCGATTGGGTACAGACTCTTGAAAAAGTTCAAGTTTGTGATTATCTAAGTTTAAAAATGGCTAGTTATTATCCTGGGGCCTTCAAATCCAAAAGAGCAAAACATAAACATGCCATTGAAGCACACACAGTCCAGGTTTCATTTCTTACTCTTTTCCTTCTTAAGTTCCCACTTATCAGTAGGTAATTCCAGTCCAAACATGAGTGGTACACAGTTCTTATTTAATGCAGGAACACATCCCAGTACATCATTGTGCAGAAAAGCAGCAGCTGACACATGTTTCGTCCTGCTGGACTTTTTCAAGGCTTCAAGTTCATTTATAACAATTATTTGTACTTATTTTGTTGACACTATTGAGTAGTGCCATCACATTGTGGGTGTACCGTCACCTGTTCCCCCTGCATGAATAACTAATGCGTATAAATACATAAGCTGCATGTGGAAGGGCATGTGTTTGAAAATCAAAGCCCAATTTAGGCTTGATCACTGTGTGCCTATATAGTGCTCTGTCATAAATATAGACTCAATTTGTGACTCTAGTATTTAAGTCAGTGTTATCTCAGTTAGTTGGTTCCAAGGAACCAAATAGTACTCGACTGCATTGTAAAAATATCCCATATCTAATTAGATTTCCGAACGTTCAAAGCGTTTTGTAATCCTATTTGAATCCCAGATATGGATGTAATGGTTTTGTTGGGCCAGTAAATGAAAAGTGTTGTAAAGCAGTCCTCCTGGTGGGAATAATATCTAAGCACACAAAGAAGCAAAACAATAGTCTATAAGTGACTGAGTTCTCATGGATAAATTATTCAAATGCATGTCATAGGTATGTGTACAGGTTTGGCAAGTAAAAGCCCGTAGACTTACTCCTCTTTAAGCTTATTATAACTCCAACTCAGTCTTAAGGTAATCAAGAGTATTCTTATTCCCACATTCTTAGTAAAGTTAAAATCCACCAATATGCGGGCTTGCAGGACCCTGACTAGCCTGCTGAAAAACAAAAAAGAAAAAAAGTTTTTTTTCTTTGTCCCCTTTTCCTCGCAGTCATGGATAAGTGGAGGCAAAAGCGACTCGTGGTGATTCAGAAGAAGGGAAATATCATATAACCGATACAGTGTAATCTTTTTAAGGGTTCTTTGTGAGGTGATCCAAGAACGCTGTGTATATGAGGAAGTTCCAGCCTCCCTGTTGCGTGTGCAGGAGATGTTAAGAGTAAGAACGTAGATGACAGACCAGTCAAGAATCCTTGGTAGGATTGTGGCCGCCATATTGGCTTGATCATTTGGTAGCATTATTTTGTATAGTTAGACTAATAGAATGAGTGAATGGAGTCAAAGAACACTAAAATAAGTCCTGGCTCGTAGTGATGCAGAAATAGGGAAAATATCATATAGGTGGTATAGTATAATCCTCTTGTCAGTTCATTTTTTGTAAAGGGATCCAAGAACGCAGTGCACACGAGGAAGTGCCGACTTCTCTGTTGTGTGTGCGAGTGATGTTAAAGGTAAAATAGAAGGACAGCGGACCAATCCAAAATCCCTGGTTGGATTGTGGCTGCCATATTGGTTTGGTCAGTTGATGATGTTATCCTCCACAGTTAGGCTAGTGGAGTGAGTGAATACAGTAAAAAACAGACATGATTATTATTCCAAAATTCACAAAATAAGTTGTGACCCAGTTATGTGGGCGGACAAAAGTTTAAATCACATTGTGGGGGAAAGGCAGTTACAGACATGCTCCATGTACTTGTGTACCGCCTCTAGAGACTCTAGTGCCAACATATAATTTGTAATTGGCTCAGTTAAATGGGTGATGGAGAAATAATGTGTGTATAACCATCTCTATATTGTGATTCCAAAGGACATTCAGCAAGCAACTAGGTATAAATATCAATCCATTAGTGTGCATCTAGTAGTGTAGCACCGGGGCACCAATCTGCCATGAATATATGTGTCAATGTTGGTACCACGTAATCTTTTGAAGTAAGGGCATGGATTGCATGTGTATAGAAAGAGTTGCATTACAGTTGATATAGCTTATACCTCTACTCATTGTCTACATACACAGTCATATATTTTGTAGCATTTTGGCATGTTCTCTAGCATTATACTTAAAAGTACCTCCAAGATCAGAGAAACACATGTAGTTCCTTGTCAACATTCGAACCCCGTTCCACCACCCTCATGTTGATAATCCATTTGCTTTCCATCAGTCTCAATCTGAGCGTTCTCAACCCCTTGTTAGGGGACTTGTCATATCAATGTCGTGGAAACCAATGTCCATCAATTCATGTGTTCTATGCA
Source organism: Triturus cristatus (assembly GCF_964204655.1). Taxonomy (NCBI): domain Eukaryota; kingdom Metazoa; phylum Chordata; class Amphibia; order Caudata; family Salamandridae; genus Triturus; species Triturus cristatus. The sequence goes on along the minus strand of NC_140592.1, from coordinate 1,078,752,550 downwards.
TCGTGTTAAAATGTGTGGCAATTGGATGGTGCACAGTATTGTTTCTGATTGCTCTCACATGCTAATGTATTCTTTCCTTCAGTGGCCTCATCGTGCTGCCTATACATATCTATTCATAAATACATTTGATGCAGTAAACCACATATTTAATATTACAGTTAATGAAACTGTGAACGGTATACTTTGCGTGTGTTATACATAAATGTCATCATTTTGTCTAAAGCAAATCATTAAGTACAGCATGAGCCACATTTCTAAAAACGTTTTGGAGAAGAAGGTAACCATGTACCCCTTTTTTTGTGATGGTATATTGCTCGGACAAAAATGTTGTCTCAGGGATTTCCCTCTTCCGTGTGTCATCATTGGTTTGGCCCCATTCATCTCTTTTAACATGTCATCCTGGGTTAGTAGGTACCAATTTTTCATTAGAATTCTATCTACACCTGTAGTCAGTGCTGAGTAGGGTGTAAGAACCCAATCTTTCTTTTTCTTAGTTGAAGTAAGCTCTCCTGCATTGCAAAACTGACTTTGTGCTGTGTTGTTATTAGTGTATCTTTGGTGTATCCTCTTTCTGTAAATTTGTGCTACCCATATTCAATTCCTGATTCAGTTTTCCCTCATCACTGCAATTTTTGCAAATTTATGGAGATTTTGCCCAAGTAAGGAAAATTACCGGGTCTAATTACAACATACTTTACTGCACAAATTTTAGCCATTCTTCCAAACTAGGAATTTCATATCCATAGACCACACCATCATATAACTTCCTGGCATTCTTGACTCTTCATTGACACCTGTTAAAACTGTTTTTGTGCAGCACCTCAAATACTTGCTAACCAGAGAAATAGATGGAGAACATTTTACTCTAAAATGAAGACCTACTCTAGATCCATTCAACTATAAGAATGCAGTTTAAGTCATCACTGGAGAAAACCTGACTAGCTTATCTGTAATGTGGTCCCATCTTGTGGCATGTGCTCCATTCTAAATACAATCATTGCGGGGCTGAAAATACAAAACACGTACAAATAAATCATAAACCCAAACATTTTTTGGGTATATTGACCAACACTTTGTAATTTCCCATATAATCTTCCTCGTTGCTATTTTAAATAAGAATGTGTGCTTTTTTAAATCACCTACTCGATATTTACTTCTTTTGGGGCACTTTTACTCGCCAGTAAAATTGACCATGTTCCCTGCCACCATTTTGCACAGTTAGCGTTCTAGCTTTCCCAAGGAGGAGGATATTTAAGGATGATGTTGGGGCGACTGCACTGCATTCACCATTGTTGCTGCTTTTAATGTTGGGGGACATTATTTTGAATAATAATTTGGGGCTTTTTAAATCACCTGCTTGATTTTTACTTCTTCTGGGGCACTTTTACTCGCCAATTAGAGTGAGCGTGTTCCTGGCCACCATTTTGTGCAGTTAGTGGTCAAGATTTCCCAAGAAGGAGGCTATTTAAGGATGACGTTAGCGTGATTGTTGCTGTTGCTTTTACTGTTGAGGGACATTATTTCAAATAAGAGTTTTTGGCTTTTTAAACCACCTACTGGAATTTTACTTCTTCTGGGGCACTTTTACTTACGTCTACACCTGTACGTGCCAGGACTGCGCCATGCGCCAGGACCCCTGGTCACGCTCCCTACTACAAGTATACAGGGGAAGTCCTAATGCAGTTTCATGCCTTTGGTAGGCATGCACCTTATATCTGTCTAAATCCTTGTGAGGGAGATTAGTTATTTCATTGCAATAACTGTAACTTTGGCTGAAGGATGGAACATCTATTGCCTGCTGGCAGGCTAAGATCTCTCTCCACATTAGAATCAATTACCTTGAATTACATTTCGATCAATTCACTCTCACTCATGAAGCACAAATAATAGTTTTTAGAGGTTTTAGAAACACACGATTCCCATTTAGCATTCCTGTCAGAAATTAGGGTGGATGAGACATCAGACCCCGATATTGTTGCAGCTCTACCAGCAGGTTATGATGCTAGCAGACTTGATCCGACCAGCAAGGTGGAGGTTTAGCGGCAGTATAGCCGACCTCTTTGGCGGTAGCCTGTGAACTGGAAAAATAAGTAGACAGTGAGGCCCTTTCCTCTAAGTGTAAACTGACCAACAATTGTATGCTCTACATGCTCCTCATCTACAAACCTCCGTGCCCTAAAACTAAGTTCTTAAAGCTTTGTAGAGACCAGTGTTCATTACCCTATTTACACCTTGCTAAGGAATTTTAACATTCATTTGGAAGATTCTACAAACAAAGATTCTGCATCTTTAATCGACAACATGAGCTGTTTTAATATAACCCAGCTGCTGAATGTTGCAGGCCATAGGCTCAATGGCATTTTATCTAATTGCACCAGTTGCAAGATGCAAGCTGCTTTACCACTTATATGGTCAGTCCATAAGGCCATAAGGCAATCAGTGTCAGCGTCAGTGCCCCGACCTTGAAATCCTTAGACAATTTAGTGAGGGCTAGCAAAAAGATCCGGGCGTGGAACCGAATTAACCTTTTGTCAGTCAGGCTGAAAGCTACACAGCTGCAGCTGACAAAAGACCCCAATACAGTGGCAGCCAGGTTCTCAATGTGGATTTATGATAGTGCTATTAAATTTCCCCCTCTAAAGCATGTGAGACATCATAGAAATAGCCCATCTGCACCTTGGTATTCCCACAGAGTATGGGATTTGAAATAAACATGTTGCAGACAAGAGAAAGTCTGGAGAAGGAAGAACAATTTAGTAGAAAGAGGCAGATAGAAAGCATTTATTCATGAGTATAAAAAAACACATAATAGTGAAGAAAAACATCTATTACATAGAAAGTATCAATAGGGCCTAAAGCTCCTCACAAAAGCTTTTTAAAGCAGTACAGCTACTTTCTAGCTCCAACCTCTCAATTGGTCCTCCCTCGACTCAGACTCTCTGTCAGATCTGTAACAAGCTGGACAAGATTTTTTTTTAAATAAAGTGGAGGCAGTCTATATGGACTTTGATGCAGCCCAAATGTCAAGGGATCCAGGGACAAAGCTTGTCACCTTGAGCACTAACAACAAGGAGATTTGAAGTTTCTGGCTTCTATTAATTGGTTTAGTGCTTGACTTAATTAGCCGCACCAAATCTGGTGCCCCTTCTGATCTTTGCCTACCCAAAGTGCTCCAAGAAATAGCGACTACAATAGCTGCAAGTTTTTTTAATGCTCTTATCGATGTAGGCTCTTTCCCCTTGGAATGGAAAAAAGCCTCTATTCCCCCTTTGCTAAAAAAACACTGCTGACCTATATCACATACACCCTTTCCAGAGAAATGTTTTAGAACAACATCTCAATAACACCCTCTCTAAGTATTTAGAGAATAATAAGTTCCTGAATGAGACTCAGCTTCAGGTCTAGCTTTGGAACAGAATCAGAGCTGGTGTTAGACCTATCTGTAGCCTTCGAAACTGTAAACCAAGTAATTTTTTTAGAGCTTCTAGAATGAATAGAGGTTATTCATTTGGCAAGCAGAGAGCAGTCGGTCGCTCTTGTTCTGCCTTGTGGTGTCCCCCAGGAGTCTTCATTGAGCCCTATTCTCTTTAATATCTATGTGGCACCCATACCCAAACAAATTCGATCCCATGGCTTTGCTATAGTGTCCCACGTAGATGACACTCAAATTGTCGTCTCTATTTCCAGTAATGTGCATGAGGCCGCTGATCTTTTAACAGCTGTATGTGTGCCATTGTCAGCTGAATGAGAGCAATTGCTTAAAGCTTAACTCAGAAAAAACAGAGGTCCTCCTCTTTGGAAAGGATATGTCTTTCTGGAATCAAGCCTGGTGGCCTTAGCCCCCCCCCCCTTCCACCAGTATCCAAAGTTGAGAACCTTGGGGTAATTATTAATGCTGAACCTTCCGTCAAGGATCAGATCAATAAATTAACATAATTTTGTTTCTTTCTGTTAGATACATTAGAAGAAGGTCCTACCTATTATCCCTTTTGACCTGCAAAAATCGGTACTCATTCCATATCTAGACTGGATTATTGCAATGCCCTGTATCTAGGTATCTCTCAAAGCTGTTTAACTAGGCTTCAGATATTGCAGAATGGTGTATGTCCCCTTTGGAACTTTGAAAAAATTGCTAATTTCATATTTGTCTCAGTCGCCCAGACAGAGATCTATTGGCTCCCAATTAAAACAAGGGTGTCCTTTAAGACTTTATGTCTGGCACATAAAGCCCTGCATGGTAACAGGCCAGATTATATGAGAAGGAAAACAGCATACGAAGCTCTGAACAGACTGTTGCGTTTGGCAGCCTCCAAATCAGTCAGTGTGCCAAAAACCAAGAAAGCATCTTGGAGCAGTTGAAGCTTTGTCCATCTAACTTTTCAACTCTATAACTAAATGCCTATGCACTTTAAAGGTTCAGGTTCATTAGGTGAATTTCTAGATGAATGTTAGCACAAATATGTCTCAGGACATTTGTGCACTCTAGAAATTCAAATTCAAATTCAAATTGCTGAACCTCATAAAAGAAAACAATACCCACCTATTTTCAATATCCCTATCTTTCTAGACATCGGCATTGTACTCCTATTTCTTAATCTTTAATTGTAAACAAACTTATATGTCTTTCACGTGTAAGACGTGTTTCCTATATGCTATGTACAGTTTTCTACAGCATGAGAGGGCTACATCTGTGTACTGTAACTATCTCCAACAAAAACTATTTTGAAGATTATGAAGACACAAGGGAAACTTCCCTACAGATGGTGGACAATGATTTGCACCTTTTAGCATCAGTCCACCTGTCTGCATGACTTTTCATGTGTGTGGTGGCCTATGACCCATCACCTATGAGGCACTGTTTTCTACTTTTCCTGTTTGGTTGATTAAAAGGTGAGCAGTGATGGGCTTATCCTATCTTATCTTTTCTTATCTTATCTTATCTTATCTTACCTTATCTTATCTTATCTCTTCCCTTGAGTGGTTTATAGGAGCTTCTCCAATACCAGCAATAGGCTGGCAGAGTTGACCATTGCAGCACAGGATTATGTGAATAAACGAGATTTTAGCATCTTTTGAAATGGGAAAAATCATTCATTTTCTAAAGGTGAGTTACCCAGCTGTAAAAGATTTTGCAAGCCTAAAATGGAAAATGCTATCCCATTTTGATGAATATTTATAATGTGGGAATTCCCAACGATTTAGGTACAACCCTAGTAAGGATGGGGCAGCAAGTATGTCTTAACTCAAGATAATATATATGAAGGAAAGGTGTTTGATTCATTCTTAGGTCTCGCCTGACCCAGCGCTTCCGCTGGTCTGGCGAGGCTTAAAGTAAGGGCTTCAAAAAATGCTACCGCCAGCCACAGCTTGCAGTGCATGTGCGCGGGTGAACGCTTGAGCAGAAGCGGCATAAGGCGTGATTACTGCTGCGCGCGCACCACTCGCGCACATGCACTGCAAGCTGTGGCCGGCAGTAGCATAAGCGGGCGCTTGCTTTTTTTTCTGTTTATTACTTCTCTGTATTAATGGCGGCACCCGTGCTTTAGCTTAAACATCTTAGGCTAAAGTCGGGTGCTGAGATTGCTTCAAAAGTAAAGAAATAGACAATTCTTTACTTTTGAAGCAATCTCGGCACCCGACTTTAGCTTAAGATATTTAAGCTAAAGCACGGGTGCCGTCATTACTACAGAGCAGTAATAAACAGAAACAAGCATTGGCATAGCCAATAGGTCTCGCTTTTGGGACCTTATAAGTAGTTATGCAACTGTTGCATGGCTAAACACATATAAGATCCCAAAGGAGAGACCTATTGGCTATGCCAATGCTTATTTATTGATGCTCCTAATTTATACAAATGAAAGCATCAATATTGTGCTCCCAGAACACGTGATGTGTCAGAGTCATACTGTTTTTCATCTTCTAATTAACAATTTACATTCATTATGTTGAGCTACTAGGAGACATTGTGTCCTCCAGCAGCACTTGTACCCACCAGCCATGGATGAAGATTGAACTGTGGGGAACTCTTTCTCCAACATTAAAGCACAAAAGCACAAGGCATTTACCCATCATATCCCAAAGAAAATAGAATATGTCCTCTGTTTCATTGAGAGATCCTCTGGACACATTAATACCTGCCTTTTATTGTTATCTTTCTGCAGGTTCTTAGGATCAATATTGGGGGCCCATTGTTATGATACACTACATTATGCGAGTGCAATAGTTCAAGAAGAAAATTTGTGATAAGACAAGTCAATGATCCACAGGTTGTAAGTTTGAGCCTTCCATATTACTGAAGATTTGTTAATTGTAGTGGGTTTTTGTAACATCTGTTATTTACAGTGGTTATAAATGATAGAAGTGTACTGAAAAGCAAAGATATTCCAAATGTATTTATTTGCTTGGTTTACCACATGTTAATATTGTTAATAGAACATGCTAACAAGTTCTATTACAAGAATTTTTAACAAAAAGGCAGACATTATAAAGAATGTACCTGGCATCAATGAACATATGAACACATAAGAACCTCCTCAATACAGCCATCTATTGCCTTGAAAAGTTTTAGAATAATACACAAGTTATGCCTTGGAAATAATATTGGTAATTGGATTGTAGAGATGGATTAAAAAAGAACAATAGTGACAGAAAGGAATAGTTGTTTATATAAAATCCTTAACTAAAAAATTTAACATATCAGTTACAATTAAAAGTGTGTGTGTGTGTGTTATTGGTGGGCCTGGCCCTCTCTGTAAGTTCACCTCCAAACCTTTTGCCTTTACCCTCCATTTATTTGCTGAACTTGTTTGTGTTTCCCTTAGGGCCAGTGCCAAAGTGCTTGTGCTCCCCCCTTTAAACATGGTGAGATTGGCTTACACCTGTTGACCTATTTAATTTGTTTATAACTCCGTTATAGAGTAGTCTACCATGTATTCAGTGATTGTAAATTAAATGTTACTAGTGGGCCTGCAGCACTTATTTTACCACCCACTTAGTTGTCCACTAAAATGTGTTCTGGGCCTGCCATTACAGTTCAAAACCCTTTGCCAAGCCTTAAATGCCCCTTTTATTGCATCTACATCACACCTAAAGTAGGCCCTAGGTAGCCTATAGGGACGTTTGCATTGTAAGTAAGCTGGGATATTAGAAATTGGGCTGTTAGATGACTGGGATGTGAGCCCAGGCCGAGCATCCTAGATAGGATAAGAGACAGGCAATTCTAAATTAACCTGTGCTCCCCCTCTGGTAGCCTGACACAAAACAGTCATGCTTACCTTAGAGGCAATGTGTAAATTATTTGTGCAATACTTCAGACACTAAAACAGTAAAAACATGACACAAAATGATCCCACTCCAGGTTTGTAAAATGGAACTCAGTTTAGTTAATACAGGACCAACACGACATAAATCCAATTAGTAGAACTGGAGATATTGATTTTTGAAATTTACAGTGAAAAACAGTGTCAAAGAGCACAAAGAGCTATTGAGCGATATCTGGTCGCAGCAGACCAGGACAAAGAGCCTGATTTGGAGCTTGGAGGATGAGTACCTCTATCACAAATGTGGAGGATATCCCGCCTGCTGTATTACAAGTGCTATAGGATATACTGGACTCGTAATGTGACGCAGTAACATGGCCCGCCAAACTCTAAATCAAGGCCTAAGTCACAGGTTCAAGTTGACCGCAATGGAGAGTGGACCAGCTACAGGTACCCAGTTAGCCCCGCTGAACAAAGTACCTTAACTCCTGGTTGCAAAGCGCTTCATGGATTTGTGTTGAAGATGCATAGCACATCCAAGAGGAGGCTTCGGTTCTAGGATGCAGCAAGGCTGATTTGCAAGGTACTGTTGCATCGACATCGAGGATCCTGTTGATGTGGCTCACAAAGTGAAGTCTGGTGTCGAGGATGCAAGGTGCAGCAGAGGTGATGTGTCGGTTCCGATGAGCGGTAAAGCTGCAATGCAGAGTTTCATCATCGAGGCTGCTGTTGACGAGGGATGCAGGGAGCCTGCGCTGGAAAAAGCGTCATGCAGTGGCCTTTCCGGAGGTGATGTGGTCCCAAGATTTGGGAGTCGCCCGCAATGAAAGTCTGCAACAGGTCCAGTCCACACAGTAGCAGCGGTGTCAGTTCTGCTCTGGGAATGCGCCGTTCAGCCGATGAGATATGTGGGTTCTGTTCGTGGATGAGTCGCTCAGCAGAGAATATATGTAGGTTTCTCTGGCAAGCATCTCTTGCCCACTTCCAAGGGTGTAGGATTGGGTTGGCACCACTTGCATGGGTAGACTCAGAGATAGCAGAGTCCAGATGCAAGGGTTAGAAGTCTGTTTTTTTCCTGAGGCTTCTGATCAGGTGGTAAGAGATCTAGCCCTTGGAGTCACTCTTGATTCTGGGGTCAAGTGATGCAGGTCCAGTCCAACTCACCCAGGCAGGAGGGCAGCAGGTCAGCACAGCAGAGCAGGAGTCTGGAAAAGCAGTGCAGCAGAGTGGCAGCCCTTCAGCAGCACAGCAATCCATCTTCCTGACAGAGTATCCACAGGATCAGAAGGGTAACTGAAGCTGTGGTGTCTGTGGTCCAGTACCTTTATCCAGTGGTGCCTTTGAAGTGCATAGAGGTCCTCCCTTCCTCCCCCGGCTCCTGTCACATTACAGGGTGGATATGCAGCCCTATATGTGTGGGCAGTACGCAATATATTCAGGTGTAAGTGAGGCTATGGCCAACTCCTCCCTCCCATCCTGCTAGTGATGGCCCAATGAGACACACCTAAGCTCCCATGGCGTGGGGCTGTCTCGGAGCAATACACAGCCCAACTGCCAACTACACCTAGTCATGTGATAAGAGGCAGTATTCAGACACCAAATGGCTAAAGCAAGAACATTCAAACTTTCTAAAAGTGGTATTCTCAGAATCACAATTTAGAATCCGAATTCACAAAAAGTTTGAATTTTAAATTGTGATTCATGAGACACCAGACCTGAAGGTTTTCTCTCTTCACAATTGGAAATTAGAGAGATAGGCCTTGAATTAGTGAAAAACAACTTTGAGAGTTTTTCACTACCTGGATATGTAAAACTTAAAAGTATGTGTCCCATGTTAGACCTGACAACTTTTTGCCTTCTCTTCCACTTATATGATCCTGTTTTTGTAAGTTGGCATTTTCCTGCCCTTGTTCATTTGGTGCCTGCAGATCACATGACTGGGTGTGGTTGGCAGTTAGACTTTATGAATTCCTCCCAGATAGTTGTTAGACCTGGGATCGCTGGTTGGCTAAGGTAGGTACCTCAGGCCAAGTAGGGACCCGCGTTCCAACATAAGGGAAAGGAAGGTCACCCCCTCAGTAGCTTGGCACGAGCAGCCACGCTTATCTTCAAGGCACATGTGTAAAGTATTTGCAACCATGCTCACAATAATCCAATGATGACACCACCAATGGACTCCACATGAGTTTTATAAAAACAAGTATAAACTTTATGTAAAAATATATACGAAAAGACCACACAATATAAATCCAACATATGAGGTTGTGTAATATTTCTCCTGGGTGGTTGTTAGGCAAGCCAGCCCTTGTAAGTTCTGGCGATATTAATGAGCACTTCCAAACATTCTCCTGTAATCCTAAAATCATGTTATACAGTTCGTAATGCTAGAATTAGGCACTTTTGCAAATGTAAAAATACTGTAATGCGTAACGTAGCACTCTGACACTCTACATTGTAAAAAGAATGCAATGCGTAACACAACAATCATGCACTTTGCAAGGTAAAATAATGCAATGCGTAATACAATCACCAGATATGTCTCTATGCAAAAATAAGGCAATGCGCAATTCACCAATCAGGTAAATCATTATACAATAATAATGCAATGCGTAATACGCTAATCAGGTAGTTTGTTATACAGAAACAAGGCAATGCGTCATACGACAATCAGGTAGTTTGTTATGCAGATAAAATGCCATGTGTCATACACTAATCAGGTAGTTCGTTATGCAGAATAATGCAATGCGTAATACTCTAATCAGGTACTCCGTTATGCAGAATTGATGCAATGTGTAATACGACAGTCAGGTACTCTGTTCTGCAGAAAATAGAATAATGCGTAATACACTCAGGCCCCGATCACCGGGCCTTAGTCGGTCTCTCCGCCTCTCCTTCTGACTTACCCCAACACAGTACGATGTAATCAAACTGCAGCTTCACACTCCGGTGCCTGTACCTCCACTCCCTTGGCAATACGGAGCTCGATACGAGCAGAGGCATGCGCTGCTAACACGAGAGAGAGGCCGAAATTGTCTCCCTCCGAGCACGCGCCCCGCCCCAGGAGTCGTAACACGATACCTGGGGGCGAAAACTCACTATCCTCTCCTCGTCCAGCGGCTGGGCCTCCAAGGCAGCTTTGTAAATTGGCAACGGCAGCTTGGGCCGGTTTTCAGCTCCTCCGGGACTGCCGGTCTGGGCCGCTTCAGTTACGAAGATCTCAAGCTGCCACAAACCACACGCACACAGCGTCGCTGAGTCTTCCTTACACTTCGGGTGCTGGATCACTGGGCACTCCACACACGGGTCTCAGGCTGCACGAGGATCACGCGCACAGCGTCGCTGAGACTCACTTTACTCCGGTGCACACGATAACAAGGCAAATCCTCACAAAGGTCTCACGGTGCACAACGCACCCGCACACAGCGTCGACGAGACTCACCTGGATTCCGGTGCACACAATAACAAGGCAAATCCTCACAAAGGTCTCATGGTGCACAACGCACCCGCACACAGCGTCGATGAGACTCACTTGGATTCCGGTGCACACAATAACAAGGCAAAGCCTCATGAAGGTCTCACGGTGCACAACACACACATTTACAGCGTAGATGAGACTCACTTGGATTCAGGTGCACACGATAACAAGCCAAATCCTCACAAAGGTCTCACTGTGTACAACGCACACGCACACAGCGTCAATGAGACTCACTTGGATTCCGGTGCACACGATCACTGGACAATCCTCACAAAGGGGTTCAGGCTACACAAGGCACACGCACACTGCATCGCTGATCCTTGCTTAGACTCCAGGGCCCCCCGGCCATAGGCCAATCCTCCTGAAGGTCTCACGGTGCACAACGCAGTTCTTACAAGGGTCTCAAGCTGTAACAAGCACGCACCCACAGCATCGCTGAGACTCTCATGGAAACTTTTGTGTTCCTGTGTTTTCGAACAGGGAGCCAGCTCACCTTAGGCCCTTGGGGATAAGTTACTTCAGGACACAGCACCCAGCAAAGTCCTTCAAGAAGGGGGATATAGCACACAGCAAAGTCCCTTTAGCCTTTCCTTGGTTAAAACAGCAAACTGCAGGTCAGCCCCAGAACACACAGCAAGGGTCAATGCTATCCTTCAATCTCTTCAGTTGTTTCTTCCTTGGCAAAGGTCCTCTTGACCACGAAGTAGCTCCAGTCTTGTTCACACTTGATCAAGCCATTCTCCAAGGTTCAGGGGCTTCAGCTGTCATAGTTATACCGCTCAATGGCTTTGAAGTCTTTGAGCGTCAGGGGGCACTGACCCCTGTTCAAACCAGTTCTGGGTGCCTCCCTGCCAGTGACTCCTTTCTTCATTTGATTAGTGGGGGTCTGGATTCTCAATCATTCAGCAGGAGATGGGCCAATTGTTTAATAGCAGCAACCCAGGCCTCTTCACCTCTAGGGGCTTCTCCTCCCCCTACACTCCAGATGCAGGTCAGCCTGTTCCTGTCTCACCTCCTCCCCTGGGTCAAGACATTCCCCAGATCCTATCGCTTTCAATTCCAGACAGTCAATCCACATCCAGGCAGAGACACACAGAAATGTCAGAGCACAAAAACTCAGTCACTTCTAAAAGAGTGGATTGTGAACACACAATGCAAAAACCACCTTCACAAAAAGATGTGCTATTACATTGTGAGTTCAGGCATACTAAACGTCACCTTTCCATCTTAAGCCTTTGGGAAGATAGGCTGAAAAACATATCACACAGCCTTCCCATTCTGTCCTATGGACAAGATGGCCTTTCAACAGTGAAAAACAAAATGGAGATTATTTCACTGTCAGGACATGACACACACCTTAGAACATGTCCTACCTTTCAATCAATCAATCTGCCAAAAAGACATAGGGATGCAGGAGTGAGAGAAGCAACCTTTCCAGCAGCTAAAGAAATCTGGGCCGGCTGCTCTGAGCTTTTTGCTGTGCTGAAAATGTGTTCAGCAAGCCTTTGCAGTAAAGGTATACCACCTTGTGGAGTTTTCCTAATACTTCTTCCACTATTGACTCATTGGAACAGTGCACCGTGACTGACACTGGCCTTGCCTTCCTGCCAGGGGGACTCCAGCCCCCAGACTGCTCCCGCGCCATGAGTTGCTGATGCCACACTTTGTGCCCGGAGGCACATTAAAGCAACTCGCGGTCCCCGCTATGCAGGAACCACGCACCAAGAACGGCACTTACCTACCTCCCTGCCAGGAGGACTCCAGCCCCCAGACTGCTTTGCTGCCGCGTCAGGAGGCGCTGACGCCACTCTTTGCGCCTGGAGGATCATTAAAGCAACTCGCAGTCCCCGCTTTACAGGAACCACATGTAGGCACGCGCGGGCCAAGCCCGGGCCAAGGATGGGTCAGACTGCACCTGTCCCCGGCCAGAGGAGGCCGGGCTTGGCAACACCCCTAACAGCTGTTACCTGAGCAAATGGACCATCAATTCGAAAAGGTCCTGTTTGATTTCACCATCAGATAAATAGCTATTTAGGGGCGCGATAATAAGTAGATGTAAATTTGCCAAGGATCAGAGCGGCCAGTGAGTGGTGGGGACACTTGACGCCTTTTTGTTGAGGGCTGAATCTGCCCTCATTCATGAAATTGAACTAACAGAGCGTCGGCTCTCATTGAAACCACAGATTCCCCAAGGACAGTCAGTCTTTGTTGGCTGTCCTTCTCAAAACAGCTCTCAAGACTTCTCAGTACATTCAATACAGTCATTAAATAAGTCACCTGATCAAGAAACTCTTACACTTTCTCAGCAAGTAAATGACAAAACTAGGCCGAGCACAACTACAAGGGGCCGGAAGACCAAAAATAAAAAGAGACGAGATTGTAGCAGTGAGCCGTTACCTAAAAAGTCAAGGGTGCCGGGCCCCAGAAACAGAAAACCTCAGAGGCAACAAGAAGCGAAATAGTAACTGAAAAAACAACCCCATACAGAAATAGTGCGCAGGGTTCCTGCTTAAGGTTGGAAAGTGATGGATGGAGGGAGACTTCTGGAAAAGACTAGAAACCATTGTATCTGTTTTATTTGACCCTGTATTACAAAAAGAATAAACAATTGAAGAAAGAATTAGTCATTTTTGGGGGGCGGGGGGGTGATTTGTATGTAATGGCCAGGTTCTTTCGGAGCTATATTTGGGTAGAGACTCTGACACAATGTTAAATCGGGGATGGAGGCCTGAGGAAAACCAAACTGTCACTATTTTAGACACCGGTATAGCACACTAGAACAGTACTCTGGGTAGTCTCCATGGTGTAACAGCTCATTCGGGACCTGTTTTACAATCTGGAGTACCCCCCTCAGCAGATCAGAAACGCTATGGGACAGCAGGCCCAGGCACTTCCCTTGCATAAGCATTGAATACCCCTAATGCAGCATTAGCTGCTACAGGGATGTCAGCACTGGCTAATGATGGGAGTGACTTTAATCAACCAATCCTTCGAAGATCTAACCTTAGATACAAAATGAACTTAAATGAGACCTTGCACCACCCGCCAGAAGCAACCCCTACACTATAGTGCTGATAAATGTCCCTCCTCTGCCCTCTTGTGCCCCCGAGCAATGGACAACTCTGAGAAACAAAGAGCTGCACCTACTGAGTGCCAGAACTGGCCTAACTGATGTTCTCTTCTCAGAATTCAAAATGTCAAGAAGAATTGGCTGGGGTGGCAAATCAAAGAAACACCTGGCAGGGGACTGTTGTCTTACCTTTTAGATCCCCGTACCTGGTGCAGTCCATTCTTTGTAGGGCAGGCAACCAGTTTAGTATGACCCAGGGGATTAACATCGTACCACTAGGGTACTTTTATAGACCAGCTAAGACTATGTGGAATAACTGCCTAGAGGGGAATCATACAAGCAACATGCAGCACAGGTTCAGGGTCCCAGTCAGCAACCGATTTGACACCTTTAATTACTTAGATGACATAGACTGACTTACTCACTCTAGAAACATCTACTTCACCCACAAGCACGGCCTTGTTGGCTATATCACTGGAATGCAAAAACAATGTGGACGAACCCACTGTAATGAAAATTGTCAGGACTCACTGTTATAATGGACTGTGCCTCTCTGGGAATCCTTGCCTAATGTTTTTATTAGTGGTGGCCCATGATACAGTGAAAATCAAATAGCGTAACTACTAGAGGGATTTTACTCTTAGTTGTCTAAAAAGTGGTCCACATGTTTCAGCCCTAGGTGAAAAATTAATGGGCTTTCGTCAGGACCAGGTGACGAGTGCGTGAGTGGCAAAAATCGTGCCACATGAAAGGTAAATACCAACATACGCACTAAGGTGCGTTGTAGTACTTAGTGGTGTTGGTATACTTACGGACCCACTTTAAAAACCTGTGAAACTAAGAAGACAAGACAAAACACATAATGGGAAAATGCAACATGAAATACAATCTATAGCATGTTCCTTAGTGCCTTTATATTAGTCTCAGGTAAGTAGGCACAACAGTGAGTCGATCTGTAGTCTGAGCCGAGTAGAAAAACAATCTGTTTCTACACTTGTTGCCCATTTATCTCATGGCAGGTATACGGCTGTGACTATAACGCAGCATGCTGGTAATCCTGAAAGGTGTGTCTATAATGCATTAGACTGGCATGCGGCATGCTGATGAAGTGCTATTAAGCAATGGCTTAGGATAACCCTATGAGTACCCCTAGGTGCCTGGAATAGCGAGGTACTAAAGTGCCTGGTGATCGGCATGCTAGTGGCCCTCGGTGCCGGCCTGTGGCTAGAGCATGTGTGGCCAATATGGGATGTAGATTAAAATAGATTGTGTAAAGAATAGTGTTACAAAAAATGGAAATAGTTACACTAAATTATTAGTGTGAGGCTGAAATTCAGGGTCTGGGAGGGCTTCCTTCTGTAGTCACACTCTAGGGGGTGGAAAGAGAGTGAAAAAGTGATGTTAGCAACTTGTAAAGCACAGCAGATCGCCGCAGTAGAATGATAGAGAAGGCGGCAAGGAGGGGGAAGTGGAAACAGAAAAACCTTACTTCGTCAAGACAGCAAACCCACTGAGACCTAATGTGGCTCCAGTGATCCTGGCTGCTAGTGTGTCCCTGATTGCAGTCGGAATAAATGGTAACAGTCTATGACGTAGGGGTGTCCACATGCAAATGCGTGGTGCCCGCGGTAGAAAAGGTTAGACCAGAGTACTGGGGGCAGTGCGGTGCATGCGTGGGCGCCATGTTGCGCGTGGCAGTCTGTGGTCGGAAAAGAAAGAAAGCCCTATCTTGGGTGCAGCACGGGGCATGCGTGGGCGCCAAACTGAGGGATACGGGCATAGTAAAATAGTATAAATGAGGAAGCCATATTGGAGATGGCGAGCTGCCCGCATGGGCGTTGAGCATTGGAGTAATTGCTCTTATTAAGTGCATGTTGACGCTATATCAAATGGAACTTGGGCATTGGGGCCACAGGCTCACTCGTGATGATAGACTAGATGGAATAGGCAAAGAGTCTTAGTGGTTAGAAATACCGATGATATGTATAATAATGAATTAACGTGTTTTTAAGTGCTTTTATGGTTGTGTGATACAACAATCAAATAAAGCTTGTCTTTGACTTTGACATTGGAGGATATTAAGTACAAAAAACGTGCCAGTAATAAAGTGAAATCTTGGACAGGAGCAAGGTAGAACATCTATTACAGAGGAAAAGCTTTCCCTGCAGCATTGAAACCCAGCGTGGTCCAACTGAGAGCTTTGTGTGTCAAAACAGTGATGACCCCCACTGGCTTCACCAACTTCACCCAACTTTGGTATAAAAGTAGACTAATCCAGTAAATAAAATCTTAGGGCCTGGTAATGAGTCTGGCAGTCCACGGACTGCCCGATTCACAGTGGTGTGGCGGTCCGGCCAACCGACCTCTTACTACTAGGACGGTTGGACCGCCATTGCACTGCCGCAGCAGTCTGAGGGCAGCAATATGCTTGGTGGTGCCCTGAGGCCCCGCCAAGTATATTACAACTATCCTCACCACCAGGGGTCTCATAGAGGTTCTTTTCTTCATGAAACAGATGGCTAAGAAGAAAGATAGGGGCCGGATAGGGCCCCCGTTTGTCCCTGTGCATGGCGGTGCATGCTGGGGGGCACATGTTGTGCCACCCTGTATTTCTGCACCCCCTGTTCTTGAACAGGAAGGAATGCACACACATTGTGCATTCCTTCCCATGCAGGAATGCGCACTGGCAGTTCCGTGGCAGTGCAATTTAAGGCTCACTATAAGCCTTTAAAATGCACCGCTGCAGGACCGCCACGCCACCTGCCCACCAGACCCAAAAAAACACTTGAAATCTGACAAGGCGGGTGGCGGTGACTTTTGGCTTTGAAGAAGCATAGTGGTGGCATGCCTCCTGCTCCCACACTGCCAAAAACTCATAATAAGGCCCTAAGTTTGGGGAAACATGCTTTGTGTATCTGAACCCCACTCTTCAGGTTTGGCCTGACATCACCCCTAGGTCTAAGTTGACCATGAATTCATATTTTTAAATAGCATTTTACTTTGTCTTTCACTTTTTGCCATAAATCGTTGAAAATACATATCTTGAGCCTGTTCCCCTCATCTGCTTTTCATTGTTTTTGTGTATTTTTTGCTTATTATCATTGGTTCTCTTTTTCTGATGAGTGTTGGAAATCTGTTTGATTTCTTTTCTTGATTGTAAAATTGTTGGAACTGCTTAAACCTAACACACATTTCTCTGTTGAATTGCCTATTGCTGTATCATAGCTAGAAGCGGTTGAGAAGAACTTCAGAACCAGGGTGTGTTAATTAGGTCAGTAAGGTTGCCCATTACCGTATATATAACCCAGCTTCTAACAGAAACCTGTGCCTTTTCAATTTGGTTATGTTCAATGTCATGTTTGCTTCTAAAGCTGTTTGACCATGGGTGCACACAATTTATGTTATATTGGTGTTCCATTTAATTTTAAAAGCAATAGTATTTAGTAATCTCTGGCACTGAAGTGAACCTTTTACTCATGAAAAGTGAAGGTTTCTACTCCTTATATTCTCTGCATATCTTTCTCTAAATGAAGAGTGTTCCTCTACCAAAACTCAGGGCACTCTTTCCTTTGTTTGTGTAATATTTGATGATTTCCCATGCCCCTTGCTTCCAATTTAAATTTCAATACCTAATGTCACGTAAGATGTGGACTCAATGCTATTAATTTGATGCTAGGCTTGGCTTTAAAAGTACATATGACCACAGATGATATTTACTCTCCACCCTCTCAGATTCTAATAACATTTTATATTATTGGACTATATGCTGTGTTTTGGATAAAAGTACTATACAATGAAATAAATACAATGGAATTGAATGGTAATTATTCATTGGGTAATCAAGCTTATACTTTATCTACTGAAAGTATTGCACAATAGTAATTCAGTGCCTTTCCAGAATCGAAGCGGCGTAATAGAAAAGATCTTTGACTTAAATATAGCGAGACCACATGCAGATTTAAAAACACTTTGAAAGAAAGAATCTCTTAGTGTATTGCAAAAAAGTCTCATTCAGATTCTTGTTAGTTTGGATGAATAGAATAAAAATAAAAATCTGTGCATTTTGTGAAAGGTTTATATCAATTGATACTGATCTAAATTCATATAGATTTAGGAATCAACTACTCATGGTTGTCTTCCATAAGTACCCATGTCAGGAATTGGGATAAAACAACAATTTTATTGCCCCAATAAGTTGGCTGAAAACAAGGGAGGATCATGAGGAAAACAACATATAACTCTTTCACCGTGCTTTAGGTCATTCAGACTCTAAGCATAATACAGTTACACATCACATATAAATTAGCACCCCATAACAGAAGAAACTGAGCAAGCATCCCAGACATCCCTATCACTGATTGTTCCTGCAACAAAGCTAATGGCACTTGGCTGTAAGCACACAGATGTTCAGAAATGCATAAAAACAGAAAACCTGCTGGGAGCAAGTCCTTGGTAACTGGTTTACAATACCAAAATCCAGCATGACTTAACACTCCTGAGGCAGCAAAGAAGGAGTAAACAAGAAAGAAGGGTTAATTTCAGTTATAAAGCAATATGTTTGCTCCCAACAATAGCTTGTCTATTCAAAAGTGAATAAAGAAGTAAATCGGTATGTCAGTTTAGCTCATGAAGTCCTGAATTTATAAATAACTAGCCTCAGCTGAATGTGAAGCTATATTAAATTACAAAATAGTCGACTGTCATAAAGGTGGTTAATGAAGGTGAAGCTATATTTTGTGTTGTAACAGTAACTAAGGCCCAGATTCACTAAGTCAAAAATGCTGCAACCACATTGAAAATCCATGTTGGGTTTTACCAGTCCAACCAATTCAAGTTTTGCTTGATCTTTGCACAAGATATTATCCCAAAAGTATTTGTTAACAGGTGCCAGGGAGGTCGTACATTATTCTACAATATTTTCTGTGCAGGTCCCTCTTCCAAGGTAGCGAAGATCCCACCCACGTAGATATATGCTTTTGTACTAAGAGTGGTAGGGGCATTTGGGCATGCCAGGAAAATGGAAACTACTTACTGGTAAATGGGACAGTTTAAGGGCATCGTATTAGAGAAGGTCATGCTAATGAAGAATAAGACAATTTCTATTCACAAACTACACATCTAAAGTTACTACACAAGAAAGAAAAACAACTAATCAGAATAATGTTAAACAAACAAAGGTTACAGGGCCAGAGAAATTCTGCCACTATAGTTACCGGAGTTAACAATAACTTGTGCTCCCACAATGCACTGATTATGACCTCATATATTACATCACTCATGACATGGTCAGTGATATCACTGATGACATCTCAAATGATGTCACTGATGACATCATCCAGTGACTGTAAGTGTTCTTTAAAAGTTTATGAGTGTTAAATATATATACACCAAGGTGTATTGGTGAATCAGTGGGTGTATCAGTGACTGTTTGGATGACTGAGTGGGTGTGAGACTGACTGTATAAGTGAGTGAATTGGTGTCTCAGTGAATGTCTGGATGAGTGACTAGTTGTATGAATGCATCTGTTTGTCAGTTGATATCTAAGTGGGTGCATGAGTGTGTTAGTGGGTACATGATTGGCTACATGGGTGATTGATTGGTTGACTATCTCCATGGTTGCCTGGGTGTCTATGTGTGTGAGTGAGGAGGAGTGTGACTGCCTGTATAGACGAGTGAGTGGTCAGTGCTTGCATGGGGTAGTGAGTATGTGTGTGAGAAGCTGTATGAGTGAGTGAGTGTCTGTATGGCTGTGTCATTGATTGAGTGCTTGTGTCAGTATGGGTGAGTAACTGTGTATGTAAAAGGCAGTATATGTGAGCGACTGGGTATATGAGTAACTGTATGCGTGAGTGAGTGAATGTGAGAGTGGCAATATGGATGAGTACATGCGTCTGTTAGTGACTGTGTAGGTGAGTGAGTATTTGTTACTATTTGTATGCGAAAGTAAGTGGATGTGGGAGAGGACGTAGCCTTACAGCTACAGCGGCCGACTACAAAGCAGGGGAACCAGGTTAGAGTCTTGGCAACAACGCTCAACATAAATGTGTGTGTTCGCATGTAATGAAACTGGTGCTCATGTAAAGCGCTCTGATACCCGATGTCTCGGGTCTAGCTTGTGCTATATAAAACTCTTCAAAAAAATGTGTAACTGTTTGGGTTAATATGTACCTGCATGATTGACTGTATGGGTGAGTGTGTAGGTGTGTGAATAGTTCTATGGGTGACTTCCTCAGTCTGTGTGAGTGCTTGTATGGGCATATGAGTGGATATGTCAATGGTTGTATTGGCGACTGAGAGGGTATATGAGTGGAAATATGGGTGAGCAAGTGGGTATGCGTGTAGATCTATGAGTTAGCGAGTGGCAGTGTAAGAACTGGCATGGCTCTGTCAATTGGTTAGTGAATGGTTGTGTGGGAGTGGCATTGGGTGTATAAAAGATTCTATAGGGGTGTGTGGGTGCATCAGAGATGATGCGGATGATGTCATTACTATTACGTCCCTGTAACCTTTGTTTTTTTTGTGATTTTCAAAGGTTTTTTTAAATTCCATTTGCTAACTATAACGTCCCTGTAACCTTTGTTTTTTTGTGTGAAGTTCTATGTTTTTTTAACTAGCAGTCACATTTGCAGAGTGGTGGAGAAAGTGAGCTGGGCATGCAACCAGCTCTCAGGAATTCCGCTGCATGGGACTTACAGGTGGTACCAGGAGGAATTATTTGCCCCCAAGGTCCCTCAGGAGTAAGGTGGACTTCATCCCCAACCAGTAGTGCACCTGGAGGTGTTGGAGAAATGGAGGCATGGCCTCCAAAGACCTCTTAGAAATCCAACTGTTTGGGACTTACTGGAGGTGACAGGAGGGTTAGTTGGCCCCCAAGGACATACTGGGGGGCCAACAACCCCTCCTATTACCTCCAGTAAGTCCCACCCAGCAGGATTGCTGAGTTCTGATAGCAGGCCACGCCCCCTCTCTCCACCACTCTGCAAACCTACCTCCTGGCAATTTCTTGGTTGGGGGATGAAGTCCGCTTCACTGCTGAGGGTCCTTAGGGGCCAACCAGCCTACCTGTTACCTCCAGAAAGCCCCACACAGTTGGATTACTGAGAGATGCTCAAATGTCATGCCCCCTTTCTCCACCACTCTGCAAGTGTGCCTCCTGGTGCACAGCTGCTTGGGGATGAAGTCCACTTTAGTGCTGAGGCCCTCAGGCAACACTATTTTCAATTGTCCTGGAACCAGGCCCACCCAGGGGCCTAAAGAAAACAAAGTACAGGAGCCTGCACTTGTTTTGCCAGATTCGGGGATCCACCGCGAATACCGCCGAAAAAGAAAAAATACTTGTTTTGGCGAAGGGAGTCAGGGCGATTCTACCCTGCCCTCTTTTCTTGTTTTTCCACTTTTTTTCTTGTGACTCAGTTCAGCCGAGTCATAAGATGGCTGCCAACACTTCCTGAAGTGTTGGCAGCCAATCAGATCTCAGGTACGAGATCGGGAGGGTTTGCGGATCCACGTGGCCACAGTTGTATATCTGAGAATCTCTACACTTTTCAGGGACTACTGAACGTATTTACACCATTTAACAAAAAGAGTGCTTTCTGAACCAAGAGCTACCCTTTTGCCAAATGTTGTGAACTCCCATTCAGCAGTTAGGTCGGTAGCCATGTTTAAAGTTACCTATGGGAATTAAAATGTTTTTAATTCCAATAGGCCTGTAACAACAGTCACTAGCCAGCCCCATTGGAACTTTGATATACGTGGGAACACCAAGTATCTCTTCAAAGTCACCAGAAGATTTTGGCTGCTGAAAACAACCAAAAGCTATGTGTGAAAATGTAGAGGATATGAGGAATTACACAAGAGCATCGAACTCACCATTACTAATTGCTCCAATAATTCTCCATTTCTCAGTGACTATCTTGAAATAAGCTGGATTTCCCCATCCCAGAGTTATCAGTTTCCTCAATATCGGTAACTCTAGGAGTGGGGAAAACCCAGCCCATTTACCAGGCCAGTCTTAAAGAGGGCCTTAGTATTCATCCACCTTAACTGAGCCAGAGTTACTTCATATTTGTTTTGTTTCAAATTGTCATGCACTACAGTTGAATGCACATGAGCTAATTTGCTTAAATTCTACCATATGCTTTCAATTCTCAGTGGGATATTGTCAAGAACGTGTGATAATTATCGCAAAATGAGCTTAACGCAACTTTGCACATCGCAGTATATCACGGGAAAATCATGCCGTGTTGACGTTGTATTCTCAACCCGGCGGCACCATGCGATAGTCTCACGATAACGCGCCAAATGACCACATTAAAATTAACGCGACACCAAAAAAGCGCAAAACACGAATGCCCAAAAAGTTGCGATGTGGCCAATCACGATACAAAAATCAGTGATAACCAGAGACAGGCCTGCAATTCCCATGCGACATGCAGGAAAATGCACAATAAAAGCAGAACACAAAAAAGGCAAAAAACCAAACTGCGTAGCACCATGGATGCACACGGACCAAGTGCAGAGGACAACGTGAACCCCACAAGCCCCACAGATGACAAGCAAGGAACATCGGGGTCGGGGAAGGCCAAGGAGAAGAGGAAGAGGAAGACGCGGTTCAGTCCACAGGAAAACAGGATCATCATTACGGAGGTGATAGAACACTTCCAACAACTGTTCGGCACCTCCAACTTGTCATTGGCAACAAAGACGCAAATATGGCAGACAATCTTGGACCATGTGAATGCAGTTGCAGCATTGAGGAGGACAATGGAAGTGGTCAAGAGGCGCTGGAATGATGTGAAGGGCAAAACCAAGAAGAAACTTAATGGCAACATGAAAGCAGCAACGCTTATTGGAGGTGGGGGTCCAGCGGCACACCAGGACCTGGATGACATGGAGAAAATGGTGGGCACAGTCATCAGTCGGGATACGGTGCCAGGAGTTGGGGATTCGGACAGTGCTCAACATGACCTTTTTCATAAGCTTTTATTCGATATGCAAGATATCTTGTTAGCACAATAAACATACAATCATTACAGTGTATAAAAAAAAACAATGCTACAAGAAGCCAGTAATAAAATTCATAAAAAGGTAAAAGGACATGAAATGCCCGTTATTAAATTAGCTAAAAAAGAATTAAACAGCTACTGACAATCTCTTACAACGAATAAGCCAAAACAACTTTAAAAATTTTGCTATTCCACACACTATAGGGGGGAAGTGTCCGTGGTTAGGATACGCAGGGCTACTAGGTGGCTACGTGTGTCCATATTTCGACAGAGGGGTTTCAACCAGGAACTCCTAGGCCTTGCGTAATCCGGGCATTCAAATAAGACATGCGCAATGGACTCAACCCTACTCGGGCAACATACACAGTTGGGAGAAGTACGGGCCGCAGATGACCAACTCGATACCACTGCACCTAGGGGGAGGGATCCAACTCTAAATTTAAAATAAAGGGCTCGGTCAAAGGGGAGAGTGATCAAGTCCAGGTAGGGTTCAAAAGCCACAATGTCTTTAATTTGTAAAAAGGCGACAGTGGACTTGCAGTGGTTAGAGTTTGTAATTAGACGCTCCACACACCATTTCCAGTAAAGCGCCTTAACAACTTCTTTTGGAGGGGCTGAACGTGATGACCAACAGCCTCCTAGTCCGATCTTCTCCAGAAGCTTTTTAGTTTCTCTTAACCACTTTATCTTAGCCCAGCCCCCCAGACTCATTATTTCCCCCAGGGCATCAGCATAGGATTTTAGTTCTTCACCCCTCCAGATTCGTGTCCATAACAGGAGCGGGCGAAGCTGGGCCTGATCTTTAATGTTTTTACAGCCCGTGTCCAACCGCACTGGTACAGATGGTGTGCTCAGTGGAACGGAGATTAAGGATTTCAGTAACTTGCTCTCCGCTGTCTCTAGGGCGTCCAATCGGCAGTGGCCCCACAGTTCTGCCCCGTACAAGGCTGATGACACTACTTTGGCCTTGTAGATATCAATTACTGGGGTAAGTGATCTCCTAGGAGAGGCCCTGAACTCCCTCATGAGAGCACCTCCTACTCTCCTATGGTTGAGGACCATTTTATCAATATGATTAGCCCAAGACATCCTATCCGTAATCCGAATACCGAGGTAATCGAATTCGGCTACTTTCTCTAAGGGGATCGAGTTAAGTGTGGGTGGACGGCCCAATTTCTTAGGAGGATTTAGGACTAGATATTTTGTTTTGTCCACATTTATTATTAGTCCTTTTGCAGCACAGAACTCCTGAAAACGCGTTAGTAATTTCTGGAGGCCTTGAGGGGTCTTCGAGATCAGGAGCGTGTCATCCGCAAAAAGCAGGGTGGGGATACGGACTCCTCCGAGACAGGGGGCGTCGGCTGGTTCTTGTTGTAGATGTTTTACCACCCCATTCACATATAGTGAAAATAGGGTGGGTGCCAAGACACAGCCCTGTCTTACGCCCCTGGACACTGGAATCTTCTCAGTGAGTTCTCCGTTTTTACCCCAACGGACCTGAGCAAAGGTATGGGCATGAAGGCTAATGAGAAGGGACAAGATGTAAGGGGGTAATCCCAACTCATAAAGTACCTTCCAAAGATCTTCCCGGGGGACTAGGTCAAAGGCAGTCTTCAGGTCTATAAAGGCCAAATAAAGACTACCCTTGCCCAGTTCCACCACCTTCCACCCCAGTAGTGCCAGCCTGAACACCTGCTCTATTGTCCCCATACTAGCCCGAAAACCTGCCTGAAAGTCTGATAGGATTTTATTCTCCTCCACCCAATGGAGAATCCTTCCAAGGATAGCTTTACCAGCTATCTTTTGGGTGGAGTCAATCAGACTTATAGGGCGGTAGTTCCCCGGTGTTTCCCTGCACCCTTTTTTATAAATCGGGACCACCACCGCCCCTTTCCAGGATTCTGGCACTGCCCCTCCCATCATGATATCATTTAGGAGAGCTGCTATGACCCGTGCCCATTCCGCTGGATATGCCCTCATAAGGTCCCCCGGAAGGCCGTCTGGGCCCGCTGCCTTGCGAGGGGCTACCCACCCTATAACCCCCTCAATCTCTAACGGAGTGAAGAGATCATAGGCATGAGGTTCAATTGCTCGTGTGAAGTCCATCCCCACGTTACGATCCCCATCTAGGGGGAGGTATAGGGTCCCAAAATGTTTTACCCAGCTTTGAGGCGGGATGTTGCAGGGTCTCACAAATGCATCGGGGTTTTTCCGTGTGCTTATGAGATGCCAAAAGGCCCTTGAGTCCCTAATTTTACTGGCCTGGAGCAGGTCTTCCCAGTATTTATCTTCCCACTCCCTCCTGGCAAGTTTAAGGGACTTATTGTAGGCCTTCCTTGCTTCCTGTATCACACTACGGGACTTGACTTTGAGCGCCTCAACTAACTTAGCCTTATAAACCCTGCATGTTTGGGTATACCAACCATCGACTGGTTTTTTAGAGTCTTTGTTACCCGACTTGTTATGGTATAATGTAAAGACGTTAGTTAAGGCTTCTACCAGGGAGACAAAAAGCCCACTCACTCTACCCACCCCTTCTAAGGAGGTTCCAAGGGTTGTTACCGCGTGGTTTAAGTGGAATTGAATTTCCCCTACCTTTGCCTCTGATAAAACCAATTTGGCCCATTTTATTCGTCTACCACAAGGGGAGACTTCAGAGTCATCCGGGGGTGCGGCTACCCGGTTAATGTTATCCTTACTTGAGGGGCGCCACCACTGGACCATACTTAAAGAGAGCAAGTTGTGGTCACTTTCAGTCGAGGGGACCACCTGCATGTCCCTTACATAAGGCCATAGGTATACGTCTATTAAAAAATAATCTAACCTAGAGGTATGTCCTGGCCTATTGTACGTGTGGGCACCCAACCTATCCGAGGATGTCCTCCCGTTTGCTGCCCTTAAGTTGAATTCAAGGCTCAGGGAGTATAACTGGAGCGCCACTTCTGACCACCTTCTAATCGGTGGGATTTCCAGTACCGGAATCCCCAACCTGGTATCCTCCTCGTCTTGGTCGAGGGAGACGTCCGAGCCCAAGGGCTCGAACGTACAATTCATATCACCAGCAACCAATGTACGAGACTTATATGGGGTATTATTTAGCAAGGTCTCGAGGAGAGATATTACAGGAGACTTTCTCCCGCCCACGGTTCCCCGGGCATAAACATTATAAACATTTAGAACAATTCTTCCCCTTTGATCTATTAGGGCGATGTTTTGTATGTCAGGGGAACCTGTGGGAAACTCCACGATTCTGCAGTCTAGAGAAGCCGCGACCCAGATGAGAAGGCCGCCCGCTGGTCGCCCTCTCCCTGTTTCCGAAACCTGCGCAGGGGAGAAATAGGAAGAAAAGCCCACCCTATGGACCGGTACACAGCTCCATGTCTCTTGGAAAAGGCACAGGGAGTGCTCATCAACCGAGGCAGTAAAATCCGGTAGAGCCAGTTTTCTTGCGATCCCTGCGACATTCCAGCTGAAAACCTTAAAGACTAGGTCCGTCACAGCTGAAGTGTCGCTGGGCGCCAGAATGCCCCTGCCTATGGACCTCCTCGAAGGAATATGAGGGGAACAGGGATCATGTGGGGTGGATATAAAGTCGCCTATCCCACTTGTAAGATTTCTTTTGGTAGGTAATACTCCAGCTGGGTCTGCTCTACTCCCAATTTCCAGTCAGATAGGCCCTGATGCCCACAATTGGTTCTCCCTAATATCCCCTGAGACCCCAGCCCAGTTCTGGCCAAAAACAGGGGGACTTAAACTTCCTCCAGTTGAGCCAACAATTTGCCTGGGGTAAAAATAGGAAAGATCTACCACTTTAACCCCCGGAGCCCCCATACTTTTAATAGGGGTGCAAATCGATGGTACTACTCTTGGGTCTTGGAAATTTATGATTATACAATCCCCCTCCTGCGTTTTTTTCCCCTGCCCTACCCAATCCACTCTGCGGACACTTAAAATAATACCATCCACACCCAGCGGGATTGGCTTGTTTGCCTTCAGCCAGTGGATACACTTGTTCTTGAGTGATTGATGGTTTTCCAACAGGCCTTCCTTTAGAGGGGGCACATTAACCATGACTGCAACAAAAGGTTGACAGTCTGGTGGGAGGTTTACTGGGGGGATCCGTCGTGCTGGCTTACTGGGGGCCAGTGAGGGGGTAGATATGGCGGTAGGTTGGGGTGCAGACCTAGGGGCTTTCTCTAGCGCTAACCCGTTAAAATTGCTACGTGCCCCTGGTTTTTGGGAGACTTCCATTTTGCCACTAACTAACTGTGGCTGCTTTTGTTGAAGAGGCTTAGGCTTATTTTTGTCAGGCTCTATGTGAGTTGTTGAACCCTTATGTTTTGGCCCTGCTTTGAGACGGGGGGAGATATGAGAGCTGGAATTAATGGACTATTGGGAACAACCTTGTTAACACATATTGGGTGCTTAGGGTCTCTCTGAGGTAAAGGCTCGTTCCCCTTTGCACCCAAGTCCTTGTTTTCAGTCACTCTAATTATTTGTTTAAATGTTGTTTTAAGTGAATGAAACCCGTCAAGGGTTGATTGCTCAAGTTTGTCTAACCTTTCCCCTAGACCCTTGACTTGTGTTAGCAACGGTTTCAAGAGGCTGTATACCTTCTCAAAAATATTTTCAGCCGTTGCTGAGTCAAGGAGCTTTGAAAACTTAACACTGTTTGCGTCTGGGTGTAGCCCCTTGGAAAAGTTCAGAACATCCCCATCTATGTCAGTTTCATTCGATATAGGCTTACCCCTTGTGGTTCTCGTACCAGATCCAGAAGGCTTTCTTAATCTTTGGTAAAGAGCGGCCTGTCTCACTAGGCAACCCTTTTTATGTTTTCGTGGCTTTTTGCTTAGGGGCCTATTCTCCTGTCTAGTGATTGGAGTTTGGCAGTTAGGGGAAGACCTAACTAGCTCCCCTTCTGGTAAAGCTAAGGGCGCAGTGAGCGGTGTTGAGGGCTCCAGATCACTGATAGCTTCGCTTGGGAGATTAGTTAATAATGATGTGGACAGCTTACCAAGGCCATCATCTTCCGCTGTAACTATAGGGAAAAGAGCAGCCAAATTTTCCAGCCTACCTATATTTTGCTCTATACCAGCCAACTGGGGGGGGTCTGTGAAAACACCAGGCACACTAGGTGGAGAAACGGGTTGAACCTGGGCACTGGCCGGTATAAACGATTGAGCGTCGACCCCCAAGGATGAACCTCTTGAGGGGAGGTAAACCTCAGATAAACGCCTCTCAGACATGGCAATCTCCTTTTCAATCACCGCCGCCACCCTGGTGATAAAGCGGTCCATAGTTCCTATGATAGGGCTCGCGACATTTGGCCCCCTTTCGCCTTCGTTCCTTAACAGCTTTCCAGAACGAGTAGACATAGTTTTCCGGAAACAAAGCGGGGACACACACCCGGCGTATGTACTCACAGTTGCTGGAGAGAAAAGGGACGTGGCCCAGCCCAGCCTCCTTCGGCCTCTGACGGCCACAGACGGCCCGCCCTCTGCCCGGGCTCAGCCCGGCGCCGCCCGCGCGCGCGTCCCGCGACGCTGATGGAGCTTCTGCTTTTCAAGCGCCTCCGGGCGCGCTGGTGGCGGAAGTAGAGTGAGGAGCAGGGGCTCACGGGAGTTGTAGTCTCCCCTTGCGGCAGCGTTGTCCAGCGGCGAGGGAGCAGCGAGGGAGACACACAGCACAGGCACCCCGGTCAGCGGTCCCACTCAGGTGAGTCCAGCGAGTCTACGCCAGCCTTGGCGCTACAACAATGCCCCCTGCTCCACCGAGGGAGCTTCTGCTTTTCAAGCGCCTCCGGGCGCGCTGGTGGCGGAAGTAGAGTGAGGAGCAGGGGCTCACGGGAGTTGTAGTCTCCCCTTGCGGCAGCGTTGTCCAGCGGCGAGGGAGCAGCGAGGGAGACACACAGCACAGGCACCCCGGTCAGCGGTCCCACTCAGGTGAGTCCAGCGAGTCTACGCCAGCCTTGGCGCTACAACAATGCCCCCTGCTCCACCGAGGGAGCTTCTGCTTTTCAAGCGCCTCCGGGCGCGCTGGTGGCGGAAGTAGAGTGAGGAGCAGGGGCTCACGGGAGTTGTAGTCTCCCCTTGCGGCAGCGTTGTCCAGCGGCGAGGGAGCAGCGAGGGAGACACACAGCACAGGCACCCCGGTCAGCGGTCCCACTCAGGTGAGTCCAGCGAGTCTACGCCAGCCTTGGCGCTACAACATGACCTAATACAACATCAACAGGGTGAGTATCGAATAGGGACAGGGGGTACAGGGGGAGATGGGGTCAATGGTACACATGCACAATTAAGTAGAGCACACTGCACACCCACAATGACTCTGGATCTTGTCCCTGATCCCCATGGCACACTGCAGCAAACATACAAACACCAAGTAGGCCCCCGTATCCCAAAGGGGTCCCACACCACACATCACCAATCTCACCACCAACACACGCACACGTGAAAAAATGCGTGTCTGTGAGCCACACTGACAATGCAAGTGACACTACATAGCGATTAGCATGGCTGCAGTCCAATCATCATATCATTGTTCATGCCACTACACTGAGGTGGCTGAGTGTGGACCACATCCCAAAAGGAGCAGGTCACACTCTGACACATCCACGTGCACAAACAACCCCTGACGTCAACAACACCTCTGCGGACAAACCATGCCCAAGAGTCACAACTTGACCAAGAGCCCAATTCACCCAAGTCCGCTACATCTCAGCACTGTAGAAGCACAGAAGTCAAAGACACATCTCCTGAAAGGGATAAGGGGCCACCAAATCAGAGCTTCAGGTGCGACTCACCCACAATGCAGCACACACACGTAAGAATAAGAGCAGCTTAACATTGACAACAATGTGGTACAAACTGCAACACTTTCACAACAGAACACAGGACACAAATGGTGCTGCATGTGTGTCCAAAATAGCCATTCACATCTGGCATAGCAGGAAACTGTGAGATGACAAGGTACGAGTACAACCTCACATCCCTTATGTAGTACAAATGTCCACTGTCCCGCATCAAATAGGCATCTCCCCACAAACATTCACAATGTATATTGTCATGCAGTCTGTATGTAAACTTCACCAATGCGTCAACATACATGGAACGCACTGTGAAATTGCATCTCCCCTTTACATTGCAAAGGGACAATCAACACCTCCTGCAGAGCAGACCCTACATCATGTTAGTGATGATGGAGACGGCCCCCAGGACATCGACCTAGGTGAACTTCAATGGTTCATGGGCACCCTCCGCACCCCATCTCCAGTAGCAGGTCAGCCCAGTACCATCGAGGTGAGCCCACCCCCTGCACAGACCTCACAGCAGGAATCACCCACCACCACGTCTGGCTCCCAGCACCTCACCGAAGAACATATGGCGTTCCAAAGCCATGTGTTAGACTGCCATAAGGAGCTGGCTGGACAGGTGCAGATGGGGTTCAAACTCATGACAGCCAAACTAGATGCCATACGGGGGTGTCTAAGTCCCATCAGGGACCACTTACACTCCTCAACAGACACCCACAGTCCACCCCATGCCCTCCAACAATCCATGGCTGACATCACAGGCGTCAGGACTCAGAGACAACAATAACTGTCCAGTCAGAGTGGCTACAGCAATGTCATCCGTGATTTGGGAAACATAAGGAGGGTCATGGAGAACATGGAGCAGATGCAGGTGCAAAGAATGGCTACCACGGCTGCACACAAGAAAACTGTATATGGGATCTTCCAAGCCCTGCAGATCCTCATCATGGGAGTGATGCCACAAGAAATTGCACAGCTGAATGCTGCTGCTACTTCTACATCCACATCTCTGGCCCCTGATGTATCAGTGTCACACAGTGCTGCAGATCAAACACCACCACCCACATGTGAGGCACTTGAAACGTCAGAGGCCGAAGATGAGGATGAATCTGCCTTAGTGGTAAGTAGGAAGCCGTAGCACTCATCTCCGCCATATGGCTTCTTTCTGCTTGGTTCTGCCCTCTGCATCATGCCCTGGAATAACACCTTCCACTGTCCCCCGATACACTCAGCGAAACTAACCTTGCACCTCGACATGGAGTGTCATATATTGTTTGAAAAACAATGACACAGCAATCAGCCTGCGGACTGGATTCTTTCCCTTCCGAGTGACTTGTAAATCCCTAAAGGACTCTGGCTGGCCCTCCACGGGGCAACATTGTAAAGTGTTGTCTGCATGGCTCAGTACTAGGACAGCTTCAACACTCCACTGAACGTGAATAATACATTCCAATGCACACAGATGTGTCATGTCCATGATTAATCAAGTATGAAAGCATGGACGCATGTAGGGGCAGTGATTCCCCCTTACGTCCGTGTTGCTTATGTCGTGGGACTTGAGTCACAGGGTGCATCCCTGCATCATGGTGGTACATATCTGACCCCAAAAGTAGCCCTGTTGTCAATTGTAGGTCAAAAATGACACTCTACATGTAATGAATTGGGACACGTGAGAAACTAATGGGTGGGATTCCATACTATCTTTGACACACAGAAATGGCATTTTGAATACGTGACACCCCAAACAGCACCTCTGAGGTGACAAACCCACCATCTATTTCCAATTTTTGAGATTGTTAGCACTATATGATGCACTTACACTTGTCAGAGTGATGTGCTTGTACAGAGGAGTGACATGCACTCAGGGAATGTGGGTTGGAATGAACTTATTTGCACATGCTGTGCCTGTGGTCATTTTGTACTGTCCCATGATTGCTAAGGACTGTGACAATGTGACCTGCTCATGTGAAGAAATTGTCAATGATGGTTTTCCTGCTGCAGCTGCAGTGGGGTGTGGTCCACCTGCCTCATCTTCCTCATCATCGTCCGGTGCATCTGGCGCTTGTAGCCTTGGTGCAAACGGGGGTTGTAGGGCGCACACCTTTTTCTTTTAATTAATTTGAAAGATTCTTTCTTATCCAATTGTTCTGGTTTGCGTGCTCGTCGGTAAAGTGCCCTACCCAAAATGGCACCTGAAATAAACATATGAATAGGGGAGAGGCAACGTTTTGCCCCAACCGACCGCACAGCTGAATTGCGCCTATCTGGCAGACAGTTCATAATCTTTATCCGTTTTTGAACCACTGCTTAACCACGTCAACCATTCTCTGTGTGTCTTCTCTTTCATTCTGCATTTTTGTTAATCCACACGCGGGATGATATGCCATTTTCAAGTTTCTAATGTAAAAGCTGTGCCCATCCGGACCTCTTGCTCAAACACGACAAGTGCAGGAATTCATCCAAAGCAGCGTTTATTTATAAAAACCAATGCATTTCGGGCCCCAAGGGCCCTTCATCAGGGTGCGCTGTAAATAACAATTAAAACAGATATTCATTACCATCACAAGAGTTTTTTAACATCAGACTTCAACACCATGAATCAATATACAATGTTACGTTTGGTATATCTCTCTTATTGCTTTCCTACATTACTCCATTTACTGAAAACAATGTAGATATGGCCCGTGTGTCAGTGAACAATTAATCTACCTCTCTACTCAATTGACTACAATCCCTACTGTACAAAAAACATTCACCCCTCTTTTGAATATAGTTTGCATTTTAACAATCCATTTTTCTTCCTGTTTAATTTCCACTATCTCTCAATCTACTGCGTCATTCAAACCCCTGTCTCAATCAACACCCCCCCTCTCTCACTCTGCCGATTACCATACATGCCTGATTATTCTCCCTATATTTAACACTTCCCCGCTACTCATCCACCCACGTATCCTCAAACACCTACTTGTATTAATACTTGATTGCAATCTAAATCTCTCACCATTCACTCGTACTCATACACACCAACCCCGCCTTTCATAGAGTAAACCCATCAGTGATTACAACACTCACGTGCCCTCATTCACGCTCACACACCGTTCCCCTTCTTCTATTCGTGCTCACACACCGCTCGCGCACTCATCCTGATCATTTATTCAAAATCGAAACCCTCCGCTCACAGTCATCTACCCATGCTTCAATCCAATGAATGCACGTACCTGCTTCAAACGCTCTCGCTAATCCACCATTATCTTGATTTTAGTGAGCTTGTGTACAGCCTATGTTCCCGCCCTTATATGAACCAATGCCTCTCAAGGCCACTCCTACTAATTAGAGAATAAATTAACTCTTTCCCGCCAAGAAATCACTCGCAAAAGACGTCCACAGATTAAACCACACTACATTACCCATAATGCAGTATCCCCAAACATTGTAACATGAATATTACTAGTCCAAAATAATTATTATCACTTTTTCGTTAAATCTCATGATATCTTGCTGAAAATCAGTAATTGGATATCAGTTTTCAAGTCTTTCACAACACCAAAAACTTCCGCTTCTTGCTTGAACGAACCCAGTTGTTGCTCCGTTCGTGTGGATAATTGTACCGGTGACTTTTTCTGCATACCTTTTTGAACTGGGCGGGTGCTGCCCCACTTTGGGTAAATCTCATTAATGTGCAAACGGGGGTTGTAGGGCGCACACCTTTTTCTTTTAATTAATTTGAAAGATTCTTTCTTATCCAATTGTTCTGGTTTGCGTGCTCGTCGGTAAAGTGCCCTACCCAAAATGGCACCTGAAATAAACATATGAATAGGGGAGAGGCAACGTTTTGCCCCAACCGACCGCACAGCTGAATTGCGCCTATCTGGCAGACAGTTCATAATCTTTATCCGTTTTTGAACCACTGCTTAACCACGTCAACCATTCTCTGTGTGTCTTCTCTTTCATTCTGCATTTTTGTTAATCCACACGCGGGATGATATGCCATTTTCAAGTTTCTAATGTAAAAGCTGTGCCCATCCGGACCTCTTGCTCAAACACGACAAGTGCAGGAATTCATCCAAAGCAGCGTTTATTTATAAAAACCAATGCATTTCGGGCCCCAAGGGCCCTTCATCAGGGTGCGCTGTAAATAACAATTAAAACAGATATTCATTACCATCACAAGAGTTTTTTAACATCAGACTTCAACACCATGAATCAATATACAATGTTACGTTTGGTATATCTCTCTTATTGCTTTCCTACATTACTCCATTTACTGAAAACAATGTAGATATGGCCCGTGTGTCAGTGAACAATTAATCTACCTCTCTACTCAATTGACTACAATCCCTACTGTACAAAAAACATTCACCCCTCTTTTGAATATAGTTTGCATTTTAACAATCCATTTTTCTTCCTGTTTAATTTCCACTATCTCTCAATCTACTGCGTCATTCAAACCCCTGTCTCAATCAACACCCCCCCTCTCTCACTCTGCCGATTACCATACATGCCTGATTATTCTCCCTATATTTAACACTTCCCCGCTACTCATCCACCCACGTATCCTTGGGGCATTGGTGCGTACACATATGTTGTGCAACAACCAACATGCAACGATCATCTTGCACACAATGTCTGGGCTGTACAGGAGCCTTCCACCTGTGATGTACAGGCACCTGAAACGTGACTTCAACATGCCAAATGTGCATTCCACGATGCCCCTGGTGTGTTTGTGGGCCACATTGTACTGCCTCTGGGCCTGTATGTTCGGGGCTCGGAGGGGTGTCATCATCCAAGGACAGAGTGCATATCCTTGGTCACCTGTGACAGTGCAGAGAGACATGAGTCAATAGTCGGTTCTGCATGATGTGTTGGCAGGCTCACTGGTTCATTGGTGTGTGATATGTGTGATTTAGTGATTCCTGTTTGACATGTACTGCTTGTAGCAAATTAGCGGCATCAATGTGTATTACGTAGCCTCACTGCTGCTCCTCCCACCCCAAGCCTATTTACTAGTGTGCACAGTGCGGTTGCATCACTTGCACTCCTACGGCACACCATTGTCATGCCTGTCTGTGCATGTCCACAAGCCTGACAACAACACTGAGATGTTGTGCATTGAAGGTGGGCGGCCACGTGTGTGTAGGCCTATAGTAAGGCTAGGCAGACACAGATGTAGAGTTCATGGCTGGCTGAGCTCCCGAAGCGGTTGAGGGTAGACCTTTGGCTTATGCTGCGGTAATAGCGACACACACAACAGTTGGTATGTATGATCCCAGACCCCGATCAGGCTTGCCCTCCCTCATTTACCCCTTCTGCTGAGCCCGCACTCCGTGGCCATGCTACATTGCAAAATTGTCCACTGCGGGACGAGTCGCTGACACTACAACAGAGACACGCCCATTAGTTACTTCCTTGGCAAGGCCAAAACTTAACCATGCCCAGAGCCCCGGGTTGATTAATCACATCCCTACGCTGGACTGTCCTACGTCAGTCCACTCTGCTTATGCTTACAGGGGGGTACGACACATCTACATGTCCCAGGTCTACCCCATTGCCTGAGGTGAAATGGTTGCGTCCGCTGTACACAGTACAATGTTATGTGGTAGGGCCTGGGGCTCTCATACATACATAATGACCACACTGACACACTTAGATAGTTTGTGAAACTGGCTACGTGCACGTGTGCCCGGCCCCTTTTATTGCCAGGGTCACATGTCCATTGATGCCTGTGCTGGATGGGTGTGGGGTGAGTGTAACCCAGCCCTCAGGGAGTGGTTGGTGCTGGCAACTACAACAGTGATCAGCCAATCAGAAGTTCAAAGTTCAAACAGCAAGGGTCCATGACTTGAGCTGCACAGAGTTAGTGCCCCAGATGCACTGCCCCAGATGCACTGCGGCCGGTACAGGCACACCACCATGGGACGGTGACTTGCAGTGCACTGAGGTAGGGCCACGAGAGCTGAGCGGGTCCTCGTCGATGTTGAAGGTGAATGTCACGGAGTGTTTCGGGGGACAGGGGAAGGTGTTCTTCCAGGACATGATGCAGTGGGCAGAACCAAGGAGAAACAGTCAATATGGAGGAGATGAATGCTACAAACTCGTTCATAACACCAAGTCAGTATCAGCTACATGATGATGAAGGCAACCCCCTAGGCCATATACTCAGACGCCACCAAAGTTCATCCAGAGAGTGTCCTTGAATTTCGGGGCACAGAGTTAGTGGCACCTGAGCTGAAAGGGGATGCAGTCTGCGATGAGGCCTGTGCAATGATATAAACTCTGCCATAAATAAATCAAGGCTCAGTTCCAAATGTTTGACCTACTGGACTGCAGTGTAGACCGGAGGCATCGGTCAGCAGGGGCCCACAGCCAAGTGTCATTGGCTTGCGATGCACAGAGTTAGTGTCACCAGAGCAGTTGTTGGTAGTGTTCAATCACCTCCATAACGAGTATACTTTTTTCCTCAGGACTGAACCACGTCTTCCTCTTACTCCTCTCCTTGTGCACAATGATATGAAATCGGCCATTGAAAAATCAAGACTCAGTTCCAAATGTGTGACCTACTGGACCGCAGTGTAGGCCAAAGGCAGTAGTCAGCAAGGGACCACAGACATGTGTCGTTGGAATGCTATGCACAAAGTTGGTGGCACCACATCGAAGGGAGTACAGTGATATAAAATGTCCCATTAACATATGAACTCGGCCATCATGATATCAAGACTCAGTTCTAAATGTGTGACCTACTAGACCGCAGTGTGGGCCGGAGGCAGCGGTGGAGTACATCAACGAGAAAGGAGTGAAGTGGGCCTGCCTCACGGAGGCCAGCGATGGTCTGAGGAGGCTGGCAAGGCAGCGGGCCTTGGACTTGGAGCTTGCACCGGCATGTGGTGGGCCCTCTTTGACACACGTCGGTGTCTGTTTGTGAGCAGTGAGACCTGGGTGCACAGGATCGCCGGCACCACCGCTCACGGCATCGGCCTTGTGGCGGGGTGAGAGGCGCCACCCTGTCAGACACGTTGGCCATTCTGGAAGAGAAACAGGCCCAGAACAACGTGCTTTTTATTCACACCCCTACGCTAGCCTGGCATACGCCGGGCCGGGCCACTCTGTTCACGCTTGCAGGGGGGGACATAGCAAGCTACATTTCCTCAATCTTCCACACTGGCTGAGCTAACATGGTTGCAGCCACTGTCCACTACACTCCAAACACCAGCAGTGTATGTCGACATGGACATGTCTGTGGTCTGCATACTGCAGTCTGGCCAGCACATCCACGCCACTGTGTACATTCTCATTCATGGGTCACTTGCACAGTAAGTCATGCTGTCATGTCTGGTAGGTGGGCATGTTGTTTGGCATTGTGTATGTGAGTTTGTAACATGTGCATTCCCAGAGTTGTGAGCTGCATGATTGTGGAGTTGAGGTGTGTGGTGTGTTTATTTGGTACTTACCAATGAGCCATGCATTCACATAGGTGCCAGCCTCAAAGTGTTGGTTGATGCCTGGGTAGTTGGCGACAACATTGGTGAAGAGTCCCCGGTGGTCCACTATTGCCATCACTTTGATGGAATGCGTGTGCTTCCTGTTGCGGTAATTGTGTGCAGTGGTAGCAGGGGGCACGAGGAGTACAACATGGGAAGCCAGCTATGGCATAGAAGCCTTGCTTGCTCTCCAGCTGTTCTTGCGCAGTGTGGGGGAAGTGAAGGTGCTGGGGTACCAAGCTGATGATGGCATCTAAGACAGGTGTGAGGAACTTTGATAGGGCTGGCAGTGAGACTCCTCTGACTCTGGTGGTTGTTGGTTGGAAGGTACCAGAGGCCAACAGGTGCAGCACAGCTAGGAGCTTTGTCTGCGGAGGGATGTTGGTTGTCCGCTGTGTTGGTACCCTCAGCCTGTGGGCAATGATGGTCAGGATGCGGAGGATGGTTGTCCTCTTGAGCCTGTAGTGGGCAATTACATCCTCTGGTGTTAAGTCTGTGAGGCTGGTGCGTTTTCTGAAGGTCCGCTGTATTTGTGCTGCCTCTGTGGTAGTCTGGAGGGGTTAGGAGGGGTCTGGGGGGGCCTGGGGGTGGTGGCGGTGGGTGCTGTGGCCCTCTTGGGGCCCGAGCTGAATGATCAGAAACTCCATAGCATCTGTTGTTCTTCAGGTGTGGCTCTGGCCTAGGCTCCCTTTTATGGTGCAGGTTGTCATCCGACTTAACACCAGGTAAGAGCAATTGTTAAGTCCCTGCTGCTAACGCGTTCTATCACATGTTTTGTGATCTTATCGCCGATCTGGCTGGTGATTGGGAATGTTGTGAAGTGGTGTTGTTGCGTCTTTTTGCACGGGAACGCCTACTCTGCATCTTATTAGCGTTAGTTGCTGGTGACATCTGTGGCCATGTTTTTTGCTACTGCTATCGCAGGAAAACTGGTGATTTTGTCTGTTAGCACCAGCTTGAGAATAGGGCGATACATTTATCACCACTTTGGCTGCGATAAAGTGCCGCTAACTCGGCGATAAATCCTTGAGAATATGCCCCTCAATGTCAGTTTTCAAGACCACGGTAAATTTTACCATGAGAAAATGAATCAGAGTTAATGAATTCATTCACAAAATCTGACCTTGAGTTTGCTGAAAGGTGACTGACACTTTTAACATTTGACAAAGACAATCTAGGCATTTACATTATTATATAAAACAAGATGTACAAAAGCCTGTGATGGATCCTCTGGTAGAACTATGACCTCTGTTCTTACAGTGGATGAAAGCTGTCTCTTGCGGACACTAATGCTTTACCTTTTACTTTTGGAGTCAAAAGGCCTGTCTGTCTGTGAATGACAGGCTATTTGAGTGCAAAAATGCCCTGTACATCAGGCCCTTTGTTCTCAGAAGACAAGCTGATGTCAAAACCACTCAGGAGTGTCCCAAAATTATTGGTGCCTCTGGCTGCAAATGCATGTGACAAGCAAAATATATCTTGGAAACTAATAGGAGCCCAACAAAAAGACCAATGACAAAGTTTGATTAAACACTAAAGGGACTTTATGTTTGAACTCTGCTTAGGTAGGGACGATTGACATCTTTTCAGTTCACTTTTCTGTTAGAAAATATCCCGCCTACGATATTTCTGTACCTTGAAATGTAACAAGACAGAAGAACAATGCAGTTGAATGAACAATAGGGGAATACAAAATGTCCTGCAAACAATCCGATTCAACAATGCTTCTAGGTCATTGTTTTAAACCTTATCTTTTGATTACAGTCCCGTTTAAGCGAGGATGAAAATAAAGGTAATTTATTTTCGCAATCCTTCGTTAAATGAAGCAAATCTTTGCATCGCAGACAAAAGCTTTGTTGAAATTGGGGGCTCGGTGGATAAGTCGAAAACAGCATTCATTTTGGTTGATAATGAGTCAAGCTGAGTGTGTTAATTATTGTTTGTCACCTCCAACAGGGGAAGACGTTCTTGCTCTAGGATAATGCAACATAATCTCGAGCTAAATGACACCCGCCAGTTAGAAATAATCTGTCACACAGACCTTTTGATTGCGTCTAATTTGGATACACGGGCAAATGCTCTTTAAACTGCAGGCGCCATTGCATGAACCGCTGGGAAACAGGGAAACAGTGAAGGCTTTAAAATATCTCAAGGAGAAATCTGTCCTAAAGCTTCACTCTGCGTCCGCGCACTCTTAAATCACTTGAACAGGATTAATACATTAAACACCTTCAGCAGCTCTATGCGGTTAAACTGCAACATGAACTCACCCTCAAAAGGTTGGGTACAACTTTCCGTTTCAGTGCAGACGAAAGATGACATCGACTGTACCCAGCGCTATACAAAAACTAACGTCACAAATACTATCATTTTTCATTCCAAAACACACTTTATACTGATTGCGGGATGGAATGTTCAGTAATATTTTATGTTGTCCATTGCATTAGACGTGCCAATGGATACATATACACTATGGCAATTTATATACTCTGTCATCTGGTAATTTGAAAGTAGGATGTATACTGACTCTAATTTTGACTTGACAGCACCTCTGTGCCAGCAATTCTGTAATCAAAACTAAACATTGTGTGTATTTATTCAACTTTAGGTTAAATCAAAAAACATGCCAACAATGCAATGAATGCTGCCATTTAAAAGATACTCCACATTCAATGAATAGCTGTTCCAATGTGTTAATGCACATAAATATTTCCACCTGCCTGAATATTGAATGTCACCTTCTGAAAATTGAATTGCACAAAAATTCATTTAGGGTAATTATTTAAAATGTGATTTTTTGTTCAATTAAAAGCCTCACCTGGGCTTGCCCCACAGAATGTGAGTAATGTCGCAGTACCTATTAACTCCTCATACTCTTTATCAGCCTTGAATCAATTTCCATCTCATACAACATTTCATTAAACATAATCCTTCCTGTTGAGATCAATAACAGGATTGCCCCAGACCTCCATTTTCTATTGATCCCTCCACTAATAATCACTTGAGCGTATTCTCTGAAATCCCCACCAGCCTCTTTCAATTTATCAACTTATCAACTTTAGTAAACAATTCCCATACAGATT
This sequence comes from Triturus cristatus, assembly GCF_964204655.1. Classification (NCBI taxonomy): domain Eukaryota; kingdom Metazoa; phylum Chordata; class Amphibia; order Caudata; family Salamandridae; genus Triturus; species Triturus cristatus. The sequence continues at coordinate 1,078,712,372 of NC_140592.1, read as the reverse complement.
ACGTATTTTAAAAACTCATTACTGCCAGTATGTGGCTTCAAAACACCTCTTGTTCCAACAGACACTCCATCCTACCGAGGGGAATTCATTTCAAAAGAATTAAATATATTTAGCTAAATCCTTTCTAAATGAATAAACACCACCTTTAACCTCTGTTATTTCTTGTTTTTTGCACCAGAGGAATTTAGAATTCTATTTACCAAGGTTCAACTCTTCTTAAGAATACTTAATCGAAAAACGGTAGCTCGCTCCACATTAGTAATATGCATTTTAAACTCCCTGCCATGAGTCACCAGTATTCTCACGCAATTACTTTAATGTCGTTCCCTTTTTATGAGTTTTTTATGTCACATAAAATCCTCCATGAAATTGATAGGTTTAAATAAGTGCACTTCGAATTTAAATATTCCTTCACACTTTAAGCAGCAGTCATAAATATGTCATTTTATTGTAATTAAGCTTGAATGAATTGTTGTTTTGTTACTTTTTGTGTCATTGGCATCACTATCATTACATAATACATTGTACTTTAATATTATTCATCTTCATTATCATCAATATCAACAAAAACAACGACAAAGCAATAGCAATAATAATTATACTTATAATAACATTAATACTAATATAATTAATTTGAATTTTATATCAGTATTTCTCTGCTGAAAGTATAAAAATAATATGAAAAAGATGACTGCAGATGCACTTCACTAGCATCCAAATGTAAGGCTCAAGTAAGCATTTCGGGAAAGAGTCAGAGGGTCATTTATGGAGGTCAGCAGAGGATATGGCCTCCTCTCCCTGATGGAGTACCCCTGCTGTATTATGAGATTCCCTCATGCCCGATGGGGCTCTTCTTGCCTTTTGTGCCTCTGCCAGTTATGGGTATGCTTGCTACATTCTGCATCACACATCAAAATTTCAGATTGTGTTAAAGACTGACTTTAGTGAAGGAATGTGTCCCTTAATGTGAAGAATCTATTGTACCTACAACCATGCCACCTAGCACCACGCCAAAAGGGCACCTTTTTGTTGCACTCGATTGTACTCGTTGCCGCATAGCAGAGACGGGACAGGATAGAAAAGGATATGCAGGTGTAAAAAGATTTCCTGCAAAGCAACAGAGCTTTGAACTTGATGTGCTGTGCTGCATGAATGGGAGAGGGCAGGAAAAAAGCCATCTCTTTCAAGAAATGGAACATTAATGTCCACTGTCTCCACCAGTACACATCCTGCAGCCTAGGGCCAACACAGGCAGTCTGGCACACTGGAGCAAGGGAACATGTGTTACAGGCAGGATCGTGTTTTTGGAGGAGGATGGAAATGCTTCAGAATACATGGGTGAATGCATGCAAGCACCCATGCTCCACCCATGTAATGTCCCCATTATGCAGAGTAACACAAAGCAGTGAATTGTGCTGCCTTGCGTTACTCCACATTTACTAAACCATGCAGGTCCACGCAAGGCGGCCTTGCGTTGATCAGTAAATCTGACTTAGGGATTGTATTGGCCTTGACACAACGTCACGGCAATCCCTTGATGGATCTGGCCCTTAGTGTTATGTTCGTATATGTGGGTCCTACTGCACAAACATCTTTTCTCAAATGACTTACATAACCTAATATACCATAACATAACGTGTATCTGTAAAGCACACGTTCACCCAAGAGTATCTTGGGGCAGACAACAGGTTTTTATTGTTACCCAACTCAATGGTACTCATTAAGAACCAACTGTGGGGCATGTCATCAAGGCGGCGCTATGAAATTATCGCCGCTTTTGCTTCCGTTTTTTTGCGAAAAGCGGCGATAATTTAATCGCCTTATCAGCAAAGGCACGCTATTGCGTGTTTTGCTGACTTAGCACCCATTACAACAACGCCCAGCTTTGCATCACTAATGAGATGCAAAGTGGGCGTAACATAGGGATATCTCTAGGAAAATGTCGCTAAGCGACATTACTCCTATGATCAACCTGCACGCTAACCTGTGCAGCGATGATAAAAAGAGCGCTAACTGCGCTCATTGCAGGTTTCTTGACACCTGCTTTTCCTTTGACTAAACAATGTTAGTCAATGGGTGGTGGATTATAGGGCTTAGACTACCCAGCCCTATCAACAAGGTAACCCCTGTCCCTGTGCGTTTTTCGCTGGATTTCCAGCGATAATCGCACCTTTTTGCAACTATCGCTGGTTTATTTATCGCAATCGAGATAAGCGTTGCTGATAGCACGCTATCTCGGCGATATCAACCAGTGATAGCCGGCGATAATTATCCTAGCGCTAAGTGCGCTTAGCGATAATTTTCGCCGGTTGTTGCTGATATGCCCCTGTGTTCTTTACGTACCTTCATTGACACTCTGTTTAAACGTATTACCAGATCTTCACCCACATGATACCTGCTTTAGAATGGTGCAATATATTGCTTTCGATCCTATGTAAATGAAATGTGCTACACACATTAATGTATCTATGCATACACTCATTATTCTAATGAGTAATTCCTTAACAACTAACAGTAGCCCACTGAAGCAGCATCCATTACCCACATGTGTCGCGATTTCATATCACACACATCGTCTCACAATCTGGGTTAATATGTCTTATTTCATATCAACATATATGTTAATCCTGCATTTATGCACTTACATATCTGACATTATATGCCAATTGTTACATGATTACATGCCCTTATAAGACCATGACTGACAGTACAAGACTCATATTTGTCATGTAATTCTTACAAGTAAGTAACTAATGATTTACAATCATATAATGTGAAACACATGAGATGGGTAGTAATATAATGATTTTATAATACACATATACACCAAGAGCCATCACCTCCTCTCCTTTGTTAGTGTTAAACACATCCACCATGATGGTAGAAATCTGTCTCACAGAGCACATATTGAAGACTGTGAGATAAATTCTGAAATAGTAGTCTGATGGAAATGGGAGGTCTAATGTAGCTAGAATTTTTATCTATATTGATGCATGTTTGACAAATATACGCAGCAACCATCTTCTCTGCTTTGTTAATACCTCAGATGTCTTATGTTGCTAAAGTGGCCTACCTCACACTTTTACTATAACACTCGTATACACTGACATATGTCTAACTGCGATCACTCTTGTAAATACTTGGCACATTTGTTGCTAGAAATTAAAAGAAACAAAACAACATGACTTCCTATCTTTTATGAGAAAAATGCAATTTTATTAAGTGCGCATATTTGGTAATTTAGATGAACATTTGGGGGCCGATTCCGATCTGGGTTGGAAAGCTCTCCGACCGATCCGGAGTGCTTTCCAACCGAGCCGGACTCCTGCAGTACGACCAAGCGTGTACGATGCGGCCATACGCTGCCGGACTAGGTTCGGTCGGACTCCCATAGAAGTCAAAGGGAGCCGGTCGTACGACGCGTACATGGGCTCCCATTGACTGAATGGGTATGCCTCGCACAGGGGCGCCCCCTACAGTGGGTATGCATCGGTGCCATGTGCACCGTACATGCCTGTGTTGGGGAGACCCTTGGGTCTCCCCCTGTGTCCAAGTCGTAGGGCTGCGGGTGATAGGGGGTCCGACGCAGACCCCCAAAGGCAATTTCCTGGACGTTTTGCGAGTCGGGCACTCCGGCTCGCACCAGCTGTCCGACGCATGCATCGTACTGGCTCGGTCGTAAATCGCATCCATTGCACGCCACGGTTAACTTACGGCCGAGAAGTACGTAGCGGTTCGGACCCGGAAACGTCTCGGTCGGTGAATTTCATGTATCTCACATCGTACTTGCTTTCTCGTACAGCTGTACGAGTCGGGTGGAAAATGCGCGTACGGCTTGTAGTTCTTCCGGCCAGATCACGTTCGGTGCCCTTCCGACCTGGATCGGAATCGGCCCCTAAATGTTGTTGTTAGTAGCATTATGAGAAGAAATTTTTATAATAAGTCTTCTCTTCTGGTACGGCCTGTCATTGAGTGAACTATTTCAGAAAGTGAATCCTCATCCTCTTCCTTCTCAGATGTACTACCACATTCAAAGTCCCAGGGGAGATTTGTTGTTACATAGATATTGTGGATTATTTTGCATACTAATATCATCTTACAGAAGGTTGGGTGGCTGTGGAGGCACCTCCTGCCAGACTGATCTAAGCCTCTGAAGTGTTCTTTCTACTACATTGCACATTTTCTGTAGCATTGTATTTCTTCTGTTATGATTGTAATGCTGACACCCTTGCAGCATGATACATAGGTGTCTGCCTTGCTGGTAAACATCACATTGTCCACCAGTACAGGGAGGCTGTACGATGTTCCATATGTTACTAGATATGGCACATTCGTGCCCTCTACAATTGACCCAGCACAGCAAGTACTATATTGATATATGTGCCCCTTAACGTATTTGATTATTGGCATATTGAATACAGCTATTTACAATGTGTATGCATTATTTAAAACTGTATTTTCAAGACCATGCCATAACTTTGTTAGCTGTGTTTGTTGCTTATTTATCTCCTCTGCCAACATTGACTACCTTCTGCGGCAAACATGGTATACGGTCAATAAATTTCAGGCTTATTTGTGGGCCAATTCCGATCCGGTAAAAAGGCCCTACGAATCGTCGTACGGAGCGTTTTCTCCGTACGACTCGTACCCGGTAAACTGTCCGTACAACCCAGGAAGTACAATTCGCACAGAAAGCCGATTTCCGTACAAACCGTACAAAAGACCGTACGGGTAAAAAAACCGTACGAATCATCTCCGGAACAGCCTGTACACGCCGTCCATACGGATGTAAGCAGCATTTTACGGCCCAGCTAGTACGATCCGTCCCTACGGCACTCCGTACAGCTCTTTATTTACGGGAGCCAAAAACAGCCGTAAAAGCTGATTCCCCAGGGGTACGAGGCGTACAGGCCCCCCCACCTCCCGTATGTACGCACCGTACCCCCACCCCCATATGTACGCACCGTACCCCCACCCCGTATGTACGCACCGTACCCCCACCCCTGTATGTATGCAATGTACCCCCACCCCTATATGTACGCACCGTACCCCCACCTCCCCCATATGTACCCACAGTATCCCCACCCCCCATATGTACGCACCGTACCACCACCCCCATATGTACGCACCGTACCCCCACCCCCCGTATGTACGCACCATACCCCCACCCCCGTATGTACGCACCGTACCCCCACCCCCGTATGTACACACCGTACCCCCACCCCCGTATGTACGCACTGTACTCCAACCCCCGTATGTACACACCGTACCCCCACCCCCTGTATGTATGCACCGTACCCCCACCCCCGTATGTACGCACCGTACCCCCACCCCCGTATGTACGCACCGTACTCCCACCCCCGTATGTACGCACCGTACTCCCACCACCGTATGTACGTACTGTGCTTAGATAGACTGAATTTCTGCTGCAGATCCTCATAAGAACAGATTTTAGATGTGTTAAATGGATCTCCTACTTTTAATATCAGTGGTTGTTCCCATGCTAGAACATATATGCTATTAAAGATATTTAGAAAAAGTGGTACTCCCCAGAGAGAAGTATAGAAATAGAGGAGTATAGAAATGACACTGCACCGTGCTCAGTATTGCCTTTAATCAAATCCACACTTTAAATGTTGCTTTCAGAGTTTTAAACGTAACCTTTTTATAGTAGCTTGGTTCTACCATTCTTAAAACAATTCCTAGATGGTCGGGGTCCTTCCAGACCTATACTTGTACACTGCCTTACTGTTATAAGACCACCCATATGCTGCCCAGTAATCATGCCTGAAATTTGGAACTGCCAAGCCACCTCCCTCCAAAGAGAGCAATAAAAATGTTAAGGACCTCCTCGCCCTTTTATATTTCCAAATAAAAATACCTATCTAGCAATTTCTAATCGATTTTTAGAGGAATTGCCCTGACTAAAAACAATGCCTTAGGCAGTATCAACATTTTAATTCTGGTGCAAAAGCCTACTAATGTAAGATAAAAGCTATTCATCCTTGTCAAGGTTGTTAGAATATAAAAATTAATGTTTGTGCATTGTTCTAGGTAGGTTAGCATTTGCGGCGCCCTTTTCTATGTGGGCGCCATTTTGAGTCATGATCAAAACTAATCCTTTGCTTATTGTGAGAAAAGGTCCCCACCGAGTTTCATTTCTCTAAGGTGGGGTTTTGTTTCACTAATGAATACACTGTTCGTATTAGCGTATACCTTTCTTACTAGATAGAGGTCTTCTCCTACTTGTCCAGTGGCGGGCACGGGCAGAGCGACCTTCTGTAGTAGATAGTGTGTACCCAGCCTCAGAATTGAAACTTATTCTCTGTACTTCACTGTTTAGCTGCATCTGCTCTGAAAACTCCATTGTGGGTGTGCCTTCATTGGTTCTGAAATGTACATAATGTATCTCTATGCTTGCTGATGTCAATCCCTCTGCAGCACACCTAGCAACTGGGCAGACTGGGCTCCGTCTGAGTGTACCTGAATAAACAGATATTGGTTTGTATTCTCTACTGCGAACCAACTCTTCATTTGGTATGGAAGGCTGAGAGGTGGTCATTAGTGACGCTAATTGGGCCTCTTCCTTCAGTTGGCGCCAGATTAGGGACTCCTTCGGGTGACTGAACCATCCCCTTTCCGTGTACGGGGGGAGGTCAAGGCTATCGTCGGTTGGACTGACGAATCAAGAATCCCTGCACTAAGAGTTCCTTATACTGGCAGCTGCCCCTTCTGTCACGCCGGACGGTACCTCACCTAGTGGTCACCCCGACTGGAATCCTGAACAGCCAAACCCTTGAATCTGACTATTTGTTCTGAAGAGTCTGCAGTGGAGAATTGGAGTATAGAAATGATACTGCACCGTGCCCAGTATTGCCTTTAATCAAATCCACACTTTAAATGTTGCTTTCAGAGTTTTAAACGTAACCTTTTTATAGTAGCTTGGTTCTACCATTCTTAAAACAATTCCTAGATGGTCGGGGTCCTTCCAGACCTATGCTTGTACTCTGCCTTACTGTTATAAGACCACCCATATGCTGCCCAGTAATCATGCCTGAAATTTGGAACTGCCCAGCCACCTCTCTCCAAAGAGAGCAATAAAAATGTTAAGGACCTCTTGCCCCTTTATATTTTCAAATAAAAACACCTTTCTAGCAATTTCTAATCGATTTCTAGAGGAATTGACCTTACTAAAAACAATACCTTAGGCAGTATTCACATTATAATTATGGTGCAAAAACCTACTAATGTAAGATACAAGCTATTCATCCTTGTCAAGGTTGTTAGAATATAAAAATTAATGTTTGTGCATTGTTCTAGGTAGTCTAGCATTTGCGGCGCCCTTTTCTATGTGGGCGCCATTTTGAGTCATGATCAAAACTAATCCTTTGCTTCTTGTGAGAAAAGGTCCCCACCGAGTTTCATTTGTCTAAGGTGGGGTTTTGTTTCACTAATAAATACACTGTTCGTATTAGCGTATACCTTTCTTACTAGATAGAGGTCTTCTCCTAATTGTCTAGTGGCGGGCATGGGCAGAGCGAACTTCTGTAGTAGATAGTGTGTGCCCAGCATCAGAATTGAAACTTATTCTCTGTACTTCACTGTTTAGCTGCATCTGCTTGGAAAACTCCATTGTGGGTGTGCCTTCATTGGTTCTGAAATGTACATAATGTTTCTCTATGCTTGCTGATGTCAATCCCTCTGCAGCTCACCAAGCAACTGGGCAGACTGGGCTCCGTCTGAGTGTACCTGAATAAACAGATATTGGTTTGTATTCTCTACTGCTAACCAACTCTTCATTTGGTATGGAAGGCTGAGAGGTGGTCATTAGTGATGCTAATTGGGCCACTTCCTTCAGTTAGCGCCAGAAAAGGGACTCCTTCGGGGGAGTGAACCATCCCCTTTCCGTGTACGGGAAGGTCAAGGCTATCGTCGGGTTGGACTGACGGATCAAGAATCCCTGCACTAACAGTTACTGATACTGGCAGCTGCCCCTTCTCTCACGCCGGACGGTACCTCACCCAGTGGTCACCCCAACTGGAATCCTGAACAGCCAAACCCTTGGTTCTGACCATTTGTTCTGAAGAGTCTGCAGTGGAGAATTGGTTTGTTTGTGCTACTCATATCAGGTGAGTTTATTTTGGTTCTTTGTGAATATGGTACCATTGTGGTTTGAATTTGGTAGTCTGAGGACCGTTTTTTCGATAAAAGCATTTGCAACTGCTTTGCCAGGCATAAATAGTGAACTTGTTTTCCTTTTGAAAATGTCTGGCATCAGTAAGATTTTCTCTTTGTGTTGTCGCTGTTGTTCTACAGATGCTCGACTACAAGAAGCACAGCCAGCACCTCCAGAAGGCACTCCAAATTTTGTATGTAATGCATGGTCTTGGCAATATTACTTTTAGTACATTATGGCACAAAAAAAAAGAGGGACAATGCCGAGTTACAGTGGCCATTGACGGGCACTTCTGATGAACAAAAGATTGAGTTCTTACATGAACAGTTATTTAAGAGATGAAGTAGACAGTCTATGTTTGATTCTCTCAGAACGTGGCAGAAAGCAGCTAGGCAGAGATGATTGAAAATGGAAAAAGATGAACAGAAAGGGAAGATGCAGACGCTGACTCAGAAAGCTCTAGCATATGACAGAGAAAAGCAGGAAAAAGGAGTTGACTGTGAAGATAGGAGATTTCGGTTGCAAATTGATAAATTGTATTTGGCTCAGGAGGAAAATGACACTTTTGTGGAGGAATTGTTAAACACTCGACCCCCGCCCCCATATGCCCTTCAGAGGATATGTCCTATTGTTCTCTTGCCATCACAGCAGCCTGTTACAATTGCTCCAAACTTTCCCTGTATCTGCTACTGTTGTTTTGACGATTCTGGCCACGGCACCCTCTGCTCCCTCTGTTGCAACTGTGACTGGTATTACACCTATTGTCTTGACTGCTATATCTCCTGCTCTCTCCTCCGGCGCACTGAACAGTGACGATTGTACCTTTAACTTCTGTTGCTTCTCCTTCTTTTGTTCTTCATCTCCCGACATTTGTGAGTAGTGAAACGTCAGTTAGTGGATAGAGACTGGACGAAATTTAAGGAGCACATGGGCCCATTCTGGGGTGTGAGATGAGGAGAAACAAGTAATAGCTAATCAGGCTGCACAGTGGGCTCATAATGTTATTTTCAGTGTGGAGGATCTCTGGGAAGTAATGAAAGATTATGAGCCATTTATACAGCAGTACACCCTTAAGCATATGTCTGCTACGTTAATTAATCTCTGTCAGCAACATTTTGGGGATGATGCACCATAAAGTTTATTTGTTATGAGAGATCATGTATATGCTAGTGGTATGCAGCCTGGCCAAGTTTTTTGGGGTAAACAGTCAGAATATCGAGTTTTATTGTCGACTTCCACTAATATTGAGTGCAAAATATCGTGATACAAAAATATTGTGGTCAAGAATATCGAGTGTTATGTAAGTAATATTGTTTTTAACAATATCGAAGCCATTAATATCATTGTAAAAAATATCGGTCATTTCTAACGTTTGCAAAAATATAGTTGTTAAAAATATCATTTTTTTAGTTAGTGTTATGTATTTTAGAATGTATTAGAAATGTATGTGTTCTATTTTTTTGTCTAAGTATTGCATTTGTTTTTTAACACGTGCTAAATTTTTAGAAGTTATTAATTTTATTTTAAGTACATTTTGCGTTTAGTAGCTGGTTAATAGGGGAATAGGGTGGGAAGTAATTTAATTATAATTAACATATTCATATTTTTTATTAATTCATATTTATGCATTTAATATGTTAAATTGTTAATTGTGGGACATAATTTAGTATTAATTGTGTATTAATTGATTGTTAATTACTATTAATTAATTGGTAATTATGTTAATTGTGTCATTTATTTAGGAGTGGCGTGTGGGTTGATAGGGGAGTAGGGTGGGAAGTAATTTAATTGCAATTAATTAATAAATAAAAAATATGAATTAATATTTATGTATTTAATATTAATACTGTTAATTGTGGTAGTTATTTTATTATTCATTTTATATTAATTAGTTGTTGATTATTATTAGTTAATTGGTCAATATGTTAATTGTGCCATTTGTTCAGGAGCGGGTTGTGGGTTTATAGGGAGGTAGGATGGGGAGTAATTTAATTTTAATACATTTATAATTTTTTTAATATTATATTAAATACATTTTATTTTATAGTGTTAAATGTGTGAATTCATTTATTATTAATTATTTCTATTTTGCTTGTTAATTGTTATCAATTAATTAATTAATTGATAATTAATTATGTTAATTGTGTTACGTTTTACAAAATTGGTGGTGGCATTTATGGGGGAATATGGTGGGAGGTAAATTATTTAAAATTAATTAATTATTTGTTAATTAATGCTAATTAATTCATTAATTATTAAATATGCTAATTGTTTAATAATTCTGATATGTGAATTTTGGGGTTTATAGAGGTAAATCATGGGAAGTCATTTTTTTAAATTTAATAAATGAATTATTAATTTATTAATTTATTAATGTAAAATTAGTTATGGAAATTGTGTAAATATTTTTGGGTGTGTGTTTTGGTGTTTATCAGGGTAGTGGGTGAAAAGTAATTTATTCTAAATAAATTGATCATTAGTTGATCATTAAAATGCATTTATTTATTTATTTATTTATTGATAAATATTTTTGGTAATTGTTTTCTTTTGGGATTTATCTTCAATAGCTGTAATGTTTGGTTTTATCCCCTCAGCTATCCAACACGTTCCCTACTGTTGCACTTGCTGCATTGGGAATATTAAATTATTTCCCTCCGCTATCCAACGCTTTCCCTACTGTTGCACTCATTGGAGTGGGAATAGTAAATTATTCCCCTCCACTATCCAATAATTTCCCTACTGCACTTGCTGAAGTGGGAATAGTAAATTATTTCCCTCCGCTATCCAATACTTTACCTACTGTTGCACTCACTGGAGTGGGAATAGTAATTTTTACCCCTACGCTATCCAACACTTTCCCTACTGTTGCACTTGCTTGAGTGGGAATAGTCATTTTTACCCCTCCACTATCCAACAATTTCCCTACTGTTGCACTCCATGGAGTGGGAATATTAATTTTATCCCCTCCACTATCCAACACTTTCCCTACTGTTGCACTGATTGAAGTGAGAATAGTAAATTTACCATTACGCTATCCAACACTTTCCCTACTGTTGCACTCGCTGGAGTTGGAATAGTAAAGTATTACCCTCCGCTATGCAACACTTTCTCTACTTTTGCACTCGCTGGAGTGGGAATAGTAATTTGTTCCCCTCCGCTATCCAACACTTTCCCTACTGTTGCAGTTAATGTAGTGTAAAATGTAGTTTTAAAAACTAATAAATATTTTAATTTATAAAATATCCATATATATATTTAAATGTTTATGTTACAGGTGTATATATTATACATTTCTAACATTTTATAATTTTTTTAAACAATGATGTATTCATTATAATTAAGTAAATATATGTATATTACATTTTAGATATGTATGTTTAATATGATTTACATTACATTTATTACTTATAATTGTTAAGATTTTCTAATAATTCTAAATGATTTTTTAAGGTATATGTATCATTTAATTTATTTAACATTATTTTTTATACATTTAAAAAAAAAACAATAGTTTGTACTTCGATATTTTTAACAACGATATTGTTTTCTGGATTTTTTAGTACTTACCATTATGAAAATGGGATGTTGATATTTTTGACATAAATATTTATGTCCCGATATTTTGGGAACACAATATTTTGTCACTCGATATTATGTCAGTGATCCCTTTTCGGGAATATCATGACGTTAATTGCTTATAGTGGTAGGTTGCATGAGAAGAGTCCTACCCCGGTATCTCAGTTTCCCATGCGAGAGGTTCATCCAATATATCACCCAGAAATACCAGAGTTAATGGACCAGTGCTGTAATGTTAACAGACCGGGTGTAGCAGCCAGTTTTCAGGAGAATGGTTGTATACTCCATGGAAGAGGAGTGATGTTTTATCCCTAACAGCTCATTTTTCCAACCTTCGAAAAAATACTATTTGCTGATATTGAGATGTTCTTTTGTCTTCTTGTTCCTGTCAACATTTGGAGACAGGGTCATACTCAAGACCATGTTGCGGAGCTGGGTGGTACATGGGATGTGCTTAAAGGATAGAATCAGGAAAGAAAGCCTGGTGATAAGCCCTGAGCCAAGATACTTGCTTTGCCAGGTCGCATTATTACATCTATGCACATTCTTATTCCACTAAAGAAGGTAAGTTGGGACAAGATGACGGCTTGCAGACAGAAAAGGGATGAAAATGTGTCTGATTTCTTTACTCGGTTTGAAGATATGTTTTTAGATCATAGTGGGCAGGATATGTCTACTGAGGGAAGTGCTCGATTGTTTGTCGACAGGTTTGTTTCTAACTTACTTCCTCAAATTGCAACTAGTTTGAAGGCGTCTGAGAGTACCTGGACCACCTCTTCCCCCTCTGTTCTTTTAAATAAGGCTCACTATTATGAGCATCGTGATCAGGAAGAGAAGGAAAAGACAGATAAAAAACAGAAGAATTTAAAGACGAAGGTGCTGTTGCAGCAAGCGTTTCGGGAAAATGGTAGAGAGTGTGGTGGTCTTGCCAGACAGATTCCTCGCACTAGTAAGCAGCCCACCACAACACCTTTGAGGCTAAATCAGTGTGGGTATTGTAAGGAAGAGGGCCATTGGCTTAGTGAATGTCCTGCGCTTCTGCAGAAGGTGGTGGTTCCTAGAAGGCGAGATCCTCAGGGCCGACGTCGAGGAACTGATAGGGCTCAGGCTGCTGCTGTCTCGCAGGGTCATTCTGATAACAATTACTTTGATGACCCTCATGATGGACAGTATTATCATGATGATTATGATACAGATGAGGTCACAGGGATGTCTTATAGCTGGGATAGCCAGGGACAGAGTGTGGGACCAGTTTTGATACCTGTAGATCAGTGTGGTCCTTATGTCACTGCAGATTTGCGTAGCTTGACTAAGGAGTTTTTGGTGGATACCGGTCCACCTGAGGGGCCTATTAGGATGGCGAGCGGACACCCTAGCGGTGCTGGGACCAGCTGTCAGTGGTGCGGCGGTCCCGCACTGGCAATTAGGATGCCACCGCCACCATGGCACCCCCCACCCAACTACCTGGGGCCCCACTACGGGCCCCCATAGGCAAAGACTGCATGCCTGTTGCCGCCATGGAAAGGCACATCTCCGCCTGCATGCTAATATGGATGGCGGTATCTTGCAGACACTGCCACCATGTTTGACCCCTTTTCTGCCCAGTCTCCTGTGAGACCAGCGGAAAACCGGCGGACGGTCTTTCCATCCGCCGGGGTTCCCCCCGCCATCCTAATGTGGCGGGGGGAAATGGGAGGCAGGCAGAGACTAATGGCAGGCAGATCGCCACCGCCATGCAGGCGGTGGTGAGCCGCCCACCATTATAATAGACCCCTAAGAGTTTTGTTTCTCGATCCTTGGTCCCTGGGGTGGCTCTGTCTGGCCATAATAATATTTTGGTAGGTTTTTCAGCCCCATTTTAAACCCCCTTGCATTGACTGTTGGTCCTTTCACTGTGGATTCCCCGTTTTTGTTGACGTCCAATTGTAGTGAAAAATTGATGGGTTTGGATTTGTTAAAAAAATGGTATGCTACTATTTATTGTTCGCTGGAAGGTGTTTATATGACGTAAGGCCCAAATGTGAGTACTAAACAGTGTCTGTCTCATCCTTTTCCCGTTGAATTTGCTGAAATACCATCCACTCTATGGGCGACGGGTGATACAGATGTGGGGCTGCTGCATATACCACCGTTTCGATTCAGGTTAAGGATAATGCTGTTTTGCCTTGTCTTTCTCAGTATAATATACCCGAGGCAGGAGAGCGGGCTCTTCTACAAATTATTTAAGATTTGCAAAGGAGTAGTTGAGGAGTTTTTCCAATTCTTACACAGACATCTGCAGGTTCCTCTGATGCTCATGAGGATGTTTACCGTTTTGTGATTGATTTGCGTGAAGTTAATAAAATAGTGGTTCCCCAATTTCCATTGGTGCCAGATATTACCACACTTTTGACAATGATTCCTTCCACTGCTAAATTCTTTTCTGCCATTGATTTGAAAAATGCATTCTTCAGTATTCCCATTCATCCAGATAGCAGATATCTGATTGGATTCACCCTAGCTGGTTGGAGCTTTAGTTTCTGTCGAGCTCCTCAGGGCAATACCGACTGTCTGAGCATTTATAGCCAGGCATGAAAAGGTCAGTTGGATTCCTTGTCCCTTCCCTCAGGTAATTTATTAGTGCAGTATGTTGACGACTTACTTATCACTTCTGACACAGAGCAAGGTTGTAGAGACAGCACAGTTCAACAGCTGTTACATTTAGGTCAGCATGGACATAAAGTTTCTCTTTCTAAATTTTAGTACGGTCGACAGGAGGTCACCTATTCAGGTCACCTACGGTCAAAGGAGGGTAGGAAGTCGACCCAGGAGCACATCAGTAGCATTGTTAAAATGCCCATTACACAAACTCAAAAAGATGTGTGCGCTTTTATAGGTATCACTTCCTACTGTTGGCAGTGGACACTTAACTATTCTTTCCTAATTATGCCTTTCTTGCATTAACAACAAAAGAAGTGCATGAGCTTTTGCTTAGACGCCTGAATGTCAGCAGTCTTTTGAGCGCTTGAAAACTGCACTTTGTTCAGCTCCAGTCCTCAGCACACCTAATTATGGCAAACCGTTTGTGCTGTATGTCCATGAGATGGCTGGTGCGCGCTTTCTGTTCTAACACAAAAATTTGGGGATAAGCAACGACAGTGTGCTTATTTCTCTGCTGTCCTTGATCCAATCGTGAGAGCCCTCCCGAGTTGTAGAAGAACGGTCGAGGATGTGGCCACTTAGATCAGAAAATTGGCTGGACTTATACTGGATAATGATCTCACAGTCATGGTACCCCATGCTGTGGATACACTTTTGAATAAGATAAGGACACAGCACCTTACCAGTGCTTGTCTTACTGGCTATGAATTGACATTGTTTGCTAAACATATCACGATAAAAAGATGTGCTACTCTGAATCCAGCCAAGGTACTACCCCTCCCTCGGAGAGTGATGAAGTCGATAAACATGACTGCATTTTCCTTTCAACGGAAGAAGAGACGAAAGGATGGGGAGACTTGACTGACATTTCTTTTCTGAACCACAAGGGGCACTATATGTCGATGGTTCTTGCTTCAAATTACCAGATGGCACTACAACTGCAGCTTATGCTATTACCACACTGCGCACTGTAGTAGAGCCATCACAGGTCCCTTATCAGTCGGCTCAAGCTGCTGGGCTTGCTGCCCTTATTCGAGCTTGTGAATTGAGTGAGGGATTGGTTGTCAATATCTATACTGACAGCCAGTATGCCTTTGGGGTCACGCATAATTTTGGGTGACTCTAGGCTGAGAGATGGTTCCTTACTTATATTGAGGCTTTTGTCTGCTTTGACACTCCCTACAAAATTGGCAATAGTAAAGTGTAGTGCTCACAGGAAGATCACCGTAGGGAGAGGAGATGTGTTTGTTGATTAGACAGCTAAGGAAACGGCCTGGACAAAAAGGAAAATAATGTTTGTAGCAGGTCCAGCTAGGTGGGTTCCTGAAGTTGTTACATTTGAAGACACTCTTGAAAGTGTAAAGGAGATACAAAGTGAAGCCAAAATAGAAGAGTTAGCGGTGTGGCAGGAACGTATATCACAATTGAATAACAAAGGATGTTGGATTGATAAAACAGGGAAACAGAGATGGATATTGCCAGATGCATATGTTCTTCCTGTGGTTACTATGGCCCCTGGTCCAGCCCAAACTAGTGCTAAAGGCATTTGTAAATTGTTAGATCCCGTATGGCAGAATGATAATATCTCTTAAGACACCTGCACACTTAGTGAAGTACTGCATGGTATGCATGATGCATAATCCTGGGAAAGGTACCTAACACCCCCTGGTAACTTTGCACTACCCAATTTTCCTTTTGAGGGCCTTCAAATATTCTATATAGAGTTGGAGAGATGCAATAATTTGAAGTATGTTTTGGTGATTGTACGTGCATTCAGTGAATGGGTCGAGGCTTACTTCACTAACGACAATACGGCCATTATGACTGCAAAGGTACTCCCGAAGGAGTTCTTTCCTCATTTTGGCTTGCCCCGAGTGATCTGAAGTGATAACAGAAGTCATTTTAATGCAGGAGTGATTCAATTGATTTGTGAAGGTCTGCATATAAAGCAAACATTTCATGCTGCCAATCATCCACAGTCTGCACATTGGTTGAGAAGTACTCTCAATCTCAAACTGGTAAAAATTCAGGAGATGACAGGGTTAAAGTGGCCAGATGCTTTGCCATTAATGCTCCTATCAACAAGAATTACAGCACATTGCAGAACAGGATTGTCACTGTATGAGGTCTTGTTTGGATGCCTGGTGAATGTCTGGGGCATCCCGCGCCCCGGCGGTTTTCTGATATTGAGTATCCTATGTTACTTCACTATCTTGGCCAGTTAACAGAAAGTTATGTTCTATTCACCAACAGGTCTGGGATTCCGTGCCTACTACGCCAGAGAGAGCTGGCCATGAAATTCAACATGGATATTTTATATTGCTCAGGAATTTTCAGCGAGAGCTGATTTTGGAGCCGCAGATGAAGGGGCCAGAGCAAGTCCTTTTAGCAACACGCACTGCAGTGAAAGTTGCTGGCCGCAGGAACTGGATCTATGCGACCCATTGTCGCATGGTCCCTCTGACCCTGCCCTATGACCAGTGGGTAAAAGACGGCATAGGGGACTCCGAATGCGAGACGGTGCCATGTTTTGTCCCGTTCAGCAATGCCCAACTGACATGGACCCAAACAGAAAATGAAAATGATGATGTGTTGAATGCAGCAGTTCCTCCGGAAATACGAGCTATCCAAGACCCCTTATTTGTTGATTATTCTGTCCCAGGGGCCACCAGGTACAATTTGCGCCCTCAGCTTAGAGGCGGTGCAGCAAAAGAGAAGAAAGATTAGTTAGGGATGGACTGTGCAAGTTAGAGTGTACTTTTTTATCGTACCAATGGGGTTAGTTTAGGTTGATGGGAGCTTTGTGCCCTGTTTGAACATTGGACAGGATAGATTGAAGTATACCGTAGAGGTATACCATTGTTATTTACGTGGGATATGAGCTTAGGACAGAGCAAGCTCCACCGCCGGTGATCAAGAGTGTCAACATATTGATGGACGATAGAAGCCTGTACCAGTGACGCTCTGACGGACACTAGGAACTTGTATATTTTTCTTGCATTTGCCCCCATTTCATTATTCGTTATGCATCCCTTTGGTAGAATGGTTGCTGAGGAAGAGCGGGCAGTGCTTCTTGTTGCCCAGCACTGTATGGTGTGGAAACGTAAACAAAAGTCATCATGTATTGCCTTTTTGATTTTGCCATTAATAATATTATGTGATGTATCATGGGTTTTGGAAAAAGATCAAAGTGTACCTTTACGTAGTAAGGGTAAGGTTACCTCCCCAACAAGGAACAGAAGAGCAGCCCTGAGTAAAGGATTCTTAGGGACACATAAGAGTGTCTTTGCAGAAGGAAAAGCCTGTTACTCCACTCAATCTGTCACTAGTCTATGGACTGCGCACCCTTTATCACTTGTGAATTATACGTATACTCGGCAACCTAATTTTGTAAAAGTGAATGGAGTGTTTGAGTTTGGTTACTCTGGGCCGTGCATTTATTATAGAAAACCATTTGGGGAGAGTTATCCTGGTTGCGATGATAGTATGTACTATGATAATTTTTATATGGAGAATCAGAATATAACTTTGGTGGGTAGGCATTACAAGGAATTGACAGTTCCCCGAGAAGCCGGTTACTATCCTGCTTGCTGTCCAATTAGCAATAGTACTGATACCTCACTGTGCGTAAATTGTTCAGAAATTGTGTTGCATAAGACCACGTTCCCTTTGGTGAAGTCAGAAGACCCCAATACCTTTTGGGTGGAATTCTTGATATTCTGCAGTGGATTATGATAGACCGATTTATGCACACCCAGGATTTTTCTTTTTGTCTAATGGGACTTATTGTAACGTCTTTAATGGTACGAAAGATGTGGCACTTTAGATGGTACTGCCTTTGGGTGTACCTTTTAAAAGTGCAAAGCCTAAAGTAAGATGGATTAAAAGAACTCTGACCAAAGAACTCTGTGAGGGAGTGCCTGATATAGAGGTTAATAATTATAGTAATGGCATCACCTTTGGGTACATCCTTTCCTCTATTTTCACTTTGGGTGGTACTTCCATGGCCCGAGGTGAGAAAGCTAGATAATATTTTGGGAACAAGCTCCATATTTGATCTAATACTACTGTGGCTGCTTTACGCAACATCACTATTCAGTTAGAGAGTATGTGAATATATTCAGAAAAAAACAGATATGCCTTTGATTATACTTTGCCCAAGAGTCGTGGTGTATTTGTGGTAGTGCGAGATCAGGGTGTTATCGGGATAACAAATATGGAAAAGAATATTACCCAACACATTTTGGACATTCTGGATAATGTCAAGGGAATGGAAAGTGGGAACTGGAGTTGGTCTCTTTTTGGCAGCTGGGGCTGGACTCTTGAAAAGGTAATTTACTTAATAGTGATATTGGTGTCTTGTTTCACCCTTATCCAATGCCTTCCCTTCTGTTGTTCTTATTGCACCACTATTCTCACTCCTAAGAGGAAAATATTGATTCTTGACACCAATTCTGCAATCATGATACAGAAAGGTATAGATGACATGATGCAGATAGATGAGGGCATTTTTGAGACTTCTTCCCTCATTACAGTCTCTCCCTTCCTGATGCTGAAAGTGTGGAGTGTTCCTAAGAAGTTTACCTATGATTTTCTGTTTTATTGATTTGTATGTTCTTTGCTAGAAAATGGTTAGCTCATGCTAAAAGGAGGCTGGGTTCAAACTGGAATGGCATGGTGAGAAAAAAATAAATGGATTTAGGCCCAGATCTCTGTTCTGGGGTGAATGTATGACATTATTCTGCATTCTGTCCATCAACTGTTGTTTTTGCATTTGTCACCCCGAGTGAGACGGGTATGCTCAGACGTGAATCCCGTGCTCTCCATGCCACTGGAATCAAGCTATCCTGGCTGAACAGGGGTGAAACCCCGAATCCAGGCCTAGGATGCTTGTTTCCGGTCCAGGGAGGACCTGGCTTGGCAGTTCGGGCTGGACTGTTCCCATGAGACACAGGGTTAAGACTGATTTGCATATGGCTGGGTTCAAACTGGAATGGCATGGTGAGCAAAAAAACGATGGATTTAGGCCCAGATCTCTGTATTGGGGTGAATGTATGACATTGTTCTGCATTCTGTCCATCAACTGTTGTTTTTGCATTTGTCACGCCGAGTGGGACGGGTATGCTCAGCCGTGAGTCCCGTGCTCTCCATGCCACTGGAATCAAGCTATCCTAGCTGAAGAGGGGTGAAACCCCGAAAACGGTCCTAGGATGCTAGTTTCCAGTCCAGGGAGGACCTGGCTTGGCAGTTCGGGCTGGACTGTTCCCATGAAGCACAGGGTCAAGACTGATTTGCATATGGCTGGGTTCAAACGGGAATGGCATGGTGAGCAAAAAAACTATAGATTTAGGCCCAGATCTCTGTACTGGGGTGAATGTATGACATTGTTCTGCACTCTGTTCATCAACTGTTGTTTTTGCATTTGTCACCCCGAGTGGGATGGGTATGCTCAGACGTGAGTCCCGTATTCTCCATGCCACTGGAATCAATCTATCCTGGCTGAAGAGGGGTGAAACCCCAAAACCGGTCCTAGGATGCTAGTTAACAGTCTAGGGAGGACCTGGCTTGGCAGTTCGGGCTGGACTGTTCCCATGAGGCACAGGGTCAAGACTGGTTTGCATATGGCTGGGTTCAAACTGGAATGGCATGGTGAGCAAAAAAAATGATGGATTTAGGTCCAGATCTCTGTACTGTTATGAATGTATGACATTGTTCTGCATTCTGTCCATCAACTGTTGTTTTTGCATTTGTCACCCCGAGTGGGACGGGTATGCTCAGCCGTGAGTCCCGTGCTCTCCATGCCACTGGAATCAAGCTATCCTGGCTAAAGAGGGGTGAAACCCCGAAACCTGTCCTAGGATGCTAGTTTCCAGTCCAGGGAGGACCTGGATTGGCAGTTCGGGCTGGACTGTTCCCATGAGGCACAGGGTCAAGACTGATTTGCATATGGCTGGGTTCAAACTGGAATGGCATGGTGAGCAAAAAAACGATGGATTTAAGCCCAGATCTCTGTACTGGGGTGAATGTATGACATTGTTCTGCATTCTGTCCATCAACTGTTGTTTTTGCACATGCTAAAAGGAGGGTCTGTTAGAATAGAAAAATTCATGTTTGCGCATTGTTCTAGAGAGGTTAACATTCGCAGCAACATTTTCTATGTGGGTGCCATTTTGAGTTATGATCGAAACTAATCCTGTACTATTTCTGAGAAAAGGTCCCCTTAAGTTTCCTTTCTCTAAGGTGGTTTTTTTTTTGACCAATGAATACACTATTCTTTATTAGCGCATACCTTTCTTACTAGATAGAGGCCTTCTTCTACTTGTCTAGTGGCGGGCACAGGCAGAGCAACCTTGAGTAGTAGATAATGTGTGTCCAGCCTCAGAATCAACACTTAGGTGCCGATTCCAATCCTGTAAAACCCTGGTACGATTCGTCGTACGGAGCGTATTCTCCGTACGACTCGTACCCGGGAAATCCACCGTACAATCCAGCAAGTACGATTCGTACAGAAATAACATTTCCGTACGAATCGTACAAAACACCGTACGGCTAAAAAATACCTACGAGTCTGATCCTGGACAGCACGTACACGACGTCTGTTAGACCCGGCCCTCGTAACATAGCTAGACCTGACCCCTGCACCTCACACCAGCCCCCAAACCCACGGCCTAGCCGATCCTTCCCACCAGAACTCACACGCACCCAACCCGGACTTCCCCGTCCGTGGCCTTCCTCCCTTCGGCCACACCGGGCCCGCGTGCCCACTTCATGCACCAAGATGGCCGCCCGGCCCCAGCGCGACCCTGGCCTAGAGGCGCCACTCCGGCTGGAGGACATCACGCTCCCCTTGGGATGAGAGAGGGAGGAGCAGTTTCTATCACACCTCTGCGCTTCCCTGGGACGGTGGGTTTCGATCGACCTGCCGGCCTCCCCGAGGGCTGGCTCCACGCCTGCTGGGTGTCTGGGACTCCTCCTGACCCGGCCCTGAAAGGATCAAAAGACAATGGCAGGAAACCCCAACAAGCGACCCCCAGGTGACAAGACCCCTGCCTGCACAGACTCCGGACATCAAAGAGGAGTCGCCCTATAACAAGGGGTGCTCTGGGACTGTCCGGCAGATTCGCCTTGGAACACCTGAGCCCTGCTGAGTGACTCGCGGCTCCCTGAAGATCGTAAGACCTCCGAACTTGTGATTGAGCCCTGCTGAGTGACTCGCGGCTCCTCGAAGATCGTAAGACCACCGAACTTGTATCCGAGCCCTGCTGAGTGACTCGCGGCTCCCACCGACTCTCTTGGTCCCGCCAGACCCCACGACGACAAGCGTATCCCCCCAGCTCGAGGATTGTGAGCTGTGCGCCGGGTACGCTCCTGCATTTGATCCATATCCCCAAAGACTGTCCCGCTACCTCCTAACCCCCTCCAAGACTCTGTGAGCCCACGCTCTGCTTGTATATATTTGCCTGGCTGATCATAAAGATCCTACCACTTCGATCTGATAAAGATTTGCTCTTAAGAACTCCTCGTGTGGTGTCTCTCTGTCGTGTGGTGCCGAGTGTGCGATCCTAGATACGAGGTTCCTCCCCTGAGGAATCTCCCGCCAGTGCCCGGCTACGATACCTCGAGGGTGGGTCTCAGGGCAGTCAGGGCCCCCTCCGGGCCCCTCTGAGGCTACTTTCTAACAACGTCCTTACGGAGTCAGGCAGCGTTTTACGGACCAGCAAGTACGATTCGTCCCTACGTCACTCCGCACAGCTATTTTTTTACAGCAGCCAAAAAATGCCGGAAAATTGAGTCCAACGCAAAAACGGAGCCCCGGTACGCGACGGACAGCCATGGACCCCATCCTACGTGTCATCCCGGCCCTCTTAGCCTACGACCTGGTGCACCGAACCTGACGCACACGCCGCATAAGGTGAGAAACAACACCCAGGGGCCAAGGGGGGGTGAGGGGCAGGAAACATACCCCCTACCCAAATTAAAACCTACAATATTGAGGACATACATTACCTCCAGGGTCTGGTCACTCCGGGGGGCGTGTCCACCAATCCCTGCGTCTCGCAACAACAGAAGTGGACGTGTACGTGTACCCCTATGGCAACACTACAATAGTGATATGCACCGTACTCATACATCCATAGCGTGGGTACGGTCCGTATCACTATTGTAGTGGGGCCGTAGGAGTACACGTGATACGGACCGTACACACGTTCTCAGAGCGTGTGTACGGCCCGTATCACTATAACAGTGGTGCCGTAGGGGTACGAGTGGTAAGGCCCGTACACACGCTCTCAGAGCATGTGTATGGTCCGTATCACTATTGTAGTGGTGCCGTAGGGGTAAGCGTGGTACGGGCCGTACCACGCGTACTCCTATGGCACCATTACTATAGTGATATGGACCGCACCTACACATACATAGCGTGGGTACGGGCCGTTTCACTATTGGACTGGGGCAATAGGGGTACGCGTGGTACGGACCGTACACACCCCATGAATGCGGGGGTACGGTCCGTATCACACGTACCCCTACGGCACCAGTACATTTGGGATACAAGGCGTACACACGCCTCCGAATGTTGGCTTACGGCCTGGTGCAGCATATTACCTTTATATTGGTGTGTGTGTAGGCCCAGGACAGCAGTGTACTGCACCAAGGGGGTGGGTGGGTGGGTGTGTGGCTGCATAGGATTCCCAGCAGTGGACAGACATGTGAGGGGTGGGTGCAGAGGACTCCCAGCAGTGGACAGACATATGTGGGTGGGTGCAGAGGACTCCCAGCAATGGACAGAGACATGGGTGTTGGTGCATATCACTCCCAGTAGTGGACAGACATGGGGTGGGTGCAGAGGACTCCCAGCAGTGGACAGAGACATGGGGTGGGTGCATATCACTCCCAGCAGTGGACAGACATGTGATGGGTGGGTGCAGAGGACTCCCAGCAGTGGACAGACATTTGTGTGTGGGTGCAGAGGACTCCCAGCAGTGGACAGAGACATGGGGGTGGGTGCATATCACTACCAGCAGTGGACTGAGACATGGGGGTGGGTGCATATCACTACCATCAGTGGACAGAGACATGGGGGTGGGTGCATATCACTCCCAGCAGTCGACAGACATGTGAGGGGTGGATGTAAATGACTACCAGCAGTGGCCTGCAATATGAGGGGTGGGTGCATATCACTCACAGCAGTGGACAGACATGTGATGGATGGGTGTAAATGACTACCATCAGTGGCCTGCAATATGAGGGGTGGGTGCATATCACTCCCAGCAGTGGACAGACATGTGAGGGGTGGGTGCAGAGGACTCCCAGCAGTGGACAGAGACATGGTGGTGGGTGCATATCACTACCAGCAGTGGGCAGAGACATGGGGGTGGGTGCATATCACTCCCAGCAGTGGACAGACATGGGGGTGGGTGCAGAGGACTCCCAGCAGTGGACAGAGACATGGGGGTGGGTGCATATCAACACCAGCAGTGGACAGAAATGTGAGTGGTGGCTGCAGAGGACTCCCAGCAGTGGACAGACATATGTGTGTGGGTGCAGAGGACTCCCAGCAGTGGACAGAGACATGGTGGTGGGTGCATATCACTACCAGCAGTGGACAGAGGCATGGGTGTTGGTGCATATCACTCCCAGTAGTGGACAGACATGGGGTGGGTGCAGAGGACTCCCAGCAGTGGACAGAGACATGGGGGTGGGTGCATATCAACACCAGCAGTGGACAGACATGCGAGGGGTGGTTGCAGAGGACTCCCAGCAGTGGACAGACATATGTGTGTGGGTGCAGAGGACTCCCAGCAGTGGACAGAGACATGGGGGTGGGTGAATATCACTACCAGCAGTGGACAGAGGCATGGGGTGGGTGCATATCACTCCCAGCAGTGGACAGACATGTGAGGGGTGGGTGTATATGACTCACAGCAGTGGCCTGCAATATGAGGGGTGGGCGCAGAGGACTCCCAGCAGTGGACAGAGACATGGGGGTGGGTGCATATCACTCCCAGCAGTGGATAGACATGTGAGGGGTGTGTGTAAATGACTACCAGCAGTGGACAGACATATGTGTGTGGGTGCAGAGGACTCCCAGCAGTGGACAGAGACATGGGGGTGGGTGCATATCACTACCAGCAGTGGACAGAGACATGGGGGTGGGTGCATATCACTCCCAGCAGTGGACAGACATGTGAGGGGTGGGTGTAAATGACTACCAGAAGTGGCCTGCAATATGAGGGGTGGGTGCATATCACTCCCAGCAGTGGACAGACATGAGAGGGGTGGGTACAGAGGACTCCTAGCAGTGGACAGAGACTTGGGGGTGGGTGCATAGCACTCCCAGAAGTGGACAGACGTGTGAGGGGTGGGTGCAGAGGACACCTAGCAGTGGACATACATATATGGGTGGGTGCAGAGGACTCCCAGCAGTGGACAGAGACATGGGGGGTGTACATCATTATCAAATGACCACAACTCCATGGGTGTATGTACGCGTCCCTAACTTTGGACAATGATGATAGTGCCATAACAACACATCACTGACAGCAGTGTCCCACTCCCAGGAGGATGGATGTCTTTTCCCCATTGCATGACATACCACATGTGGGTGTGAGGACAAATAACACATGCATACCCACCCCTGGCGGATGCAGCACAATACACAGAGATCATGCCACAAGACTGTATAGTCATGTCACTGCCTACTAAACTAAGAGAGCCAAAGGGAACACACACTGTCACGCACATCCCAGGACTGATAGGAATTTACAGGTGCTGGGCCAGCCACCAAGATGTTGTCTCTCATGGAAGGAATAGGGTGGAGTTCCCACAGATACAATGCCCACAATTGTGAGTCGGGTGCCCAAATACCCTGCAGAATAAGTACCATATGTGTGCTAGGCCGGGAGTTCACACATGCATAGTGCTGAAAAGGGAGAATTTCTCCATGAAGGCATTTCAACATACTCAATACACAAGTACAGTGACTAGCAAGGATGGTACAGACGATGCAGTCGGAGACATTGCTGAGCAGGCATGGCCATAGTTGGAGGGATCCGTCGCCAACAAAGGAAATGTAGACACAGGTCAGCACAACAATTGTGCAACTCTTTGCAGGGAAGATGTCAGGTGCCACAGAGGAAGGAACACTCCTTGGGACAATGTCTCAAAACCAAAATAACACACACTACCAATGATTCTTTGCAGAGACCTTGTGATGGCACGCAGATACCATGGTCCACCTCATGACCATCAGACTAGAAAATTTCTCAGAACCATAACACATTACCACAACACCAACTCCTGGAGCCTCAGCAGCAACATCAATACCTGAAATGCAATAGTGTTCAAAGTAAAAATAAAATGCTTTATTCAGCATAAAAAACAAATTATGAAATCACACTATATACAAAGGCCAATGGCCAGTCCATAATAGAAGTCCTTGGGGGGACACATGGGCATACGTCTCCCCTAGCTTGCCTGCACAGTGGAACCCTCAGGTTCATCGACCGGGGGGGGCATCATGTGGGGAAGGACCAGGCACCGCAGGGACAGGAGGGGGAAGGGTAGGTGTGGTGGGTGCAGGGGTGGACGTCTCCACCACAGGGGGTGGGGCAGCGCCAAAGGTGTAGGTGAGCTCGGCGCTGCACGCTGCTGCCAGGGCGTCCAGAGTAACCCCTGCACTGGAAGAAACCCCAGGGCCAACGGAGGGGGGTGTGGCTGAGGGATGGGGTGCAGCGCTCTTGGGGGAGGGGGTGGACAGGCGGGGACTCAACTACCCTGCCCAGGGACTTCCTCGCCAGCTTGCGGGGTGGTGTCACAGTGGAGGTGAGGGCCAGCTCACCCATGTCGACCTCTTTGGGTGACAGTTTGGCAGGGGAGACAAGGGGAGTGCTTTTGGAGGGACTGAGTTGTGAGGCCTGCAGACTCAGACTGTGGCTGCGTGTATGTCTTTTTGCCACAGACGCAGTGGGTGTGCCTACATCCCCTTGAGTGTGCGTACCAGGAGGTGTGTGCTTGCCCTTCCTTGGTGGTGTGCTGCCTGTGTCTGGTGGGGTGTGTGCTTGGGAATGTCTGGGTGTGCATTGGACAGGTATGGGAGAGGGAAGTGTGGATGGGGCTGCGGTAGGGACGAAGCGCTGCAGGAGAGTCACTGCTGCCGTCAGGGAAGAGTCCATGGACCACAGAAACCTGCGTTGTTCAGACATTTTTGCTGACGTGCCCTCCATGAACGACACCATCTGTGTCAGCAGTGTGGTGTGGCCATGGAGGACAGTCAGCACCGATGCCTGCCCAACCTGCAACTGCCGCAGTATGTCCACAGACTCTGCACTGAGGGCAGCAGGGGTGACAGGGGCAGGGGGTGCGGTGCCTATCCCGAAGGAGACATGGTGGGGCTCTGCACGGACAAAAGGGACCGGAGCAACTGGGAGGGCGGTGATGGGAATGGAGGAGGCGGGGACAGATGTTGGGCTGCTGCCAGGTGTTGTAGCAGCCTCCGCCCCCTCAATGAGGTCAGCCTCAGACCCGTCAGCGTCATAGTTGGCTCGCCACCAGACAGGTCCTCCGACTGACTCCCCTCTCTCTCCGCGCCACTGGCTCCTGCAGACTCGCCAGCACTTGTGGCACTGGTGCTGGGTCTCTCCTCCAGGTCCGTGCAGGTGTCTCCCTCGGTTTCCAATGATGATGCTGTGGGCAAGGTGAAGATACAGAAAAACATCAGGCACCTGTATACATCTGACACATGAGTACAAGACCAATAGGTCACAGTGCATATCAGGCAATGCATCATGAGTAACAGCTAGATTACTCCGCACATATGTAAGCCCTGTACTCCCCAGTTGGTAGACCCAACATGCCACTCTGACACAAGGAAAAATAGGACACACCAGCCCAAAACTTGAATGAGAAATACACTGAGAAGCTAGTGTCTGGGAACAGGCGAGCACGCCAATACAATGAAGTCATGCCACCTCTTGTTGACCCTGAAAGAAACAGTAGTGGTGCACCCAAGGCAAACTAACACACCTCAATACTAAAGGTGTCCCCACACTCAGAGACCTGTAAGTACTTTGGAACACAAAACGAAAAAATGTTGGTCCCTTGGGAATCACAATACTTTACACAATCGACATGTTCAGAATGTGGGAATGTGCCATTTTGTGAACAGAACACACATGTGCCTTCATAAAAGATGGCTCCCAAGGAGGTGCACACAAAGCTACATTTACCCAGTCATTGAAGAAGCTGGCAGCCTTATTTAAAGAAGCTACTGTTAGAAAGAAATGGTGGTGCAGAAAGTACATATACATGGGCCCACGGAGGTCTTGATGACTTCACACTCGTGAGTTAGTATCACCAACAACCAAGGACTTACCCAAATTCCACAACACTGTGGGAACATGTATATGTATAATCTGAAAAACAGTCTCATTAGAACAGTGCCTTCTTTTAAAATGTGCCAGCGTGTTCCCTGAAAGTGTAAAGGTGGTTTGTTGTGCACTTCCTTGGAAGACATCTGTCATGCAGGCACATTATTGTTCTTAACAACAAAACATCTAACTAAAGCATTTAAAACATGAAGACCTGTTGACAAGTGTTGTGAGTGCCAAGGTACAATACCTTTTGACT
This sequence comes from Triturus cristatus, assembly GCF_964204655.1. NCBI lineage: Eukaryota > Metazoa > Chordata > Amphibia > Caudata > Salamandridae > Triturus > Triturus cristatus. Next base: position 1,078,684,354 of record NC_140592.1, on the reverse strand, counting down.
AACAACTTGAATTATGTCAGTTGTCACATGGCCATCCGTTACCTGATGACACAGTTGGCAACACATCTGACCCACTGCCTGTCGTGTGGAGTGGCACACATGTCCAAACCCAGGACAATGCATAAGCTAATGGGCCTGCAATTGTGTTCTAAAAAGGCATACCTGCACTGAGGAAACACCCTCATGGCAAGCCAAAATGTCCACACAGATGTCAGCACACAAAGACCAAACTACGTAGCATCTGGTCCACACACTGGTGCAAAAAATGTATGAGCAGAAATCATGTATTTAAACAATTGACACATGCTGCAAAGCACAAACATTAAACCCTGCACAACATCACTAGGTCACTGTACGTTGAGTCTCTGTCCAGCCAATTATCACACACAGGTCACACATCTGGCAAGGAGACATAAGGTTTGGCCATGTAGGCCTCGCCCGCACAAATCCCCCATACCTGAGACAATGTGATTGAGACAGATCAAGAAGTGACACCTCTTAATCAGGGTCTACAAAAATGGGCTGCAAGAATTCCCAAATGTACTCCACATCACCTCGTGAGGCTGGCAACACATATTTGTGACAAACAACCATCAACAGATAGTTGTGAATAGACACACAGGCACTGCCCAGTGTGAGTATGCACAAGCCAAATGGGGTCTCCCTGTCCAGTGGACACATGTAGCACACTTTGGATAAATACAAATGAGGCCAGGGAACAATGCCACAGAGGCAAACATATCCTGAACACACTGAGAATGGACACAGTGTTGGATGACACACATGATTACGAGGCAAGGGTGTCTCAGGGAACTGTAGTGGGCACACTGCTCCTTGTTCCTGGAATGATCTGACTGTAACATGAGCAACCGTCCTGGCACTATGCATATCTCCCACACATGCACATCATCTCTGAGGCCACAACATTGGTCATGCATGCTGCAAGTGTGTTCATTTGAAACCTCACACTCCTATGTTGAGACTCATCATCAGTGCCAACAAATATGGACCCCCAACAGAGTGAACAGGACAGGGCACAGGCAAGGTACCAAAACATGTCACAGACCACCCTCCCACATGATGCAGAAAGCAATGTGCACTTGGATTAACTGGCAGCCTAGATGACCATGTGCAATTGTGATTACACACAGACCAGGGGACACATGTCAAGGAGGGGAAGGGACGAATAAGAGCACCGGTTGACTTTGGGGAACAGAATATGCACTGCACATATAAACCCTGGCAGCGTATCCAGGCTACAGAGCACTTCCAAAAGCTGGGGACACACAACACAACAAACAGACAGGTACCTACCCCCTCCTTGCTGCTGTCCCTCCTGTAACTGCCTATCCAGGTCAGGGAACACCACCGCCAGGACACGCATCATGTGGGTGGTCAGGTATCCTACTGCGCTGACCCCCAAGATGAAGGTGATGGCAGCCCTACATTTTTTTGCCACAGGTACGTTTTAATTCACCATAGCTGATGTTGATGGCATGTCGCAGACAATGTTCAGCCGTGTCCTGCGTGATGTTTTGGCAGCCATGTTGGAGCACCTTGATGAATTCATCCATTTTCCTACTCCTGAGGAGTTGACAGGTGTCAAGGGTGATTTCTATGCCCTGGGAGGGATGCCCCATGTCATTGGGTCCATTGATGGGACACATGTCGCTTTGGTACCACCACAGGCACAGAAGGTAGCCCATCGCAACTGTAAACATTACCACTCTATAAATGCTCTTGTGGTGTGTCTTGCTAACATGCTGATTTCCCATGTCTGTGCACGTTTTCCAGGGTCAGCACACGATGCCTACATCATGAGGCGTAGCAGGGTGCCACAAATGATGGTGCGGCTGCACAACGAACGAGCATGTCTTGTTGGTGGGTATACTCTGTTTGTCCTGTGTGTTGCGGTATCTTTGGCTCTCACGGCATCTCCTGACCCACTTATTTACATGATGTTTCCTTGTAGGGGACTCTGGCTATCCCAACATGCCATGGCTGATGACACCTCTCCGGAACCCAAGATCAGCTGCAGATCACCGGTACAACAATGCACACGGGCAGACCAGGCGAGTGATTCAGAGGACGTTTGGCCTCCTGAAGAGCCGATTCCGGTGCCTTCACAAGACAGGCGGGTCCCTCCCATATGCACCGGCGAAGGTCTGCAAAATATTCCTTGTGTGCTGCATGCTGCACAACATGGCAGTGGAGAAGGCAGTGCCACTCATCCTGGAGCAGGATGAGCAGGAACATCCACCTGTGGAGGATGAAGTCCTTGGTTACGAGGCAAGTGAGGAGGAGGAGGAGGATATCCGGAGTCAGCTCATACGCAACTTCTTCTCATAATGGTGAGTCACTGGGTCTGAGTGTGCACGCTTGTAGCCTTGGGTGGCATGTGTTGCAATATGTGTGTCCAGCTGACTGTATGCTAAGTGACTTAGATGTGTGTTCTGATGTGTCACTCGAGTGATGATGTCATTCCATACATTTTAGCCGAGACACTTTCTTTTAAATTAGCATGGGGACAACATTGTTCATGTTTAGTAAATGACCATGTATGCGGAGAAAAATCTTTTAGCTGACTTCTTGTGTGTCTGTCATTCCCAGGTTCTTGCGCATGTTGTCTGCTCGTGTCATCGTTGTCCTCCTGCTATTCCTCATGAGTATTGCAACGTGTGCTGAATCAGCGTTCCATGCACGAACATGGGGAAATGTCATTTTGGGTAAGGATTGCAGCAAGGCATTTTGGGGGTGGTACGTGTTTGGAATGTGTGGGAACTGCTTCTGTGCATGTTGTGTTACCATGCATACATAACATGTAGCATGACTCCCATGAATTGATAGTCACCCTTCGTGACAGTCATCTGTAATGGATTTTGGATTCTGATGAAGGCATCAATGTGTGTAAAACTTCCCTCTGAAACATACGGGATGCTACGGGCGGACATAGTGTGGGACATCCCCATGACGGGCTCAATGGGGAATTGCAGCCTCTCCGTGTGCAGCAGGAGGTGTTTGGCTCATCCCCTTAACTTGTGTGCCAGTTCATTTGGATTTACAACATCCGTGTTGTGAAGGGGGTTTCCAGCGTAGGTCCCACATGTTCAGTCAAATGACCTGTGAGTCTGTTCATATTGATGCATTTCCCTCAGTGAGAGCTTGAGTAATAAAGGTGTTCCTCACCCTCCAAAGTGCCTCAACTCTGTCAATGCAGGTCTCTTGCCACTTTGCATACATCATCTCTGGCATAGTTGTCAAAGATTGTGCATATGAGTGTATGTGTAGTTCGGTAACATGCATGCAGTTCTTCATGGCTAATAATCTCTATTGTGCATGAAGTCCATGGTTGAGTATGTATTCAACGCCTGCTGAGGGTGTGTCTCCTGTGCGCAGCTCGGCCTTCTGTTTCCTGATCCTGTCATCTTTGGTGATTGTTCATCCATTTTCTCTTGTAGTGAGTTCTCTCTGAATAAGTACAGGCATTGTTAAGTTAGCATAACCACGTTAGATGTTAGAAAGCCATCTTTTTGCTTTTGCACACGACACTGCGTTTACATGTTATTTCTTAAAACGAACTGCTGTCTCGAGACTTGCTTCACACAAGAGCAATCTGTTGTTACTATCCCAAGCTCTGCGCAGCGACCTTGGTCTGTACACGGTGTGACAAATAGTCTGGTTTATTACACAATGCATGTTTTTCACTCTAGGTTGATCGGCCCACTATTTAGCCATAACACGCGCGCAGCTGCAAATGCCTGAAAGTTGGTGCATTTAATATCACAGACATCATGTTTATCATTCAGACCGAAGACGAGCCTTCCTGCGAGAAGACTCCTGATGCTCCTGTGATGTGATTTCACTAAGCTGATCTTTGAGGTATGGGGTCCCCTATTCAAGCCTAAGAGACCTTCTATTAGCATAATAATAATATTAGCTTCTTAGTAAAGGGAAGGTGGTAGTATCCACTGTCATTATAATATGATCACCCCTTTTATATTCTATGGTATTGTAACTATGTTGCTGGTTTTGATATTAATCATTTGTCTGCTTGTATTAGCCAAAGTACTGCATCTTAGGACACGTGGTCTATAAAAATAAACCCCTTTTATTTACAACGTGTCTCTGTTGATTATTGTTGTGGACTGATGTGAGAATAATAGACGAACAGGTATTTCCGATTCCCACCATTCCTGAGTATGTACTGAGTCGCTTGTTCTGGGTTGTCTATTCATTGGGACCGCCGAGCTAACTCTCGGATAACGAATGGGACACTTATGCTAGCCGGATACTGGGTTCTGGGTTCTGAGGTGAGTTTCTGGTACACCACAATTCACTGAGGTCCTGGGGTTCTTCGCATAGTTCTGTGTATCAGCAGAATCCCTGCAACATGGCGCACCTAACGTTTGGTCTATGAGTTGAAACGCCTTAGTAGTGCTTACATTTAGTCCACAACACCCTCATTCTTGTTTCCGGATAACAAGTCTGACGGATTTAAACCTACCTAGTTCTATTGATATAGGTTCCTTCAAGCTTGATCATTAAAAAGGTTATTGAACCCTTGTGCTACTAAATACTTGAAGTGTAGCTTGTCCTTATGGCAGTAGACATTGCGGCGCACAGCCGTGCAGCTCTGAAACGTCATTTGACGCAGTATGGGGTGCCGGACACGGGCATGGACGTCATCTTTGTAGTGGGAGCCGATGCGGCTCACCCGTTTGAGTTGTTCTATTCCTGGGTGACGATTCCGGCAGTCAGTGGGGATGACGATACCTTTCATTCTTACACTGCTACTGCCGTGCCTGCTAACTATGCGCCGTATAGGACACAGGAGATACCAATATCTGCTTGGCAACATCAGATTTGGTTTAATGGCGCCCTCCCCCATGTGGTTATACCGCCGAGAATGGGCCCTTTATCAATTGCAGGGGCCACTTGGCCGGTACTAGCCGGATTTACGCCTCATCCCCGTTACCTCACGGTGACGGTGGCTGAATTGCGTGTACTACACACTGCCCTTATATCAGTATATAGGGCGTTGGTGCAGTATGTGTCGCGCACTGTACAGGCGGGGGCGCCTGTTAGTGCGGGACAACCTAGTGATCGTCACGCGGTGGTCATTAGTCCTGTTATGGTCAATTCTGTTATGGGCAAGCGCCCCCTCACAAGGGATGATTATCCTTTTTGGCTTGCTGAAAAATTTGACCAAATAGAGGCGGTTTATCCGCATACAACTCCTGTGGAAAAACACAGGATCCTCACCATTAGTTTGCCTAAAGACTTAGTTCCCCATATAGATGATTGTGTATCCTGGGGTAAGATTTTTGCTGCGACGTACGCGCAGTGCTTTGGCACTCCGTCTATGTTACAGCTGCCCTCCATAATTAAACAGGTTCAAGAGGACCATGGAGCGGAGTCTGCGATAGAATTGGGGATGCGGCTCCTCGGAGATTTTGGCCTGGTGGCTACCATGATAATGGGAAACCTTAAGGGTGATGCGTTGCACTTTCAGGTTCGTAATGAACTGAAGAAAGTTGCTGAAGAGGACAAGCCGCAGGAATTTGCTAAAATAATTTCAGAAGCATATCGTGATTTGGGGCGTAGCTCTTTAGGAGTTAAGCCTGTGATCAAAAATCCCGATTCTAAGCAGCAGGGTAAGGCAGAAACTTCTGGTAAGGATGGTCGGCCAATTTTTCCAAAACAACCTTGGCGGACTAAGCAACAGGGAAAGCAGCAGCAGAAACAGGGCTCTCGGCCTGCCTCTCCCGTACAGTCAAGTAGTGAACGCACTTATGATCTGCGAGATCGTGCTACTATTAAGTCTCCTGATAGATTTCAGGTTTCTGAACCGCGCTCTCCTCGTTCTTCACAGGAAACATCGGCTACACAGTCTGGTGGCGGAGGCGGTGGCAAAGGTCGGGGTGCTCCACAACAGCGTGACCAACCCCGACAGACTGAGGGTAAAGGCAAGCAGGACGAGTTTGCTCGACAAAGACCCCCGTTTCAGAAGAAGAAAGTGGCGGCTCTGACGGCAAAATATGCCTCAGATAGTGCGGACACAGCTTCAGAACCGGACATGGGCGCTGACGCTACTGGACAGCGCGGCAGAAATTACCATAGTCCGTCAAGCTCTGCGTCCATTTCTGGCGGCGACAGCAACTGATGTATTGGTTACTGTTGAAACAGCTGACACCAGAGTGGCTCCCCCTGATAGACTTTATGAAATAGTCTTATTAATAGAGGGTGACATACAACGTACTATAAAAGGGATTTTTTGGGATAATCTGACCACCACCTATGATATCCTCCTAGCGGAGGCAGATTGGCCCCCAGCCTTCATTTTGGAAGCTCCTAGAGGGGAGGAGAAAATCCTCCCGTCCTTTGCGCACACTGTGCCTAAGGACCAAGCTGAAATGTACGCTGGTGAGTGGGCGCTGGCGCTTGCGCCAGCGGTATATCGTACTCAAGTGGGTTGGGACCGGTTGTCCCCCTGCCATGAGATTCCATTGCGGTCTATGCCCCAGCCTCAGCCCCAATATCCCATGCGTCGTGAAGCTAGACCTCACGTCGCGGCGATCCTTGAACAATTGGAATATCAGGGTGTAATTGAAACTTGTGTGTCCCCTATGAATAACCCTTTATTCACTGTAACGAAGCCTGACGGCTCGTACCGTTTAGTTTTGGATTACCGGCACCTAAACTCCCATTGCCGGACCTGCGCGGTACAAAATACACATAGCTCGGCTTTAGTCGACAGTCTCGTGCGTAAACGGTTTAAAACGACACTTGACATTTCCAATGGCTTTTTTAGCCATAACCTGTCCACACTGAGTAGCCAGTGGACAGCGTTTACTTCGGGCGGAAAACAAAAACAGTTTACGAGATTAGCCATGGGCTACAAAAAGAGCCCTGGCGTCTTTTCTGCTCGCGTGGTTTCTCTCTTAGAAAGAATAGACCCCGAGGCATACTCCTATGTTGACGATATCTACCTCACGGATGACGAGCTGTTGCCGCATCTGTCTCGAGTCGACAATATTGTAGTGAGTTTTGCTGACTATGGCTACAAATTCAATTTTGCGAAGTCTCACATCGCGGAATATACAGTGTTGTTTTTGGGCTACGAGCTCAATAATGAAGGTAAGGGGTTAGCTCCCCACTTTCTGGAGAAGTGCGCATGCTTGAGTGCGCCAACGACACTAAAGAAATTACAATCTCTGCTGGGCTTTCTGAATTTCGGCCGTACATACATTCCTGATTATGCCCAGCGTATCAAGCCACTTTACGCCTTGGTACAACCCACATTTTCGAAGTCTAGCTGGCAGCTGGAACATTCTAAAATTTTACAGTCTTTACAGGCTGACCTTCTTGCTTCACAATATTTGCTGACACGTGATAACCGCACTAACCTGGTAATAAGAATAGTGCCAGGCGCCGTGGGTTTCACGTATTTGACGTTTAATGAGGGCGATACAGTCCCCATTGCGTACAAATCCCACTTGTACACCTCTGCTGAATTACGTTTTTCCGCGGTCGAAAAAGTTCTGACTGCTGTACAGATGGCGATCCTTAAAGAACGCGCACTGTCACATGGGAAACAGATTCTGGTTGTAACACCCTATCCTGCCTTAGAAGCGGTGACAAAGGCAAGTGTACCAAATTCTAAAGCTTTGCATCCTCGGTGGATACAATGGGCCACGACACTGACGTCGCCAGACGTCACCTACATCTTTGATGCCTCATTACAGACTCAAGAGTTCTTGCAGTATGAATTCGTTCATCCGGCTCCTCTGTCTTTGCGCCCGCTCGAAGAATACCATTGTGTCATATACACTGACGGGTCTGCGCAGCCCGCAATTGGATCAAAGCACGCCTACTCAGCGGCTTGCGCAATTGTCGTAGGTACTTTCGTAAATGGTGAATTCCAATCTGATGCAGTGCATACGCAGTCATTGGGCGATTGTACCGCGCAATTGGCGGAGCTTCGGGCTCTAGTGCTTGCACTGGAGTTTGCTGATCCCCGGGTCACTACCCTAATTGTGAGTGATTCTTTCTACTGTGTCCAGTCCTATAATGACAATTTACACTTCTGGTCTCAGAATGACTATCGAGACACAAAAGGTGGCACAATTAAGCATAAAACGCTTTGGGTTCGAGTGGCAGACTTTAAAGAACGTCTCCCTCTCGTGAATGTTATTCACACTCTTGGTCACCAGCGACTTGGTGTCCATGCTGTCGGCAACAGCTTGGCTGACGAGGCAGCAAAAACGGCAGTGGCTACATACTTAGTGGCAGCAGTTACCAGATCAAAGAGTAAGATTGATGATGACATCTTGGCAGCTATTGCTGCTACAGAAAAGGGAGGCGATTACCCGAAGGGTTTTCCTTCTCGTTACATTTACCATTTAAGTCCTGATAATGTCCCATTAGTGAGGATTAACGACGTTGGTGACAGAATTATTCCCAACGCGGACTGCAGACCCGCACTGATTCTGGCTGCTCATGAGGGGTTGGCGTCTGCCCACGCCGGAGTGTCAGCCACAATATCTCTGCTACAACAACGTTACTGGTGGTTTGGTTTATATAAACAAGCGCGCGCTTATGTTCTTGATTGTGACATTTGCCAACAGATTAAACCTTCTACTGTTGCGCGCCCATCACAAACACAGTTGTACATATCCAATAAACCATTTGGTTGTGTTTATTTGGATCACTGCGGTCCTTTTTCTTCTGATACTGCGTACAAGTACATCTTGGTTGCAGTGGATTCGTGCACACGTTTTCTGTGGGTATGGCCACAAAGGAGTGCTGACTCGCGGACTGTCATCAGAGATTTGCGTGTCTTTGTGGGAACTTTTGCGTGTGGTACCTTCCATTCTGATCAGGGCCCTGCGTTCGCCTCTAAGGCTTACAAGGAGGCTATGAGAAATTTGGGGGTCCTTGTCAAATTTTCGTCCCCCTACCGACCTGAGGGTAATAGTGTGGTGGAGCGAATGAACCGTGACTTAAAGCAATCATTGACAGCCCGTGTTTTAGGCACAGGCCGGAACTGGCTAGCCCATTTGTATAACGTCCAACGTGCACTTAATAATCTCCCTAGAAGGTCTCTGGGTGGGCGGACCCCGTACATGATGCTCTTCGGAATCAGAATGTTTGTACCAGACCTTGATGGTCTAGACATGGCGGCGTCGACCGCACCCTTTGACGTAGATGATCACTGTGCTGTTTTACAGACTCTACAAGAAGCCAGAGACACTCTATCGAAGGAACACTTGCCCTCCACATCTGAAGTTGAAGTTCAGGTTCCGGTAGTCGGCTGGCTACCCCGAGTTGGAGATCTGGTCCGTGAGAAGGTGGAGAACAAGAAGGAGTTCGGCCCCTCTTATCGTGCACCAGTTCCAGTGCTTGGAGTGCAGGGTACAAGAACAGTCATTTTACCTCCACTTCCTGGTCGCAAAGAAAACAGGTACATCTCTATTGACAATGTCAAACTTCAGCGAGTGGCCGATACTTCTTAGCATGACTCCAGCAGTTTCATGCCAGACGATGCAGAGAAATTCAATGTTGACTCTTGCTTCTAACACCTTGCCTGATGTTGCCATCGAGATGCAATCGGTTACTGATCCCTTGTTGATACCATCGGCTGGTGGTTTGCCCGAAGAGACTGAGTATGCTTATCCTACACGTGGTCCCTCGCCTGTTTTACAATCTACGGCGCTTGGACAGTCCCGTTTCTCCTTTGACACTAACTCGTTGCCCTCGAGCCCCCCATCGAACATTGCTGTTTTTTTCAGCTGGTTTAAGAGACATTTTTTGATTGCCCCTTGGACATACATTTGGCTGTTGCTTTTCAGTATTTTTTTGTTTATGTCCATTGGATTCGTGATAGTTTTTTTCCGTCTTGTGGATGGCCACTATCTGAGTGAGAGATCGACAATTAGACTTATCAATGGAACTTTGGCCCCCCACTCCTCGTCCCACGTCATGAAGAGGGACCAGACTTTTGTGAATATTACTGCCTGGCCCGTCTTGGATGGAATCGCATGGGATGCTGTTAAATTCCAAATTCATGGGCCTACAGAGGTCATTAATGTACCTAATGTATTTCGTGTTTCTATGGGTGATGTGGTTAGGCAGAACATACGTTCTGATGATTGGGATGTACACGCCATTGAATCACTGTTTTCTGATTTGAAATATTATGCCGCTTTTGATGCTGAAGATTTATACGAAAATGCGGCTAATTATGCGGAACAGTATTGTTTTCAACATTATGGCAATCATTTCCTGCATAAAGCAAATACATTTAGAAATTTTGTAAATTTTACCCAATGGGAACACTGTCCTACTCCCGAATTCGGAAGTTCACAAACACTAGTTAACAAGTATTCATATTTTACCGATTTCAGTGTTTCCGACCCGGCAGCGTTTTATTTTAAAGTGCTGCCTGAGTCTGCCGCAAAGGTTAGACTGACACACACAAAGTTACTTTATTCCAAGTCCTTTATGGACGAGTTGTCAATCAACGGTTATGATGTATGGAAGGCTACTATTGATCTAAAGTCGGTTTGGGGTTCCAAGCCGTGGCAGGTACAGGGTACAGAGGCTTTACATCGTGCCTGTCTTATACCAAATCATATTTTATTTTTAAATTCATCCATCTTCCAAACCACCTGTTTTGGATTGGCTACTTCTAAACAATTAAAATCGCCTTCTGTGCCGGATCTGGGCGCTTATCCCAATTGGGATAACCACACAGATCTGTCCCTTGCTGCTTTGCGCTCCTTGGTTTCAAATACATCTTTCAATATTTCGAAAGTTAATAGTGAGGGTTGGTTAATTTGGCAAAGCAGTTCAGATATCTGTCAACGACGTTTTCTGGGACTGAAACCGGGGTATACTCAGGAACGCGTGGACCCTCGGTTTGAGTCATCACATACTGTAACTACATACTCTGTGGGCAAGTTATGTCAATCTTGGCTGCGTCATTCCACTTTGGCGTCTGTCAAAGTTCATTTATCCCAATTACATGACAAAATAGATTTGAATGATTTTGTTAAGGGTCCTGTGGGTGGCAGAACCAAGAGGTGGGCGTATGCTATTTACAACGAAGTCTGGAAGTTGTCACAGATTGAGGCGGCTTCCAGATTGAGGGCTATTGACCAGGCCAACATGGAAAAGGTTTTAGCCGTTATAGATAACAGCATTAGCACTCTCTCTTCTAGGATTTATACATTGGATAATATTGTTTCATCGGTTGTTGATATTGTGCATGATGATATGTCTGTGTTATATCATGGTCAGAACCAGTTGCGTTCTGTTATGCAGTTTGCATGGACATTGCAGACGTTAAAGGCAGGGAGAGTCCCTTGGGACTATCTTAACACTACATCGTTATTCCTTCCCTTTAACCTTAGTGACAAGCAGCGATTTATGTCCATGAAGGATGCTACATATTCATTGTTACATATTGAAAAATTGGAACCATTGCCTTTTTCTGTAGCGGAGATCAATTCAGCTACGTGGTTAGTCCACGGATTGATAACTCTCCCTTTTGCGCTTTTTAAGTTTACGTCTTGTATGAAACATTATGCTTTGGGTAGATATGAACCGCTGGGCACCGCTTTCATACATGAGGTTTGGTTCCTCCCCTTTACGTATCGATGTACTAGGGACGGGACTGAGGTTTATTTGAAAGGCGAGGAATGTACCACGTCACCAGACCATTCCTTGGTATGTAGGCACATTCAATTACACGGCGCATGCAATGTACAAGCACCGAACTTAGCCTGCATCCTACGAGGTGTCCCAGTGCCTGTGATTACGCCTTCTTTCACACTGCTTGCTAACGGTAGTTATTTGATTTTGAATAGTGAAGCTTGCTGTGGGATGTTAGTGGGAATCCCGTATATAGTAACTGTCTCGCAGAAAGTGGTCTGCTGCAATAATGTTCTCTTTCCACCCCCGCATGGGCGGCTGGATGCTTCCATCTGGCCTTCGATTCCAACCTTGAAAGCAGAGTTCAACAAGTTGAGCAGAATAAGAGCCCTATTGTCCCAAAAAGAGGTGTCTTTGACTTCATCTCGTGAAACATTCGACCTTCACGTTGCTAATACGCGCACTGAGGTACAGGCGCTTCTGAATACTGACCTCCCCCTACATTTCGGCTCTTTGATCCAAACTATTTTCAATGCCTCGTCCACGACCGGCCTGGCTCATTTTTTTAAACTTGTGGGCTCGGGTCTCGTGACCTCTTTCCAAACTATTTTTGGTGTGGTTCCGGGATTTTTTCATTCACTTTTCTCGAGCATCTTTGGAGGTGTTCCGCTGCTTCTGGCACTAGTGGCGGGTGTGCTGCTTTTCCTTTTCATACTACGGAATGGCTGCTCCTTCTGTGCCACACGTGCACCTGTCCCGCCTGCATCTTCTTCGGGATAGGATGCTTGACTTTTATGGAACTCTGCCATTGGCGACCTTAAGCCTGGCGTATGGATTATCTTTCCGGTATTGCTACTTCACCTGCGTGCAGCCTGTGCTTCACTGCCTGGATTGTCCCTTTGAATGGCCTTTGGATTTGTGCTTGACCAGCCTGGTGTCTCCGGTGCCGGATTTCGATCGACTAATGAGGCCCTTAGTGTCTCACGAGTTGACCTGTTCTGGTGTCCGGATAATGGCTTGTGGAGCAGCACATGGGATCCTGGGTAATTGGGACATCTCTACAGCTGCCTACAACTTCTTGGCTATGAGCTATTTGGAGGAACATTCCGGGTGCCCTCTGATCGTGCTGGAAGCTCCGCTGATTGAAGAACACGTGTGTTCCTTTTCGTTGATGGATTGGATGGCTGAGACTTTCGCTGGCCCTGCAAATGATTTTTTGTTGGAAGCAGTTGCCACATATGCTGCCTATACATTCATGGATTGACTGCACTGTCGTCCTTGGCGCCTGACGCTCCTGGACAGCACCCTGCCGCGGCATTTACCTTTTTCTTTTTCTGGTTTCTCCCTGATGGTTGTTTTGAGTTTTTTTTTTATTTTAATTGATTATATTTTTTTTTCCGGACACCACAGTTTCCCCTTTTGCTTTTCAATTTTTTCGTTTCAGACTTTAACTCATTCTGAACCTTTGGATTGGTTACGCCTTGTTCTGCTCTGACGAAACTGAACTCTGCGTTCTCTCTTTTCTTGCCTACTAAATAGTGCTTCGATCAAGGGGGCGTGTAGTGAGTTCTCTCTGAATAAGTACAGGCATTGTTAAGTTAGCATAACCACGTTAGATGTTAGAAAGCCATCTTTTTGCTTTTGCACACGACACTGCGTTTACATGTTATTTCTTAAAACGAACTGCTGTCTCGAGACTTGCTTCACACAAGAGCAATCTGTTGTTACTATCCCAAGCTCTGCGCAGCGACCTTGGTCTGTACACGGTGTGACAAATAGTCTGGTTTATTACACAATGCATGTTTTACACTCTAGGTTGATCGGCCCACTATTTAGCCATAACACGCGCGCAGCTGCAAATGCCTGAAAGTTGGTGCATTTAATATCACAGACATCATGTTTATCATTCAGACCGAAGACGAGCCTTCCTGCGAGAAGACTCCTGATGCTCCTGTGATGTGATTTCACTAAGCTGATCTTTGAGGTATGGGGTCCCCTATTCAAGCCTAAGAGACCTTCTATTAGCATAATAATAATATTAGCTTCTTAGTAAAGGGAAGGTGGTAGTATCCACTGTCATTATAATATGATCACCCCTTTTATATTCTATGGTATTGTAACTATGTTGCTGGTTTTGATATTAATCATTTGTCTGCTTGTATTAGCCAAAGTACTGCATCTTAGGACACGTGGTCTATAAAAATAAACCCCTTTTATTTACAACGTGTCTCTGTTGATTATTGTTGTGGACTGATGTGAGAATAATAGACGAACAGGTATTTCCGATTCCCACCATTCCTGAGTATGTACTGAGTCGCTTGTTCTGGGTTGTCTATTCATTGGGACCGCCGAGCTAACTCTCGGATAACGAATGGGACACTTATGCTAGCCGGATACTGGGTTCTGGGTTCTGAGGTGAGTTTCTGGTACACCACAATTCACTGAGGTCCTGGGGTTCTTCGCATAGTTCTGTGTATCAGCAGAATCCCTGCAACACTCTGGGTGAGCCATGAGTAACCTGAAACTCCTTCCTTTACGTACGCCTGTTGCAGTTGTCCTTTCTGATATCCTTGTCTTTGTGTGCTACTTTCGGCCTAGTTTCCAGTACATGCCGCCTGAGCTGCGGCCCCTGCGGCAAGGGCCCACCAAGTTCCCGGATTCTGCAACCCACACGCCTCCAAGATGCTCCTCCCTTCCTCCTTCCACCCATTTATTAGGCTGTCATCAGCTTGTCTGTGCCACTGTTGCGGCCACGCCGTGCCAAAGGCAGGACCATCAGCGCATGCAACGTGCACGTTGCACGACCCTCATGTCCTTGCATGACCCACATCACACAACAGTCTCATGTTGCAGCCACCCTCCAAGCAATGTCCAACCGAAAATCAACCGCCTGCTCTCAGGCATACCCTGAGAGCACACACGACACCTTCGCATGCTGAGTGTGCAACTCCAACTGCCTACACAGCGCTGCCCCGCCTTCCAGGCCCTGTCACACCAACCAGGTCATGTCACTCCTACTCCACACCGGCTCCGTCCAACAGCACGCCATTGGACTCTGTTACCTCCTCAACACAACAGGCCCATACATCACCTTCATGACAGTGACCTGGATAAAAGCATCCTCAGCACACAACTTCTTCATTGCCATCTCAGACGGATACAAGAGCACCCGCAGGGACGGCACTAACAATCCCGGAGGATGAATTGATATCTATTCCCAAGTATGCACTCAGGGTCACAAATCCGGTTTGGCACAAACCCCCTGCAAACCCTCAGAGTAACACTCATCTACAGTTCTCCAGGCCTAGATCCACAATTCCGCAAAGCCATCAACACGTCCATCTTCACGCACGCCCTCACATCCACAGGATACATGTGGCTGTGGGCCAGGAACTTCTGGCTGGATGAGAACCACGACACCATCCATCATTGGTCCATCCACATTAGCATCCATGTCTCCGACAAGCAACACACTGCCACACACCCCGCTACCAATCCCCGAAAGATGCTTGATGTAAGTCAACACAGACATGCTGTGTGGGACACTGGAACCAACACCATCGCCACACCCTACAACCTCACACACTGGATCAGCAACTGATCCAACAATCTAGCCACGTTGACGGACTTTCCTGTAACGCACAACATCAATTAAGCCACCTGGGACAAGGCAGACCTACTGGACTCATACACGTCTAGCAGGACTCTAGGGCACAGCTTGCAACACAAATAACCATCAGTGGCCTTACAACCCTTGAAAACGGCACACACAGCCATCACCATATCATCAGCAAGGACAATTGGAGATCCTTCAGATGGTGCCGAGGCTAAAAAACGCACGACATCAAGGAGCTCATCAGCATTGTGAGTGCACTGACATCAGCTCTCCATCCAAAAGACACCCCACCCTTGCAAGGCTGAGCCAATCCCTTGCAACTTTCTACCACTGCAAGCTCATGGACATACACGCAAGCCTTGGCACACAGAGGCAGAACGCACTATTATACGCGCGACCAACCCCCCTCAGGTTTTGGACTTCCATCATCAGGAGATACAACACCCGGCTCATGTGCAACATCCCCTAGGGATCTCCATCAGGCCCCTTCCCACAAAACATCTCAACCACATCATTCCCCATCCTTGTAGCCCCGTCCAGCACGTCATGTATGTATCATTGGAGTTAGCCACATTCCATGGTAGATAGAGGCATGCAGTGACCCAGTCCCTTCTTAGACAACGGACGGCAGGAACGCAGGCTCTCAAAGAACATCACCGTGCTTCCCTAGCCAGCAAATGTCATCAGGAAGACAGTCAACGAGCAACTGACAAACTTCCTCCATGCAAAGAGCTCCAGGCAACCTGTACAAGACCATCTTCCACAGTAATCACCCCACTGCGACCGTCATCATTGCCACCAACACCGACAACTTTGCCCTGCTCAACAATGGTGAGGCCAACCCCCTTGACCTCTCCACAGCATTATACACGATGTGCTCACACACTGTCAGCTCACACATCTCCAACACTGGTATCCAGGGGATCGACCAGGATGAAATCACCAAGTAGCTCACCAGCAAGGCCATGAGAGTGGGACTCGAGCCTTAAGCATGTAGTACAGTGGCGTCATCTGGCACATTGCCCAGGGCTCATCTCTCAGCGTGTCAATCTTCAATGTGTCCATGACCCCCTCTCCACCATCAAATGCGCACACAACTTCATCATCATCTCGTATGCCATTGACAGCCAGCTGCTCCTCACCCTCACCAAAGACACAGCTATTGCCAGTTCCAACCTTCAAGAAGGCATGAGGTCCGTTGATGAATGGCTGAACATCAGCCACCTGAGGCTGGACTTGGCCAGGACTGAGGTAATCATCTGAGGATTGTCCCCTTACAGCTGGGTCAACTCCTTGTGTCCCACCCACCAGGGCACTGCACCAGCACCCAGTGGCCACGCACACAAGATGGTGTGCATCATGGACTCGTCGCTCACAATTGCCATGCAACTCACCAGCATCTGTACCTTATGCTGCAACACCCTCTGTATGATGCACATGATCCACAGATAGATCCACTCCAAGGCAAGACAGACCAACCCCAGGTCCACGACACCAGCCGTGTCAACTACAGCCCCTCCCTCTACGGAGCAAGAACAGCCAAACTCCCGGAAAACGTGTCCACATTTAGGGTGCATCTGCACACCTCAGCTTTAACATCCCACGCCACAGCCACATCACCGTCCACCTGAGATAGCTGCAAGGGATCACTGTCTGCTGCAGGATGACCTTCACACTCCTCACCCACACTCAGGAGGCAGTCCACAACCCCAGACCCCAAACCAACCTTGGACGTCTGTCATCCAAGACCCCGTTGGGCAAACTCCGTGCATCCAACCTTGCCCTGGCCACCATTCTTCACATCCAGCGAACTCCAGCATGCAGGAGATAGTTCTCCCACCTGGCCAAACATATCTGGGACTCCCTCCCCGGGAACCTCCACAGGAGCCATGACCTCTACGCCTTAATGATACTCTTCAAAATAGGTCTGTCCGCACAGTATTGCAAGCCCCCCCCTCAGCAGCTTGAGGCCATCACGGGTGAGTATTGTGCTCCATGTCTGTATTGGATGATACATTGTGACCCATGTGTGTCCTGTACCGGACTCAGATCCCAGGGTATGGATGGCTGGAGTTAGTTCAACACTCAGGCATAGTTTGACATTTCCCCACAGGTATCTTGTGGACTCATGCAAAATGACTGCAACATCTAATTAAAGAAATTTAGTTTTATTCTCGGTGGAGGGCATGTTTTGTGGGAAAAAATAGGTGCTATACAGTGTGCCTAGAATCCAAAGTTCACAGGGGGAGATGGGATCCTTGGCATTTGAAGTCATCAGATTCCAGAACACAGTGTTTGTCATCATTGGTCAGACTGTGAACAGCAAGTCCATGTGGCAGAGAATGTCAGTGAATGAGGTGATGCTGTTGCGCATGAAGGCCAGGTGCCAGGCCAGGTGACCTGGGAGATGTGGATGGTCCGCTGCCTCTCACAGTCTTTTCCGTGGATGACCCACCTTCCTCGTGGGATCCTCAGATGCAGGCCTTGACGATGCTTGGGATGCTCCGTCGGACGAATCCTCCTCCTCCTCCCTCCCTGTGGCTGGTGGTGGTCTTCGCCTGGTGGCACAGGGAGTGTTGCCCATGTTGTCGGCGATCCGACGGAGGGAACGGCTTATGTCTTGGACCTATGCCCACTCCTAAGCAGCAAATTAAAAGCCTTGGTGTATGGCTTGACAGCTCCCTCTGTTTTAATCATCAGACCACTAAGCTCTCCGCCACATGTTTCGGACTGTTGCGAATGCTTAGGAAAATCCTCCGCCTGCTCCCTTTTCAGGCCAGAAGAATCATGGTCCAAGCCCTGATTCTATACCGCCTGGACTACGGGAACGCACTTTACCTGGGCGCCCCTCAGTCCACCCTACATAGGCTTCAGGTGATCCAAAATTGCGCAGCACGTCATTTGTTACAGATTCCCCGCAGACAGTCAGCTAAGCCTGCCTTAATACATCTACACTGGCTGCCCATCTGAGCCAGGATCCAGTTTAAAGCCATGTGTCTAACGCACAAAGCCATCTGGAAATACGGCTCCCACATTATTCAATCCTTAGTTGTGCCCTATCAACCTACCTGGACTCTTCGCTCCAGTACTGCTTTCCTTGTCACGCCCTTGAAAGTTCGAAGATCTAGGTGGGGCGGACGCTCCTTCACTCTGAATGCCTCCAATCTCTGGAACACCCTCCCGCACACGCTGCGTAGTGAACCCAACACATCGATCTTCCGTAAACAGCTCAAGACCCACCTGTTCCTCTCAGCATTTCAGTGATACTTCTTCTCTTTTGTGCTCTCCGTGTCCATAAGCGCTAGGAGGCCTCCGGGTAGCTACGCGCTGTACAAATATAATTTCATTCATTCATTCATGTCCGTTTGCACCACCAGGAGTTCAGCCAGTATTGCCTCCATCCGTCCTTGGTGTTCTTGTTGACTGGCGTGTTGCTTGGCCTGCTGGTTCTTAATCTCTGTGAGGGTCTCCACTACCTGGCTGATGGCCCTGGTGTCACGCCGGTATGCGTCCATGATGTTGCGTATGTGTGACATACAGGTCCCTTCAGCTGGCTGGTCAGGTTCTCGCCTCCGCCTGCCTCCACTCCCCCCACCCCTGCCCACACGAGGCTGGCCTGCCGTTATGGGCACATCCGGTCTACGGAACCCCTGAGGGATGGCAGTTGCGGGGTTGTCTGCCTCCTCCTGAGTGCCCGGCGAACCTTGTCCCTCCAGGTCAGACTGGCTCAGTTGTTCAGTGCGGGCAGGGCTCCTGGGTGTCTCCTGGGATGTGGCAGGAATGGGGGTGGTGGTTGGGACAGATGTTCCTGAAGCAGGTGCTGCAGGGGCTTGGACACCACAGTTTCCAGGTGGGTTGGGGTCATCCGCGGAGTATTGAGAGGCGTCTCTGCCGGTGGGCTCAGGTTCCTCCTGAGCCTGGGACTGTGATTCTTCACCCCCATTGTTGGGGGGAGATCCATCAGGTTTCCCTGTGTGTGAGAGAGAGACAATGTTAATTCTGTCTCATGTGACATCCATGTTTCATACATATTCAAGTTGGCACAGTTCCTCCAGGTAGTTGTATGTGCCTAGCATTCTCCTCAATGTTCACTTGTGGATGGGTATGTTGCGGGGGACAGATTGATATGTTCTCCTGAGTGTTTGACATGTAGATTTTTGCCTTGGATGCTTCTTTGGCTATGGATTGATCTTGTTGTGTCACATGTCCATTGTGAGAGTGGGTAAATCCATTGCCTGCCCCGGGTGTGTGTGCTCGTGTAAGGGGTGTGTGTGACAGGGCCTGCTGGTGGGTGTAGTGTGATTTGGCAGTGGGTCTCCCAGGTGATGTATCTGTACCCCCATGGAGCATGCTGCCATGACAGTGAGTGTGAGTTCCTGTCCTAGATATCTGAGCTTGTTGTGTTGCTGTTTGAGTTTGCAGTTGTCACAGGAGGGCCTTATGCTGCCTACAGAAGGGCCAAGTGTCAGCTACCTTGTCAGTACTTTGCCAGTCCCTGTGCATTGAGCATGGTGCATGGGTATGTACCTGGGCCATATGGGCTGAGGGCAATGGTGTCTGATTCAGAGTTGAACAATGTGTTTTGTGAGCCCAACCCTCCCAGCATCCCGGACATCCAGTCTTGGGTTAGTGCTTTGTGCAGCCTGGGACATGGCATGGCCTTGCTTTGTGAATGGGGCATACACATGTTAGTGGCATGAACGTTGTTTTTAAGTGTGGTTATGTCCGGTGAGGGCTTGGGGGTAGTTGCGTGCATTTTGTGTAGTTGGGGTGTGGTTGCCATTCCCCCCATGTTCGATGAGTTGTTTGTGTATTCACCAGGCTCTGAAAGTCCTTGAAGTCCGTGTACTCCCACCGGCGGAAGCAGGGCTATCACCTTCTCCTCCCAGGGATGGTAATGTGCCAGTCTGCGGGGCAGCCCACCTCCAGTAATGTTGCTCTGGGCGTAATCCTCATTCATTTTCCGCTTGACTGCCCTCCGCAGATCGTACCACCTGGCTTGGCATTCATTCCTGGTCCTTCTGATGGGTGCAACAGCATTCACCCTATCGACGATCCTCTGCCACAGGGGTGATTTTTCGGCTATGGTGGTCTGTCTGACCAATGTTCCAAAGAGCTGTGGCTCGAATCTCATGACTTCGTTGACAAGGATGTCCAGCTCCTCCCTTGTGAACTTTGGATTCTTGTCTGTGTGCATGGTGTGGGGTGAGGGTGTGGATGGTTGTGGGTGTGTGGGTGTGAATGTGAAGGTGTGTGTGGGAATGTGAAGAGGGGGTATGTGTGAAGGAGTTTGTGTGAAGGTGTATATGTTAAGGTGTATAGGTGCAGTTGTTGGGGTGTGCTCTGTAGCTGCAGTGAGTCTGTTGCAAAGGCTCATGGTTTGTGTGTGTGGGCCCTTTTTATTGGTCCATTTGTGGGTGTGCCTGAGTTTGAAATTTTGGTGGGTGTGTTATAAGAGGTGGTTGTGAGTTTGGGCCTCTGTTTGCCTGTTTGGATGTGCCAGGTCAGTCATGTTGATGTTTTTTTTACTGTAGACGTGGTTTGTGGTGTTGTGCGAGTCGAATTGACCCTCCTTGTGCTGTTTTACAGTGTCCTGGTTCAGTAGAAGTCGTTTTCGCGTATGTAAGATGCGTACATACATGATGTTGTTGTACCGTTCTCGCATACGCAATGTTGTTGTAAGATCCGTACATACGCGATGCTGGGGGATGGGGCTGAGGTATGGTGCATCCAAGTACGGGGCTCGGGTACGGTGCGTCCAAGTACGGGGCTGGGGTACGGGGCGTCCAAGTACGGGGCTGGGGTATGGTGCTGGGGTACGGTGCGTACTAGTATGGGGTTGGGGTACGGTGCGTCCAAGTACGGGGCTGGGGTACAGTGCTGGAGTATGGTTCGTACAAGTACGGGGCTGGGGTACGGTGCGTACCAGTATGGGGCTGGGGTATGGTGCATCCAAGTACGGGGCTGAGGTACGGTGCATCCAAGTAAGGGGCTGGGGTACGGAGCGGACATGGGGGTATGGTGCTGACATACGGGGGGTACGGTGCTGAAATACAGGGGTACGTGCGGACATGCACGGGGGAGAGGGGGGCTGTATGACTCGTATCCCGGGCACAAGTTTACCCGGGATACGAGTGGTACAGAGTTCGCTACGTACGGGACGTTTTACATACACTTGTGTATTTGAAAGAGCGGTACGGATCGTACTTGTGCGCTCGGACTTCAGTTTTACGATTTGTACGTAAAACTGTCCAGGTACGTCTCATAGACCTTTTCCCGATACGATTCGTATGTATTTTTCACGAACGAATTGTACTTCACTGGTGGGACGGGACTTGTACGATTCGTACGTAAAAATATACGGATACGAGTCGTACGGGAATCTTTTTTACCCGATCGGAATCGGCACCCTATTCTCTGTACTTTATTGTTTAGCTGCATCTACTTAGTAATTCCATTGTGAGCATGCCTTCATTGGTTCTGAAATGTACATAATGTATCTCTATGCTTGCTGATGTCAGTCCCTCTGCAGAACTCTTAGCGACCGGGCAGACTGGGCTCCACTCTGACTGTACCTGAATAAACAGATATTGGTTGGTATTCTCTACTGTCTAACCAACTCTTCATTTAGTATGGAAGGCTGAGAAGTGGTCATTAGTGACCCAGGTGTCCCTAATCGGGCCACTTCCTTCAAGGCCTTCTTAATTTTC
Source organism: Triturus cristatus (assembly GCF_964204655.1). Classification (NCBI taxonomy): domain Eukaryota; kingdom Metazoa; phylum Chordata; class Amphibia; order Caudata; family Salamandridae; genus Triturus; species Triturus cristatus. The sequence goes on along the minus strand of NC_140592.1, from coordinate 1,078,662,373 downwards.
ATCAACAGCAGGCTAAAGTTTAATAGCATTATGTCCCCAACTCAAGCCATGACAGTAGCTCTCAAATAAGTCACACTGTGCATTTTTTGAACATTCTCCAGATGTATTTCATCATTGCATACTACTTGAGTCTTACTCTTGTTCAGCAAATGGTTGTGCACTCTACCCAATATCTTGGTCTTCCGTTCTACTTCAACAATAGCTCTACCAGGGTCCAAAATCAAGAGGGCAACTTTATCAGCATATGCCAATATCTTATTATTAGAACTATGTACAAGCAGGGGACTATTGTCATCATTCTGCTCAAAAGTAAGTAGGAAAGGATAAATATAAATCGCAAATAAAAGGGGAGAAAATGGATTGTCCTGTCTCGTCCCATATTTTTCAACCTAGCAGTGAGTGTCTGGTACAATCTTTGAATAGCTATGCAAAACCTGAAGCCCAGTCCCCTAATCTCGAGGACCTTCCAGAGGTAACTCCGGGAGATAAAACACTTTCTCTGTGTCAAGCAGGATCAGGGTCATATGTGTCTCTGAAACCTCAGCTATATCAAATAACATGATAACCCGATTTAGATAATCGGTAGTACCGCATCCCGGGATAAACCCATGTTGCCAGGGTTAGACAAATTTGGTCATAACTCTACCCAGATAAGTAGTCAGTCATCTAGAATATATCTTCCTGTCCCTGTTGATCAACAAAATCACTCTGTATGACCTGAGATTTAATGGGGGCTTCCCTTTCTTTAAAAAAAACCCAGAATGTTAGTGGCTGCCTATGAGGCTGGGGCTGAAAACCCCCGCTGAGCTTAGAGAAATGTATTAATCAGATCCTTTGGAAGAACTGAAAAAAATACTTTATAAAATTCCAACGAGATCTTTTCTGGTCCCGCTGCCTTCCTAGAAGCCAGAGAATCAAGATTCGATTTCACCTTGTCTAATGGTATAGGAGCATCCAAAACTTTCAGCTCTCTAGCTTCTAAAACCACTTCATTGGCTACATCCAAGTACTGCCAGAACATACTCAGAAATGGGGTTTGATCCTCCTAATACAGCCTCAAAAATATTCCCCAAAGACTCTAACACGTGCTTTTGGTGCATTGACCATTTGCCAATCCCTACCCTGATAGTGCTGATGCTATTATGTACCTCATTCTGCCATTTACAGAGTACCAGGATCTTACCCACACTGTTTCTATATTCATAGCACTCAACCCTTTGTTTTTGATATTTCTACACTGCTTTTTCAGCATAAAAGCTGTTAATGCCAGCTTTAACCACTGGGATCCTGTGAGGAAGCTCTAAATTCTCCAATTCCCAAACTATCACATTAACATGAAGGGCTTCCAGCTTAGCCATCTCATAACTCCTTTATATGATTTACCTGAACTTTGTTTAAAGAGGCCCAGCTAAATGTTTCCCCCTGTTTCCAGCTTGTAATGCATCCCATACTGTGCCCACTGCTGTACTTCCTTTATTACTGTCAACAAATTCAATTTGCCACTTGTTCTCATGTTCTACATACTTATCATGAGCAATAACCCCCATCAAACGTCATGTGTGATGTGTCCTGAATGCTCCCCCAAACTTACGCTCTACAATCATCAGGTTATGGTCTTAGAATACTCCAAGGACTTTCTCTATCCATGCCCCACAGAAGGCGAGTTGAGACCAAGTAGTAATTCAATAAAACATACTTCTTGTAGGGGAAAAGAAAAAAACATGCAACCAGGCTATGGAGACTTTTGCTATGCCCAGGCATCTATTAGATCATAATAGACGCATAAGTTGTTGCACTGCGACGTACACTGCTGGCTTCTGGTCCACATACCTCTCTGCTTGTGATGCGGTCTATTCGAAGTCTGTCTATATGTAAGCTAAGATCCCCACATAAATCAAGAGGAGCTTCACATCCACATATTCCATAACTTCTGCTTCCTCCAGATTTGTGCCATATATATAGAACAAACAGCAAACTGGATACAGCTACCTGACATTCCACCAATACTCACCTCCCAAACTTATCTGAAGCACTTCGCTTTACAACACACAAGCTTCTTCTAGCTATAACTGCCAATCCCCTGTAGTAGTTTGTTGTGTAGTATAGCTCAAATGAGAGTGAACTAGGGTCTCCAAAAAGGGTCTCTTGTCTGCTGCTATGTGTGTTTCCCATAAGCAGATCATGTCCACACTCAACCCTTTAGCTATCCCGGTACATTTATACCTGTCATTCAGTCCCTTGATATTAACTATGCATATGCATACCATTTTAGTATTTACCATTCCAGATACTTAACTTTACAGTTTGAGCAAACAATCTTTCTCATGAGCTAGGATTACTGCTTAATTCCTCATCCATATTCTCAATTAAAATCTCCTGTGAGGACCCACACTGCACCCCCCCCCCAAACCAATCATTTGTGCATTTTCCGGTAGTTGAATAAAATTGCTATTTCTTGTTAGCCCCCTGCCCCCTGTCTGCTTGCCCTTTTAGAACCCCCATAATGTCCTAACGGTAGCCTCTCCCCCAACAGCCCCACCCTTACCCATCCCACTCCTCAACATCTTTTTCCTCCCACCACCCCAGACAACCCATTCCACCCTTGTGAAGCATTCGGACCCTAATCAGGGCTGCGTGAGGGATTGTGCATCCTCTTCTCATTCAAGATATGCCCTGGATATCCATTAGAAAGGAGAAAGGAACGAAAACAAAAATGCTAAAGAGATATAAAAAAAGAACTTATTCAATCCCAAGAAGTGCATCCAAATATATTTCTATAATATCTCCCATATGACTTATGACCCGAGCTGCCCTCTATCTCCCCCTAAAAAAAACCTTCAAGGTGGACAACTCTGGTTAAGCCACTACTAACCAAAAATATGCTTATATCGCACGGGCACACCACACATTTATGAATGAAAGCACCTTAGTACAGATTCTCAAGATATTCCTTGCCTTTCATTTCTGATGAAATATACATGTTATTATAAGTAATTTTGAGTCTTACAGCGTTGAAGAGAAAAGCTTGTGCCCATAAATCAACTATGACGCTCTAAAAAAATGACAAATATCTGGTATAACAAAGAAAGAATGACTTCTACGCACAGCTTACAGTCTTTTTGAACAGCGTTTGACTTAGGAGAAAGTTGCCAATAGGTTTTGGGCGGGGGGGGGGGTGGTTTCTCTCCTGGTCTGATTGTTTTGATTGATTCAGCATTAGTGTTTGTGTGTAAGAGACGAGGACTTTTTGTTGTGTCCACCCTTTTATTTACCCCATTTTACTACTAGATGTTGGTTTTCTGACTCTGGATGTGCCCTGGGCTCTGTTAACCAGACTCATGGCCTTTGCTAGAATTAAAAGTACATGGTAATTAGGTGTACACTTGGTACGGATACCCTACCGGTAAGTCCCTAGCATATAGTACGGATTGTAGATTTAGAAGCCCAGTAGATCCAATGCACTTAAGTGTGCTCTGCTCTGTTCCCTGATGTCATTTTAAAGGCAGGCCTGCTTTGCAGGCTGTTTTTAAAAGTGAATTATATGCAAATTTGACTTTGGAATCAAAGGTACTTCCAAAGTCTTAAACAACCTTAGTTTTATGTATAGGGTCACCCCTAAGGTCTGCCGTGGGTGTCCCAAGGGTATGGTGCACTGTTAAAATAAGCAGGGACATTAGAAAATATGTTTTATATGCCCTGGTCAGAGAGAAACTGCCAGTTTCATTTTTCCCGATTGTAGTACACTGGCTCTATCGGCTAACATGGGAATACTTTAATGAAGTATAACTATTGATAGGAGTGAGCTAAAAATATACTCCACGGTATTAAAATGATAGTTAGAATAACTCCAACAACTTACTAGGTCAGATATATTATACCTATCACCAGAAAGAAGTTATAGAACTTTCTTTTCTGATGAGCAAAAATCCAGCCTTCCAGTATCTACTCCTGATTGAACAGCCTTTGATAGGCTGAGCCAACTGCTCTGGTGAGGTGTGAATTGGCCTGCACAGAGACAAAGGACATCTGGTGGCAGGAGATCTGCAGCTGCAGGGCAAAAGGCAGGATGGTGATGCAGTACCCAAACTGGTTTTCAAAGACGGAATGCTAGTTAGGACAGGACACAGGCTCACCCCCACATCCTGCACCCCAGCCAGACAGGAGCCCCAGTAATTGAATTAACAAAGGGGTTGGAAGGGGAGTGTTAGGGAAACTTAGCCATGCAAATGGGCTGGCTTAGCCAGATTTTATCCTCCAGGAGAGAGTTTCTCCATTTTAGATCTTAAAGGAATAGTGCATTCTGGGACAAGAATATGTCAAACTTTAGAGAAAGTTGTCAAATCTGAGGGTGGAACTCTGCACCCCATTGATCAGAGGTGCTCTCATGCTTGTTACCCAAAAGCACTGGATAAATATGGGAGAGCTTCCCAGCAACTCAGATCCCTGCCTGGAACTAGAAGAAGAAGAACTACTCGGCTGGAACCCTGGTCTGCATCAAGATGATTGCACTCTGAATGATTGCAACTGCTGCACACTTTGGAGCTACCGCCCTAAGGAAGTTGCCTTGCTTTGAAGAGTGAATGAGGGGGCTACCTGAAAGCTACAGGTGAAAAGAGCTCTACCTGCATCATATCTAGCAAGATAAAACCAGCTGACCACCTTCAGCTGGCCTTAAAAGAATTTTGCCAGGTACATTGTGGGAGATGTAGTCCCAACATCCCAATGAGCTACTCAAACCTTCTGGAAACTTGGATTGGTGTTGTGGACACTTTGAAACTCCAAAAGGACCTTCTGGAAAAAGATGCAGTAGTTTGAGAAGATTTAAAGAGTTTTTGTCAAAAAGTTCCATAAGGTAACCGACCCATCGACGAGGGTCAAGCTGGCAAAATAGAACTGTGACTCAGCCTGAGAATCAGGTTTGCCGCTCAGAAATTAGGAGCTTTTTGTCAGTGACGAGACTTCCAGGAGTTGACCGAGGCATTGTGCTAAGCCAAGCTGCTGTCATCAAGCCTAAAGCTCGCCTCACTCGACATTGTGAGAAAGAGCTAAAAAAAGTGACTAATGGCCTGATTAGGATATTGGAGGACAGGTTATCGGTTGCAAAACTGATGAATATCCCCTCCGCTGAAATATAAACCCCATTATATCATAAGGGATTTATATTATGTGGACAGATATCCGTCACTGTTGTGTTGGAGTAACTCATCTGCTAAGATCGTAATCAGGCCCTAAGTCAGATGATAAAATCTTGTAAAAAGTTAAGCCTGCCTGCTCGAAGCCAGCAACCAAGGTTTAAGCAAGGGACTAATTTATTGAGACTTTGGCTGTGCCTTATATTGTGATTGTCGTCCTATTACTAATGGTAGGTACCTACATACCCCTACTAATAAACCACATTTTAACAGTGGGTATTGATGAGCCTGGTGAATTTACTGGTCCTAGTTCCAGCCTTCTAGTTCTAGAAAGGCTTTTAATACAAATTGACCACAAAACCTCTAAATTTTTTTCCCTCCAACCCCTCTTCAATCCCGATGATCCTTAGGTTGTTTCTGGGTTCCTCTAGTTTCCACTGTACTTTCGCTAGTGATGATTTATGAGCTGTAGTTGGATCTTTTGTAGAAACAGGCTCTGTATTCAGCTTTGCAGTCCAGTACTCCACCACTGAAAGTCTCTCCACTATTTCAAAGCAGGTTTTAGAGATTTTCATGGACCGAATTCTTCATTTATAGATATGGGTTTCTTCAAAATGCAACATTATCCCTTGATAAATAGATTCAGGGGTGAGCGTATTGGCCAATCTGTCCCGTACAAGAGTAGGATCATCTTAGGATCCAGCAAGACACACAAAGGCATGCTGTGATGTTGTACAGCCACGTAATCCACTTCAGGTCACCCCCAATACCAACCCTCCTCCCAGCTTTTACATTCCTAGGACTCTTTCGTATTGTCGATCAGGTATTTCCACCACCTGTACCTGTACTCTGAACAGAGTCACTTGCTTCATTAGACAAGCAGACAAGCTGACAAATTGATCTTCTGAGATATATGAGTCATAATTTGACCCACCCAATTTATCTGACAATGAAAAAAACCATTCAGCCACCTCTGCATCTGAACTGGTTTTAACTAAGACTGTGTTCTCTCTATTATGAAATGCCCTTGAGGGCTTGGCCCTGCAACCTTCTCCCTTGTTTAGATTGCCAGCTTCCACCTTATATCCATCTATATGCTCCACTTGGTTCACAGTCAAAATTATCAAGGGCCCAGGTTTTACCCCATCATTGGAAAACATCGGTCCCATGGTAGGGTACTTGTAGAATACGTTAATTATAGGCTGAAATTCTTCTTGGCCTTCTGAACTTTCACTGCTTTTGGAGCCATCAGACTGGAGGCCAGCAGCTGCAGGTTCCTTCTCTACCACCTGCCGCCACACACACTGGTGTTATTACCGTAGAGAGATAGCACCATGTGCAGCACCTCCCCCGCAAGCAAGTGTACCAAGGCAATTTTTCTCACCTCACAAATCCACCATCCAAGCCACAGCAGGTAGCAGCTAGCACCAGAAATCATGACCATGGGCTGTCACAAGGATGTTTACATTGCATTACGGCTGGATCAAGGGAGATAGTGGGTTTCACACTCATATTGCCTCCATCTTGCTTCTCCACTTCGTTCCTCCACACCTTCCACAGAGCCTGTTCCTTGAGTAATGATGCTCCACTGAAATGCCAGGTTGGGTAAATTCCATTCAGATGTTTTAGAAGGGCGTAGATTCTTATGGGACTTCCGTTAAGAAATCATTTTTTTGTATCCCTTCCAAACACCCTTAATACACTTGCACAAACTTGCGATACTCAACTCAAATCAATTGAACTCTGTTTTTAGAACATTTCATGCAGATTCATCAACCGGCACCAAACTTGTTAGGAAACAAAAAAAGCCTTTCAATGGAAACTGAATTGACCATAACTTCAAAGTTGTTGTTGCTGACTGTGCCAATGACGCGTGAGCAAGCGAAACGCGTCATTGGCGGGCACTAAGCCCGAGCACTCTCGAATGTAACTTGCTTTGATCAATAAACCTTGCACTGCTCACCGCATCATCGTTGTGGATCGTCAATGTTATGTGGAGACTGTAAGAGGTCCGGGCCTGAAGTCCCCGTTATATCATTTATATATATATATATATATATATATATATATTACCTACTGGCGGTCGCCAGTAGGTAGATATAGTTAGGACCCTGTTTCCATAGGAAATCCGCAACATTCTATTTGGAATAACTTTGGCGCCGGTCGACGAATCCTCGCGAAATTTTCAAAATAGGTGGGGCGCTACGCTCCGCTCCTGCCCTGAAAGTCTCGGGGGGATTCGTCAAGCAGGGGCCGAGAAAAAAGGGGGGTCCCAAAACGCATTTTCCCCATGCATTTTTCCATAGGACCTTTAGACACAGCTACAGCCCGAACGGCTGAACAGAATTACTTGAAATTTGGCAGAGAGGTAGCCATAAGGTCAAGGAAGTGCCTTTTGCAGGTCTGGTGTAAATCTGTTCAGTATTTCCTGAGAAAATAGCATTTAAAAGCATATATATATGTGGGCGGAGCCTAACCACACATCTCATCCTGAGATCTGATTGGCTGTCAGCACTTCATCCAAGAAGTGTTGGCAGCCATCTTGGGACCAATATACATGATAGCACCTCATTAAAAAGCATTGCAGTTAATAGAAGGTTTTAAGACTTTAGTTACATTATAAATCATTTGTTGATGGTACCATACTCATTTTAGGAATTGTGGTATGTTCTAAGGTGATTTCACCATGTGAAAAAGCCTTCTGCTGGGATATCATGATTGAGAGAAAAATATTTTCTCATGCTTTTACCACAGAGGTTTGGAAGGTGATCTATAGGCTAAACTGAGAGCTTATTTTCTGTAAATTCACATTATCTTTCTCAGTCATGTGAGAATGAAGTCTGACATTCTCAGTAAAACATGTACATCCAACAAGGGCAGAGACTGTCAGTTGGTTCCTTTGTGTTCTACTGCAGCTTCCCAGAGTGTTCCAAAGAACTACTAGAGCGCTAACAGTCCTACTTATGATAAACGTATGGCACACCTTAAGCCATCTTGCTTGGATTAAAGTGGTAACTCTTAAAACATTTAATTTAAAAAGGAACAAAATGAGGGGGTTCATTTTTCCATAAAAAGTATGATTAGTGCTGCAGAAAGAAAAATTAGGGCACATTTTGAGTGACTTCTCAAATCCTCTTCTATTTCATTAAAAAATTCTGACATGCAGACTGAAACATGCACTTTCAATACCAGCAGCAGTTTTCCCTGGTGAGCAGTAGCTTTACTACAGTGATCTAATGAGCAAAAAGAGTGCTAACATTCTGAATTTATGGCAAATGTGTGACACAACTGAATGCCTTCTTGATGGAATCAAAGTAAAAAACTGAAAGTATTTCCTACTGAGGAGACTGCAGTAAATGAGGAAATTAGGAAACTTCATAACAAATAAGTCTCCCAAGATGGCCACCAGAGACAAAAGAGCCCAAATGTAGCCCAAATATCACCCAGATGTAGCCCAAGTATAGCCCAATGACAGAATGTCCCAGAATGTTCTTAAAAACAACTAGAGCGCTTACTGTCTTCATTATGACAAAAGTAAGGCACACCTGAAGCCATCTTGATTGGAATAAACTGGTAACACTTAAAACATTTAATTTAAAAAGGAACACAATGAGGAGGTTCATTTTGCCATAGAAATTATGATTAATGCTGAAGAAAGAAAATGAGGGCACATTTTGAGTGACTTCTCAAATCCTCTTCTATTTCATTAAAAAATTCTGACATGCAGACTGAAACATGCACTTTTAATACCAGGAGCAGACTTCCATGGTGCAGTAGTTTTACTACAGTGATCTAATGAGCAACTAGAGTGCTAACATTCAGAATTTATGGCAAATGTGTGACATATCTGAATACCTTCATGATGGTATCAAAGTAAAAAACTGAAAGCATTTCCTACTGAGGAGACTGCAGTACATGAGGAAATTAGGAAACTTTATAACAAATAAATCTCCCAAGATGGCCACCGGAGACAAAAGAGCCCAAATGTAGCCCAAAATCACCCAGATGTAGCCCAAATATAGCCCAATGACAGAAGTGTGCAAAACACTTATTATTTTGTGTTTTTGCAGTGTTATATAGTGCAGACTTGTCAGGTATTGGAGTGCTTTACATGAGCATTGGTTACATCACACAAGAACAAATTCATTTTGGTTGTAGACATGGGGAGACTAAGTGATTTGACCAGAATCACAGAATGTCGAGCTGAAGCAGAAACTTCAACCTGGTTCCCCAGTTGCAAAGTCTGCAGTTCTGGAAGTAACACCACATCCTCTCCCCTAAGTGCAACATTTAATCAAGTGGTCAACTGGATAAAAAAACATAAAGATAACAAATAATTTAAAAGTGCTTTGTCGCTATTTGAAAACTCAGAAAATATGTCCTTATTTTAGTCTTTTAGAGCACTAACCATAATTTTGATGCCAATAAGACCCTCCCATATATGTAATTTCTAAAGGAAATGCTCTAGGTATTACAGTTTTGATTACATCAAGATGATGTCAGGCGTTCCACACTTTTGTAATAAATATAGAATGTTAGCAATCTAGTTGTTCATTAGGATACTGTTGAGAGGCAGAGGCCAGGGGCATGGACTCTGAAAATTGAAGGCAGGTAGGAGGGTGCAAAGGCAACAATTTAACCACACTGAGCAGGCAGGAAGGGCCGTGGAAGCACAACAGACTATGGAGGGCAGTGGAAAGGGGGGCAGGGGCAACAAACCAACAATACAGGACTTGCAAGAGAGGCTGTTGGAGGGAAGATCTATTACGGGTCAAGGAAGCTAGGGGCGGTCCCCAGATCCCCGGGAGCCACCACAGAACTGAGCAGGAGAGTGAGTCAGGGACAAAAGGGGCACCTTAATTTGAGCCGGGGTGCCTAGGAACGCTTGCTCCAAAAATGAAGAAAACAGACATATGAGACATGGAATTGGAGGCAGAATACAATGGCAGTTTAATGAGAAGATGCAACTTCAAAGAAACCGCAGAATAGAGACATAAAGTACAAAATACAGAATCCAGATAATCATACAGCTGTCATAATATTCTCTGTATCTCAATTAATGTACTGACAGAGAGAGAGAGAAAACACATCTATAAATGCATCATGAGAAACAAGTTACACCAAGGAAAATGTTACCTAGGAACACTCACGTTTACTCTTAGAGCAAGCATTCCTGCAATTACAATACAAAATCTTTTAAATGCAAAAGTAAAGAGAACAATGGTTAAACATAACATGACATTTCATATAGGTAAAATAGAATAAGATACTTCAAGCAAAGCAGAGCAAGACATTTTAAGCAAAGGAAGACAAGAGCTCCCAGCTCTTGGGGAAAACCTGCACTGCCTGTTAACCTACATACAGACGGCGAGGTAGTCCGTCGATATCTGTGGGTGCACCCTTTTTATATCATTTTGTGGGCTCCTTTGCACGCTACATCTACCTACGTATGCTACCCAAAAGCTTTGTCTGCAGATTTTACCAGACATTTCGTCATTTACCCACTTAATGCTGACAATGGACTGGGTGAAAAGGTCAGTCTCTCAGGCCAATCGCTTATCGTAAGTTCCATAGAGCAAGCAGAAAATAATGGGTATTGTACGGGAATTCAATATATTCATGTATAAAATCTCCTCAGTTCTCCTAACTTGACGCTCTGCGGTTGCCACTTCCTTAAAAGCGGGAAACCTGCCCAGGAAGCAAGTACCAGTCCAGGATGCAGCCTACTGTATGTCGACAGCTTCAGGGGGATGTTGAACTTTGATACCGAGCACGGAGCACTCGGGTAGGGTGGGGGCTACTAGTTTGGATCAGAAGGCCTCGCAGACCTGCCTTCAGACTGCTATACACTAAAATTGCAGAGCTATGGTCAATTTAACAAAGAGGCCTACATATTGAACAGAAGGGCCTACACAGGGGTTTTATGCTGGCTGAGTGGTAAGGATGTCTCAGGATAATTATATAGCAACACAGGACCCGCTGGTCAATTTAATACGGCCTACAAATGCAGCTGGCAGGGCAAGGACAAGGGTCTCATACTTCAGGTGTGGACAGAACGGGCCAGGGGCCCCCTGTGATACAAAATCTACCCTCCTTCAAGGCTGTGGCAATGTAATAGACCATTGTGGGCAGAAGGAAGAGGCAATGGTAGTACAACCATACATGCCAACAGACCCGATTCAGCCAGGAAACGTCCAATGTTTTTAAGCTCAAATGGGCTTTATTTGATCTGTCTCCTGTCTACAATATCCTCTTTTTCAATGTAACTCAAAGGGGAAAATCAATACCCCAGTTTTTTTTCAAAATCTCCCTCTTACCAAGTTCAAAATGTTCGCAAGTATGGTACATTGGATCATGGAAGGAAATGGGATAGGGACATGGACTTGGATAACAGTGGACAGGAGGGACATGGAGAGGTGCACCAAACTGACCCTGCAGGGCAGGCATCAGGGTTTGCAGCAGCACAATACACCACACAGGGCATGCAGGACGGGAGTGCAGCACAACAATCCATAGAAAGCAAGAGGGAGGGGACAGGACCATGCACATGGACAACAGAGAACAGAGGGGCAAGAGGCAATGGTAGCTAGCTGACCATAATGGACAGACAGGAGAGAAAGCTGCAGTATAACAGACCATAAAGGGCAGGAGGGACGGATCAGGGGCATTACAATGGAACAGACAAGCCAGGAGGGAGAGAGTAGGGCTGGGGGCAAGGGGGCAGGGCAGGAGCAGCAAGATAGCCATGGAGGTCAGGCAGGATGGGCACTAGAAGCAAGACACACCATGAAGAGCAACAGTGAGACTGTGATGGCATACACACAGACCATGGAGGGAAGGTGGGAGGGGGTCAGGGGCAGCTAACTGACCACACAGGGAAGGTGGGAGGGGCCATGGCAGCACAGAAGACCATGCATGGCAAGTGGGAGGGTTAGTGGCAGCACAATGGCTATGATGGGCAAGAAGGAGGGTGGAGGGGCATGCACAAAGGACGATGGAGGATAGAAGGAAGGGTCAGGACCTGTGCACAGACAAGAAAGTTCAGGGGAAGGGACCTCACAACAGACCACACGGGGCAGGCAGGAGGAGCAGTTGCAGCACAACAGACCAGGGAGGGCAGAAGGGTGTGGCAGTACAATGGACCATGTAGGACAGGAGGAAGAGGATAGGGGCATGGCATGTGGACAGGCAGGGTGGAGGTGGCAGGGACAGGTTACAGTCATCTGACAATGCTAGGCAGGTGGGAGGGGAGTGGCAGCTCAACAGAACACTCAGAGTAGATAGGAGTGGCAGGTCCATGGGACATGGTGGGCAAAAAGGATGGAGCAGGGGCATGCACAAAGACATCGGAGGGCAGGGGGAAGGAGAATAGGGGCAGCAAGCTAAGCACAGAGTTTAAGCAGGAGGTCAATGATGGGGCATAGAATTGGGCAATGGAGGGCAGGAGGAGTGGACTGGTACATCATACTAAATTGAGGGCAGTGGCAGCACATCAGACCATGCATGGCAGGAGGGAGGAGGCTAGTCCATGGATTCACACAACAGAGGATAGGGAGGAAGGGGATGGGGCAGCAAGCTAACTGTTCAGAGAAGGCGGGTATTAGGAACTTTATTGTTTTTAAAACATTGTGTCTGTGCGAACTACTTAAAATATGAACAAGTATGCAGCATAATCTCACTTTTATTCAGGAAGAAGAGGACGTTTGTGACTGTGACTCCGGGCTCACTTGGCAGAAACACCCCCTGACCCTCCACCCCCTATCGCAAAATGTAATGCCCGTGAAAAGGGTAGGTGAACACAGTGTTATATAGAACATAGTCCTGAGAGCACGATTGAAAATGAAAACTAGATATAGTGTATGGTATAAACTATGCACCAAAAAGTGTGATATAAGATGAACCGGGCGTGAAATATAATATGCAATACATTGTGCGCAATGACAGATTCATGGGAGAGCGCGAGATAGCACAGGCACTAGCGCGTGCTATGCGATATGCGCCTTGGAGTGTAATATGCACAGGGCAGTGTTGTGTAACCTAACTAGTCTCTAAAGTTGTAATATAAAATATGTGCTGGGGAGTGTTACGTTGCATATGCACTGTGACAAAGATATGGATCCCAGATTGTAATATGTATGGCATAGCACTGTGCGTTATAACATAGGCATCGAGAAAGGCACGTTAGATGGGGCAATATAACCCGTGCGAAGACAAGTGTGGCATGACATATTCACGGGGTGGTGTTACAGTGCACATGGGCTAGAGAGTGTCATAGCATATGCACTAGCTAGTGGAATACAACACAGAGGTGTGTGGCACTCGGCAGGCAATGGTGGGTGTAACACAGCATTGGGCTCTGTCAGGAGCACGCTGTGACTCTCAAGTGATGTTCGTCCCCTTTCCAGAGAGTAAAATAAAAAGTATTACACATCCGGCAGTGGATGTGTGTTTTATTAACCGTGAGGGGGGTTTCTTGCATAGTTTTGGTCGAATTTTTGTCGAATCCCCTTTGAATGGCTTGGTGTGCATGTGTATTAAATGTGCCCGTCAATAGCTACCCATGTTTGTATAAATAAACGACAAGGGTGTCTACCAGGATTAGGCACGGTAGGGCATCAGACATGTCAGAGCTTCACTAGTGGTGTAAATACATTCCACGTGGATTCATTGCATGCATAGTCGCCTTTTAATGAATATCACGCAAATCGTCATGGTGATAGGTACGTACGGTTTGTCCAGCATGTCCTAGGTGTGTCTATAAATATATATTTTTTTTAAATAATAAATAACAGTGGCCGGCCCTGGGGATTGGGGTCAAAAAAATATAATTAGGAGACTGGCCCTGGGGGATGGGGTCATCAGGGCCAATAAAATAGAATAAGAAGGGGAACCAAACAGCCCCCCTTCTTAAAAAACTAAAATAAATAAAAGACTGGCATCGTGCCGGAGGCCATGCCCCCTCCGTGCAGCACTCTGCAAACGCGCCCCCAACAGGCATCTCCAGTATGCGCCAGGGAGCTGCGCTGCAGCCAGGTGTTCTGAGGCCAAGCCCCTTTTTACACCTCTCTGCAACGCAGCTCTGTGGCACTTACTGGAGGTACCTAGTGGTCTAGTTTGACCCTAGGGACCCTTAGGATTCAGGGGGACTTAATCTCTCAACTTAGAACAGCCACAGGGCGCGTTTACACAGTGGTGAAGGGAGGGGACGGGGCCTGAGGTGACGTGTGCAAACACGCACTATGGCACGTTTTAAATTGGGGATATAATTTCCCTTCAATACTGAGGGCCCCTGGGGGCTAACTAGCCCACCAAGTGCTTCCAGTAAGCGCCACTGAGCTGCATTGCAGAGAGGTGGTCCAGGCCGTGCCACTTTTTACACCTCTCTGCAACGCAGCTCTGTGGCACTTACTGGAGGTACCTAGTGGGCTAGTTGGACCCTAGGGACCCTCAGGATTCAAATGAACTTAATCTCCCAACTAAAAATGGACACAGGGCGTGTTTACACAGTGGTGAAGGGAGGGGACGAGGCCTGAGTTAACGTGTGCAAAAACGCCCTGTGGCCTGTTTTAAGAGGTAGTTTTAATCCCCATGCCCTATTATACACTAGGGGCTTACAGAGGAGGTCATGCTAATCACAGGGGGACCCCAACGCATAATGTTCCCTAGTGTATGTAGGTGTTTTCACTGTATTCTAAGTGTCTTTTAACATAGCACTGGCTCTAGGACTGGTTAGTCAGACTCAGTTACCACCAGTATCCGTCTGAAAAAGTTGAGGGTACAGGATGATTTTGCAACAAGGCTTCTTTCTGCTCTTCTTTTTGTTCTTTCTGCACGTTATCCTTCTTCCTGCACTTATCTTCGTATTTGAGGACTTCTGTTGCTTCTTTCTGCACTTCTTTTGTTTCTTTCTGTGCATTTTTTCTTCTTTCTTCACATGTCCTATCTCTGTAGGCATAGTTAGAAATTAGCATTTAAAAAACCTTTGAAATTCACAGAAAAAACCATAGGTTTCAGGCACGTTATAGTTAGGAATTAGCATTTAAAAAACCTCAGAAATTCACTGAAAAAACCATAGGTTTCAGGGGTGTTATAGTTAGCTGGACTTTTCACTTGTACAAAACCATTGAAATTCCCCCGTTATAGTTAGTTCAGCTAACTATAACTCGCGCGCCCGCAATGCACTGCTGATGACGTCACATATTACATCACTCATGACATGGTCAGTGACATCAC
This sequence comes from Triturus cristatus, assembly GCF_964204655.1. Classification (NCBI taxonomy): domain Eukaryota; kingdom Metazoa; phylum Chordata; class Amphibia; order Caudata; family Salamandridae; genus Triturus; species Triturus cristatus. Next base: position 1,078,647,008 of record NC_140592.1, on the reverse strand, counting down.
TCATGACATCACTGATGACATCTCAAATGACATCACTGATGACATCACTGATGACATCATCCTTGTGATAGAGTGGCAGACCTCCTCTTCCCCTAATATAACCTTTGATACACACATTCAAAAATAGAAATTAAAATTTTAAAAACAATGGACATACCAATACCAGTTACAACAACCTCTTCAGTAATTCTAAGATCCACATACACATCCACTCATTCATCAACAGTCCTATACAGTCACTCATACATGTACTCACTCATCATATGTACTCATACACCTATACATCCTGTTACACAATGCCACTCATCTATAGAGGTACTCACACACATAGTCACTCATGCTAATAAAGAATCAAACATACATTTACTTGCATATACAGTTATACACACACCACCACACTTACTTCTACGGAAACTTACACATACTTAGTCTTTTAAACAATCACTTATAGAAACACATACTTATTCATATAGGAACTCTTTCAATCTCTCACTGTCACATATACTCGCTTATATACACCAATAGTCACATATACTAGTTTAAAACATATGTAGTTACTCATAAAGACACTATTGAGACAGTCATTCACTCACTAACACACCCATACACTCACTCATCCACCCATAGAGTCCTGCACACATGCTGTCTTCAACACATACAAAGAGTGAGTCATTCATTCATGCACCTATGCACTACGTAATACCCCCACCGAACCATGCAGACACTCAGACTGATACTCATAAAACCAACTAATAACCTATATAAACACCCATGTAGCTACTCACCAACCCATGCAGCCACTTATACACAAAGTGAGAGACTGATACAGATATTTACATATTTAAACATTACTCACTAAGCCATGTATTCACTATGAAACACTTAATCAGTCAGTTACACAATCAATTTTTCAAAAACAAATCATCCATTTAGACACTTATATACCCATTTATTCTTCCATCGACCTTGAGATATACATATATAAAACATATTTAATTTTCAGAAACACACACATTCACTGGATGATGTCATCAGTGATGTCATCAGTGATGTCATTTGAGATGTCATCAGTGATGTCATGAGTGATGTCACTGACCATGTCATGAGTGATGTAATATGTGACGTCATCAGCAGTGCATTGCGGGCGCGCGAGTTATAGTTAGCTGAACTAACTATAACGGGGGAATTTCAATGGTTTTGTACAAGTGAAAAGTCCAGCTAACTATAACACCCCTGAAACCTATGGTTTTTTCAGTGAATTTCTGAGGTTTTTTAAATGCTAATTCCTAACTATAACGTGCCTGAAACCTATGGTTTTTTCTGTGAATATATATATATATATATATATATATATATATATATATATATATACTCCACACAATCTCGCGAGATTGTGTGGAGTAGATAAATTGGAAATCCGGTTTCCCTTCTCGGACCGCCCGTGACAGACCTATCTTTTTACCGGAACTTGTGGCTTACTTAAATAACGAGAACGGTCTGACCCCTTCGGAGAGCAATAACACCGAGTCACATTTCTGATTGAGTGGCTGGACGAGAGGACAGCAACACGGAACAGTGTCAGCAGCCACGTTAGTGAAATATAGTGGATCTATAGCACCGACTCTTGGATTGAACCACGTTTGGGAAGGTAGGGGGCACACTTAAGAAGTGGGATAGTGTTGCCTGCCTGCCAGAACAGAGGACCTTCTTTCCTAAGTAGAGTGCCTTCCACGGAGATCACTAACACTGAGGGGCGAGGGAGCGTGTTTAGGCTGCAGATTACGTCGCCTTAAAACACGCACTAGTTGTATGCAGGCAGTCGACGGTATAACATGGCAAGTGCTTTGGAGGCTCGGAGAAAGCAAACGGCTGACAGACTATTTTTTACGCAGATTGGTACAGGGAACAGTGTATCAAATCCTTCTACGAGTATTCTGGAAGAAATCAATCTACAAACATTACTAAGCACTTTGGAGAAGCTGCATAGAAAGGAGCTAGCGAAGTGGTGGGAAGCGGAATCCCTACAAAGATATATCGATGTCAAACGGGTACCTAGGGGACTTAGAATTTTTACTATCCCAACGTATGAGGACCCGGATACGGACATGTTGGAGGAATGGTCGAACAACTCAGCAGAATGCTCAATGACGATGATGCGCATCCTGGTAAAATATGCACTAAAAGATCGTGCGAAATTGTTACAGGAGATTGACAAATTATTAATGGAAATCAGCAAACTCATGTCAAAAGAGGTGTTAGAAGACCATTTGAAGAATTTACATACAAAAATGGATAAACTAGAGGAAGAAATAACGGCAAAAAAACAGAGGAAGTTTCTCCGGGACTATAAAGATTACCAAGCAGGGAGAACATTAAATTTTCAAAGAAAATACGATCATCTTTTTGAAAAGAAAACAGGAATGATGATAACCCCTCCCATTAATGTGGGTATAACAGAAGAAATAAGTGAAAGTGATGTTTCTGACGGGAACGCGTCAGATGCCTCAACGTCTGGCATTAACCAAGAAATCAATAACGACACACAGAAAAGAGCAAGTAATTTTTTGTTCCAGTTCCAGTTATTAAACCAAAACAGGACAGAATACCAACAAGACAGTGGGGTCCAGAGAGGACGAGGACGAGGAAACAGAGGAAGAATAAGAGGAACCAACAAGCCAAGAAGAGGAGGAAGCAACACAGACAGAACCCCAATGGGAATGGAGACAAGGGGAAAGAAACAACAACAAATATGACAGTTGTCAATCTATCACAACGGTCTCTTTCAACTGAAGAAATCGAGACCCTCTCTCTTGCCCGTCATCAAACATGAATTATGCACAAACCCGCATTGATTTGTTCCTGTTTTCAAGGAAACTAAAACTAAAGAAGTGGTTCAACACCAAACCACGACAACAAGAAACTGTAAGTGATATACACAAAGAAAGTACTCTAAGTGTGTTGGATATTGAATTATTACATGCTTTACACAATATGACAGAAAATGTTGATGTGAGTCAGACTATGCCCGAGTGGGAAGCATGGGGTGAGAATTTGGATGATAATCCCGGCAGTAAATTTAAACCCAAATCTGTTTTTCTCCCAAATGTACAATGTGAAGCTATTGATATATTTGAGAAAGGTGTCCTGGGTGACTTACAAAGAATGAGATACAGTAAGATACCAGGGGATAGAAAAAATCTCACGGCAAAACAAATCACATCTATTGATAATTTGAAAGCTGATCATAACATAGTAATCCGCCAATCGGATAAGGGCGGGAATGTGGTTGTTTTGGATAAACAGAAATATCTGTTAGAAGGGTTGAGACAACTGCAGGATGAGAAATGCTATTGTAAAACAGACATGGCGGAGGTATTGAAATCTAAAACTGCATATAGAGAGACGCTGGTCGGGTGGAAGGACAGAGGATTATTGGAACAGGAGGAATTTAACTATCTATACTGTGCCCACTCGAGAATACCGATCCTGTATCTACTTCCCAAGATACATAAAGACATGCAGAACCCGCCAGGACGACCCATAGTGTCCTCCATAGGCTCGTTGTATGAGAATACATCAAGGTTTATTGACTATTTTCTCAGACCCTATGTAGTTGCCTTACCTTCATACCTAAGGGACACCACTCATTTCCTAACCATCATTGATGGTATACATTGGGAAGCCGATTTCACTCTGGTTTCTCTTGATGTTAGTAGTCTATATACTAGCATACAACACAAATTGGGCTTCAAACCATCCTACACTACTTCAAGACTAGATCCATTTCACTTTTACACCACTCTCAATGACTCCATCTACAGGCAGTCACAGGGCACAGCTATGGGAACCTGCTTCGCCCCCAGCTACGCGAACTTGTTCATGGGCTGGTGGGAGGAGCAGGTGGTGGCTACTATGCACGAATTTAACAATGTTGCCCTGTGGCTGCGATACATTGATGACATCTTTTTCATCTGGTGTGGTGATGAGGATTCAGCAAAAATCTTTATCAACAAACTAAACATAAACACATGTAATTTACAGTTCACAGAGAACATCAGTAAGAACTCAATGGAGTTCTTGGACGTCCGCCTAGAAGTCAAAAATAACCAACTAACGTCTGAATTATTCCGCAAGGAAACTGCGGGTAATAGCATCTTGAATGCCAATAGCAGTCACCCACAAAATTTAGTGCGGAGCATCCCGTACGGTGAACTGTTACGGGCGAAAAGGAACTGTAGTACTGTTGCTGCTTATAAAAAAGAACAGGCAAACATGTGTGTAAGATTCAGGGAGAGGGGCTACAGTGCTAGAATCGTGAAAGATGCAATCTCTAGGGTTGAGACAAAAACTCGTAATTAACTCATTTATCCCAAACAGAAAGAAACAAAAGAGGAAAATATCAGATTCATTACGACCTTCTCAGGTCAAGCCACCGAGATACGGAGGATTTTTAAAAAACATTGGCACGTGCTACTCACCGATGAGCATCTTAAAAAAGATCTATGCAGCAATCCCCAGATTACGTTCAGAATGGGACGTTCTCTAAGAGATGAACTTAGCCATAATCACATCACAGACATGGATGTTGATTGTAATTCTAAAAATGTGGGTTTTAGATGCTGCCATAGGTGTAAGGCATGTAGAAATAGCACGGATTGCGATGTGCTGCATGTACCCAATTCAAAAAGGGAATTCACTATTAGGAAGAGACTAACATGCAATACTACACATTGTGTGTATGTACTTATCTGCCCGTGTGCCAAGTGGTATATTGGTAGTACGAAACATGCAGCCAAGAAACGTGTGTTAGAGCATTTACGTGCTATACGGAATAACAACAAATTGTATCCCATAGCCCGACATTTCTCGGAACAACATTTTCAAGATGAGACCAAGGTCCGTATGGTGGTTATTGACTCTGTGGATTTGGGAATGAGAGGAGGAAATAGAGAACTGTCACTTAGGAAGTTGGAATCCCGATATATTGTAGATTTCGAAAGCCTCTCACCAAAAGGGTTGAATATGAGCGAGGAATTAGATATACACCTGCAAGAATAATGAAAATAGTTGTCTAGCTATGTTGTTTCAAAGTTTTATATAGTTTTTATACATCTTTTATATCTGTTTGTATTTCAGATGGAGTCACAACTTTACACATCATGAATAGTAACCATTGAAGGAGGATGTATTTATTGTGGGGTATCCCTAAAGCTGTGATTATATGTATTTTGTCAATCACAGGCAGTAATGGATTTGCATATTACAATGGATTTGTATTAGCATTGGGACCTGCATCGGGTTCTGTTGTTTACTGAGCATTTATGCCCACTTGGGCGGTATTTGAAACTTACTATTTTAAGTAACTCATTAACAAATGATTTAATATTAGACACCACTGTGTTTGTGCTGTAGGTATTTACTGTTACCGACACGAACTTGCGATATCACTATGTGTGTTGCCCATTTGGGCTAGATACATCCTTCTGGATTATACGCTCATGAAAGGCCTAATGCATTCCATATTTAGCATGCTATATTAATTTGTATATGGGTATATATGTATTGAATTACGAAATCACTGTATGTTATATTTATACATGCGATGTGGGAATTTTAGCATTATTACACCGTTACAAGATGGCCGCGATGGCGTTATCATGATTAATGTTCTGTTTGTGATGAGTCCGTCTTTGAATGAATTGACAGATTTAAACCTTGTGAATTTTCTGCAATCCGAGCATGACCAAGCCGTAATGGCGAAACGCGTCGTTTTTGCACTTGGAGAATAAACAAAGCTGCATTCAACTGGGGAGTCCGAGTTTTTCTCGTTACAGCGAGATTGTGTGGAGTAGATAAATTGGAAATCCGGTTTCCCTTCTCGGACCGCCCGTGACAGACCTATCTTTTTACCGGAACTTGTGGCTTATATATATATATATATATATATATATATATTCACTTAAAAAACCATAGGTTTCACACACGTTATAGTTAGCTGGACATTTCTCTCGTAAAAAAACAATGAAATTCCCCTGTTATAGTTAGTACAGCTAACTATAACTTGCGCGACCGCAATCCACTGCTGATGACGTCACATATTACATCACTCATGACATGGTCAGTGACATCACTCATGACATCACTGATGACATCTCAAATGACATCACTGATGACGTCACTGATGATGTCATCCAGTGAATGTTTAATTTGCAAAAAAAAATATAAATATAGGGAAAGGCCTGTTAAAGAATGAGTGGGTGTACAAGTGTGTAAAGGGATGATTTTCTGTGTTGTGTAACTGACTCGACAAGTGAGTCCTTTAACTGCATCTTACTTCAGACTAGTGCATAAACTGTATAAATGTTTTGTATGTGTCTGTGTGTTGGTGTATAAGTGGTGGCATGGTTTTGTGAATAGCTATATAAGTGTCTATATGGGTTATTGATTGCTTGTCTCAGTATCTGTATGAGTTCCTGCGTGTTTGTGTGGGTAAAGTGTGTGTGAGTGTGCATAGATGAGTGGGTGTGTGATTCTATGACTGGATGTTATTAAAAGTGCATCTCTGAAGGACTGTATGGTTGAGTGAGTGTATGTATGGCTGGGTTATGGTTTGAATGTATATCTCAGTGGTACATTTGTGACTAACTAAATATGTAAAAGGCATTATATATGTGTGTAAGAGTATATAAGTGGCTAGATGTGAGAGTGTGTGATTGTGACAGTGACTGTATGGATGAATGTGTGCTTGTGTCAATGATTCTAATTGTGCATAAGAATATGATACTATTTTTGTGAGTGAGTGAAATTGAGTGTGTATAACTGCATAGATGAGTAAATGACAGTGTGATTATTTGTATGAATGACTAGGTGTGAGAGTACCTCTATGGATGATTGTTAGTGTGTGAGTGTCTATATAGATGTATGTATAAATTCATACGATACTTTTTTATGGACTGAATGTAACTATGAGTGACTGTACAGGTGAGTGTGTGGAGGTGAATGAAGACCTAAAAGTTATTTTTTGGGTATGCAGTTATTAGTATTGCATTATTTATGGATTTGAGAATGGAACTGTGTAATTTTCAGTTGGTATATCAAAGGTTTTATAAGGGTGTGAGAAGATGTGGTAATTTATCACATTGATGTCTTCAACAGTGACATCATCAGTGATGTCATTTGAGATGCCATCAGTGATGTCATGAGTGATGTCACTGACCATGTCATGAGTGATGTAATATGTGACGTCATCAGCAGTGGATTGCGGTCGCGCAAGTTATAGTTAGCTGTACTAACTATAACGGGGGAATTTCATTGTTTTTTTACGAGAGAAATGTCCAGCTAACTATAACGTGTGTGAAACCTATGGTTTTTTAAGTGAATTTGCAAGGTTTTTTAAATGCTATTTCCTAACTATAACGTGTGTGAAACCTATGGTTTTTTCAGTGAATTTGTATGGTTTTTTAAATGCTAATTTTTGAATTATTAAATTATATATATAAAAAAAAAAAAAAAAAAATCCTATGTATTCATTTATATATTATCTGTATCCTTTTATTTGTTTTGGCTCTTTTTTTTTAACTTTCAATTAGGATAAAGTTGAACAGTTTATTTAATTTTTGCAATTAATTTTTCTCCACTTTTTTTTTTTAATATAAATTCTTGGGGTGCGTGCTCAGAGCGCGCACCTAGTACGTTTTCGTAAGTTTTTTTATGAATACCGTCGTACGTTATTTACGTACGCATACATACGTTTTAGTGCACGCTGGGAGCGCGCACCCAGTACGCATGCGTACGTACGTATGCGTACTTACGCATCCGTGCATGCGTCGTACACGCTCCACGCGGTTCACTTCCGCATACGCTTAAATTACGCGCGTTTACGTTCGTGTATACGCGTGTGCAACGTATGCTTGTTACGTACGCGCATATGACATATGCGCATGCGCTCCTACGCGTTCACGCATGCGTAATCACAAAGTGTGCGCTCGGAGCTTGCTCAGTGCGCGCACCTCGGGTTATGTGCTTAATAAAACAACACTTCTAATTGGTTATCATTACTTTCAGTTTCTGATTGTTTCAACACCACACCCAATCCCCTCATTGCAAGTCATGTGATCAAGAATCATCACTTTTGATTGGTTTAAAGAACTTTCAGTTCCAGATTCTTCCCAAACCCCACCTACTCCCCTCATTATTAGTTCTGATTCCCTTGGAGAAGGAGCTATTCTGTTGTTGAGAGACAATGGCTGAACAGCAACCATTTTCAGACAGCGACCAGGACACTCTTGAGAGACAGAGGAACAGGAAGCAGAAAGACAGCTTTATATGGCAGTTTTTTACTTTCCCAGAGGGACAAAAAAAGGTGAATGCACCGAAAGTTACTTGTACATTGTGTCAAAAAGTCTTATCACGTGGGAATGCTAACAAGAAGTATTCTTTTAGTATTCATACTATGATGAGGCATGTTGAGGCAATGCATCCAGTGACTTTTCGTCGAGCTTCTGGAGCAAACCCTCCACCTGCTCAGCCGACGACATCTGCAGCAGCTCAGCCGAGCACATCTTCGGCAGCTCAGGCGAGCACTTCTTCTGCGATGGTGCCTTCGCCTTCTTCCACACCTCTTGTTGGACCACCTTGATTGGTGAGGTTGTCCACATGCTGCACTGATTGTGGTCGACTTATTTCTGTGGGTGAGACCAGTCTTGATCTCATTCAGAGAAAATTTGATGCGCATGAGTGCAGTAGGCCATAGATGTTTTTTCTTTTTTTTCGTTTTTCTCTTCCTGTTTCCCTACATTAACTCAACCTGGGTGAGTGATTAGACTAGAGCAAAGAAAATGTTTTTATGTGTTTGCGTTACACACTGCTATCTGAAACATCACACAGAGCTGAGTACTACACATGGGAGTGTTGGAGAAGCTGCTGCATGTGTGCCAAGAGTGTGTTTCTGGAGACTGTGTATTCTCAGGTGCAAGAGAGATGAGCAAGGAGACTTCCAGAACTGCATGAAGACTGCAGGGATGTATGTAACAGTGCATGTGTGCTAAGGGATAATTTGAGTTTAGAAAACAGGCTGGCCCTTTCCTGGGACTGCAATTCTTTCAGAACAACAACTTCACAAATTAAATCTCTGCCCACAATTCCTGTATGCACACAGACTCATGCTGTGATTTTAGGCACAAAACAGTGTTCCTGGATAGTACCAAATTACTGTTACAGCCTGACGCATTTTCCTTATCATTTAGAGAGGCAGAAAACAGCACATGTCCTAACAGCTCCTTGTGACCATGACCATGTGTTACAGGGTGAGTGATTAGACTAGAGCAAAGAAAATGAGGCCTTGATTATGTTTTTATGTGTTTGCGTTACACACTGCTATCTGAAACATCACACAGAGCTGAGTACTACGCATGGGAGTGTTGGAGAAGCTGCTGCGTGTGTGCCAAGAGTGTGTTTCTGAAGACTGTGTATTGTCTGGTGCAAGACAGATGAGCAAAGAGACTTCCAAAACTGCATGAAGACTGCTGGGATGTATGTAACAGTGCATGTGTGCTAAGGGATAATTTGTGTAAACACAACAGGCTGCCCCTTTCCTGGGACTGCATTTCTTAGTGAACAACATCTTCACAAATTAAATCTCTGTCCACAATTCCTGTGCTCACACAGACTCATGCCATCATTTTAGGCACATAACACAGGCTGCCCCTTTCCTGGGACTGCATTTCTTACTGAACAACAACTTCATAAATTAAATCTCTGCCCACAATTCCTGTGTGCACACAGAGTCATACCATCATTTTAAGCACATAACACAGGCTGCCCCTTTCCTGGGACTGCATTTCTTACTGAACAACAACTTCACAAATTAAATCTCAGACAACAATTCCTATATCCACACAGACTCATGCTGTGTTGGTAGGCACAAAACACAGGCTGCCCCTTTCCTGGGTCATCAATTCTTACAGAACTAATGCTTTTTTCAAATGTGCTGCCATTTTCCTCTCTTTTCTTTCAAAGTGATTTCTGCTAAATCCTAACCATCACAATTTAAAAGAAGCTGTCCTTTTCTTTCAACTGCAAGTCTTACTTTTCAACAGCAACACAAATTAAATCTCTGTCAACAATTCTTCTCTGCACACAGACTCATGGTTTGATGGTAGGCACAAAACAGTATTCCTCATTGTTACCAGTACACATTAACTTATGGTGAAAACATACTCCATAATATTTTACATATTCAAGACAGTTAAATATCTCCCAAAACAGAAAATGTAAATCACAACTTTAAACAAATAATCACAATTCTTTTTTTTATATCTAAATTAACCACAAACACCCCCTCTCAAACTCATAACTCACCTTTAAAATTAGTTATTTGGGAAAGAAATGTGGCAGTCACACAGCAGTTTATCAGACCAGAATCTCTGAGCTGAACACCTCTCTCCTCTCAGCAGAACCAGTTAATGGCACAGTTTCCCTCTCTTTTTTCACACATATACATGTTAATTACAAATCTCAGTGTTTCCCACTTTTTTTCAAATGAAATCACACATTTCTATTGGTTGAAAACTTCAACCCCTTTCCAAATGTACCCTTCCCCCAACTTGACTTCTGCCTGCTACCATAGCAACAGGTCATGGAACACAGGTGTGAGCAGAGAGGTCAGAAGTTCATCAGACAATGTTTCATTTCCAAAGAGCAAGAGTGCTTGACTTTTCAAACCTAACAGCAAATCCAAACTAATGTTCTTTGTTCACACATTTTTATGAACCAATACAAAACATGCTTTTTAAAATGTAAACATACAGCCTAGTGTTTAGTGTAGAATGGGTTGAAACAGCCAATGAGTTCTTTTTATTAAAAAAAGTATGTGTGCCCCCATTTTTCAACTTTCTTTCATTTCTTTTTGCCTTTCTACTGAAAGACACCTCCTGAGTGCATCCAGATCTCCTTTGAAGATGTTCACAGTGTGGATTGTAGGTCACAGCTATGTCTTCTGGAGTGAAAAATTTGCAGAAAAAAGAGGTATGGTGGGAGACCTTGCTTTGCCAAATGTAGACATTAAATGGATTGGTCAGAGAGGGTTAAAGTGGCACCAATTAATGCCTTTGGTGAAAACCTTTCTACATCTCCCACAGCCTAACCTTATTATTGTGCACTGTGGTGGAAATGACCTAGGCACTTTAACTGGGGTAGGTTTGGAAACGCCTATTAAGGACACCTTTGTGCAATTGATGTCGCTTTTTCCACAAACTGCCTTCCTATATTCTAACATATGCCAAAGGCAAAAGTGGAACTGGTCCAACCAATTTTGTCCGCAGATTGACAAAGCAAGGAAGCACGTCAACAAATCTATTTCTGCTTTCCTCAGAGACTATGGTATGGGTTCTATATACCACAACAACTTGCGTTACAACATGCAAGACATTTATAGAGGAGATGGTGTACACTTCACTGATGAAGGCAACAGAGTCTTCCTCTTGAACTTTAGACTCTGCATCGGTACTTACTTGTAGGTACCAAAAAACACACAATAAACACAAGGGCTCTTTTTAGAGCCACCTTATATCTTTTCATTTAATTGCATATTTTTATTATTTAAAAAAAAAGAAAAAAAATTTCGGCGATATTTTTTTTCAAAATATAAATCTTTTTTTTTGCCCTACAAGGTCCTACTGTGACCCCCTTACAATGCCTAGTGGGTCAATATCTCCCCACTCTGCCCCCTTTTCAAGTTCTCCCCCTTTGTTTATCACCCCCTCTTTATGCGAGAGACAAAATGGCAGCCGCCGCTTCCTGTTTTCCACCGATTCGAATGTTTACTGACATCTAACAACCAATCAGAAGTGTGCTCGCGCACGGCAAGGTGCGCGCACAGGACTTGCTCAGTGCGCGCACGGTACGCGCGTACAGATATATATATTGATTTAATTGCTAATTTCTCAGGAAATACTGAACAGATTTACACCAAACCTACAAAAGGCACTTCATGGACCTTATGGCTACCTCTCTGCCAAATTTTACATAATTCTGTTTAGCCGTTCGGGCTGTAGCTGCGACTAAAGTCCCTATGGAAAAATGCATGGGGAAAATGTGTTTTGGGACCCCCCCTTTTTCTCGGCCCCCGCTTGACGAATCCCCCCGAAACTTTCAGGGTAGGAGCTGAGCGGAGCGCCCCATTAGTTTTGAAAATTTCGCGAGGATTCATCAACCGGCGCCAAAGTTATTCAAAATAGAATTTTGAGATTTCCTATGGAAACACGGTCCTAACTATAACTACCTACTGGCGACCGCCAGTAGGTAATATATATATATATTTATATATATATATATATATTACCTACTGGCGGTCGCCAGTAGGTAGTTATAGTTAGGACCACGTTTCCATAGGAAAACCTCAACATTCTATTTTGAATAACTTTGGCGCCGGTCGACGAATCCTCGCGAATTTCTCAAAATAGGTGGGGCGCTACGCTCCGCTCCTACCCTGAAAGTCTCGGGGGGATTCGTCAAGCGGGGGCTGAGATAAAAGGGGGGTCCCAAAACGCGTTTTTCCCATGCATTTTTCCATAGGACCTTTAGAACGAGCTACAGCCCGAACGGCTGAACAGAATTACTAGAAATTTGGCAGAGAGGTAGTCCCTAGGTCAAGGAAGTGCCTTTTGTAGGTTTGGTGTAAATCTGTTCAGTAGATTCTGAGAAAATAGCCTTTAAATCAATATATATATCTGAGCCCGCTTACGGTACGCTTACGGTACGCTTACCGTACGCTTACCGTAAGCTTACGGTGGCGTGCGCGAGCGCGATTCTGATTGGCTCTTAGATCTTAGTAAACATTCGAATCGGCCGAAACCAGGAAGCGGCGTCCGCCATTTTGTCTCTCGCACTGAGTGTTGTTTATCAAACATGATGGCCAAAAACATGTTACGGGGCTGTTTTGACAACTCCCTCCCACATAGTCATGTTGAGGGAGTCCCCAAACATCCCCCAAGAGCAAAAACGGTTTTATTTTTTTTTCGGCAATTTCGCGGGGTACGCTTACCGTACGCTTACCGTACGCTTACCGTAAGCTTACCGTACGCTTACGGTAAAAAAATAAAAATAAAAAAAACACTATCCACACTTACCCCACCCCCTGTGCTTTTGGTGGCCGCAGGCCACCAAATGTGCAGGGCTTATTAATAGAGAAAAAAAACGTAATTTTGGCAACATGAAATTATAAAATCGAAATAAAAAAAACACTATCCACATTGACCTCACCCCCTGTGCTTTTGGTGGCCGAAGGCCACCAAATGTACAGGGCTTATTAAAGTTGATAAAAACCGTGCACGGAACGAACTGCGTTAAGTGGGCGCGCACGCCACAAATGGCGTAAAGTAACTTAGCATTTAAAAAACCGTACAAATTCACTGAAAAAACCATAGGTTTCACACACGTTATAGTTAGGAAATAGCATTTAAAAAACCTTGCTAATTCACTGAAAAAACCATAGGTTTCACACATGTTATAGTTAGCTGGACATTTTACTGATAAAAAACCAATGAAATTCCCCCGTTATAGTTACTGTAGGCAACTATAACTCACGCGACCGTAATCCTCTGCTGATGACATATGTGTCTTTATGAAAAAAAAATATTTGTAATATATGTATAGCTAAAATTTAATGGAAGAAGATATGGGCAAATAAGTGTCTAAATACAGTATTAGCATCAGCAGAGGATTGCGGTCGCGTGAGTTATAGTTGCCTACAGTAACTATAACGGGGGAATTTCATTGGTTTTTTATCAGTAAAATGTCCAGCTAACTATAACATGTGTGAAACCTATGGTTTTTTCAGTGAATATATATATCTATAAATACATATATATATATATATAAAACGTTACTTTTATATACTAGGACAGCATCAAGTCTCTTTATAGTATACATATGCATAGATATATATATATATATATATATATAGATAGATAGATAGATAGATAGATAGATAGATAGATAGATAGATAGATAGATAGATAGATAGATAGATAGATAGATAGATAGATAGATAGATAGATAGATAGATAGATATATGTATATATGTTCATATATATACATATATTCAAACCACCTCCAATTTCACCGCAGAAATCAGACTCTGACACTCGGGTGAGCTTCACCATTCAGCTTGAGTTTATTTTATCAGCTTGACGCGTTTCGGCACACTTGCCTTTCTCACACTCATATATATAAATATTCACTGAAAACACCATAGGTTTCAGGCACGTTATAGTTAGAAATGAGCATTTAAAAAAACATAGAAATTAACTGAAAAAACCATAGGTTTCAGGAACGTTATAGTTAGTTGGACATTTCACTCGTACAAAACCATAGAAATTCCGGCGTTATAGTTAGTTCAGCTAACTATAACTCGCCCCCCCGCAATGCACTGCTGATGACGCCACATATTACATCATTCATGACATGGTCAATGATATCACTGATGACATGACTGATTACATCTCATATGACATCACTGATGACATCACTGATGACATCATCCAGTGACTGTGTGTTTCTGTAAAGTTTAATTTTGTTTTATATATATGCCAAGCTGTATTGAGGAATGAGTGGGTGTGTAAGTGTCTGTATGGAGGATTTAGTAGGTACGTGACTGACTGTATAAGTGAGTGATTAAATGTCTCTTACTGAATGCATGGGTTAGTGACTAAACTGTGTGAAAGTCTGTATCAGTCTGTCTGTTGTGTAAGATTCTGCATGGGTTGATGAGTAGCTGCATGAGTGTCTATATGAGTTATTGATTGCTTGCCAGAGTATTTGTATGGCTGCCTGAGTGTGTGTGTGGATGGGTGGGAGGTGTGTGACTCTCTGCATAGATGTGTGAGTGGTTGATTCACTGGGTGTATGGGTTCAAGAGTGCATGTGGAAACAGCTGTATGGGTGGGTGAGTGTGTGTATGGTGTGTTGGTGAGTGAATGGATGTCTCAGTGGTACATGTGCAAGTAACTACATATGTAAAAGGCAGTATATGTGAGTGATGGTGTATATAAATAACTATATGTGAGAGTCAGTAATTGTGAGAGTGGCTGCATGGATGAGTGTGTATTTGTATCAGTGATTCTATAAGAGAGTAATTATGTCAATCAATCAATACAAACTTTATTCGGATAAAAGCAGCATATCCATAAAATAAGATTTCCAGACATTTAAAACAATCAAATTAACCGGGGTGCATAGAATTGCGGATACACACCATCGCTTTTAAGAAGGATCCCACTCGAAAACATAATTCATCATCATTTATAGCTAGCACCATCCCATAAGCTATCTTATAATCATTAACATGTCGAGTTTTAAAATATGGGATCAAAAATGTTTTCGTGGAGGGTGAGTAATAGGAGCAAAAGAATAGGAAGTGTAACATTGATTGTTTATGTGTAGTATCGCAAGGGCAGTGTAAAGAGTCAAGGTTAGCAGTAAAACCAATAGGAAATGACAACAAATATTTCATTGTGTCTGTCCTTAGTCTAAAGAATAAACCCCTTTCCCAGGTTTTAAAAGATATCTAGGCATAGCTGGGGTTACATTCTCAATTTGCATGTATCTGGTAACTGAAGTTTTGTTACTCTCAGTTGCTAATCTTATTTCTTTGTATGAGGCGTAAAGAGTTTTTTCCAGGGTTTTAATACTGGTGGAGCTGTGATCTAAGGGGTTTAAGAAAAGATGTTCCAAATTCAGGCTGCTTAAGCTTTTATAGACTCCTGCCAGCCATGGTATGTCCATCCCTTTATGGCATTTTAGACAGTCTAAGATTATTTCCCTTGTCAGTTGAGCAGCCGGATTCTTCCAGATTCTCAGCCAAAACCGAGTCGGGCGAGCCTTAATAAAGTCCTCTATGTAGGGTAGATGGAGTTCACAATGGCCAGCATACGTAGAGGAAAAAAGTGGCGTGCCCAAAGCTTTGCGACAGAATCTGTTCTCTTCACACTGGATAGGCGTGCTTATTGTATTCCCCCAAACCTCCGCCCCATATGTGGCAGTTGGTGTACATTGTAATCTATAAATTTTGACAATGGAGGGCACTACCTCTATGTTTTTTTGGCTTAGGTAACCTAAGTATAGTGTTGATCGAGTTAATAAACTTCCTTTTGCAGTGAGCTACATGATCGTTCCATAGTCCATTCGATGCAAATATCAACCCAAGATACGGGAAAGTGCAAGTGCTTAGTAATTGATTAGAATCTGTAACAATTGAAAAATTAGAATATTTCTTAGGCCCACATGACATTAAAAACGATTTTTAAAATTAGTACATAAATCCAAGGTCGCCATAAACTTCACAAAGCCCTGTACCAGGGCGCGTAATGCTTTAGGGGTACGCCCCATTAGAACTGCATCGTCAGCATATAACAGGGGGGGAATTTTATTTCCTTTAATGGTTGGAACGTCTTTAGTTGAGTTCAACAAGGATTTTGTCAGATCATTAATGTACAAGATAAATAAGAGGGGGGCCAGGACGCAGCCCTGTCTGACCCCCTTCCCAGTTCGATGGCTTTGGTGATCTCACCATTCCTACTAATGCGCACCCTAGCTTTTAGGTCTCTATGCAAGTATGCCAAAAAGGAGACTAATGAATCGTCTAGATCAAGATTTAAAAGAATTGTCCACAGCCGAGATCTATTTACAAAGTCAAAGGCCGACGTGAGGTCCATAAATGCCAGGTACACAGGTGTTTTCTTGGCTATATTGTATTTACTAATAATCAGGTTGAGGTTTAGGCACTGTTCCACAGTGCCGACCTTAGTCCTAAACCCCAGCTGACATGGATGTAAAACCTGGTATTCCTCAGCCCATGACTTGATCCTGTTGAATAACACCGTCCCCAAAATTTTCAGAGTGTTGTCAATCAATGATATTGGCCTGTAACAACTCGGGTTTGACCGGTCCCCCTTCTTAAAAATTGGGACTATTGTACTATAAGACCATGTTTCAGGAGTGGATAAATTCGTCAGATTAATTAAAAACATTTACAAATAGTGGTGCCCAAAAGTCAGGATAACTTTTGAAAAGATCAATTGGGAGACCATCCGGTCCAGGGGCTTTGCCCCCCAGGCTTTGAGCAATAGCCTCCTCAACTTCAGATAATTCAATCTGAATCTCGGTAGTATATATATACTCCTTCTTGGGTTCAGAGGGGTCCGGGGCAGCATAGATCTTACTAAAATGAGCCTCCCAGGACTCACTAGAAATATTACAACTAATCGGTGAAGCTGTGATTCCCACGGATTTCATGTCTTTAACAACTCTCCAAAAGTTCTTGCCATTTTTCAATTCATTTGCCCGTACAAGATTAGCCCAGTGATCATTAACAAGCTCCTCCTTCCTACATGTGATAGCCTTTTTATAGTTTCTCCTAAGTAACGACACAAGGGAGCTAACTCTAGGTTTGCTTACAAGTGCCTTTCTCAGTGCCCTGTTGGCAGCAGAACAATCTGCATTAAACCAGCCTGGGTCGGGATTAGTGTTCTTATTTGGTTTGGACAGTATGCTTTTAATACCAGAACAGAGCTCTGAGAAGGCATCAACTACCTCTGTATTTCGTACACTGAATGTCAAACAGGTGTTGACCAGACTCGGGTGGAGTTTTATCATCGTTTCAAATAATACATTATTATTAATGCCGTGCCACACAAGTCTACGGTTATCATTTGTAGTCATTAAATCACTTGCCCCATTCGTACAATCATACGTTGGGCGACATGTAAAGCTTAGGATAATGCTGATAGGTTTATGATCTCCGTGTGTTGTT
Source organism: Triturus cristatus (assembly GCF_964204655.1). Classification (NCBI taxonomy): domain Eukaryota; kingdom Metazoa; phylum Chordata; class Amphibia; order Caudata; family Salamandridae; genus Triturus; species Triturus cristatus. Next base: position 1,078,629,199 of record NC_140592.1, on the reverse strand, counting down.
GGAATTACTTCGGCCCTTAGCACATAACTTTCAAGGGGAGCGGTTATGAAAATATAATCAATAGTGGAGGTTGATCCTTGACTTCTATAAGTCGGTACTATGCATCTGTCAGTAAGAGGCGCGGCGGCAATATCCATGACGTTAAGAAAATTGTGCGAGCTTAGGAGGTTTATTAACTGCTCTCCTCTTTTACTCAATGAGCCATTGAGAGTGGGCCGAACGGCCTGTTAAATATCCCTTGGGATTTTAACATTAAAATCACCGCCTAAACAGATACCCTTAATTTGGGCACCACAATTATCTGTTTGTAATTTTAAAATAAAATTAAATAGCTCTGAAAAGTTCATATTGGGGACAGTTTTGAAATCGTTATTATAAAAATTAATCAGATAAAGTGAAACCCCCCCGAGTATAGAGGGTTACTTGAAATTTGTCGCTATTTGTATACAAATTCTGGCGCGACCACCTGCTTTAATGTTTATCCAAGTAGAAAGGCCACCAACAGGCCTACCTGATATGGGGAAAGGAGACAAGATGTTAAAACATTCAAAGCCCTCCATAAACAGCTCCTGGGTCGCCCAAGTTTCTTGGAACGTTACAATATCCTGACTACTTATTAGCCACTTCCAGTCTGGTAAATTTAGCTTAGATGCCAGGCCAGCAGCATTCCAACTCAATATTTTAAGTGTCGGGTCACAGTAACTATGTGTTAGTATCTGTATGAATAAGTGAGGTTGGGTCTGTATAACTGTATAGGCGATTAAATGGAAGTATGATTGATTCTTTGCATGACTGACTAAGTGTGTGAGTAACTCTGGATATGTGGCAGTGTGTGAGTGTCTGTATAGGTATATGAGTGCATATGAAAGTGTTGTATTGATGAGTGACTGCATATATGAGTGACTGTATTGATGAATGATTGGATGTGTGTGTAGGCATAGGAATCAGTCAGTGCGTATTTAGTAACTGGTATTGATGTGTCTATTTTTTCAAAAATGGTAGTCTGGATTATAGAGTGGTTGTATCAAAGGTTTAATTCAGGTGTGAGGAGGTGCATCAGATTTTCACATGGATGATGTCATCAGTGATGTCATTTGAGATGTCATCAGTGATGTCATCAGTGATGTCACTGACCATGTCATGAATGATGTAATATGTGACATCATCAGCAGTACATTGTGGGGGTGCGAGTTATAGTTAGCTGAACTAACTATAATGCCTGAATTTCTATGGTTTTGTACAAGTGAAATGTCCAACTAACTATAACGTCCCTGAAACCTATGTTTTTTTCAGTGAATATATATATATATATATATATATATATATATATATGTATTATTTTTTTTCCACATAAGGGAGGAAATATCGTACTGATGGATAGGAAGCAATACCAGAAGGAAGCATGGAGACAACTTTCAAACAAAGAGTGCTATAGCATTGTAACCCGATCTGTATAGGAACAAAGTATAATTGATTTTCATGCAATTTTAAGAACATGGCACGACAGAGGTATACTGAGAGACACTGATTACAAATTCATTTTGTGCGAAGCACCAGAAATTCCCACCTTCTATCACCTGCCAAAGGTACATAAATGCATGAAACATCCGCCAGGCAGGCCAATAGTGTCTTCCCTGAATAGCCTACTGGAAAATGTCTCCATATACATTGACTGTTTTCTTAATCCATTAGTCCGAGATTTAAGTTCTTATATTAAAGACACAAAGGACTTTCTCTGTGCAATCTCGAACATTCAATGGGAACCAGATATGTTGCTTGTGACCCTAGATGTCACCAGTCTTTATACGAGTATACAACACGATAAAGGACTGAGGGCAATTGAATTTTTTCTAAAGAAACGAAGTGCGAAGTTTTATGAGCATAATGCAATGATTATGGAATTTACAGCATTTTGTTTGACAAACAATATTTTTATGTTTGCAGGGGAACTGTACCACCAAAAACAGGGAACTGCGATGGGCACGTGCTTCGCCCCCAGCTATGCGAACCTTTTTGTAGGCTGGTGGGAGACGCACGTGGCCTGGGCGGGAGAAAATGAAAAATGGTTGGATAAAATTGCATTATGGGTTCGCTACATAGACGACCTCTTCATTATTTGGAAGGGGTCACACGATGAAGTAACTCTCTATGTAGAGGCCCTGAATAACAATGAATGCAATTTGAAGTTTACTGAATGCATTAGCAAAATTCAGGTACCCTATCTTGACCTATTGGTTTACATTGAAGATGAAAAATTCCAAACAACACTATATCGTAAACCAACGGCTGGGAACAGCACACTTCATGCGAAAAGTTCCACCCGAGCAGTGTAATAGAAGGGGTCCCATATGGGGAACTTGTTAGGATAAGAAGGAATTGTACCATTGATAATGAGTTTACCAAAGCGAAAGATGAAGCATTCAATAGATTTAGAGAAAGAGGATACAAAGAGAGAATACTAAACAAGGCAGAGAAGAAAGGGGAACACCTGTCGAGACAGAAGTTGATAATGGGAGAACGTGAGCCCCAGTCCTCAGATAACAGTAATATAGTGAGAATGATAACGGAATATTCAGCTCAGTCCTCAGAAATTGTACAAATTTTCCGAAGAAATTGGAAGGTACTAAAGACAGATGTAGTTCTAGGGCCACACATCCCTAAGACTCCCCAGATCACATACAGGAGAGGCCCGGCCCTGAAAGACCATCTTGTAAGAAGCCATTTCTCTAAAAATCCAAAAAGAAAGGATGCAACAACTGGGTTTTACCCATATATGAATTGTAAGGCCTGAAAGAATGGAACAAAGGTAAAATAATTTTCCATTCCAGGCAGGACCACAAAAAGAAAAATCAATAAACTAATGAACTGCAACACAGAGTTCGTTGTGTACTGCCTGCTGTGCCCGTGTGACCTGAAATATATAGATAGCACAATCCACCCCACTAAAAAGAGAATTTTAGAGCATATGCGTGCCATCAAAAATCATGATGTAAATTAGCCTGTGGCACGCCACTTTAAAGAGTTTCATAAATCCAATTCGCACCTTTTGAGGTTCTTTTGCCTGGACCACGTCCCGAAAGATGAGAGGGGTGGGGATAGGGTGAAGAAACTAAGGAAACTCGAGTCGAAGTACATACTTGAGATGCAAACTAAGAGCCCCTCTGGGCTAAATAACAAAGAGGAACTCTGGGTACACATTACATAACTGTTTTGGAAAATTTAGAATAAATTCAAAACAAGTGAGAACCTGCATTACCGCACCACCTGTTGCCTATGTGTGGAAGTTTTGTGGAAAACGAATGAGACAAAGGTAGTGAAAAACTAGGAAGCATCCTAGACAACTGGGGTTTTATTCGTATGCACCAGGCCGACTAAGTGCCTAATAAACGATGTTAGGAAAAATTAGTGTGAGAATAACAAAACCCCAGAACAATAAGGGACCCCTGACAATAGGTCATGCATGCCCATACAGGGCAAAATTACAGATACTCTACATGCTGGGGAATTGTAACGTTTACAAAACAAATGTACATCTTAGTGTATCTTAAACACAGCAATGTATATAGTTAAATGTATTAATCATGTGCTGCATAAATGTATAACAATGTATGATGAAATAGCACGTTACAAAATGTCTGCCGAAATGAAAGCAGAAATGTGATACTTTGTTTCCCTCCTCAGTTTCATTGACGAAAAGAAACTGTTTCCTCCTCTCGATGTCGATGAACTTTATTGTTTAGTTTAAAATGAACAACGAATGTGAATCCCACCGACATTGACAAAGGCGTGTAGCCGAAACGCGTCTGTCGGGGTTTTTCTTACTTTGTGGCTAAATAAATACATTAATACATTTCCCCTGGAGTGCGCCTCATTACGAACCGTGATAAGGATCGACGACAAGGAATATATACATATATATATATATATGTATATATATATATATATATATATATATATATATATATATATATATATTCAATGAAAAAACCAAAGGTTTCACACACGTTATAGTTAGCTGGACATTTTACTCATAAAAAACCATTGAAATTCCCCCGTTATAGTTAGTTAAGCTAACTATAACTCGCGCGCCCGCAATGCACTGCTGATGACGTCACATATTACATCACTCATGACATGGTCAGTGACATCACTCATGACATCACTGATGACATCTCAAATGACATCACTGATGACATCACTGATGACATCATCCCGTGAATGTGTGTTTTTCTGAAAATTAAATATGTTTTATATATGTATATCTCAAGGTCGATGGAAGAATAAATGGGTATATAAGTGTCTAAATGGATGATTTGTTTTTGAAAAATTGATTGTGTAACTGACTGATTAAGTGTATCTTAGTGAATACATGGCTTAGTGAGTAATGTTTAAATATGTAAATATCTGTATCAGTCTCTCACTTTGTGTATAAGTGGCTGCATGGGTTGGTGAGTAGCTACTTGAGTGTCTATATAGGTTATTAGTTGGTTTTTTGAGTATCAGTATAAGTGTCTGATGTCTGTATGGTTCGATGGGGGGTATTACGTAGTGCATAGGTGCATGAATGAGTGACTCACTGTTTGTATGTGTCGAAGATAGTATGTGTGCAGGACTGCATGGGTGGATGAGTGTGTGTATGGGTGTGTTAGTGAGTGAATGACTGTCTCTACAGTGTCTTTATGAGTAACTACATATGTTTTTAACTAGTATATGTGACTATTGGTGTATATAAGTGAGTATATGTGAGAGTGAGAGATTGAAAGAGTTCCTGTGTGAATAAGTATGTGTTTCTATAAGTGATTGTTTAAAAGACTAAGTATGTGCAAGTTTCCATAGAAGTAAGTGTGGTGGTGTGTGTATAACTGTATATGCAAGTAAATGGATGTTTGATTCTTTATTAGCATGAGTGACTATGTGTGTGAGTAACTCTACGGATGAGTGGCATTGTGTAACAGGATCTATAGGTGTATGAGTACATATGATGAGTGAGTACATGTATGAGTGACTGTATAGGACTGTTGGTGAATGAGTGGATGTGTATGTGGATCTTAGAATTACTGAAGAGGTTGTTGTAACTGGTATTGGTATGTCCATTGTTTTGAAAAGTTTAGTCTCTATTTATGAATGTGTGTATCAAAGGTTATATTAGGGTGAGAGGAGGTCTGCCACTCTATCACAAGGATGATGTCATCAGTGATGTCATCAGTGATGTCATTTGAGATGTCATCAGTGATGTCATGAGTGATGTCACTGACCATGTCATGAGTGATGTAATATGTGACGTCATCAGCAGTGCATTGCGGGCGCACGAGTTATAGTTAGCTTAACTAACTATAACGGGGGAATTTCAATGGTTTTTTACGAGTAAAATGTCCAGCTAACTATAACGTGTGTGAAACCTTTGGTTTTTTCATTGAATTTCTAAGGTTTTTTAAATGCTAATTCCTAACTATAACGTGTGTGAAACCTATGGTTTTTTCATTGAATTAGCAAGGTTTTTTAAATGCTAATTCCTAACTATAACGTGTGTGAAACCCATGGTTTTTTCAGTGAATTTGCAAGGTTTTTTAAATGCTAATTTTTTTTTTTTCTTCTATTTTTTTAAACATATTTTTAATTTAATGTTCTAACCTTTTATAAAGACTATGGTTAAATTTTTAAAATTCTTTAATATGTTTTTTTAAATATATTTCATAAAATAAACATGTTATAATTTTTTCCAGTACATTTTTTCCTTTTTTTTTTAGTACGCGTACCGTAAGCTTACGGTAAGCGTACGGTTTACACAACGCCCGTAATTTATCTACGCTGTTTGCGTATAGTTACGCAATTTGCGTAGCCGCGCGTACTCCGCGTGGGACGCGTACGCGTGTACGCTACACGCGCACGTTACGCGGAAGTGTCGGGTAGTGACTGTTATGCGCATGCGCGCAAGCGCGTGTCTTTTTAACGCGCATGCGCACTTTTGCCGTAAGCGTACCGTAAGCGTACCGTAAGCGTACGGTAGGTCATGTGATCATGAAACACAACATTTGATTGGTTGAAACTACTTTCAGTTCTAGAACTCTCCTACACCACACCCATTCCCCTCATTTCTGCTTGTGATCTCTTAGGAGAAGGAGCTGGGTTGTCTTTGTGATACGATGGCAGAACAGCAGAGCTCTTCTGAGAGTGAGGCTAGCACTAGCAGCACTACCTTGAGGCAGAGAGCGAGGAAACAAAAGACCTCTTATGTATGGGATTATTTTACTTTTCCTGAAGGCCAGCTAAAGGTAAATGCACCCTTAGTGACTTGCAAGCTGTGTCAGCGTGTACTTTCAAGAGGTAATCCTGACAGGAAGTATTCCTTTGGGAATCATACCATGATGAGGCACCTCAGGGATGTACACAGAAGGACACATGCTCGACTTTTTGGAGGTAACCCTTCAGAAAGTCAACCAAGCACATCCACAGCAGCTCAACCTGGACCATCATCTGCAGGGCTGTCTCCTTCTTCTGCAGGTCAGGTGAGCCCTTCATCTGTGGGGGGAGCATCTCCTTTTGCTGGCCCTCTGGAAATTAACCCTCGATTTCTGAGGGTTGATATTCGATGTGCCTCTTGTCATGATCTAATTTGTCATAGGGAGACCAGTGTTTCCCTAGTGAACCTCAAAATAGATCAGCACACTTGTCACAGAGACTAATTTTCCCATTCTTTCTTTCCTCTCTCCCTGCATGAACACAACGGCTCTTTTAAGAGCCAACCTTATCTTTCATCTTTTTTTTATAGATGTTTTTAAAAACTTTTTTTTTTTTTTTACCGTAGGCGTACGGTGCGCGTAATTTTTTTTTTTTTTTTTTTAAAAACACTAAAAATCAATAATCACATTACAAGGACTTTGAAACACTACAATTATTATTATTGACTTACCATACCCACTCAAAAAAATATTTATTCATTTGTTTTTTTTTTAAAAAATTGCTTTAAAAATGGTTCTAGTTTTCGAAAATTTTCTATATCAATCTGAAAAAAAAGAAAAAAGTATTAATATTTTTTAAACATTTTAAAATACAGTACACGTATTTACATATTTACCAAAAAATATTTTTGCCTTATTTTTGCTGTTTTCAGAATATATTGCATTTCACTTTAAATTGTGAAAGCAATTGCATTCATCATTTAACAGCGGGCAAAAAAAAAAAAACAATCTCAAAGATTGTATTAAAAAAGCCCCGAATCTCTTCTCACTTTAACTTAACATTACAGAAATGCATAATATTCTAAAAAAATATCATCAAAAAACAATACTTATTTCTTTAAAATACCGTCTGATATTTTTGTTTCAGAAGTATAATCACAATATTATATCTCAAATAACTCCACAATACATCTGATTCCATTTCCTTTAGGCCAAATAGTAATTTTAAAATTTTTTTGGGATTAAATTTCCAATGGTAATCCAATAAAATTCTAAAGTTTAATTTGTCCAGATCTCACCGATTCTCTGTAACATTTTGGTTCACGAAATTTTTTTTAATAATTTATTAAGTCCACAATAGAATTGGTTACTTTTCCGCATGGCCAAATAGTAATTTTTAAAATCATTTTTGAAAAAATTTCCAATGGCACTCCAATAACATTCCAAAATTTAAATTGTGCAGATGTTACCGATTATCTCTAAATTATTGGTTTTTGAAAGTTTGATTAAAATTGGTTATCTTTCCATTAGGCCAAATGATAATTTAAAAAATCTTTTTTTTAGAAAATTCCAATGGTAATCCAGTAAAATGGTAAAATTATTTTGTCCAGATCTTGCCAAGTCTCTCTAAAATTTAGGTTTCAGGAAGATTAGATAGGAATTTGCTAAATCAAAAGGCAAACGTTGTTTGAAAATCAATTGGGGATCATTACACAGTGTCCAGCCTTTTTCACATTTAAGATAAACTGTGTAATGTCCAGAAGTAACAGTAGGTCCATCATGGAAAATTATTGCAACAGTTACAAAAGTTTTTCCTGAAATTGATAATTGCTGTCCTGTAAACTTCTTTATTAAAGTATCCAATTTTGAACCATCAGCTCTACATCGTTGCATCATTAAAATTACATACTGTCCGTATTCCTTTAAAATTAATGTTGAAAACATGTCAGATTTACACTCACCACATTTCATGCTATGATTAGCATCTTTAACTAATTTTGCAAAAGTGACTGTTTTACTCTCTGGCAATGTCAAATAAATAAACCTTTCATTATCAACATTAGAGCCACATATATTATAACAGTTTTCACAACTATGTTCCCATTTATAAGAGAGACCAAATAAAATATCAATTGCAACTTCTTCTACTTCCAGTACTTGAAGAAAATACATCAAAAATTCGTGTGCATCTTGCTGTTCATTTTGAGAAAACTGTGTTCGTCCTGAACATATATCTAAAAGTTTTCTAATTTCAGTAGCACTTTCTATTTGAGTTTTATCTTTACTCAGCTTTTGAAAAAGGAGACTCAGCTCAGAACAGAATCTTTTTCCCTGATTTACTATTATCTGCTCTTGCAAACTTTCCAGATAAAATGCAACATTCAGCACTACATTTGCGTAGCAGTTGACACCAGAGCTATTTTCAAAATGACATCCTACAACCTGTTCTTCATTTTCCTTTTTCTTTTTGCTTGCAATTACATCACTCCTCTTTTTTTTCCTCTTCTCTACATCTTCATTACAGATATTCTCATTTTTTCTTTTACGAGAAACTACACGTTTCTCCAACACAGGATACTGACCTAAATGAGGAGCATAGCTTCTTCTTAATCTATTATACTCCTTTACACAGTTTGTATCAGCACTAACTTTTGAATCATCAAAGTCTATCATGAATAAACCTGATAATGTTTTCACTCGTGACAAAGCAACATATGCCATACCTTCTTTGAACACAGTTGAACCAATGTTCACAAATGCACAATCTACAGTCAATCCTTGAGACTTGTGAATAGTTACAGCATATGCTAGAGAAAACGGAAACTGCTTCCTACGTACATATAAGTCTTTCACAAGCATGAAACGAACTGTACAACGACAAATATCTTTAACTTCTTCTATCTGATCAAATTTTATTTTTAAACATTCAATTCCATCTTTTTTCTCATAATTAATAAAACCCACAACTCTTCCCATAGCTCCATTAACTAAACCTTTTTCAACATCCAAATTTCTTCTTAAAAATACTCTACAGTTCATGCAAACATATAGATTTTTTTCTAATCCAGCTGTTTTGGAGATGTTTTTCAGTTTGCCTGTTACTGTGACAGTAATTCTTCCATCCTCAATTTTGTCCACTGCTTCCAATTTCCTGATCTCTTCCTTTTCCAATTTCAAAAGCTCCTCATTAAATATTGAGCATTCACGTAGAGTTGGCATTAAGCAGATGACACTTTTGTTTTCTGCAATGTTCTTGTATATTTTCTCTGCAACTATTTCTTCCTTTGGAAATAAATTATGTAGCAGCCGACTCTGTAATGCTTTTTTGCCAACTTCTGTGAGTAGTCCAATTCTGATATCTTTCAGAATACTTCCATATTCTTCATCGCTTGCTTGCCTCATATTAGTAGTAAGTTCCTTGTACTCAAAAAAGGACCAAATATTTGTATTTCCGATGCTTCCCAATGACTTCTTCGTGTCTTCATGTGTGACAGTATTAAACACTGGTTGTCCTTTAACTGGAGTAAGTTGCAAAAGATCTCCAAAAACTATGACGTGTTTTCCACCAAATAACATGTCATAGTCTGTCTTCAAAATTTGCTGCATTCTTAAATGCACAAAGGCAAGCATTAAGTTTGATACCATGCTCACCTCATCAATAATGAGAACTTGCATCTTCTTCAATACTCTTGAAACTTCCAAGGATGCTTCTCCAGTTAGCTTGTTGTATTGTATTTTGTTCTCATGCTCCACTGGTAACATTAGCAAACGATGTAAAGTGATTCCTTTTATGTTATATGCTGCTAACCCAGTTGGAGCAGTAACCACACAAGACAAAGTAGAATCTGTTTTTTGCTGTAGGTAGCTTCTGATGACTTTTATAAGGAAACTTTTTCCAGTTCCAGCTTGTCCGCTTACATACATCCTGATTGGATGAAATGATGTGCATGAGCACTCTTTTTTTTCATGTAGAAATCCGTGATCAATTTTGTTTCTGATCTCTTCATAAATTTGTTGCTGCTCTTGATTCAGTTGTCTTTCCAAATTTTCTAAGTCTATAAATTCTTCTTGAGCTTGATTCATAGCCGTTTCCACTTCATTCATGGCTATTGATGCTTCATTTTCAACGATTGGTTGTCCTAGGGGATCTTGACTGAGTGTTCCTGAACTTTGGCTGTCCTGAGAACTGTCTCTAGCTATTTCTGCTGCAATTGTAGTTTCCTGTTCAATTTCTTCATTTAACATTTGCAGATAACTTGAGAATGTACTGCATTGTATGCTGTCTTTGCAAGCATTAAAAGAATCTTCATAGCTTTGAAATTCTCCCAGTAGTTCATCCTCTGTACGCCATGGTTTAAACAACTGTAAAAGAGCCAAGTAGTAAAATTCCTTCTTGTCAGTAGTGTCGCAACTCAGCTTCCTGTGATTTATCAAACTTCCTTTTGTTTGCTTCACCAAACATCCTTCCTCACCAACGACTTTATATTTTCCATTGTTGATGTCTTCTGCGGCTTTCCGTGAATAAATGTAGTTCTGCAGCACTTCATAGAGACACATGTTCTCCAGATGTTGACTTCTCTTGGGATAATATGTGTCCAACATGTTTGATTTCAAAATATCTGTACTTTCTGGGTCATTCTCGGCCAAATATTCAATTTCTCCAACAGATTTCAGTACCCGATTTCTCATTGCTGCAAGGCCTAAACTTGCCCAAATTATTCTTCTTGACTTCGAGTAGAGACTTGCAGAAGATAACCTATCTGAACATTCGTAGGATCCAATTTCTCGATGCGATAACATCTTCAAACTGAAACTGTACAGCTTCTTACTGACAGTCTTCTCGTGAGAAATCTCTTCCCACATTTCCTTCAATTCTGTTTTTTCTGATTTCGTAATGTAAGACGTTACATATCGAGCAACAGCAATGGAATTGTCAGCTACATACTGTATATCCATGTTAGCGTTCCACATGGATAAAATGACTGGGTTGTAGTCATTTATATTTTTTGATTCTTCTTTTCTTTTTAGGTTGTAGGTATTCTTAGGTGATTTTCTTGTGATAGTATGTCTCACAGCTGACATAAACCTGTTGACTCTTCCATTTGAAAGAACAGGTCTAGGAAATCCAAATCGACATTTAGTGTAGTATTTATCTTTGCTCTTGTATTTCCGTCGACAGTATTTTCCACACCGATGACTTTGGAAACGTAAAACTTGCTCCTTTAACTTTTTCTCTTCTGTGCTTTTTGGTATAGCACATGTTGCATATTCTTCAATGAAAGATAACACTGCTTCATCAGTATCTGTTCCAAACTTTGGGGCATCCTTGATCCACAACAGCATATGAATATGAGGAGCACCTCTTGCCTGGTACTCTTTTCTCCAAAAGAAATCTACTACTTCTCCAAGAGGTGGATTTTTTTTATTGCAGATGAGGGACATCATAGCCTCAAATCTATGATTGAAATATCTGCAAACATTAACCGGATCCAATGAGCACAGTTCTCCTGCTGTCTTGTATTCGATGTTTTTAATGTTTGAATTTGCCTCTCGTAGAAAATCCAGTAAATCATCCCAAGCATACTCCGCACAGCTTAGGGTAACGAACCATGTTGGTGTTCCTAAATTCCGTAACATGCATTTTAATTCACCATGGCGTCGGTACCAATATTCATTTGTCCCACTCTGACAAGCCATCAGATTGATCAGTTGTGTTTCCAAATGATCATCTCGGTGCTGCACTTTCTCCATAAAATCCTTAGCAGACACATTTTGTAAATGTACTCCACTTTTTAAAATGTGATTTACTGCATAAGACAGTGCAGACAAGTCGCTTTCAAATAAAAGATGGAACAAATAAGGAATACTTTGTCGAAATCTGGGATCTTCAGCATATAGTCTTGTAGTCCGATACTCAGAAGCTGGAATCTGTTCTGGACGTTCATCGTATCGTCCTCCTTTTCCTTTAGGAAACAGCTGGGGAAAACATCGAGCTTCCAAGCTCTCCTCCCATACACTCACGGGAGTTCCTTTTGCTTTCTTCATCTGAAAGAGATCAATATTATCTCCCATAACTTCTTTTGAATGAAGAGGATGTATGCTAAAATGTTCATAAATTTCTTCTTCCTTTGACTTGTCCACTTTTTCAATTTGTCCAGTTGGTGTTTCTGTGTCTTCTTGTAAATCTTCTTCTTCTTCTTCTTCTATATAAATTGATTCATACCATTTGTTATTCCTTTTCAAATACAAATTTGCTCTTTGTACTTTCCGCACATCTACCAGCTCCTGCCAAATCTTCTTATTCTTTGTAGGTACACCATTAACCAGAATAACTAATGGTTCAGTTTCCAAAGTATCCGCATCAATAGTTTCCATATTTTTTTTCAAATCCAAGGGCAAATACACCACTCTTCCTTTTAAACCTCTCAGTAAATCAGAAGGAGGTAATTTACCAGTTTTGGGCTCCATACGTACTATGGTCTGGAACGGATGAACACATTGAATGAGTATAGACTCATATGTATTTAATTCAGAAAGTTCAGCAGGAATAGCATCCAATTCTAAATTATTATGTACAGCTCTGGTCGGCATTCTATTTTCCTCTAACTTGTTGTAACAGTATTTACAAATACGCTGATCTTCACCCAAATCAAAACAATTTTCTAGAAATATATATGTGGCAAAATCCTTCCACTTATAATTATCTTCATTTTCACTCTTTCTGTAGAGATCAACATTCCTAGTTTGTTTTCTATAATGAGTTCTGCGGCAACAAATACAAGTAAAATTTGGTCTTTCATTAGAGACTATTGCAAATTTTGTTATGTGATCATTAAATGTGTTACTTACAGAGGGTTCTACATTCTCTTCCACTTCTTCCTCATTTACTCTGTCCTTCTCTGCACTGTTTTGTTCAGGACCAAAGTAACAAAACTGAATTTCATCAACAACCTTCTCTACATCTGATACCGTTCCTCGGAACAGAGCCCTATTCAATTCATTTAACTTTATTGCTGGACTTTTGGCAAAATACAACCGTCTCACAAACTTTCTCATTTCAGTATGATGAACAGCCAGCATCCTAAAATGATGGAAAACACTATTGCACACTTTTCTAGATAGACAAGCCAGAGAATGACCCTGCAAACCAGTATTCTCTCTCACTCTGCATGGATCCAGACTTTGAAGCACCTTAATCTTCTGTTTTATACTTTTTTTACTATATTCTCTTAGAAACTCTCGAAATTTGTCAATAGATTCCTGACGCACAGTGCAAATACTACTACAATTCCAAGTGTACACTGGGGCTTTAGGACGTCTCCCCATAGCCTCATCTGCCATCACTTGTACCTCATCTCTTGGAACCATTATCTCCTTCTCCATTATGCAACCATTTTTTACTTCGTAAGAACGACCTCTGGTGTCAACTGCATGCAGCAAACTATTACTTTGAAAATAGCTCTCTTCATTAAAAAAAGGTTCACTACTTGAACTATGCATCCACTTTCCTAAAAACACTTTACAAAAGTTTGTTCTGTTCACTACTCTTTTCCTTTTGCTATGTGATTTCAGTACATTAACCATTTTGTCTAATGTACGCATCCTATTCAAGTTTCCTTTTTAATTCTAATGCCTTTGCTGCAATGGCTTCTATTTCTTTTTTTCTTTTATAAAACTTTGTCTTTTTCTTATATTTCTTCACATCCTTCATCAAATTCGACATAACTCTTCTCTGAAACATTTTTCTACGTATCTCTTTAAACGCTGTTTTTCTATTTATATAAATCTTTTCAGTTGCTGAAGGTATATTTGCATTAACTAAATTGTCAATTTTTTCCTCTCCTTTTTTGTTCAAAACATCCTTTCGAGTACAGACATTTTGTACATTTTTCATTCTTTTGAATATATTTTTTAGAAATTGTTTTGTCTGCTTACCAGAAGATTTTTTCTTTTTCCCAACATGAGCATCTTCTACTAACTTTGGTCCTCTAGTTGTCTTCAAATATAGGTTTTTTTTGTGCGTTTTTTGAACTCTGGATTTTGTAGGCATCTTAAATTTTGTCCACTGCTCTTCAGCAATACCTGAAAAAAACTAAAAAAAAATTCCTTTATTTTATTTAAATATATTACTACATTTCTTTTCACAATAGTCACAAAACGTAATTTCTTTGCCAATTTGAATGCACACTTACTGCTCTTTTTTTTTGGCAAGTTAAAATCACTTTTACAGACTGACACATTATGAAACCACTTTTCAGTTTTTTTAAAAAGCCCATGTCCAGACTGCTTTTTCAGACCACCACCATGTGTATCCTCGGTGACTGCCTACACTCCAGCAAGGGCAACCAGCCTTAGTGATGCTGAATGTATTTGCATTACAGACTGAAACCTGAAAACCCCACTCGCTTCTAAATACTGTGCATGATTATACATGGAAAGGAGCTGGGTGTGTGCTAAGAGTCTGCTTCTTCCCCCAAAAAATCGCTCCCCCTTTTTCCTACTAATGCAACTGTGAAATCACCAGAGCAAAACGCAATAAATCTCTGCCTGTAATTCCTATTTACACACAGAGTCATGTTTTCACATTAGTCCCAAAACGAAATTTCTTTGCCAATTTGAAAGCACACTTACTGCTCTTTTTTTTGGGCAAGTGAAAATCACTTTTACAGACTGACACATTATGAAACCACTTTTCAGTTTTTTTAAAAAGCCCATGTCCAGACTGCTTTTTCAGACCACCACCATGTGTATCCTCGGTGACTGCCTACACTCCAGCAAGGGCAACCAGCCTTAGTGATGCTGAATGTATTTGCATTACAGACTGAAACCTCAAAACCCCACTCGCTTGTAAATACTGTGCATGATTATACATGGAAAGGAGCTGGGTGTGTGCTAAGAGTCTGCTTCTTCCCCCAAAAAATCGCTCCCCCTTTTTCCTACTAATGCAACTGTGAAATCACCAGAGCAAAACGCAATAAATCTCTGCCTGTAAATCCTATTTGCACACAGAGTCATGTTTTCACATTAGTCACAAAACGAAATTTCTTTGCCAATTTGAATGCACACTTACTGCTCTTTTTTTTTGGCAAGTGAAAATCACTTTTACAGACTGACACATTATGAAACCACTTTTCAGATTTTTTTTAAAAAGCCCATGTCCAGACTGCTTTTTCAGACCACCACCATGTGTATCCTCGGTGACTGCCTACACTCCAGCAAGGGCAACCAGCCTTAGTGATGCTGAATGTATTTGCATTACAGACTGAAACCTCAAAACCCCACTCGCTTCTAAATACTGTGCATGATTCCACATGGTAAGCAGCTGGGTGTGTGCTAAGAGTCTGCTTCTTCCCCCAAAAAATCGCTCCCCCTTTTTCCTACTAATGCAACTGTGAAATCACCAGAGCAAAACGCAATAAATCTCTGCCTGTAATTCCTATTTGCACACAGAGTCATGTTTTCACATTAGTCCCAAAACGAAATTTCTTTGCCAATTTGAATGCACACTTACTGCTCTTTTTTTTTGGCAAGTGAAAATCACTTTTACAGACTGACACATTATGAAACCACTTTTCAGATTTTTTTAAAAAAGCCCATGTCCAGACTGCTTTTTCAGACCACCACCATGTGTATCCTCGGTGACTGCCTACACTCCAGCAAGGGCAACCAGCCTTAGTGATGCTGAATGTATTTGCATTACAGACTGAAACCTGAAAACCCCACTCGCTTGTAAATACTGTGCATGATTATACATGGAAAGGAGCTGGGTGTGTGCTAAGAGTCTGCTTCTTCCCCCAAAAAATCGCTCCCCCTTTTTCCTACTAATGCAACTGTGAAATCACCAGAGCAAAACGCAATAAATCTCTGCCTGTAAATCCTATTTGCACACAGAGTCATGTTTTCACATTAGTCACAAAACGAAATTTCTTTGCCAATTTGAATGCACACTTACTGCTCTTTTTTTTTGGCAAGTGAAAATCACTTTTACAGACTGACACATTATGAAACCACTTTTCAGTTTTTTTAAAAAGCCCATGTCCAGACTGCTTTTTCAGACCACCACCATGTGTATCCTCGGTGACTGCCTACACTCCAGCAAGGGCAACCAGCCTTAGTGATGCTGAATGTATTTGCATTACAGACTGAAACCTCAAAACCCCACTCGCTTCTAAATACTGTACATGATTCCACATGGTAAGCAGCTGGGTGTGTGCTAAGAGTCTGCTTCTTCCCCCAAAAAATCGCTCCCCCTTTTTCCTACTAATGCAACTGTGAAATCACCAGAGCAAAACGCAATAAATCTCTGCCTGTAATTCCTATTTGCACACAGAGTAATGTTTTCACATTAGTCACAAAACGAAATTTCTTTGCCAATTTGAATGCACACTTACTGCTCTTTTTTTTTGGCAAGTGAAAATCACTTTTACAGACTGACACATTATGAATCCACTTTTTAGATTTTTTTTAAAAGCCCATGTCCAGACTGCTTTTTCAGACCACCACCATGTGTATCCTCGGTGACTGCCTACACTCCAGCAAGGGCAACCAGCCTTAGTGATGCTGAATGTATTTGCATTACAGACTGAAACCTCAAAACCCCACTCGCTTCTAAATACTGTGCATGATTCCACATGGTAAGCAGCTGGGTGTGTGCTAAGAGTCTGCTTCTTCCCCCAAAAAATCGCTCCCCCTTTTTCCTACTAATGCAACTGTGAAATCACCAGAGCAAAACGCAATAAATCTCTGCCTGTAATTCCTATTTGCACACAGAGTCATGTTTTCACATTAGTCCCAAAACGAAATTTCTTTGCCAATTTAAATGCACACTTACTGCTCTTTTTTTTTGGCAAGTGAAAATCACTTTTACAGACTGACACATTATGAAACCACTTTTCAGATTTTTTTAAAAAAGCCCATGTCCAGACTGCTTTTTCAGACCACCACCATGTGTATCCTCGGTGACTGCCTTCACTCCAGCAAGGGCAACCAGCCTTAGTGATGCTGAATGTATTTGCATTACAGACTGAAACCTCAAAACCCCACTCGCTTCTAAATACTGTGCATGATTATACATAGAAAGGAGCTGGGTGTGTGCTAAGAGTCTGCTTCTTCCCCCAAAAAATCGCTCCCCCTTTTTCCTACTAATGCAACTGTGAAATCACCAGAGCAAAACGCAATAAATCTCTGCCTGTAATTCCTATTTGCACACAGAGTCATGTTTTCACATTAGTCCCAAAACGAAATTTCTTTGCCAATTTAAATGCACACTTACTGCTCTTTTTTTTTGGCAAGTGAAAATCACTTTTACAGACTGACACATTATGAATCCACTTTTTAGATTTTTTTAATTGCACATGTCCAGACTGCTTTTTCAGACCACCACCATGTGTATCCTCGGTGACTGCCTACACTCCAGCAAGGGCAACCAGCCTTAGTGATGCTGAATGTATTTGCATTACAGACTGAAACCTCAAAACCCCACTCGCTTCTAAATACTGTGCATGATTATACATGGTAAGCAGCTGGGTGTGTGCTAAGAGTCTGCTTCTTCCCCCAAAAAATCGCTCCCCCTTTTTCCTACTAATGCAACTGTGAAATCACCAGAGCAAAACGCAATAAATCTCTGCCTGTAATTCCTATTTGCACACAGAGTCATGTTTTCACATTAGTCACAAAACGAAATTTCTTTGCCAAATTAAATGCACACTTACTGCTCTTTTTTTTTGGCAAGTGAAAATCACTTTTACAGACTGACACATTATGAATCCACTTTTTAGATTTTTTTAAAAAGCCCATGTCCAAACTGCTTTTTCAGACCACCACCATGTGTATCCTCGGTGACTGCCTACACTCCAGCAAGGGCAACCAGCCTTAGTTATGCTGAATGTATTTGCATTACTGACTGCAACCTCAAACCCTTAAAGTATTCCTTATTTTTACCACTACACCTTAATTTATCATGAAAAAATAGTCCATATTATTTTACATGTTCCTCACATTTAAATTTCTCCCAAAACAGAAAATAATAAACACAACTTCTACAAAAGGAATTCCAATTCTATTATTCATTTCTTAATTTACCATATACATCCCCTCTCAAACTCATAACTCACCTTTAAAATTAGTTAGTTGTGAAAGAAAGGTGGCACTCAAACAGCAGATTATCAGAGCCAGGATCTCTGTTCTCTACACCTCTCTCCTCTCAGCAGAACCAGAAAATGGCAAATTTTCCCTCTATTTTTCCACACATATACATGTAAGTTTCAAATCTCAGTGCTTCCCCCTTTTTTTCAAATGTAATCACACATTTCTATTGGTTGAAAACCAACCCTTTTCTTAAAGTACCCTTCCCCCAACTTGACTTCTGCCTGCTACCATAGCAACACCTCATGGAACACTGCTGTGTGGAGTTAGGTCAGAAGTTCGCCCAACAATGTTTCAATTCCACAGAGCAAGAGTGCTTGACTTTTCAAACCTTACAGCAAATCCATAGTACTGTTCTTTGGTAACACATTTTTCTGTACCAATGCAAAACATGCTTCTATCAATTTACACACACAGCCTAGTTTTTAGTGTAGAATGGTATGAAACAGCCAATCAGTTCTTTTAAAAAAAAAAAAAATATGTATGCCTCCATTTCCAAACTGTTTTTCATTTCTTTTTCCCATTCTACTGAATTACACCTCCTGAGTGCATCCAGATCTCCTTTGAAGATGTTCACAGTGTGGATTGTAGGGCACAGCTATGTCTTCTGGAGTGAAAAGTTTGCAGAGAAAACAGGTATGGTGAGAGACCTTGCTTTGCCAAATGTAGACATTAAATGGATTGGTCAGAGAGGGTTAAAGTGGCACCAATTGATGCCATTGGTGAAATCCTTCATGCAAATCCAACACCCTGACCTCATAATAGTGCACTGTGGTGGCAATGACCTAGGCACTTTGACTGGGGTAGGTCTGGAAATGCTTATGAAGGACACCTTTGCACAACTGTTTTCTCTTTTCCCTAAAACTGCCTTTGTGTTTTCCAACATATGCCAAAGGCAAAAATGGAACTGGTCCAATCATTTCTGTCCGCAAATTGACAAAGCAAGGAAGCACGTCAACAAATCTGTTTCTGCTTTCCTCCGTGACTATGGTATGGGTGCCATTTACCACAACAACTTGCGTTATGACATGCAAGACATTTATAGAGGAGATGGTGTGCACTTCAATGATGAAGGGAACAGAGTCTTCCTCTTGAACCTTAGACTCTGCATCGGTACTTACTTGTAGGTACCACTTAAAAAATCACTTCATAAACACAACGGCCCTTTTTAGAGCCCCCTAATATCTAAACTCTTAAATCTGCATTTCATTTCTTTTTTTCTTTTTTTTTTCTTCCGTACGCTTACCGTAAGCTTACCGTACGCGTACCCCGTGATTTTTTTTAAAATCAATAAATGTTTTCTTTGTACTTTTCTGTCCTTCTTTGACCCCCTCACAAATGTAAGGGGGTCTGTAACTCTCCTCCTTGCCCCCTTTTCTTGTTTTCACTCTTTTTTTTCTGAGTGAAACACACAAAATGGCGGCCGCCGCTTCCTGGTTTCGGCCGATTCGAATGTTTACTAAGATCTAACAACCAATCAGAATCGCGCTCGCGCACGCCACCGTACGCGTACGGTAAGCTTACGGTAAGCGTACCGTAAGCTGGCTCAGATATATATATTGATTTAAAGGCTATTTTCTCAGAATCTACTGAACAGATTTACACCAAACCTACAAAAGGCACTTCCTTGACCTAGGGACTACCTCTCTGCCAAATTTCGAGTAATTCTGTTCAGCCGTTCGGGCTGTAGCCCTGTCTAAAGGTCCTATGGAAAAATGCATGGGAAAAACGTGTTTTGGGACCCCCCTTTTATCTCAGCCCCCGCTTGACGAATCCCCCCGAGACTTTCAGGGAAGGAGCGGAGCGTAGCGCCCCACCTATTTTGAAAAATTCGCGAGGATTCGTCGACCGGCGCCAAAGTTATTCAAAATAGAATGTTGCGGATTTCCTATGGAAAAGGGGTCCTAACTATAACTACCTACTGGCGACCGCCAGTAGGTAATATATATATATATATATCCAAGAAAACAAAGCGCCACAGCCCGGGTCCGGTAACGTGCATTTATTTTCAATAGCGCGGGTAACAGCAAACATGATTCACCCTGACGCGTTCCAGCGTATTGCCTTTCTCAAAGGGTCTTAAATCACATGTGCAGTCTCTCAGCTGTTTTATATTGCCATAATGTCACATGTCTGGATACTGCCACACTGCAAATACCATAATCTTCTTTGGGTTGCAGAGAAATGCAAGTAGTGGCCCATTGTCATTTTCAACTCCACAACCCTGTTAATGTTGTTCCAGGTAAGTATGGAATGTCCAGGAAATATTTTCCACAAGAGTCGCCATTGCTGTGCCCCCACAGTTTCAAATCTGCGCTGAGTCCGGATCCTGCCAAGCGGAGGTGTGTGTCTCCCTCGGCTCCCTTTCAC
This sequence comes from Triturus cristatus, assembly GCF_964204655.1. Lineage (NCBI taxonomy): Eukaryota > Metazoa > Chordata > Amphibia > Caudata > Salamandridae > Triturus > Triturus cristatus. Next base: position 1,078,608,506 of record NC_140592.1, on the reverse strand, counting down.
ATCCCTCTGCAACAATCGCCGGCAATCCTCAGGCTTGCAAAGGGTGAGCGGGTCATGCCCCCCTAATTGAATACTCCAAGAAAAGCACTGTCGTCGGGGGCCCCCAACCCTGCAGGGCGGCCGTGGCTTAGCGGGAGACAGAGATTCCCGTAATTAAATCCAAGAAAACAAAGCGCCACAGCCCGGGTCCGGTAACGTGCATTTATTTTCAATAGCGCGGGTAACAGCAAACATGATTCACCCTGACACGTTTCAGCGTATTGCCTTTATCAAAGGGTCTTAAATCACATGTGCAGTCTCTCAGCTGTTTTATATTACCATAATGTCACATGTCTGGATACTGCCACACTGCAAATACCATAATCCTCTTTGGGTTGCAGAGAAATACAAGTAGTGGCCCATTGTCATTTTCAACTCCACAACCCTGTTAAGTTGTTCCAGGTAAGTATGGAATGTCCAGGAAAGATTTTCCACAAGAGTCGCCATTTCTGTGCCCCCACAGTTTCAAATCTACGCTGAGTCCGGATCCTGCCAAGCGGAGGTGTGTGCCTCCCTCGGCTCCCTTTCACATCCCTCTGCAACAATCGCCGGCAATCCTCAGGCTTGCAAAGGGTGAGCGGGTCATGCCCCCCTAATTAAATACTCCAAGAAAAGCACTGTCGTCGGGGGCCCCCAAACCTGCAGGGGTTTATTTCCCCACTTGTTCACTTAGGACATGCCATTCTGAGTATATCAGGTAAAGACATCACAACTGAAAATTTGATGCTCTGTGTACTGCATGTTCATAAAACAATTGAGGAGTCCATACCAACGTCTATAGGTGTCAAATATTCTTCTGTATATTTCAATCTTAATCACTCAACTTCTATTGGAAAGTCTCAATATTTAGCTGATTTGAACTTTATTTACCTCTCTCCATTATTTAATGGATATGCAGCCCTGGTACAGTCAATATGGTTGCTGCCTCCATGTTCAGCAACTTGTTCTAAGTATATGTCTAGCTTCCACTGTCTTGAAATTTGAAATTTTGGTGACAATCTCTAGTCAACTTTAAACAATTCTTTCTCCCTCCCTTGTCTTTGTATGAGGTATGTGTGAAAAGGTTTTCTCTGCAATACTCCTTGCTTGGATTTCCTCACATGCATCAATCACAATCTCCAAGATTCACCTTGCTGTCTTGTAAAATTTTCAAGCACTTACGAGTATGGCACTGTTACCTCAATGTTGCTTTATATGTAGAATACTTTAATTTTGCCCAATGATCCACTTCCCATTCATTAGTAGTTCTACTAAGGAAGTACAGTTGGTTCACATAAGCCAATTGTGTAATCTCAGGAACCAGGCACCTCTCTGAGGATTAGTCTCAGAGAGTTACCCCAGTGGCTACCAAGTCACTGCTTTCTATCAATAAACCTGCATAATAGTGTTGATTGTGGAATTCAACCCCTTTTCTGTTACACTCCTGACTCCTATCACATCAGTCTTTTTTTTTTACGGAGTTTTATATAGCAGAAACTTGAACGAATTGGGTATCAGAGCGCTTTACATAGCACCACCAGTTGCATTCCATGAGGACACATTAATTTTTGTTAGGCACAGAGAGATTAGTGATTTGCCCAGAATCCCAGGATGTTCAGCGTCATTGCCGAGACTTGAACCCAGTTCCCCAGATTCGAGGTCGACCACCCTAGCCGTTAGGCCAACTCCTCTCCTCAGTTGTTTATTTCCAAGTTTTCTATTTGAGAACTCTTTACCATAACAACTAATCCGAACATTCCAAGAATACTTTCAGAGGTGCTTCATCGCTGGCAGACACTGGAACATTCTGTACAGTACCATTCAAACTGCCTCTCATACACCTAATGAAATAAATAACATAAAAACCAGGGACATGCAAACATGCAACCACTAGACAACTCCATACAACAGTAAAGGCTGTTCTGTCTAAATAATAGGGAGCCACCAAGAGGTATACTACTATTATCAATACTATAACAGTCACTTCTATATAAGCACTAGAATTGTCTTCCTCATTAAGGCTACAATTAATAATGAAATTTGTGCCTGTTTAAGCAAATGTTCATTTAAATTTATGCGTGTGTCATTCAACCAGCCTTTTATTGGTAGAGAACCATGAGGTTGGAGACTGTTGCAGTCAGTATTAGACTGGTTTCAGGTGAAGAGGTGTACTCCTTAAATTATGGCCCAGAATACTATAATTTTGCGTCTGAGCTACATCACTTTTGTGGTGCAGCCCTGATTCAAAAGCATTTTTTGGCATTTACTAAGCCATGCAAAGCCACTTTGTGTAGCTCTGCCTAGTTTAGTAAATACAAATGATGCAACTCAGTGATTTCCACTGCCTTGCATTCCTTTGCGTGAAGTAGAAATTACAATCATGGAGCACAAGCTTTCCCGTGCATTCACCCATGTATTTGACACAAACCCAGATTTGCAATTATTTGTAAACCTGGATATCCATCAAAATTGTAAGCCTACCTGACAGAGCAATAACAAGGAGAGATATCTTACTTTTTCCTCGCTACTTCCTCTTTCCATATGTTCTGCATTCTGCAACAAACACAGGAAGAGGAATATGTAGGAGGGGCATAGGAAGAGGTATCTCTTCCTGCACAAAAACAATCCTCCCTGTAACTCAGGCACTCATGTTCCAGGTACCCTTGTACCATAGTGCAAAGGTGCCTGATTTGGCAGAGCACTAGAAAGCACAAAGTGTGCCAGCACAAGAAGAGAGCAGACATTCACCATATCTTTGTAAACATGGAACATTTCTGCTCTTTTCCTTTCCTTTTGTGCAGTGTAGTGCAGCACGTTCCCTTGATGCGCTGAGATGCATTAAATAATAATAAATATGCTGCTTTTTCCTTCACTCAATCAGGATTTGGAGAGCATGGCTGCTTCAATTGTGAGGAGTGATTGTTATCTAATTTAACCTACATCTCTGTTTGAAAAGTTGGTCATGCAGTTGGTTGGTTGCGTGAGCATACATGCTGTATGCAGGTCTGTTTATGGTATAACCTCATTCTCTATGTGAAATCAACATACCAATGTATCTCTTATCACTACTGTCAGAGATTCTCACATAGCCTAATGTCACTTTTGAGATGATCAGCCCATACTTTAAATTCATACATTCAGGTATTTGTAATATGATTTACCTTCAAAATGTCCATGATATTGTGTACAGTACAGTGGCATTGGTCCTATGTCTACTCCTAATAGACACTGAAGATTTCCAACTCTCTGCTGGAGAGGCAGCTACTTCACTGCCTTCTGGGCTATCATCACTCCAGCTGTAAATAGTGACTTGTGACTGCCCTTTTAATCTTTTGTAAGACCACCTTCATTGGTAAATGCCACAAGTTTTTTATTGTTGCTTGTTTTATACCTGCAATTGCTGTCCATTTGAAATCCCTGAAAGTGATGCATAGTGCCATGATGCCATTAGAGCGCCTTATTTAGTGTTTGGTGGATGGAATACTCCATCACAATGGTGGTGGATATACTATCCGTAACATTACAAATTTCATAGACTTTAATGCACTTGTAATATGGCTGACAGGATATCCGCCATGTTTTTGATGGAGCATCCCATGTGCCAAGTTCTAAAAAAGTCACTTAATCATGTATTAACCCACTCCTGCTATACTTCTTTGGGGGCAGGATACACACAGGTTCTGGCACTGCTGTGTGCTTGGTAAAGGTGGTCCCTACTAGGGGCAACCTCAGTGATTTGCGTACTTGTTAAATCAACACATTGGCACAAACTGCAGAAATGTAGTCCGTGTTTATAATAAATTGGGGGAGGGGCGTACAAAGGAGGTATTAGAAATATAAAGCATGAAAAGATTCAAGCAGAAATTAAAATATATGTTTAGAGCAGCAGCACAGGGCTAATATAAAAAATAAAGAGGGCCACAGGCAACCCTAAGCAAATTAAGATGAAAAGAAGTGAGACATGTCTGCTGCTAAGAGAAACAAACCTAAGGCGGAGGAGAGAGGGGAAAGACCAAAGGAAAAAATGGGGGTGCCGCAGAAATACTAAAGTCGAGTTCACCATATATGGGCAAAGACAACAGTCATCAAGGAAAAGTTTGAGGATGAACAATGTAATGTAAGACAATAAAAAGCTCGCTAAATATTTGAGAACGGTCAATAATAAGTCTCTGTTCACAACCTATTATTTAATTGAGTCAGTATCTGTGGGAAACGTATAGATTTGGGGTTGGGATCACTGCTTAGTCAATGGCAATTAAAATACATTAATGAAAAAATCGCGCTACCTATCCTCTATGGACACTCTGACACTATCTGCTTTATGCATTTTCATTTTGTAAAAACTAAACCAAATAAAGGCAATTGACTGCAGGTATTTGATTTCACATTACAAAAATGTTTTTATTTGCAGATACCTTTCCTCCGAAACTAATTGAATTACTAATGGTTTTTGTTTGTATAAAATGAGATTTCGCTCAAGCTTAATAGTGTAACAATTGTTAGCATGACTGACTTTTGTTTAGTTTAAATACTTCACGCCTGGAGACGCTTATTGGTCACATTAGCTAAAACCTAATGTTGAGGAAATACCTGTATTTGGGGGCATATCAACAAGGGCTTTATCTCTGCTTTTTTGGCTTTAAAAGCCAAAAAAGCAGAGATAAAACTAGCACCCTATCAACAACAGGGTGCTTACATGCAAATTCGCATGTTAGCACCCTTTTACTCTACGCTTCCCCTTGCATCTCTAATGAGATGCAAAGGGGGCGTTCCAGAGTAAAATAATTTGAGAAATGTCGCTAAGCGACATTTCTCCTATTATCAAGAATATCGCTAACCCTGTTGGAGACAAAAAAAGCAGCGCTAACCGCGGTTAACGCTGCTTTTTTACATCTCGTATTTTTCTGACTTAGCCATGATATCCTATGGAAGGGGGATATCATGGCTAAGTTTGTCTGTCCCTATCAACAAGCTAACGTGAGATTATCGCTGGGTTTCCAGCGATAATCTCACGTTAGCCACTTAGCGTGAGGATTTTTATCGCTATTGAGATAAGCGTTGCTAATAGCACGCTATCTCAGCGATAAAAATCCACGCTAGCTGGCGATATTTATCCTAGCGCTAAGTGCGCTTAGCGATAATTATCGCCGCTTGTTGTTGATATGCCCCTTGCTTCTTTAATAATGATTAGAAATAACATCAATGTTAGTTTTTTAGCACATAGGAGACACAAATCTAATTAAAAACATCCTGCTTTAGCATATACTAGCACTGATTAGGGTTCATAAACTTTTTTCCCTGGTATCTGTGTTTGCAAAGTTTTAAAATCTAAGAATAGCTTTCTCATATTAATTATGTAAATATTTAACTTTCAGGAATTCACACTTATCTCTCAGTTATCGAATTGATTACCTCCTCATTCATATGAAATGTCATTCTAATTCTCTGCCATTATGATATTAAATTTGTAGCTTCGGTTTCTGAAGTCAGGTATAGATTGTAACTATAAATAAAGAAAGCACTAATTAGTACTAGGCAAAACATGTTTGCAGGAAGAATAAACAAATGAACCGAAAGAATGATACTCTGTAAAAGATGGATATATATATGTAGATAAACTACAATTTTCAGTACCATAAATTGTCTTTGCAAGCCGCGAACTGACAGCATATTTAAAAAAAGATAGTTACTGAATTCACAAGATCAATAACCATCTCTTGGGAAAATATAGAAGAGGATGAAGAGTGATAAATTATGTTTCGGAGATCAAAGAAGGTGTTAAATGCCAAATAGAGAATCCCACCTACAGAAGAAAACCCAATTAATGTCAATCAAGGCATCATGAGCGACTTGCAATTTAGGAAATGTCAACGAGTTGGGCTTTGAGCAAGCACCTGCAAATTCATTCTGCAAAGATAATCGGTTTCAGGGTAGTTTGTGATACTCTGAAAAGTGTAAAGGGTCGCTCGAGTCAGATCATTACTTACATTTACTTACACGAATCTGATTGACCTTCGGAAAATAACGTTTATTCCACTTAAAAATGGAACTGTGCAATACTTTCAATGCCTGGAGAATGTGTTGTAAATAATAGGTGCTATGGAAACAAGTAAATGGATAAGCAAGGCTGACACATACATCGTACTGTAAATATTTAAAGAAACACTGGAAGAGCCAATCAAATCTGTTAGAAATTGGGTGGTTGGTTGACTGGGGGTTGGGGGGGACCCTCAACAAGCAACAGCCACAATCCCCTCTTGCAGGGTGAACCACAACAAGTCTGTATATTAACCTATGCATAACCCCGGATAGCTTGGCACAAAAGGCAGTCAGCCTTAACTTAGAGGCAATGTGTAAACTATTTATGCAGCACACAATTAATAATAAAGTGAAATCGCAACCCAAGGAAAATACCAAAGCTATGTAGAAAAAAAGAGTAAATTTGAATACATTATTTGACACCAAAATGACAAAAAAATCCAATCAGTAGAACTAGAGTTCTGAATTTGTAATTTTTTAGTGAAGCTATTGGCCGACGGCAATGGAACTCGATTCGGATACATGAAATGGATTGGGCACATTCGGCACTTACCTTCCGACTTAGAAGAAATTCTGAAGAAACTTGTCTGAGAAGGTAAAAGATCAGCGGAGCAAAGCTGCAAAAGGTGTCCGAGGAGAGAGTGTCGGCAGCGGATGGCAGTGGGTCAAAGCAGCAGTGAAGATTTCTATGTTCGGGCAGAGTAGGCAAAATGGAAGCCAAAAATCTCCCGCAGGGCGAGGCAGAGGGCGGTAGCTGAAAACAACTTCAGCCTTGTATGTCCCTGTGGCTCTGAACAGGAAGCCAGCAAGCTAGCCCTTGGAGTCACTTCTGGCAATCCTGGATGCGGGTGAAGATGGAGGGCTCAGAAATAGGGCTGGCCTCTAAGGGTGGGTTCCAAGCAGGCTCCAGGAAACAGGGCAGTCCATCCAGCTACAGGAGCAGTTTGGCAGGAGTGCACAACAGGTCACAGCAGCAGTCAGTCCCCTGAGAGTCTTTCCACGGTAGTAAAACGACATCTGGGTCTGAAGGTCCAATTTTTATACCCTGGTGTCCTTCATCTGGAAGGTGGTAGAAACATCTGGAAAGGTTCTTTGAAGTGCATGGAATTTCCTGACTTCCCTGCCCTGATTCCAAGCTGGCTGTAGTGACAATAAAGGCCCTATGTGTGAAGGCAGAGCACAGGCTATTCACTTTTAAGTGGGTCTGAACTCAGCTCCCCCATCCTGCCAGCATATGGCCCATTGTAGAACACCTAATCCCTATATTGTGCGACTGTCAGGGAGGAATTCACAAAGACTGTCAGCTACACCCAGTCATGTGACCCAAGACAGGCTGCAGGCCCAAAGGGCTAAAGGCAGGAAAATGTCAACTTTATAAAAGTTGCTTTTTCGAAATTGTAATATAAAATCAGATTTTACCATTAAAGAGGGCTTATCAATACAATTTCATTGACACCAAACATGACTTAACCACCAGCTACCAATTAGAAATGACAGCCTATTAAATATAATAATACATCTCTAATGTTATCCTATGGGAGAGGTAGGCCTCACAGCAGTGAATAATAAATGTAGGAGTTTTTCTCTACCAGGATATGTAAAACCTAATAGTACTTATCCAACCTTTTACTTACACAACACCCTGCCCTATGGCCTACCTATGGCCCCCCGTAGGGATGACTTATATAAAGGGGTTTAAATGCCAAGTCAACATGATCATTTAAAACTGCATTCAGGCTGCAATGGCAAACCTGGGACATGTTTTAAAGTGCTACTTAAGTGAGTGGCACAATAGTTGCTACAGACCAATTCGCCTGGCAGTTCGGGTTGGACTGTTTCTATAGGGAGCTGGGTCAGGACTGATATGCATATGGCTGGGATTAAACTGGAATGGCATGTGGAGCACAATAACGATGGATTTAGGCCGAGATCCTTGTACTGGGGTGAATGTTTGACATTGTTAAACATTCTGTTCATCAATTTTTCTTTGTGCAGACCAACTGGTAGCGTTTAATTTACAGGCCCTGGGTATTTGGTATACCACTGAACAAGGGAAGTATAAGTAAATAATATGTCATTTAGGTATATGCCAAATCAAACCATATTTACGGGAGTGAGCACAATCACTTTAGACCTGGTTAGCAGTGGTAAAGTGAGCAGAGTCCTAAGGCCAAAAAAATGAATTCCAGCAAATATTGGAGGCAAGTAGGCAAAAAGTTGGAAGAAAGACCACTCTAAGGCTGCCATGTCTAACAATCTGGCTCATATAATTAATACATTTGTTTATCCATAGGCGACTTTGTGTTGAGAAGTAAATGGGTTGTTGGGTAGTTGGTGATGTGGATGTATTGATAAGTGACTGGTGTGTTGAATTGTGGAGTACTTAAGGGTTCCATGTGACAGTGGATGGACCAGCGGATAGGTTAGGGGATGCATGGATGAGTGAGCAAATCTCTCAGTGGGTCAGTCTGGTGAACAAGGGGATGTTTAGGGCATATACTGAATGCCTAAAGGATTGTTTGAGGGCTAAAATGCTTGATGAACAGACAAATGGCTAGATGGATGAGAGTCGTTACTAGTATGAGTGGGTGAATCAATGAGAGCGGATGTCTGGGTGGTTGGGTGATTTGATGGATGAGTGAGTGGTGTCCTGATTGGTTGGAGGACAGGATGGGTGAGTGGGTGAATGGGTGAGTAGGTGCATAGATGACAGAGTTGCTAATTAGTTGGATGAATGACTAGATTCATGCCTGAGTGGATGGATAGTTGGATGGATTAGAAAGTGGATATGTGAAGGGTCAGAAAGTTGCATTTGTGAGTGCATGCATCAATTATATTGTTGGTGAATCAGTGAGTATATGGACAGAATAGGTGAATGAGTGGTTGTGTACATGAATACCTGAATGGGAAGATGGTTATATGATTTGCTAAGTGCATGCCTGCATTGGAGGACGGTTCAGTCAGTGGCCAGGTAACAGAATATCTGAGTGAGTGGATTCAGAGAGGAAACTGCTTTGACACTTAATGGAAAGCATTTGTAAATCTTAAGGTTCAAACAGAATCAATTACACTTACATGGGATTCCACATGAGACTGCATGCTTTCCGCAACCTTGCAATATCATCACAGTGTAGGGAAAGCTTACTAATCACAGATCAAAAGTGAGAAAGAAGGCCATGTACGGGATTTTTAGTTGTGAGCACATGATTTGATATTGCGCACATTATGGCAGTGGCTCATTCACATATTGGCCCCTCAATGTGTTACATGCAGAGGGGGAATAAAGCAGTAAGCTGTAGGAGCCAATACATTTAGAATTTTCCCTCTACTATTTAGGAGGCTCCTCCTGTTCCTCTACATCAAAATGCACGGCCACATTAGGAGCAGTACTGTGGTTTCCCGGGACCATCCTAGCTAGAGTTCTGAAGGTTGGAGCTACACTCAGAGGTGATCCCAGTACGCAGCACTAGTGTAGATTGCATAGTAGAATTGCAACGCCAAGGCTGTTAGCATAGTGACATATGTCTTTGCTAATTTTTTTATACTGCTAGGAGCAACAATGCGCAGCCTCTCACTGGTACACACAGCAATAGTAAGGGGGAGGTACCATGCAGCAAGTCTTCAACATACACCAGCATATTGATTTTCAAAGCCCACCAACTCTCACATACATCCACTAAAATATTGGATTTGTTATAATATGGGAATCTCTTTCTGCCAGCCCTGGCATGGTTAGCTCTCTCAATGTCAGTGCAGACCCACATCAATCTGAGAGTAGTATGACAGAGGCATGCATGGCAAAACCATGCGTGCCTCTATATTGCTACCCCAACAACAAATGTGTTTGAACAATGCATTTCTTTCCCACGCATTTCTTTACCATGCAATTTTGTGGTAAGGGCATGATTGTTGAAGAGATGCTTGGTAAAGCTCACACTCCAGCCCTGTACACTAAATACTACCAGACCCCATTGAGCCCTAAAAACTGCCCAACCCCCCTGAGCCCTAAACACAACCCGACTACCCCTGAGTCCGAAAAACTACTCTGACCCCCTGAATCCTAAACACCACCCGACCCCCCTGAGTCTTAAATACTACCTTGAACCCCCTGAGCCCTAAATACTACCCCATCCCCAAACCCTAAGCACTACCACGAACCCCAGCCCCACCAACTCCCCAAGCCCCCAGCCCCCAGCCCCTAAAAACTACCACAACCCTTAAAAACTACCCCATCCCAAAACCTCACTTACCATACTGCATCCTCTCCCGTTCCTTCCTCTTCCTGTGCCCGCCCTTCCCAGTGCCTAGACCACGCACATCCTTAACCACGCACTTGTGTGGTTAAGGCATATACATGGTTAAGGCAAGTGTATTTCCGCTTGTGGGGAACTGGCATGCGTGGCTCACTCCGCTTTATAAAGGCCCCAATCTGGAAAAAAGCCTTTTTGCCAACAATTATCACTTGGAAATGGAAAGGTGTGCAATACATCTTTGGAAATGTTAAAGTTACTTTAAATGATCAATAGTTAAGGGGGGCCAATCCAAACTAATCATTCTTTGAAAGGGGTTAACTCACACCACCTTTTCATCATGTTCATTACTAAAAAATATTTGTTCAAGAGAGTAGGCAAAACTGGATTACAATATCACACAATCAGACTTTTACATATAGATCTTCCTCACTGTTGTGTTCATTGGTCTGAACAGATATTTAGTAAGCATATCACTGTATTAGGAGACGTTGTGAGGTCTGAAACACTTTAATAATAGTATTTATTGATATAAATGGGTTAATGTATCACTTGCCTCAAATTATAAGGATATTGCATGTCACTGAGGAGTTCCATGACCATATAGAGGAAAAGGGCAGAAGGCTGAGTTCTTTACTAAGGGTATGGAACTCCTAGGTGAGTTGCAATAGTCTTAGCATGTAGGCCAGCGAAAACATGAATCCTTATGAAACATGGTCACATCATCACCTTCCCCACAGGCACACAAACATCTGGCCATTAAATCCTTTGTTTGTAGCTCTTTCACATGAAAAATAGAGAATGTATGCCAGCAATAAGAATAAAAATAACCTTAATTATTTTTTTGGACACATATTTTTGAATCAGTTTAGTATGTCAGTGTAAAAAAGGGTTGCTGTAGCTTGGAATGGATAGAAACATGAGGAACATGCAGAACAATTCTTACTTTTCTATTATTACCTATCATGGCTCCAAGTGTGCCTGGAGCCTGCCCAGAGCCTACTGGAGATGAAACCTTGTTCCCTCATGCTTTGGTCTACCACATTGTAGCACCGATGGTGCTTGCTGGAATTGAGCGGGAGCATTTGTCTACCGCCCTGCTCTCACCTTTGAGTGGGAATAAAACAACAAAGCAAAATGTTGCTCCCAAAAGACAGTTGCAGCAACACTTGAGCTCACTGGGACCTGTTGGAGCCTGCTTAAAATATTGTTTGGCATGCTGTGTATTACTGACTCACAAGATGATCGGGCCTCTATAGAACAGTATTACTCTGGAATGCTATAAGCTAATCACACACAGGCCCACCCTACCAGGATAGACATGTTAATAAGTTAATCAAGAATAGTCTCTCATGTAATCTTCAGGTTACATACGCATACGATGGCAAGGCCAACCCTTCTTATGAGGTTGATTTATAGAAAACCAATGACTTGGATAATAGTAACACTTGTTGTTTACAGCTCTTAGAAATGGCAAACATGATTTTAAGCATTACTTACAAACACAATACCTTTATTTGCATTGTTACTGTTGCTTTTCTTGAGGTTCTTGTTGTCATTATTATTATTAGTAGTAGTAGTAGTAGTAGTAGTAGTAGTATTGTGAATAACAATAATAATAATGAGAAGAAGTATATTCAAATGTATTTCTTTATGTATCTTTACAGTGCATTTGCGTCCTTGAGTTTAAAGAACACTGTTGCTAAGATGAACGTCCTGCAGTTGACAAGCCACTCATGGAATATTTAACTTCATAACTACAACGTGTGCATCATTTTATTAAAATATGAAGCTTTTAAGTCGAGAGCCAGTAGGAAATGAAACAAGGGTTAAGCGGGTAGGTAGGCACTGAGATGCTAAAAAGTCTAATGATTGAAACCTATGCAGACTAGAGTGAAGTTTTCTTTACAGATGATCAAAAGTGGTCAATGCATAGACATAGATATCGTCCACACTGTGCATGAGGTGATTCCTAGAGACAAAATACAAGAATGGGAAAGGATGGGAAGGTCATTTCTCACTCTCCAGAGTGATGTTCCCTGCAATGAAGATTAAGTGAGAAGAGGCATGCATCTCCATTTTACCAATCCTGCGCATATCCAGGGATTCACTGATGTAGCCTCCCAACCAGCCATTATTCTTGTTTTCTCCAGCCAACTCATTTTTCCTCCATCTTTTCCAATTCATACCCTGGTCCATCTGTTCATCCTTGTGTGCATGTGCCTGTGCAACTGTCTGTATGATTCTACCTCTGTCTGTTGTCTGTGGACGTTGATGCCCGCATGCACAGTGTATGAATGTGATGGCTGCCTGCATTTATGCTGACCTGTGCCCATGAAAACCCTCTTTGTGTCCGGGTGCACTTTTTTCCGCTTAGCCAATGTGCATGGTTGCCTAATATGTTTGATGTGCTCTGTGCATCAGTGTGTGTGTATGTATTATTGTGGGCAAAAGTGCCTGTAAATCCCTTGTGGTGTAGGTATATTTACCTCTGTGTCAGACAGTGTGCACACGTTTGCATGCTCATGTGCATGGCTTATTGTCCTTATGCCTTAATGTTTCTTTCTCTGACTGTGTGTATGGTTACCTCTATATGTGTTGGACCTCCTGCAAGTGTCTTGCCATGACTACCTGTTTGCATGGCATGTGTCGTCCATGTCGGCATGTGTGTCTGTCGGGAAGCTTGGTGTGCATACACAGTGCACATATTACTTTATCTGGTTCCAACATTTTTGCTTCATTCCAGACAGTGCAGACGTTAGTGACTGGCAAGCTTACCCTCACCGAAGGCACAGCAAAAGACGCTTAGCAATAGCTCTGGAGAGTAGACGCCCAAGACTGAATGGGCAGCTGCAGAAGTAGAACTCCCCAGGCGCTTTTCCTCACAGGAACAACTGGCAGACTGGTAGCGGACGACCGATGGGAGGTCACTGGTGGGGTCAGGATGCCAGTTGAGATAACTTGATATTAGTTGCAGGAAGAATTGTATATTACAAGTTGCTTGAAGTTGAAGTTGCTTGAAATTCTTGTAGAGGTGACAGAAGTAGGTTCTTTCAGTTCAAATCGTCGCCAAAATTCTGTAGTGATCAAGTCCACTCAGTTGTGATGATTTAGGTAGGTTTATTGGAGATGGTACAAGATCAGGAATACAGCCCCACCAGGAGCAGCCTTCCAGGTGCTCAGCCCTTCTCCAACAGTCCATTCCCACTCCCAACATTCCATCCAGCATCACACTGTCAGCATTCCACTGGCACATCTTAACCATACCAGACCAGGATACTACATATTCTTTGATTGACATAGACTTTTTATCTTCGACCATTGGTGTATTGAAGTAGTTCACAACCACAGTCGTATACAAATCGTTGCAATGGAACATACTGTACTGAATGTACATGGAACTTCATTTTTTTTTTTTCATTTCATAAGGCTTTATTCTGAGCTTAAACACAAAGTCCATAAAAGCACATACATTTTCACTACAAAAGCAACATCATAAAAAGAACATTTGTTAAAATACAGTACAAAATACAAGATTAAAAACACAATTAAAAAATCATACTGGTCCTTGCTTTAACAGCTTGAAGAAGGAAGGTAGCAGCGAAAAAAGATACATCAGGGTACGTGTTAAAAAACAACTTCATAGAATCATGAACAGTTCTTGTACCATACTTCTTAAAAATGGGTTTTTAGAAAGGCTGAACGGAGGTTACCATAGAATTTACACAGCAATAGGATGTGCATAGTGCTTTGTACTGAGGGATTATTGCATGGGCATGGACCAATCGGGTGTTTTTTAATACAAGGGAAGGCCACCAAATGGTGCACTATCCCAAACCTTAATCTTGTTAGAACAAACTGATGGGAGGCTCTGGTGACATAGCTCAGATACGGTTGATAACCCACATTCTCACACTATTTTCCATAGAGCATACATGTAGTAAGATGACTACTGGAACTTAATGCCGGCCTCTGTTTGTGCTCCTTCTCATCCCAGCAAGATTTGCCCTATGAAAGTTTCTACCGCTCGTCCACCCTGATATGTGTATGTAACATAGGCATTGCTGTACTGGATGGCAATAGTAAGGCTATAAACGGTAAAAAAAAAAACTCAGCATATAAACATGCGTTATCCAAGCGCAGAGATAATGCATTTTGGATACTGTTGTCAATGTGTTCCATCTGTAGGTTTGCCTAAGGATATAATCAAACCTAAGGTGGATTGTTAAAGATCAAACATTTAGATTTGAATTAGATATTCTGAAGATAGTTGTTCATTAATGTATACTTTTATTGTGATGGAATTTTAATGGGCCAATAACTGAGCCTTTTTCCTTCGTTTGTTGCAGAGTTGTACACCTTGGCAGATGACTCAGCTTGAATTACATGTGCTGGTGCTCTAAAACTGCAATTATACATAAGTAGCTGTTGAATCAATGCTCTTGCCGCAATAAATCCCTGCAATTAAATATTTAGTAGCAGAGAACACAATTCGTCACTGCCTGCTTTTCTAAAATAGGCCCTATGAAACTATTATAAAAAAATAAATAGTTTTTAATATGAATTGTTTATTTTTTTGTTGACAGCTTGCATCCAAAAAGCTGAATCAGATCCACTAAAATACGCCTTAACTAGCAGAGATGAGTGAATAATGAAAAAATAAAAATGTGTTCAGGGGCAGCCCCTCCTTTAGGGCAGAGGATCTCTTCTGACAGCGACGTGCAGGTGAAAAGTAAAATGGAAATACATTAAATTTATTAGCATTTTATTTTTCCCTTTCCCCAGCCAGAGACTGTGTTTGGGGGCAGGGCCAACACTGCTGAATGGCAGCAGGGGAGTGGTGCTCATTGCATAAGTTTCATTGGGCGTGTCACTGTCTTGTGACGGCCAGCCTGAAGTGTGCAGTGTAAACCTCTAAACCCAGCTGCTTTAGACAGCTGGGTGGAGAACAGTTGTGTGCCTGTAGGAGCGTTGCGACAGCCCGCTCCAGCCAATCCTGGCATTACTCTCATGCAGCTGAACATTATCAGCAGCACAAGAGCAGTGCCTGAAATGGTGCAAAGGATTCAACTGCTTCAAGCTTCCAGCACCTAGGTACTGAAGCAGAGGACCGGAGGAGGCAAGCCTGTGTGGTGGGTAAGTACCCTCTCTGCTCGTTCTACCCATTATTTTGCCTCTTGGTGCTTGTTTCTGACCTTTATTATGCCTCTTTCTTTTCGTTTCTGACCTTTTTTTGCATCTTCCTTCTCATTTCTGACCTTTATTTTTCCTCTTTCTCCCCATTGTTTTTCCTCTTTCTGCTCATTTCTGACATTTACTTTTCCTCGTTCTGCTCATTTCTGTCCTGGATACTCGATGGAGACGTCGCATCCACAGAGCCCAGATACCCCTAGGGGTGGCAGTGCTGCGCTATACAAATGCTGATTGATTGATTGACTGCGTGTGATTGCAGCTACCCACCACCCATTTACCTGTCTCACCACTCTCAGGGGTTGCCAGCCGCTGCTGATTTTTTTTCTAGGATCTACAATGTTTACAACTTCTCAGAAGTTTCTGTTCCAAGTGAATCTTATTTTAGGTTCAGACACAATTTATGGTAAAAAACACACATTTTCTCTGGTGCAGAAATGCTCTAATAGGATAGCTACATTGTATTAATGTACGTGTGAGAAAATAGCTTTTGCAGTGGTAAGTCTAAGGACTCACATGCTTAATTTGATTTGGGGGCTTAAAGCGTGCAAAGGCATTTATTACAAAATTACCTCTTTATAGCGTTTGTTTAAGCCCATTACAAAGCCCCAGATATTGTAGCATGTGCCAATAAAGTCATGGACGTTATTTAGCGGTCTGCAACCCATGGCCTCACAGGTGACTCAAATAGTACCAGGCACAGAAGTTAAATTGTTTTCTGATAAACAATGTTTACCCGGTGACGCTGGGAGATTACCCTTCTAGTTAAATAAATAAATAATTTCAAAAGTGATATGACACTCTATAGTGCAAAATAAAACTAAACAAACTAAAAAGTACACATTTTGTAAACGTCTTTGCCACAGTCCATTACTACGTACACTCGAAAAAAATAGATTTTTGAACGGAATCATCACCTCTGTGTGTCTTTCTTTCTTACAAGTTATGATGAATCAAAACGTATTATCAAAGAAAACGACTAAATCAAGCTATCAAGATAGTTTATATACAATTTATTGCCCCTACCAATTAGCAGCAGTGGGCCTGAAGTTTATTTTATTTTTTTGTCCATCTCACTGTAATTTAGCAATACGCTCTCCCTTTGGGGTATATAGTTGGCTTCAGTGATATCAAATATTACAATTATTGAAATGTCATCAGGATAACGGTCTTTTGTGGCATCATTTCCTAGGATTCAAGTTCAAAAAGGTCATAAAATGAGATGAGAATACCTGTGATCTGATTGAGGTGTAAATTCACTTCCACTACCCCAGGCATTTTGATGAAGTAGCGTTCATGAATACAGTACTGTTTTATGATAGCAAATCATCCAGGCCAAACCTGGAGAACTTTGTCCTTGAATAAGATGCTTGCATTACCCGTTTACACGCAAAGTGTGAAGGGAGCACCCACATTTGCGCATAATTTCTTAATCCACACAGGCAAGAAGAGAGTTCACCTATAATGCCTTTGTAGTAAAGCAATCCTACATTTCTGAAACCGATTTGATAGCACAGTCCCAGAATTACTGGAGCATATGTACTGGTGTTTTAAGGAACTTCCTACAAAATGTGGTAAAGTGAACAATTGTGAAACTCACCGGTGCCCGGCCTCCTTTAAATACTCGCTCTCCTGCCTTTACCTTTAAATCCCTCTCAATGCCAGTCAGCTTCTAGCAAACATGATCTAAGAAAGCCCATTCTTATTACAATGTTTTACCTACACAGATACCTAGCTTGCCAGTCCATGGTAGGAAAAAAACATCAATGAACCTGTCTTCTGAGAGAAAACACCCAAAATATCATAGAAAATGATGTAACATTCTCTGGGAAAATACCTTCATTTTGAGATTTTGTTTTCAGCAAACAAATGCTAGAGGCTTGAATTGGTAGATGTTACTAAAAGTACTTCCACTATGGCGACAGAATCACTTTTGTAAGAACTGTTAAATATGGCCACCGGAAGTTGGCACAGGAAGCGCAGCAGTAGTTTAAAAGTTAAATCCCATTATTATGGATTCTGTTAGACCAGTAATCCTTGGTGCGGTCTTGCCCCAATGGTTTGTTTTGCAGTTTTTTTTGGCATTAGGACCGTGTGCACTTTTCCACTAAAAGTGCTTGTGTCCCCTCCCAAAATCATGGTACATTTGGATTACCCCTGATTGGCTTATTTAATTTAATAATAAGTGCTTAGTACACGGTACTACATATACCCAGGGACTGTAAATTAATAGCTCCAGTGGGCCTGCAGCTGCTATTGTGCCACCCACTTAAGTAGCACTTTAAATCATGCCTGCCCTGCCTTGCCACTGCAGCATATGGTGCAGTTTTAAATGGACATTTCACCCTGGAAAAACAAACCTTTGCCAGACCTAAACCTTCCCTTTTAATACAACCAGTCCACAGGGTAAGGTGCATTGTATTTAAAAAGTAGGACATGTGCTGCTACATTTGTTTTTCACTATTGTGATGCCTACCTCTCCCATAGGATAACACTGGGTTACCTGTGCTAACTTTTGATTGGGAACAAGTAGGAATGTCATGTTTGGTCTGAAATGATTTACAATCCTCTTTAATGGTAAAGAAGATTTTAAGTCACAGCTCTGAAATGCCACCTCTAGAAAGTTATCTCTAATTCTACCCTCAGAAATACCTTCCGGTTGCAAACAAGCCTTGAATCTAAAACTCAGGTATTTTCACTTTTCTAGAGCTATGCACAGCACCGATATCAGCTTTGTTGTTTATAAATACAGAAATATTTGTGGAACTTATTTCTTTTAGATTTTCCAGTCACAAGCCCTGAAGAGAGACCTCAAATTGTGATAGGGACTCGAAGCGCGTCGGCGTTTAACCCCTACTGGGTTGTTTAAGTGATACATGTCTATGTTGAGCATTTTGTTTCAAATGTTTTCATGCCAGCTAGAAGTTTAAATGCATTCTCAGTAGGCTTTCAGCCTTTGTAGTTATTTGTGAAAAAATGATGGATTTATAGACACAATTGGCTGTAATGTTTTAAATTGTTCTGACTAGTTATAATTTAGGAGAAAAATTAACAAAAGTACAGAGGATTATCGGTAGAACCCTCCTCCTATCAAGCTTTTTATAAACAATGTGATTCTACCCTATAGTGATTTAGAAATTATTTTCATTTTTACTTTTTCAAATTGTGAAAATAAAGCAGTGCTCCGTGACATGTCAGGGAAAAACACTAAGTGTTTTTAAAATACCCATCACACACTATGAATCTCATGGTGTCATGCTTCATCATAGGGGTCTTCCCGTCCCTCTACGGGGCGGGGCGTGCTACGACCAATAAATATATGGGAGCACTGTTGTTTAGTGAAGGAATAAACTATGTGTAGGCTATGTGCTAAGTGATAGTGAGAGTGGTAGGGTTAGTGAGTGATTACAAAAAATTAAAAATCCTCTGGCTAGTGGAAAAAACACATATTATTCAATTCCCTAGCTGAGAATGTTAAAAAATGGGATTGTGTAGGGGGTGTATTTTAATCTAATACTCCCTACTGGGTCAACATGTTTCGTAAGCAGTCCCCACTGCTTTACTCATTAGGACCTAAATATGTCCCTACTGCACTCAAAAGTTAAATAAATTGTATGCCTATTTGTTCAGAATCAAGACCTCCAAAATTTGTACTGCAAGATTGTGGAAGGTGATGAAAGGTACATTGACCTCTTTCATTTAGAAATAGCGCATCTTTGGTATCTGAAAAGATAAAAGCATAGATGAAATTAAACAACCCAAGGGTCGTTCATTTGAACACATCACCATACTGTGGAATCATATTGGCTGAAAAAAATGTTATATATTTTTCTGTTGCCATGAGAAAATTGTCCGCAATGCGCGGAATCCACTAGCTGTTTGATTGTGATACCAAATAACAGCACATGCGCTCGCACACTCGCATTCCTGCCAATTCTTTTGATGAAGAACGTGATATATTTTTCTGTTGCTAAATGTTGGTTTTATTAAGCCAACAAATTTATGAGAAACCAGTTCGCAATATGTGGAATATACTCGCTGTTTAGTTTAAAATACCAACACGCACGTTCATACACATACTTTCATGGGAGCTCAACGTTATTGTACAAGCATGCTGACCGCCACCTGAACCGACCGCATTGATAAATGTTCGGTCTTCTCGCAATATGATAGCATATTCGGTTGGGTATATGAACACACCAGCACCTTCGCTATACTAAAAAGCAGTCAGTAATAATGTGATGTTAATAGCCGTATATTGAGAAAGACAACACGTCACGTATAGTACATGTGCATAACAAAAATCAGATACATACATTGTTTGGAATGATTATCCGATCTCATAAGCTCGCTTCGGGGGAGGGGGGGCGCCTTGTACCAGTCACTGTGGGTGAGGTGGAAAGGATTTAAAAATTAGTACTTGTCAATAACGTCATATTATTGTGGCGCTTGTTGGTAAAAGACCATCCCATTCGGTGCCTTCTTTAAAGACTTCGGATGGTCTTACTTATATTCTAGAAGGTGTCTCCTCACCTCAGCCTGCCGCCGTGCTGCTCTGTTTAGCACAAGCTCAATACTGAGGTTTTCAAAAGTGTTTTGCCGGAAGCGGCGTATCAAGCAACAAAAGGGAAAAAAAAAGGAGGACTGGTGCGTATTCTTCTTCAAGATGGCTACTTGTTTTGTCCACTTCGGGAGTGTTTGCAAAAAATACTCACTTCCTGGAGTGTCTCCGTTTGCCACACCAATAAAATAAATTAACGGAAAAACGGGACAAAACTGATCAAATAGATTGAGAAACTCTATTCTTTATGAAATGATGGGAATATTGCATTTCTCATGATTAAAGTAAGAGGCAGGAATTTATTGAAATTTTCGGGGAGTTGTGAAAAAAAGGAAATTGTATTGGAAACAATAAAGATCTCACGAGATGACTTGTGACAAAAAACTAGTGCGTATTCTTTTTCAAGATGGCCACTTGTTTTATCCACTTTAGGAGTGTTTGCAAAAAAACACTTCCTGGATTGTCTCCGTTTATTAACTAAATAACGAAAAAACGAAACAACGAAAAACTGGGAGAAACTGATCAGATTGATTAAAGAAACTCTGTTCTTTGTGAAATGATGAGAATATCACGTTTCTCATGAGGCAGAAAATTTGTAATTTGAAAAAAACTGGAGTTTTTAAAGATCTTGTATTGGAGACAAAGTAATTTTCACGATGTTGCTTATGAAAACATGGAAAAAGTAGGGGTAATGTTTCTTATGCCGAAATCGTTTTATTGTTGGTGAAGAATTTTTCATATTGAAATTTTTAGGAAATTTTTAGGAAAGTTCCAGATTTATCAATGGTATAGAATGGATATTTTTCATATTGAAAGAGTCATTTATGAGCCTTGGATGTCGCACTGACATCAGATTCATCTTACAATTGGCCCCATGGAATGTCATCATTCAATCCTTTTATATTTGTTTTGAGGCGGAACACCCATCTTTGTTCCTTTTCAAGAAGATATTTCTCATTAGGTATTTGTTCAATCACTGTCCAGGTTATGTCATCTGGTTTGTGACCTAATTCTAGAAAGTGTGATGCCATTTTTGTGGTTCCTTTTTTGCACTTGATGTTACCCTTGTGTTCGGAAATCCTTGTTTTACTGGTCTAGTCGTCATGCCTATGTATTCAAGCAGACATGGACAGATGATAAGGTACACTACGTTATTGCTGTTACATGAGGTGAATCTTCTATGTTCCCATTTCATTCCATTCTGGAAAATAATTTCTTTACTTTTCTTGGTGAGTGGGCACACTTTGCATTTTCCACACGGATGATGTCCATGTATGTTTGCCATCGCTGTCAATTGGTGTGTATACTCAGTTTTCCGAGGTCTTGTGTGTATGATCATGTCTCGAATGCTCTTTCCTCTTCTATGGGAAAAAACAGGTTTTGGCAGATTTAGATTGCACTGTTCAAGATGCGCCAATGTTTGTTGATGATCTTGGTGACCTGATTGGAATTGGTGTTATATGTTGTGATACAAAATGGTCTTTTTGCATCAGGTTTTGGGTTGGTAGGTTCCAGAAGGCTTAACCTCCAGTTGTTTCGTGCTCTTTTGTAGGCCTTTTCTATGACACTTTTGGGGTATTGTCTTTCTCGAGTTTTTTCGTAAGATCTTTTGATTGTGTTTTGAAGTCATTGACTTCTGTGCAATTTCGTCAGAGTCGTAGAAATTGTCCGTAAGGAAGGTTATCACGCAAATATCTGGGGTGAAAACTTTGGTACAATAGAAGACAATTTTTTGATGTAGTTTTAAAATGTGTTGTGTTCATAAGTCTGCCATCTTTTGGTGATATGTTGAGGTCGAGAAATACCAATTCTTTGTTAGAAATGGTACTGGTGAATTTCAAGAAGTCATCTTGGAAATTAAGCCAAGTAATGAAACTGTTGGCGGTACTTTCATCACCATCCCAGACGATCAAAATGTCATCGATATAACGTTTCCAGGTGTTGATTTGTTTGTAAAATGGATTACTTTGATGTAAGATCTTTGTGGACTCGAGATGGTGTACATAGAGACCAGCTATGCTAGGAGCAAAGGTGCTCCCCATGCTGGTCCCGTGCTTCTGGAGATAAAGGGTTTGGTCATGTTCCCAAAAAAATTCTCTAAGTGCTAGATTACAGCACTCCATGACGACATTTCTAGGGGTTTGATATTCCCAATCTGTATCAAAAAGGACTTCTTCAATGATGTTAAGCGTCTCAGTGTGGGGAAGACTGGTGTACAAACTCTCAACATCACAACTAATTAATAGTTGTTGTTGTGGATCAAAGCTAGGGTCTTCTAGTAGTACCAGGACATCCTTGGTGTCCTTCAGGTAGGTAGATGTTTTTTGCACCATTGGTCTTAGGTATGCATCAGCAAATTTTGAGACAGGTTCTAAAATAGATCCGATTCCTGATACAATGGGACAACCTGGGGGATTTTCCAGTTTTTTGTGTATCTTAGGGATGGTATACAGGTACAGTGTTATAGGAGATTGTTGGACTAGAAAATCTCCCTCTTTTTTTGTTATCCATCCATGGGCAAGAGCTTCTTCTACCATATTCATTATCTTGATCTTAATCCTTTCTGTTGGATCTTGATTTAAAACCTCATAGTTTCTTTCGTCTTGAAGGAGTCGTCTGCATTCCTTGTCATATTGTTCCATTGATTGTATGACAATTGCTCCTCCTTTGTCAGCAAGTTTTATCACCAACTTGTGGTTGTTACTCAATTCTCGTATTGCTTGTCTTTCTTCTTTTGTTATATTTTGAAAGGTTTTGTTCGTAGTAGTGTCGAGATTTTCCAAATCCTTCATGACTGCCTTTTCAAAAGCAAGTAATTCAATCGGAAGGGTACAATTTGACGGTGTGAAGCTTGATTTCGGTTTTAGGCCTGTATCCCCATCTTGTATGGAGGAAGTCTCTTTATCTTTGAAGAAGATTTGCAATTTCAATCTCCTCATGAACTCTTGTATCTCTTTGCATAGTAAGAATTTGTCCATATTAGATGTTGGCACAAATCCTAAACCTTTTTCCAAAACTGAAATCTGGTCTGATGTTAATTGCGTATCGGTTAAATTCACGACAAGGTTCATTTCTTGCTTGTTGTTGCTCTTGTCATACTCCTGGTTGAGACCCTCGCTTGATCTTCTTCTCTCGGGGTCCAATGAACATTGTTCCCTCTCTGATTCCTCCCTCTGTTTCTTCCTTGACGTGATCCTAAAAAATGGGGCTGTTTGAAATAAGGAAAGTCTTGAGGGAGATAGCTCCATGGGGGATATGCTCCCTGTGGTGGTGGAAACGGAGGTTGTCCAAAAAACTGTGGTGGATACATTTGTGGACCTTGGAAATGCCCCCATCCTCTAGCTCCTTGTTGGTTGGGATATCTGTAATTATTTCTTGGTCCTTGGAATCTCGGGCTTTTACCTCTACTTGATCCCGAACTGTTGGAACCCGTGTCAGAAGAATCTTCATCGGTTGTGTCTAGATGGTTTGTTTTGTAATCCTCTTTGATGTAGGGATACATTTTTTCATGACTGAACCGGCTGGTATCTTTTTTGAGTTTGTTATATTTACTTTTCTTCAATGTTGCTTCAAAATCATTCAAGGTTTTATTTAATTCATCTAGATGTTTTTTCATGCAACTGGGTGATTCATAGCTTTTGAGTCGTACTTCTATAGCTTGAATTTCTATTTTGAGTTCTTGTGCCAGTCTGCTTGCTGTTTTTATTATTAGTATGATCCAGTCTCTTGTACAGTGCCACGATATTAGTGACCAGTCTTTCTTGAATCTCATATCTTGTTGGAAAAAATATGGTTCATTTCGGACAATTAGGCCTTGTGGTGCTGCATTTGCTTTAAGATATTCTGACATAAGTAGACCATGTAAAGCGGTCTTTATCTGGGTGCGTCTCAGTTCTTCCATTTCATCCCAATCGTTGTTGCTAGTGGAGGGTTCAGTGGTGTTCAGTCCCTCAAAATTCCCCAGTGATGATAAAATGTTTTCTATTTCCTCATCGGTAAAGGTCAGTCCAGCATTATCTGCCATGTTGTTAGTGTTTCTGGTGTCGTAATTGTTATCTAAAAACGGTATATTCAGGAGGTGTTTTAATTAAAACTCCTCAAATTGATTTTATAGATTTAAGAGAGAAAAAAAAACTCCCACAGCTGTGTGCTGTCAGTTACAAGAAAAATTAACAAAAGGAGGGAGTACAGAGGATTATCCGTAGAACCTTCCTCCTATCAAGCTTTTTATAAACAATGTGATTCTACCCTATAGTGATTTAGAAATTATTTTCATTTTTACTTTTTTAAATTGTGAAAATAAAGCAGTGCTCCATGAGATGGCATGGAAAAACCCTAAGTGTTTTTAAAATACCCCTATGTGGGAGCACTGTTGTTTAGTGAAGGAATAAACTATGTGTAGGCTATGTGCTAAGTGATAGTGAGAGTGGTAGGGTTAGTGAGTGATTACAAAAAATTAAAAATCCTCTGGCTAGTGGAAAAAACAAATTTTATTCAATTCCCTAGCTGAGAATGTAAAAAATGGGGTTGCGTAAGGAGTGTATTTTAATCTAATACTTTTCAGATACCAAAGATGCGCAATTTCTAAATGATAGCGGTCAATGTACCTTTCATCACCTTCCACAATCTTGCAGTACAAATTTTGGAGGTCTTGATTCTGAACAAATAGGCATACAATTTATTTGACTTTTGAGTGCAGTAGGGACATATTTAGGTCCTGATGAGTAAAGCAGTGGGGACTGATTACGAAACATGTTGACCCAGTAGGGAGTATTAGATTAAAATACACCCCCTACGCAACCCCATTTTTTAACAGCTAGGGAATTGAATAAAAATATTTTTTTCCACTAGCCAGAGGATTTTTAATTTTTTGTAATCACTCACTAACCCTACCACTCTCACTATCACTTAGCACATAGCCTACACATAGTTTATTCCTTCACCAAACAACAGTGCTCCCATATATTTATTGTTCGTAGCATGCCCTGCCCCGTAGAGGGACGGGAAGTCCCCTATGATGAAGCATGACACCATGATATTCATAGTGTGTGAGGGGTATTTTAAAAACACTTCGTGTTTTTCCATGACATCTCATGGAGCACTGCTTTATTTTCACAATTTAAAAAAGTAAAAATGAAAATAATTTCTAAGTCACTATAGGGTAGAATCACATTGTTTATAAAAAATAGTTATAATTTAGCCATTAGTTTGTCTAGTGTCAACAATGTATGTTTTATGTTTAAAAAAAAACAAATCTTTGGAAGTCAAGCAACTTTAGCCCTTGTAGACCACAAGGTAGGCTGCATGGCATTTAAACGTGAGGCATGCAGTAAATTAATGTTTCTACAGAGAGGGGCCCTGAAATCTATTTTCACTGTGGCTGGCCAAGCATTCTAACGTAGAAAATTAGTGTACAAATTCCAAAACAAGTACTATATCCCAAGAATGGGACCAGCCAGAAAAAAAGTTAAACCACTCTTTTTTCAGTATTAATATTACAAATCCCATTCAATATGAAGTCATATTTGTAATTTATATTCAGAAAAAATACATTTTTGAAAATTAACTTTCCCTTGTCTGAGCTTTTAGGAGGCTAATTTACATGCGCTCCCCAATACCTCTGTATCACTTTTCTGGTTGCTGAAGGACCCTGTGTTTGTGCTACTAGACTTCTGTCTCTGGGTCTGGCGGTGGTAAACTGCTTGTTTGAAACTGGATTTTAGAGTTAGATTTGGGAGGATACTAGTGTTACCATGGTATACACCACACACACACTCCAAGTCCTGAGACCCAACATTTAGTGTGGATGAAGATTTTCAACAACTTGAAAATGCCCTCCCACATGACATTTGGTCCTCTTTGCAGTAAATAAAACATGAACTACTGCAAAAGTAGGTAGATCAGGGCCTGTGAACCTTTACTCCATTGGTGAGAAAGGACCTAGGACGCACAGGTTTGTAAACCTAACAAAGCTGGACCCTATCCCAGCCTTCCTGAGGACACTGCTAGACTTGTGAATGGATGCCAGCCAGACTGAACCGTCTGCACTCGGTATCTGTGACCTGTGAGAAGGGTCTAAAGAGGTTGGACCCACTTTCACTTGAAATGCAAAGAGAGAAGGATCTCCAAGGATCATGGAGGCAACAGAAAGTCTAGTGGGAGGCAGCAAACAACATTTTTCTATCAAGTAAAAACAGGAAGGAGGAAGTGGTTCGATTAGGAGTTAGATCATACTTTGCAGTATGCATAATTTAAACATCTCCAGTATTCCATTCATTCTTGTAAGTACTATTTCTCCTTAGTTGTAAATGTTGACTAGGTGAGAAGGGAAGGGCAGTACATAGATGTTTCTACTACTGACTGATGGAAGGGTGGGTGCTGTCAAGTGATATTACGTTTTGCGGAGGAGAAGCAAAGGTAATGCATCATCTGCTTTCTAACAGGTATTATAGTAGAGTGGACTGGGGGCATGCATTGTAGTTAGCTTGGTGGTAAGGAGCTGATTTGAAGTATTCAATTGAGTGGGACAATTGGACAATTTCTTTGTGAAGGGCCAGGTTTGGGGCTCATCATTTACTCTGTTTGTAGGTAGATTGAGCATCCTTGTTTATGGATGTTACAATAAAAAGTACAACGATGATGAGAAAAATAATAATAATGATAATAACAATAATAATAATAATAATAATATTGCATTTAAAAACCTCAAAAATAGGGAAAAGTGTTTTCCTTTACCAATCCCTCAATAACTCAAAGAACTATATTATACTAAATCTACTCATTGTTATCCCTACCCCAACTATTCCCACTCACACCACTCCCAATAGCCTCAACACGCCCCTACCTACACCCTTGAAATCTGTTTAGTCTTTCTTTAATCTCCCTCTGGCCATACTTAAGTTCTTAAATATAATTGAGACAATGACAGCTGAAGGGGGTAAAGCGGTGGCTGCTTAGAGGGACAAGGATCCACTCGCCAGCCCTAGGATGCCCTTCTGGCTGATAACACTCTTTAGATTAGATATAACATAACATAACACTCTGCCACCTTCAATGACTTGAATGATGATGCCTTGGTTCCACCCACTGAAAAACGGTTGAAGGGTCTGCTGCTGCCTCCTCTTCCTCCTCTTTTACCTCCTCCTCCTCCAGTCTCAGTGATACACTACCACAAGTGCCTATATTATTTTCGAGGAAGAGCACAATGGCTAACTCCCACCCATGCCTGTCCTTCATATTGATATCAGTGGAGATTGGGGCATGCGCCTCTAATGGGAACAACAGAATCATATTATGTGGAAAGAAGAAAAGTGCATGACTTATGGCACTGTCAATGAACACACTACGTTGCTGCTTCTCTAGAGACACAGGAATTTTTGTATGCGATTCTGTGTCTCTGTGACTTACACGTTTTAAACATAATTCCGAGGCAGAATGCAGGCCAGTGTAAGTGAATACAAGTAAGAAATGTAGGAGGAGGTTGAGAAATAATTTGAGTCTAGTATCCAGAAGGGAATGAGGCGGACAGTGATAATTAAGGTATGGGTGTACACTGGTCGCTGGGCAAGTGCAACATGAGCACACATTTTATTTTCTTGATTTAAACAGCAGAGGGGCAGATATAAAAGCATAGGATGGTGGATAACTTGACAAGTTTGGGGGATCTGGCTCAGGAAGGAACAAGGAAGCTGGCTCACGAAGGAGCAAGGAAGGAAAAGAATACCTTAACAAAATGCACTAAATGCTGCAGTTGCTAGTGAGTAGTGAGTGGAATCCTGACTTACCATTTAATGAGCGCCAGTAAGACAAAATTGTGGAAGAAGGGCAAAACAAAGGAAATTAGGAAGTAGCCTACAGAAACAGAAAAAAATATAAACAGGAAACACAAGGAGGAGAGTATGGTGTTTGGGTACTAAAGAAAGTAGCTACAGTGGAAGTTAGGAAAACCTAAGGAGACGTTTAAAAAAAGAAGTTAGGAAAATATAAGGAGAAATAAATAAAAAAGAAAAATACAGTTTGACAAAAAGCTATGATACATTGCTATAGGTAAGTTTGCTAATTGAAATTTAAGAAGATTACATAATTAATTATACTTGAACTACTGGAATAGAAGGTGTGCTTTCTGGCATGGTGGTGGTGGCAGATGATGCTGGCATCCCTGTCTGTAGCCTCTTCCTATTTGGTGTTCCTGAATGTAGGAAAGAAAAAGAAGACATTGATTTTTAGTAGGCCTGGGTGAAAATTTCGTTCCGTTCGCGGAAATTGCGATAATTTGACATTTTCGCATTCCGCGGAGAGCGCGAAAATGTCAAAATTTCCGGTTTCCGCAGCTTGGCGATAATTTGTTTCTTGCTCGCGCTGAAAAATAATACATTCTCGCGAGCGCGATTGCCTTACCTGAATACCTGCGTTCGCCGACAAGTTTTCTTGATCCGGTCGCGTTCTCCATGAGATGTATTGTTTTTAGCCATTTGCGCTGTCACGCCCACAGTGACGTCATGCGGCGCGCGATCACGTCTTTCTTCTCGCGATCCTGCACCGCGAGACAACTCAAAACAAGATGGCCGCACCCGCAAGCAACCACATGGGTAAGTTGGCGACCCGCAACCATGCAGAAAATCTCGCGAACATGCGGGAAAAAAATTTCCGCATTTTCGCGATATTTCCGCTTGTTTGCGATAATTTTAAACATTTTCGCGATCATTTGCGAAAGTTAATTTCGCAAATTCCGCCCACCCCTAATTTTTAGTAGTGTTTTCTACAATAATATTTAGACACATGTGATAAGAATTTACAGGCATACAAATATACTGCTTCAGGAACTGACCCAATTTCCACCATGTTACCTCCATCATAAAAGCACCTCCTTGCTGTACACAATGACAAATGATATTGCTCCTCTGCACCTTTCATACTTTTCTGTGAACAACACATTACAGCAATCCACAATTATAGCTGAAAATATTGTGCTGAACTTCATTAAGAAAGAGATTGTGCAGTGACAGAAGGGTGATCAATCAGCCCCACCATCATTGAGATCTTTCCTTGTTCCTCCCCATTTGCCACCCACCAACTTAAACCTAAGCATACCGGGCTCCCAAGCTGCATGTTCCAGACTTCCAAGGTGACTTCCACTGAACGTGGATTTGTGGAAAATCTCAATACCTGGCACTATGACTTGGCATCCACTAAACAAGAAGTCCTGCAGACACCCTTACAGACATTTCAGCGTAGTCTCAGTCTGGACATAGCATGCCCCACTCCCCTTCTGTAAATTAAGTCAAAACAAAAATAATGTATAACCTATCTTGCTGTGTATACTCTAATTTATGTAAAGATAAAGAGACATTAACATGTAATTAACATTCATTAAACATTAAATGTGTTTTCTCTACCGTGCTAAAGCTTATATGTAAATAAATTTGTATACATGCAAAAGTATATCTATATGCATATATATGTTTTTGCATATATGCGAAGTTACCTGAAATGCTCTGGAAAAAACCAAGGTTAAAGGGATATTATGGTTAAATGAAAATATAAGTTAAAAAAACAAAACCACTGATATTCATCACATGTATATGTCACACGTGTGACTTGTGCCCTAAGGTAGGTATGACTATAACAGCTGCTTAAACTTTGTATTTTTAGTGGAAATACACAAACACACGCACACATATGAGTGTATGCCTTGTATAAGGATATGAATACATTTATTGTGTATATGTGAGTATGTATTTACATATTTAGATTTGTGTGTATGTCTGCATATAAGTACATTAAAAAAAAACTTCACAACCCAAAACTTCCTGACTACAATCTGCTCCCAAACATGCTTTCCAAACACATATCTCCTTCTAGCCAGTTTATCCAACTTACCAACCCCCATGTCAGTTATTCTCTAACACATCTTCCCTCTACCAATTTACTTAAATTAATCTATCCCTATGTGTGTCTGTGTGTGTACATGCATGTGTGTGTGTTTACTTGAAGCTTGCATTGTCTTGCAGTACCAAGAAGTACACATATAGGCTGCATTAGGCTCCACAGGAGTCCATCGAGGGATAATGTTGGGTCCCCCTGGAGTTCTGCAGGACATATGGCATGACATTTTTATTTTTTATTTTTACACCTTCAGGGGGCCTCTGGGACAGCCCACAAATACATTGGGGAGTCAGGGTACTCTTACGCTGCCCCTTGTATCGTTTTTGATTTTGTAAACTCCTGACACGAAGTCCTGTAATGACAGACACAACATTTGTCTTCATGTTTCAGCCAGTCACTCAGATTGCTCCGTCCTGAGGTACTTGTCCCACTGACTGATAAGAATAATAAACCCTCTCAGCCAATTTGATCACTCTATATTTATTTTTTATATTGGCTGGTGGGACTAACTAACAATATATCACTATAATTGTCATCCTTTCCTGACCACCCTGAGAGCCTCTTTAGGTGCAAATCTCTAAAACAATTACTGAACGTACACACACAAATTTAAAAAAGTTTGCTTTTCGAGTAAAGTTCTAACTTTTCACCTAATTTGGTGAAAATCTATCGCTTCCCAAAGATTCCTATGGGATTTAAAATAGGAAAATGTTGTTTTGAGCCATTATTTCTCAGCTATTGATTGATGAATTACCCCACAACTTTCCTAGACAGAGCTAAGGTGGATTTTTTCAAGTTCTGTGAAAATTTGTTATATAATGTCAACATTGTTAGCAACACAAAAAAACACTCTCCCTATGAAAATTCTGACCTAACTATAAAGTGCCAAAGCAACGTGTATATATAGATAAATAGATAGATAGATAGATGTACATATTTAACATTATAGTAAGTTTAAAAACAAGTTAAAGATTTTTTTAAATTCCATATATAAATGTTAATTCATAAAAATACATGAACATTTAAAACGACTCTAAAAACGAAAAATATACATTTTTAATGTATATTATAATTTCAAATACATATATTCCTGTGAACAAGGATATGTAAAGCTGAAACATGTTGGGACTGGGTATTGCTTTCACAACTTTCTTTTAAGTAAATGTAATAAATTATACACTGCCAACTTTTGGCGTGCAGAGTAGTTGGCGTTTTGTGCACTAAGCCCATCTGGAAATATACTATTTTGCGATGTAGGGCGCGCAACGAAATTCGTTTTATTTATTAAATTGTTTTCTTACCTGCAACTATCCATATTCTGGTTTTTAGAACCCCCCCACCCTGCCCCTCCCCCGCCCCACCTTACCGCCCCACGGAACTCCCTCCACGGGCCGCGGCTGATGACCAGGCACCTTTTTAAATATAGAGCATAATTTAAATAAATAAAAATAAATACTAAAAATGATATGGACCTGAAATAATCATTTCCTACAAATCTAAATAGGATCTGCGTATTTAGACAACATGAACAAAGGGATTGGTGCCCAAACTGATTCCAGACACACCCAAAGGATATGTCAGTCTGTAGACCAGCAAGCTCACAGTGCCACTATGAGCCCCCTAACCTTACCAAGGAGCAAATAGTTTCTGGGGAAACTATCAAACATGACAACCCTGACACCTCAGGGATCGTAGAAACAGAACAGTACTTTTCACTCAGTCACTCATGCTCACTTGTTCTCAGCGAGATACACGTATTAAATGGTAGGGACGTTTTCAATAAGCATTTATTGAACCAGCATCATTCTAGTATAAAATATGTATGCTGCAACAACCATTAGACAGAAACAAATATATACGATTATAAGCACCAACAGAGTAAATAAAAGGTAGAATTCTACCATGGTGCTAAAACAGTGAATATATGCAGGCACATAGAGACATTGCAGTAATCATTAGTACTCCTGCATTGCAAACCTTAACTAGATGTACCTAAGTGTACCTAGAACGTATGTAGGTGTATAGCCAAGAACCCCCCTAGGAAAGAGCTAACCCCATTACCTGATGTAAGAGACCGAAGGACCCCGTGTTGGTCTTGAGTTCGACACCCTGCAAGGGATGTCAGATCATTGCATGCTGGAGTGTCTACACACACAGACTTCAGCATCTCGTGTCAGCATGGCAGCTTCTTCTCTGGTTTCTCCAGTGAAGATGTGGTACTTATATACCCGAAAGGTACCCCCAGGGGTTCAACCTAGATGGTTTTGTGGGCCTGTTGGCCAAGGATGAAGATAGTGGTGACTTTTGTACATTTGTAGAAGATGGTAATCCTGTTGTGATACTAAGAATCCTCATGCAAAATAAATGAGGCTAGTTTTCAAAGAAAACCACACAACATGTATTCTGCACCTAACAAGGTAAAAGGTCAGCACCAGAGCTGTTATGTAGAGGAAGGTAGGACAAAAGTAGGTAAAAGGTTGTGCAAATACCTAGGCCTACAATGGGGTACATTGGGGCTTATAACAATGACTTCTATTAAAATATAAAGAAACTACAACATTATTTGATGATCAACAATACATTTTAAAAATAACTTACTAAAATAATGATTATCAAATTATTTCAAAACACAAAACTCAAGTTATAAAAATGAAAAAAATAAAAAAACTTTAACAATAGAATGTTTTTATTAAATACTTTGAACACATTATCAAGTATTACTAAAAAAATTAAAATATTAAGCAAATTCCAATCCAACAATATTTAAAAAAATATTTATCCCATTACACTGATATAAGTCCAAATATTAAGAAAAGATCATAGATTGAGGAAGCCAGATTTCCTATTCCAACTCCAATGTTTTGGGAGTGCATACAATAGTGGGATGGGAGTCAGATTTACCATTCTACCATCAATCTAACAAAGATTGTGGAAAGTTCATAC
The DNA here is from genome assembly GCF_964204655.1 of Triturus cristatus. Lineage (NCBI taxonomy): Eukaryota > Metazoa > Chordata > Amphibia > Caudata > Salamandridae > Triturus > Triturus cristatus. The sequence goes on along the minus strand of NC_140592.1, from coordinate 1,078,575,620 downwards.
ATAGGTGGTTACTATTCAAATTCAAGTCTAACATACATTTGTAAAGTGTAATCATTTGGGGTGTCATGTCACTGTTTTAACTCTAGTCTAATAAACACCATGAAAATAGAGCATCTTTTAGTTGGTTCAGATTTACTATTCTATCTCCAGTATAACACAAATTGACAAAATTGCATGGATAGATAAGTCAGATTTACTTTGAAGCTGCTCCATGTTTCACTGTGCAGGCGGCAACTCTCCTGCATTTTTAATGGAAAATAGAGATCCCCTTGCAGGTGGGTGCAGTCAGTGGCTGCAACCACTTGCAAGTGATGTCTGGGGGTCCATAGGACCCCCTTGCCCCCTCCATAGGGCTGCTCTCAGGGGGTGCACTGACAGCACGCCACCTTTTAGGTGGTGCACTGTCACTGTGCCTCCTGAGGGATTCTATGTCTCTGTGCCTGCGTCGGTAATACAGTGCGAGCGCAGAAGCAAAGGGATTCCCTCATTTGCATGGGGCACACCCCGTGCATATGAGGGAACGCCCCATTGACGTTAGCACTGGCACTTTATGTGAGCCAGCACTATTGGTATTACAGAAGGGGCTGCACAAGCGTCTGCGGCCCCTTCTGTAATACCAAAGTGCAGATGTACAATTCAAATTCCCATTGTACCAATAGTCTAAAAACTTCATAAATTGGAGTGGACTATTCCGTTCTACCTGCATAATTGGCAGGATTTTTGTGACTCAATGTTACTCTTGTATATGTGAGATTCCCTAGCTGATTTCTGGTTGTCAGGAGGACATCCGGTGTGATGTTTCTAATGAGGGTGGTCATGGGCGGTTGTGAGGGTTCGCGGACAGAAGGCTGCTGCTTGAGTAGAGAATATACTCGAGTGGCAGCAAAATCAACTTGAGTAGCTGTGCTCTCTGGTGCAGTGTCTGGTGCCATTTAACTGATTTTTCATCATGGAATAATTGATCAGCGCTACATCTCAGAGCAAGCATCATGATGTGCCTATTTCCACCCATCGGCGGAATTACGTGGAGTCTTGAGGAGATTTTATGTAACTCTTCAGAATTCTGCAGAGTCAAAATCTGTGACATCTGCCCACCCCTAATTCTACCTCAAGTCTAACAAACATTTGGGCTTGTACATACATTTGTGAGTCATATTTACTATTCTAACTTCAATCTAACAAACACTGTGGAAAGTGGATACATGGGGGATCGGATGTACTATTCTAACCCCGTACAACAAACTTTTCTTTAGGAGTTTTATATAGCGTGAACTTGACCTGAAGGTATCAGGTATCAGAGCACTTTACATGAGCACCAGTTGCGTTACACGAGGACACATTCATTTGTTTATTTTTTTTTGTTAGGCACAGAGACATTAAGTGATTTGCCCGGAATCACAGGATGTTGAGCATTGTTGCCGAGACTCTAACCCGGTACCCCAGATTTGAGGTCGACCTCCCTAGCTGTTCAGCCACATCCTCTTTATTGGGGAAAATGCGTACGTTTAGTGGATTAGAGCTACTAACTTAAGTTAAATCTAACAACCACTGAGGAAAGGCGCTTTTATTGGGGCATACAATTTACAATTTTATTTATAGTCTAACAAACATTGGGGAAAATACACACATTGGGGGAGCGACATCCCATTTTTCTATTCCAAATCCAATTAAACCAACATTTGGGAAGATGTGTATATTGGATGGGCAGATTTACTACTCTAATTCATATCTAGCAAAACATGGGGAATGTGCAAACAATTGGGCGATTCAAAGTTACTGTTCTAACTCCAGTCTAACAAACATTGGGGAAGTATACATAAATAGGAGAATTGCGAGCGCTGACTTAGCATTCTAACGTCTATATAACATACACTGGAGAACCAACATATCTCTAACTCACTCATAAAAGGTGTTGCTCAGATATGAATTTACCTTGAAAAAATGAAAGGACAAGAGGAGGCCAGGAGAGCATTGACAGAATCGCATCAGAAGACAGTCTAAACGTACAAAACTCTTGGCCGATTATATATACAGTTTGTGAGGTACAATAAAACGATTCACATTCTTAGAGAGCATGTGGGTCCAGGCCTAGTCATAAATCATAAATCATAAATAAAGCCATCTGATAAGAGGAACACAGGTGGCTCTCTACCTCAGGGAGAGCTAATGTGGGCCAGTGTGTATGCATCCAGATGTCCGGCATAGGGAACACATGGTCACTTTGTGTGGTTTGCATGCTGTGTCCTGATTGGCTGAGTGTTCCTAACTACATGCGGCATCTACCGTTGTGGTATTGTGGGAACATGTGCCTTTAGCCAAACATGTTTTATTGGGGCTAATTTCCTTGGATCTATTTGTGGAGTGGCTGCCTATCTGTGCATTCGATCAGGGTTTTCGCTGGTTGCTTGTTTGTCTTTGGGCTGAGTGTAACCCCACCTGCGACATCATTTGGTAAACCTTGGTTTGGGTTGCAGGGCCTGTATGATCACGTATCTCTGTCTAGGGTTGATGGGAAGGCCATCTTGGGTGAATGTGACAGCAACAATACGAGTTTGTTATTGCGTGTTCAAAGACCATGGCGGTCATTGATATATTTACCAACATTCTCATTATTATTCATACAATTGTTATACTGTACCTCGGCAGGGCTTTTACTGTTATTGACATTGTTATGCATTCATAGTTTATGGCGTACATCGACATTGATTTATTTGTATTGTCGCTGAAGCATACATCATGGTGGACATTGACATCACATTTAACGATATTAACAAAGGCACAAAAATTAAAATCAATTATCATTAACATACCTAAATTATTTGAAAAACAAATCATTTCCTCCTAAAATAATTTAACAAATTTGAATAATAAAACAATTAAAAAGTTTTGAAAACATACCGTGAACCCGAACAAATGCCACTCAACCAATTAAAAATAATAAAAATGTTGTATAATAATTTATATAAAATAGTAATGATCAATTACAACTGCTGAAAAAAAAGTTATTCATTTACAATTTATTAATTAAAAAAAACTCGTAAAATTGTCGTAGGTCCTTCGGATACCTCTCAGGATCAGCTCGTTGCTCAATTGGGTCGACCTATTGACAGCCTTAGTTCCGGATTGCCGTAATGGCACGGAAGCTTAAGGTGGTCAATCGGGGGAAGGAAAGGATGGGGACAGTGGGGAGGGAGACCTGTAAAGAAATGAAAAAGATATTCACACCACATGTACTTCCATCTCTCCTACATTCCACCTTTCCTTAATGAGTCCCTATGGCTAACATACCTGTAAAGAAAAATAACTAGCTTCATTGGTTTATGTTCCTGAAGGTGTTGTAAGACTTCACACCTCTTCCAAAAGGCCGTAGTAGGGAATGGTTCTGTTCACTGACTCTTTATGTAGCTCATAAAGGGCGTACTACAATAGAAAACAAGCCTCAGGATACATTTAATAGAAACATAGGAGTTATACCCCTGTAGAGCAGCTTCATTTTGTACCCACCATGCTCGTGTTTGTTCGGGCTTCAAAAGGGCAGAAGGTGCAACCTCCACCTCTCACTGCTCCCCCCTGCTATGAAACGGACAACAAAACACACGCCACATTTATACACACCAATTTAAGCAAGAGCAAGCTCTTTGATAGTCAGCGTGTTACTTCACACTCATTCATTTTACTCTTGTTGCCTTGTCTCCGAATATCAGCGTGTTATGTCACACTCACTCATTTTACTCTTGCTACCTTGTCTCCAAATATCAGCGTGTTACGTCACACACTCCAAACGTGCCTTAGGCACACACCAGTAATAACAACAGTAGATTGTTCGTGATACCACCTGGTATACTAACACCAATGTTTTTCAGCACTTGACAATGGCTACCAAAGAAGCCCCCCTTTTCCTCCTCTATTGTACGTCAGGTTCAGATAGATCAGGAATAGTTCAAAGAAATGTTTTTAGCAGGTTCGCGTTCTAACTGTGCGCTAATGTCTCAATAGTATAGTAATCCTCAAGCAAGATACCAGCTCACTGATCAGACGCTTGTGGTGTCCGTGACACCCTTACCACACTGCCGAGGACCTCGGGTCCGACTCCGTAACCTCCGGGATCGCCAACCGGCACCGAATAATCTGCGGCATCTTCCGCATTGTTGTCAGCTTACATACACCGTCGCCTGTCTCTCCCACGCTGCTATAGTCTGCTGATGGAAGTGTAGAGCGGTTACCTGCTCTAGGTAGGTGACTGCACATCCCTCTTCCAACGACCGCCTACACGGGCCAGGTTTGTTGGGATACCTTGCGTGAAAGGCCTTAACTTTCTTTGGAGCATGGTTCCCATGAATTTTCTTCTGCTCTGTATCCTTTCCAGGACACTAAATACTACAATTTTGAACCTCTCATTTTGGAGTCCACTATTTCGCGGACTTCGTACTCAGGCTCGTTATTTACTCAAATGGTACAGGGTTTGTTCTTCACTGGTGTATAAGAAGGTTTCAAGAGGGACACATGAAATACGGGATGCATTTTCATTGTGTTCGGAAGATCCAATAACATGGCCACCGTCGAGATGACCTTTTTTATTCTGTAAGGGCCAATGAACCTTGGATGAAAGATACTGTATTTACGGAAATGAATGTTCCGTGTCGATAGCCATACCACGTCTCCCACCTTATAGTGAGGTGCCGGTTGGTGGTGTTTATCCACTTCTGCTTTGTATTTGATCTTGGCTTTCTCAAGATTTTTATAGGTCTGTTTCAAGGTATGTTGGATGTGGTTCACTTGCTGTGCTTCCGGCACCTGTGGATTGTCGGTAGGGCTTGACAAAGGTATGATTCGAGGATGGAACCCATAGCTGCTATAAAAAGGTGCTACGTTCGTTGAATGGTGTTTGGCGCTATTGTAAGCGATTTCAGCAAGACATAGTAAATCAACCTACCCATCAGAGTTCTTCACTACGTAACACCTTAGGTATTGTTTTAAGGTTTGGTTTAGTCTTTCGGTTTGCCCGTCTGTTTGTGGGTGAAAACTGGTTGATGTGGATGACCTCATGTGAAGAGCCTTACACCATGCTTTCCAAAACCTCACTGTGAACTGGGGTCTCGATCGGATACGATATTAGACGGAAAGCCGTGTAATCGAAACACGTGTTGCATTAGTAAATGTGCCAGTTGTCCTGCAGTGGGTTCCTGCGCACTGGCGATGAAATGCCCCATTTTCGTGAGGTTGTCCACGACCACTAGGATGGCTGTACAGCCGTTATCCTTGGGAAGCCCCACCACAAAATCTAGTGAAATAGTTTCCCACGGTACCAGTGGAGTAGGAAGGGGTTGTAGTAAACCTCTGGTTTTCCCGTGTTCGATTTTGGATTGCACACAGACTTCGCATTTGTGAATCATATCTCGCATTTCTGTTTCCATCTGAGGCCACCAGAACTGACGTCGTATTCTGTCAAGGGTTTTTTTTATCCCGTTATGAGCTGCACTGTGATACTGGTGACACCAACAAAATACTTCCTTTTTTAAGTCTATGGAAGGTACTAACACTTGTTTGCCTTTCATGGGTAGCCCTTTGACCAAGGTCCATTGGGTATGGGTTTTCAGCCATTCTTTCCAATAACGTGTTTGTACCCCTTTAGCTACTCTCCGCAGGAAGGAATCGGTTTGGAGAAGCCCAATCACTTGTTGTGGCTGAAGAATGGAATGAGTTGTCTCTACCATACTTCCTGGGATCGACTCTTGTCTTGATAGAGCATCATCTTTTTGTTTTCTGTTCCTGTCCTGTAGGTCACCAGGAAATTGTATTCCGAAAAGAATAGCATCCATCTGAGCTGTCTGTGAGAGAGCATTCTAGCAGACCGCATGAACTGCAAGTTCCTGTGGTCCGTGTACACGGTTACCACATGTTTGGCACCCATCAATAGGTGTCTCCACTCGCTGAAGGCTGCCTTGATCGCTAAAAGCTCTTTTTCAGAGATGGTATATCTCACTTCGGCCTCATTCAATTTTGGGACATATAAGCTACTGGATGCAGCTGGCCGGTGTCTTCTTTCCGTTGGGACAAGATGGCTCCGATAGCCACGTCCGAGGCGTCTGCTTCTACAATGTACGGCTTTTCTGGGTCAGGGTGTGCCAAGATAGGAGCGGTTGTGAATGCCTGTTTCAGGGTTTGGAACGAGGCATCCGCTTCGTCATCCCACTTGAAGGGGGTCTTCTTTCGGAGGAGCTTAATGATTGGTGCCACTATGTTCGAAAAATGACTTATGAAGCACCTGTAAAAGTTAGCAAATCCAAGGAAACGCTGAATGTCCTTAATGTTAGTAGGTCTGGGCCACTCCTTTACACATATGATCTTGCAATCTGACATTTCCTGGCCGCCTGTAGAGAGCATCACCCCCAAAAACTCCACCTTCTGCATGTGAAACTCGCATTTGCTGAGTTTGCAATACAACTTGTTGTTTCTCAAAGCTTCGAACACCTGCTTAACATGTCGTACATGATCGTCAACAGAGGAGGAGTAGATTAAAATGCCATCTATGTACGCTACTACAAAGTGATCCAAGAACTCCCGCAACACTTCATTCACGAAATATTGGAATGCTGCGGGGGCATTGCAAAGCCCAAAGGGCATTACGGTGTGTTCATACAGGCCATACCTGGTACGGAAGGCGGTTTTCCATTCATCGCCCTCCTTAACCCTTACCAGGTGATAAGCCCATCGCAGATCCAACCTGGTGAACACAGTGGCGCCCTTCACTTGTTCTAGCAGCACAGGAATCAATGGTAATGGATATCTGTTTTTTTATGGTAACGTTATTTGGGCTCTGAAGTCTATGCATGCCCTCTTTTCTCCGTTCGCCTTGGGGATAAAAAAGAGAGGAGAGGCGGCAGGGGACCTGGATGGACGTATAAACCCGGTCTCCAGGTATTTGTCAAGGTATTCTCTAAGATGTATGTTTTCCGGTTCTGTCAAAGCATACAACCTACCATAGGGAATGACCGCCCCTGGCACCAAATCGATCTGGCAGTCATAAGGTCTATATGGGGGGAGAGTATCCACATTTTTTCTCACAAAACACTTCTCTGTATTCCGCATAACAAGTTGGTAGGGTTACATCGGTTTCGGCTGCGGTAGCTATGTTGTGTACCTGAATTCTGCTCTGCCCTGGAAGGGGGACCTTAAAACATCCTTGCTCATGACATCCTGGACACTGAAACTCCAAGGTTCTTTTCTTCCAATTAACCAAGGGGTTGTGTTGTACCAACCAAGGGAGCCCCAATATACCACCATATTGCGGGGCCTGAATGACATTAAACCGAATGGTTTCTGAATGGTTGGTTCCACAGCTCATTGATAAGAGCTCGGTACGGAGCTGTACAGGTCCAGTACTTAATTCCGTTCCGTCTACAGTGAGTATGTATTCTGGAATGTCCTTGGCTACCAGACCTAACTCTAGGTCTTTGGCTAACCTGCTATCTACAACAAGCATTGGCATAGCCAATAGGTCTCGCTTTTGGGACCTTATAAGTGTTTAGCCATGCAACAGTTGCATAACTAAATACTTATAAGGTCCCAAAAGCGAGACCTATTGGCTATGCAAAGCGGCCGCGAAAGTAAAAGTGATCGCGATCAGGAACAAACATCAAAGCGGGTGTGCGGCTGCTAAAGTGAAAGTAATCGCGGTAAAGCGCGACGCGGGCGCCCGAGCACATGCACTGTAGCTCTACGCTGGCCTGGTAGCACTTTTTGGAGCCCTCTCAATAAGTCTCGCCAGACCAGCGCATGCGCTGGGTCAGGCGAGACCTAAAAAGCCCTGTTGCTCCGGAGTCTATCATCGCTTCAGTACTTTGCCGCCCTTTCGCTGTTTTTAGTTGAACGGGGATGAAGAAATGGTACGGAGAATGGGTTATTCGGTATTTAAGAGAAGGGACATTCATAAAACCCAAAGATCCCCCTTCTGTTATCTTTGAGTTCATTAGTTTTCCTGCACTAGCTCCGTTACTGCCACCTGTGGCTTCTTAAACGCTAAAGGGGTCCGTGGTTTACTAAGGCATTCTTTAACAAAATGGCCTTTCTTACCGCAGTACATACACAGACCGTTTTTTCTCCGAGTTTCCCGCTCTGTTTGAGTCAAGGGTGCGCACACTGCGCCTATTTTCATAGGTTCAACCGATGAACTTGCGGAGACCCCGGGATTTCTGGTTTTATCATAATGGTAGGAGGGTCTTTCTCTCTCCCTTGCGTTCTCCCATTCTATAATCCAACCTTAACGTTAGATTTATCAGATCCATACATTGTGAAGGCATAGGGCCCGATTCACAGAACAAACTTAAGACTAAATCCTAAACTTAGTACCATTCTGGTATTCACAGAATGCACCTAGTACTTCTGGTATTCACAGAATGAACTTACTACTTTTGCTATTCACAAAATGAACTTAGGACTTTTGCTATTCACAGAATCCATTTACGACCACTAAACTTACGTCCGCACTCGGGCCGGAATTTCCGCACCGGAGCGGAATTTCCGGGCCCGGAGCGGAAAGTCCGCACGTGGGCCGGAAAGTCCGCTCCGGAGGCGGAAATTCCGCTCCCGGGCCGGAAATTCCGCCCTCGGGCCGGAAATCCCGCTCCCGGGCCGGAAAATCAGAATTGGGACCAGTCTACATTAACTGTTGCCATTGATAATTTGAGCCAAGGGGAAACACCTGTTCAAGTCCCTACCATCCCCCACCATGCATCAGCTGACGCACTCCAGCCAATCCCAGCCAACAGCACCAGTTAGCCATCATGTTGCTAGTGCCTACCATCCCCCACCATGATCCAGCTGAAGCCAATTAACACTGATTGACCAGCAGCAAAAAACATTTAAAAGCAGCACACAGTGAAGGAACAGGTTTGGCCACACACAGTTTGTATTTGCAAGCAGAGACCGGCTAAGAAAAATGGACCTCCTGAAGAGAAAGAGGAACTACACAGCAGAGGAGACCACCATGCTTGTGGAGTTCATTGTCAGGCACCACAAACGCCTCTATGGACTCCCACCCTACTGCATCAGTGGGACACAGAAGGCAGCCCTGTGGCAGCAATTATCCACTGCTGTCACAGCATTGGGGGAGGAGAGGCGCACTGTCCAGGACCTAAAAAAAAAATGGCAGGATGAGCGGCTGAGGGTAAAGGAGTAATACTCCAGGATTGAATTACAACGGATCATCCCAGCCGCATACTCTGGACCACGCATCTGCCTCACCCCACTGGAGGAGGATATCCTGACAACCATACACCCCCACTTGGTCCATGGGCTGCCTGTCAGTGACGTCCGCTACGTGGTACCAGGTAAGTGGGATGAAAAGATAAAGTGCATGAATAGAATGTCTGTGTTGCACTGTCAGTGTGAATAAGGAAGTAGTCCAAAGTGTATAAATTAATCCATCAGTCAGAGACTCCTGTGTCACCCTCTGTATGTAGCACTACAAGTCCCACAATCCTTAGCGATGGAAATGGCAAATCCCTCCCCCACTTCAGAAAACATGGCCACTGTCCAGTTGCATTAATACACCAGCCCGCTAAGTATCAATTGACAAATAACAGCAGAGATGCGCCAGTAACAATGCCACACCCAATCCAACTCTTGTGCAACCGCGGATGCGTCACATTTACAATGCGGTGCACTGTGGCGCTGGGATAGACAGATGGGTGTCGCAACTGATGGCATTAGGGGGATGCTCTGCTGGAGTAGTGTCGCAAGTGTGACGCAACTCCAACTATGTCCATGGACCGCCTACACCTAACGTTCAGGGCAACTCATTACATGTGCCTCAAGCTGGTTTAAGTTTGCATGGCACCACCCTATGAAAAGTGACTACGTGAAATGCAGTTGATTACAATGCATCACTTGTACGAGGCATAACCAAATAAACACACACACTGCCTACATCACAGCTGATGCATGTTTAATGTTGCGCAGGACCGCACACCGTGAGGCATCCCCATAGATGCATAACATTGTGAATAAGTCTAAATGTGTCACCTGTATTACCCCACCGCTGTGTCACAGAAGTGACGCAACTGCGGTGTAAATGTATTACAAGGGGCGTGGAAACATGCCACTAAATCTCAAAGAAGTAAATCACCCCGTGCAAGCTTAAAGCACAAAGCAGAAGGTGAGAGAATCATCTGATCCAAAAGTCAGACACCTATTCTGTTGTCCATTTCCTACCCTGCCACGCCATTACGATCCCAATGCACCACTGCTCCTACCTGCCCAGTCAGCGGCAGTACTGCATAACACTGTTAGCATGCAGAAGAAATGGGGAAATCACAGAAATGTTCCACAAGCACATATTCCAGATGTTTAGTTTTCTCTCTTCTCACCCATTGACACATTCAGCCAGAGCACAGATAACTGCCGCAGCAGAGGTCCCTGCATCGACTGGGAGGAATCGCCACCGTACACCCTCACCGACTGGTAAGTCAAAGTGGCCAGGAGATGGTCAAAATGCATACATTGTCAGGAGTGACCGAGGGACATGTAGTGCCCACATATGAAAGTCAACCAGAGATGAACAAATTGCTGCATTACTGTTGGAGTAGTCAATGGACATCCACCTTTAGCTAATTATAATTGTGAACAGCTGAAGACAATATATTACATGTCTTGGCTCATCAAACCTTCGTAATTGCGGAACATGACATGTTTTACAGCAACAGGCCCAGACCTGGGAATCCAATCCTGTTATCGAGTGCCACAACTACTCAAAAGGGTGCCCCCACTATGTTGTAATGGTGTCTGTAGACGTAATCAATCAAAGTAATTGACTGAAATATGGCAATGATGAACAAGTGAGATCCCAGGGTCATTAGTATTGACAATGCATACACTGTCCAACTTTGAATGTTTCCAATATAGATCAAATTCCCAGTCCATACAGCTGGTCATGTACCACTTACATTGTCTGGCGTTTGTGTTGCCCATCAACAAAACACGATAGTGGACCTCACATCAGGATCCGTAGACATGTCATTGTGATATTGGTTGCATCCAGGTAGTGGGCCCATTCGAAGTCGTGTGGGAGCAATCATGAAATTATGTATAACACACTTCAGCGACGCTGGTGCCCACAACTGCTTGTGCTCATCCTTTGTGCCAGAAATCTAGTGCATCACATGTGGCTGCCGGAATGTTAAGTAGCAAAACACACTTATCATTGTAGGTACAACGAGGTCCTCCCAGAATCAAAGACACACACTGACTTCTGCTACAAGGTTGGCTGTGACATCTGTTCAGGGCCCACACACTGTTCCCGTGCTGGGCCAAGGGAGGGGAACCCGAGAATATATCAGGCTGACTGCTCATGAAATGTGCCTTTCACGTCCGCCGTATGTTGCATGTGTATTACAACACTGTTGTTCTGCATCACAATATGCTCACATATGGCATTTGAACCCATGCAAGATCAGACCCTGGTGGCTAATGAAAGGATGACACAAAATGTATGCCAAGTGAGTGCCGAATGGACATTCAATAGTACCATGAGTCATATGAAGTGACCAAAACACAACCGGCTTGCAATTCAATGATAGGAAACACCATGATGAAAATAGCATGGCTGAGGCCAACGCTGATGCCAGTAGTGTACCTTTGAGATGAATGTAGGGGCTGCTAAGGTGAATCTTCATGCCGTTACACCTGCTAAATGACTAGGCAGAAGAGCAACACGCTAATCCAGTGCAGGCAGAAGGCATCAAAGCCTCTCAGCCTATCCGCAATGTGTGAGTATAAACCAAATGTTACATTCTGCTTGCCTCCTCTCCTACTGTATTCACATGTATAGGTGAGTGTTTGACAAAAGAGGTTTGGATGTCTGCTGTACAAGACACCAATCGTCGTCAGCTAAGTAGTACCATGATCTGGGAAATAGAGTACGCAAAGAGAGGACACTCAAAGGATGGACATAAGACATCTGTGTTCTCTCATACAAATATGTGTGACTTCATGCGTGGGGAAGCACAAATGAGCAACATCATGTCCCTGACTATTGCAAATCTCACACATGAAACCCTTTCTGACTTGACAACAAACAACATGAGACTCTGGAAATATGTAAGTCTGAATGGCAAAGGTGATAGCAGTGTAATGGGGAGTGATCCGAGTCATTTATCCCTTCCTATCAGTAATCTTCTCATACATGTGTGTCTGTTGATGTGTCATCTCATTGATGTCACTGCTGTGTGGAGGGAACGGCTAGCAACTGCTGCATGTGAGCAGGTGCCCAAATGTAAAGTTCAGGAGCTAAACATGCTGCACATAGTTCTGCATTACCCACAAATGGTCATTGAGAATGACATGTTGGCTCAGAGGTACCATCTATTGTTGCAAAATCTAGACCTGTATGTCTTATCACAGCTGCTGACCGGATTACACCCCAGCAGCGTGCACCATCCCGGGGACTGAATGACATCCTGCCTGCAGCTGTGCAACCCTCGCGCAGCCGTCCTTCAGGTAATTCTAGCATGAGGTGTCTGTTGATATGTCATCTGATCGATGTCACTGCTGTGTGGAGGGAACGGCTGGCAACTGCTGCATGTGAGCAGGTGCCCAAATGTAAAGTTCAGGAGCTAAACATGCTGCACATAGTTCTGGATTACCCACAAATGGTCATTGAGAATGACATGTTGGCTCAGAGCTACCATCTGTTGTTGCAAAATCTAGACCTGTATGTCTTATCACAGCTGCTGACCGGATTACACCCCAGCAGCGTGCACCATCCCGGGGACTGAATGACATCCTGCCTGCAGCTGTTCAACCCTCGCGCAGCCGTCCTTCAGGTAATTCTAGCATGAGGTGTCTGTTGATGTGTCATCTGATTGATGTCACTGCTGTGTGGAGGGAACGGCTGGCAACTGCTGCATGTGAGCAGGTGCCCAAATGTAAAGTTGAGGAGCTAAACATGCTGCACATAGTTCTGGATTACCCACAAATGGTCATTGAGAATGACATGTTGGCTCAGAGCTACCATCTGTTGTTGCAAAATCTAGACCTGTATGTCTTATCACAGCTGCTGACCGGATTACACCCCAGCAGCGTGCACCATCCCGGGGACTGAATGACATCCTGGCTGCAGCTGTTCAACCCTCGCGCACCCGTCCTTCAGGTAATTCTGGCATGAGGTGTGTCACTGGCTTCGACTCCAAAGCCATGACAGAGATCCTGATTCCCCTCTGCATGTAATCAGCAGTCGTTGTGTACTAAGTGAAATACAAATCAGGAGTGTCATGTGCCTGTCTGACAATTGGTGATGCAGATAATTGAGAATGTTGTCACTTCCCTCTACAGCTGCTGGTTCAGGGACAGCTAGGCCTACGAAAGCCGCGAGGAGACAGGTCCAGCAGGTGACACTAGGGGGGAACACCAAGGGACAGAGAGTTGTGGCTGGAGCTGGTGAGTTTGCCTGTATCTGTGTAACACCTCAGTGCTATGGTGTGAGCTGTCATTTGTGGTGGTACCCTACACAGGTCACATGATCCTCATCTGTTGATGCAAAGTACAGTTAATACAAACCCTTGTGTTGCACCACATGTTATACCAGGTCAATCCCTAATACGGTTGCAACCTCTGTTCCTGGGGATGCTGATGACGAGGATGACAGGCCTATGACCAGTGCAGGCTGACGGGGAATCAGAGTGGAGAATCCCCTGATCCTCCAAGCTGTGATGTCGGCTACAAGCACTGCTCAGGAGGAGGAGGAGGATTTTCCTGAGGACGTCTACTTGGTGGATGATGAGGACAACTTGTCTGATGACGATGAAGATGCCAATGCACGCTATCGTGCCAGATTGGCTAAATCGGTCAGGGCATCAACTCCTCTGCCAAGCAACGTTCGTCAGCCTCCTTCCAGGCATACCATGGCCTGTCCCCAGACTCGAGCAAACCAGCCACAGCACCCACGCATCACAACACAGACATCACTCCCTCACAGTCCTCACGTCCAGGACCAACATGGTGGTTCCCCTACCCACTCTTCCCTAGACAGTGTATCCCTGCCATCCTCTCCACCATCTGGGGGTGGTACCAGCCCTGTTGTGCTGCTGGAATCCCCTGGGCACCATTCACCTGCCCACAGGCTCCCACCTGCCACACCCCCCCCCTGCTGTAGGACCTGCTCGTCCCATCCATGGCAGACAGCTGCAGAAAGGGCCTGCACCTGGCTGTGATGACCAATGGGAGCAGGACTTCTACCAACAGCAGAGCGATGTGAGGCAGGACATTAGTGCCATAGGGGCTACCCTGTCCGACATGTCGGACTCCCTGCATGACATGGTCCACTTCCCTCAGGCGGTGGAGAGGCTGAGCCAAGTGTTGGATAGGATGGATAGGACTTGGCAGGACATGTCCAGAAATATGCGAGACATGCTATCCATCCAGAGGGAAAAGAGTGCAAGGCACCATGCCTTGGCCATGAAGATGATGGAGGGCATATTGAGAGTGAGCCAACCTTTCCCTTCATGGTCAACGCAGGGAGGGGAGGCATCATATCTGCCCACAGGACAGCACATCCCCACACCTGTACCAACTGCACACCAACACAGCAAAGGGAGACATCCACACCAGCGGCCTGAACTGGCACTCCCAACACCAACCCCTGTTCAGGCACTCCCGCCACCTGCACAACCACCACCAACCCCTGTACAGGCACTCCCGCCACCTGCACAACCACCATCAACACCTATACAGGCACTGCCCCCACCTGCACAACCACCAACAACCCCTGTACAGGCACTCCCACCACCTGCACAACCACCACCACCTGTACAGTCACTCCCGCCACCTGCACAACCACCACCACCTGTACAGTCACTCACGCCACCTGCACAACCACCACCACCACCAGTACAGGCACTCCCACCACGTGCACAACCACCAGCAACCCCTGTACAGGCACTCCCGCCACCTGCCCAACCAGCACCACCACCACCTGTACAGGCACTCCCACCACGTGCACAACCTGCCCTTGTCCAGGCACAACCATCAAGTGTGCATACACCATCTGCCCCAGCACATGTGGATGACCCTGGACAGTCCCTTGGACAGTACCCACCTCCACGTAGGCGGTGAGCCAGACCTGAGCACTCCGAGCGGTCATCCCCCCCCAAATTGCGGCGTCGCACTCACCAGTGACAGGAACCCAGGACAATGTGATCACGTGATTGTGTGTGCACCAAATAAACACCTACCAAAAATAAAATTCTGTTGTGTATCATGTCCTATGTAACGATGTAGGTGGCCTCGAGATGTGAGAGGGTATGTGTGTGTGTGACACAGTTACAAGTGTAACCCATCATTGCAACCAGCCATTATGTGCATAGCAGATGACTCACCAAAATATGTCCATATTCAGAACCAGACATTCAGAATAAAGTCAAACAAGTGGAAGTTATTAGTATTCCTAATTGTATTTTAAGAAGGTACAAAAGAACAACCGTCCGTTTGGAAGGGAGAAAGGAAAACAAATGATGATCTTAATGCAGAGGGAGATGGGAACCTGGATTGGGGTGGGGCAACAAAAATATAACACGTCAGGGAGCGTCAGGAAAAACAGTCTATTTCCAAGGGGAAAATGAAATAATTGTTCACGTCAAAAGTCAAGTGTCCTTCTGGTCATCCTCTAGGACCACAATGTCCAGATCCTCAGAGTCCGATGCAGGCACACGTCTGGCGGGTGCAGGAACAGGCACCACTTGGGTTCGTGCCACACGAGGAGTACAGGGGGAAACAGTGTGGGCCAACAGACAGGGGGAGACATTGATGGTGGTATGGGAAGGGATTGGGGAGACAACAGACGACATGGCTGCGGTCAGTGAATTGATGCTGGTGGTGAGGGTGGCCATTGTTCGGAGCATGTCCTATCGCATCATGCGTACCTCAATACACACTTGTAGCATGATGTGAGCGGACATGTCTGGCTGACCCTCACACATCCACATCAAGTCCACTGGCACAGCCACAGGAGGAACAACACCGGGAGGGGCCTGGGGGGGACAGGAGGGATGTGGTGCCTGAGGTCCGGAGCCAATGATGTTGGGGAGCTGGCGGCTACGATGAGGGGGACTGGTTGTAGGGGATGCAGCTGGGTCCTCCGATGGAATGGGGAACTCTAGAGGTAGGGAGGGGCTGATGGCAGGCCCAGATTGTTTGTTGGCCTGCCCCGAGGACACCTTTTCAGGGAACACAGGTGAAGAGTCCTGAGGAGAGTAGCTCTCCAACACCTCATGGTCCGAGGTGTCGTGTTCACCCCCCCCCCCGATTCAATGTCTGCAGCCTCCACCCGGGATGTGGCACCAGCATCAGGGTGTCCCTTGTCAGTCCGGGTGGGCGCAATCCCCTTGGCTCATGATGTTGAGGGTCCCTCCTCATCCTCCTCTTCCTCGCTGGTGGAAAGAGGGTGTAGCCACCGCCGCACTGGTGGCCTCGTGCTCCGGACCTGGTCCTGCTGCCCTTCTGTTTTGCCAGCTGTGCCTGCTGAAATGTAAGCAAAATCCGAATGTTATGTTTGTGTCATGCAGAACGAGACACATTCATAGGAGCCAAGGTCAGACTTATTTTCCTCTGATCACACTCAATAGTTGTCAGTGTCTATGAGCTGACATTACGTGTATGTTCACCGTCATTTACTGGATTGAGTCTGACATGGCCATCTCACGTGGATGTGTGTGGCTTACACAAATGTATTGGCCAACCCTCAACCTGGCATTCTGGTGATCTGTGTGTCCTGCCACAGCTACATGTGCAGGTTCCAAAAGCAGTCCACCAATGGAGAACATGAAGTCCAGAATCTCATATTATGGCCATTCATAGGGAGTCGCAGCTATTTAAGGTCTGGACAAGTGTCATCTTCTTTGTAGCATTGTATGGGACACGACAAGTGGCGAATGTGGGTCACACATGCACTGAGGCTCTGGCCTATTTCTGTAGCTAAATTGTGAGTCTAGCCTTTGGCTGTCCCCACACATGTTCTGACAATCCAGTGGCACATATTGTCTTTGGTGACTGATATGGTAATGCAGTACACCGCTGAACACTGGGGGAATTTAGTGACAGCTACCTGTACATGTGAAATGTGAAACAGGCCACTGAGGCTGAGACGTCTGTCAGTGGACACCCCTTGCAAATTTAGAAGCGCTTAAGAGTGATGCAAGGATGTCAAAGTCTGTCTTGACTCCATGGCACATGATGTTTTGTCACAATTGGAACCCAAACTCTAAAAATGCAATGCAAGTCATAGCATCCAATACCCTTTGGCCTGCCATGCGCACACTGGACAGTGTCTGTACCATTGCTCATCCAATGCACACATCATTTCCTAATGCCAATTGTAGTGGTGCAGGAAGAGCTGATTTCAGTACAAATGCACAATTATGGCTCATTTAGCCAGTTGTCATGACGAGACTCCAACTCCCAAAATGCACTCTGCCCTGTACAGTCCATATGCCACAGTGTGCCTTTTTAAGCTTGGTGACTGCTGCATGGACACGGAATCTGTGAATGGAGGCATCGGACACACAATGGTACAGCACTGTTTCACTCACATCATACTCCCAGACACATTTAGCGTTTGATGCACTTACCATGTCCCTGCTGCTCATGCTCCTCCAGCTGAGCATGGAGGGTCGGCCAAGCTGATCGCAGGACCCTCCTGTACAGTGGGGATAGGCGAGGACGATGCACATGGTGCTGGGAAGACTGGCCCACCAGCTCACCAGCCTTGTGCCGGGCCCACCGTTTTAGATCCTCCCAGCGCTTGCGGCATGCCCTCGCACTCCTGGTGTGGACTCCCACTGCACTGCAGCGCTCGGCGATGTTGGCCCACAGCCTGGCCCGGGCTGCATTGCTCAGCTGGTGTTCAGGGTCCCCATATAGCTGAGAAAATTTGGCCAGCACCCCCTCAGCCAAGATGTTCAACTCACTTTCAGTGAAAGGGGGTGCCTTCTCTTCGTAACCCTCAGCCATTATGGGGATAATAAGAAGGATGAGAGCAGCAGGATGTCAGAGGATCTGTCTGTGATAGAGGATGACTCAGAATGAATACAAAATGGCTGCCAACTATTTCCTGTGATGTATTTCCTGCCTCCCACTTCCTTTAAAACATTTCCTGAATGAAATGATGTGTTCTGGGTCATTTTCGGAGTTTATGGCCCGTAAGCGCAGTTTCCGGTTCCGGAGCGGGGGGTCCGCACACAGGCCGAACGCTCCATAATCGAAGCGTCCGCACACGGGCCGTACGCTCCGTAATCGGAGCTTCCGCTTTTTGGCCGTAAACTCTGAAAATAACCCGGAACATATAATTCCATACAGGAAATGTTTGACAGGGAGTGGGAGGCAGGAAATACATCACAGGAAATAGTTGGCAGACATTTTGTATTCATCCAGATCCATCCACAATCTGGAATCAAATCTACTGCCATCCTGCTGTTCTGTTGTGGATAAAAAAGAAAAGACAGTGCATGTGAGAATTATTTAAATGTGACAAGAGGGTGAAGAGACCATTTCAAGACATTTCTGCAGTTTCAGTTTCTCATGCTTTGCATTATGGTACATGTAGTCCATATTAGGTGCTCATTTGCAGAGTTGTGTGATGTGTTACGGAACATTGTGTTGGAGAAGTGTGGATATATCACAGACATATGGGGGCAGATTTACGGCTTCTGGCGCATCTCTGCTAATCAGCTAATCAGCAGAGATGCGTCAGAAGAGTTGCGATGCATCTGCCCACCCGTGCGCCAACACAGATGCGCCGCATTGACAATGCGGTGCACCGTGGTGCTCGGATGTGCAGATGCGTGACGCATCCCCCGTTGGAAAGGCGGCGCATTGCTGGAGTTGCGTCGCAAGAGCAGCGCAGCTCCAGCAAGGCTCGGGGGTGCCCTATCCCTATGATGCTGCGTCAATCCTTACGCCTGCTTCAAGCAGGCGCAGGGTTTTGACGCAGCATGGCCTTAAAAGTGACTGAGTGAAATATTGTAGATTTCAGCCAGCCACTTTTATGAGGCGTTCCTGCGCCGGAATGCCCCCCCCTGCGCCAGAACGCCTACATGTGGCGCAGGCCTTTACAGCGTGACGCATCTCCCAGATGCGTCATATAGTACATACCCCGCAGCATGGCGCTGGCTTTGCACCGCCGCTGCATCACAAAAGTGACGCAACGGCAGCGTGAAAGGGGCGCAAGTCCCACATTAACCTGCCCCATGGTGTCTGATTGACCCATTGCATCACTCACGTCGTGGGCGCATCATTTGTAGGGGAGTCACATCTGTTGATGGCACAGGGCCGACAATGCTATGGTTATGGCCTTTTCTGATTAAGAGACCCATCCTCATGAGGTCCGGCAAGGTCTCTCAGTACATGTATCATCTTCCATCTGCGGCTATAGATTCTTTAGGGACATCCACTACACTGATCGCTGACATGGGCACATGTGCTGAAGCAGGCTCAACCTTTTGACTACTGTCAAGAGCTGTGATTAACATGCAGTTAGTGTGGCTTGCAAAGTTGCCTCAGGAAGGAATTTATTGACACAGTCGTGTATATTCAAGTTTCATCATTGGCAACAGACAGCAATCCACATTTAGTCCATTCCACTACAGGTTGCTCATGTGAAAAACGTGGCAACAAGCTGCTCACGGACTTGCATGCCCTGACCTTGGTTATGTGCCATGGCCCGGTTTCCCAGATTCATAGGTAGCCGAGGTTCCAGCGGTATCTGTAAGCCATGCGTTAAGGCAATGTTGTGCAAGACACAACAAGCTAAAATGATCTTGCACACTACTTCTGGGGAGTACTGCAGCACCCCCCCTGTATGGTCGAGACATCTGAATCGCGACTTCAACAGACCAAAAGTGCGCTCTATGATGGCTCGAGTCCGTATGTGTGCCCTATTGTACCTACGCTGTGGTACAGTGTCTGCACGCCTGTAAGGGGTGAGGAGATGTGGGGTGAGTGCATACCCAGCGTCACCTGAGTAGAGGGGAAAGGGCAGTTGGTTACATTTCCCTCTTTGACTTGCACAGGACATGATCTATACTGTATTACATGCATTGTCAGGTGGGCCCTGTATCTAGCTTTATGATTCTTATAGTACAATGGTTAATGTTGGGGGGCATTCAGACATTTCAAAAACACATATTCCTCCTTTTTAACGCTTGGTACTTACCCAGTAGCCACATGTTGCCAAATTCTCCTGCAGCCATACGCCGGGCAAGAGGTGACATGCGGAATATGAAGCTGTCATGGGTACTGCCGGGGAACACCGCATACACATCAATGAACCTCCCTCTGGCATCACAGACAGCTTGCACATTGATGGAATGCCATTGGTGTCTGTTGCAGAAGATGTGTGCAATGTGGCGGGGTGGCTGAAGGGCCACATGGGTACAGTCAATTGCACCCAGCATACGTGGAAATTGTGCAATGAGAAAGAAATCTCGTGCTGCCCTTTGTCTCAGGGCCAGTGTCGGTGGCATATGTATGTGGTGGTGGGATCTTGCAGTGATGCATCGCAGTACCTGATGCAGGCACCGCGACTGGCTCGCCTGGGATATGCCCACATGGTCACTGGAGACCCTTTGGAATGAGCCAGTGGCAAAGAAATGGAGCGCTGATAGGATCTTTAGGTATGCTGGTATTGCATGTGAGCAGCAGGTCACGGAGTCAAGTTCCTGCTCCCACTCACATACCATATCCAAGATGATTTCTGGAGGGAAACAGTACCTGGCCCTTACATCTTGACTGGACATTCCAAATAAGTTGATCCTCTGTCTGAAGATCCTCTCTGCTCTGGCTCTCCTCCTCCTCCTCCTCCTCCTCCTCCTCAAGTCGTTTTGCCGCATGGCAAGGGGCAGTGCAACAAACACATTCAGTGACATGTTGAAAGGGTTTGTGTGTGTCTGCTCTGCAGTTATACATGCTGCCGAGCTAGGATTGGCTGGAGTGTGTCAGCTGATGCATGCTGGGGGATGGTAGGGACTTGGACAGGTGTTCACCCTTGGCTCACATGATCAATGGCCACCAAACCGGAAATTCCGGCCCGCAATCAGAACTTCCGGCCCGTAGCCGGACTTTCCGGCCGTAGGCGGAATTTCCGGCCCGTAAGCGGGACTTCCGGCCCGTAAGCGGACTTTCCGCCCCGTAAGCGGACTTTCCGCTCCGGGTGCGGAAATTCCGGCCCAGGTGCGGAAATTCCGGCCCGGGTGCGGAAGTAAGTTTAGTAGTCGTAAATCCATTCTGTGAATAGCAAAAGTCCTAAGTTCATTCTGTGAATAGCAAAAGTTGTAAGTTCATTCTGTGAATACCAGAGGTACTAGGTGCATTCTGTGAATACCAGAATGGTACTAAGTTTAGGATTTAGTCTTAAGTTTGTTCTGTGAATCGGGCCCTGAGTGTCTATCTGGGCAAGCACATCCTTCATCTCGTCTCTCAAACCTTGATAAAACAAGGCTGCCCTTTTTTCCTCAGGCCACTGGGTTTCCGCAACTAAGCGTTGAAAAGAGTTTATATATACCACCAACTCTCTATTGCCCTGCTTTAGGTCTAGCAACTCTCTGTCGGCAGAAAAAGACGCTGCTCTGCGATCAAAGACCCTCTCGAACTCCTTCCTAAACTCATCCCAGTCATACAATAAGGGATCATCCCTGCGTACGAAAGGCACGGCCCATTATGCTGCGTCCCCTGTTAAATACGAAATCAGAAACGCAACCCGAGCCTGATTAGTAGAGAAGGCTTTGGGCCTGCAGGTAAAGTGCAACAGTACTTGGGTCATGAAGACCTGAACCTTGGTGGCAACTCCTTGAAAACGCTCTGGTGCGGCCAGAGGTATAGGGGTAGGAATCTCTACTGTAAGTGGCGCCTGAAATGGGGAGCTCCCCAACTGCCACGGGCTACCCTCAGTACTTCTTCCTGCTTGGACACTGAAGGGATTTCTTTGAATACTGTCTTCCTTTTCCTGTAGAGCGGCTGTTTCCGCCCTTGAGGCTGCTACGTCCTGCTGCAATAGCGCTAAGGTGGCCAACACATCCTCTAAGGTGGCCATATTTGCAACAAACCAACTGGGAGAGGTATATATTAATAAGGCAGATTATTCTGTCGTAGGTCCTTCGGATGCCTCTCAGGATCGGCTCGTTGCTCAATTGGGTCCACCTATTAACAGCCTTAATTCCGGATTGCCGTAATGGCACGGAAGCTTAAGGTGGTCAATCGGGGGAAGGAAAGGATGGGGACAGCGGGGAGGGAGACCTGTAAAGAAATGAAAAAGATATTCACACCACGTGTACTTTCATCTCTCCTACATTCCACCTTTCCTTAATGAGTTCCTATGTCTAACATACCTGTAAAGAAAAATAACTAGCTTCATTGGTTTATGTTCCTGAAGGTGTTGTAAGACTTCACACCTCTTCCAAAAGGCCATAGTAGGGAATGATTCTGTTCACTGACTCTTTATGTAGCTCATAAAGGGCATACTACAATAGAAAACAAGCCTCAGGATACATTTAATAGAAACATAGGAGTTATACCCCTGTAGAGCAGCTTCGTTTTGTACCCACCATGCTCGTGTTTGTTCGGGCTTCACAAGGGTGGAAAGGTGCAACCTCCACCTCACACTGCTCCCCCCTGCTATGAAACGGACAACAAAACACACGCCACATTTATACACACCAATTTAAGCAAGAGCAAGCACTTAGTCAGCGTGTTACTTCACACTCATTAATTTTATTCTTGTTGCCTTGTCTCCGAATATCAGCGTGTTACGTCACACACTCCAAACGTGCCTTAGGCACACACCAGTAATGACGACAGTAGATTGTTCGTGATACCACCTGGTATACTAGCACCAATGTTTTCAGCACTTGACAATGGCTACCAAAGAACCCCCCCTTTTCCTCCTCTATCGTTCGTCAGGTTCAGATAGATCAGGAATAGTTCAAAGAAATGTTTTTAGCAGGTTCGCGTTCTAACTGTGTGCTAATGTCTCAATGGTATAGCAATCCTCAAGCAAGATACCAGCTCACTGATCAGACGCTTGTGGTGTCCGTGACCGCCGAGGACCTCGGGTCCGACTCCGTAACCTCCGGGATCGCCAACCCGCACTGAATAATCTGCGGCGTCTTCCGCATTGTTGTCGGCTTACATAGCCGTCTTGGGAAATTTTGTCATCTCTTCCTGGGTGCGCAAGCGACTCGGGAGTGGTAGTTCCTTTGGGCGGCAGGTTGGGGTTTTACTCGACTTCCTTCCTCCATTGCGCGCAGAGCTCCTGGAACACCATCGCCTGTCTCTCCCATGCTGCTATCGTCTGCTGATGGAAGTGTAGAGCGGTTGCCTGCTCTAGGTAGGTGACAAAAATCAATCAAAATACATTGCATTAAAAAAACTACCCAGCCACACCCCGAATAAACCCCACAACTCATACTTAAATTTTGATTTATAAATACACAATTATTAAACAATTGACATATAAATGCCAGTTAAATATATTAACGAATCAATAAATTATATCATTAACATGAATTTAATATATAATTATTCAAAACTCACCCCACCCAATCCACCAATAAACCACACAACCCACATAATGGAAATCCAAATAAAGTAAACAATTAAAAAAAATACAATTCAAATGTATGTTGATTCATAGAAAATAAATGCGTTAACATTAATTAATAGAAAAATAATAAAAAGTGTGCACCCATCGAAAAGACCAAGAAAGCCAACAACCCAATATAAAAAATGTAATGCATAGCTAAAATATAAGTAAGAATAACAATAGAAATCGAATTAACAAATCAATTAACATATACAAATGTAATAATAAGACTACCCACCCTACCCCCAATAAACTCAACAACCTAAAAATGACAATTATCAATAATATTTATTAGGAAAATAATATTAATTCCACAATAGCATATATAATAAAAGACAAACCATAAACTTCACAATAAACTGCTATAATAGAAACAATATCAAAGTAAATTATATTTTAAACTTTGATATAATTGTAGCACAGTAAACACCTATATACTCACCCTCAATTTTTTGGGCCATGATAATTTTGTAGTCAACAATATTTTGACCATGACTTTAAGGTCCGATGATATTCTTGAGACGATATTTCAGAAGAATATCTTTCCACTACCTAGTGTCTTTCAGTAGGTAACATTGCCGGTGCTTAGTTGTTGCCTAATCTGGTTTTACTTCTACAATCCTTTAAAATTAGCCTGGTTTAAGAAACTGAGTTACTATTTGGGGTGTGTGACTGCCGACCTCAAGGAGTACCCTTAAAGTCACGAAATTATACTGAGCTACACCCCCTGGTAGCTATAAGTCAGAACAGCCAGGCTTAATTTAGGAAGGGAATGAGGAGAGTATTTCTCCAATACCAAAACAGCACAAAAGTAAAATCACTAAGCAAAAAAAATCCCAACCTGAATTAAAAAAATTAAGTAAAATGTAATAGACAAAATTACATCAAAATGACAAACATCAAATAATGGGAACAGGAGATTTGAATATTTAAACTTCTAAGTGAAAATAGCTACAAAAGGTCAAAGTACTATTGGTAGTAATGGTCACGGTAGACGGGAAGTTGATGGGATTTCAGATTGACCGCAATGGAGCATGGGTCAGATATACCAAGTGGATTAGTTTATTTGAAAGACTGGGAGATGAAAAGTTTGCAAAAGTTTCTACGTTCTACTTCAGAAGGAGACTTTGTCATTTTTTCAACAAAAAACCCTAATATTTCATCGAAGTCCTTATGCAAAAAGGGGCTTTGTTGCTCTTTGAGAAGAAAAATCTTCCTTGAACGGGATGCTGTTGATATTAGAGCTGCACCGTGGAACCAAAGGCTGGATACCTAAAGCAGATTAATTCTACTGGACTTCTGGATGTTAGGAGATTTCTTGCTTAAAACACTGAATGTTGGTGGTTCAAAGGTCTCTGTGTGAGATGAAGATGACATTTAATCTGACATTGTGGAACTCCTGGTCAGATACTTCCTGGTCAGATACTTTTCTTGTCATTCCTACTCAAGCAAGAGCATTAAAAAAAAGTTTTCACAGGTTTACAAACATTCTTCTAGTGCTCAAACAACTAATGGAGTACACGTCTAATGCCCCTAGGATGTCAGTGGATAGCACATAGAGACTCTCAAGATATCACACAGAGGCCACCAGTAAAGCCATGTCCAGGTCCAGTTGCAACTGGTCAGCCGGGCAATGCAGGAAAAATACCTTAGATAGCTTGTCATCCCCCAGTAGCCAGAGTGAAGAGGAGCCAGCTACCATTTGAAGTCCATTTGTCTTCAGTCCAGGTGGGAGCTGTTCCAGGGCTCCTCTCATGTCACAGATAACATGTTTTCTACCCTTCTGTTGCAGGCCCATACAGTATACTGATTGATGGTGCCTTAAGGTTCACTTTTATGGTAAGCACTTGCTAGTAGCTAGAAGTAACTTCTGCCAACTCCCTTACCAATGGGATTAAGATTCACAGACCCTGGCCTACCAACTTTTTTAGTAGTTCCTGTTTGTCTTACTCTAAACAACACTACTGGGTGAAGCCATTTACATTTCATTTGAATTTCTTGTTCATCTTCCTCATCATTTGTATGCTTTCTTTGATATGTGTTAAAGAACTGAATGTTGGTATATAGTGGCATTCTGTGTAGACTGTTCATGTTTCTTAGTTTTAATAGTCCCCGTTTCACTCTGGGAAAATCCCTCTTTCCTTCCCGTAGTTCCTCCCTGCTTTCCGTACATTTTGGACAGCTTTAGTTTTCTGTTACATCTCTTCGTGTGATTATTTAAATGGCACCCACAATAGTCTAGGCCAGGGACAAAGTGCACTCTCCATTTCTAGACCCTACTGCATCCCTTGCGTAGTGCGATACACGTCCACCCTCCTTTTTAACTTGGCATCCACCCAAACTGACTTTCTACCAAAGGACGTATGCCTGGACAGCAGTATTTCAGCAGACCGGCTGTTCCAAGGCCATCGTATACAGGTAAGGGCAGGGGCTCTTGGTGAGTTGTACCAGGGACACCGTCTTGGCTTAGCCTTGTCTCAGTTATTGAATGGACTACTACATTTGGAATCTAATCGGGTGGTCCGATGCTAATGACAGCACCATCTTTTCATGTCTTTTTGCTTACTCTGAAATTGATATTCATTTAAGAGGAGCAGTTTTAGATTTATTATGATTAGCACCATCATACGTTACTTCGGTGATCTACTTTTTAATCAGGCTGTTTGCTTAAACTCTTGAAGGTTTCAATGATGGGTGGCTTATACAAATTCTAGTCTGCAGCACTTTTATCACTTTTTAATCTTTTCCTTTAAGTGCATGGAGTTCTTATGTGGTTGTCTTTCTGATAGGTTTAATTAGAGTGGTTCATGAACCTCTCATCTTCTCTGAAAATAGAGATTTGCCCACATATTTGATCAGTGATCTACTGAAGTATCTATCTAATTGCTGAGCCTCAGATTTTTCTGGTACGGTAGATAGTGTTGCTTCCCTATATATATATATATATATATATATATATATATATAGAAAACGATAGTATCCCTGCACCTCCACAGCAATGGCGAACAGAGACGCGGACCCAGCGAAAGTAGGTTAGATGGAGTTTATTTGTTCTTCAACCTCGAACCTGACGCGTTTCGGGCTACGAAAGCCCTTGCTCACAAGTCAGTTTGAAGCATACTCATCATTGTTTTTAAATGCTTCACCGTGATTAGAGTGCTGACATCACATGGTGTATAAACATAGAAGACACACTGCAAAACGTAACTTGTTGTTAATAGTCTGTTTTCTAACATGGACTGCTTAAATGCGTAAATGCAACTTATGGAGTCACTTCATTATATAATACAATTATACAGTACTAATAATAAATAGTTCTAAAATTCTATAAATAATATTAATAAATAGAGTCTTTATAAAATGTCTATATAAAAAAACCTATAGTAACAATTGTATATATTGTGTTTTAAAACCAAAAAGATTTGTTAAAATAATGCAACAATTTCAATTGGTTGGAACTAAGTTACCACAATACAAAATATCATCATGACTCCATGTTTTCATATAACTGCTTCAATGCTGCATATTTTGTTGCCCATCTAGTTCATCTGTCCACAGACCAATCGTAGCAGTGTCATTTATACGGATTATAAGTGCTGATAAACTGATCCAGAGTGGATCGTCATAAAGTGCTAGTGCAGAAATAGAAATGTGCCAAATACATAGTCAATAAAAATGCGTAAGCAACTCTAAAGAAAACAACAAGGTAAAAGACAGTTAAAAACCCTCATTTAACAAAGTTAAAAACCGGGCTAAAATCTGACTAAAACCAGTTGATATTTTCAATGATATAAACGAAGTGGAAAAAACCAAACAATCCTGTTTGGCTATCTTGAAGGAACTGTGCACTTATTTGATATGGAAAATGAATATCGACATTATATAGATTTCAATGACTCACAAAAAATAAATAAATAAATAGTGGACTAAACAACTACCTGTATATCTGAAAACAGTAATCAAGCCACCCGTAGGTATCGTGAGACCCAGTGTTGGTTACAGAAAATGGTACATTTCATCTGTATTGTTTAATCCATTGGGGGCCTTACTGTCAAGTTCTATGATCATTTTAGATTCTAGTTGTCTTAGCCTCTTCTCTCTGTTGCCTCCCCGTCGTAATTTGGGTACACTTGCCACTACAAAGTATTTTAGACAGTTTAAATCATTATTGTGCACCAACTTAAAATGCCTAGCCACTGGGTAAGATGAATCGTTGTTAACTATGGCACGTAGGTGTTGTAAGATTCTGACGTGCACCTGCAGCTTCGTGCTTCCCACATATCTGAGACCACAGGTGCACGTCAGAACATACACTGCAAATTCTGTCTTGCAGTTGAATCTACCCAAAATTTTAGTAGTATGGGGACTAAAGGGAGTAGAGTATGAGTCGGTATTCACTCCAAATCTGCATGCTCTACATGAAGAACACTTAACGAACCCTTGCTTGGGTTGTAACCAGTGCTTTGCAACCGCAAGCTCTGGAAATGGTTTCGCAATCTGAGTTTTCATGGAAGGGCCCTTCCTATGAGTGATCGTAGGTTGCGAAGATAACATGGGGGCTAAGACCCCATCAGTCAGAACGATTTGCCAATTTCGTTTGACAATTGACCTGATCTGTCTTTCCTGTCTATTGAATGTTGTAATCAATCTTGGAGCGTTATTTCCGGTATCAGTGGCCTCCAGTTGGTCTTTAGGAAATAGAAGTGTCGTTCTCGGTATTATTGCTACTTTACCAACTGCTTCATTGAGGATTTTATCATTGTATCCTCTCCTGCGGAATCTGCTCAGTGCTTCCTGTTTGCATAATTCATAATCTTCAGGAGTACTACAGATGCGTTTAAGGCGTGTAAGCTCCCCTAGGGGAATGCTTTTGATGGTGTGATGCGGATGTGCGCTGCTGGCATGCAAAGTGGTGTTCCCTGCTGTTGTTTTCCTATGTAGGGTGGTGGCCAGCTGGTTATTTTTGACATAAATTTTTACATCTAAGAAGTCAATTTGCGTCTTACTCAAATGTGATGTGAACTTTAGATTATAGTTGTTACAATTAATTTTGTCAATAAAATCCTTTGCACTTTTTTCATCCCCTTTCCAAATAATAAAAACATCATCAATATACCGCCACCACTGAATCACATGGGTGCGGTATTCATCATGGAATAAGCATTTGAGGACCTGCTCCTCCCACCAACCTACATGCAAACATGCATAGCTGGGGGAAAAGCAGGCCCCCATAGCTACGCCTCTCTTCTGTATAAACACTTCATTGCCGAATAAAAAGAAGTTGTTAAACAAACACCATGAAGCAAGGTCTACCAGCGTTTTGTTGTGATTATACATTTCTAACGGTCTTTTTCCCAAAAAATGTGCTAAGGCGTTTAGGCCTATTTCGTGCTCAATACTGGTATAGAGCGACTCTATATCCAATGAGATGAGCAATAGATCTTCTGACCATTGGATACCAGTCAGCTTATTCAGTAGATCCCCAGTGTCTCTAATGTATGTCGGAAGTTCTTTTACTAGGTCTTGAAGGAAGAAATCCACATACTGCGTAATGTGTTCTCCCAAACTCCCAATCGCTGCAATGATTGGTCTTCCTGGCACTGGTTTAGTTAGTTTATGAACTTTGGGAATAAAGTATAATCTCGGCAGAATTGGGTATTCCACAAACAGAAAATCAAATTCAGCTGCAGAGATGCATCCATCTCTTTTCCATTGAAGCAATTTACTTTTTAACCCATTCCTTGCTGTGTTGTATGTTTTCATATCAACCTTTCCATAGCATGTGTCATCATCCAGATGTCTTTGCGCTTCTATTTTGTAGTCCTTCTGTGGCCAGAGCACAACGTTGCCTCCTTTGTCCGATTTTGTAACCAATATCTCATGATTAGATTCCAGTTTTTTCACCAAATCACAGTACTTAATTTCTTTGTAACTCTTATGTCGTTTTTTATGTTTAGTACGGTAGTGTAATTTTTTAATGTCCTCCACTACCACTTCGTGAAAGATGTCGATGGCGTCTTTCGGCATCATTGGTATAAATCTTGATTTTGGTTTGAAGGGGCTTATACCTGCACCACTTTGCCTGATATTAGCAGCTGATAGGCGCTCCTGTGTATTAGACAGATCAATAGTTTCCTGTGTCGTATCTGGCTTATTCTCAAACAACTGATGTAACGTAAGCAAAGCTGGGGCATCTTTCGCCTGTAATCCCTCGTGTTCTTTGTGAGTACTGTCCTCTGTTGGAGTCTCTTTCAAGCCTTCTTTGATAGCAAAAAACTTTTTTAATTTTAATTTACGAATGAAGCAGAATAAATCAATCCTTGTTCGCGTATAGTTGAAGTCACTAAGCGGACAGAATGAGAGTCCCAGTGATAACAGTTGTTTTTCGGCTTGTGTGAGGGTGAGGGTGGACAGATTGATGATCGTCTTGTCATCTGCCTCTATTGTTTGCGCCAATAGGTTTTTTTCGACTTTTTTGTTGTGCCTTTTCCTCCTCTCCCTCCTTCGAATGTTGTTGTTTTTTCGTCTTCTCTCCTCGTTGGCTGTCGTGGCCGTAGTGTTTGGCGTCTTTCCAGCGCTAAAAAATCTACCTCTTCTCCCAAATCTAGCACTCTGCTTTGTGCTTCCTCCTCCATGTTGCTTCCTCGTTCAGAAGAGTTTTCGCTGGTAAGGGACTCATCATCTGTTAGTATTGCCTGTTCATTGGAAATAGCGTTGGAGCTGGAACCGGCATTGTGTTCTGGCACTTTGGTACCTTTATTACTGACTTTATTGCGTTTCGCTGTGTCGTATTTCCGGGCAAAGGTATAGATACGTCCCTGCTCATAATCCGCTTGATCCCTTGCGAATTTGAACGCTTTACGTACTTTGATTTTTTCTTCTTGTTTTTTTAGACGTTCTTTTATTTCTGCCCTTGTTTTGGCAATAAGATCCTTAGGTTCCATTTTCTTTAAACTCTCATTGATTTGGTCAATTTCACGTAGCAGTGCCTCTCTGTCAATGTCAGCATATTTAATCAGTATTTTAACCAGATTTGCTGATGCTTGTAAATTGCTTTCGCCCCACTCCCTTAGCATACTTGGATTGGGGCACTCGTAACTGGGTGCTAAAAGAATTCTGAGTCCCCTCGGTACTCTTCCTGCTTCAATATACTTTGATAAAGATTTTTGCTCCCACCACTTCGTGATTTCCGCTTTCATGCATTTTTCTAGTTTCTTTAACTGAACCTTCAGGTCCCCGTTAATTCCTGTGTTGTCTTCCGCGGAGGGAACGCTACCAGTCTTCGTTTTGGATGTTTTACTGAATAGCTCTTCCGCCGCTGCTTCTCTTTCACGCACAGCTTCAGCTGACATGACGAGGTTGTAATTAAATATAATCTTCTTCTCAGTTTGTTGTTACGTTTGTAACCACTGATGCACCTTCTTTCCCTCCCCACCGGTAATACTTCACCGAGCTGTACACCACTCACCGCTTGGGATCTTGTTGCGGTCGGCAGTCCGTTGTGTTGCTTGACAAGCCGATCAGTTCTCCGTTATGCTGGTGAAGTCTTTTGCTCGGTTTTACCAGGGGCTGACCGTTGCACGTTCCTCTCTCAAACCTTACGTCTCTTTCGGTTTTCTTTACGGCCGCCAACTTGGAAGGGAGTGGGTCCACGTACGGAAGAAAGCCGACTTCCGTGACTCGATATAGAAAACGATAGTATCCCTGCACCTCCACAGCAATGGCGAACAGAGACGCGGACCCAGCGAAAGTAGGTTAGATGGAGTTTATTTGTTCTTCAACCTCGAACCTGACGCGTTTCGGGCTACGAAAGCCCTTGCTCACAAGTCAGTTTGAAGCATACTCATCATTGTTTTTAAATGCTTCACCGTGATTAGAGTGCTGACATCACATGGTGTATAAACATAGAAGACACACTGCAAAACGTAACTTGTTGTTAATAGTCTGTTTTCTAACATGGACTGCTTAAATGCGTAAATGCAACTTATGGAGTCACTTCATTATATAATACAATTATACAGTACTAATAATAAATAGTTCTAAAATTCTATAAATAATATTAATAAATAGAGTCTTTATAAAATGTCTATATAAAAAAACCTATAGTAACAATTGTATATATTGTGTTTTAAAACCAAAAAAATAATGCAACAATTTCAATTGGTTGGAACTAAGTTACCACAATACAAAATATCATCATGACTCCATGTATATATATATTACCTACTGGCGGTCGCCAGTAGGTAGTTATAGTTAGGACCACGTTTCCATAGGAAATCCGCAACATTCTATTTTGAATAACTTTGGCGCCGGTCGACGAATCCTCGCAAATTTTTCAAAATAGGTGGGGCGCTACGCTCCGCTCCTACCCTGAAAGTCTCGGGGGGGATTCGTTAAGCGGGGGCTGAGATAAAAGGGGGGTCCCAAAACGCGTTTTTCCCATGCATTTTTCCATAGGACCTTTAGACAGGGCTACAGCCCGAACGGCTGAACAGAATTTAATGAAATTTGGCAGAGAGGTAGTCCCCAGGTCAAGGAAGTGCCTTTTGTAGGTTTGGTGTAAATCTGTTCAGTAGATTCTGAGAAAATAGCCTTTAAATCAATATATATATCTGTGGCAGCTTACGGTGCGCTTACCGTGCGCTTACCGTAAGCTTACCGTACGCGTACGGTGGCGTGCGCGAGCGCGATTCTGATTGGCTCTTAGATCTTAGTAAACATTCGAATCGGTCGAAACCAGGAAGCGGCGGCCGCCATTTTCTCTCTCGCTTCCTGAGTTGGGCAGCAAAAACGAACCCCAAAAATGTGTAAAGAGGCAGTTTCATGAGATCCTAACCACCCAGCATTGATACAGGGGTCCCCAAACCACCCCCAAGCCCAAAAAAAAAAAAAAAATTTTTTCCGGAAAATCGCCGATTACGCTTACCGTACGCGTACGGTAAAAAATTTTAAAAAAAAAATAATTATCCACATTCTCCCCACCCCGTGTGCAAATGGTGCCCGAAGGGCACCATTTGTGTATGAAATAAAACATGTAAGAAGTTAACAAAGAATACATTTCACAAAGATGCGCAAAATATGTCCCCCCATGTGCGCACGGTGCGTGAAGCGCATCGTTCGTACATGGTCCACCACGCTTAACGTGGGCACGCGGTGCGCGCAGCGCACCGCGTGACCACTGTGCGTGCACGGCACTAACTGCGTAAAGTGGGCGCACGGTGCGAACTGCGTTAACTGGGCGCGCACGCCACGAATGGCGTAAAGTAACTTAGAATTTAAAAAACCTTGCAAATTCACTGAAAAAACCATAGGTTTCACACATGTTATAGTTAGCTGGACATTTTACTGATAAAAAACCAATGAAATTCCCCCGTTATAGTTACTGCAGGCAACTATAACTCACACGACCGCAATCTTCTGCTGATGACATATGTGTCTTTATGAAAAAAAAATATTTGTAATATATGTAAAGCTAAAATTTAATGGAAGAAGACATGGGCAAATAAGTGTCTAAATACAGTATTAGCATCAGCAGAGGATTGCGGTCGTGTGAGTTATAGTTGCCTGCAGTAACTATAACGGGGGAATTTCATTGGTTTTTTATAATGTAAATACGGTGACTTCATTCTCAATTGGTCTGTATACAAATTTGACAGTGCCAAGATGGCCGCCACCCTGGCAACTATTATTTTCACTATGACTAAGATTCATTAGTCTGTTTTCTATGTTTATACGTTTGTTTTGTATTTAACTTTATGCAAAAAATGTCGCCATGAGCGTGAACAAGGCGAAAGCCGAAACGCGTTGTGTTTGCAGTCATTAAACCATTCTGAACTGCAAATCTCCTGGGTGTCCGTGTGATTTCTTACCCGAAATCGTTTGCTGCACTATATTAAGGGGCTGCCGATTACCCCTGCATGGACCGCCCTATCTGACAGCCTTCATTTTTATCGGGATCGAAAAGCTGTGAATTACGAAACGAAGGCTGACCTCGGCAATTTTTCCCTCAACCATCCCAGATAATCGAGCAGTGCACATGCCTTGAGGATTGATACGAAATATCACTTCGATTATCAGGCGTCCGCTGCTTTGCAACGTTAATACCTACGCCTGCCTGGATTAACAAAGTGTAAGCGGTTACGAGCTCCGGCTAAGCAGTAAACCTCTGTTTTCTGATCGGGAAACTTCTGCTGTGCTGTTACTGGGACCCCGACTCTCCACGCTGTTGGATGTGCCTTGGTGTCGGCTGACTCTATCCACTCCATCGGCTGGGTGCGAGTCCGGTCCAGGTTCCACGTTTACCGTTGCACTGGCTGAGTGAGCAAAAACAGTCGAGAAGGGAGCCGTATCTGTCTGTGACGGATGAATTACAGGCGAACGGCGCTGGAGATTTGAAGAGACATTTGGTTAACTATGGCTGCGGCTTTGGAGGCAAAACGCAAGCTGACAGCGAACAAGCTCTTTTTTGCACAAGGCATTATTAATGACGAGACAACCAATACAGGGACAAACATCAATGAAGAAATCAAGATACAGCAATTATATGCCCATCTGGAAAAACTGTATAGAAAGGAACTCTCAAAATGGTGGGAAGCAGAGTCCCTACAAAGATACATCGATGTGGCGCGAGTACCACGAGGGTTGCGAATATTTACGATACCTACATATGAGGATCCAGATCCGGAGATGCTAGAGGAATGGTCTAGTAACTCGGCTGCCTGCTCAATTACGATGATGAGGATCCTTGTAAAGTTTGCATTGAAAGATCGGAGCAAACTTTTAGCCGAGATTGACCAGGTGTACGCTGAACTCGAGAACCTGGTGGCCAAAGAGATCTTGGAAAACTTTATGAAATCCCTACTAGTACGGATGGAGAAGCTGGAAGAAGAGATCACAGCTAAAAAGCAACGTAAGTTCCTACGGGACTACAAGGATTACTTAGCAGGCCGCACCCTCACCTTCCATAAAAGATATGACCATTTATTTACGAAGGATGGTAATGTATCCTTACCATTGGTTACTGCAACACCGGCTGTGGATATGATTGAAAGTGATGTCTCTGATGGAAGTGTGTCAGATGTACCTACATCAGTAGCTTTGAGTAGTATCAACTCAATTACTCAAAAAAAGTCATGCAATTTTTTAGCACAATTTCAGGCCATGAATCAAGGAAGGACAGAACAATTGCAGGAGCATTCGGGGCAGAGTGGCCGCGGACGTGGCAACAGAGGAAGGACAAGAGGAACAAGAGGAACAAACAAGCCAAACAAAGGAACAAGAAACGAAACAGGAAGCCCGATGGGAATGACAACAAGGGGCAAGAAAGTACAACCATGACTGTTATGAACCTATCCAAGCGACATCTATCACGCGAAGAGGAGGAACTTCTTGGTCTAGGTTTGTCCTTTTGTCCTACCTCTAATTTTAATTTTGTACAAACTAGGATAGACCTGTTTTATTTTTCCCGTAAACTAAAACTTAAAAAGTGGTTTGATACAAAACATAACAAAATTGATTTAACGAAAACGGGAACATCTTTGTGTAATCTCGATACTGATGATATAGATATTTTGTATGCCTTATCATCTATGAATGAAGAAGATGGCAGTGTTACTAACCTTAATTTGGATGAGTTTGCTATTGATCCCAATGTCAATCCAGGGAGTCATTTTAAACCAAAATCGGTCTTCTTACCGAATATCGAGTGTGATGCTATTGAGGTATTTGAGAGGGGTGTTCTGACTGATTTGAAGAAACTGAGGTACACCAAGACCCCGGCCGTGAATAAGAACCTAACTAAAGAGCAGATTGCGGCATTGAATAACCTCAAAATGGACAATACCATCGTTATCCGACACTCTGATAAAGGTGGTAATGTCGTTATTCTCGACAAAAAAGCCTAACTGCAGGAAGGTTATAGGCAGTTAGAGGATCAGTCATGCTACTCCATCTCTGACAAAAATTCGATTTTACAATCCAATCACCAGTATGGAGAACTTTTGGTGGAGTGGAGGGAAAAAGGACTATTGGAATGGGAGGAATATAATTACCTTAAGTGTCCTCATCCAAGAATCCCAGTCCTATACCTGCTCCCAAAGGTTCACAAGGATCCTGTTAATCCTCCGGGGAGACCTATAGTCTCATCTATTGGCTCCCTATTGGAAAATACATCCCATTTCATTGATCACTACCTACGTCCATTTGTGGTCAGTCTACCTTCATACCTACGTGACACTACCCACTTCTTAACCAGCATTGATGGTATTTATTGGGAGCCACAATACATCTTGGTTACCCTTGATGTGGGTAGTTTATACACCAGCATTGAACATCAGCTAGGCTTAGATGCCATAAAACATTTCCTGAAGGCACGATCGATCTCTCTGCTAAATCATTCACAAATGATCTTGGATATGATCGAGTTCTGTCTTAAAAACAATTTTTTCCTTTTTGATGATGTCATCTATCGGCAGTCGCAGGGCACGGCCATGGGCACCTGCTTCGCCCCCAGCTATGCTAATTTGTTCATGGGCTGGTGGGAGGAGCAGGTGGCCTTTCAATTGGCCGAATTTTCCAACTGTGTCCTGTGGCTCCGATATATTGATGACATCTTCTGTATCTGGAATGGGGATACCGATTCAGCTATCTCATTTGTAAAAAAACTGAACGATAATACTCTTAACTTGATTTTCACGG
The DNA here is from genome assembly GCF_964204655.1 of Triturus cristatus. Classification (NCBI taxonomy): domain Eukaryota; kingdom Metazoa; phylum Chordata; class Amphibia; order Caudata; family Salamandridae; genus Triturus; species Triturus cristatus. Next base: position 1,078,539,301 of record NC_140592.1, on the reverse strand, counting down.
AAAATATAAGCAAAACATCAGTGGAGTTCCTTGACATTGTTGTTAACATTGAAGGTCATTCTATACAAACACAGCTGTACCGTAAGAAGACTGCTGGGAACAGCATCCTCAATGCCTCTAGTGCGCATCCTCGGAAACTAGTGTACAGTATCCCTTACGGGGAACTATTGCGTGCCAAACGCAATTGCAGCACCGAGGAGAGCTATCATAAGGAAAAGGCAATAATGATCCAACGCTTTAAAGACAGGGGCTACCAACAAACAACTATCAGTGAGGCTTGTAAAAGAGTAGAAGGGATGTCACGGAGAGATCTTTTACTTCCTACAAAACGTACACTAGACACAGAGAATTTGCGGTTTATCACCACTTATTCAGGACAAGCGTATAAGCTGAGAGCGATCTTGGATAGATATTGGCATGTACTGCTCACTGATAATCATTTGCAAAAATATCTGACTAGTCACCCCCAGGTTACATTTAAAAAGAGCAAAACACTGAGGGATGAACTAAGCCCCAATATGGTTACAGAAGCAGTAAAACCCAGAGTGGGCGGCCGCCCAGGGTTTAGATGCTGCAGATGCTGCAAGGCATGCAAATACAGCTCTGACTGTACGATGGTGCAATTCTCAAGCATGAGCAAGGAGACCAAAATCAAAAAAGCTCTTACTTGCAACACAACCTATTGTGTATATGCTCTGATATGCCCATGCAACTTGGCATATATTGGCAGCACTATTCACCGTGCCAAGAAGAGAGTGCTTGAGCATATCAGAGCTATACGTCACAATAATAGGCAATATCCTGTAGCCCGACATTTTTTCAACGAACATCAACAAAATGAGAGGTTACTGAAGATGGTTGTTGTTGATGCAATTTACGACAATGTGCGAGGAGGTAACAAACTACTACAGCTAAGACAACTGGAATCGAAGTATATAGTTGATTTCGAGACTATGTCTCCGAAAGGTCTTAATTCAAGTGAAGAACTATCAGTGCATTTACATTCCTGAATTTGTGAGTAACTGCTATATTGTGCAACACTGAATGCTATCTGTTGGCTTTGGCAATTTTTAAAGTTTACACTAATTTTATTATTTTTCAGGAAGTGGCACTGCGGGCATGAACAGACCACTGATGTCATTAAGTATTCTGTTACTTTGTGTGGCCTAATTTTCTTTCAAGTTGCCAATGATTGAACCCATTTAGATATGTGCACGATTCATTTATGGGATAATAAATTTGTTTGCATAGCTATTTACTATATGTTCTTTTGGGTTTTGGCAATTGTAATGTGTCTATTTGCCCACTTGGGCTTGAGTCAAGTTAAATCTATTAAGTGACAAACTATACGACCATAGGTCAAATTTACGCATCTATTATGGCCACCGTTGATCGAATTTTCTAAATGTATGGACATTTGTGTCATATTGCCCACTTGGGCATCGGTCAAATTAGTTCAAACACTTGTTAATAATGTAAATACGGTGACTTCATTCTCAATTGGTCTGTATACAAATTTGACAGTGCCAAGATGGCCGCCACCCTGGCAACTATTATTTTCACTATGACTAAGATTCATTAGTCTGTTTTCTATGTTTATACGTTTGTTTTGTATTTAACTTTATGCAAAAAATGTCGCCATGAGCGTGAACAAGGCGAAAGCCGAAACGCGTTGTGTTTGCAGTCATTAAACCATTCTGAACTGCAAATCTCCTGGGTGTCCGTGTGATTTCTTACCCGAAATCGTTTGCTGCACTATATTAAGGGGCTGCCGATTACCCCTGCATGGACCGCCCTATCTGACAGCCTTCATTTTTATCGGGATCGAAAAGCTATATATATATATATATATATATATATATATATATATATATATATATATATATATATATATATATATATATATTTGTCTGTACGATTGTAGCAGGATCTTTCTCAGTTTTAACTTTTTGGACTTAATCTATATGTATATCTCTCCATGTTTTCCTTTGTTTCTAGGAGTCCTTTACAAATACTAACTAAAAGTATCAGGTCACCCATTTTTGAGTCAAGCCACTCATGGGTATAATTTAAGCATTTCTGCAGTATTTGATATTTGGGTACTGGCACAACCTTTGCAATATTCTTCTGCTTTTTACATGTTTTGATCCTTTACTTCTTTTTTGTCACACGTTGTGTTCCTATTGGTTCTAGTGGCAGTGGATTGCAGTGCTGTAACTTTTTTTTCCTATTGGAAATCATCTATATTTCCATTTATTTTATCTCTCTATCTAGCATGGTTCCATTCATATCTATGGGAATTGATTAGGCCTGGGTGGAGTACACGAGTGACCCAAAAAACTCTGCTGTGCTACGGGGAGTTCTACAAGTGGCGGAGTGCGTTAGGTCATGCCGTTTGAGCTGATTTTTAGCGCTGGGTGTTTGTCCCACACAAGGAAATGAGAGCAAATGGCACCATGTGAAGTGCTAGAGGGTGCTGATTCTTTCTGCCACTCGAGTTGATGTTCTACTCGAGCTGCAGCTTCCTCAACGCAAATGGAAGGTTTCTCAACACAAGCAGTAGTGGCCATTCGTGACCGCCTGTGTTGAAAAATCTCACCTGGAGGTAGTCTGGAGTAAGATTTTCCTTGCTCGACAACTTAACGTTGTGCAAGCGAGGAAAAAACTCCATCCGCTATGCCAAGGACTAGAATTGATATCTCTTCTGTTCCAGTACGTCATTCATACACCACATGTATGTTTTCCTTATTGTATTTCTTAGCCTGTTCATGTGATTCAACTTATTATCTCCCCAGGACCCTCTTAACGATAATCCCCAGGTTGTTGCCCGCACATGTCTGATCTGTAATCATTCTGAGCCGTGAGGAAGGTCAAACCTGTTTCTGATGTCACCACCGAAATGCTCGTCGGCGCTTATGTTGGATTAGAACTCAAGGACCAGAGTACCTAAATAATTCTGTCATTCATGAATAGAGTGATCTAAGACATAATACAGGATTTAGGGTGTATGTATAATATGCATTTGAAACAAATATATATTTGTATAAATAAGTACTCTTTGATTTTGGCCCCTGTTGTCCCTTGTATAATAACTCTTAGATTTCATCGATTTGGGTTGTATATGTATGGTAGACTGATTTGTTTGATCTGTCTGGTATGTATCTTGTCTGATTAACAGTGCAAATGTGGTGTTGGGGGTTTCAGCCTGGGTATCCCCAGGGTGTATATACACTGTTATGAATATTTCTATTGTTGTTTTGCTAGTTGAACAAAAAGTATACATACTTTATTCTTGGTGAATGTCCTATAATAATCATTTGATATTGTGAATAAATCTGATGTGTACATTATTGCTACAAATCTGGTTTTGAGATTTGTTATGTATTGGATCAATGTGCTTTGTAATTGTTGATTAGCTACTTTACTCCTGTTTATGTACCAGCAGGTTTTTACTTGTATTACTGTGATTACTCTAAACAGGCCCAAAGGGAATGTGAAAGAGCAGTTTCTAGATAGTCAAAGATCTCTGCAAAGATAAACTTGAACTCTGAGACCCGGATGGGTGTAGTAGAGTGTACTATGAAACTTACCAGTGCCCTTCCACATTTGACGCTAACATCCAGTTTGAAGCAGGCAAGGATGCCAAGGTTTTACATGTGTCTCAGATAGGTGTTTCAGGTAGGAATAATTAACTATTCTTCTTCTGGACTGTATGCACCATCAAACACACAAGATAAGAATAAGAACATGTTAGTCAGTAAAAGAAGTAGGGAAAGGAGAAAGGCATGAGAGAGAAAGAAAAGACACTGGACATCATCACACTGACTCACCACTCTACTGTTATATAATTTTTCACATATGTCTTCTAGGATCTCCCACATTTTGTTTTGCTTAGGTCTCAGACTATATAATCCAATATTCATTTGCAACAGTTGATGCATTTATTTTACTGTGCAATGTGTAATCAGTTTATCATACATTTTAGTATGCTAATAGTTCATATATCCATGTTCTTGAATAGCTGATGCCTAGTCTTTAACATGAGTGTGCACAAGAGCTCTCACATTATTCTTCTCACGTGCTATCATGCTCATAACGTTTACTTTTCTCAAACTAAACCTTCGGATGGCTTCAATGAACTGTTCCAAGCTCTCTCTAAGAGAGAGCTTGAATCTTTTAAGATATTTCCAGTGCAAGAGAACAGTGACCAGCGTGCCCTCTTGCAGAGTTATTCCAATGAACAGGCTCCTTCTGCTAGGTCATCCGCATTTGTGCATGGTCACTTGTTTTTATGACTCTGTGCACCTTTTCCCTGCTAACCAGTGGTAAAGGGTTTCTGATCGCTCTTAAAAACATGATAAAATTGGCCCACACCTATTTGGCACATACGATCCTAGTAAATGGTGCTACCTGTACCGAGGGCCAGTAAATTAAATGCTATTTGTGGGCAGCTGCACTCACTGTGCCACCCACTAATGTAGCACTGTAAACATCTCACAGGCCTGCCAATGCTGCCTTCAGTGCAGTATTAACCTTAAATTTTGACCCAGCAAAATAAACCTTTTGCCAGGCCTAAACCTTCCTTTTTAATACTCGTACTTCACAATTGAAATAGACCCTAACACCGCTGGGGCAATATTTCTAGAAGTTTTATAGGGAGCACATGTGGGATTACATTTTACGTGTCCTGACAGAGGAAAACTCCTAATGTCATTTTTCACTGGCATAAGGTTATCTCTCCGATAGACTAACTCTAGGTTTCATATTAAACTTAATACGTGCTAACTTCACATTGGAAGCAGATAGAGAAATTATGTTTATGCTCAAATAAATTGTAAATAAAAATCCTCTTTCTAGGTTTAGTTGGATTTTAAGGTACAATTTTAAAAATGACAATTTTAAAAAATTGACATTTTTCCGCCTAAATCAACTGCGCCTTTCTGTCAGTGCCCTGGGTCAACTGACTGAGAATGGCTCTCCTGTTCTGGATTGTGTATTGCTTCCAGACATTGGAAACAAAGAAGGCCTAGAAGGGAGGGGAGTGGGTCTTCCTGACCGGATGACTGAGGAGGCGCTGTACCCTGCCCAAATATACTTCTAATGGCCCTGCATGCAGCTCACACAGAGGAACCTGTTACCAGGCCCGCCTTTCTTTTCTTACCTTAAACAGTTTGGAGACAGGACCAGGAGATGGGAAAGAGCTAAACCGAACCAGTTTTGGAGGTTGGCCAGGGATTCCCACACACAAATCTGGCATCAGGTATACAAGTGGGACCTTCAGAACCACTTATCTGAACACTCCTGGTCCTGTGGATGATTCAAATGTACCTGCTGTTCTTACCAATAGCAACCATCCACGATGACCAGTAAGGGGAGACTCCTATTTTGCGTGGAAAATGTCTGTCCACAACAATCAGCAACTGCAAAGCTCCAGTGACAACAGGGTCTTAGTGCTACAGCAGCAACCGCCTGCGACGCTTGACTTGCTTCTTTCACAAGCAGCCTCCTCTTCGCAGCCTTCGCCACTGTGAATAGAAGCTACAACCAGACTTTGGGAAGGTAACTCTTCAGCAGGACTAAAGTGGTCCTGTAACTGATAAGCAATTCATTACAGTTGACGTGAAGTTGTAACCTCTCTATATCTAGCGAGACCAGATATCTGTAAGTGACAATTTGTGCTTCTTGGCACCATTTTCAATTTTATTTTTTTTAACTCATGTCTCTCGTTCTACCGATTGCATGTTTGTTGTTTTCGTTTCATTTTATTTATGAGATTTTCCAGGCCATTTGCTTTTTCTACAGTGGCGGACGATGGAAAGGTTTGCTGAAATTTGTCAAGGGGGAGCAAAGATAAAAGAAGGGTCCCAAAACGCATTTGAGCACCAATGCATTTCCCCACAGTCTTTTTACTCATGCATAGCAGCCCAATGCCCGTTTCGATTTCCATGAAATTTGGCAGGATTATACATTATGATGTGCATATGATCCTCTTGGGTACTAAGGTAAGTAGGGTGAGTATTTTCAAGTTAAAAGGCATTTTATCATAGTGATATCTGTAGTTATGGTACTTCCACAACATTTTGTGGTATTCATGATATGATGTTGATGTACTGCAATTCATTCTATGATTGACTAATGGCCTTTACAAAAGTTAAAGGCAGCCACGTTGTTTTTTTAGGTACACTTTGGCTGTGTTCTGTGTTACGCCCTTAGACATTAGTTCAGTTAGTAGGTGGGGAAAAACATTTTAAAAATTCCTCTATATATATTTTTTTTTAAATGAACCGAGTCCCCCGGTATGTTTTAAGAAGTACAGTGGTACTTAAAAAAAATGTTTAAAAAAATATGTCAAAAATTCACTCTACTACACTATGGGGCCGATTCCGATCCTGTATTTTTTTTTCCCGTACGACTCGTATCGGTAAATTTTTCCATACAAATCGTACAAGTCCCGTCCGACCGTGAAGTACGATTCGTACGGGAAAAATACAGCTTTTCCCGATCCGATTTGTACGGATCGGCCCGATCCGTACAAATCGGATCGGGAAAAGTTGTACGAGACGGACCCGGACACTTTTCCGTGCAAATTGTAAAAATGCAGTCCGACCGTTCTAGTACGATCCGGACCGGCTTTCCGATTTGTACGGAAAACGTCCCGTACACGGGGAATGCCATTACCCGCTACGAAGCAAACTTTGTATGACTCGTATCCCAGGAAAAGTTGTCCCCGGGGTGCGAGTCGTACAGGCATACACCCTGTGCGTTGTGTATGTACGGTGCGTACCCCCAACATCGCGTACCCCAACATCACGTACCCCAACATCGCATATGTACTGTGCGTACCCCCAACATCGCATACCCCAACATCGCGTATGTACTGTGCATACCCCAACATCACGTATGTACGGTGCATACATACGTGATGTTGGGGTACGCGATGTTGGGGTACACGATGTTGGGGGTACGCACACTACATACGCACTGGGGGTACGCACTGTACATACACAATGCACGGGGGTGTATGCCTGTACGACTCGTACCCCTGGGGACTCTGCTTTTACGGCTGTTTTTGGCACCCGTAAGAAAAGAGCGGTACGGAGTGCCGTAGGGATGAATCGTACTTGCTGGGCTGGAAACCGCTGCTTAAATACATACAGACATCGCCTACAAGCTGTTCCAGATCAGAATCGTTGGTTTATTTTAGCCGTATGGTCTTTTGTACGATTTGTATGAAAAGAGGCTTTCTGTATGAATTGTACTTCCAAGGTTGTAAGAAAAGTTTACCGGGTACGAGTTGTATGGGAAAAACGCTCCATACAACGATTTGTACAGCCTTTTTCCAGGATTGGAATCGGCCCCTTAATTTTTCGAATATAGTGTATTACAATATATTTATCATTTTTTACATATTTAAATCGTCACCAAAAATCTATGGACTGCTTACATTTTTTTTCTAAGTTTGCAGTTCTCCATAAGCTGCTAGAAATATATAAAAAACAAATATAAATACATTTCTCTAACATTATCACTTGTATAAAGTAGTAATAAGTGGGAAACAACAAGAAAAGCCAATACTTACCTTTCTATAAGGCCCTAACCCAGAACACAGCAAAAGTGTGCAAAAAACTACATGGCTGCCTTTTATATTTTGTAAAGACAATAATTAGCCAATCAGATACTGCACTTGCATAGGCATATACCGCAGTATACTGCGAAGTTACTGTGGAGTGCCATGGCACATTATATTATTACGTTTTTAACACTTATAACTTTACCACTACGACCATTAGCATTAACACCTGATAATCTATATTCTTCTCACATTACACCTGCATCTATTCACCCACTTTCATACTATGTCTGTTTCCGATACCACAATCCTCTCTATGCCACTCCTCTCTTTGTCACTACACTATATGCCAGTCCATTCTATGCTAATCCACTATACACCACTTTGAGACATTCTATGTCACTCCACTCTATGCCGTTACGCTCAACTTTACTTCACTCTACACCACTCCACTGTATGCTTCTCCACTCTATTCCACTCCACTCTAGATTGTTCCTCTCTACACCACTCCATTCTACGACACTCTAGTGTACGTCAGTCCACTGTACTACGCTCAACTGTATGCGTCTCCACTTTATGCTATTTCAGTGTATGCAACTCCACTCTAAGGTACTATACTCTACACTATTCCATTCTATGAAACTCCATTCAACGACACTCCACTCTACGTAATATACATGCACTTTGCTTTTACAAACAATGTAATTTGCTCTGTTATATGTGTTATTGTAAATGTTAACTATTTTAGATGGCATAACTAATATACTATAAAAGGGTATAGGTAGTGTTTGGAGAAGTTGAGAGTTATAGTTAATGTAGTGTGGCTACAGAGTTCAATAGTGTGTATAGATGTGCATGAGTTGAAGTAATTTGAAGGCTTTGCACAAATTATAAGTTAAAGGTACAAGTATAAGTTTAAAATGTATTATTTTGTGTGTAGTTTAAGGTTAGTTTGTATCTAGAGAATAAATAAAGTTACAGTAATTTAAATCTGGTGCATACATAAAAATATATGCTATAACTATAACCTTCGAATTTGTAATGTTTAAGTTTGCTTTGTATAGAAAGAATAAGTAAAGTGTCCCTAACAGAAAGCAGTTCACACAAGGCAGAAGTAGAGTGCACTAAATCAAAATATTGTTCTTGACAAAACACCCATGATACCTTTCGGCCTCTCAGTCTGGATCAGATGACCCGCAGTCCCCCATCCCCATCTCATAAGCTGACAAATGTGATGAGAATCATGAAGGGACATATGCAATTGTCAGCGCCATTTTGAAAAGGTAAAGACATCCAAATCAAACAATTCACAACTCAATAAGTGGGACCAAACAAATAATTAAAGAGCAACAAAATAAAAAAGAAATTACAATAAATAAAGTCCAGATCATAAAATACTGCAAATCCAAGCATGTTCCACAATGTAAGATGTACAGAGCAACATTAGACTAGAGCAATCAAGCACATATATCCAAATACAGAAAACAAAATATTCAATGGAACACTTGGAACTCATAGCAAGTATAGATAAGAAGCAAAATGTAAGAAATAAGGTCACATAGCTACATCCCCTAATCCGGTGTACAAAAATCAAAGCATGTTGTATTGAAAGCTTAATCTGGCATACGTAATTTATCACATCTCTGTATGATAAACATATAGTGTATGAATACCGGTCCCAAACATGCCATTTCAAATACAACTAAGTATCACATACAGATAGTCACATTGTCTACATATAATGCCCATGTGGGCTGGTGAGAAAGGCAAGTAGTAAACGGGTGAGGTGTGAAGTTTCCATTATAAAGACATGACAATATTATAATGGTAAATTCCTGCTTCATCAGGCATCTGACACTTTGGTGTCGATTCCGATCCTGTAAAACCCGTGTACGATTCGCCGTACGGAGCGTATTCTCCGTATGATTCGTACCCGGGAAATCCACCGTACAATCCAGCAAGTACGATTCGTACAGAAATACCATTTCCGTACGATTCGTACAAAACACCGTATGGCTAAAAAATACCTACGAGTCTGATCCTGGACAGCGCGCACGCGACGTCCGTACGGAGTCAGGCAGCGTTTTACGGACCAGCAAGTACGATTCGTCCCTACGTCACTCCGCACAGCTATTTTTTTACGGCAGCCAAAAAAAGCCGGAAAACTGAGTCTGACGCGAAAACGGAGCCCCGGTACACAACGGACAGCCATGGACCCCATCCTACGTGTCATCCCGGCCCTCTTAGCCTATGACCTGGTGCACCAAACCCGATGCACACGCCGCAGAAGGTGAGAACAACACCCAGGGGCCAAGGGGGGGTGAGGGGCAGGAAACATACCCCCTACCCAAATTAAAACCTACAATATTGAGGACATACATTACCTCAAGGGTCTGGTCACTGCGGGGGCGTGTCCACCAATCCCTGCTTGATGCAACAACGGAAGTGGACGTGTACGCATACCCCTACGGCAACACTACAATAGTGATATGCACCGTACTCACACATACATAGAGTGGGTACGGTCCGTAGCACAATATCAGTGGTGCCGTGGGGGTACACATGGTATGGGCCGTACACACGCCCTCAGAGCGTGTGTACGGTCCGTATCACCATTGTAGTGGTGCTGTAGGGGTACGCGTGGTACGGACCGTACATACACCCTCAGAGCGTGTGTACGGTCTGTATCACCATTGTAGTGGTGACGTAGGGGTACGCATGGTACGGACCGTACACACACTCAGAGCGTGTGTACAGTCCGTTTCACCATTGTAGTGGTGCTGTAGGGGTACGCGTGGTACGGACCGTACGCACGCCCTCAGAGCGTGTGTAAGGTCTAACACCATTGGAGTGGTGCCATAGGGGTATGCATGGTACGGACCGTACACATGCCCTCAGAGTGTGTGTATGGTCCATATCACCATTGTAGTGGTGCCGTAGGGGTACGCGTGATACGGACCGTACACACGCCCTCAGTGCATGTGTACGGTCCGTAACACCATTGTAGTGGTGCCGTAGGGGTACGCGTGGAACGGACCGTACACACACTCACAGGGCGTGTGTACGGGCCGTACCACGCGTACTCCTACGGCACCACTACTATAGTGATACGGACCGCACCCACACATACATAGCGTGGGTACGGGCCGTATCACCATTGTATTTGTGCTGTAGGGGTACACGTGGTACGGACCGTACACACCCCATGAATGCGGGGGTACGGTCCGTATCACACGTACCCCTACGGACCCAGTACATTTGGGATACAAGGCGTACACACGCCACAAATGTTGGCCTACAGCCTGGTGCAGCAGATTACCTCTATATTGGTGTGTGTGTAGGCCCAGGACAGCAGTGTACTGCACCACGGCTGGGTGAGTGGCTGCATAGGATTCCCAGGAGTGGACAGACATGTGAGGGGTGAGTGCAGAGGACTCCCAGCAGTGGCCTGCAATATGAGGGGTGGGTGCATATCACTCCCAGCAGTGGACAGATATGTGAGGGGTGGGTGCAGAGGACTCCCAGCAGTGGACATACATGTGAGGGGTGGGTGCATATCACTCCCAGCAGTGGACAGACATGTGAGGGGTGGGTGCAGAGGACTCCCAGCAATGGCCTGCAATATGAGGGGTGGGTGCATATCACTCCCAGCAGTGGACAGACATGTGAGGGGTGGGTGCAGAGGACTCCCAGCAGTGGACAGAGACATGGGGGTGGGTGCATAGCACTCCCAGCAGTGGACAGACATGTGAGGGGTGGGTGCAGGGGACTCCCAGCAGTGGACAGAGACATGGGGGGGTGTACATCATTATCACATGACCACAACTCCATGGGTGTATGTACGCATCCCTAACTGTGGACAATGATGATAGTGCCATAACAACACATCACTGACAGCAGTGTCCCACTCCCAGGAGGATGGATGTCAGCCCCCCACTGCATGACACACCACATGTGGGTGTGAGGACAAATAACACATACATACCCACCCCTGGCGGATGCAGCACAATACACACACTGAGATCATCCCAGGACTGATAAAAATGTACAGGTGCTGGGCCAGCCACCAAGATGTTGTCTCTCAGTGAAGGACTAGGGTGGAGTTCCCACAGATACAATGCCCACAATTGTGAGTCAGGTGCCCAAATACCCTGCAGAAAAAGTACCATATGTGTTCTAGGCCGGGAGTACACACATGCAGAGTGCTGAAAAGGGAGAATTTCTCCATGAAGGCATTTCGACATACTCAATACACAAGTACAGTGACTAGCAAGGATGGCACAGAAAATGCAGCCGGAGACATTGCTGAGCAGGCATGGCCATAGTTGAAGGGATCAGTCACCAACAAAGGAAATGTAGACACAGGTCAGCACAACAATTGTGCAACTCTTTGCAGGGAAGATGTCAGGTGCCACAGAGGAAGGAACACTCCTTGGGACAATGTCTCCAAACCAAAATAACACACACTACCAATGATTCTTTGCAGAGACCTTGTGATGGCACGCAGAAACCTTGGTCCACCTCATGACCATCAGAGTAGAACATTTCTCAGAACCATAACACATTACCACAACACCAACTCCAGGAGCCTCAGCACCAACATCAATACCTGAAATGCAATAGTGTGCAAAGCAAAAATAAAATGCTTTATTCAGCATAAAAAAAATTCATGAAATTACACTATATACAAAGGCCAATGGCCAGTCCACAATAGAAGTCCTTGGGGGGACACATGGGCAAGCGTCTCCCATAGCTTGCTTGCACATTGGAACCCTCAGCAGGTTCGCCGACTGGGGGGGGGCGCATCATGTGGGGAAGGACCAGGCACTGCAGAGACAGGAGGGGGAAGGGCAGGTGTGGTGGGTGCAGGGGTGGACGTCTCCAACGCAGGGGGTGGGGCAGCGGCAAAGGTGGATGTGAGCACGTCGCTGCACACTGCTGCCAGGGCGTCCAGGGTAAGCCCTGCACTGGAAGAAACCCCAGGGCCAACGGAGTGGGGGGTGGCCGAGGGATGGGGTGCAGCGCTCGTGGGGGCGGGGGTGGACAGGGGGGGACTTGACTACCCTGCCCAGGGATATCCTCACCCGCTTGCGGGGTGGTGTCACAGTGGGGGTGATGGGCAGCTCTCCGGGTGTCAGTTTGGCAGGGGAGCCAAGGGGAGTGCTTTTGGAGGGACTGGGTTGTGAGGCCTGCAGACTCAGACTGTGGGTGCGTGAATGTCTTTTTGCCCCAGACCCAGTGGGTGTGCCTACATCCCCCTGAGTGTGTGTGACAGGAGGTGTGCGTTTGCCCTTACTTGGTGGTGTGCTGCCTGTGTCTGGTGGGGTGCGTGCTTGGGAATGTCTGGGTGTGCATGGGACAGGTATGGGAGAGGGAAGTGTGGATGGGGCTGGGGTAGGGGGAGGACAAAGCGCTGCAGGAGACTCACTGCTGCCGTCAGTGAAGAGTCCATGAACCGCAGAAACCTGCATTGTTCAGACATCAATGCTGACATGCCTTCCATGAACGACACCATCTGTGTTAGCAGTGTGGTGTGGCCATCGAGGACAGTCAGCACCGATGACTGCCCAACGTGCAACTGCCGCAGTATGTCCACAGACTCTGCACTGAGGGCAGCAGGGGTAACAGGGGCAGGGGGTGCGGTGCCTGTCCCGAAGGAGACATGGTGGTGCCCTGCAAGGACAGAAGGGACCGGAGCAACTGGGAGCGCGGTGCTGGGAATGGAGGAGGCGGGGACAGATGTTCGGCTGCTGCCAGGTGTTGTAGCAGCCTCCGCCCCCTCGAAGAGGTCAGCCTCGAACCCGTCTGCATCGTAGTTGGAATCGCCACCAGACAGGTCCTCTGACTGACTCCCCTCGCCCTCCGTGCCACTGGCTCCCGCAGACTCGCCAGCACTGGTGGCACTGGTGCTGGGTCCCTCATCCAGGTCCGTGCAGGTGTCTCCCTCGGTTTCCAATGATGGTACTGTGGGCAAGGTGAAGATACAGAAAAACATCAGTCACCTGTATACATCTGACACATGAGTACAAAAACAATAGGTCACAGTGCATATCAGGCAATGCATCATGAGTAACAGCTAGATTACTCCGCACATATGTAAGCCCTGTACTCCCCGGTTGGTAGATCAACCATGGCACTTGGACACAAGGAACAATAGGACACACCAGCCCAAAACTTGAATGAGAAAACACTGAGGAGCTAGTGTCTGGTAACAGGTGAGCACAGCAATATAATTAAGTCATGCCACCTCTTCTTTACCCTGAAAGAAACAGTAGTGGTGCACCCAAGGCAAACTAACACACCTCAATACCAAAGGTGTCCCCACACTCAGAGACCTGTAAGTACTTTGGAACACAAAACAAAAAAAAGTTGGTCCCTTGGGAATCACAATACTTGACATAATCGACATGGTCAGAATGTGGGAATGTGCCATTTTGTGAACAGAACACACATGTGCCTTCATAACAGATGGCTCCCAAGGAGGTTCACACAAAACTACATTTACCCAGTCATTGAAGAAGCTGGCAGCCTTCTTTAAAGAAGCCACTGTTAGAAAGAAATGTTGTTGCAGAAAGTACATATACATGGGCCCACGGAGGGCTTGATGACTTGACACTCGTAAGTTGGTATCACGAACAACCAAGGACTTACCCAATTTCCACAACACTGGGGGAACATGTATATGTATAATCGGAAAAACAGTCTCATTAGAACAGTGCCTTCTTTAAAATTGTGCCAGCATGTTCCCTGAAAGTGTAAAGGTGGTTTGGTGTGCACTTCCTTGGGAGACATCTGTCATGCAGGCACATTATTGTTCTTAACAACAAAACATCAAACTAAAGCATAGAAAACATGAAGACCTGTTGACAAGTGTTGTGAGTGCCAAGGTACAATACCTTGTGACTAACAACTTGAATTATGTCAGTTGTCACATGGCCATCCATTACCTGATGACACAGTTGCCAACACATATGACCCACTGCCTGTCATGTGGAGTGGCACACATGTCCAAACCCAGGACAATGCATGAGCTAATGGGCCTGCTATTGTGTTGTAAAAAGGCATACCTGCACTGAGGAGACACCCCCATGGCAAGCCAGAATGTCCACACAGATGTCAGCACACAAAGACTAAACTACGTAGCATCTTGATCACACACTGGTGCAAAAAATGAATGAGCAGGAATAATTTATTTAAACAATTGACACATGCTGCAAAGCACAAACATTAAACCCTGCACAACATCACTGGGACACTGCACGTTGAGTCTCTGTCCAGCCAATTATCACACACAGGTCAGACCTGGCAAGGAGACATAAGGTCTGGCCATGTAGGCCTCGCTCGCACAAATCCCCCATACCTGAGACAATGTGATTGAGACAGATCAAGAAGTGACACCTCTTAATCAGGCTTTACTAAAATGTGCAGCAACACTTCCCAAATGTACTCCACATCACCTCGTGAGGCTGCCAACACATATTGGTGACTAACAACCATCAACAGATAGTTGTGAATAGACACACAGGCACTGCCCAGTGTGAGTATGCACAAGCCAAATGGGGGCTCCCTGTCCAGTGGACACATGTAGCACACTTTGGATAAATACAAATGAGGCCAGGGAAACAATGCCACAGAGGCAAACATATGCTGAACACACTGAGAATGCACACAGTGTTGGATGACACACATGATTACGAGGCAAGGGTGTCTCAGGGAACTGTAGTGGGCACACTGCTCCTTGTTCCTGGAATGATCTGACTGTAACATGAGCAACCGTCCTGGCACTATGCATATCTCTTACTCATGCACATCATGTCTGGGGCCACAACATTGGTCATGCATGCTGCAAGGGTGTTCATTTGAAACCTCACACTCCCATGTTGAGACTCATCATCAGTGCCAACAAATATGGACCCCCAACAGAGTGAACAGGACAGGGCACAGGCAAGGTAACAACACATGTCACAGACCACCCTCCCACATGATGCAGAAAGCAATGTGCACATGGATCAACTGGCAGGCTAGATGACCATGTGCAATAGTGATAACACACAGACCAGGGGACACATGTCAAGCAGGGGAAGGGACGAATAAGAGCACCGGTTGACTTTGGGGAACGGAATATGCACTGCACATATAAACCCTGGCAGTGTATCCAGGCTACAGAGCACTTCCAAAAGCTGGGGACACACAACACAACAAACAGACAGGTACCTACCCCCTCCTTGCTGCTGTCCCCCCTGTAACTGCCTATCCAGTTCAGGGAACACCACCGCCAGGACACGCATCATGTGGGTGGTCAGGCATCGGTGCCCGCCGTGGGGGCGTGTAGGTGAGAGCCCCAGCTGGACCCGGGCGATCAGCCAGGTCCAGCACCGGATGTCCAGCTACCGTTTTCGGACTTGGGCTAGGCGCCGACTGCGACCCCCCGCCACTCTCACGGCCCTGGTGATCTGCTTCCAGATCCCCCCCTTCTCGTAGGCCATTACCTGTGAGGATGACAAAGTGAGACAACATCACTACACCTGCTCCATGTCACAGAGACACACATTTGAACATCGATGATATGTTGAACAGTACATAGGATGCTGCCAAGGAATCCCATCTTACTCATATCGACATTGGCCTCTGTGGAAGCCCCAATGCACTACATGGCATTGAAACTACACAGGTGGCAGGTGTGGTGCGACACACTCCCTGATCATGGCACACACTGTGCATCACATGCAACACCAGGCTGATGGACAGCACCTCAAAGCAGTTACATTCCCCAGCTCACTGACGCAACCTCAGCAGAGTACACAGACACACACAGGCACAGATCAATCACCTGCCATTGGCAACAGCGGATACATACCTCACTCTGCACATGTGCCACTTGCCTGTGGGGTGTCACAGGTGTCGGGCTAGCTCAGCAAGTCAGACACACAGCACGGCTTACTTCTCACATCAGATGGGTAGAGCTGTTGCCTCCTCCATGCAGCTGTGGTGCAACACTTCACATAGACACTCACCCACATGACAAGGAACCTTCACACACATCAATGTCCAGGAGGGCGTACACATCACTTGGACACTCTCACGACAGCTCCCCTCAACTCATACACATCTGTGGGTACAGTCACCTGTCACACCGGGGGGGCCACTGAATCACCTCAGGACAATAGCCAAAAAATGCCACCAAGGATTTGCCAGGCTGAATGTGTCATGCAGTATGCAGTGAATGTCACAGTAAGCACAATGCAAATGAGGAGTGCACACAGGAATTACTTCATGCTCTGCATGACAGACATAAGTCTTCCCCCCCCCCTGGGACCCACTCTAAAACTCATTGCATGTCTGTCACACCTGGACACAATGCCAGAAGTGACAGCAACGAAAAAGGTGCACAGTCAAAGGTAGTGGGGTCAGCACTCACCTGCTCCCCTGGTCTCCCATACAGGCTGGGGTAATGTGGGAGGAGGACATTCAGCAAGGCCTCATTCTCCTCAAGTGTGAATGGCTGGGCCCTCTCCACAGTCCGTGACATGGTGCCAGAGGAAGCACAGACAGCAGCAGTGTGGTCGACAGGAAAGTTGTGCAGGCAAGTGCCCTCTCATGGGTTCTGGCTGACTTATATCTGTCTTGCTGGGGGCTTTCATTTACAGGAGTACAGAGTGATTGGTCAGACTCATTTGCATCCTACGTTTCCTCCAATCCCTTTAAATATACACCAATGACACAAATTTACATGGTTCAAATTTTGAGCATCATAGCAAGGAAAACACCACTTTGCAATATTGTAATTTTTGGGCCAACTGACTTTTCAAGCCCACATGATGGCCACATTGTAACTGAAATCTCTGTATCCATGACAACCAGGATGCATTTTGGGCCTAATACTTGTCCCCTATGTAATTTTTGATTAAAAAAAACATGTACGGTGCGTTTCACACGTACCCGTACACGTACGGCACCACTACAATAGTGATACGTGCCGCACACACGCTCTGAGAGCCAGTGTACGGTCCGTATCAATATAGTAGTGGTGCCGTAGGAGTAAGCGTGTGTGTACGGTCCGTACCACGCGTACTCCTACGGCACCACTACTATAGTGATATGGACCGTACATATGCTCTGAGAGCGTGTTTACGGTCCGTACCACGCGTACTCCTACAGCACCACTACTGTAGTGATGCGGACCGTACATACACTCTGAGAGCGTGTGTACGGTCCGTACCACGCGTACTCCTACGGCACCACTACTATAGTGATATGGACCATACACACGACGTGTGTACGGTCCGTACCACGCGTACTCCTACGGCAGCACTACTATAGTGATACGGACCGTACACACGACGTGTGTATGGTCCATACCACGCCTACTCCTACGGCACCACTACAATAGTGATATGGACCGTAGACATGCTCTCAGAGCATGTGTATGGTGCGTTACACACGCTTACACTGGTGATAGGAGGTGCACACGAAAGGAATGGAGGTCTCTGACTCGCACAAGGCTGTACATCAAGTCATTGTCATTGCAGACTTTCATGTGCAGGGCCTAGGTGTGTCAGGCAGTGATATTGCACATTTCTCCTCATGTAGTTGCACAATTGATGTGTGATGACCTGTGTACACATGTCATGTGTGATGGGGCACTATGTGGTACACTTCCCCTTCACACTTTGCACATGTGTGCCTGTAGTACAAACGTGTCAAGCACAGCATCACTGGTATGGCACAGTCACCACCACCCGCAAATGTCCCCTGATGCCAGGGACAGGGACACTAACAACTGACATTTCACAATCAGCGTGCTCCGATGTGACTATGTCATGTGTGTGTCATGTGTTCCCATGAGCTTGCTGTTACTGTTCCATCAACTACATCTGCTGTTGCTGCATCCAACATGTGTCTGTGTGGAGATGGGCATGGCACACATCTACGCACACCATGCCACATGTGGATTCCCACGTAAGCAGGGTCTGTATGCATCGGACATGATATTTTCACATGAGGACATATCTGCGTTGTCTCAATGTCTCTGTTTTCTGTTTTCATGTGTACCCCTTCATCGCAATGTGTGTGATCTGTACATTTGACATTCCATGTGACCTGTGCATCTAGCTTGCCGTCAGCTGTCTGTATGAGATGACATCCTTTAAATGCAGCTATGTGGATGTATGTCACTCCTGTGATGTCTCTGGCTGTTCACTCAGACTGGCCCCCAGCTTGTTTCAGGGCATGTCATGTAGACTTTCCAATCAACTGGTGTATCTGGCTTTTCGTAGGAGTATCACCAAGCTAGCATACGTGTCCTGGATGTATTGCACACACCAGACTCTGTATTTAGCAGATGTGTAGTAGCAGTTGAGCATGTGCTCTGTTCAGTGACATTGATGTTGTTATGCTCTCAATCTTCGTCATTCATCACAATTTTCTGAAGGGCACCGCCTGTCCCCCGACCAATGCCAGACTTGGGTGCCATGAGGGAACGTGCCTGCATCCGACGTTACAGATTCACTCAACAGTTGATTGAGGACTTGACTGCCAAGGTGGCACCACACCTCCAACCGCGACACAGGTATCCCACTGCGCTGACCCCCAAGATGAAGGTGATGGCAGCCCTACATTTTTTTGCCACAGGTACGTTTCAATTCACCATAGCTGATGTTGGTGGCATGTCACAGACAATGTTCAGCCGTGTCCTGCGTGATGTTTTGGCAGCCATGTTGGAGCACCTTGATGAATTCATCCATTATCCGACTCCTGAGGAGTTGACAGGTATCAAGGGTGATTTCTATGCCCTGGGAGGGATGCCCCATGTCATTGGGTCCATTGATGAGACACATGTGGTTTTGGTACCACCACAGGCACAGGAGGTAGCCTATCGCAACCGTAAACATTACCACTCTACAAATGCCCTTGTGGTGTGTCTTGCTAACATGCTGATTTCCCATGTCTGTGCACGTTTTCCAGGGTCAGCACACGATGCCTACATCATGAGGCATAGCAGGGTGCCACAAATGATGCTGCGGCTGCACAACGAACGAGCATGTCTTGTTGGTGGGTATACTCTGTTTGTCCTGTGTGTTGCGGTATCTCTGGCTCCTACGGCATCTCCTGACCCACTTATTTACATGATGTTTCCATGTAGGGGACTCTGGCTATCCCAACATGCCATGGCTGATGACGCCTCTCCGCAACCCAAGATCTGCTGCAGATCATCGGTACAACAATGCACACGGGCAGACCAGGCGAGTGATTGAGAGGACGTTTGGCCTCCTGAAGAGCCGATTCCGGTGCCTTCACAAGACAGGCGGGTCCCTCCCATATGCACCTGCGAAGGTCTGCAAAATCTTCCTTGTGTGCTGCATGCTGCACAACATGGCAGTGGAGAAGGCAGTTCCACTCATCCTGGAGCAGGATGAGCAGGAACATCCACCCGTGGAGGATGAAAGGCTTGGTCACGAGGCAAGTGAGGAGGAGGAGCATATCCGGAGTTAGCTCATACGCAACTTCTTCTCATACTGGTGAGTCACTGGGTCTGAGTGTGCACGCTTGTAGCCTTGGGTGGCATGTGTTACAATGTGTGTGTCCAGCTGACTGTATGCTATGTGACTTAGATGTGTGTTCTGATGTGTCACTCGAGTGATGATGTCATTCCACACATTTTAGCAGGGACACTTTCTTTTAAATTTGCATGGGGACAACATTGTTCCTGTTTAGTAAATGACCATGTATGCGGAGAAAAATATTTTAGCTGACTTCTTGTGTGTCTGTCATTACCAGGTTCTTGCGCATGTTGTCTGCTCGTGTCATCGTTGTCCTCCTGCTATTCCTCATGAGTATTGCAACGTGTGCTGAATCAGCGTTCCATGCACAAACATGGGGAAATGTCATTTTGGGTAAGGATTGCAGCAAGGCATTTTGGGGGTGGTACATGTTTGGAATGTGTGGGGACTGCTTCTGTGCATATTGTGTTACCATGCATACATGTTGACTCACCATGGGGCACATAAAATGTAGCATGACTCCCATGAACTGACAGTCACCCTTCGTGACAGTCATCTGTAATGGTTTTTGGATTCTGATGAAGGCATCAATGTGTGTAAAAAATCCCTCTGAAACATACGGGATGCTACGGGTGGACATAGTGTGGGACATCCCCATGACGGGCTCAATGGGGAATTGCAGCCTCTCTGTGTGCAGCAGGAGGTGTTTGGCTCATCCCCTTAACTTGTGTGCCAGTTCATTTGGATTTACAACATCCGTGTTGTGAAGGGGGTGTCCAGCGTAGGTCCCACATGTTCAGTCAAATGACCTGTGAGTCTGTTCATATTGATGCATTTCCCTCAGTGTGAGCTTGAGTAATAAAGGTGTTCCTCACCCTCCGAAGTGCCTCATCTCTGTCAATGCAGGACTCTTGCCACTTTGCATGCGTCATCTCTGGCATAGTTGTCAAAGATTGTGCATATGAGTGTATGTGTAGTTCGGCAACATGCATGCAGTTCTTCATAGATAATAATCTCTATTGTGCATGAAGTCCATGGTTGTGTATGTATTTGGGCAGGTTGCTCCCACCAACGGGCCGTCAAGGCCTGCTGAGGGTGTGTCTCCTGTGCGCAGCTCGGCCTTCTGTTTCCTGATCCTGTGTCAGTCATCTTTGGTGATTGTTCATCCATTTTCTCTGGGTGAGTCATGAGTAACCTAACAATCCTTCCTTTACATGCACCTGTTGCAGTCGTCCTTTCTGACATCCTTGTCTTTGTGTGCTACTTTTGGCCTAGTTTCCAGGACATGTTGTCTGCTGCTGCGGGCCCTGCGGCAAGGGCCCACCAAGTTCCCCGATTCTGCAACCCACACGCCTCCAAGATGCTCCTCCCTTCCTCCCTCCAACCATTCATTAGGCTGTCATCATCTTGTCTGTGCCACTGTTGCGGCCAGGCGGTGCCAAAGGCAGGACCCTCAGCGCATGCAACGTGCACATTGCACGACCCTCATGTCCTTGCATGACCCACATCACAAAACAGTCTCATGTTGCAGCCACCCTTCAAGCAATGTGCAAGCGATAATCAACCGCCTGCTCTCAGGCATACCCTAAGCGCACACACCACAGCTTCGCATGCTGAGTGTGCAACTCCAACTACCTACACAGCGCTGCCCCGCCTTCCAGGCCCTGTCACACCAACCAGTTCATGTCCCTCCTACTCCACACCGGCTCCATCCAACAGCACGCCATTGCACTCTGTTACCTCCTCAACACAACAGGCCCACACGTCACCATCATGACAGTGACCTGGATGAAAGCATCCTCAGCACACAACTTATTCATTGCCATCTCAGACGGATACAAGAGCACCCACAGGGATGGCACTAACAATCCCGGAGGATGAATTGATATCTATTCCCAAGTACGCACTCAGGGTCACAAATTCGGTTTGGCACAAACCCCCTGCAAACCCTCAGAGTAACACTCATCTACAGATCTCCAGGTCTACATCCACAATTCCGCAAAGCCATCAACACGTCCATCATCACGCACGCCCTCACATCAACAGGATACATGTGGCTGTGGGCAAGGAACTTCTGGCTGGATGAGAACAACACCAGCATCCATCATTGGTCCATCCACATTAGCATCCACGTCTCTGACGGGACACACACTGCCACTCACCCTGCTACCAATCCCCCAAAGATGCTTGATGTAAGTCAACACAGACATGCTGTGTGGGACACTGGAACCAACACCACCACAGCACCCTGCAACCTCACACACTGGATCAGTAACTGATCCAACAATCTAGCCACGTTGACGGACTTTCCTGTGACGCACATCAACAATTAAGCCACCTGGGACAAGGCAGACCTACTGGACTCATACACGTCTAGCAGGACTCTTGTGCACAGTTTGCAACACAAATAACCATCAGTGGCCTTACAACAACCCTGGAAAACGGCACACACAGCCATCACCATATCATGAGCAAGGTCTATTGGAGATCCTTCAGATGGGGACGAGGCCAAAAAACAGCACAACATCAAGGAGCTCATCAGCATCGCGAGTGCACTGACATCAGCTCTCCATCCAAAAGACACCCCACCCTTGCAAGGCTGAGCCAATCCCTTGCAACTTTCTACCACTGCAAGCTCATGGACATACACGCAAGCCTTGGCACACAGAGGCAGAATGCACTATTATACGTGGGAACAACCCCCCTCATGTTTTCGACTTCCATCATCAGCAGATACAACAACCGGCTCATGTGCAACATCCCCTGGGTATCTCCATCAGGACCCTTCCCACACAACATCTCAACCACATCATTCCCCATCCTTGTAGCCCCCGTCCAGCACGTCATGTATGTATCTTTGGAGTTAGCCACATTCCATGGTAGATAGAGGCATGCAGTGACCCAGGCCCTTCTTAGACAATGGACGGCAGGAACGCTGGCTCTCAAGGAACCTCAGCGTGCTTCCCTAGCCAGCAAATGTCATCAGGAAGACAATCAACGAGCAACTGACAAACTTCCTCCACGCAAAGAGCTCCAGGCAACCTGCACAAGACCGTCTTCCACAGTAATCACCCCACTGCAACCGTCATCATTGCCACCAACACCGACAACTTTGCCCTGCTCAAAAATGGTGAGGCCAGCCCCCTTGACCTATCCACAGCCTTATGAACGATGTGCTCACACACTGTCAGCTCACACATCTCCAACACTGGTATCCAGGGTGTGGACCAGGATGAAATCACCAAGTGGCTCATCAGCAAGTCCTTGGGAGTGGGACTCAAGCCTTCAGCATGTAGTACAGTGGCGTCATCTGGAACATGGCCCAGGGCTCATCTCTCAGCATGTCAATCTTCAATGTGTCCATGACCCCCCTCTCCACCATCACATGTGCACACAACCTCATCATCATCTCGTATGCCATTGACAGCCAGCTGCTCCTCACCCTCACCAAAGACACAGCCATTGCCAGTTCCAACCTTCAAGAAGGCATGAGGTCCGTTGATGAATGGGCTGAACATCAGCCACCTGTGGCTGGACTTGTACAGGACTGAGGTAATCATCTGAGGATTGTCCCCTTACAGCTGGGTCAACTCCTTGTGTCCCACCCGCCAGGGCACTGCACCAGCACCCAGTGGCCACGCACACAAGATGGTGTGCATCATGGACTCGTCGCTCACAATTGCCATGCAACTCACCAGCATCTGTACCTCATGCTGCAACACCCTCCGCATGATGCACATGACCCACAGATAGATCCACTCCAAGGCAAGACAGACTGTCCCCCAGGTCCACGACACCAGCCGTGTCAACTACAGCCCCGCCCTCTACGGAGCAAGTACAGCCAAACTCCCGGAAAACCTGTCCACATCCAGGGTGCATCTGCACACCTCAGCTTCAACATCCCGCGCCCCAGCCACATCACTGTCAACCTGAGATAGCTGCAATGGATCACTGTCTGCTGCAGGATGACCTTCACACTCCTCACACACACTCAGGAGGCAGTCCACAACCCCAGACCCCAAACCAACCTTGGACGTCTGTCATCCAAGACCCTGTTGGGCCAACTCCGTGCATCCAACCTTGCCCTGGCCACCATTCTTCACATCCACCGAAGTCCAGCATGCAGGACATAGTTCTCCCACCTGGCTAAACATACCTGGGACTCCCTCCCCAGGCACCTCCACATGAGCCATGACCTCTACACCTTAATGATGCTCTTCCAAATTGGTCTGTCCGCACAAGCCCCCCCTCAGCAGCTTGAGGCCATCACAGGTGAGTATTGTGCTCCATGTCTGTATTGGATGATACATTGTGACCCATGTGTGTCCTGTACCGGACTCAGATCCCAGGGTATGGATGGCTGGAGTTAGTTCAACACTCAGGCATAGTTTGACATTTTCCCACACATATGTTGTGGACTCATACAAAATGACTGCAACATCTAATTAAAGAAATTAAGTTTTATTCTCGGTGGGGGGCGTCTATTGTGGGTAAAAAATAGGTGCTATACAGTGTGCCTAGAATCCAAAGTTCACAGGGGGAGATGGGATCCTTTGCATTTGAAGTCATCAGAGTCCAGAACACAGTGTTTGTCATCATTGGTCAGACTGTGACCAGCAAGTCCATGTGGCAGAGAATGTCAGTGAATGAGGTGCTGCTGTTGCGCATGAAGGCCAGGTGCCAGGCCAGGTGACCTGGGAGATGTGGATGGTTCGCTCCTTCTCACGGTCTTTTCCGTGGATGACCCACCTTCCTCGCGGGACCCTCAGATGCAGGCCTTGACGATGTTTGGGACGCTCCGTTGGACTAATCCTCCTCCTCCTCCTCCCTGTGGCTGATGTTGGTCTTCGCCTGGTGGCACAGGGAGGGTTGCCCATGTTGTCGGCGATCCGACGAAGTGAACGGCTTATGTCCGTTTGCACCGCCAGGAGCTCAGCCAGTCTTGCCTCCATCCATCCTTGGTGTTGTTGTTGACTGGCGTGTTTCTCGGCCTGCTGGTTCTTAATCTCTGTGAGGGTCTCCACTACCTGGCTGATGGCCCTGGTGTCACGCCGGTATGCGTCCATGATGTTGCGTGTGTGTGACATACCGGTCCCTTCAGCTGGCTGGTCAGGTTCTCACCTCCGCCTGCCTCCACTCCCACCACCCCTGCCCACACGAGCCTGGCCTGCCGTTGTGGGCACATCGGGTCTACAGGACCCCTGAGGGATGGCAGTTGTGGGGTTGTCTGCCTCCTCCTTGGTGCCCTGCGAACCTTGTCCCTCCAGGTCAGACTGGCTCAGTTGTTCAGTGCGGGCAGGGCTCCTGGGTGTCTCCTGGGATGTGGCAAGAATGGGGGTGGTGGTTGGCACAGATGTACCTGAGGCAGGTGCTGCAGGGGCTTGGACACCAGAGGGTCCAGGTGGGTTGGGGTCATCCGCGGAGTGTTGAGAGGCATCGCTTCCGGTGGGATCAGGTTCCTCCCGAGCCTGGGACTGAGATTCTTCCCCCACATTGTTGGGGGGAGACCCATGACGTTGCCCTGTGTGTGAGAGAGAGACAATGTTAATGCTTTTTCATGAGACATCCATGTTTCATACATATTCAAGTTGGCACAGTTCCTCCAGGTAGTTGTATGTGCCTAGCATTCCCCTCACTGTTCACTTGTGGTTGGGTATGTTGCGGGGGACAAATTGATATGTTCTCCTGAGTGTTTGACATGTAGATTTTTGGCTTGGATGCTTCTTTGGCTATGGATTGGTCTTGTTGTGTCACATGTCCATTGTGAGAGTGGGTAAATCCATTGCCTGCCCCGGGGGTGTGTGCTTGTGTAAGGGGTGTGTGTGACAGGGCCTGCTAGTGGGTGTAGTGTGATTTGGCTGTGGGTCTCCCAGGTGATGTATCTGTCCCCTCATGGTGCATGCTGCCATGACAGTGAGTTTGAGTTCCTGTCTTAGATATCTGAGCTTGTGGTGTTGGTGTTTGAGTTTACAGTGGTCACAGGAGGGCCTTGTGCTTGCTACAGCAGGGCCAAGTGCCAGCTACCTTGTCAGTACTTTGCCAGTCCCTGTGCATTGAGCATGGTGCATCGGTATGTACCTGGGCCATATGGGCTGAGGGCAATGGTGTCTGATTCAGAGTTGAACAGTGTGTTTTGTGAGCCCCACCCTCCCAACATCCCAGACATCCAGTCTTGGGTTTGTGCTTTGAGTAGCCTGGGACATTGCATGGCCTTGCTCTGTGGATGGGGCATACACATGTTAGTGGTATGAGCATTGTTTTTGAGTGTGGTGGTGTCCGGTGAGGGCTTGGGGGTAGTTGCGTGCATTTGGTGTAGTTGGGGTGTGGATGCCATTACCCCCATATTATGTAAGTTGTTTGTGTACTCATCAGGCTCTGCAACTCCTTCGACTCCCAGGGATGGTAATGTACCGGTCTACGGGGCAGCCCACCTCCAGTGATGTTGCTCTGGGCGTAGTCCTCGTTCATTTTGCGCTTGATTGCCCTACGCAGATCGTACCGCCTGGCTTGGTATTTATTCCAAGTCCTTCTGATGGGCGCAACAGCATTCACCCTATCGACGATCCTCTGCCACAGGTGTGATTTTTCGGCTATGCTGGTCTGTCTGACCAATGTTCCAAAGAGCTGTGGCTCGACTCTGATGACTTCGTTGACAAGGATGTCCAGCTCCTCCCTTGTGAACTTTGGATTCTTGTCTGTGGGCATGGTGTGGGGTGAGGCTGTGGATGGTTGGGGTGTGTGGGTGTGAATGTGAAGGTGTGTGTGGGAATGTGGAGAGGGGGTTTGTGTGAAGGAGTGTGTGTGAAGGTGTATATGTAAAGGTGTATGGGTGCAGTTGTTGGGGTGTGCTCTGTAGCTGCAGTGAGTCTGTTGCAAAGGCTCATGGTTTGTGTGTGTGGGCCCTTTTTATTGGTCCATTTGTGGGTGGGCCTGAGTTTGAATTTTTGATGGGTGTGTTATAAGAGGTGGTTGTGAGTTTGGGCCTCTGTTTACCTGTTTGGATGTGCCAGGTCAGTCATTTGGATGTTTTTTGTACTGTAGACGTGTTTTTTGGTGTTGTGCGAGTCGAATTGATCCTTCTTGTGCTGTTTTACAGTGTCCTGGTTCAGTACAAGTCGTTTTCGCGTATGTAAGGTGCGTCCATACGTGACGTTGTTGTACCGTGCTCGCATACGCAATGTTGTTGTAAGGTCCGTAGATAAACGATGCTGGGGAACGGTGCTGGGGTACGGTGCGTACAAGTACGGTGCTGGGGTACGGTGTGTCCAAGTGCGGGTCTGGGGTACGGTGCTGGGGTTTGGTGCGTCCAAGTACGGGGCTGGTGTACGGTGTATCCAAGTACGGGGCTGGTGTACGGTGCTGGGGTAAGGTGCGTCCAAGTACAGGGCTGGGGTACAGTGCTGGGGTACTGTGCGTACAAGTACGTGGCTGGGGTATGGTGCTGGGGTACGGTGCGTACAAATACAGGGCTTTGGTACGGTGCATCCAAGTACAGGGCTGGGGTACGGTGATGGGGTACGGTGCATCCAAGTACGGGGCTGGGGTACGGTGCTGGGGTATGGTGCGTAAAAGTACGATGCTGGGGTACGGTGCATCCAAGTACGGGGCTGGGGTACGGTGCTGGGGTACGGTGCGTCCAAGTATGGGGCTGGGGTACGGTGCTGGGGTACGGTGCGTACAAGTACAGGGCTGGGGTACGGTGCATCCAAGTACGGGGCTGGGGTACGGTGCTGGGGTACGGTGCGTCCAAGTACGGGGCTGGGGTACGGTGCAGACATGGGGGGTATGGTGCTGACATACAGGGGGGGACATGCGGACATACGCGGGGGGGGCTGTACGACTTGTATCCCGGGCACAAGTTTACCCGGGATACGAGTGGTACAGAGTTTGCGCCGTACGGGACGTTTTACAGACGCTTGTATATTCGGAAGGGCGTTACGGATCGTACTTGTGTGCTCGGAATTCAGTTTTACGATTTGCATGTAAAACTGTCCGGGTACGTCTCGTAGACCTTTTCCCGAAGCGATTCGTATGTAGTTTTCACGTACGAATCGTACTTCACCGGTGGGACGGGACTTGTACGATTCGTACTTAAAAATATACAGATACGAGTCATACGGGAAATAATTTTACCCGATCGGAATCGGCAGCCTAATGTTGGAAAGACTGACAAAAACCTCAGACACCTCCTTCCCCCTGTTAAATCCCTAACATGTGCACAGCATTAAAATAATGGCAAACCCAAATAAAACAAAAAACAAAAAACATCTTATATGCAGCAGAGTGTTCCATACACCAAATAATGTGAAGACGACAAGGGTAGGGAGCTTTTGCCCAGGTGGGCAACACCACATCTCAGAAGAGATTCACTTCCCTTTCTCCTATGAACATAAAAAAGTGAAGGGGGGAAAAACAAGTTAAATAAAGCATAAGGATAAACAAAGAAAATGTCACAAAGGCCTAGTACTACACAGATGCTATCTTCTCTACAGCTTAATTATCTCCCAGATGGACTTTGAAGTTCTTCTCCAGTATTTCGCACACCAGGAATCTTAATTTCAAAATCAATTATATATCTCAATTCAGTCTGTTTCAGCAGCACTTCTCCGTCTCCTCTTTGTATATTGTGCGCTAAATGGTCCATAGCATACAATGACAATATGCTTATGTCCCTGGAGGGTTTATTTTCAAAATGACTGGCCATGGGGAGGATCACGCTTATCAATTTCTCCCTTATGTTTGAAGATTCTCTTTTCTCTTTTTGATGAGATGTATTGTACTCTCCATGTACCATTTATTACATGTGCATTCAAGAATGTAATCTACATAGGAAGAATTGCAAGTCAGGAACTTTTTAATTGTGTTTGTGCCCTTGCCACACAGTACAATGAAGGTCTTCCTAGAGGTGCTGTATTTACATGCTTTTTAAGTCATGCATGAATGGAAACCTTTCAAGTTACAGTTACTCACAGTGATGTCACTACTAACCAGAAGGTCGCTCAGGCTCTTACCCCCTCCTATATATGTAAAACTGGGATTATTGTTCAAACGCGAACCAATGGTAGGATCACTACTCAATATGACCTAAAGTTTTCTTACAATTCTGGTAACATCTTTCGTTTTGTTGTTAAATATGGTGATGAGTATTCTCATATCTAGGAGAGCTATTGCAGAGGATAGTATATTCTGAACTATTCCTGATCTGTGTTTTCAAAGACCCAAACTGAGGGCCCCCTCTCTAAGGGTGGGCAACAATTTCCGTTTCGCACGCGGAAATTGTGAAATTTTGACATTTTCGCGCTCCGCGCGGAACACGAAAATGTCGAAACTTCCGTGATCCACGGCGGGACGGAAATATGCAGGGCAGGATTCATTCTGGCATGATGCTCCTGTCATTTTAAACCTCAGGAAGCACTTACAGATTTAAATAAAGCAGGTGCCCGAGTTGAAGGTCAAATTCAGTAACGCATTAATCAGCACAAAAGATTTGTGAGCACGGTGGAGGCTAGGCAGGTGTGCTTTCTCCCCATATCTACCGTCAACAATTTGCTGTAATCCTTGATGGAGGTCTGTGCATCCATGAGTTTCTCGAGCGCAATCCCCGTGTAGTTCCTGACACCAGGAGGTTCTGTCTCCTCATCTGCTGCGCTGGTCGGTCTCTGACCCTTTATAAACAAGAGGCATGTGAACTGCATAGAAGCCCTGCCGTTTGGCCCCAGCCCACACACCTGCGGTGTGCAACGTCTTCCCTCCCTTTCCCCACTATGATGGACAACTCACTCGAGGGACCCCGGCGCCCATCCGCGTGGTGGCAAAAGTTACAGACACACATGGTCGCTGGACAACTCTTCTGCCCTTTACACAGCTGTAGTGTAGGAAAAGCACTATACATTTACCCACCGAGGTAGCACTTACTGATTAGCCAGTAGAAAGTACTCCAGTTGAGTATTGCAAAAAATGGTGGCATCTTCTTGTAAAATATGCAGGGCAGGATTCCTTCTGGCGCAATGCTTCTGTCACAAAAATTAAACCTCAACAGGAAGCACTTACAGATATAAATAAAGCAGGTGCCCGAGTTGAAGGTCAGATTCAGTAACGCATTAATCAGCACAAAATCTCGGCGAGCATGCGAAATTTTGCGTGTTCGCTGAGATTTTTTGCCGTTTCGTGACATTTTGCGAAAGGCACTTTAGCAAATTCCGCCCACCGTTACCCCTCTCCCTAATTCTCCTTATGAAAATGGCCTCTTTCCTCAGAGAGGTCTCTTCACTATTACAGTATCTTTTCGCCCTCAGCAGGTCCCCATAGGGTATGGTTCACTTGATTGTCAAAGGGTGACTGCTGAGGGCCAACCATGTGTCTCTTATAAAGACATGTTGCAAGCATCATCCCATTTGTCACAACTAAGGCATCAAGGAATTCCAGATTATCTTTGCTAATAATATAGGTAAAGTCAAGATTGAGGTCATTGTTCCTAAGCTTTCCAACAAATTCTCCGGCAGATTTTTCAGTGCCTATATAAATGACGAACAAGTCATCAACAAAGCTTAGCCACAAAAGGGATCGCTCCATGTTACAGAACTGTCAGGTACGATGGACACCTGCTGCTCCGAAAGGTTTTTGAAAAAATTTGTGAAGCTGGGAGTGAAAAAGGTGCACATCACAGCCCTAGTCTTCTGTCTGTATAGTTCCACGTTAAACAAGAAGATGTTATTCTGGAGACAAATAATTATCATTTCAAGAAGCATGTTAATGTGAGAGAGGAGATGTATGGGCCTAGCCTTCAGGAAATATCTGTAGGCTTCAATGCCCTGCTCATGATCAATAATGATGTACAAGGAGCACACGTCAAGACTCATAAGTAGGTACCTATTTGTCCACTCTATCCCATTAAGCTTACTAAGGAAATCTTTCTGATCACATACGTATGAGGGAAGGGCAGTGACAAAATCTCTCAAAAAGATATCCATGTATCTAGATCTATTCTAGTACACACTCCTCCTGGAAGAGGCAATGGGTCTCCCAGAGCATTATTCTTATTTTGTGGCTCTTGGGCAGGATGTAAAACACCAGTAGCCAAGGATATGCAGTTTTTAGATAGTGGTACCTTCTCTCTTTCCCAGGACACCAGAATATTTCCATTTCTCTACCTATGCCCAATATTCATATTCATAATCAATGTACATCTTCTGTTGCGTAATAAAAATATTGCCCTCTTATCTCCAAGGTGGATAATAATGCAAGATCATACACTGCTTCATCTCATCCTTAGACAAGACAGTGCTACTCCTAGAAAAGCACTTTGACGCCTCGTCAAGGATAGTAAGTATTATATAAATGCAATTACAATTACAATTGGCATGCCTGATTTTTTCAGACCATGTATCTCATTTTCATGAAATACATTAATCGCATCAAAAGGCATCTGTGGTGTAAAAGTGGTTTTGGTTGTAAATTACTGGGGGCAGAACAATCATAAATAATGCCCAGATTATTCAGAAACTCTTCAGTATCAGTAATAGAATTGCCCTGTGTGGTTTCCTATTCTAATTCATGCAATGTGCTCAACATATCAACATCTTCAATAGTGAGACTATCAGAGCCCCTCAAGTCAGGTCATCCCCCTCTGGTGTTCTGTATCTCAGGTTTCAAGGAAGGCCTTTTTTTGAGTTTCAATTTCTTGACAAGTTAGAAGATGTCTATGCCTGTTTCAGCAAAGTCAAGCCTAAATGTGGGACAATGGAAAGACCAAAATTGAGGATAGTATGTTCCTTCTTACTCATAGTTCCACTAGAAAGATTAACAACAGTTAAATTCACTGTTTTGTTATTCATTATTGTTTCTCTTCTTGACCCCTCCTGTCTCGTCCCACAGTCTATTTTCTAGCTCATTTCAAAAATTTATTTTACCTCTTTGCTTGCATGACATTTGGTAAATTCTTAGCATTTCTTGTATTTGTATTATTTAATTTGTGAAGATTTGTCAAGAGAGGAACTTTTAAAAAGAGGAGTCAAGAATGTAATAGTTTGCTAATACCTTTGGCAACATTTCTTCCACAGGTCCTGCAGCATTCTGAAAAGGGTGTTTAGGGGTGACACATGTATGTCTGACACTAACATGTGGTTGGGAATTACTCCAGGCCCTGTCCAACCAATAAGGAAAAAGTTCCTGGGAGTAACACTTTTCACTTCTCCCAAAGTTCCTGTTTGAAATGCTGCAAACATTCCAACAGTGTAATACCATGGTGGCATAAACTTACTTCCCCTGTGCAGAACTCCTGTCCCTATCCCATGGAAATGAACAAACTCTCCTTTGCTGTGCCAATTCTTGGGGCAGCTTCTCCATCACTGTGATTGGTGTCTGCATGACTAGCTGGACAAAAGAGGACTCTTCCCAGGTGTCAATCAATTCAATCAATCCACATTTGTGGAATGCTACCCTGTCACCACTTGGGGTATCCGGGCACTAGGGTTTGAGGTCTCCATCGAAAACCCAGGTCCCGACGAAACAGAGGGAAGAGGGAACAAACAAGTAGTAAAAGGCAAAATAGAGGGGATAAAAAAGGAGCAAGGAGACAATGAAAACAGAAGGCAGAAAAGGGAGCAGAAAAGGCTAAACTGAGAGCAGTAAACTGAGCAGAAAATGCAAGAAAGAGCAGTAGAAGTCAAAAAAGAGGGCAGAAAAATTTGCAGAAAAGGCCACACAGAGGGTAGAACATTGAGCAGAACAGCATTGGGCAAAACAGACGGTAGAAAAAGGAGCAGAAAAAGCTAAACAGAGGGCAGAAAAATTAGCTGATAAGGCAAAACAGAGCTGAAGAGGTCAAAACAGAGGGCTAAAAAACAAGCAGAAAGAAGCAAAACTAAGGGCAGAAAAATTAAGAGAAAGGGCAAAACAGAGAAAAAGAGGGCAATACAGAGGGCAGATACAAGCAAAAAAGACAAAGGGGGGGTAGAATAACGGTTAAAAAAAGGCAAAACAGAGGACCGCAAAATGAGCAGAAAAGATAAAACATAGAGCAGAAACCAGCAGAAAAGGCAAAACAGAGCAGAAGTGGGCAAATGAAAAGGCTGAAAAAAGAGCAGAAAGGCTAAATGGAGTGCAGAAAAACAAGCAGAAAAGACAAAACAGAGCTGAACAGAGCAAAACAGAAGGCAGAAAAATGAGCAGAAAAGGCAGAACAGCACGAAAAGAGCAGAGGAGGCACAAACCGAAGGCACCAGGTAGGCAGGCAGCAGAGGGTAGCAGACAGCAGAAAAGCTGGACAGGAAAAATGTCGCAGGGGGAGCTGGCACTCAATGGGGTTGCACAGCAGCTTATATTAAGTAGGTCCTAGATGGAGGGTGATGCGCTGGATGTCAGGTGGAGGGAAATGGTGGGAGGAGGGAAACTATCGGAAGAGGGAAGAACCAAGCAGAAAGGACACAACAGAGTGCAGAAAAAAGAGCAGAAGGGCAATATAGTGCACATGAGGGCAAAACCGAGGGCTGCCATATGAGCAAATAAGGCAAAACACAGGGCAGAAAAATTAGCAGAAAGGTCAAAACAGAGCAAGAAATGAGCAGAGGGGGCATGAAAAAATGGCAGCAGGTAGACAGGCAGAAGAGGGTAACCAACTGCAAGCAAGCTGGACTGGAGAACTGTTTCAAGGAGAGCCAGCACAAGGACCTGCACATACAGCATACAGCAGGGTAGGACTTTTTAAGGTTAATCAAGTTCCTGGATACAGCCGTCACAGTCATCCTGCAAGAGTAAAAAAGCACCTCCCCACACCAAAGGCCTTTGTCTGGGAGCAAGATCACATCTCATTTAGGGAGCTGTTCATCTCCCGGGTGACAGGTAGGATCTCGTGCATATGGGCTTCTAGAGTCTTGCGGCAGGGAATAGGAATATTTCCTAAAGTACTTTTTCTAAATATTTATTACAAATCAAGCATTGCTAGAGAATGGGGTTTATAATAAATGGATTGAAAGGTCCAAGAATGAACTTTGTGGTTGTTTTTTAGCTGGAGAAAGCATTATTAACTTTAATATTGCATTTAAATGCTTTCCTATGGAACACCAGATTCTGCTACAATAAAAACAGCTTTTGGGGTCGTTTCACTGGAAGGCCATGTTTATCATCAAACCTGTATATGGCTGGGGTCATGGCCAGGATCGGCAGCATGGTGGTTGACTGAATTACGAGCTCCGCCGTGAGCCAACCTGATCCTCTACTCACCTGACACATTGGCTGCTCCTTTCTTGCCCACCCTGGTGGGCCCAGACAGGGAGCACCTGTGGAGACTTCTGGGGCATCCAATGAACTCTTGGCAGTACGGCATCCTGGCAACTGTGAGGGCAAGAGGTGCGGCCCAGGATGCAGCGGAGGGCCCGCCTGAAGTTGACTGGGCTACTGAGGGCCCGAGCGGGCGACAGGGCCAAGAAAGAATGTGCCAGGGCATCATCGACCCTCCCACATGTGTTGCTGGACCACTTATGATCCTGCCAGGGACCTACCTGCGGGTGGGGCTGCTCAATGCCCCGGTGGGCCATACATCGATGAGCATGATGACCGGGTGGCCCTGATACCTGGGACTGCCTGAGGAGCCCGTCCATTTGAGACTTCTCCCCCCTTGCTGTGTCCAGAACAGACAGCGAGGAGATCTGGGGTAGAGGAGTGGGGCCCTGCCCAACCCAGAGGACAACATCGGGGTCGTGGGCCAGTTCTGGACCCCCTTGAATCCACCATTGGTGTGCCCCCCTCACAAGAGGCACTGTATCTGGCCATACTGCATGGAGTGGTGCAGGGCCAGTGACGGGACTACCACTCCATCTGTGGGGCGGACCACTGGGCCCAGCTTGACACACTGCCCAGTCCTGCCCCCCCACCGCTGACTAGGGGAGCATCCCTGTGGGCCCACGGGGCTGTGCTGGTGGGCATGCTGTGGTGCCTGCGGTGGGTGTGTCCCGCTTGGGCTCAAATGCTGGAGTAGTGACTGGGCACACGGTGCCTTGGGGCCCTCAACTAGAAACTTTAGCCTTTGACCCACTGCACAGATCAGTGCAGGGTCAGTGCCCGGGACCAGGGCTGATCTCTGACCCACAACGAACAGGCTGTCAAGAGGAGAGCTGAACGAAGGCCCTGGAACTGAGGAGATCTCCCCCTCTAAATGGACTCTGGGCCCACCCAGCACTAGACCCGCCTACTCAGACCCGCTTTGGCCTGGTGGCGGGCTGACTACCTGTGGCATGGGCTGGGCATTGTTTTGACTGGCTGACCCTCTCCCCTCACACGATAGCTGATCCTCTGCGCCCCTGGCCCCCGGGCACCATCACACTTACAAGTGCTAATCTGAAGATTGCCTCAGAGGTGCCCACGCCCCACTCTCCAGCTAACTAACGAGAGATCCCATGTCCTGACCCCAGTCTCCTTCCACAGGGTAAAAGCTCTTTCTGCTGCCTGACCTGGCAAAGGTCCTGTGGCTGCAAGAGGTGCTCTCCATCTGTCTTCTCCCTCGTCTCCTTCCTGGCACCCGAGGTGGGAGGGAACGCTACCAATGGAAGCAGCCCCCGCTGCATGTGAGGGCCCCTCAATGACCCCCCCTTTGTGGAGTGGTGTCCCTGCCAGACTTTGTGATCTTAAGCCAAGATCTGATCCAGATGAGGCACAGGGGTGATGGATCCATGGGGAAGGACAGAGCTGCGAGCTGCTTCCAGGCAGATGCTGATAGGCCACTACACCACCCACTCTGGAGGTCCTGCCTCAGGCCCCACCGACTCAGACAAAGCCGCAACCCCAGTAAATTACCTCTCAGTCATCGTACAAGCGATCTAAACCTTCCAGGTCATGTGGAGGCAAGAGTCAAAAAAGTGAAGATAGACATTGCTTTGCACCTTCAAGACCTTTGCAATGCCATAATCAGGATCGTGGAGATGGAGTCATGGATCTCCATGGTCAGGGACGAACTTTAAACTCTAAGATCCCAGGTATCATGCTTCCTGTCACGCACAGCGAAACTGCACGCCCAGGCCGAAGATGCAGAGAACTGCTTGCGGCGAGATAAATCCACATTGTGGGGGTTCCAGAGTCCGTTAGAAATACGTACCCGCAGCAAATGCCAAACCTCATTGAAAAATGGCACAAGACCTGTAAGCCTCCAAAGCGCTTGTCCCTCTGGTGTGTTGTGGAGAGAGCACACCGCTCTCTGGCACCATGGCTGCCACCCAGTGCTGCCCCAAGACTGAACATCAGCCGTATCCTGAATTTCCGACACTGAAATGCAGTCCTGGGTGAGGCACACTCCCAACTGGACCTCCAATACGATGGCACCAAGATCCCAGACTACACCAAAGAGGTCTAGCAATGCAGGCAGTCCTTCCAAGGCATCAAACAGAAGCTATGGAACATGGGTCTGCAATATTGCCCTCCTTTTCCCAGCCAGACTCTGGATCATCTTCCAAAATAAGTCAATTTTATTTGACACACCCGATGCAGCCTGGCAGTGGCTAAGAGAAGAAAGGCTGCTGTGGGATCACCCCTCCCTCCCCAATGGCACCCGTGGGCAGGCATCAGGCCATGCCGTTCGTTCCCAGACCCAATCCAGAGGACAACGCCACCGCTCTTGGGGGTGGCATTGTGGAACTCGCTCGGCATACCCATTGGACTCCCCCTTTCCAGCACACCAAACTGAAATTTCCCCACCTACAGATCAGTCCACATGCGACTGGAACAACAGTGAAGGCAACATGTACACCCCACCTTCCTCACTGAAAACCTCCTCAGCCCCTTCTCCAGATTCAGACTTGTCCCGCAGTTGAATACTCAGACTGACCTCAGACCAGGAGCTTGATGCTAGACATGGGCCCCACAGGCCTCTGTTGCCCATCGGGACACAATTGACCCCTTGGCTTGCCGCTCAGTCAGAGTTCTAGCCAACTCGACAGCGGGCAGCCAGCGTTAAAATATCCGGACGTTGCATTGGCTCACGCCAACCGTATTGTGGACTCGTCAAAACAAGCTTATGTTGACTCTCTTGTTTCGTTTTTCTTGGGTAACAGATGCTTCTGGGGTAGAAGTATGGGGAGAGGTGGGAGTTGGGGTGGGGTTTTGTTTATGCATGTTTGTTGACTGTTCAAGATATTCTTCCTTCCCTTAAGTAGAGGCACATTCAGTGTTCTCTCTGGCAACAGCAACCAGGAAACACTAGACATTCCTGGGACCTCCCTGAGATCCGCCGCATTAGCGCGCTGGCCCCTCTGCGGCCCCCTGCCTAGCATGCTGCCCGCCTCAGACATCCACATGCCCACACTCACCACATTCAAGGTTCAATCGTGGTAAGTTAATGGTCTTCTGGACCAGATCAAGCTATCTGAGGTTTTCGCATTTGTCCACCATCACTTACCACAAGTCCTCCTCCTGCAAGAAACCCACCTACAAGGCGAGCACTGCCTCTTTCTGTCCCACAAAGGGTCTTCCATTTGAGGTTTGCACGTGGAGTAATGGGGGTCGCCATTCTCAAAAGGCGGCTCATAGCACTTGAGGGTGATAGTCCTTTTGTCCATGTTTGCCCCCCCCAGCCACCCTGAGGGGCTGTCTACAAGCCTTGTTGTCACTCCTTACCAATCTCCCTCAAAGTCTCACAGTACTGGGTGGCGATTTTAAAGCTGTTCCTAGACCGACACTGGACCAACTGCTTCCAGGGGCCTCGGGACCAAGCTTTTTATTGATTGTCTCTCCTACTATGGCCTCGGCGATGCTTGGAGAACATGGCATCCGACACTCTAGCAGTACACACACACCTCCTCTTCTCATCACACTTGCTCACGTATCGACCTAGTCCTACTGCCAGTCCTTATCTGCCAATCACTGAGTCATGTCGAAATATTGCCTAGAGGGGCCTTGGACCACTCCCCTGTGCTCTTGAAACTGGGGCAATGCCCGACAACCTTGCGACCCATGTGGCACGTAAATGCCTGTTATTTCCAAGACCCCCACCCTTTCTCCAAGGGCTAAGAAATTAGCTTTAATGGTACTTTCTAGACAACTCTGGGTCAGTGGCTCGTGTGAGCATGCAATGGTCCACCAGGAAAGCTACCAATCATGGATTAACAAAACAGTTGTTCCGGAATAAGGAAAATGAGTGTATCTCCCCTATTACACAATTGGAAGCCCACCCACCTGGAGCAGCGCCTTCTCTCTGACCCGGGGGAAGCTACTTCCTGCCAGCTGCATCTTGTCCAGAAGGACATACCACTGCACTCTCTAGAAGCAGCCAAACTACTATAGTGTGCAACAATGGCCAATGTCTATGGATGGGGTGATAAGAATGGGAAAATTCTGTACTGGTTGACCTCTCATCAGTAGGCCACTAGATTTGTCCCAGAGATCAGAGACAAAACGGGCCAGCTGCAACAGGCTCTGCCAGACATTTCATGGACCTTTGCTCATTGCTAAGAGGAACTGTACTCGGTGCTGAGCGACAGAGACCGGGAAGCCGGTGACCGCCTTTTGGGCATGGTTGACCTACCACTCCTACCCTGGGGAAAAGCAAAACTCCTGGATGACCCCATCATGATAGAGGAGGTCGGAGAGGCCCTCTTCGGCTACACCCAGAGAAAATAGCCCAGGCCCGGATGGATTCCCCATAGAGTACCTGCTGAAAATCGAGACTTACTGCTCCCCCACCTCCACACCCTTTTCTAAGAGGCATGCCACCTAGCCTCCTTCACTGAAGACCTGGACTCTGCCACTATAGTGGTGATCTCCAAAACGCAGCCCCCTCAACCTCATGCACACATTACTGTGAAGTTAAAGTTTTTGCCACCCTTCGGGCAAGCAGGCTGGGAAAGGTGCTACCAGCACTCATTCACCCTTACCAATTCTGCTTCATGCCGGAAAGAAGCATACAACACTGCATTTGACGGCTCCACATGGCCTTAACCCACCGTCACTCCTTGCCACACAACCTAGCCTTAATCTTAGTTGACTTTGAGAATGCGTTTGATATGGTGTAGTGGGAATACCAATGCAAGGTGCTGGTTGGTGCTGATCTTGGCCCACACGTCTGTTGTATGGTTGATGTGCTCTACTCCCATCCCTTGCCTTGAGTATGCATAATTAGGGTCCTCTCTGACCCCTTCCCTATTAGACATGACATGAGACAGGGCTGCCCTCTGTCCCACATTCTCTTTGTATTAACGATGGAGACCCTAGCGCAGCTCATTCACAATGACCCAAAATGTGAGGGGTGGAAGTGGATGCCAATCACGAAGACCACATTGCCCTCTACTCAGATGACATCATTTTGTACTTGGCAGATCCAGCGCAGAGCGGTCCCCGCTGCCTGCACCTCTTTGAGGTTTTGGGATGGGCCTCTGGGTTGAAGATCAACCCAGCCAAATCAGTGCTGGTCCTCCTGGCCCAGTCATGTCCTGTTTCGACTGGCAGGAGAACATTCCTCTCCGTAGGTTAAGCTTTAAATACTTGGGCATATGGGTGGCTCTACACCCTGAACTCACCTGTGCCCTGAACATACAGCCACTGACCCAGAAGATGAGAGCGAACCTGACTAAATGGCAGAGCCTCCCTCTTTATGTGATGGGCTAGATTGCCTTATACAAAATGATGATCTTGCCCGCTTTGTCTATGTTCTCCTTAACAGCCCCCTTCAGATCCTAAGGCCCTGGCTCTGCAAGCTGGAGAGTGCCGCACATACCTTCCCACTGCCAGCGCAGCCCATATTGTGGTGAACTGGGCATGTCTAACCTATACCTCTATCATCTCACCTCCCACCTCCTTGTTGCGCATGATTGGTACATCAAGGTGGTTATACCCGGCCTACAAGCTTGAACTTGCACACCTCAGTTTCCTTGCTCTAAAGGCAATGCTAAATGGTGCCCCGATCCCCTCCCACTTACCCATGGTCACATGAGTGATGCCCCTAGCCTGGCACATCGCCCTAACTCATGTGCATTGGGACGGTAAGCTCACACAGCAAACCCCGATATGGCATGACACCTGGCTGAAGGAGGTGAAAACTCTTACAGACTTCAGAGCATGGGATATCATTGGGATCTGTCAACTTCGGGACATGTGGTCAGGAACACGCACGCTCCTCTGCCAATTTACAATATCACACGCCCTCACCCATTCCCAGTTTTACAAATATCTCCAGATCAGACACACCCTCCACGCCCATATAAGCGACACAGAACCCCCACCCCAGTTTAACCCTCTTGAAACCAAAATACTAATGGATAACCTGGGGCGCGGCATTGTTTCGCAAATTGTCTGCACCCTCATCATTATTCACCTGGTTCCCTCCACCATCTACAGACCTGGTGGGAGGGATGGGTGGCCCCCTAGAAGAAGTGGACTGGCACAACGCCCTGCTGGCCCCCGTGAGCTCACTATCTCCTCCAAGATGAGGCTAATGCAAACCTACTATCTTCATATCTAACCCCTGTATGTGTAAATGGGGCCAGTCCCTGTCCTGACGCCTCCTGCCCAAGATGTGCTGCTATACCGGCAGATTTCTTCCACATGGTTTGGTCCGATGCTCCAATGCAAAAATACTGGGCCGCTATAACAAGCAAACTGTCGGACGTATTAGGGTGGACAATACCCCTCGGTCCCAACCTGATCCTTTTGGGTATATTGGAGGGTGGGAGGGGCACCAGGGCTGAGAAAACCTTTCTAGGTACAGCCTTCCTTGCAACCAAGCGCAACATCGCGGCACGGTGGATGAATCCCACTCCCCAGACTGTCGCAAAGTGGCACCATGGAGTAGACTGGAGTGCCCAGCCCAGCAAGAGAGAGTAGTGTTTGAGGCATGAGATTACCCCCACAAGCATGGCCATGTGTGGGGGAAGTGGTTGCACCTTTGACTTGCCATCTCCATGTCCCAACTCCAGGGAGGTTCACCGACCCGCTTCTTTATGTACATGCTCTGATTCGCTCATTAAACTTTGTTTAAAGTGATGCTAACTATTCTACGTGTGTCTACTTTTCTTAGCCACCTTGTGGCTGTTAAAACCCAACAAAAGTTTTTATCAAAAAAAAAACTGTAGATGGCCTATTCAAAGAACCTTGCTGTAAAGCCCACTTAGAGGCAACTTATTGATTTTTCAAGAATTGTTTAGGCTTGGAAACGGGAATTATTTTGGCTGGTCAGATTTGTAGTTTTAAACTGCACAGACAGGCTACAGTGGTAAACCTACAGTCATGTTTTCACTGTCACTGTAGTGGGTGGTGCAATGGGGATAGCAGACTAGGGGTGAGCAGAATTTGCTGAGTTTCATTCCGCGGAATTCCATTATAATTTGGTGGCATTCTGTAGAATGATACTCTGCTATTGTGTGTGGCTGCAGGATTACTTTCAAGGTCACTGCCAGGCCCTCAAATGAGCAGCAAGGTTGCATAAGAGCAGAATGCTGCAAGCCGCTGACTTACACCGCGGGCGGACTGGCAGGTGTTAGCCCGTTGCTACTGGATTCTGCAGAGGGCACACTTTTGTAACCAGTAAACATACACATGCAGTGGTAAACATGGGGCAAAATCTGCTCCCCAACGCCTCAGCTAGTACCAGATACGTTCCCCTGAGCAGCACCATCCACCAATACAACTCACCATGTAGTGAGGACTGGGTTCTATGTGCACACATTGCTATGTTAGCATAAGCACATTAGATGTAAAACGCCATCTTGCCACTTTGCTGCTTTTGCACACGACACTGCAGGTAGCTGTTATTACAAGAAAAACTGCTTGCTTGCTTTTTCTTCACATGAGAACGGTCTGTTGTTCACAGCCCTAGACGTACACCGCGACCTTAGTCTGAACACTGTGTGCAGAAGCTGTCAAGGTCAAATAACAATGTATGTTGTTGAATTCAGGTTGATCAGCCCATGGTCTAGACACAACACGCACACAGCTGCTAATATCTGAAACTCTGGTGCATTTAATATCGCATTTGCATGCATGATTCAGACACTTGGAGAAAACCTTTCCAGACACAGAGAGCAGAGCTGATCCTGTGATGTGATTCACCTAAGCTGATATTTACGGTATGGGGTTCCCCATTCAAGCCTAGAGACCTTCTATTAGTTTCATAAAACCAGTTTACTAGCGAAGGGAGGGAGGTTGTTTTCCACTATCATTTGTAATATCATTTCTCCCTTCATTTTCTATGGTATTGTAACAATGCTGATGAATTTGTTTTTAATCATTTGTCTGCTTATGTTAGCCAAAGTACTGCACCTTAGAGCACCTAGCTAAAAAATAAACATTTTAAACTCTGCTGTGTCTCTGATTACTCTTGTTGTGGACTGATAAGAGAATAATAACAAAAAGGTGTTTCTGATTCCCACCATTCCTGAGAGAACTCTAAGTCACTTGTTCTGGGTTGCCTAATCATTGGTAGCTTCGAGAGGATACGGAGAACGAACGAGACACTGATGCTAGTCGGATAGGGGTTCTGGGTACTGAGGTGAGTTTTTTGGTACACCACAATTCACTGAGGTCCTGGTTTCCTGCGCATAATTCTGTGCATGAGCAGAAACCCTGCAACAACCAGTAGTAGCAGACCTTCTTCTTGGCGCCCCTCTTGACTATATGCCATGAAGCCCTTGCTGCTGGTGCTGCGAGCTAGTACCGATGGCCAAAGGAGGAGGGGTAAAAACCCACCACTGTCTTAACTGATCAGCCATCATGCACTATTCGGCATCAGTACAAGACTGAAACAAGCCTTTCTCAGCAAAATAATGACAATGGCGTTAAAAAAACAAGGCAACAGACAAGCACTATGCACTAGAACCTGATATCATAAGAGTTATGGTGGGGGGTATAAGAGCTGTTTACATTTTTGTTACAGGCTATATACACTCAGTCATAAAGAATAAGGCAGGGTATCATCTCCGTACTATAATATACCTATTTACAGTATAATTGGCGTCTCTGGTATGAGCATCTATGGTTGTACTTTGTATTGTAATTATCCATTGACTTTATATCCAATAAAAATTAACTTAAAAAGTAGTCCACACAGATGTTGACATTATTTCCTATTTTATTTGTACATTTTTTATATGAGTTTCGCCACCCTCTGCTCTCTAGATGGTTACCCCCCTCTCCTTCCATCCCCCATCCTCCTCCCACATTCACCGGTGTTTCCACCGGCACGCAAGCGGCTCGTGGACACTTTTCCACTCGTCCACTCCCCTTGGCTACTCGCAGTGCTGCCCCTGGATGCCCGTGTAAGCACTCGGCGAGCGACTTTCCACTTCCTAGCCCCTCATCCTCCTCCTGCAGTGCACGCACCCAATGCCTCAAAATCATTTGCAAAGCTCATACATTGATACTGATCTATCAAAGACGAGGCTTTCCATTGACTTCACTCTAATTCGTGGGGTTTCAAAACAAATATGCCCCCAGTTTGTTCTCGTTGGTACAAGGGAAGGCTATTCGGGAGGAATGGGAGGGGAGGCAAGGATGGTCGGCAGAGTCCGCTCGCCTTCAGTGGGTGCCATAAGGTCCTTAAATGGAAGAATGCGTGAAAAAAACCTGCCAGTGCTGATTGATTCGGCCGGCGGAGCGGCGAGTTCATTGGTAATTACTGGCGCGGCTAGTGCTAGCCCCCATCTTTTGAGGCTGCCATTGATTGCTTCCCTGGTACATTTGTGCTGTGAAGAGGAGATGAAGGCAGCGTTTCACCTTGCTTGCATTTGTTATCCAGACAACAGGAGCCTTGTGTTGATACAGTTTGTTTTCCTCAGAAAAAAAAACGAAAGCATTTTCATGAAACAATGAAGGGGAAAATGTGTAAAGCTCCAGCATGCTAATCGGGCTCTCTCAAATGAAGAATTCAAATACAAACCATTGTTTTGCTTTAGAAGTCAGAGGTACTGTTAAGAAGACAGGCACTTAGATGAATCATCAAATGTATTTTCATCTGGCGGGCTCCTGCGTTGCATATCAGCACAGGATGAACTTAAGTAACTAAATAAAGATTAATGGCATATTATTAATGGAACCAGCCTTAAAATGTATTATCCCTGCAGGGTCTTTCTATTGCGACACGGCATGGACGATAAACTTTGTCAGAGACAGTGCCACCCTACATTGACATCCTCCATCGAGCAGCCACCTGGAAGTGATGGGTAAATGCAGTGGCCATCTTCAAATTATATACCCACGCGAAAAAAACAAACATAATACTTAAGGTTTATTAGGCGAATCTCTCTGAATTGCCGGCACCATTAGCCTTCCAAAGTACTATTTAGTTGTGGTACAAAGAGCATAAAGCCCCTTGCTACCCTATGTACCCTAAAAATGAAATAAGGACCCAAGGAGAGAGCAATGTTTGTCATATTAAAAATAAATAGACCGTTTCATTATCTTCTTAGTCATTCTGTACACACAATAGTAATCAATTTTATTAAGCCTTAATGTGAACACGAGATGAGACAGGAATGACAGACTCCTGAAAAAAGAGGAAGGTTTGGCTCTAGTCCTGAACGCAGCCCTGCGAATCCTGAACGCGTCCC
Organism: Triturus cristatus; assembly: GCF_964204655.1. Lineage (NCBI taxonomy): Eukaryota > Metazoa > Chordata > Amphibia > Caudata > Salamandridae > Triturus > Triturus cristatus. The sequence goes on along the minus strand of NC_140592.1, from coordinate 1,078,494,710 downwards.
CTGCTGCACCGGCAACGTATGGAGAGCAGCTTTCGCCAGCTGGGACTGAGGCATGAGAACCGATGCATCACAGGGTGTGGGAAGCAACACACTGACACCGAGTCAGCACCCGGGGTTGTAATGGCAAACTGAGCTCAAGCTGCCCCTCGCTATCAAAACGGTGTGCTACTAACTTCAGACAAAATGCCACTAACAAAGGACCCTGCAGATGTTGCTGACCCAGAGCAACATCTTTGGAGTGTGGCTCCCAAAAACATCTGCATATGTTGCCCACCAGCCACTAGATGTTGACGAGTGCCCAATGGACTATTTTGTTACAGTGCTCACACGTCCTATCAAGATGCCAAAGGTACAAAGGCAAAAAAGCTGTTGCCCACAATACCTCAGTGGGCAACCACACAATGGGTCTTCTGTGGGAAGACCTAAAGCCTGAATCACACTCCAATTGACCAATGACCAAAATGGCTGACAGATCCATCTATATGACCAGTGAGTGAAGAGGGTTCACCCAAAGCCCATTGATGCGTATGTATGTAACATTTATTATGTATTCATTTTTGTCATTTGCTTGAGAAAACATGGAGTTGGTGACACAGCTAAAGCTGTTTCTAGCCCAGACGTAAAAAAGGGAGATTCAGATGTGGAAAAAGGAATAGTTTTGTTGTACAGAGAATGTTTGTCCATAAGGTAATGGGACTTGGGGGGTTTGGGTGGGGAACCAAGATAGATAGAGAGGTTTCCAGAGCAGCAAAAGTGCTAAGGAGCTAGAAATGGATGGATGTAGGTGGTGAGAAAGTATTGGGATGCAGGGTTTTGGACTTGGCCCCTTTTGCAGGGTCATCCCTTAACTTTTTGCCTTCCTCCTGTATTTTTTCTGACCTGTTTTTGTTGGTTTTATGACTCTGGTAACTTTGCCACTGCTGATCAGTGCTAAAGTGCATATGCTCTCCCTATTGTAAAGTGATGTAATGGATTAGTGACTCCATGATTGGCTTATTTGGTTAATCTGTCAGACCCTAGTACAGTGCACTGTGTGTGCCCAGGGCATGTAAATCAAATGCTGCTGGTGGGCTTGCAGCACTGATTGTGCCACCCACCGGAGCAGCTTGTAAAGTGTGTCTCAGGCCTGCCATTGCAGAGCCTGTGTGCAGTCTAGTACTGCCATGTTGACTTGGCAAGTGCACCGAACTGCCTGCCCCTAAACCTTCCCTCTTCTACATGTTAGCCACCCCTAAGGTAGGCCCAAGGGCAGGGTGCATTGTATGTAAAAGGTGGGACATGCCATGATGTGTGTGGCATGTCCTGATAGTGAATTACAGCCATTTTCGTTTTTCACTAATGCAGCGCTACCTGTCCCCATAGGCCAGAATGGGCAGTTTGATTATAACACCTTATTATCCTAACTGACCCATGGAACATGATTGACAAACGAATTTAGTATGCCTGAACTCAGAATGATAAAATACATATTTTAGTAAAGTTGGTTTTAACATTCTGTGTTTGAAAATACCACTTATAGAAAGTAGGTATTTTATTGCCTAACTATCCAAGCCTGCCTCTGCTAGGTTTTGTATTCCATGTCTGGTTTCTGAGTGACAGGGGCTGGGTGGCTCCAGGAGACAGCGTGAGTCAGCACAAGGCTGAATAGACCTATCTGCATGAGGAGTGGTGGGAGGAGTAGCACCTGGGCCTGAATAGGGCTGTGCCTGCCTTCCACTATGCTGGCTCCATGTCCTGTGGTGCGTCCGATGACCCTGGCCCACACTGTCAAAGGAAAGGAGGAGTCCTGTGAACAAAGTGCTCCAGAACTGGTTTGGACTAGGCACAGACACTCTCTTCCTTCAGAGACAAAGGATTTTGGTGTTTAAAAGGGGGGACCCAGACCCCAGAACTTTAGATCACTTCTGGTAATCAAGACAAACCTTTTATTTTATTTTACAGAGTCTTATATAGCGCAAACTTGACCCAAAGGTATCGGGTATCAGAGCGCTTTACATAGCACCAGTTGCGTTACATGAGGACACATTCTTTTTTTTTAGTTAGACACGAGGAGATTAAGTGATTTGTCCAGAATCACAGGATGTTCAGCGTCATTGCTGAGACTCGATCCCCGTTCCCAAGATTCGAGGTCGGCCGCCCTACCTGTTAGGCCAACTCCTCTCCCCGTTGCTGAGGAGAAGAACCAGGAAGCTGAAGGAGGAGACTGCCCCTGTGCTGTGTGTTTGGCAGTTGGCCTGCAGTGGTTGCTTCATTGCCAAAGAAAGGAGAAGAGGACTGAGTGTGCTTTTCATCAAACTTGCAGAAGATCTCCAAGGGCTTGAACTTGAGCTTGCCTCCTGCCTGAAGTCTCAGGGATATAAGACTTCACCAACCAGCTCCCCCCCTGAATTCCTTTGTTGGGAATTGAAGTACCTGCTGTTGTGCTGGGCTTTCTGAGAGACTGCGTGTCGCTGGGAGGTGGAAGAGCGATTCAACGATGAGAAGCGTGTTGCCGCCGCAGCAGTTGCCGCCGCATCGCCGCGGAAGCGTGCCGCCGCTGTCACCATCGCATTGCCGAAGCATGGCGCATCCCCGGAGAAGCGTGCCGCAGAGGTCGCATCACCGGAGAAGCACGTCGCAGGGCCTTTCGCGGCTCAGAAGATCATCGAGTCACAGCACGGCCTTCGGGCCTGCACAAATCGCCTCAACGTTGTTGCATCGTGAGCAAGACACCATTTTGTCGCACCGGAGAAGAGTATCACATCGAGGTGCCATCTTGTCGCATCCTGCTGGAGAGCAGTAAGAAACCGACGCATCACCTCCCCACAAAGTAAGGAACTGACGCATCCACTCCCCTGAGTGTAAGGAAACAACGCATCACCTTCTGTGCGACCCTTTTGTTTGCTTTGCGTTACGCATCCAAGGTACTTTGAGAGTAAAGTGTTGCATTTACAATCTTAAGAGAACTGAGCTATTTCCCACCATTTTGAAAGTCTATTTTTGAATACAGTATTGTGGTTTTTTATCGTTTGGTCTTGTGATAAGTCTATATAAAAAATACTTATTTTTATGATACAAACTGTGTGGTGTCCATCTGTAGTGTTGTCACTGTATTACTGTATGTGTTCATAAATGCTTTACACACTGCCTCTTAGATAAGCCTGCCTGCCCGTGCCAAGCTACCAAGGGGGTGAGCAGGGGTTATTTTAGGAGTGTAGCCCCTTGACCTGACTAGACGCAAGGGTTCCTATTTGGTCAAAGGTACCTACCTCTGCCAACTAGAGACCCCCAAATCTAACACAGGGCATTTCGACATAAAGTGCAGAAGTAATGTCGAAAAGTGGATAGGCAAGCAGCAGTCAATGGGCATGAGTGTGCATAAGAACAGAACTGTGTGCCTTCACAAAAGGAATAATGATGAGGACTGACCTGAGTGTGCTGCAACGCTCCCATTTACCACCGGACTACAGCAGGTTGTAAATGGGAGCGGAATTAGCTCAGAACCGGAACTATCCATGCAGATTCGGAACTAGGAATTCTGGGTCTGGGAGGTTATTCCCCATTCCGGCGATAAAAACTCCGAATTGCTCAGTGCAGTGGCACAATTACTAATCTGAATTAGTGATTCCTGACCACAGAATTCGAAACCCTCCATCATGCGAGTCGTAATCGTGGCCTTACCCTTAAATAACACATGTCCCATTGAGCTGGGCAAATCCAACATCTCGAGCTTACAAACAAAAAAAAAAGTGCAGCTCTGTAAAGAAAAACATAACTCTTTGGAGCGATGTTTTAGATGGACATGTGAATATGTTATATTATAATGCTTACTGGCACTTATTGTGGAATAAATGTTGAATTCAACATTGCACGTTTAATTTGAATGCTTTGCATAAGATCTTTTGGACATTCCATCAGCATTTTACTGTCAGTAAATGGAACCGCAAAAACGGATTATGTGCTCGTTTTTACGATGTTTTATTACACCTAGAAAAAGGCTGGCTACTGACTTGTCTCTTTTCACTCTGGCAAGACATAAACACGATGCCACTTGGAAGTGGGAATATTCCGGTGGTAAATCAAACCCTTCAAGGACTGGAAAGCTGCAGCGAAATGGTTAACGAAGAACACCAATTAGCAGAGCATTCAGCTGAACTCCGACAAAGCACCAACCGAGATTCCATCTTAGCCTATTGTTGCACAGCTCCCATGAGCACTGCATTGACGACCCCTCCCCATGGACCACAAACAATCGCTGAGCCCCAGCTTCATTGAATCAAGAGGAGACGCGATCGAAACGACCATTGACTATGAAAATGAGGGTGTGGGACGAGCATCAGGGGGGGATTCTCCCGTCTCTGCATGATAACATCAACTGACAAGTAAAGTCTGAAAAGCACAAAAAGGAGTTTACTAATGAGTTTGCTAATGAAACAATTTCTGGAAGGAACACGCATTTCCATATTAATGCTGACAAGATTTTGCAACACTGCCCTGGAGGAAACAGCCATCTCTGCAGAGAAATCAAGAAGCAGGTACAAGTAAAATGCTTTAGACGCGAAACAAATTCAATACAATGAATGCCGTTGATTTGTTTGAAATTAAAGCTATGCTATTGATAGGTTGCAAATTTCAAGCATCTTTTTAATTTAGGTCTCTAGCATTTATTTATTGGTGGTTGGCCCACATGAGGATTTTCCTTCCCTTACAAAGGACTTGAAATTGACTAACAAGGCTTGACTTATCTGTAAAGCAGAAATCAGGCCTAATTCATGCTAATCAAATACCAAGATGCTTTACAAGATACGTCTTTAAATGTATTAAGCTACTTAGGACTCGATTACCTTGCATAATGCAGGGGTGCCACAAATTCTGGGGCAGAATCCCTGATTGTGGTCATTAATTGCACCCTGGCACGGTTCATTCACAGGTTATTGTCCCCGGAATGGGTAACATGCCCCCAAGATAGCGTGGTTCATTGGGCAGATTCCCTATTCAGCACAAGGGGAGGCAGGGCTGTGTGCCAGCAGAAGGGAGCATGCCATGATAAGGAGTCGGACGGGGGCGGAATTGCGATGCCCACAACTCCTGCCAAATTATCATGTGTATATAGCTCAACCCGACCGGTATGTAATGTGCATCTTAGATAATATTAGCGGAATAAGAGCGTTTTTCGTAAAATAAAATGCGGAAGTTTTAAAGAATAAACAATCTCATAGAGGGCATGAAAAGAAGACTGACAAATGCAGTTTCTTAAAAAAAAAAGTTTAATTCTTTGCATTCCTCTTTGAAGAAGTGGATTTTAATTATATCGGAGGCTTCACCCAAGTGTAAAACCTCTCCATGGGTCTGGTTCCCTGGGACACAAGCAATAGGAATCAAAGAGACAAGTCAGGCCGGGGGATGACAGTTTCTTCACTTCAACTTTTCTAAAAGAAATTAGTATCTTGACAGACACTGGGAGAATCAAGCAGTGTGAACAATTGCTAAAGCTAAGCCGTTTAAGAACATTGATTTGATATACATTTAATGACAACCATTTTTATTTGCCTTAAAAAAAGAATATGGGACTGATGTAGAGAATAAAGGTAACAGGTCTTTGTCAGCAAATTGATGGAAGTGCCATCCGCCACTGAGGTGTTCCATCATACTATTACAAGGGGTACAGAATTAAGTTAATTGAATGTGGTGTCTTCACCAGCTTTGCCAATGCAATATCTTTTTGAAAATCGGATATTAAACATGGCATCACAATTATGAATTTAAGCTGGCAAATTCTGCACTATTACCAGCACTGCCTGCTCAGAGAAAGACAAACCTGTGAAAGATGGCTGTCTTTAAGGGAATGACCATGCTAAGTTCTTGCCACGACTGTGGAAAATCCCAGTGTTTCCACTACATTTGTAGTATAGGTATTAATAAATAAACCCCACATTGGTGGCACATTTTTAGGGTCCACATCTGTTGCTGAAACTTTCATCATGCCACATGTGCATGGTGGAATTGCCCTGAGGCGGTCCCCAACTTGGTGCCACATTCTACCCCGCACAGAATAGGCCTCTTTGCTTTGTGGTTTCCTTAAATAAGATAGGCGATTCTCCACCATTGAAGAGGAAACATTATATGCCATGTGCAATGCTAAAGGAGGTCCTTTAGTTTCTGTAGTAAAATAAACATACTTAATATTTGGAACTCTCATGAAACCCTTTGGCTACTAGATGCAGCTTCTCCATCCAAATGTATAAATTCTGAATTATTAACATTTTGTTTTCTTGGTGCCTCTTTTTGTTTTGGTTGCATTGGAAATTCTTTGGTTGAATTTCCTCTCAGCGACTATCCAAAGTGGTGGACCCTCCCCTATCTATATTCCTCAGGGAGTCCTCGCCTGTAACGAAAGGAGCAAGAAAAAATCTCTATTTCCTTCTCACAAGTACTGATGCAAGCCTTTCAATGATAGAGGCTAATTGATAATGGGATCAAAGGTAGGCTGCAATTTATATGCTTGTTGGCATTTCCTGAACAAGTGCATTGAGCTCCAAGTAGACCCAACCTCTGGCACCATTTCCTACCAAGAACTCCGGCCTCCTTGCACCGAGTGCTCCGTGGGCAGCTGCTCAGTGAAATTGCTTGAGGTCCTCTCGCGACTCCTGTGCCTTAAGCCTCTGGGTCCACTTGAGGGTGGGTCAACATTGCTTCTCTTGGGCTCCACTGATTGCTCCAGGCCTGCCCTGACTCCCCTTGCTGTGGTGAGTCTCCTGGACCTTGCTGGTCCGAACTGTAACACGCCTTGACGTTCTGTGTGGGTTGCCGTTGCCAAGGCTTGTTGGTGTTCCTGCCAGACACTGACCCGTCAGTATTCGACATCGTATCCGGCTCTCGATTGACCTCAATGCCTCCTGTTCCCCGTAGCTGCAAAGTCAAGAACTCCCTCAACCTGAAGCACCCAACATCGGTGGCCATTCGTCTACTGACCCCCTGGTCACTCCTGAGTGACCCAGAATCTGTCCTCTCTGCTTTTAGGTACTCTTCAATACGAATCCACCTTTGGATTCCAATAAACACGTTTCTTCCCTCCATCAAGGGCTCTTCTTCAAAGTCCTCCATTAGGTTCGACGGAGGTTTCCAATGTCACTTCAGACCTATGCACCCGGCTTCCCTGGGAGAGGTAACTCTGGTACCTCGGTATACACAGGTGGGGTGGCTCTCCAACCTCCTAACTTCCACGGGGTTTCTTCAACGTCCACTTGGAAGGGTCTTTAAACTCTAAAGCTTGGGGTCCCAGCAATTCTACAACCTCTGGACACTGTCTTGACTCAAGTCATTGTTCTTATACTACTATTTTAGTATATGGTTTGGTCCCCCCTGGGGCTCACTGTGTATTAGTGCTGTTTACTATCATTTGTCTGCTTAGGTATTGTGTGCTTTGTGATTATCTCCGTGTAGGAGACATTGTGTTGTACTAGATGGTGTTATATTAATAAATACATATTTTTATAACTATTTTATGGTACTCCTTTCATTTAACCTTACTATAATATTGCATTCTGGTAAAACAAGCTGCTTAACATACCTTCAAGACTAAGCCTGAATGCTGCTCTCCACAGCTACCACTTGGATAGCTTTCTAAGGTTATCTTTGACCTCTTAAAACACCATAAGGGTTTTTTGGACTGGTGCAAGGTGCCCACTTTAATTAGTGGACAGCATATACTAGGCGAACTTCTCACACTAATAATTATGTAATTTTTTTATTTGTTTTTTTATTTTTAGTTTACTTTTACATTTCACTCTCTTCCATCCCAGTCTACACCACCACAGCTCCCTGACTAAAGGCTTGCTAAGACAAACCAATCAAAAGAACTCTGGTAAAGAGCCCCCTTGAGGGGGCCTTTGGGCATTGCACTGCAGGACCAATGAGGAGTTGCCTGATGATGATGCATGCCACTAAGTTTGGTGGATGAGGGCCTTTGCTCCTCAATGTAAATATTCCACAGGCCAAATCACTAATAGTGTTTCACCCAGAGGTAATAGGAACATACTACCAAAGTTCATTTAAAGAGGACATTGGTGACCAACTAATATAACCACACTAGGACTAATCACAAAGGATAACTGTTGAGCATAAAATGCATCTAAAGGAAAACTTTTCATATTGAATTGCATTGTTTAGTGTTGAATTTTTGTTGCTCTACATACATCTTCACGCAGGGGAGGCTTGTCTCTTCGGAGTGCATGGTTGTGGGGGTGTTGGATGTAGTTTGACCTGTACTGGAGGTGTTGTGTGATGTGCATGACCAAACTCATGTAATCATTTTGTGGGTGTATTGCAGTGATATATTTTACACAAAGATCGTCTAATGCGTAAGCATGATTATAGGGAAGGAAATTAAAATTACACTGTCTAGTTTTAGTTTTCCAGTGTGACATTGTCTCCATGGCATGAAAGAGGAATAGAAATTATGAGACGCTATCATAGTTGCACAAAGACATTCTCCTCAGGTTCCTGAAGAGCAAGATGGAAAATCACATTGATGATGAGCTTCATGATATACGTGACATTAGCTTTTATTCACAGTATATAGATACATTATTTAAGCAAGTAAGCAGGAGTCAGCCAGCACCCTTTATTTCTCCTATTTCTATCTCCTGCCTGTGTTCCTTTCCAGTGGTGCATTTCACACCTGGTACATCGACTTATGCTTTTTTTTCGTTCATTATCCATTCCTATCCGGCAATCATTTTGTCTTTTGTGATTCTCTCTTTTCTCCTGCAAATGTATTAGGTTTCGTTAAAAATTGAAACTGGGGAAGGCAACAACAGCTTTCTTTTGAAAGTATTATTATATGTAGCTGAAGGTGAAAGTTTGCTGTTCGATCTGCAGGTGTAATTTTTGGAATTTGATGTGCGAGTTGTGTGATGAATGACAAGCTGATAAGGTCAAACATAAAAGGAAAAAATACATCTCGTTGATAACCTGGTTATGTCTTGCTTTTTTGTGAATTGTGCATACGCATCTAAAGATATCTGCTTTCCTTTAATAGCAGCACCACTTCCCATATCTAAATAGATGTGATCATCCTGCAACCTAACCATTTATCTAGTCCTGCACATAAGCTTAGCCTGAAAAGTTTGTTGAGCCGAGATGAATGAAGAGGATGTGGCCTAAAGGCTAGGGTGTTGAATTCAAATCTGAGGAACCAGGTTCGAGTCTCGGCAATCACGCTCAACATCCTGTGATTCTGGACAAATCACTTAATCTTCCCCAGCCCAATGAAAATGAAAGTGTTCCTCTATAATGAAACTGGTGCTCATGTAAAGCGATCTGATACCCAATACCTTTGGGTCAAGTTTGTGCTATATAAAACTCTTGCAAAGGCAACTGAGGAATCACACATTCTATAAACAATTTATCCATCCTATTTCCAGGATTCATTTGGCATTTCATGATTTTCTGTCGATCGGTACATAGATTTCATGTTTTCAAAACACATTGGCTCAGTTTTCAGTGGCGGCTCCTCCGTCATAGTGGAGGAGTGTTGCCCCACTGGTGAGTACCAGCAGATTCAAGCACAATATAAAAAATAATGGTAATAAAACAATATTATTGACATTCTATTTTTCATCTGAACTGCTGGCTGCCAGCAAGCTGAGTCTTAAGGCAGGGCCATCCTTTGACAGCAGCTGCATCAGGAAGGAGGAGTGGTGAGCACTGTAAGTGCGCATGTCAGTTTAGCCGACATGGATGTCCAAACCAACATGCGCACATAGCATTCTCCAACCCGAGCTGTGATGCACAGCCAGGTGGAGAACAGACAGAAGCTCACAGGCTCTGTCTGAGTGGCAACCCAGCTGCTCAGACCAATCCCAGAGCTTCTCTCATGCTGGGTAATAGTATTCCCAGCATGAGAGCAGCATCGGGATTGGCATCTGGGAGCCTGCCCAGTGTGCGCTAGCCCGTGAGAGTCAAGGATCAGGAGAGGAGCAGTGCTGTGGCCGCAGCAGCAGATAAGTAATATTTTATATCTTTGAAGTGATCTTTTGTCTGTGTTTTTTTATATTTGTATTTCTTCCATGCTGCTCACCACTTTGCATTCTGAGCAGCCGCCACTGTCAGTTTTACTAATTCTGCCTAGGGTTTGAGTACTTTTCTAACACAGAGGGGCATATGTACAAGGAACCTGTTGGAGCACGGCGTTCAGCCAAGATTGCTAACGCCGTGCTCGCAGGGATGCACCATATTTACAAGAATGCGGCTCACCACTGAGTTTCCACCACATCATGCTCAGCTTTCCCCCCTACAGCTCTGTCTAACAGGTTTCATCCTTTGAGCTCTTGACAGGTTAACAATTGACTCAGCCCTGCGTCATGGGCCCATGATATTTCTGCTAATTGTAAGGCAATTGTAAATGGAACTAGTAAAGTAGGTACATGCATTAACACTGATAGGGGGATATTCTCAAGAACTTGTGATAAGTACCGGAAAAGTAGCTTAACGCAACACTTCACATCACAGTCTATCACAGTAAAATAACACTGTGCTAACGTGGTATTCACAACATGGCGGTACCATGTGATAGACCCACCACAATGCGACAAATGAACATGTTAAGATCAACGCGATGCCGCAAATATGCGAAACACTAACGCAGAAAAAGCAGCGATGATGCAAATCACAATACAGAAATCAGCGATAATCATCAGCCACAGGCCTGCAATCCCCACGCGACATGCGGGAAAATGCACTACAAAAGTTGGAAAAAAAAAACAACAAAAGCCAAACAACAGCGAAGCACAATGGAGGCAGCCGGAGCAAGTGCAGAGGACAACCAGAACCCCACAAGCCCCCCGGAGGACCAGCCTGGGACCTCCGGGCCAGGGAAGGACAAGGAGAAGAAGAGTAGGAACAAAAGATTCAGTCTGCAGGAAAACATGATCCTGATAACGGAGGTGATAGAAAACCATCAACTACTGTTCGTCACCTCCACTGTGTCACTGGAAACTAAAAATGGAATATGGCAGACCATCGTGGACAAGGTGAATGCAGTCAGAGTGCTGAAGAGGACAATGGAAGAAGTCAAGAGGCGCTGGAATGATGTCAAGCGCAAAACCAAGCAGAAACTCGCAAACAACCGGAAGGCAGCAATGCAGACTGGAGGTGGGAGCCCAGCGCCATAGGAGAAGCTGGACGAGATGGAGGAAATGGTGTCCACAGTCATCAGTGGGGAGACGGTGGCAGGAGTTGGGGGACCGGACACTGCTCAACATGACCGGACACAACAGCACCAGGGTGAGTAACGACCAGGGACTGGGAGGACATGGGCAGATGGGCACAATGGCACACATGCACAAGTAAGCATAGCACAGCTGCTGACAAACCATGCCCCAGACCTCCAACTCCCACCAAGAGACCAATGCACCCAAGTATGCAACATCTCAGCACTGTATAAGCACAGAAGTCAAAGGCACACTGCATGTAAGGGATAAGGAGCAGCCTCATCAGAGCTGCAGGGCTACTTCCCCAAAATGCGGCACACACACATCACCTGCAGAGTAGGGGTGGGCGGAATTTGCGAAATTCACTTCTGCAAATTATCACGAAAATGTTAAAAACCTCCGCAAACACGCGGAAATATCGCGAAGATGCGTAAGTATTTTTCCTGTCCGTTCGTGGTATTTTCTGCGTGGTCGCGGCTCGCCAACTTACCCATGCGGTTGCTCGCGGGTGAGGCCATCTTGTTTTCACTTGTCTCGCGGTGCATGATCGCGAGAAGAAAGACGTGGTCGTGCAACGAATGACGTTACTGCGGGCGCAAACTGTCGCGAGACAGCGCAAATGGCTACCAACAATCCAACATCTCGTGGAGAACGCAACCGGATTGGGAAAACTTGTCGGCGAACGCTGGGATTCAGGTAAGGCGATCGCGCGCACGTGAGAATGTATTCATTTACAGCGCGAGCAAGCAAAAATTTTCCGGTAAAATGCGGATTGTGGAAATTTTGACATTTTCGCGCTCTTCGCGGAACGCGAAAATGTCGAATTATCGCAATTTCCGCAAGCGGAACGGAATTTTAGCCCAGGCCAACTGCAGAGCACATCAACATTGACAACGATGTGGCACAATCCGCAACACGTCCACCACAGAACAGAGGAGACAACTGGTGTCGCTTGTGTGCAGAAACTGGCCAATCACATGTGGCATAGCAGGGAAATGTGAGTTGACAATGTACAAGTACAAACACACATCCGTGATGTTGTCAGAATGTCCACTGTCCCGCACCATATAGGCAGCTCCCCACAAACAGTCACAATGTACACTGTCATGCAGTCTGAATGTAAACATGTACAAAGCGACAACATACATGTGAACACAATGTTAAACTGCATCTCCCCTTCACATTGCAGAGGGAAATTCAACACCTCCTGCAGAGCAGTCCCAACTTCTCCTCTCTGGTGATGAAGAGGACCACGACACCTTTTACTTCTACGCCCTCAAACAGCTCGTGGACAGCCTCCATAGCCCACTTCCAGGAGCAGGGCAGCCCAGCTCCTATGAGGAGAACCCACCCCCTGCACAGAACACACAGCAGGCAGCATCCACCACAACGGCTGCCTCCCAGGACGCCCACGACAAACACATGGCCTTCCAACACCGTGTGTTTGGGTGCCAGGAGATGCTGGCTGAACAGGTGCAGGTGGGGTTCGACCACATGGCAGACAAACTAGACGCCATACGTGGGTGTCTAAGTCCCATCAGTGACCACTCACAGTCTTTAACGGACACCAACAGTCCGCTCCATGCCCTCCAATGAACCATAGCAGACATCGCCAGAGTCCCGACTCTGCATCAAGAATGACTGTCTAGTCAGAGTGCCTCCAGTGAGCTTGCCCGGGAGTTGGGACTCATGCGGAGGTTAATGGAGAACATGGAGCGGACGCGGGTGGAAAGATCGGCTGCCATGGCTGCACATGAGCGAGAGGTAGCTGGGTCCCTCAATGCCATAAAGACCCTCCTCATGGCATTGCTACCACAAGGCCTAGCGCTGATGCATGCCGCTTCTACCACTCCATCCACATCCCCACCTCATGTGAGGCCCTGAAACAGCAGAGGACGAAGATGTGGATGAATCTGCCCTCGTGGTCAGAAGGAAGCGGTAGCATTTATCTCCGCCATATGGCTTGTTTCTGCTTGCTTCTGCCCTCTGCATCATCACCTTCCACTGTCCCCCGATGCACTCTGCGACACTCACCTTGGGCCTCAACATGAACTGCCATATCATGTTGGTCACCAATGACACAGCTATCAGACTGCGGACTGGACTCCTCCTCTTCTTATGTACTTGTCATTCCCTGAAGGACGCTAGCTGGCCCTCCACGGGATGTCAATGTGG